>NC_091989.1:180644545-181910379 GCF_044704955.1 Pristiophorus japonicus
CCGACATAGTTGAGGGCAAGCGCAAGTCACAAAACAAGTACCATGACCGTAATTCGAGAGGGAGATGTATAGAAATAAATTATTCTGTATTCGTCCTCAATCACGCCATGGGGCCCAAATGGCTTGAGGGCACTGTAATTGACAAAGAGGGGAATAGGGTCATCATGGTAAAACTGAACAATGGTCAGATATGCTGTAAGCATCTGGACCAAGTAAAAAAAAGGCTCAGCATCGACACGGAGGAACCTGAAGAAGACCATGAGATGGAGCTCACAACACCGCCAGTGAATGAGCAACAAGAGCAATCAGAAGAATGCACAGTCCCTGCGGTCAGCCCGGACAGGCCGGAATCACCACAGGTGACAGACACTCACGTCAGTGTCCAACAACCAGAGCCCCAACTGCGGCGCTCCACGAGGGAGCGTAGACCACCTGAAAGACTAAATCTATGATCCCAATAAGACTTTGGGCGGGGGGGGGGGGGGGGGTGGAGGTGATGTCATGTATGTAACCACAATGTAACACCACGGTATTACTGTATACACTCAACCTAGATGCACACCTTGACCACAAGGGGTGAACTTGTGGGAGACACTCCTTACCTGATCAGACAGGTATAAAAAGGGAGGTCACACGCAGGGTCATCGATTTTGGAGACCTGTGAATAAAGAGTTAAGGTCACAGAGTGACCTTGTCCCCAGAATGTGCCTTGTGTGGTTTCATGCTGTCGATTAAGGACTTTATAGGCAGTCCCTCGAAATCGAGGAAGACTTGCTTCCACTCTTAAAATGAATTTTTAGGTGGCTGAACAGTCCAATACGAAAACCACAGTCCCTGTCACAGGTGGGACAGATAGTTGTTGAGGGTAAGGGAGGGTGAGAGAGGTTTGCCGCACACTCCTTCCACTGCCTGTGCGTGATCTCTGCATGCTCTCGGCGACGAGACCCGAGGTGCTCAGCACCCTCCCGGATGCACCTCCTCCACTTTGGGCGGTCTTTGGCCAAGGACTCCCAGGTGTCAGTGGGGATGTTGCACTTTATCAGGGAGGCTTTGAGGGTGTCCTTGTAATGTTTCCTCTGCCCACCTTTGGCTCGTTTGCTGTGAAGGAGTTCCGAGTAGAGCGCTTGCTTTGGGAGTCTCGTGTCTGGCATACGGACAATGTGGCCTGCCCAGCGGAGCGAATCAAGTCTGGTCAGTGCTTCAATGCTGGGGATGTTGGCCTGGTCGAGGACGCTAATGTTGTTGCGTCTGTTCTCCCAGGGGATTTGTCGGATCTAGAAGAACAAGAGCAGCAGGCACATGGGGAACACCATCACCTCCACGTTCCCCTCCAAGTCACACACCATCTTGACTTGGAAATATATCGCCATTCCTTCATCGTCGCTGGGTCAAAATACTGAAACTCCCTCCCTAACATCACTGTGGGAGTACCTTCACCATGCAGACTTCAGCAGTTCAAGAAGGCGGCTCACCACCACCTTCTCAAGATCAATTAAGGATGGGCAATAAATGCTGGCCTTGCCAGCAACACCCACATCCCATGAACGAATAAAAAATAAAATTATATCAAATGACGCAAATGGTGCTAATGATGTAATTATTCCATTCAATGCAAGTTAGTTTCAGCTGGCATAAGAATTACCTAAAATGTACAGCTTAGAAATGTCTCATTCGGCCCAAATTGTCCATGCCGGTGTTTATGCTCCACATGAGCATCCTCCCTTCCATCTATGCTGCTGTTGCAAATAACTTCGATGCTTTTAAAGGGAAGTTAGATAAGTACATGAGGGAGAAAGGAGTAGAAGGTTATTCTGATAGAGTTCCCCATCAGCTTAACCTTCCATTCCGTTCTCCCTCATGTACTTATCAGGCTTCCCTTTAAATGCATCTATGCTATTTTCCTCAACCACTCCCTGTGGAAGTGAGTTCCACATTCTCACCACTCTCTGGATAATGAAGCTTCTCCTGTACTCTTGATTTGCTTTATTAGTGTCTATGTTATACTTATAACCCCTAGTTTTGATCTCCCCTCACATGTGGGAAGCCTCTCTCTAAGCCTTCCCTACCAAACCCTTCATAATTGTAAGGACCTCTGTTAGATCATCCCTCAGCCTTCTCCTTTCTAGAGAGTAGAGCCCAAACCTGTTCCATTCTTTCCCAAAGATTATTCCGTTTGAAATTTTGTAAAGTGAAGGAGCCTGGAAAACTCTGTGTCCGCCTCTTTGAGGGGAAGATCTGGAGCTGATTGGAATTTTGCCAACCCCAAGAATGCGCGCCTGACCCCATCCCATATTGTGGGTAGACAATCACTCCGCATATGTTGCTGATGGGGGTGTCTGCTTCGGTGGAGGAGGGGGAGTTTTGCTATCTTCCCTTGCTACATCATATGTGGACCTACAGACCCATTAAAACAACATTTTACATGCTGTTTCTTTCCCGTTAGAATGGTTTCCCAAAAGCAAATTGATTACTCTGTGCCCTGGTGCCCAGCCTTTCCCTCGCTATATCTGCTTCATCATCATGACTGCCTATTTCCACTACATAATATCGTCCTTGCCTCAGCCCATCTGCTGCTGAAACCCTGATCCAGGCCTTTGTTACCTCCAGACTCGACTATTCCAATGCTCTCCCAGCCGGCCTCTCACCTTCCATCCCCCGTAAATTTGTGCTCATCAAAATCTCTCCTGCCCGTATTTTAACTTGTAAAAACAGAGTTCCCATTTCTATCAATGAGAATACTGCCTAGTGATTGGTGGTCCAGGCCCCTATGACTCCAGCATTTCCGTACGTATGGGGAAGTCATCTTCCCGTAAGTTGTGTAGTGAATGGAGACCTCCGACATGAGTCCTATGTTCCTCCGGGACCATCAGGTACTTTCGTAGATTTTTTGGGGGTCAGAGGCATTCGGTTGAAGGAAGCCTCCGACCGCAATATCCCTAAGTGACTCGGTATCAAAGTCGATAATGCTCCTGTAAAGCACCTTGGGGCATTTTAATATGCTGAAGGTGCTATATAAATACAAGTTGTTGTTGGTGTAGTATTTACAGCACAGAAACAGGCCATTTGGCCCAACTGGTCCAAGCGTTTTTTATGCTTTACACGACCTTCTTCATCGCATCCTATCAGCACAACCTTCTATTCCTTTCTTCCTCACATGCTTATCTAGCTTCCCTGTAAAGACAGCTATACTATTTGCCTCAACCACTCCCTGTGGTACTGAGTTCCACGTTCTCACCACACTCTGGGAAAAAAAGTTTCTCCTGAACTCCCTATTGGATTTATTAATGATTATGTAGCAGTCCCACATCAGGTACAGCACAGCCAGCTATGGAGTAAAACTGCTTCACCTCTTGTCTTAACCCCAGGATCTATAGCACACTACCAGTGGTCTTTGTGAATGAGATTGTCATTTGCACTGAATTTGTGTGGCGTATTCATTAGCCACCGGGGATAGGATTGCTAACGTCATTTCTGAGTAAAGTAGCGTAGTGGTTATGTTACTGGACTAGTAATCCAGAGATCAGAACTAATAATGCAGACAACACGAATTCAAATCCCAGGCTGGCAATTTGAATTCAGTTTTGAAAACAATCTGGAAATAAAAATGCGAGTATCAGTAAAAGGGACCATGAAGCTGTCGAATTATTGGCCTACATGTGACTCCAGTCTCACACCAAGTCTTAACTGCCCTCAGTTTTATCAAATTGCTTCAATACAAGAAGAAAGCCTTCTCACGGCAACTAAGGATGGGCCTTACCAGCAACGTCCACATCGCAAGAATGAATAAATTAAAAATGGCAGATGTTGCTCTTAAAACAAAAACTTGGATATATAATGTACCTTAAATGTAGTCAATCATCCCAAGGCTCTTCAGGAGCATTATCAAACAAAATTTGACACCGAGTCACATAAAGAGAAATTAGGGCAGTGTAATGTCTGTAAGCTTGTAATGTTTGTAGCTCCACACTCTGGATGGGGACGTGTCGTGTACTGCAACTGCAGAGTTAATAATAAATA
This sequence comes from Pristiophorus japonicus, assembly GCF_044704955.1. Taxonomy (NCBI): domain Eukaryota; kingdom Metazoa; phylum Chordata; class Chondrichthyes; family Pristiophoridae; genus Pristiophorus; species Pristiophorus japonicus. The sequence continues at coordinate 180,648,563 of NC_091989.1, forward strand.
GAACCGGGCAGATTCTGGAGGCTACCGAGAGAGCTGCCTGCCATGTAGAAAGCTGTGTGTGCTTGTGCTCTGTGAAGATATCACATTTGGCGGCGAGATGGGATTTTTCGGATGATTTAAAGCTTAAATTTTATTGGTGAAGGATTCAGCCAGCCGACAGAGAGACTTTGGAAGTTTCTGTCTTTGGAAAAAAGCTACAAAATCCGAGGTAAAATACAGCACATCGTGTGAACAGTTATACATTAAAATGGCAGGTGTAATCGGACATTTGTGCGAATATAGACACGACCGGGAATGTTTTAAAACGTATGTGGATCGGTTAGAAATGTATTTCACTGCAAAAGCATAATCGAAGTTCCAGACAATGCAGTCCAGAACCGGACTGTGTTGGAACGGAAGAAAGGGATTTTCTTATCGGAGACGGATCCGGCATTGTACGAAACCCTTGTAAATCTGCTTGTGCCTGACGAGCCAAAGGATACAACGCTGAAAGAGATTTTAACGAAGCTGGAGCAGCACTATAACCCCAAACCATTAGAAATTGCTGAAAGCTATCATTTTGGGATTCGGAATCAAAAGACTGATGATGTATCAGTGATTACATCGTAGCATTAAAAAAGCTATCAATGCACTGTAATTTTGGAAACATTCAAAACCGAGCATTACGGGATCATTTTGTTTGTGGGGTGAAAAATGATGCAATCAGAAGGAAGTTATTGGTGGTGGATGACTTGACTTTTGAGATTGCTTGTCAGACAGCGAGGTCGATGGGCATGGCCAAACAATATTCCCGAGAATAAAATAATAATTACGGTCGTCGGTCAACCGAGGTAGATCACCTGCAGGTTCAAAGTAAAAGACGGGCATGGTCGAAAGTCTCAGAAATTGGAAATTCTAACACAGCGTCGAAGTCATGCTACAGATGCCTGGGACAACACATTGCTCAAAGTTGTCCATACATGAAGGCAGAGTGTTTCTTCTGCAGGAAGACTGGGCAGCTTGCGAAGGCATGCCGACTGAAGGGTAAACCAGCTTCCAAAGCTATGAGTCCAGCGTTCAAAGCTATGAGTAGAAATTCCAAGAGACTACATAGCATGGAAGAACAACAACAGGACGAGGAGATGTTAGAGTTACACGTCATCAGGAGCACGAGGTTAACGGACAGCGATTCGGAAAGCATCAAAATCCACATAGATGTTGCGGGATTCAAGATACCAATGGAAACTGACACGGGTGCATCCGTGAGTGTAGTACCGGAGTCACTGTACCTCGACAAATTGTGTGAGTTCCAACTGGAGAAAGCCAAGATAGAGCTGCGAGGCTACTCGGGAGAGAAAATTCCTGTGGTAGGTCGTATCACCGTACCGGTGAAATATAAAGATCAATTTCAAAACTTGCCTCTAATAGTAGTGAAAGGAGACAAGTCTGCCTTCCGAGGAAGAAATTGATTGAGCTCACTGAAGCTGGATTGGAGTAAGATTTTCTGAGTGGAAGCGAGATTTTCATCAACGGATGAGGTTATCAAGAAGTATCCGAAGGTGTTCTGCGAAATGGGCAGTCCGATCCAAGGCTTCAAGGCGAGTGTCAGGGTACAGAAGGATGCTAGATCGGTTTACTACAAGCCATGTTCCGTACCATATTCACTCAAGGAGAAAGTTGAGCAAGAACTCAAAAGACTAGAAACTGAGATCATTATTTGTAAGATAGATCAATGTAATTGGGCTACACCCATTGTTATTGTACCTAGAAACATAGAAACATAGAAAATAGATGCAGGAGTAGGCCATTCGGCCCTTCTAGCCTGCACTGCCATTCAATGAGTTCATGGCTGAACATGCAACTTCAGTACCCTATTCCTGCTTTCTCGCCATACCCCTTGATCCCCCTAGTAGTAAGGACTTCATCGAACTCCTTTTTGAATATATTTAGTGAATTCACCTCAACAACTTTCTGTGGTAGAGAATTCCACAGGTTCACCACTCTCTAGGTGAAGAAGTTTCTCCTCATCTCGGTCCTAAATGGCTTATCCCTTATCCTTAGATTGTGACCCCTGGTTCTGGACTTCCCCAACATTGGGAACATTCTTCCTGCATCTAACCTGTCTGAACCAATCAGAATTTTAAATGTTTCCATGAGGTCCCCTCTCATTCTTCTGAACTCCAGTGAATACAAGCCCAGTTGATCCAGTCTTTCTTGATATGTCAGTCCCGCCATCCCGGGAATCTGTCTGGTGAACCTTCGCTGCACTCCCTCAATAGCAAGAATGTCCTTCCTCAAGTTAGGAGACCAAAACTGTACACAATACTCCATGTGTGGCCTCACCTAGGCCCTGTACAACTGTAGCAACACCTCCCTGTCCCTGTACTCAAATCCCCTCGCTATGAAGGCCAACATGCCATTTGCTTTCTTAACTGCCTGCCGTACCTGCATGCCAACCTTCAATGACTGATGTACCATGACACCCAGGTCTCGTTGCACCTCTCCTTTTCCTAATCTGTCACCATTCAGATAATAGTCTGTCTCTCTGTTTTTACCACCAAAGTGGATAACCTCACATTTATCCACATTATACTTCATCTGCCATGCATTTGCCCACTCACCTAACCTATCCAAGTCGCTCTGCAGCCTCATAGCATCCACCTCGCAGCTCACACTGCCACCCAACTTAGTGTCATCCGCAAATTTGGAGATACTACATTTAATCCCCTCGTCTAAATCATTAATGTACAGTGTAAACAGCTGGGGCCCCAGCACAGAACCTTGCGGTACCCCACTAGTCACTGCCTGCCATTCTGAAAAGTCCCCATTTACTCCTACTCTTTGCTTCCTGTCTGACAACCAGTTCTCAATCCACGTCAGCACACTACTCCCAATCCCATGTGCTTTAACTTTGCACATTAATCTTTTGTGTGGGACCTTGTCGAAAGCCTTCTGAAAAACCAAATATACCACATCAACTGGTTCTCCCTTGTCCACTCTACTGGAAACATCCTCAAAAAATTCCAGAAGATTTGTCAAGCATGATTTCCCTTTCACAAATCCCTGCTGACTTGGACCTATCATGTCACCTTTTTCCAAATGCGCTGCTATGATATCCTTAATAATTGATTCCATCATTTTACCCATTACCGATGTCAGGCTGACCGGTCTATAATTCCCTGTTTTCTCTCTCCCTCCTTTTTCAAAAAGTGGGGTTACATTGGCTATCCTCCACTCCATAGGAACTGATCCAGAGTCAATGGAATGTTAAGATTGTGTGGTGTTTATAAAGTAACCATAAACCAGGTTCAAGAGGGTAATGTCCCCAATACATTGCCAAATATAGAAGATTTGTTCACAACACTGACAATTGGTCAGATCTTCTCAAAACTGAATCTTTCGAATGCCTACTTGCAGCTTGAACTAGATGAGGAGTCCAAGTCATGTTTGACGATAAATACTCATCTAGGCCCATATCAATTTAATAGGCTACCGTTTGGAGTGTGTTCCGTCCCTGCCATATTCCAAGGGATGATGAACCAGATTTTGCAAGGTATTGAAGGGGTAGTATGTTATTTGGATGACATACAAATTTCAGCACCAAATCGGCAAATTCATAATAACATAGTGAATGAAGTCCCCAAATGGCTAGAGAAGCACAGAGTACAAGTGTCTGCTCGTAAGTGTGAGTTATTTAAAAACTCAGTGGAGTTCTTAGGGTACAGAGTAGACAAAGATGGTTTACATCCGCACAAGGAAAAACTGGATGCAATCAGAAATGCACACAGTCCCAGGATTGTCACTGAACTTCATTCATTCTTGGGTCTTTTGAACTATTATGGGAAGTTCCTACCAAATTTGGCTACAGTATTACATCCACTGAATTAATTTTTAAAGTAACAGGTCCATTGGAAGTGGTCAAAAGAATGCGATACTGCATTCAAGGAGTGTAAAAGCAAATTGGTAGAGAGCACCATGTTAGTTCACTATGACATATCTAAGGAGATTAAGCTAGTATGTGATGCCTCTCTGTATGTAGTTGGGGCAGTAATCTCTCATGTATTACGTAGTGGGGAGGAGAGACCAATTGCTTTTGCTTCATGCACTCTCAGTGCCAGTGAGAGTAATTATGCGCAAAATGGAAAGTGAAGCTTTGTCATTAATTTTTGGGGTCAAGAAGTTTCACAAATACTTGTATGGTCGGCAGTTTACCATCGTTACGCACCATAAGCCACTAACAGCAAATCTCCATCCAAAGTCCCCAGTTCCAACATTAGCTGCAGCCCGATTGCAGAGATGGGCTTTGATTTTGTCAGCATATACATATGATATTGAATACAGAAGATCAGCTGATCACAGTAATGCAGATGCAATGTCTAGATTGCCTTCCCCATCACAAGTTACACCCGATCGGGAAGAAGTGTTTTATTTTTCATACATTGATGAACTGCCAGTCACAGCTGAAGAGATTGGTAGAGCAACCAAACGTGACCCAGTGATGTCAAAGGTGTATGATTATATTGCAAATGGATGGTCAAACCAGGTAACGGTCAAAGATACACATCCATTCTTCATTCGTAGGAATGAATTATCAGTCGATAAAGATTGTATCATGTGGGGTGCAAGAGTGGTTAGACCAAATAAATTCAGGTCCAAATTATTAGGAGACCTCCAGGACCAGCACCTGGGAATGTGCTTGACCAAGAGTTTTGCACAGTTATTTGTGGTGGCCAGAGATATAGAGTACATCGTGAAGCAGTGTACGACATGTCAATTGGTAAGCAAGCAACCACCACCAATACCATTACAGCCATGGAAATGGCCTCCCAGGGTGTTGCAAAGGCTACATATTAATTTTGCTGAGTTAGAAGGACAACAATTGTTCATTGTGATTGATAGCCATTCGAAGTGGGTTGAGGTATTTCCAATGTGGAAAATAACAACCAGTAAAACATTGGACATTTTGCGAAAATTATTTTCTTCATTTGGCCTCCCTGAAGGGATTGTTTCGGATAATGGACCACAATTTCGTTCAGAAGAATTTGCACAATTCACGAGCAAAAATGGTGTGAAACATATCAAGGTTCCACCATACCATCCTGCTTAAAATGGTGCAGCAGAGCGCACTGTACAAATTGTAAGACGTGCCCTCATAAAACAAATGTTAGATCCAAATCAAGGAAACCACAGTTGTCATTGGATCACAAATTTGCTAATTTTTTGATTACATATGAAAAGTACTCCTCATTCAACTACTGCTAGAACACCAGCAGAGTTGTTTCTCAAATGACAGCCACGAACCAGATTCTCGTTGTTAAATCAAATTTGGCACAGTCCGTAGAAGAGACACAATTAAGACAGAAAGAGAATCATGATGGAGGTGGAGTAAAAGAGAGAAGTGTTAAATTAAACCATAAGGTGAGAGTGAAGAACTATCACCATAAATGGTTAAAGTGGTTACCAGGAAGAGTGGTGAAGATATGTGGTCCTCGCACATATTTGGTAAAGATGTTGGATAATGGACAGGTTAGGTTTGTTCATATTGATCATAATTTACCTACAGACATGGAAGGAGTTGAAGGTGGGAATGATTCAATTATTTCTGACTCATCAGATAGTTTTGATATACCAGTAGCAAATCCTAAATCCAAAGTACTGGAAACAAATCCAGGAGAGAATCAGAATGAAAGTCTGAGTCCGAGTCAGGAAAACAAAGAGCCTGAAGTTAGAGTGAGTTCAAATGAAAATCAAGGAAATTCCGTGGAGGAAAACGTTTCTCAGGATGAGCCTCGAATGAGTGTGAAATCGACACCATGTTTGGAAGGTTCTGTTCGGGAGCGAAGGTATCCTCTTCGAAACAAAAAACAAGTGGTAAAGTAAAATTTGTAAATATGGAAAAAAAAATGAGTTTATATCCTGTGTTATGTATAAAAATGAAAGTTATGTATGATGTTTATTATGATGGCTTCTTCATTAAGGAGGGAGAAGTGTAATGTCTTTAAGCTTGTAATGTTTGTAGCTCCACACTGTGGATGTGGACGTATTGTGTACTGCAAGTACAGGGTTAATAATAAACAGAACCAGGCAGATTCCGGAGGCTTCCGAGAGAGCTGCCTGCCATGTAGGAAGCTGTGTGTGCTTGTGCTCTGTGAATATATCACAGGCAGATGACCAAAAGCTTGGTCAAAGAGGTAGGTTTTAAAGAGCATTTTAAAGGACTAGAGAGAGGGAGAGAGGTTTTGGGAGAAGATTTTAGAACTTAAGGCCCAGGCAGCTGAAGGCACGGCCGCCAATGGTGAAGCGATTAAAATCGGGGATGCACAAGGGACCAGAAATGGAAGAGCTTGAGGATCACGGAAAGCTGTAAGGCTGGAGGATGGAACAGAGATAGGGAGGGGGCGAGGCCATGGAGGGATTTGCAATAATAGGATGGGAATGTTTAAATCGAGACCTTGCTGCACCGGGAGACAACGTAGGTCGCCGAGCACAGGGGGTGATGGGTGAATGGGCCTCGGTGCGAGTTAGGACACAGTGCAGGCGAGTTTTACATAAGAACATAAGAACATAAGAATTAGGAACAGGAGTAGGCCATCTAGCCCCTCGAGCCTGCTCCGCCATTCAACAAGATCATGGCTGATCTGGCCGTGGACTCAGCTCCACATACCCACCCGCTCCCCATAACCCTTAATTCCCTTATTGGTTAAAAATCTATCTATCTGTGATTTGAATACATTCAATGAGCTAGCCTCAACTGCTTCCTTGGCAGAGAATTCCACAGATTCACAACCCTCTGGGAGAAGAAATTCTTTCTCAACTCGGTTTTAAATTGGCTCCCCCGTATTTTGAGGCTGTGCCCCCTAGTTCTAGTCTCCCCGACCAGTGGAAACAACCTCTCTCCCTCTATCTTGTCTATCCCTTTCAGTATTTTAAATGTTGCTATAAGATCACCTCTCATCCTTCTGAACTCCAATGAACTCAATCTATCATCATAAGGTAACCCTCTCATCTCCGGAATCAACCTAGTGAATCGTCTCTGTACCCCCTCCAAAGCCAGTATATCCTTCCTTAAGTAAGGCGACCAAAACTGCACGCAGTACTCCAGGTGCGGCCTCACCAATACCCTATACAGTTGCAGAAGGACCTCCTTGCTTTTGTACTCCATCCCTCTCGCAATGAAGGCTAACATTCCATTCGCCTTCCTGATTACCTGCTGCACCTGCAAACTAACTTTTTGGGATTCATGCACAAGGACCCCCAGGTCCCTCTACACCGCAGCATGTTGTAATTTCTCCCCATTCAAATAGTATTCCCTATTTTTTTTTTCTCAAGGTGGATGACCTCACACTTTCCGACATTGTATTCCATCTGCCAAACCTTAGCCCATTCGCTTAACCTATCTCAATCTCTTTGCAGCCTCTCTGTGTCCTCTACACAACCCGCTTTCCCACTAATCTTTGTGTCATCCGCAAATTTCGTTACACTACACTCTGTCCCCTCTTCCAGGTTATCTATGTATATTGTAAACAGTTGTGGTCCCAGCACCGATCCCTGTGGCAGATCACTAACCACCGATTTACAACCCGAAAAGGACCCATTTATCCCGACTCTCTGCTTTCTGTTAGCCAGCCAATTCTCGATCCATGCTAATACATTTCCACTGACCCCGCGTACCTTTATCTTCTGCAGTTTTGGATGAGCGGGAAGATTACGGTGGGCGTGAGGCGGGAGGCCGGCCAGGAGGTGCGTTGGAAAGATTGAGTCTAGGGGCAACAAAGGCGTGAGTGAGAGGTTCAGCAGCAGGTGAGCTGGGTCAGGGGTGGTGACGGGACACTGGTCAAACCTGGACTTTTGAAGTGAAGTTCTGGCGGCTCAAACAGTAGGTAAGTCTTCTGCCAAAGATGCTCTGAATGCAAACCAGCACTGTTAAAATATGCATCCCACACAGCATGCAATTTTTATTTAAATGGCAAGTGCATATGCGCTGAGAGAAAGCGAGGATTAAGTGTACAAAAAAAATCAATTTTGAAAAATGATAACTTGAAATGACTATTTAGGATGCCGTGTCCCACAACTGAATTGCTGCCTATATAAATAATCAATCAGCATACTTAAAATGCTTGTCTGCATAGTTGATAATAAGCATGCTCACAGCATATGATCCCATTGATGTAGAAATAAAATATGCCGGGCGATGGGGAAATTTAACATTTTTATACATTTTTCGTGCCTAGTATGAGCACCAAGCCACAATGTGCCATAATCCGGAGCTCATAAGCTCAGAGCCGACTGAGCCAGTGTGACAAGACTATTTCTCGCTTCATGCAGTCCTGTAGCTTCTGCGGATGAGACAGACAATTTAATGCCAATTGGCAGACAGATTTATGCTTTTGGCTCACACACACAAAGGTATATGCAAGCACTGCGAGCAGAAGGTAGCAGGCCAGGTAGATCAGGTGATTAAGAAGACATGTGGGATACTTGCCTTTATCAGTCGAGGCATGGAATACAAGAGCAGAAAGGTTATGCTTGAACTTTATAAAACACTGGTTAGGCCACAGCTAGAGTATTGCGTGCATGTCTGGTCACCTGATTATGGGAAAGATGTGATTGCACTAGAGAAGGTACAAAGGAGAATTACGAGGATGTTGCCAGGACTGGAGAATTTTAGCTGTGAGGAAAGATTGGATAGGCTGGGGTTATTTTCTTTGGAACAGAGGAGGTTAAAGGGAGACCTTATTGAGGTGTATAAAATTATGAGTGGCTTAGATAGAGTGGATAGGAAGGAACTAGTTCCCTTAGCTGAGGGGACAACAACTTGGGGGCATAGATTTAAATTAATTGGAAGGAAATTTAGAGGGGATTTGAGGCAAAACTTTTTCACCCAGAGGTTGGTGGGGGTGTGGAACTCACTACCTGAAAGGGTGGCAGAGGCAGAAACCCTCACCACATTTAAAAAGTACTCGGATATGCACCTAAAGTGCTGTAACCTACCGGGCTATGGACCAAGAGCTGGAAAGTGGGGTTAGGCTGGATAGCTCTTGATCGGCCGGCGCGGATACGATGGGCAAAATGGCCTCCTTCCGTGCTGTAAATTCCTATGATTCTATGCTAGATGTGGAGAAGAGAAAGAAAGAACTTGCATTCATGTAGCGCCTTTCACATAACTCAGGATGTCCCAAAGCGCTTTACAACCAATAACGTACTTTTTCTTTAGTGCAATCAGTGTTGAAATGTAGCAATCAACTGGGACACACAAGAAGGTCCCTCAAACAACAACCTGATACCGACCAGATAGTCTGCATTAGATGTTGGTTGAGCAATAATTATTGGCCAGGACACTGGGAAGAACTCCCCTGCTTTTCTTTGAAATAGTGCCATGGGATCATTTACGTCCACCTGAGAGGGCAGACGGGGCTTCAGTTTAGCATTTCATCCGAAAGATGACACTTCCGCCAGTGCGGCGCTCCCTCAGCACTGCTCTCGACTGTCAGCTTATATTTTTGTGCTCAAGTTTCTGGAGCAGGGCTGTGAACCCACAACTTGCTGACGCAGAGGCGAGTGTGCTACCCACTGAGTCACAGCTGACAGCTTCGATGGAGAGAGAGTGTTGACATTAAGTACTCTCAATTGTACAGATATAACAGTACTCGAAAAAATGATGTGTTTTCAACAAACATGAAATGATGAGAATTTATTTATTTAAAAAAAAGATATTCCTGGAGGAAATAAAACTGTGCTGTTCCAACAACCAGAGCAGTATGTTTTCCATTGGAACTGTGCATCAGTGTAGTTGTCTGAAGCTTTTGTGTAAAATTGTTAGGAATGTTGAAGAGTGTGGACCAACATAGTGAAGGCACGATCTATCCTGGCAGTGACTGATGGTTGACATCCTGGAGAGTTACAGGTTGGACATCTTGAAGGAGTTAAGGGTTAATAATCAAACTTCCTTGTATGTTGGAGCCACAGGCCTTACAAGATAAACAGGGTGGCTTTGATGTGTCATGAGAGAAAAGCATGGCTTGTCTTCGGCTTTTCATGTCTAAGTTTTATATATGAGAAATGCTTGTGCACAGAAATAAGGAAAGAAAGAAAGGCTTGCATTTATATAGCACCTTTCACGACCATCGGACGCCTCAAAGCGTTTTACAGCCAAAGAAGTAATTTTGAAGTGTAGTCACTGTTGTAATGTAGGAAACGCGGCAGCCAATTTGTGCACAGCAAGCTCCCACAAACAGCAATGTGATAATGACCAGATAATCTGTTTTTGTTATTTGGTTGAGGGATAAATATTGGCCAGGGCACCAGGGATAATGCCCCTGCTCTTCTTCAAAATAGTGCCATGGGATCTTTTACATCCAGCTGAGAGAGCAGTCTGGATCTCATTCAAAAGATTGCACCTCCAACAGTGCAGCACTCCCTCACTACTGCACTGGAGTGTCAGCCTAGATTTATGTGCTCAAGTCCCTGGAGTGGAACTTGAACCCACAACCTTCTGTCACAGAGGCTGGTGTGCTACCCACTGAGCCACAGCTGACACTAATGTGAGAGTAATGATGTCAGCCAAGAGTGATTAAGTTATAACTTTAGTGGGTAAGGTAATAAACTTCGATAGAGGCATCCATTAACTACTATATAGAAACATCAGCTGTATTCTTTAAAGGGTTTGAGAACAGTTAGATCAGGAAGTCTTGTTTGAGGGAAGTAGCTTTGATGTAGACCATGTAAAAATTCAGGAATAGATACATCATGAGGTCTCATCTGTGACAGGTGTAATATATATAGCTCCAACCAGTGGACTAATGTGGCACTGCAGCCATTGCTGTTTATAACAATAAAGAGGGAGTCACCTGACTGGGCTTCCTGAAATTATCAGCTATCTTACAGCCCATGTGTTTGTGATGTTGTACCGAAAACATAACAACAGTTCCCTTTGACGTAGGCAAGATATGGTGCATAAAGGATCATGGTTTTCAAAAGGTCTTCAGAGGGCTCGAAAGATGGAATCAGAAGCCGAAAGCCACGCTCTGTGTCCAGTTTGGCCGGTCAACTATGCTAGGCATCAATAAAGTCTGTTTCGAATACTCCACCAACAAGTGTCTCGTGCCTTAAAGTGTATCATTGTGAATCAGAGAAGGAAGGAGGCTGATTATCTGTTGAACGTTAGCAAGTGCCGGTCAGCACACCTCAGTTCTTTATCTTGTTTTGTACATTCTTGGCTGATTTTCCAGATTTTTCTCGCCTCCCCCAAATTTCCTCCCCACTTGATAATGATAGCTTGACTTTAGGAGGTCTCAACAGGGACGCGCGGCAGCTCTCAACCGGTTTGAGTTCCAATAAAGAGAGGGAATCTCCCCCCGCGAGACATCCCCTTAACACTCGGGGGGCAGGCGGAAGAGCCACACAGAGCCACCATGACTGGATTTCAAAAGGACTGTTCTAAGTGGGGTAGAATCCTACAAGAGTTGGGATCTGATACATATCACATGTAATTACCCCACTAGACCCTCCCCCTCGCCCACCCCCCCGCCAACCAGAAATTGCAAGTGTCAGCAGCTTACCATCAAGGGCAAAGCAGTCCACTTGACTGGCACCCTATCCACCACCTTAAACATTCACTCCCTCCACCACCGGCGCACCGTGACTGCAGTGTGAACCATCTACAAGATGCACTGCAGTAACTCACCATGGCTTCTTCAACAGCACTTCACAAACACGCAACCTCCACCACCTAGAAGGACAAGGGCAGCAGATGAATTGGAACACCATGACCTCGAAGTCACACTCCATCCTGACTTGGAAATATATGGACCGTTTCTTCATCTTTGCTGGGTCAAAATCCTGGAACTCCCTCCCTAACAGCACTGTGGTAGAACCCTCACACGGACTGTGACTGTTCAAATAGAAGGCTCACCACCACCTTTTCAAGAGCAATTAGGGATGGGCAATAAATGCCGGCCTTGCCAGTGACATCACAAGCTAATTTTCCCTATCCGATACTGATTATAGTGGCCCCCATCACCTCACTGATTGAAATCAGTGAACCAAACATAGAATGGTGATTAAACCAGGCTCAAGCCAAGAGCTTGGACGTCAGGGAGAACTCTGAATTGGTTAGTGTCACCTCAATTAACTCCTTCAAAAAGAGTTGGCTAGGAACAAGACTGAAAGTCGATGAATGTGATTTTCAAAATTCTCTTGTGTGAGCAAATATTGACAAACTCCTGGAGGGGGGGGTGGTGCCTCCTGCTCCTAACGACAAAACTAGAGTTTAGCTACTCAAAGGAAAATAAAGAGTGCATTCACTGCAGAAATGTACTTTTATCAATCGTCATATACGAGACATGGGGCTGATTTTGACTTTGTGGTAGAGTGTAAAGTCGGTGAAGTCAACGGAAATAAAAATCGGGGGAGATGTAAATGGCCCGCTGCAGCGCTAGCTCTCGTTATACACCACCGCACAAAATCAAAATTACCTACTTTAAATCTGATAGCATCATAAAGATTTATGGCACAAAAGGAAGCCATTCAGTTCATTGGCTGAGACTTCGCCTACCGAGGCAGGGCCGTGGTGGGTGACGTCAGTGGCGAGGACCAACTCCATTTTTGTCTCCGTCCCGTCCTCCCACAGTCTAAGGATAATGGGTAAGCCATTTAGGACCGAGATAAGGAGAAACTTCTTCACTCAGAGAATTGTGAACCTGTGGAATTCTCTACCACAGAAAATTGTTGAGGCCAGTTCGTTGGTGAACATTCAGTCCTGTCAGTTTGGTGAACCTTCGCTGCACTCCCTCAATAGCAAGAACGTCCTTCCTCAGATTAGGAGACTAAAACAGAACACAATAGTCCAAGTGAGGCCTCATCAAGGCCATGTACAACTGCAGTAAGACCTCCATGCTCCTATACTCAAATCCCCTAGCTATGAAGGCCAACATACCATTTGCCTTCTTCACCACCTGCTGTACCTGCATGCCAACTTTCAATGACTGATGTACCATGACACCCAGGTCTCGTTGCACCTCCCCTTTTCCGAATCTGCCGCCATTCAGATAATATTCTGCCTTCGTATTTTTGCCACCAAAGTGGATAATCTCACATTTATCCACATTATACTGTATCTGCCATGCATTTGCCCACTCACCTAACCTGTCCAAGTCAACCTGAAGCCTCTTAGCATCCTCCTCACAGCTCTCACCGCCACCCAGTTTAGTGTCATCTGCAAACTTGGAGATATTACACTCAATTCCTTCATCTAAATCATTACTGTTTATTGTAAATAGCTGGGGTCCCAGCACTGAGCCCTGCAGCACCCCACTAGTCACTGCCTTCCATTCTGAAAAGGACCCGTTTATCCCAACTCTCTGCTTCCTGTCTGGCAACCAGTTCTCTATTCACGTCAGTACATTACCCCCAATACCATGAGCTTTGATTTTGCACACCAATCTCTTGTGTGGGACCTTGTTAAAAGCCTTTTGAAAGTCCAAATACACCACATCCACTGGTTCTCCCTTGAGCACTCTACCAGTTGCATCCTCAAAAAATTCTCGAAGATTTGTCAAGCATGATTTCCCTTTCATAAATCCATGTTGACTTGGACAGATCCTGTCACTGCTTTCCAAATGCGCTGCTTTTTCATCCTTAATAATTGATTCCAACATTTTCCCCACTACTGCTGTCAGGCTAACCAGTGTATAATTACCCATTTTCTCTCTCCCTCCTTTCTTAAAAAGTGATGTTACATTAGCTACCCTCCAATCCATAGGAACTAATCCAGATTCGATAGACTGTTGGAAAATGATTACCAATGCATCTGCTATTTCTAGGGCCACTTCCTTAAGTTCTCTGGGATGCAGACTATCAGGCCCTGAGGATTTATCGGCCTTCAATCCCATCAATTCCCTGAACACAATTTCCCAAATAATAAGAATTTCCTTCAGTTCTTCCTTCTCACTAGACCCTCGGTCCCCAAGTATTTCCGGAAGGTTATTTGTGTCTTCCTTCGTGAAGACAGAACCAAAGTATTTGTTCAACTGGTCTGCCATTTCTTTGTTCCCCATTATAAATTCACATGATTCTGACTGCAAGGGACTGACATTTGTCTTCACTAATCTTTTTCTTTTCACATATCTATAGAAGCTTTTTCAGTCAGTTTTTATGTTCCCAGCAAGCTTCCTCTCATACTCTATTTTCCCCCTCCTAATTAAACCCTCTGCTGAATTCTAAATTTCTCTCAATCCTCAGGTTTGCTGCTTTTTCTGACCAATTTATATGCCTCTTCCTTGGATTTACACTATCCTTAATTTCCCTTGTTAGCCACAGTTGAGCCACCTTCCCCGTTTTATATTTACTCCAGACAGGGATGTGCAATTGTTAAAGTTCTTCCATGTGATCTTTAAATGTTTGCCATTGCCTATCTACTGTCAACCCTTTAAGTATCATTCGCCAGTCCATTCTAGCCAATTCACGTCTCATACCATCGAAGTTACCTTTCCTTAAGTTCAGGACCCTAGTCTCTGAGTTAACTGTGTCACTCTCCATCATAATAAAGATATCTACCATATAATGGTCACTCTTCCCCAAGGGGCCTCACACAACAAGATTGCTAATTAGTCCTTTCTCATTAAACATCATCCAGTCAAGGATGGCTAGCCCTCTAGTTGGTGCCTCGACATATTGGTCTAGAAAACCATCCCTAATACACTCCAGGAAATCCTCCTCCACCATATAACCATACAGTTTGGTTAGCCCAATCTATATGTAGATTAAAGTTGCCCATGATAACTGCTGTACCTTTATTGCACGCATCCCTAATTTCTTGTTTGATGCTGTCCCCAACCTCACTACTACAGTTTGGTGGTCTGTACACAACACCCACTAGCATTTTCTGCCCTTTGGTATTCCGTAGCTCCACCGGAACTAATCACAGCTTTATGGACGCCATGTTCCACATCACATGTCTCATCCTTTAAAAGGCTGCTGTGCTTCCACCTTGGGGGAGTTTGGATGTACTCTGGAGGTCATTTGAGTTGATGTGAACATCTCTACAAACACCTTGACCATACTGTGACCGATTGAAATTGAAGAGGTGTCTTCGTCGGGCATTCATTGTTTGTGATCAATCGGTGGAAAACAGAGAGCTACTGCAATGGGGCCTGTCGTTTCTCACCCTCTCTTGGTGACCAATTACGTTCAGCAGACTGATGATTGTGGAAGATACGCTCCACAGCATTATGTACCCAATGTAATACATGCCAGACTGATGAGGAGAACCAGATGTTACACGCCCCGTAAGTACAGGGAGAAGCATTCTTACCTTAACTTGCCCGACACCACCTGCCTTTGGAGACTGCGGTTCCACAAAGAGGTTACCACTGAGGTATGCTAGCTGATAAGGGGAGATCTGCAGCCTGCCAGCACCATCAGCACTGCACTGTCCATCGAGGTCAAAGTCACCGCGGCACTGTTGTTCTACATCTCGGGTTCTTTTCAGGCTACAGCTGACTCAGCATGCCACACATTGCTGCATTAGACAGGTCACTGAAGCCTACACACACACAGGGGGGCCTTGACCAACTTCCTTATGACCAGGGAGGCACAGAGTTAGAGGGCCCTAGGATTCTCCAGAATTGCCAACTTCCCCAAGGTGCAGGGAGCAATAGACTGTATGCATATCACGATGCAGGCACCTTTTCAGGATGCAGAGGTTTTCAGGAACCTCAAGGCACTCCAGTCCCTCAATGTCCAACTGTTTGTCGACCACCAGCAAATTATACTGGCAGTTAATGCTCAATTTCCGGGCAGCATCCATGATGCTCACATCCTGCATGAGAGCACTGTATCTGACTTGTTTAACAATCAGCCACAAGGTCAATGCTGGATTCTTGTTGACAAAGGATATGGCCTTGCCACCCGGCTGATGACTCCGCTGCATGACACCCACACTGAAGCCGAGAGGCGATACAACGAGAGCAACAGGGCAACTTGCAATATCGTGGAGAAAACCATTGGAGTGCTGAAGCAGCACTTTAGATGCTTGGACCACTCAGGAGGCGAGCTTCAATACCACCCTGAGCAGGTAGCTCAATTCGTGGTTGTATGCTCCATGCTGCACAACTTGGCTATCAGGAGTGGACAAGAATTGCCTGATGAGTCTGACAGTCCACTTCACCAGAGAGAGGAAGAGGAGGACGAGGAGACGGACATTGACATCGGCCCAGACAATCAGGCTGATGCTGAAGCCATGCCCCCTTGTAGACTGCATGAAAGGGCCCGTGGTGGCATGATAGCTACAAGAGCCTTACGTAAGGAGCTCATCAATGATCATTTTTGGTGTTATTTTCAAGGCTGACACACTGTGGGTGTGCAGGTCATATATCAATGGTGGGCATCAGATTGGTGACAGTTAAAGTTTAAGTTGATTGAAGTTAAGTGTGATTATACCCTTTGATGTTAAGGAATCACCAGCGTGTAACAGTGCAGCTATCTGAGCCAATGCGCAACAAGTTTTTGTTAAATAAAAAACATTTAAACCGAACATTTGTCTGAAATCATCAGTATTTCTATAAAAACCAACCCCCCCCACCACCACCCCTGTTTCTCCTCACCAGACCTACCCCTTCCCCTTCCCCTCCTGACTCCAAGCCGCCTGGCCGAGGAACTCCTCAGGCGATTCTTCATTGGGTGGGGGGGGGGTGACGGCTGAAGTGCTGCTTGGACGGATACGGGTGAGGATGGTCCCAAGGTGGGAACGTGCTCCGAGCCAGAAGCCTGATGTTGCTGCTGGCTCTCATGTGTGGTTGGCAATGGGGATGCAGCACCTTGGGGTGCAGTGCCATACTCCGGGTCCAATGGGAGCCCTCTGCCACCAGTGTTCCTGCCTACCAGCTCGAGGGCCTCCACCATCCCTTCCATGTTATATCTTATTTGTTGGATAAAAACTCGGTGCCAACTATGTTCTCGGTGCTAACTTAGTAGGCATTTTGCTGCTGGTGAATCTCCCTTCTGCCTCTCACAATAGCCAAACAAGCACACACCACAGACATACACGCCTTCAGTCCCTCTCAGTTCCCTCTCTTTCTTTCTCCTCTTCTGCGCATGTCATGATGACCCTTGATCTCCTGAATTGTGTGAATCGAGCGTTGTCATGCTGTTTCTAAGGACGGCGACACTTTATGGCAGAAGGTCAAAAAGATTTAATGCTACCGCCCATTTCATATCGCTCGTGTTAACGCCCATTTTCAAAAATGGAGACTAGGTGCTTTGAGAATGGGCGAGAAGCCGGCTATCTGAAAACCCTTTTTTACCGCCCATTTTTGGCCGATAAGCACAAAAGTGGAAAATCTAGCCCTTTGCCTTCTTGGACAGATTTGTGGGCACCTTTGGAAGTGGCTTCGTGAGTTGCAGTGAATGGTGAGACTTAACAGCAACCCCCACAAGTGTGAAATCAATGCCTCAGGCATTGTACGGATGTTGGTGTGGGGTGGTGCCAACCTGGCACATCATGTGGCAGCCAGGTTTTTCAGCGTCAAGTGAACCAAATTTGGCCGTGGCAGCAATGTGGTCGGGTGCTGATGCCCTGTGTCCTGTGCAGCATCAGGTGATTGCGGAGAAGGTTGGTGTTGTTGCTGGTGCTGCTGGTGTGCCTGATGCTGCTGGTGTTGGGGGCGATCATGTTGGGATTCTGAGGACCAAGATTCTTTCAAGGGCACCGATGCTGATGGAATCGATGGCAGGTGAACTTGAGATGACAGAAGCGATCGATCAATAGTGAGAGAGGTTGTTCCAATGAGGCAACGCTCCAATCTGCAAAAAGCTCAGTGTGCCTTCCAAATACAGCAAGCAAGAGCTTTAGACCTTGGAATGTGAACTACTGGATTGTCATAAAAAATCCATCTGGTTCACTAATATCATTTAGGGAAGGAAATCTGCCATCCTTACCCTATATGTGACTCCAGACCCGCACCAATGTGGGTGACTCTTAACTGCTCTCTGAAATGGCCCGGCGAGCCACTCAGTTGTTACAAGTCACGACAAAAAAAGAATCAAACAGCACTGCGGGAATACGTTCACCACACGGACTGCAGCGGTTTAAGAAGGCGGCTCACCACCACCTTCTCGAGGGCAATTAGGGATGGGCAATAAATGCTGGTCTTGTCATCAACACCCACATCCTGTAAATGAATATAAAATAGCAATTGGGAAATAGAAACATAGAAACATAGAAAATAGGTGCAGGAGTAGGCCATTCGGCCCTTCTAGCCTGCACCGCCATTCAATGAGTTCATGGCTGAACATGCAACTTCAGTACCCCATTCCTGCTTTCTCACCATACCCCTTGATTCCCCTAGTAGTAAGGACTTCATCTAACTCCTTTTTGAATATATTTAGTGAATTGGCCTCAACAACTTTCTGTGGTAGAGAATTCCACAGGTTCACCACTCTCTGGGTGAAGAAATTCCTCCTCATCTCGGTCCTAAATGGCTTCCCCCTTATCCTTAGACTGTGTCCCCTGGTTCTGGACTTCCCCAACATTGGGAACATTCTTCCTGCATCTAACCTGTCTAACCCCGTCAGAATTTTAAACGTTTCTATGAGGTCCCCTCTCATTCTTCTGAACTCCAGTGAATACAAGCCCAGTTGATCCAGTCTTTCTTGATAGGTCAGTCCCGCCATCCCGGGAATGCACTAATGAAAGCAAGTAACAAAGGGATTGTTGCGACACGAGTTCCCCATTTTTTCTGAGCTTTCGTTATTTTTGGGGCACTGCCTCTCTCCCTGCTATATCGAACAGGAGCTAGAATGGGGTCCGCACATAGGCTACTTTCAGATAATTGGTCAGCTCCAGTGACTTGCAAAATATCGATCATGGAAATTGGCACCTGGAATTTCCACCGGAGTTCTCCCGCTCGTCTGCCACAGCTTTGGAGGCGGAAACCCCACAGAAACGGTGTACCCTCCAGGACTGCCCAGGGTCTCCAGGATTGAATCTCTAGGACCACTGCTGCGAACAACTCCCGGGAAAAAAATCATCGGGGCAATAAAAAACTGTTTCGAAACAAAATTTCTTTGAACACTTCTGTTTGCTAGTTAGAAAAATAGTGGACACGGGGGAAAAAAAAGGCTGTTTGACTGACGGTTAACAATCATCCAATCGGGCAGAGAAGAGTCTATTCACTTTCCGAATGGCGTAGTAAGCCGATGGATGCATCATGAGACTGGGCATGTCGAGAGACCAATGGTGCGAGTGTGGGGGCAAGGTGGTTGGAGGCAGTCAGACATGTGACGAAATGTCCAACCAGATTTGGGAACCTTAGACATAAGCGATTGCCGTTGAGCTACAGTACGCGGACGACGCCTGCGTCTGCGCACATACAGACGCTGAACTCCAGGACATAGTTGACATATTTTACTGAGACGTACGAAATCATAGGCCTTACACTAAACATCCACAAGACAAAGGTCCTCCACCAGCCTGTCCTCGCCGCACAGCACTGCTCCCTCAGTCATCAAGATCCACGACGCGGCCCTGGACAACGTGGACCATTTCCCATACCTCGGGAGCCTCTTATCAACAAGAGCAGACATTGACGACAAGACTCAACACCGCCTCCTGTGCACCAGTGCAGCCTTCAGCCGCCTGAGGAAAAGAGTGTTTAAAGACCAGGCCCTCAAATCTGCCACCAAGCTCATGGTCTACAGGGCTGTAGACCCGCCCTCCTTTATGGCTCAGAGACATGGATCATGTACAGTAGGCGCCTCAAGTCGCTGTAGAAATACCACCAATGATGTCTCCGCAAGATCCTACAAATCCCCTGGGAGGACAGAAGCACCAATATTAATGTCCTCGACCAGGCCAACATCCCCAGCATTGAAGCACTGACCACACTCGATCAGCTCCGCTGGGCAGGCCACATTGTTCGCAGGCCAGACACGAGACTCCCAAAGCAAGTGCTCTACTTGGAACTCCTTCATGGCAAGCCAGCCAAAGGTGGGCAGAGGAAACCTTTACAAGGACATCCTCAAAGCCTCCCTGATAAAGTGCAACATTCCCACTGACACCTGGGAGTCCCTGGCCAAAGACCGTCGTAAGTGGAGGAAGTGCATCCGGGAGGGCGCTGAGCACCTCGAGTCTCATCGCCGAGAGCATGCAGAAATCAAATGCAGGCAGCGGAAAGAGCTTGTGGCAAACCTGACCCACCCACCCTTTCCCTCAACGACTATCTGTCCCACCTGTGACAGGGACTGTGGTTCTCCTATCGGACTGTTCAGCCACCTAAGGATTCATTTTAAGAGTGGAAGCAAGTCTTCCTCGATTCCAAGGGACTGCCTATGATGATAGTTGGGTTCTATCAAGGTGAAAGAATGGGGTTGAGATACAGATCAGCCACGATCTAACTGAATAGTGGAGACGCTCGAGGGGCCGAATGGCTTATTCTTGTTCCTATGTTCCTTGGTTTCCACCCATCCTCTGCTGAAGTTGCAGCGGGAGATCAAGGGCATTGCCGCGGAAATTCTACCCCTGGGTCTTTGGCCCTGCCATTAGCAGACTCAAGCCAATCCAGGAAGCCGTGTTGGAGCTCTGCCACTTACTCAATCAGAACATGCAGACTATATTAGCACCGAGCTGGCAGTGGCCATGGAAATCCATGATAACAGGCATGTGATCCAACCTGCAGTTTACCATCCATTATCATCATCGGCAGTCCCTCGAAACGAGGATGATTTGCTTCGACGCCAAAAAGGGATGAGTTCACAGGTGTTTCAATGAAGGCCTTTGTGGTGTTTGCAGGCACTCGAGTAATGACTCCACGAGGTAAGGTATTGCACTTGAACTGTTGTGACCTTAGTCCACTTATTGCAGCTTCTGAATAAGGTGGGCTCCTTTTATACCTGGTTACCTACAGTGTACAGGTGACCTCTAGGTCTCCACCAGTTGCACCCTTTGGTGGTACAGGCATATTGTATACAGTGCAGAGATACATTCATTGGTTTTATGTAACTGTACATTGAGTGTACAGGGTATATACATACACAACAGACCTAATATTCCAGGTCCCGAACTACATCCTGAAGGGTGGAAGATGCCTGTGCGTGGATTTTTTTAAGGTGTGGTGCGATTGCACAGCAGCCGCCACACGGGCTTGACAGAGCTCGGTCTTGTTCCAGTGGCAAGGGTTATCCAAGACGACTGGAGACCTGCTCTGCTGCACAGATCTAGTGCGCGCACATATCACCGTGTGGGCTGGCCCGTGCTGCCCCTGGGCCCCTGGCCCCGAACTCACGCCTCTCCTGGGCCCCGATCACGTCCCTCTACAGTCTCTCACTGCTCCTTCGCACCGAGCTCGCCGCTCCTGCTGTGTCTGCCCACGCTCCAATCACCGACCCGGACCTTGACGTCACTCTTTGCTGCCGTCGCTTCCCTGAAGTAGTATGCCTCCAAGCTGCTCCCGAGGCCTCCACGCAGCACCTTTTATGGCCCCGACCTGCCACTGGTGTTCTCATGCAGATTGGGGCCTCCATGCTGCTCCCGTTTGCCATCCAAGGTGAAGGAGAAGAGCAAGTGGGTTACTGATGAGAATCCTGGTTGGCCATCTATCCTTCTTCGACTGTGTTTTTTGTTGCTTTAGAAGAGAGAACAACTTGTGCCTGTGACTCAAACATGTCAAACCTCAAAGCCTGTTCCTACAATTGGCTGGAAGATTAGCTTTTGAAGGTGGGGATTAGTCAGAAGAAGGGCAATTTTTTGTTAAAAAAAATCTGCACTGATGTCTAAAATATTTGCAGGCAGGTGTGAGAAGGAACAGACAACGGCCAGTTTCTTTTTGATCTACAGATCTAAGGGAACTGCTGTCTCCCTGGACCCACCAGGTTTCAACGCACGCACTGTGAGGCTAAAAGAAATACCATTGTAAAAGTAATAGTACGCAGACATCCGAAAAAAATCAACTTTCATTCTGCTCAACTGGCCATTCCTATTTCTTCCCCAATTTCTTCTCCTATTGTTGGACTGTGTCCTGCCTGTTCTTTTTCATACCTATCTGCATATGTTTTAGAGATCAGTGCAGAATAAAAAGTGTCAGCTGTCGCATTCTTGCCTCCGAGTCAGAAGATTGTGAGTTCAAATCCCGCTCCAGAGACTGAATCATAAAAAAAATCTAGGCTGACATTCCAGTGCAGTGTTGAGGGAGTCCTGCACTGTCAGAGGTGTCGGCTTTTGGATGAGACGTTAAACTGTCTACTCTCTCAAGTGGATGTAAAAGGTTCCATGGCACTATTTCGAAGAAGAGCAGGAGAGTTATCCCCGGTGTCCTGGTCAATATTTATCCCTCAATCAACATAACCAAAAAGCAGATTATCTGATCATTATCTGGAAGTAGCCGAGGAAGCCACGCAGCTCTACAGGGTAGCTAAGGATGAGCAATAAATGAGGCCTTGCCAAGCATCAACAACAAAAACTTGAATTTAGGCAGCGCCTTCAATGTAGTTAAAAAATCCCAAGTTGCTTCACAGGAGCGATTATGAAACAAAATGTGAGACCGAACCACATAAAGAGATAGATGGACATGTGACCAAAAGTTTAGTCAAAGATATAGGTTTTAAGGAATTACTTAATGGAGGAGAGAGAGGCAGAGAGGTGAAGAGGTTTAAGGAGTGAATTGCAGAGCTTGGGGCCCAGGCAGCTGAAGGGACGGCCACCAATGGTGAAGCGATTAAAATCGGGGATGTGAAAGGGGACCAGCTTTGGAGGAGTGCGGGGATCTCAGAGGGTTGTAAGGCTGGAGGAGCTTATGGGAATAGGGAGGAGTGATGTACTATAGAGCACCCCCTATTGGACTACTGCTCCACCTAGTGGACGAGTGTGGTAATACAACTGCTGCTGTAAATACAATAAAGGATCATGTGACAAGGTCACATGACAAGTTCCTGTGGAGCCATCTTGTGTGTGGTGTGTCTAGTGAGGTTGTAAAGAATATATCACAGGTGAGGCCATGGAAGGATTTGAAAACAAGTTGGGATATGAAAATACAGCTAATAAACAGCCTGTTACACCATTTCATCAGGAGATGAGAGGAACCCCCAAACATATTATCTCACATTTTCTTTCTCTCTCTCAATCCTGCAATGTTCCCCATCCCCACCTCCTCTCCCCCAGGTAATGATTGACGCCCTGCTGGGTATTAGTCACTTTTTGCTTCGTCTCTCAAGTGCCCAGGCTTCATGTGTGATCACACTCATTGATGGTCAGCCAGCTAATTGCCCTTGGGAGAGGGAGGCAATGAGTGGCTTGACAGATGACCTTAATCGTGTCCTCACCCAGTATCCACAATTGTACATCTGGCAGGAGATCTCTGCACTCCTCTAAATCTGGCCTCTCGCTCGATTCCTGATTTCCATCGCTCCACCAATTGGCGGCCGTGCCTTCAACTGGCTAGGCCCCAGCTCTGCAATTTCCTCCCTAACGCTCCCCACCTCTGTCCAGCATAACAGCAAAGATGAATTTGAAGTCTCCATTCTAAGGGAGACCCTTAGTATAGACAGTTAGATCCCAGGGGCCCAGGAGAGGCATGAGTTCGGGGCCAGGGGCCCAGGGGCAGCACGGGCCAGCTCACACTGCAATATGTGTGCGCACTAGGTCCGTGCAGCAGAGCAGGTCTCCAGTCGTCTTGGATAACCTTTGCCACTGGACCAAGACCGAACTCTGTCAAGCCCATGTGGTGGCTGGTGTGCAACGGCCACCACACATTAAAAAAAACCATGCACAGGCATCTTCCACACTTCAAGATGTAGTTCAGGACCTGGAATATTAAGTCCTTCATTGAAACACCTGTGAACTCATCCCTTTTTTGGCATGGAAGCAAGTCATCCTTGCTTCGAGGGACTGCCTATGATGATGAGATCCTTAGATAGTTAGTATTTGGTTAACTGGAAATAATTCCAGTTGAAGAGATGGTACAGGCACAATGAGCCAAATGGCCTCAGTCTGTGCTATAATTCCCACTGTTACACATCTAACCCATGGTCATGAAGAAAACAGAAGGCTAAAAGATGAGTTGCACTGCAGTCGTGTTGAAATAAACAAGCTGCATCAAGAGCTGAGCTTACAGCATCAGCTATTCACAGAGAACCAGCAGCTATTGCAATCATTGCGAGTGGAACTTCAAGTGTATGAGCAGCTCAAGGAAAGAAAGAGTGGCCTAGAGAGAGTGGACAGGAAGGACCTATATCCCTTCGCAGAGGGGTCAATAACCAGGGGGCATAGATTTAAAGTAATTGGTCGGAGGTTTAGAGCGTCTTTGTGGAGAAATCTTTTCACCCAGAGGGTGCTGGGGGTCTGGAACTCACTGCCTGAAAGGGTGATAGAGGCAGAAACACTCATCACATTTAAAAAGTACTTGGATGTGCACTTGAAGTAGCCTACAAGGCTACGGGCCAAGAGCTGGAAATTGGGATTAGGATGGATAGCTCTTTGTCGGCCGGCACGGACACGATGGGCCGAATGGCCACCCTCTGTGTTATAAATTTCTATGATTCTATGACGATACGACCCATAGACAGACATTGAAGTTTCTAAATATGTCTCTACTTGTGCCAGCTTGAATATTTTTAAGGGAGCGTTTCAGAGATGAGTTGATTGAAATGTGTCGAGGCAGTGAAGGTGAAGACTTTGAAGCTGAGCCTGGCTGTTTAGGTAGTGTCAAATGTGTTGAAGTTGGTTCAGAAAGCCCATGATCTCTCCCTGAAGCTTTCTCATAATATCATTACACTCAACGGGCAGTCCGGGAGGGTCTCCATGTGCTTGATATTGCAGATCACCTAGAGCGTAGATCCATCAAAGGAAAATAAATTCACTTGAGTTGTTCCGAGGCTGGGAACAGAGCAGAAGATTAGACAAAGTGATTCATCAACACTGAGGGAGAGAAGGCTTGGAAGTAGCCACTTGGACATATTGACTGGGTCTAAATTGAAAGTGTTGGACGTGTTTGTCAGTGATTGATGTGAATGCTGTGGAATTGTGTCATCAGCCTGCATAAAATCTTCTGATTCACAGCGCACCTCGGGGAGGTCATTGATGTAAACCAAAAAAATATGAAAGGGCTGAATATAGAACCCTGGGGAACTCTCAAACAAAGTAATTGTTGTCTGATCCACCATTCTGATGAGAACTTTGTGTATACTGTCATTGCAGAGTCACACCCCAGAGAGAGAGAGGACGTGAATCTAATTGGGCAGGTTCTGTGCTAAACTGTAGCTTTCTGGGATGGCTCTAGTTATCTCTCTCCATTGTCACAGATCAATACCATCATTATTGACTTGTAAGCGAATCGATTGGGGATCAAACCAGGGTTCGGTCGGATCTATATAGCTCAGAACAGTCACACAGTCCACTTAGCCACTGAACTCTTTAGAGCTGTGCAAAATATTGCTCTATTCTTGAAAAGTCCAGCTCGCATATAATTACAATTACTTGTCCCATTACTGCCACCCTTTGCCTTGCCTCCTCATCCCTTTTTTCATTTAATCTCTCCTGCCTTCCACCCTCTCACACACACCTTCCTTTTTGTTCTTTGCCCCCCCCCCCCCCCCCCCCCCCACCTCCTACCCTGTCAGCTGTGGCTCAGTGTGTAGCACACTCACCTCTGAGTCAGAAAATTGTGGCATCTAGTCCCACTCCAGGAATTTGAGCACATAAATCTAGGCTGACACTCTAGTGCAGTGCTGAGGGAGTGCTGCACTGTTGGAGTTGCTGTCTTTTGGATGAAACGTTAAACCGAGGCCCCGTCTGCTCTCTCAGGTGATCCTATGACATTATTTTGAAGAAAAGCAGGGGAGTTATCCCTGGTCTGGCCAATATTTATCCCTCAATCAACATAACAAAAAAAATTATTATCTGGTCATTATCACGCTGCTGTTTGTGGGAGCTTGCTCAAGTTGGTTGCCGTGTTTCCCACAACGCAACAGCGACTACACTCCAAAAGTACTTCATTGGCTGTAAAGTGCTTTGAGACATCCGGTGGTTGTGAAAGGCGCTATATAAATGCAAGTCATTCTTTTCTTTTTTTTCTCCCCTTTCCTACCACTTGCTTAAAACCTGTTATATCTATAACTTTTTCCAGTTCTGATGAAAATTCATTATCCTGAAATGTTAACTCTGCTTCTCT
The DNA here is from genome assembly GCF_044704955.1 of Pristiophorus japonicus. Lineage (NCBI taxonomy): Eukaryota > Metazoa > Chordata > Chondrichthyes > Pristiophoridae > Pristiophorus > Pristiophorus japonicus. The sequence goes on from NC_091989.1 coordinate 180,674,698, forward strand.
CTGCAGAAGCTGCCATAACCTGCTGCGTTTTTCCAGCATTTACTGTTTTGATGACAATTACTGACAGCTATTCAAAGACCCAGGCTGGTGCAGTGGGGTGGGTCCCCTAGTCAAGATCATTCCTTCAGGTTTGAATAGCCCCTTATAAATCATTTATTATCTGGCATAATCTGCATGAGTTTTTCAATAAAAAAAAGCAAAATACTGCGGATGCTGGAATCTGAAATAAAAACAGAGAACGCTGAAAATCTCAGCGGGTCAGGCAGCACCTGTGGAGAGAAACAGAGTTAATGTTTCAGGTCGATAATCCTTCGTCAGAATTGGAAAAGTTTGAGATGTAACAGATTCTTAAGGAAGTGCAGGGGGCACTGAATGGGGGAGGGGAGAAAAGACCAAAAGGGAATGTCTGTGATAGGGTGGAAGACAGGAGAGATTTGAGAGACAAAAGGGATGATGGGCTAAATTGAGATGGTAATGGCACAAGTTTGGAAACAAAAGATGAGTCTGGATGTTGTCCGTTCGCAAGGCCATAACAAGTTCAATTGGACTTCAAATCACTTTTTACAATGTTTCATAAACCCTGACCTTGGGTAGGAGTGATGCTAAGAGCATTGCTAAACGGGGATGTACTTTCTATCAGCTTTACACCATTTTCTCCCACATCTATATTCTCAATAAAGTTATCAGAGAGTGGAAAATAAGGCCCAACCATCCATGACCTCCCTCCACCCCCCTCCCACTGCCCCAGTACCCCTCAGAAGATTGACCCTCTATTGCTATACAAGCTTGGTCAAAGAGGTAGGTTTTAAGAAGTGTCTAAAAGGAGGAGAGAGAGGTAGAGAAGCAGAGAGGTTTAGGGAGGGAATTCCAGAGCTTAGGGCCCAGGCAGCTGAAGGCAAGGCCACTAATGGTGCAGCGATTAAAATTGGGGATGTCATGTATTCAACTGTCATTGTAACCCATGTATAAGCTGACCTAAGTTGTACACCTTGAGAACATTAACCACAAGGGGGTGAACTTGTGGGAGACACTCCTAACCTGGACTTTCCGGTATAAAGGGGGAAGTTCCACCCACCGTCTGTCTCTTGAGGTCTTGGTGATAAAGGTACCTGGTCACAGAGTGATCTTTTCTCAAGTATGGGCCTCGTGTGCATTTATACTCTATAGTAAGGACATATTAGGGGATGTGCAAGAGACCAGAATTGGAGGAGTGCAGAGATCTCGGAGGGTTAGATACCTTTTTTTCTCATATCTATATTCTCAATAAAGTTAACAGAAAGAGGAAAATAAGGCCCAATCATCCTTGAACCGTCTCCCCACCTCAGAAGCGTGGCCCTCCATTGGGAAAATGCGTCATTTCATTTCTCTCACCAACCATCCTTGTGGTCTATCTGCCAATTAGTGCCAGGTTGAGTCAATTTTATGCCGTGGGCTCATGGCCTCTTCAACGCTTGTTGAGACTGGCCAAGCTCATTTCACACAGGGTGATTCCAGCAGAGAAGTGAATAGACTTCCCATTAGTTTGTCATGATTTCGAACACTGACCTCAGCGATGAAAGGGCAATATCTAACCCACTACCACTCAGCTCCCTCCCAGCACACCCCCCCGCCCCCGCAATCACTCCTGTTGTGTTTTTGTTGAAATCTGTTCCAATTATCTATAACATTTCTGGTATTGTTTATAGCCGAATCTGACTCTAATTGGGAAAGGGTTTCCAAGGAACATGCTTAAATAGGGGTTAAACCTTTATAAACATTGTGAATACAATCCTCGATTATAAAAGAGCAAATACCACAAATTGGCAGCATCAACAACCACTTGCATTTATATAGTGTCTTTAGCGCAGTAAAATGTCTCAAAGCACTTCACAGGAGTATTATCAAATAAAATTTGACATCAAAACACAGAAGAAGATATTAGGAAGGATGACCAAAAGCCTGGTCAAAGAGGAAGGTTTTAAGGAGTGTCTTAAAGGAGGAAAGAGGGGTAGAGAGGTGAAAATGTTTAGGAAGGGAATTCCAGAGCTTAGGGCCTTGGCAGCTAAAGGCATGGCCACCAATGTTGGAGCAATTAAAACCAGGGATGTGCAAGAGGCCAGAATTGGGGGAGCCCCGAGAATTGTTGGGCTGGGGGAGGTTACAGAGATAGCGAAGGACGAGTCCATGGAGGCCATATAGTCGAAGATAGAAGATCATTTATTTACAAGTCTAATTAGTGTGGCACTAATCTCAAAACAGACGGGCTATAAATAAATATTTTATATTTGTTGATCATTATGCTAACTCATTTTAATTTTATGGGATAATAGTTTCAGTAAATTACACCCAATGCATATGGAGCGAAAGCTGTCATGCTTTGGAGCAGAAGCAATGATGGGAGCGCATTATATCAATCCTGCACGAGATGGTTCTGTACGGGAAGGGTTAAAGCATGTCTTCTCATTATGAAGCTGGAAGCAATCCAAATCTTGCAACCAAACCATCTGGCTTAAGTTCAAATTATACACAAACAATAATTAAACACACTTTGGTTTCTTTACTGTATACCGAGCGACCTTGGGATTGGAAACTTTCCCAAGTGAATTATTCTAAGGAAGACTGCTCGCAACATCTGGAAAAGTTAAAGTTAAAACAGCCGGTATTTACACGTAAATTAGATTCCATTCATCGCCCGGGCAACCTGGGACTAGGCATGGAGTTAATTACAGATTATTGACTCCTGTGAGCTGACTTGCGAGATTTATCCCTTTTTTATTCTCTCCAACCACAACACAGGATCACAAAGAGAAGTACCAATGAAGGGAGCATTTGGACCATCCAGATCCACCTTCTATAGAAACCTATGGTCCCCGCTTCACTGCATCTATCTGCCTCTTGAATAACTCCAGAGTTTTTGCATCTGAGTGATCATTCCATGATCGATGACGAGGTCCAACACTGCCTCCAGTGTGCCAGCGCAGCCTTCGGCCGCCTGAGGAAAAAAGTGTTCGAAGACCAGGATCTCAAACCCGGCCCCAAACTCATGGTCTACAGAGCAGTAGTAATACCCGCCCTCCTATATGCTTCAGAGACATGGACTATGTACAGTAGACACCTCAAAGCACTGGAGAAGTACCACCAATGCCACCTCTGCAAAATCCTGCAAATTTAATGGCAGGATAGGCGCACCAACATCAGCGTTCTCTCTTAGGCCAACATCCCCAGCATTGAGGCATTGACCACACTCGATCAGCTCTGATGGACGGGCCACATTGTCCGATACTAGACTCCCGAAACAAGCACTCTACTCTGAGCTACGTCATGGCAAGCGAGCTACAGAAGGGCAGAGAAAATTCGTCAAGGACACCCTCAAAGCCTCCTTGAAAAAATGTAACAGCTGCACCGACTCTTGGGAATCTGTGGCCCAAGACTGCTCAAAGTGGAGGAGAAGCACTCGCGAAGGCGCTGAACACTTCGAGTTTCTTCGCCAGGAGTACGCAGAAGCCAAGCACAAACAGCGGAAGGAGTGTATGACAAATCAAGCACCTCACCCACCTGCCCCTCCAACCACCATCTGCCCCACCTGTGACAATCCCGCATTGGTCTCATCGGTCACCTGAGAACTCATCTTAGCAAGATATCCTTGACTCCGAGGGACTGCCCATTAGAAGATTCCAGTCATTAATCACTGTTTGTGGGAAGAAGACTTCTCTTAGATTACAGTCATGATCCAACTTTATATATTACTTTGGGTTAGACTTTACTAATTAGTATTTCACGTACCTCAGTAAAGTTCCCTTTCATTCACCTCCTTTCAAGAATGAATTGTCTGAGTTTTTCTAACTTTTCTTAATGGCCCTGAAATCTCGGTCCGCTGCTTCCCGTGGGCACTCGGCTAAAAAGATGCTCACCTACCTTATCCTGCTGTGCCCACCAGAGATTCCGGTCCTGAGGCCTCCTCTCCTTGCGCGTCGGAGCGCGTGCTCGTCTGGACAGGCGGGTGCTAGAGCTGCAGTCACATGGCCCTGGGCAGCCAATCCATGTCAAGTATTTTCTCATTCATTATAATGGGAACTCCGTTAGTTGGAGTTCTCATTATTATGATTGAGAAACAGCCACTAACACCAAAATACCAATAAAAAATAGAAAAAAAACATCACATATTTAACATTAATTTAAATTAAAGTTAATAAATATCAGAAAAATATATATTTTTCCGATTTTTCAAAAAGTTTTTAAATTATGGTTTAAAATCAACTTATCTTAGTGGGCAGGGCTTTTAACATTAAAATGTGTTTTTTAAATTCTATTTTTATATGTTTTAAAACTCTTACGCTGGTAAAAGTAGACTGTGCGCCTGCTTTTATCAGGCGCAAGTGTTTTCAGGACATTCACCGGGTAAGATATGGGCAAATAGCGCAATCTTGTAAATCTTGTGAATGTCCTAACTGTGGGGATGTGGAGGATCTGTCAAGCCAGAGCTTGACAGATCGGAAAAGCAGGTTTTCAGCACATGCGCATTGTGCGCCGAAAACCGGCATTTGCGATGTCTTCCCAGGTCAGTACATACTCCATACTGAACCGTGGAAGCCGGGATTTCAAGGCCAATAACTCTGTCCTTCTGATACTAGGGATCTATCCTCGTGGTCCTTCTCTGCACCAGTTCCACGGCTTGACTGTTTCCCTCGTAGCTTGGCATAGAGGGCGATACAGCCTCTTCACGTCTTTCTCAGTCTATTCTACTGATCTGACAATATAGCTCATCATTCTGAAGCAAGCACACAAGTTGCTGGAAATACACAGCAAGTCTATCAGCATCTGCAAAGAGGAATGACAGTTCAAGGTTTCAGGCATAGGCCCTTCATTAAACCTTAAAACCGGGTAGTAGGTGGATCCCATTGCTGGTTGGAAGAGAAGAAAAGTAAGGGACTGGTAGAGAAAAAGAAGCAACACATTTTCCGATCATCCAAACAAAGTTAATGGGCTTATTGATCGGCAAGCAGTTTTCTTTCATCTCTGGGAGTCTCCGAGATCTCTGCGCTCCTCCAATTCTGGCCTCTTGCACATACTCGATTTTCATCGCTCCACCATTGGCAGCCGTGCCTTCAACTGCCTGGGCCCCAAGCTCTGGAATTCCCTCCCTAAACCTCGCCGCCTCTCTACCCTTCTCTCTCCTCCTTTAAGATGCTCCTTAAAATCTACCTCTTTGACCAAGCTGTTATCCCAATTGTGCGTCACTTTTCTGAGGTGGGAGACAAGGGGGAGAGTATCAAGGATGATTGGGCCTTATTTTCCACTCTACGATAACTTTATTGAGAATATATATGTGAGAGAAAAGGGTGTAAAGCTGATAGAAAGTACATCCCCATTTGGCAATGCTCTAAGCGTCACTCCTACCCAAGAATGGGGTTCATGAACAATTGCAAAAACCGATTTAAAGTGCAATTTAATTTGTTACGGCTTTATGAGTGGACAGCATTGAAAAGCTCATGCAGGTTATGCCAGATAACAAATAATTGATAAAGGGTATCTGAGGGATACTGATGCAATGCTGATAAAGGGTGAACCTCGCAATAACCCTCTTGATAATATTTCGGGGGAAATTGTCATTCCACTTTCCCTTTAAGCTGCATCTCCTCATTGAGCATCTCGTTTATCCAGCTGTTACCCTAATTATACCCAGTTATTTGTGCTTTGCCATTTCCCTTTAAGATGGACACCTCCAATAATGAAGATTAAAGACGTGCAAAAACGACAGATAAACAGTCTCAGTGTGTCACGGACGTGCTTGAATTTTGCAAATAAGAATCTAAGTCAGCAGATCCATTTAATACTTTTCTCTAAAACTCATTGATTTGTGTGTAATAGATTCAGTGACAGGCGTGTCAAAGCTGTATTGTACAGCCTGAACAAAAAGCTGCTTTGATGTCCCCAAGTGATCTCCATTTATCCATTACAGCGTTAATAGTCTCTCTTTTTGATGTTCTCACCTTGAAATGTCTGCAGAAATCACACAGAACTTGGAGCAGTGACTGTCACTAACATTCACCGTCTTTAGTCTGTGATGAGTGGTGTATTGACTCACTTTACTAAGTTGTATAACATGAACTCCCTATTTTACTGTAACATAAATCGCATCCAATGACATATAAATAGCACTCTGTCACCCAGATGAAGCTTCCTTAACGCTGTGAATTATAAAGAATTACATTGAATTAACAGCACAGAATCAGGCCATTCGGCCGAACTGGTCCATGCCGGTGTTTATGCTCCACTCGAGCCTTCTCCCACCCGACTTCATCTCCCCCTATCGGCATAACCTTCTATTGCATTCCCCCTCATGTGTTTATCTAGATTCCCCTTAAATGCATCGATGTTGTTGGCCTCAACCACGACCAATTTCTTGCTCGTCTTCCATATTTGTTTCATTTTTAACGCTCTCTTCCAGATTTGATGGCTCGTAGAATTCACCATTGCATCCCCCCCCCACGCCCGCCCACCCCGCCCTGGGTCTCCCAACTGCTTAGTGTGTACGTGAGTCGTACCTGTAATATTGAGCTCCACCTAGTGGGCTACTGCTCCACCTAGTGGAGCACTGTGGTAATGCAACTATTCATGTAAATACAATAAAAGCATCATGTGAAAAGGTCACCTGACAAATTCCTGTAGATCTTATAATCTGTGTGTTTATGATGTCGTAAAGAATACATTAAAGAATATTCTTATAGTCGAGGAGGTCCCAGGTTTACATTCCATGTCTGTGCTTAGTCAGCGGATCTCAACCGAGGGTCTCCACAATGTGTCTCTGGGCGAGGGAAGGGAAGAATCAACAAGTGTTTCCATTGCTGCTCACTGACAAGGGAGCCCCTGCGGTAAGGGCTTGTTTGCGTGGATGAGGACAGCATTGGGTTTATGTGTGATACCCTCCATGGTTGATTTGCCTGCTGCCATTCGTTGTCCAGACTTATACGTGATCACTTAGGCTACCGGTGCATGCAAGAGAAAGTCGCGCCAGCCACATTGGATCCTTTTAGCTGCTTCCCATCCCAGTCCGGTGATGCTGTGCACAGAAAACTGTAAACGGTCTCCTAATTTGTCTGGGTTGAGGAAATAACTACAATCCTCTGCGCTCCTCCAATTCTGGCCTCTTGTACATCCCCGATTTCCTTCGCTCCACCATTAGGGGCCGTGCCTTCAGCTGCTGAGGCCTTAAGCTCTGGAATTCCCTCCCTAAACCTCTCCGTCTCTCTACCTCTCTCTACTCCAAGATGCTCCATAAAGCCTACCTCTTTGACCAAACTTTTTGGTCACCTATCCTAATATCTCTTGATGTGGCTCGATGTCAAATTTACAGACTCTGTAACCTCCTTCAGTCCGACAAACCTCCGAGATCTCTGCGCCCCTCCAATTCTGCCTACTTGCGCTTCCCTATTATAATTGCTCCATCACCGGCAACCATGCCTTGAGCTGCCAGGATTCTAAGCTCTGGAATTCCCTCCATAAACCTATCCACCTCTCTCTCCTCCTTTAAGAAGCTGCTTAAAACCTATGATAGGTCATCAACATGAAACGTTAACTGAGTTGTTGTTATATAAATAGCTCCAACCAGTGGACTCCTATGGTAATGCAGTCATTGCTGTTTACAACAATAAAGAGGGAATGGGCCATCTGACAAGTTTCTGAAGTTATCAGCCATCTTAGAGCCTGTGTGTTTGTGAGGGCGTACAGAAGATATCACATTGACGACAAAGGATAGGATTTCTGGATAACCTAGCTGTTGGTGGATGATTCAGCCAAACAACACAGAGACTATGAGAGCTTCTTTGTTTTGATTAGCAGCTAAAAATCCAAGGTAAATTACAAGCACACTTGACTGAAATACCAGAGTCCAGATGGCCGCAACTATGGGAATAATAGGGCACTTGGGTGAGTTCCATCGCAACCGAGAGACTTTTGGAGCGTATGTGGAGTGGCTAGAAATGTTTTTCACTGCAAATAGTATAATCGAAGGCCCCGATGATGAAAACAATAACCGGGTGGTGTTGGAAAGAAAATGGGCTATTTTCTTGACTGAAGGAGGCCCTGAGGTGTATGAAACCCTGAAAAATGTTGCTTGTTCCCGTCAATTCAAAGGATACATCACTTAGGGAGATTCTAAGAAAATTAGAACACTACTACAGTCCTGAGCCCCTGGAAATTGCTGAAAGTTATCGTTTCAGAATACAAAATCAATTAATTGACGAAAGTATTAGTGAGTACATTGTAGCATTAAAAAAGCTATCTATTCACTGTAATTTCGGAAACTTTCAGCACTGAGCGTTGCCCGACCACTTTGTTTGTGGGATTGAAAATGAAGCGATCAGAAGAAAGTTGTTGACAATTCCTAACTTGACTTTTGATTTAGCTTGTCAGACAGATATGTCAATGGATATGGCCGACCAATATTCCCGAGAATTTCGTACCATTTCAAGTCATCAGACAACCGAGATGAATCGCCTGCAGGTTAAAAGTAAAGGCAGTTAGGCCCCAAAGCCTCAGAAACTGGCCAAGGTAACAGACCATTGAAGTCATGCTATCGGTGCCTGGGACAACACATTGTTCAAAGTTGTACATATGTGAAGGCAGAGTGTTTCATCTGCAGGAAAACCGGGCATCTTGTGAAGGCATGTCGACTGAAGAGTAAACCAACCTTCAAGGCTATAAGTAGAAATCCCCAGAGACTACATAGCATGGAAGAAAAGCAACAGGATGAAGAGATACACATCATCAGGGGCACTAGGGTATCTAACAGTGATTCAAAAAGTATCATCATCCAAGTAGATGTTGCAGGAAACAAGATACCCATGGAAATCAACACTGGTGCATCCATGAGTGTAGTACCGGAATCGCTATATCTCGAAAAATTGCATGATTTCCCATTGGAGAAATCCAAAATAGAGCTGCGAGGCTACTCGGGAGAGAACATTCTTGTGGTCGGTCATATCATCGTACTGGTGAAATACAAGGATCAATTTCAGAGCTTGCCTCTCTTAGTAATGGCAGGAGACAAGCCTGCCTTACTAGGAAGAAAATGGTTGGGATCACTGAAGCTGGATTGGAGTGAGATTTTTCGTGTTGAAACGAGATTTGCATTGAAGGATGATGTTATAGAGAAGTATCCGAAAGTGTTCTGTGAAACAGGCAATCCAATCCAAGGCTTCAAGTCGAGTGTCAGGGTACAGAAGGATGCTAGACCAGTTTACTGCAAGCCACGTACTGTACCATATGCACACAAGGAGAAAGTTGAGCAAGAACTCAAAAGACTCGAAACTGAGAACATTATCGCTAAGATAGATCTATGTAATTGGGCTACACCCATTGTTGTTGTACTTAAGTCCAATTGGTAAGGTAAGGTTGTGAGGTGATCGTAAACCAGGTTCTAGAAGGTAATCTCACCAATACATTGCCAAATGTAGAAGATTTGTTCACAAGGCTGACAGATGGTCAGATCTTCTCAAAGTTAGATCTCATAAATGCCTACTTACAACTTAAACTAGAAGAGGAGTCCAACTCATGTTTGACTACAAATACCCATCTAGGCCTATGTCAATTTAATAGGCTACCATTTGGAGTGTCTTCTCCCAACCATTTTCTTCCTAGTAAGGCAGGCTTGTCTCCTGCCATTACTAAGAGAGGCAAGCTCTGAAATTGATCCTTGTATTTCACCAGTACGATGATATGACCGACCACAAGAATGTTCTCTCCCGAGTAGCCTCGCAGCTCTATTTTGGATTTCTCCAATGGGAAATCATGCAATTTTTCGAGATATAGCGATTCCGGTACTACACTCATGGATGCACCAGTGTTGATTTCCATGGGTATCTTGTTTCCTGCAACATCTACTTGGATGATGATACTTTTTGAATCACTGTTAGATACCCTAGTGCCCCTGATGATGTGTATCTCTTCATCCTGTTGCTTTTCTTCCATGCTATGTAGTCTCTGGGGATTTCTACTTATAGCCTTGAAGGTTAGTTTACTCTTCAGTCAAGGGGTGATGAACCAGATTTTGCAAGGTATTGAAGAGGTAGTATCTTATTTAGATGACATACTAATTTCAGCAACAAGCAGACAAATTCATAATAACATATTGAAATAAGTACTCAAATGACTACAGAAGCACAAAGTACGAGTGACTGCTCACAAGTGTGACTTATTTCAAAATTCAATGGAGTAATTAGGACACAGAGTAGACAAAGATGGTTTACATCCAACCAAGGGAAAGCTGGATGCAATCAGAAATGCACCACTCCCAAGAATGTCACTGACCTTCGATCATTTTTGACTCTTTTGAACTATTATGGGAAGTTCCGACCAAATTTGGCTAAAGTGTTACATCCACTGAATGATCTGTTGAAAAAATAGGTTCATTGGAAGTGGTCAGAAGAATACGATGCAACATTCAAGGAATATAAATGCCAAATGGTAGAGAGCACCATGTTAGTTCATTATGACATATCTAAGGAGACCAAGCTAGCATGTGAAACCTCTCCGTATGGAGTTGGGGTAGTGATCTCTCATGTATCACGTAGTGGGGAGGAGAGACCAATTGCTTTTGCTTCACACACTCTCAGTGCCAGTGAGAGTAATTATGCGCAAATCGAAAAAGAAGCTTTGGCATTAATTTTTGGGGTCAAGAAGTTCCAAAAATACGTGTATGGTCGTAAGTTTACCATCGTTACAGACTTTAAGCCCCTGACAGCAATCCTCCATCCAAATTCCTCAGTTCTAAAATTAGCTGCAGCCCGAATACAGAGATGGGCTTTGATTTTGTCAGCATATACATATTATATTGAATACAGACGATCAGCTGATCACAGTAATGCTGATGCAATGTCTGGATTGCCTTTTCCATCACAATTACACCCGATAGGGAAGAAGTGTTCTATTTTTCATACATTGATGAACTGCCAGTCACAGCTGAAGACATTGGTAGAGCAACCAAATGTGACTCAGTTATGTCAAAGGTGTATGATTACATAGCAACATAGAAAATAGGTGCAGGAGTAGGCCATTCGGCCCTTCAAGCCTGCACCACCATTCAATATGATCATGGCTGATCATGCAACTTCAGTACCCCATTCCTGCTTTGTCTCCATACCCTTTGATCCCTTTAGCTGTAAGAGCCACCTCTAACTCCCTTTTGAATATAACTAATGAACTGGCCTCAACAACTTTCTGTGGTAGAGAATTCTACAGGTTCACAATTTTCTGAGTGAAGAAGTTTCACCTCATCTCGGTCCTAAATGGATTACCCCTTATCCTTAGACTGTGGCCCCTGGTTCTGCATTTCTCCAACAACGGGAACGTTCTTCCTGCATTTAACCTGTCCAATCCCATCAGAATTTTATATGTTTCAATGAGATCCCCTCTCATTCTTCTAAATTCCAGTGAATATAAGCCTATTCGATGCGGTCTTCATATGTCAGTCCTGCCATCCTAGGAATCAGTCTGGTGAACCTTCGCTGTACTCCCTCAATAGCAAGAATGTCCTTCCTCAGATTAGGAGATCAAAACTGTACAAAATATTCAATGTGTAGCCTCACCAAAGCCCTGTACAACTGCAGTAAGACCTCCATGCTCCTAGACTCAATTCCTCTCGCTATCAAGGCCAACATGCCATTTGCCTTCTTCACCGCCTGCTGTACCTGCATGCCAACTTTCAATGACTGATGAACCATGACACCCAGGTTTCGTTGCACCTCCCCTTTTCCTAATCTGTCACCATTCAGATAATATGCTGCCTCCCTGATTTTGCCACCAAAGTGGATAACCTCACATTTATCTACATTACACTGCATCTGCCATGCATTTACGCACTCACTTAACCTGTCCAAGTCACCCTGCAACCTCTTAGCATCCTCCTCACAGCTCACACTGCCATCCAGCTTAGTGTCATCTGCAAACTTGGAGATATTACACTCAATTCCTTCATCCAAATCATTAATGTATATTGTAAATTGCTGGGGTCCCAGCACTGAGCCCTGCAGAAACCCACTAGTCACTGCTTGCCATTCTGAAAAGGACCCGTTTATTCCTACTCTTTGCTTCCTGTCTGCCAACCAGTTCTCTATCCATGTCAATACATTACCCCCAATACCATGTGCTTTAATTTTGCACACTAATCTCTTGTGTAGGACCTTGTCAAAAGCCTTTTGAAAGTCCAAATACACCACATCCACTGGTTCCCCCTTGTCCATCCTCAAAAAATTCTAGAAGATTTGTCAAGCATGATTTCCCTTTCATAAATCCATGCTGACTTGGACAGATCCTGTCACTGCTTTCCAAATGTGCTGCTATTATGTCTTTAATAATTGATTCCAACATTTTCTCCACTACTGATGTCAGGCTAACCGGTCTATAATTCCTAGTTTTCTCTCTCCCTCCTTTTTTAAAACGTGGGACTACATTAGCTACGCTACAATCCATAGGAATTGATCCAGAGTCGATAGACTGTTGGAAAATGATCACCAATGCATCCACTATTTCTAGGGCCACTTCCTTAAGTGCTCTAGGATGCAGACTATCAGGCCCTGGAGATTTATCAACCTTCAATCCCATCAATTTCCCTAACACAATTTCCTGACTAATAAGGATTTCCTTCAGTTCTTCCTTCTCGCTAGACCCTCGGTCTCCTAGTATTTCCGGAAGGTTATTTGTGTCTTCCTCGGTGGAGACAGAACCAAAGTATTTGTTCAATTCGTCTGTCATTTCTTTGTTCCCCATTATAAATTCACCTGATTCTGACTGCAAGGAACCTACATTTGTCTTCACTAATCGTTTTCTCTGCACAAACCTATAGAAGCTTTTGCAGTCAGTTTTTATGTTCCCTGCAAGCTTACTCTCATACTCTATTTTCCCCTCCTAATTAAGCCCTTTGTCATCCTCTGCTGAATTCTAAATTTCTCCCAGTCCTCAGGTTGGTTGCTTTTTCTGGCCTATCTATATGCCTCTTCTTTGGATTTAAAACCATCCCTAATTTCCCTTGTTAGCCACGGTTGAGCCACCTTTCCCGTTTTATTTTTGCGCCAGACAGGGGTGTACAATTGTTGAAGTTCATCCATGTGATCATTAAATGTTTGCCATTGCCTATCCACCATCAACCCTTTTAGTATCATTTGCCAGTCTATCCTAGCCAATTCACATCTCATACCATCGAAGTTACCTTTCCTTAAGTTCAGGACCCTAGTCTCTGAATTAACTGTGTCACTCTCCATCTTAATTAAGAATTCTATCTTATTATGGTCACTCTTCCCCAAGGGGCCTCGCACAACAAGATTGCCAATTAATCCTCTCTCATTACACAAGACCCAGTCTAGGATGGCCAGCTCTCTAGTTGGTTCCTCGACATATTGGTCGAGAAAACCATCCCTTATACACTCCAGGAAATCCTCCTCCACCATATTGCTACCAGTTTATTTAGCCCAATCTATATATAGATTAAAGTCACCCATGATAACTGCTGTACCTTATTGCACGCATCCCTAATTTCCTGTTTGATGCCATCCCCAACATCACTATCGCTGTTTGGTGGTCAGTACACAATTCCCACGAGTGTTTTCTGCCGTTTGGTGTTCCGCAGCTCTACCCATACAGATTTCACATCATCCAAGCTAATGTCCTTGCTTGCTGTTGCGTTTATCTCCTCTTTAACCATTAACGCTACCCCACCTCCTTTTCCTTTATGTCTATCCTTCCTGAATATTGAATACCCCTGGATGTTGAGTTCCCAGCCTTGGTCACCCTGGAGCCATGTCTCCATAATGCCAATTACATCATATCCGTTAACAGCTATCTGCGCAGTTAATTCATCCACCTTATTACGAATGCTCCTCGCATTGAGACACAGACCTTTCAGGCTTGGTTTTTTAACACTCTTTGTCCTTTTAGAATTATAATGTAATGAGGCCCTTTTTGATTTTTGCCTTTGATTTCTCTGCTCTCCACCTTTCCTTATCTCCTTTCTACCTTTTTCTTCTGCCTCCATTTTATTTCCATCTCTCTCCTTGCGTAGATTCCCATCCCCCTGCTATATTAATTTAAACCCTCCCAACAGCACTAGCAAACATTCCCCCTGGGACATTGGTTCCGGTCCTGCCCAGGTGCAGCCCATCTGGTTAGTACTGGTCCCACCTCCCCCAGACTGGTTCCAATGTCCCATTGAATCCCTCCCTCTTGCATTATTCCTCAAGCCACGTATTCATCTTAACTATCCTGCTACTTCTACTCTGACTAGCACTTGGCACTGGTAGCAATCCTGAGATTACTAACTTTGAGGTCCTACTTTTTAATTTAACTCCTAGCTCCCTAAATTCAGCTTGTAGGACCTCATCCCGTTTTTTTACCTATATCATTGGTATCTGTATGCACCACGACAACTGGCTGTTCACCCTCCCCCTTCAAATAGCTGGTCAAACCAGGTATCAGAGATCGATATTAATCCATTCTTCATTCGTAGGAATGAATTATCAGTCGATAAAGATTGTATCACGTGGGGTGCAAGCATGCTTAAACCAAATAAATTCAGGTCCAAATTATTAGAAGATCTTCATAACCAGCACCTGGGAATCTGCTTGACCAAGTGCTTTGCACGCAGTTACTTATGGTGGCCATGTCTAGATCAAGATATAGAGTACATCATTAGTCAGTGTACGACATGTCAATTGATAAGCAAGAAACCACTAGCAATACCATTACAGCCATGGAAATGGCCTCCCAAGGTATGGCAAAGGTTACATATCGATTCTGCTGAGCTAGGACAGCAATTGTTCATTGTGATTGATAGCCATTCGAAGTGGGTCGAGGTGTTTCCAATGCGGAAAATAACAAGTAAAACATTGGACATTTTGCAAAGATTATTTTCTTCATTTGGTCTCCCAGAAGAAATTGTTTATCATAATGGACCACAATTTTGTTCAGAAGAATTTTCACAGTTCTCAAGCAAAAATGGTGTGAAACATACTATGGTTCCACCGTACCACCCTGCTTCTAATGGTGCAGCAGAGCTCACAGTACAAATTGTAAAACGTGCCCTCATCAAACAGATGTTGGATCCGAATCCAAAGAAACAACAGTTGCCATTGGACCACAAATTGGAGAATTTATTATTTATATATCGTAATACTCCTCACACAACTACTGGTAGAACACCAGCAGAGTTGTTTCTCAAACAGCCACAAACCAAATTCTCATTGTTAAAACCAAATTTGGCACAGTCCGTAGAAGAGAAACAGTTCAGACAGAAAGAGAATCATGATAAAGCTAGAGTAAAAGAGAGAAGTGTGAAATTAAATTAGAAGGTGAGAGTGAAGAACCATCACCATAAATGGGTAAAGTGGTTACCAGGAAGAGTGGTGAAGATATGTGGTCCTTGCACATATTTGTTCAAGATGTTTGATCATGGACAGGTTAGGTTTGTTCACATTGATCATATTTTACCTACAGATGTGGAAGGAGTTGAAGGTTGGAATGATTCGATTATTTCTGAATCATCAGATAGTTTTGATACAAGTAGAGTACCAGTAGCATATCCTACATCCAATCGACTAGAAACAAGTGCAAGAGAAAGTCAGAATTTACGTCCGAGTCCAAATGTAAATCAAGGACATCCCTTGAAGGAAAACTTTCCTCAGGATCAGCCTAGAATGAGTCGAAGTTCGACACCATGTATGGAAAGTTCTGTTGGTTAAGTTTGATTTGTAAACATGGCAAAATATGTCCATATCCTTTGTTATTTTATAACCATGCAAGTTCTGTATTATGATTGTTGTAATAATTAATTCTTTATTAAGGAGGTAGAAGTGTAATATATATATAGCTCTACCCAGTGGACTACTATGGTAATACAGCCATTGCTGTTTACAACAATAATGAGGGAACAGGTCACATGACAGGTTATCAGCCATCTTAGAGCCTGTGTGTTTGTGAGGTCGTACAGAAGATATCCCAGTTGCTCTCTCCACAGATGCTGCCTGACCTGCTGAGTATTTCCAGCACTTTCTTTTTTATTCCTTAATATGTACGTCTTTGACCAAGCTTTTGGACATCTGCCCTAATACCTCCTTATGTGGCTCAGTGTCAAATTTTGTCTGTTAACGCTCCTGTGAAGCGCCTCGAGATGTTTTACTACGTTAAAGGCGTTATATAAATGCAAGTTGTTGTTGTTGTTGTTGAAGTTTTCACTCTGGATCACTCTGCCTCCCTGACTAAAACAAGAAATGTGCCAATTAGAAGCAGCGTACTTGACTTAGAAGGGGAACCGTTGTTTAAAAATAAGTCAGAAAAAGTTGGATTCTCCAACTAAAGGTACGCACATGACCATCTCCATTGTTGTTCAGTCACATTGTGCACAGTCCCTTGGCTCATTCGGGATTGCAGAGATTACCGAGTGCCTTTGTGTTGTACAGCTTTGTGCTTCTGTACTGTTCAATCATAGCAACGTTAAGAGTAATGGAGGATTCAAAAGGAATCTTCTTTAAAGTTGAAAGACTTACCAATGCTCGTGTCAAGTATTTGAGCTTCTGAGGTTGAAACATGACTTTTTTTGATTCTTAAAGAGAAATTATGAGGGATTTTGACAGGGTAGATAGAGAGAAACGGTGTCCACTGGTAAGGGGATCGGTAATCAGAGGACACGGATTTAAGATAATTAGCAAACGAACCAGTGGGATGATGAGGAAATATTTATTTTATTCAGCGAGTTGTTATCATCTGCCTGAAAGGGCGGTGGAAGCAGATTCAATCGTAACATTCGAAAGGGAATTGGAAAACACTTGAAGGGGAGAAAATTTGCAGAGCTATGGAGAAAGAGCAGGAGAAGTCGGACTAATTGGATAGCTCTTTCAAAGAGCCGGCACAGGCACGATGATTCTATGAAGAGAAGACTAGGACCTCAAATCTGGCACCAAGCTCATGGCCTACAGGGCAGTAGTGATACCCGCCCTCCTATATGGCTCAGAGATGTGGACTATATACTGTAGACACCTCAAAGCACCAGACAAGTACCACCAGCGCTGCTTCCGCAAGATCCTGCAAATCCATTGGTAGGATAGACGCACCAACGTCAGTGTTCTCGCTCAGGCCAACATCCCCAGCATCGAAGCACTGACCACGCTCGACCAGCTCCATTCGGCGGGCCACATCGTCCACATGCCCGACACGAGACTCCCCAAAGCAAGCGCTCTACACGGAGCTTCACCATGGCAAGTGAGCCCAGGAGGGCAGAGAAAACGCTTCAAGGAAACCCTCAAAGCCTCCCTGATAAAGTGCAACATCCCTACCGACTCCTGAGAATCCCTGGCCCATGACAGCCCAAAGTGGAGGAAGAGCATCCGGGAGGTCACTGAGCACCTCGAGTCTCATCACTGAGAACAAGCAGAAACCAAGCGTAGACAGCGGAAGGTGCAGGTGTCAACCCAGGCTCCCCACCTTCCCTTTTCTTCAACCACTATCTGCCCCACCTGTGTCAGAGACTGTAGGTCCCGCATTGGACTCCTCAGTCACCTGAGAACTCACTTTTAGAGTGGAAGCAAGTCATCCTCGACTCCCAGGGACTGCCTATGATGATGATGATTCTATGAACTACTGTTCTAAAAATGATTCTTCTTACACTCCATATACACAGCCCAGTAGCAATGCAAGTTTAACAATTTCAGAAGTATTAGCGAAGAATTATATAGTTTTTGAAAAATAATGATAAAACACAGCCTCTCTCAATCCCACATGGGTCAATGAAAACCATTTTGTTTCCTTGTTTGACTTCCCTTTTCTCCCAAAATTGGGAACACCTTCTCAGAGATGGTTACACAGACAGCTCCCCCGGTACCACACAGGTGAGCCCAGATAGTATGCTTTGGCAGGCTATTTCGCCATGCGGGTCTGTCATAGCCGAATCCACTCCTGTCCTCTTTAGGGATAATTTCATCAGTCTGCATTGCTGTCAGAGATAGGATTGCCAACCCAGCTTGGACATACTTCTGGAGGTTTCATCACATGACACCCCACCTCCAACTGCCCTGCCCCCAAGCTCCCGCCATTGGTCATCCGACCCGTCAATTCTCATGGAACCCCGCCTTCCCACGCCAACTGGACAGCAAACAGACTCTTGGTTACCTGATTGGATGATTCTTGGCTGTCAGTCAAACAGCATTCCCCCCCCCCGCCAGCCCTCCTCCAACAATGGACCATAATTTGCATCACCTATGGGCAAGTACGAAATGTGCACCCGCCCATAGGGGTCGCATAAGTTCCGCTTTAGTCACGCGCTGCACGGGCACTAAAACCCGGAACTTGCAAGGAAATAGGCCTCAGTGGGCAGAGAGTGGGGCTTTTTTCCCAACTTCTGACCAGCAAATGCCTGTGAAATTCTTACGCCTGGTAAAAATGTAAGAGTTTCAAAAAGCATAAACATAAAATGTTTTCATTCATTTATACGTTAAAACCGGTGCAATAAGGTAAGTTTATTTTCTGCCCCGTTAAAACATTTAAGATTATTTTTCAAAAAATTACATTTTGGTTTTAAATATTTTAATAGCCAGTCCTCGTAGATGGGGTCTAGTCTGGTTAACACCTCCTGTCAGTCATGGTGCACCGGCATCGCCTGGGAGTGGCAAACCGGGTAAACGATAGAACGGCACAACCACTTTACCAAAAAATCAAAGTGGGTGGGGTGCAGCGGAGCTCTGCCACTTGTCCGCAGACTCCACTTTGTTCCAACGTTGGCTTTCTTCAGTCTCGTTCATCACTCCTCCCTCCTCCGCCCTGCCCCCACTTCCCCACATACGCCCTTCACAAAGGCCGCCAGCTTTTTTAACAATAATTCTTTCAGTTTATAAAAGATTTTTCTGCTACTAGATGCTGCCACTTCTCTCTAAGTGGCCAAATTCCCTTTAAATTGGAGTTCGCCGCACTTTAACGGCTGTGCGCTTCCATGATTTCCGGCCCCTCTCGCGTAGTCATACTTTCGGTGCGGGGCGCAGGGAGTGGGCGGGTGGGGTGGGGGGGGGGGGGTTTCAATCATATGATGAGCTGGTCCCCATCTGTATCAGCACACGCAGTGGCCAACGCAAGGCTCTCAGACTGGGCTTTTGCACAATCCAGGCCGTATTGCATCTAGGACACTCGCTGCGGCCTTCTTTCATTCGGGAGGAATCCAAATCAAAAGTCCTTTTGGGAAAAGGAACTGTTTCGGAATATTTAAGAATTCGCGCATTGTCGGGCACAGGCCCAGGTGCCAGATGTGGCAAGCTCTTGGAACTGCCAAGCAAATATGTGTTCCATTTCAGTCATTAGTCAGCTCGGCCACCTATTGGGACGTCGTGCCCTGGGGAAAATTACAGAAGCCATCTGTCTTTCTTTCTCTCCGCTGCAGACAGTGTGCAGGAAGACAGCCCATTGAAATAAAAGTCAGCGAATGTTGATGCTGTAGGATCATGGAATTGTGCAGCACACAACGCGGCCATTCGGCCCATCGTGCCTGTGCCGGCTCTCTGAAAGACCTCTCCAATTAGTCCCACACCCCTGCTCTTTCCCCATAGCCCTGCAAATTTCTCCCCTTCAAGTATTTATCCGGTTCCTGAAAGTTACTAATGGTTCTTATTCCAGTAATCTTTTAGCAACGCAATCCGGACCATAATAATTGGTTGCGTAAAAATATTTCTCCTGATCTCGCCTCTGGTTCTTTTGCCAATTATCTTAAATCCGTGTCCTCTGGTTACTGACCCTTCTGAACTGTGGACACAGTTTATCCTTAGTTAGTCTATTAAAACACTTCATGATTTTGTTCGCCTCTATTAAATCACCCGTGGGATCTAGACGAAACAAAGGCATGGATGAGGGCTTCAGCAGCGGATGACCTGAGGCAAGGGCAGAGACGGGCGATGTTATCGAGGTGGAGGTAGACGATCTTAGTTATACTTATATTTATATAGGTTCAGTTGCTTCACAGAAACATCAGCCCAAAAAGAATAGCGCTGAGCAAAAAGAGTGAGATTTCAGGCTGGGTGACCAAAAGCATTGGTCAAAGAGTTGGGTCTTAAGGAGGGTCTTGAAAGAAGAGCGGGATTGGAGTAGTGAAGGTATGGCCGGCAATGGTGGGATGAAGGAAGCCCCTTCCACCGGCCAGGCAGAGATCACTTCCTTCAGCATAGTTTGCTGGGATTTTCCTGGTTGGTATAGCTCAGTTCCATATTGGGCGTCATATTACCCCCAGAGCTACACCAAGTTGCTCCCCATCCTCATTTATATTCTGGGCACCACACTTTAGGAAGGACATCAAGGCCATGGAGAAGGTACAGAGGCGATGTACCAGAAAGATACTGAGGGTGAGGGACTTTAGTTAATGGAGCGACTAGAAAAGCTGGGATCATTCTTCTTAGAGCAGAGACGGTTAAATGGGTGATTCTGCAATCAAATTGGCTGAAGGGCTTTCTTCTATCCAACTTCTCTCATTATCTTGTATCAGTCCTCTTCAGACTATTTTGACATGAAATATTGATGAATAGCCACATATATTTCAAATATCTCTATTACAGAGAACACTGCTTCAGGGAGTTTGTCTGCTCCGAAGATACTATTATCAAACAGATATCAAGAACTTCAACAAGTTTAATTCTACATCACTGTGGCGTTTCCCCTGGCAACCACAGAGCTGCACGTTGCCCGGAACACTTTTCTTGTTAGTTGTGATTTAGAAACAAAATAAACCCTGGTTTAATTGCCCTCCTGTCCTGAGATGTATGACTTATTATGGGGTCCGATTATTTGGGCGCTCGTGATCCTCCTATACTGTCACTCTGACGTAGATCTAATATTGACCACGTTCTATGTCGGCAGACTCAGGGGCTATGTTAGTTGCTTTGGAATTCTGGCCAGTCCATAATAAGCACGGTTGCCAGGTTACATATCAGGCTGTGCCAACTTTCCTCACAATAAAAAGAAAGAAAGGCATATATTTATATAGCGCCTTTCATGACCACTGGACATCTCAAAGCGCTTTACAGCCAATGAAATACTTTTGAAGTGTAGTCACTGTTGCAATGTGGGAAACGCGGCAGCCAATTTTGGCACAGCAAGCTCCCACAAGCAGTAATATGATAATGACCAGATAAATTGTTTTTGTTTTGTTGAGTGAGGGATTAATGTTGGCCAGGAAACCAGGGATAGCTCGAAATAGTGCCGTGGGATATTTTACGTCCACCTGAGAGGGCAGATGGGGCCTCGGTTTAACGTCTCATATGAAAAACGGGACCTCCGACAGTGTCGCGCTCCCTCAGTGCTGCACTTGAATGTCAGCCTATATAGAATTTAACCAAGGTGTCTATTGACAACACTGTGTCAATCAATGAGCTGGAGGCAGAGGTGGGACTTACTACAGGACTCACAGCAATGAAAGTCTATTTAGTCAGCAAACAGATTTGGTTTATACAGCGCATTACAGCACAGAGTCTACAGAGTCTATTTAAAAATAAAACAAGTCTGTAGGAACTACAGCAAACAGAACTTGTGACCAAAACTACAACAACATCTCCCAATAACAGCAGGGTGATTTCTCCAGCAAAATGCAGTGAGCAGAGGATAGTTATGAAGAGTCATAGAATGGTTGCAGCACGGAAGCAGGCCATTCAGCCCGTCAAGCCCGTGCCGGCTCTCTGCAAGAGCACCTCAGCCAGTCCCACTCCCCCGCCCTTTTCCCATAGCCCTGCAATTTTTTTTTCCTTCAGGAACTTATCCAACTCCCATTTGAAAGCCATGATTGAGTCTGCGTCCACCACCTTTTCAGGCAGTGTATTCCAGATCCTAACCACGTGCTGTGTAAAAAGGTTTTTCCTCATGTCGCCTTTGGTTCTTTTGTCAATCACCTTCAATCTGTGTCCTCTGGTCCTCGACCCTTCCAACAATGGGAACAGTTTCTCCAATGGAGGGAGCAGCGTGCGGTGGCCTGGCCCGGAAATCAGTGCGGTCCCGGTCTGCGAGACCATCAGCAGGCCGGGGCCATTGGAGGGAGCAGCGTGCGGTGGCATACCACTGCAGGGAGCAGCGCGTGCTGCTGCAGGAGGGCAACGGCTGACTGCAGTGCGGGCAGGTACAGCAGGAGGGGCAAAGGAGCGGCAAGAGTCCATAGAGGGAAGTGACCGGGGCCCAAGAGAGGCGTGAATCTGGGGCCCAGAAGAGGCGAGGGCCCAGGGGCAGCACGGGTCGGCCCACACTGAGATATATGTACGCGCTCGGTCTGTGCAGCAGAGCTGGTCTCCCGTTAGTCTTGGGTAATCCTTGCCACTGGACCAAGACCTAGCTCTGTCAAGCCCGTGTGGTGGCTGGTGTGCAATGGCCACCACACGTTAAAAAAATCCACCCACAGGAATCTTCACAACATCGTTCGGGATCTGGAATATTAGGTCCTTCATTGAAACACCTGTGAACTCATCCCTTTTTGGCGTCGAAGCAAGTCATCCTCGCTTCGAGGGACTGCCTATGATGATGATGATCTACTCTGTCCAGACCCCTCATGATTTTGAACACCTCTATCAAATCTCCTCTCACTCTTCTCTGCTCTAAGGAGAACAACACCAGCTTCTCCAGTCTATCCACTTAACTGAAGTCGCTCATCCATGGAATCATTCTCGTAAATCTTTTCAGCACCTTCTCCAAGGCCTTCACATCCTTCCTGAAGCGTGGTACCCAGAATTGGACACAATACTCCAGTTGAGGCCAACAAGTATTTTATGCAGGTTCATCATATTATGCACGCTTTTGTACTTTATACTTCTATTCATGAAGCCTAGGATTGGGTAAGATTTTTCAATTACTTTCTCAACCTGCCCGGCCACTTTCAAAAATTTGTATACATACACCCCCAGGTCTCGCTGTTCATGCACCCACTTTAGGATTGTACACTTTAGTTTATATTTCCTCTCGTTGTTCTTTCTACCAAACTTATCACTTTGCACTTTTCATCTGTCACGTATCCACTCATTCCACCAGCCTGTCGATGTCCTCTTGAAGTCTATCACTATCCTCCTCACTGTTCACATTCAAGTCATTAATATATATCAAGAAAAGCAGTGGTCCAAGAAACAACCTCTGGGTAACACCAATGGATACCGTCCTCCAGTCCAAAAAACAACTTTCTGTTTCCTGTCACTTTGCCAATCTCGTATCCTTGCTGTCGCTGTCTGTTCTATTCCATGGCCTTCAACTTCGCTGGCAAGCCTATTATGTGGCATTTTGTTGAACGCTTTTTGGAAATCCATATACACCACGTCAACTACATTCCCCCCTTCAACCCTCTCTGTTACCTCATCAAAAAAACTTGATCAAGCTGCTTAAAAAAGATCTGCTTTTAACAAATCTGTGCTGGCTTTCCTTAATGAATCCACACTTGTCCAAGTGAGTGTTCATTTTGTTCCTAAATATTGTTTCTAAAAGCTTCTCCACTATCGAGTTCAACTGGCCTGTAATTGCTGGGTCTTTCTTCACACCCTTTTTTGAACAAGGGTGCAAAATTTGAAATTCTACAATCCTCTGACACCATTCCCATTTTCTAAGGAGGATTGGAAGATTGGAGGCCATCTTAGACTGGGTGTTGTGTAATGAGAGAGGATTAATTAGCAATCTCATTGTGCGAGGCCCCTTGGGGAAGAGTGACCATAATATGGTGGAATTCTGCATTAGGATGGAGAATGAAACAGTTAATTCAGAGACCATGGTCCAGAACTTAAAGAAGGGTAACTTTGAAGGTATGAGGCATGAATTGGCTAAGATAGATGGCTAATGATACTTAAGGGGTTGACTGTGGATGGGCAATGGCAGACATTTAGAGAACGCATGGATGAATTACAACAATTGTACATTCCTGTCTGGCGTAAAAATAAAAAAGGGAAGGTGGCTCAACCGTGGCTATCTAGGGAAATCAGGGATAGTATTAAAGCCAAGGAAGTGGCATACAAATTGGCCAGAAATAGCAGCGAACCTGGGGACTGGGAGAAATTTAGAACTCAGCAGAGGAGGACAAAGGGTTTGATTAGGGTAGGGAAAATGGAGTACGAGAAGAAGCTTGCAGGGAACATTAAGGCGGATTGCAAAAGTTTCTATAGGTATGTAAAGAGAAAGAGGTTAGTAAAGACAAACGTAGGTCCCCTGCAGTCAGAATCAGGGGAAGTCATAACGGGGAACAAAGAAATGGCAGACCAATTGAACAAGTACTTTGGTTCAGTATTCACTAAGGAGGACACAAACAACCTTCCGGATATAAAAGGGGTCAGAGGGTCTATTAAGGAGGAGGAACTGAGGGAAATCTTTATTAGTCGGAAAATTGTGTTGGGGAAATTGATGGGATTGAAGGCCGATAAATCCCCAGGGCCTGATGGACTGCATCCCAGAGTACTTAAGGAGGTGGCCTTGGAAATAGCGGATGCATTGACAGTCATTTTCCAACATTCCATTGACTCTGGATCAGTTCCTATCGAGTGGAGGGTAGCCAATGTAACCCCACTTTTTAAAAAAGGAGGGAGAGAGAAAGCAGGGAATTATAGACCGGTCAGCCTGACCTCAGTAGTGGGTAAAATGATGGAATCAATTATTAAGGATGTCATAGCAGCGCATTTGGAAAATGGTGACATGATAGGTCCAAGTCAGCATGGATTTGTAAAAGGGAGATCATGCTTGACAAATCTTCTGGAATTTTTTGAGGATGTTTCCAATAAAGTGGACAAAGGAGTACCAGTTGATGTGGTATATTTGGACTTTCAGAAGGCTTTCGACAAGGTCCCACACAGGAGATTAATGTGCAAAGTTAAAGCACATGGGATTGGGGGTAGTGTGCTGACGTGGATTGAGAACTGGTTGTCAGACAGGAAGCAAAGAGTAGGAGTAAATGGGTACTTTTCGGAATGGCAGGCAGTGACTAGTGGGGTACCGCAGGGTT
The DNA here is from genome assembly GCF_044704955.1 of Pristiophorus japonicus. Taxonomy (NCBI): domain Eukaryota; kingdom Metazoa; phylum Chordata; class Chondrichthyes; family Pristiophoridae; genus Pristiophorus; species Pristiophorus japonicus. The sequence continues at coordinate 180,699,638 of NC_091989.1, forward strand.
CTGTGCTGGGGCCCCAGCTGTTTACATTGTACATTAATGATTTAGACGAGGGGATTAAATGTAGTATCTCCAAATTTGCGGATGACACTAAGTTGGGTGGCAGTGTGAGCTGCGAGGAGGATGCTATGAGGCTACAGAGTGACTTGGATAGGTTAGGTGAGTGGGCAAATGCGTGGCAGATGAAGTATAATGTGGATAAATGTGAGGTTATCCACTTTGGTGGTAAAAACAGAGAGACAGACTATTATCTGAATGGTGACAGATTAGGAAAAGGGAAGGTGCAACGAGACCTGGGTGTCATGGTACATCAGTCATTGAAGGTTGGCATGCAGGTACAGCAGGCGGTTAAGAAAGCAAATGGCATGTTGGCCTTCATAGCGAGGGGATTTGAGTACAGGGGCAGGGAGGTGTTGCTACAGTTGTACAGGGCCTTGGTGAGGCCACACCTGGAGTATTGTGTACAGTTTTGGTCTCCTAACTTGAGGAAGGACATACTTGCTGTTGAGGGAGTGCAGCGAAGATTCACCAGACTGATTCCCGGGATGGTGGGACTGACCTATCAAGAAAGACTGAATCAACTGGGCTTGTATTCACTGGAGTTCAGAAGAGTGAGAGGGGACCTCATAGAAACGTTTAAAATTCTGACGGGTTTGGACAGGTTGGATGCAGGAAGAATGTTCCCAATGTTGGGGAAGTCCAGAACCAGGGGTCACAGTCTAAGGATAAGGGGTAAGCCATTTAGGACCGAGATAAGGAGAAACTTCTTCACCCAGAGAGTGGTGAACCTGTGGAATTCTCTACCACAGGAAGTAGTTGAGGCCAATTCACTAAATATATTCAAAAGGGAGTTAGATGAAGTCCTTACTACTCGGGGGATCAAGGGGTATGGCGTGAAAGCAGGAAGTGGGTACTGAAGTTTCATGTTCAGCCATGAACTCGTTGAATGGCGGTGCAGGCTAGAAGGGCTGAATGGCCTGCTCCTGCACCTATTTTCTATGTTTTCTATGTTTCTATTATGGCCAGTACCTGCATGATTTCTTCCTTCACTTGCAGATTGCGGATTGCAGGAAGATATCAATGTACTGGTCAGGTTGGCGAAACAGTGGCAAATGGAATTCAATCCGGATAAGTGTGAGGTAATGCATTTGGGGAGGTCTGACAAGGCAAGGGAATACACATTAAATGGTACGACTCTGAAAAGTGTAGAGGAACAAAGGGAGCTTGAAGTACAGGTCCACAGATCTATGAAGGTAGCAGGCCAGGTAGATAAGGTGGTTAAAAGGCATGTGGAATACTTGACTTTATTAGTCGAGGCATAGAATACAAGAGCAAGGAGGTTATGCTTGAACTGTATAAAACACTGGTTAGGCTGCAGCTGGAGTACTATGCAGGAAAGATGTGATTGCACTGGAAAGGGTGCAGAGGAGATTTACAAAAATGTTACCTAGACTGGAAAATTTTGGCAATGAGGAAAGTTTGGAGATGCTGGCTCTGTTTTCTTTGGAACAGTGGAGGCTGAGGGGAGACCTGATTGAGGTGTATAAAATTATGAGGGGTCTGGATAGAGTGGATAGGAAGGACCTGTTTCCCTTGGTGGAGGGGTCAACAACCAGGGGGCATAGATTTAAAGTAATTGGGAGGAGGTTTAGAGGAGATATTAGGGGAAATTTCTTCACCCAGAGGGTGGTGGGGGTCTGGAACTCACTGCCTGAATGGGTGGTAGAGGCAGAAACCCTCACCATGTTTAAAAAATACTTGGATGTGCACTTAAAGTGCCGTAACCTACAGGACTACGGACCAAAAGCTGGAAAGTGGGATTAGACTGGATAGCTCTTGGTCGGCCGGCACGGACACGATGGGCCAAAATGGCCTCCTGCTGTGCTGTAAGTTTCTATGAATCTATGACTTCCCTCAGTGTCCTAGGATGCATCCCACCTTGTCCTGATGACTTATCTTCTTTAAGTACAGCCAGCCTTTCAAGTACCCTCTCAATTTTTAATCCATCCAGTATTTCACTTACTTCCTTCTTCACTATGTCTATGGCAGCATCTTTCTCCTTGATGAAGACAGATGCAAAGTACTCATTTAGTATCTCAGCCATACCCTCTGTCTTCATGCGGAGGTTTCCTTTTTTGAACCTAATTGGCCCCAACCCTCACCTTACTACCCATTAACTATTTATATGCGTATAGAAGACTTTTGGATATCTTTTATATTAGCTGCCATTCTATTCTCATAGCCTCTCTTTGCCCTTCATTTTCTTTTTCACTTTTCTGATTCTGAGATGTATTCTCAACCTGACATCTGTCATACACGCTCTTTTTCTGCTTAATCTTACATAAGAACATAAGAATATACTTGGAGCAGGAGTAGGCCATTTGGCCCCTCAAGCCTGCTCCGCCATTTAATAAGATCATGCCTGATCTAATCATGGACTCAGCTCCACTTCCCCGCCCGCTCCCCATAACCCATTACTCCCTTATTGCTCAAAAATCTGTCTATCTCTGCTTTAAATATATTCAATGATCCAGCCTCCACAGCTGTCTGGGGCAGAGAATTCCACAGATTTACAACCCTCTGAGAGAAGAAATTCCTCCTCAGCTCAGTTTTAAATGGGCGGCCCCTTATTCTGAGACTATGCCCCCTAATTTTAGTTTCCTGTACGAGTGGAAATATCCTCTCTGCATGCACCTTGTCGAGCCCCTTCTTTTGTCATCCAGGGAGCTCTGACTTTAGCTGCCCTACCTTTCCCACTAGTGGGAATACAGAAACGTAGAAAATAGGTGCAGGAGCAGGCCATTCGGCCCTTCTAGCCCGCATCACCTTTCAATATGATCATGGCTGATCATGCAACTTCAGTACCCCATTCCTGCCACATCTAACTCCCTTTTGAATATATCTAATGAACTGGCCTCAACAACTTTCTGTGGTAGTGAATTCCACAGGTTCACAATTCTCTTCATCTCGGTCCTAAATGGCTTACCCCTTATCCTTAGACTGTGACCCCTGGTTCTGGACTTCCCCAACATTGGTAACATTTTTCTTGCATTTAACCTATCCAATCCCATCAGAATTTTATATGCTTCTATGAAATCCCTTCTCATTCTTCTAAATTCCAGTGAAAATAAGCCTAGTTGATCCAATCTTTTTTCATATGCTAGTCCTGCCACCCCAGGAATCAGTCTGGTGAACCTTGGCTGCACTCCCTCAATAGCAAGAATGTCCTTCCTCAGATTAGGAGAACAAAACTGTACATAATATTCAAGGTGTGGCCTCATCAAGGCTCTGTACAACTGCAGTAAAACCTCCCTGCTCCTGTACTCAAATCCTCTAGCTATGAAGGCCAACATGCCATTTGCCTTCTTCATCGCTTGCTGTACCTGCATGCCAAACTTCAATGACTGATGTACCATGACAACCAGGTCTCGTTGCACCTCCCCTTTTCCTAATCTGTCACATTCAGATAATATTCTGTCTTCCTGTTTTTGCCCCCAAAGTGGATAACCTCACATTTATCCACATTATACTGCATCTGCCATGCATTTGCCCATTCACCTAACCTGTCCAAATCACACTGCAGCCTATTCGCATCCTCCTCACAGCTCACACTGCCACCCAGCTTAGTGTCATCTGCAAACTTGGAGATATTACATTCAATTCCTTCATCTAAATCATTAATGTATATTGTAAATAGCTGGGATCCCAGCACTGAACCTTGCGGTACCCCACTAGTCACTACCTGCCATTCTGAAAAGGACCCGTTTATTCCTACTCCTTGCTTCCTGTCTGCCAACCAGTTCTCTATCCACGTCAATACATTACCCCCAATACCATGTGCTTTAATTTTGCACACTAGTGTCTTGTGTGGGACCTTGTCTAAAGCCTTTTGAAAGTCCAAATACACCACATCCACTGGTTCTCCCTTGTCCACGCTACTAGTTATATCCTCAAAAAATTCTCGAAGATTTGTCAAGCATGATTTCCCTTTCATAAACCCATGCTGACTTGGACAGATCCTGTCACTGCTTTCCAAATGCGCTGCTATTACATCTTTAATAATTGATTCCAACATTTTCCCCACTACCGATGTCAGGCTAACCGGTCTATAATTCCCTGTTTGCTCTCTCCCTCCTTTTTTAAAACCTCGACTGTACCCAATCTATTTCCTTTTTAAAGGCAACCCATTGTTCCATTACAATTTTGCCTGCCAATCTTTGATTCCAATTTACACACTTCAGAAAATCTTTCCTCGCTCTGCCCTTTACAATCTCAATACACCAGTCTATATTAGGAACGTTGAATTACCCCATTATAACCATTCTATAGTTCTTGCATCTCTCTGTAAATACTCAGCAAAATTGTTCCTCCATATTTTTTGAACGAATTGGTGGCCTAGAGAATATGTAATAACATCTCCATTATTTCTTAACTCTAGCTCTATAGATTTTGTCCTTGACCCTGCCAGGACATCCTCTCCCTGTCTCTCTGATTAATTTTACAGACATAGTACAAATTATGTGTGTAAAATTAATCACATTCACTTACAGCAGTGATTGACGGGGGGTAAAAAGCCTGCATGATCTTGGGCTTTATAAATAGAGGCTCTGACTGAATTTTTGGCTCACTTGCACCTCAGTTAGTGCCCCGGAGAGACGGCAAAGTGTGTTTCTAGGCGTTTCGGTGGGTGCCCAGATTTACCGCCCAGCCGGCAAATTTGGTTCATGGTTTGTGGCGGTGCAAAAACTTATTGCCCGCCCTCTGGTTTCACTGGGATCGTGATGTCAATCATTGTGCAACGCTCCGCTAGCGCCCCAGATGCAAAATTCGTCCCTAACGCCTCATTAAATGGCTGCCCCAGGAAATGTCTGAAAAACCAGGCGTTCCCTGGGTGCAGCAGGTGGTATTGGTGGTGTGTTTAAATGGAGGGAGGAGAATCCTACATCGCAGGTCACATTGACTGCAACAGTTGCAAACATGATGCTGCGTGAAGCTCCGACTTGCAAACGGTGCTTTTATCTCCCATTACAGTGCCCTTACAACATCAGTGAGAGAATTTAATGGGGGCATAACTAGTTCGCCAGTGTATCGTGCTGGAAGAAGGGCTGCTGGCCATGTTGGGCCATGGATGAGGAGACGTCTGGGGAGGAGGGCTTACCCCCACCGGGTTTACAGGCACCAATGCTCATACCTCCAGCTCTCTGAGGAGCAGTGTGTGAGAAGGCTGCTTTTCCAAAAGAAAGTGCTGACAGAGACATGCCATCTCCTACAGGCAGACGATGCCTGGACTGCTCTGGAGGCAGCTTTCAATATTCCCCTCAACAGGTCCCCGAATTAATTGTGAGGTGCTGCATGTTGCACAGCTTGGCCATCATGAGGGGCCAGGCATTGCCAGTGGGGATTGCAGGCCCAACACAGGAGAAGGGGGAGGATGATGAAGAGGAGCCTGGCGAGGCCCCATTGGATAGCCACCCCATCCACGGGGGGGGGCAGCGTGGAGATACTGTCAGACCAAGAGTCGAATGACTGTCTCTCCGAAATGGAGGAAACTAGTGATGGAGCTAATATTGGACACGCTATGTGCCCCCATAAAGCCACATCTCCAGTGAATGTTGGAATGATACACAAGACACCAATTGCAAAGGATGAATCATAAATTTTACTTAACAAAGTAACAAAAACTCCTCCCACCAAAAGAAAACCACACAATATACAATGTTATGTTGCAGCGCACTGAGCAACAATGAAGTTCGTTAAATCAACAAAAGTTTTTTAACGCCACGACTTTTGACTGTGGTGCAAAAACGTCCTTGTGATTTTGCGCCCCGATCATGGAACCTCAATTTTTGCCAAATTTTGCAGACGAGGGCGCAAACTTTTTCCAGGCTGTATTTGGAGCGCGCCAACGACCGAAATCTCAAAAGCCGAAAGAAAATCCAGCCCAAAGAGTACAAAGGCAAGGAAGTTAAGATGAACCTTTATAAAACACCGGTTCAGCCTCAACTGGGGTATTGTGTCCAATTATGGGCGCCACACTTTGAGAAGGATGTGAAGGATTTAGAGAGGGTGCAGAAAAGATTTACGAGAATGGTTCCAGGGATGAGGGACTTCAGTTAAGTGGAAAGGCTGGAGAAGCTGGGGTTGCTCTCCTTGGAGCAGAGAAGGTTGAGAGGAGATTTGATAGAGGTGTTCATAATCAGAAGGATCTGGATAGAGTAGATAGAGAGAAACTGTTCCCATTGGTAGAAGGGTCGAGAACCAGAGGACATGGATTTAAGGTGATTGGCAGAAGAATCAAAGGCGACATGCGGGCAAACCATTTTACGAGGAGAGTGGTTAGGATCTGGAAACACTGCCTGAAAAGGTGGCAGAGGCAGATTCAATTATGGCTTTCAAAAGGGAATTGGTAATTACCTGAAGGAAAATAAATAGCAGGGGAAAGGGCAGGTAGTGGGAATAGCTGAAGTGCTGTTGCAGAGAGCCGGCACGGGCTCGACAGGCCGAATGGCCTCCTTCTGTGCTGTAACCATTCTATTGTATGGGAATTCACCAATTATCTTCATTCTGGCCATGATTGGTGGTGTCACGATATACAACCTACTTTAACATTCCATTTCCTCCAGCTAAGCTACTTAGAAGTCAGTGGGCCATTCTCTCATGATGTGGCACAGCCCATTCTCTGTAATGCAGCTAATAACAGCTGACATAGCAATGATAAGTGGGCATGTTCCCTGTAAATTATTTGAATTTGAAAGCTTTACTGAGAGATTTGAGCTAGGCTTTCATTTATTGCCATTGATTGAGTTTCCCGTGATCCCTTGCAGTCGTTAGAAGGCCTACTTACAGACACGCAGACAAGACAAGCCGGGCGGATTGCAGCTCAACAGAGCCGGAACCAATATCCTCGTGAGGGGGTTTGCTAGTGCTGTTGGGGAGGGTTTAAACTAGTTTGGCAGGAAGATGGGAACTTGAAGCTAGATTCAGTAGGGAGGGGAGTAACATAGAAACATAGACATAGAAACATAGAAAATAGGTGCAGGAGTAGGCCATTCGGCCCTTCTAGCCTGCACCGCTATTCAATGAGTTCATGGCTGAACATGCAACTTCAGTACCCCATTCCTGCTTTCTCGCCATACCCCTTGATCCCCCTAGTAGTAAGGGCTTCATCCAACTCCTTTTTGAATATATTTAGTGAATTGGCCTCAACAACTTTCTGTGGTAGAGAATTCCACAGGTTCACACTCTCTGGGTGAAGAAGTTTCTCCTCATCTCAGTCCTAAATGGCTTACCCCTTATCCTTAGACTGTAACCCCTGGTTCTGGACTTCCCCAACATTGGGAACATTCTTCCTGCATCTAACCTGTCTGAACCCATCAGAATTTTAAACGTTTCTATGAGGTCCCCTCTCATTCTTCTGAACTCCAGTGAATACAAGCCCAGTTGATCCAGTCTTTCTTGATAGGTCAGTCCTGCCATCCCAGGAATCAGTCTGGTGAACCTTTGCTGCACTCCCTCAATAGCAAGAATGTCCTTCCTCAAGTTAGGAGACCAAAACTGTACACAATACTCCAGGTGTGGCCTCACCAAGGCCCTGTACAACTGCAGCAACACCTCCCTGCCCCTGTACTCAAATCCCCTCGCTATGAAGGCCAACATGCCATTTGCTTTCTTAACCGCCTGTTGTACCTGCATGCCAACCCTCAATGACTGATGTACCATGACACCCAGGTCTCGTTGCACCTCCCCTTTTCCTAATCTGTCACCATTCAGATAATAGTCTGTCTCTCTGTTTTTACCACCAAAGTGGATAACCTCACATTTATCCACATTATACTTCATCTGCCATGCATTTGCCCACTCACCTAACCTTTCCAAGTCACTCTGCAGCCTCATAGCATCCTCCTCGCAGCTCACACTGCCACCCAACTTAGTGTCATCCGCAAATTTGGAGATACTACATTTAATCCCCTCGTCTTAATCATTAATGTACAGTGTAAAGCTGGAATTAGAAAGCAAAAATAAAGAAAGTGGAAACAAGCAGGAAAAAAGAGTAAAAAAACAAACTAAAAGGCACTTTGTCTAAACGCACGTAGCATTTGGAACAAAATAGATGAGTTGACAGCACAAATTGAGACAAATGGGTATGATCTGATAGCCATTACAGAGACGTGGTTGCAAGGTGACCAGGACTGGGAACTAAATATTCAGGGGTACTTGACAATCCAGAAGGACAGACAGAAAGGAAAAGGAGGTGGGGTAGCTCTATTGATAAAGGATGGAATCACTGCAATAGTAAGAAACGATATTGGCTCAAATGATAAGGGTGTTGAAACAGTTTGGGTGGAGATAAGAAACAATAAGGGGAAAAAGTCACTGGTGGGCATAGTCTATAGGCCTCCTAACAGTAGTAACTCTGTTGGTCGGAGCATAAACCAGGAAATAATGGGGGCTTGTAAAAAGGGAACAGCAATAATCATGGGTGATTTTAACCTCCATATTGATTGGACAAATCAAATTGGTCAGGATAGCCTTGAGGAGAAATTCATAGAGTGCGTAAGGGATGGGTTCCTTGAGCAGTATGTAATGGAACCAACCAGGGGGCAGGCTATCTTAGATCTGGTCCTTTGTAACGAGACAGGATTAATAAACAATCTCCTAGTAAAGGATCCTCTCGGAATGAGTGATCATAGCATGATTGAATTTCAAATTCAGATAGAGGGTGAGAAAGTTGGATCTCTAACCAGCGTACTAAGCTTAAATAAAGGAGACTATGAAGGTATGAGGGCAGAGTTGGATAAAGTGAACTGGGAAAATAGATTAAAGTGTAGGACGGTTGATGAACAGTGGTGTACATTTAAGGAGATAGTTCACAACTCTCAAGAAAAATACATTCCAGTGAGGATGAAAGGGTGTAAGAGAAAAGATAGCCATCCGTGACGAACTAAAGGAATAAAGGATGGTATCCAATTAAAATAGGGCATAAAGAGTGGCCAAAACTAGTGGGAGGACAGAAGACTGGGAAACTTTTAAAAGCCAGCAAAGAACGACTAAAAAAATGATTAAGAAAGGGAAGATAGACTATGAAAGTAAACTAGCACAAAATATAAAAAAAGATAGCAAGAGTTTCTATAGGTATATAAAAAGGAAAAGGGTGGCTAAAGTAAATGTTGGTCCCTTAGAGGACGAGACCGGGGAATTAGTAATGGGGAACATTGGGGCAGAAATGTTGAACAAATATTTTGTATCAGTCTTTACGGTAGAGGACACTAACAATATTCCAACAGTGGATAGTCTAGGGGCTATAGGGAGGGAGGAACTTAACACAATTACAATCACTAAGGAGATGGCACTCAGTAAGATAATGGGCTAAAGGCAGATAAATCCCCTAGACCCAATGGCCTGCATCCTAGGGTCTGAAGAGAAGTAGCGGCAGGGATTGTGGATGCATTGGTTGTAATTTACCAAAATTCCCTCGATTCTGGGGAGGTCCCAGTAGATTGGAAAACTGCAGATATAACACCCCTATTTAAAAAAAGAGGCAGACAAAAAGCAGGAAACTACAGACCAGTTAGCCTAACATCTGTGGTTGGGAAAATGTTGGAGTCCATTATTAAAGAAGCAGTAACAGGGCATTTGGAAAAGCAAAATTCGGTCAGGCAGAGTCAACATGGATTTATGAAGGGGAAGTCATGTTTGGCAAATTTGCTGGAGTTCTTTGAGGATGTAACGAACAGGGTGGATAAAGGGGAACCAGTTGATGTGGTGTATTTGGACTTCCAAAAGATATTTGACAAGGTGCCACATAAAAGGTTAATAAACAAGATAAAAGTTCACAGGGTTGGGTTAATATATTAGCATGGATAGAGGATTGGCTAACTAACAGAGAACAGAGAGTTGGGATAAATGATTAATTCTCTGGTTGGCAATCAGTAACTCGTGGGGTGCCGCAGAGATCAGTGCTGGGACCCCAACTATTTACAATCTATATTAATGACTTGGAAGAAGGGACTGAGTGTAACGTTGCCAAGTTTTCTGACGATACAAAGATGGGAGGAAAAGCAATATATGAGGGGGACACACAAAATCTGCAAAAGGACATAGACAGGCTAAGTGAATGGGCAAAAATTTGGAAGATGTTGGAAAGCGTGAAGTCATGCACTTTGGTAGAAAAAAAATCAAAGAGAAAGTTATTATTTCTGGAGAAAGATTGCAAAGTGCCACAGTACAGCGGGACCTGGGGGTATTTGTGCATGAAACAAAAAAGGATAGTATGCAGGTACAGCAAGTGATCAGGAAGGCCAATGGTATCTTGGCCTTTATTGCAAAGGGGATGGAGTATAAAAGCAGGAAAGTCTTACTACAGCTATATAAGGTATTGGTGAGGCCACACCTGGAATATTGCGTGGAGATTTGCTTTCCATATTTACAAAAGGATATACGTGTTTTGGAGGCAGTTCAGAGAAGGTTCCCTAGGTTGATTCCGGGGATAAGGGGGTTGACTTATGAGGAAAGGTTGAGTAGGTTGGGCCTCTACTCATTGGAATTCAGAAGAATGAGAGGTGATCTTATCGAAACGTATAACATTATGAGAGGGCTTGACAAGGTGGATGCAGAGAGGATGTTTCCACTGATGGAGGAGACTAGAACTAGAGGGCATGATCTTAGAATAAGGGGCCACCCATTTAAAACAGCGATGAGGAGAAATTTCTTCTCTCAGAGGGTTGTAAATCTATGGAATTCGTTGCCTCAGAGAGCTGTTGAAGCTGGGACATTGAATAAATTTAAGACAGAAATAGACAGTTTCTTAAACGACAAGAAGATAAGAGGCTATGGGGAGTGGGTGGGGAAGTGGAGCTGAGTCCATGATTAGATCAGCCATGATCTTATTGAATGGTAGAGCAGGCTCGAGGGGCCGTATGGCCTACTCCTGTTCCTATTTCTTATGTTCTTGTACAATAGGGAGTGTAATATAGCTCCAACTAGTGGACTATGGTGGTAATGCAGCCACTGCTGTAAATACAATAAAAACATCATGTGACTAGGTCACCTGACAAGTTCCTGTAGAGCCATCTTGTGTGTGTATGCTTTAGTGATGTTGTAAAGAATATATCACAGTGAGGCCTTGCTAAAAGGAAAATTCAGCCCACATCCCAAAATGTCCCCAAAGCCTCTCCACCCCTGCAGGCACAAGTCAGGAGTGAGCAGGAATTCTCTCCACTTGCCCAGTTGGGTGCAGTTGCAACAACACTCACGAAGCTTGACACCATCCAAGACACAGCAGCCCGCTTGATCGACACGCCATCAACCACCTCCAACATTCACTCCCTCCACCACCGCACACCATGGCTGCAGTGTGTACCATCTACAGGAGGCACTGCCAAGGCTTCTTTGGCAGCACCTCCCAAACCCGTGACCTCCACCACCTAGAAGGATGAGGGCAGCAGGCGCATGGGATCACCACCATCTTCTCCAAGTTCCCCTCCAAGTCACACACCATCCTAAATTGGACAAATATCGGCCACACAACATCCTGACTTGAACATGTATCCTTCATCGTCGCTGGGTCAAAATCCTGGAACTCCCTCCCTAACAGCACTGTGGGAGCACCTTCACCACACGGACTGCAGCGGTTCAAGGCGGTGGCTCACCACCATCTCAGGGGCAGTTAGAGATGGGCAATAAATGCTTGACCCATCCACCTCCACGGAGGTGTGTGGGGTGGCTTGACCCATCCACCTCCATGGCACGAACCTGGTATTGCAGTACTTCCAGGAACGGTGCAGTGGCTCTAGGCCTTTTGGCTAAGAGCATTGGCGCAGAGTGATCCTTGGCATGTGCAAGGTGACCTCTGGCGTTTGTGATTTGACAAAGAATTGGAACGATTGGCTACGAATTAAAAAAAAATTAAAAATTTAAAAAAAAAAAAATAAATAAATAAATGCTGGCCTTGCCAGTGTTGTACATATCCTAAGAATTAATAATTTTTAAAAAATGGATGTGGTTAGCAAATTCAGCAGCTGTCTATACATGTGCCAATTTTAATCTCTCTTGTAAAAGTTCAGACAATTTTATTTTTTCAATATCGGTAGTTTAGCATCGAAGACATTGGCAAATTGCATTTTCTAACTTTGCTGTGTTTCCTTCTGATTTTGTGAGCTTTCTTGCATTTATTATTAATAGACCATCTCGCCTGAATAATTTATGCTTCGATATACAATCTCTAACTGCTTGAATTGTTGTGAAGTAAAAAGAACAAAATGGTTTACTAGTTGTTAAATTTGTGCCCTGGCCTGCCGGGTGAGTTTAATATATTTTTAAAGACATTGTTCATTTTGTATTCAAAAGAAAATAATATTCGATCATATTTCTCCTGGTGGCAAGAGAAACTGTTTAGACGCAGGATTTGTCATTGTTAAAATAACGGATTGCTTTATGTTTGTATTAGCCTTCACTCGTAAGATACAAAAACGCCCGCATCTATGCCTCATCGATTTTCTTTTGACAGCTTTATATGTGAAGGTTTTATGTAGATCAAAGTTTCAAAAGAAGATAGAAGGACAGCAACAGTGCTTGGGAAGACAGGGCAAAGAGTGAGCTCGTTTTTATTTAAAAACACACATCTGAACCAATATTACATAAAATTCTGTGACAGCTCTCAAATGTACACAAGAGGTGTTGACAGAGATTACATAGAATTAACAGCACAGAAACAGGCCATTCGGCCCAACTGGTCTATGTCGGTGATTATGCTCTACACCAACCTCCTCCCACCAATCTTCAACTCATTCTATTAATTTCTCCCTAAAGTTCTTTGTTAGCTGCACCTTAAATGCATGTCTGCTATCTGTCTGCAAGGCCATATCGGTAGTATAATTTTTATGCTGCTGGAAAGGTGATCCAGAAAAGTTCATGACTTCAAATCCCACCATGGCGATTTAAGAATTTAAATTTAGTTTAAAAAAAATAAAAAGCTGGTATTAGTAATGGATATAAGAACATAAGAAATAGGAGCAGGAGTGGACCATTTGGCCCCTTCGAGTCTGCTCTGCCATTCAACAAGATCATGGCTGATCTTCTACTTCAACACCTTCCCGCACTATCCTCATATCCCTTAATTCCCTTAGTTTCCAAAAATGTATCGATCTCTATCTTGAATATACTCAATGATTGAGCATCCACCGCTCTCTGAGGTAGAGAATTCCAAAGATTTACAAGCCTCTGAGTGAAGACATTTCTCATCTCAGTCCTAAAAAAAAATTGGTTCACTAATGTCCTTTAGGGACGGAAAGCTGCTGTCCTTACCCGTTTCAGCCTAAGTGCTACTTTGGTTCCATATCAATGTGGCTGACTCTTAACTGCCCTCTGAAGCCACTCACTTGAATCAAGTCTTGCTGCAATCATACAGGGTATTGGTGAGGCCACACCTGTAATACTGCGTGCAGTTTTGGTTTCTATATTTAAGAAAGGATATATTTGCTTTGGAGGTAATTCAGAGAAGGTTCACCAGGTTGATTCTGGAGATGAGGGGGTTGACTTATGAGGAAAGGTTGAGTAGGTTGGGCCTCTACTCATTGGAATTCAGAAGAATGAGAGGTGATCTTATTGAAATGTATAAGATTATGAGGGGCTTGACAAGGTGGTTGCAGAGAGGATGTTTCCACTGGTGGGGGAGACTAGAACTAGAGGGCATGATCTTAGAATAAGGGGCCACCCATTTAAAAGAGAAATAAAGAGAAATTTCTTCTCTCAGAGGGTTGTAAATCTGTGGAATTTGCTGCCTCAGGGAGCTGTGGAAGCTGGGTCATTGAATAAATTTAAGACAGAAATAGATAGTTTCTTAACCGATAAGGGGTTATGGGGAGCGGGCAGGGAAATGGACCTGAGTCCATGATCGGATCAGCCATGATCTTATTAAATGGTGGAGCAGGCTCACTCCTGCTCCTATTTCTTATTTTCTTACGTTCTAAACTGCTCTAGTTGTTCAAGAAGAAGGCCAACTTGGGCAACCAGGAATGGGCAATAAATGCCAACTTTGCCAGTGACGCATATATCCCATGAATGAATTTTTAAAAAACTTGGAGGCATCTTAGAATGTGAAGGAGAATATTATGATAGATAAACCCAATGTGAGTCTCCTTTTCATTTTAACTGGAAATCAAAACTTAGGCAAAAATGTTGGCAGGAAACCTTTGTGGAATTGTGTCCAAACTAATGCATTTGCTTCTTGGATTCTTTGCTTAAGAATTCATGGCAACACATTGCTTTTAAGAACTAGTTGGTTTATTAGCAAAAGTTTAAACAATCACATGACACATTACCAGTTCATCCACCTAAGCTCACAGCCACCTGCCTCATCGTGGCTCCCCTGAATCCAACTGGCTGGGGTTTTATTGAGTCTGTTGAACATCACGTGACTGGTATACTCACAGGTGCAAACACTACAATTAACTGCCACACTGTACAGTCTCTACAGAATCGCAGAGGTTTACAACAGAGAAGGAGGTCATTCAGCCCATTGTGTCTATGTCAGCACTTTGACAGAGCAATCCAAAACCACTCCCTATGCTCTGCTTTCTCCCCATAGTCCTGTACCTTCCTCTGTTTCAAAACATTAATCTACTCTCTCCTTAATATATGCAATGGTCTCTGCCTCAACTACACCTGTGCTCTAGCAATCCACTGCACAAAGACATTTCTCCTAATCCCTCTTCTCTCTCCCTTAGTGAAAATTTTACATTGATGAATGTTCATCATTCACTTTCCAACAAGAGGAAATAGTCCCAGTATTTCTAGTTTGTTCTCATGTCAACAGTGACTGCACTTCTTAGCCATGATCTTATTAAATGGTGGAGCAGGCTCAAGGGGCCAGATGACCTACTCCTGCTCCTATTTTTTATGTTCTTAAGACGACCTCATTGGCTGTAAAGTGCTTTGGGGTGAAACCTAAGATTGTTAAAGGTGCTATATCAATGCAAATCTTTATTTCTTTCGGTCTTTCTCAACACTGGTATCAGTCTCCTCACCTTTTCTGAGCCTATGGCTCTCCCTCCCCCTCACATCCCCAGCAGTTATTTTCCCTCACCTAAGGCTTTTCTTCATCTTTCACTATTTACTTCCCTCGTTCCTTTTGCCCATATGTTCTCCCATTCCTCAGTCATAATTTTTCAATCTACCTTCATTCAGACAACTTGTTATTTAAATGACCTAGTATGGTTCCCACTTGCCGTGCCCCATCTTGCATTTTACTGAAGGAGGACAGCAATTCAGCCAAATCCCATGCCTTCATGATGGAATTGGAGCTTGTGGGGTGGAGGCGATCAGCAGTGCCTATGATCAGCCAGCAGGGGGAGGGCTGGAGATTTCCTGTAATCCCAGGAGGAGCACTTACATTTCCTGGGCCATCTCTTGAGTGGCCTCAGGCAGTCCCTGGATGGATCGCTGGTTAGCCCGCTCAATGCCTGGTACAAATGGGCGGAAGGCTCCGCCAATTTGTACCTTAATATTACAATCAAAGTCCTGTGTATGTGATGGGACCCCAATTTGCATATTACAAGTGGTCTCCCCCCTGAAACAGGCAGGCACTCCCCATCCATCTCAGGAGTCTACCCAAATGCCAGTGGCTGGAGATGACGTAATTGGGCTGGATAAATGACCCAACATCACTTTCAGGCCACTAGCGCCCCATTTTGGCCAGACAGAGTGAGTTGAGATTGTCCCTGTGTTAGAATCATAGACTCATAGAATCATAGAATGGTTACAGCATGGAAGTAGGTCATTCAGCCCGTTGAGTCCATGCCAGCTCTCAGCTAGTCCCACTCCCCCCGCCCTTTCCCCGTAGCCCTGAAAATTATTTTCTTTCAGGTACTTATCCAACTCCCCTTTGAAAGCCATGATTGAGTTTGCCTCCCCCACACTTTCAGGCAGTGCATTCCAGATCCTAACCACTCGCTGTGTAAAAAACCCTGTTTCTTTGGTCGCCTTTAGTTCTTTTGCCACTCGCCTTAAATCTGTGTCCGTTGGTTCTTGACGTTTCTGCCAATGGGAACAGTTTCTCTCTATCTACTCTGTCCAGACCCCTCATGATTTTGGACACCTCTATCAAATCTCCTCTCATTGTTCTCTGCTCCAAGGAGAACAACCCCAGCTTTTTCAGTCTATCAACGTAACTGATGTCCCTCGTCCCTGGAATCATTCTCGTAAATCTTTTCTGCATGTTCTCCCATGCCTTCACATCCTTCCTAAAGTGTGGTGCCCAGAATTGGACACAATACTCCAGTTGAGGCCGAACCAGTGTTTTGTAAAGGCTCAGCATACTTTCCACACTTTTGTACCTCTATTTATGAAGCCCAGGATCCCATAAGCCTTTTTAACTGTTTTCTCAACCTGCCCTCCCACCTTCAACGTTTTATGCACACATACCCTCTCGGTCTCTCTGTTTGTGTACCCACTTTAGGATTGTACCCTTTAGTTTGCATGTCCTCTCCTCATTCTTTCTTACAAAATGCATCACTTCACACTTTTCTGTGTTAAATTTCATCTGCCACATTTCCGCCCATTTCACCAGCCTAACTATGTCTTCCTGAAGTCTTTCACTATCCTCCTCACTGTTCACTATTCAGGTACAACGTCTGAAATTCAGCCACCTCGGGATCGTGACCATGCCGGTTTTTGGATTTTGCTGGATTTCAGACCTTGGTGTTGACGCTCGCTGCCCACTGATTCTCCGTTCCTCTCCGCCCGCCGATTCATGCCGTTCCTCTGCTCCTGGCCGCCGATTCATGCCGTTCCTCTGCTCCTGGCCGCCGATTCATGCCGTTCCTCTGCTCCTGGCCGCCCACTGATCCTCGCCACTCGCAGCCCGCCGGCGCGGCATTTTTTACCGTTTTTTTTACCGGTTTCCTCATCCCTCACCATCTTGGTCGTCTCAAAAATGTCCAGTTTTCGGAGAATTCCGTTTTTCAGACAGCCGGATTCGGACATTGAACCTGTACTTCCAAGTTTTGTGTCATCTGCGAATTCTGAAATTGTGCCCTGCACACCCACATCCAAGTCATTAATATATATCAAGAAAAGCAGTGGTCCTCGTACTGACCCCTGGGGAACACCACTATATACTTTCCGAAAAACTACCATTTACCACTACTCTCTGTTTCCTGTCAATTAACCAATTTCGTATCCAGGCTGCCACTGTCCCTTTTATTCCATGGGCTTCAATTTTGTGACAAGCCAATTATGTGACACTTTGTCGAACGCCTTTTGAAAATCCATGTACACCACATCGACCACATTACCCTCTCTGTTACCTCATCTTTTATTATTTTATGTACAGTAGAATTCGACTGCAAATATATAATTTTTATACAGTATGTTAGATTATGTGTGTGTTTATTATTTGTGGAATATTAGCTTCATATGTTAAAATTTAAATGAGATCTGCTGTGATATTCTACTCCTTTCAAAGACCGAAGTGAAATCTTGCTGAGTGTTTAAATAATCCTGTTCGTAAAACCAAACGTTTGGGTCAGGCACATTACTGAAAACTTAGCTCGATTTTAAGGGCAGGGATAGAGTCTCTTGGAGGTTTGAATGGCTGAAACTCACCCGTGATGTAAGCTACGAAAGCTTGGTGTAAGAAGGAGTCAAAAACACTGCACTCAATATGGTGAGCCTCGGGGTCAGCAGCCTGGGAGGAATGTGCGCACAATGAATAAGTGTCCATTAGCAAATGTGGGGAAGTGAATCAATTTGAGTGGGATTATTGGCACCTCACTGAAAGCATCCATTCAATGCCAGACTGCTACAAACAAGACTGATCACGTACTCGGATACAGCTCAAGGATAGTTGATTCAAAGAGCCAAAAGGTCCCTTTTGACTCTGTTTAACCCGCTGGTATGATCACATTTGGTGCAGTTTTGGACACTTTGGCTCCGATATTGCTCTCCAAAACTCCTCGGCGCTTCCTAAATGCTATAGAGACGAAAAGGAGGTGGGGAGCTCTTATGGCGAGGCAATGTAAAGGGGGACATAACCACGAACCCGTTTATGTTGCCCTGGGATTCCCGGGGCTTCTTCAGACTGCAGCGCCGGCCTGCCACCTACAACAGGCACAGGACCAAAGCAGCCATGGAAAGGTGGTGGATGGTGGCAATCCCAGGCCCTCCTCGCCTCTTTTTCCTCTCAGTGCTGTGGAAGGGCATCCATTTTCAGGGGCACCTGAAGGAGCCAGTGTTAGGCCCATTGGGAGGACTGCCTGAAATCAGAGGATCGGAGGTCGGGGGGCGGGGGGGTGTGGGCACCAAGCTAAGGGAGGCCAATAAATGTAAGTACTGTCTACCTCCTCCTGTCTCTCCATCAATCCTCTGACCTGGAGATCTTCAGGCTGTTGTTCTCCAAGAGCAGGCAGAAAGCCTGAGACCAGTGGCCAATCCAAATGAGGCAGGATCATTGAGCCCGCAACTGCCCCCCCCTCCACCCCCCCCCCCCCCGCCGCCCTGTGTCCCCAACACTCTTTCCCAGCAATGGGAGGGGGAGTTATGGGTGGCCCTGCATGGGCTGTGGAACCAGGCCTTGCCAATGACCCAGAAAATCAATTTTACATTTATACAAAACAAATAATTCATTGGTTAGTTTGCCTCTGAGACACCCATCACCCCTGTGCTCACTGACCTACAGTGGCTCCCGGTTAAGCAGTGCCTCAATTTCAAAATTCTCATCCTTGTTTTCAAATCCCTCCATGGCTTCGCTCCCTCCCTTTCTCTGTGACCTCCTCCAGCCCCAGAATACCCCCGAGGTGTCTGCGCTCCTCTAATTCTGCCCTCTTGAGCACCCCTGATTATAATCGTCCAACCATCGGTGGCCGTGCCTTCAGCTGCCTGGGCCCTAAGCTCTGGAACTCCCTACCTAAACTACTCCGTCTCGCTACCTCTCTTTCCTCCTTTATGATGCTCCTTAAAACTGACCTCTTTGGCTAAGCTTTTGGTCATCTGCCTTAATTTCTTATCTGGCTCGGTGTCACTTTTTTTGCTGTGAAGTGCCTTGGGACATTTCACTACATTAAAGGCGCTATATAAATACAAGTTTTTGTCATTACATATTATGAGGTTCTTCCTTTCATCGCAAAGTCTACAAGCACATTAATGGACAGCCATGAGGACACTGGAATAAAAACTAAAGGCAGGTAAAATGATAACAAATAAGTAAAAGACGGAAGAATAACAGAGGCATCAGCCATGATTCAGTGAGTAGCTGTCTTGCTACTGGGTCAGAAGGTTGTGGATTCATAGTTCCACTCCAGGGATGAGCATGTAAATCCAGGTTGACGCTCCAGTGCAGTGCTGAGGGAACGCTGCACTGTCGGAGGTGCCGTCTTTCACACGAGATATTAAACAGAGGTCCTCGTCTGCTCCCTCAGGCAGACGTAAAAGGTCCCATGGCACTATTTCGAAGAGCGGTTTGGTGGTGCCCTGACCAACGTTAATCCCTTAACCAACATCACGAAAACAGATGATCTTGTCATTTATCTCATTGCTGTTTGTGGGAGCTTGCTGTGTGCAAATTAGATGTCACGTTTCCCACATTACAACAATGACTACACTCCAAAAGTATTTAATTGGCTGTAAAGACCCTTCGGAACGTCCTGAGGTCGTGAAAGGCGCTATAGAAATGCAAGTTCTTTCTTTCTTTCCTGATTGCTTAGTTGCTAAGAACTAAGAAACTGTATTGGTCAACTGGAATTACCAACAGTCGAGTTCTGTGAATTTTTATTTTTGTCTTTTACCAGATGACAGTAAACTTTACAGCTTTGAGTGGCATGGATACAGTCTCAGAAATCCATCAAAAACACTCAGATCAGACGGTGATTCATAAAAAAGAAACAATTGACATTTATAGTTTTACATCTTTCCGACATCACAACAGTGACTACACTTCAAAATGTATTTTGTTGACTGTAAAGCCCTTTTGGGATGTCCTGAGGAGGCTAAAGGTGCCATATAAAAGTAAGATGTTCTTTGCTTTAGAATGCCTTAAAATCTAAAGTGCTTCATAGCCAATAAGTTATTTCTGAAGTGTAGCCAGTTTGTGCATTGCGAAGCCCAGAAAAAAAAAGATTTGCATTTATATAGCGCCTTTCACGACCACCGGATGTCCCAAAGCGCTTTCCAGCCAATAAAGTACGTTGTTGAAGTGTAGTCACTGTTGTAATGTAGGAAACGCAGCAGCCAAATTACGCACGGCAAGCTCCCACAAACATCAATGAGATAATGACTGGATAATCTGTTTCAGTGATGTCGGTTGCAAATAAGATAATTTGCCAGTTAATGGTACCAGATTTGGTCAGGCCACGATCCCGGCAGTTATGTCAGGATCATACCCGCTGGTGCCCGTCCGTGCTGACTCTGCCCGTGTTTGCAGGGTCAATGGCAGCGCATCTCACTTCCATGCTGCTGCCTGGTACTCTCGCCACTGTGGGTGAATGTCAGCCATCCAACTGTGCCAAGCTGCCAGTCCAGGTTAGCCCTCACTACCACCTCAGCCCATCCCAACCCCTTCCCCTCCACCAGGAGAGCACCTGTTTGAATACCCCATGCCCCCTTGTGCAAAATAGAAATCTTCAGGAGTGCAGACCAGTTCCTGGCCTGGAAACTTGCCAAGCCCCATCCCCTTGGGACACACTTGGAGCCTGCTGGTCCTCGCCTCACCTGCCATACCATTATTACCCAGTCATAGAATGAGACATAGAATGGTTACAGAGTGGAAGAAGCCCAGTCAGCCCATCGAACCCTTGCCGGCTCTCTGCAAGAGCACTTCAGCTAGTCCCATCCCCGCCGTCCCTTTCCCCATAGCCCTGCAATTATTTTCTTTCAGGTACTTATCCAACTCCCTTTTGAAAGCAGTGATTGTGTCTGCCTCCACCATCCTTTCAGGCAGTGCATTCCACATCTCAACCACTCACTGCGTAAAAATGTCGCCTTTGGTTCTTTTGCCAATCACCTTAAATCTGTGTCCACAAGTTCTCAACCCTTCTGCTAATGGGAACAGTTTCTCTCTATCTACTCTGTCCAGACCCCTCATGATTCTGAGCATCTCTATCAAATCTCCCCTCAACCCTCTCTGCTCCAAGGAGAACAACCCCAACTTTTTCAGTCTATCCACGAAACTGAAGACCCTCATCGCTGGAACCATTGTCGTAAATATTTTCTGTACCCGCTCCAAGGCCTTCACATCCTTCGTAAAGTGCAGCACCCAGAACTGGACATAATACTCTAGCTGAAGCCGAGCCAGTGTTTTATACAGACAGGTTCTTCATAATTTCCAGTATAAGTAGTCCCCACCCGCTCTGCAGAGGCTCCGCCCCCTTACAAGTCTGTGCAAGAATTCCAAAGTAACATAGCGCATCTGGGTCACGATCCGTTATCTGAGCCGTTTTTCCCGCTCACGCTGGAGTGCACTGGAACAGCCAAGAGGACGCTGGTCCCAATCTGCTCTTGGCAATGTTAGTTGAGCCATGAAATGTTGGTCAGGACATTGCGAGAACTCCCCTTGCTGCTCTTTAAATTGTGCCGTGGATTTTTTTATACCTATCGGAACTGGCTTTGGCTTAATGTCTCCTCCGAAAAATGGCACCTCCAAACAATGCAGTCTCCTGTCAAAAGCTGCAGTGAGGCCTCAACCTGGGTTCGATTTTACATAAGAACATAAAAAGTAGGAGCAGGAGTAGGCCATACGGCCCCTCGAGCCTGCTCTGCCATTTAATACGATCATGGCTGATCCGATCATGGACTCAGGTCCACTTCCCTGCCCGCTCCCCATAACCCCTTATTCCCTGATCGGTTAAGAAACTGTCTCTCTCTGTCTTAAATTTCTTCAATGTCCCAGCTTCCACAGCTCTCTGAGGCAGCAAATTCCACAGATTTACAACCCCCGAGGTAGGGCTTGAACCCCCACAAACCTTCTGTCTCTGAGGGAAGAGCGTTACAGCTGAGCCAATAGCTAAATAAGTGAAGGGTTTTGTTTTAGTTAATGAATTAGATGTGTAAGCACATTTTGGAAAGGGGGCATTCCTCAACTTCGCATGCCTTTCGCATGCCTCAGTAGCAGCAAGAAAGATTGCAGGGCAGAAAGTATATTGGAGTTACCCATAATCAATTCCAATGGCTGAATAAGCATTCACTGCTACTCAATGCAATGTTTGATCAATTCCAATGGGTGAATTAGTATGCATTGTCTCGGTTAGTCAATGTAATAATTAGTCAATTGCAATGAATGAATAGCAAGCCTTCTCTGCAGAATGAGCTGTGCAGTATTAAAGTGAGTTCTCAGTTCTGAAGATGTGTCTAGACCCGAAATTGTAACCTACCTTTTTCTCTTCACAGATACTGCTACACTTGCAGTATATTAACAGAACACTGTTTTATTTGAAGTGTGAACGCTTGCAGTTTAAAGCTGAATATATTTGGAGCCATTTTAATTACCCTCATCGGGGGTGAGCAGTTATAATAATGGGGACGGGGTGGGGGGGGGAAATCAGTTACCCTCATCGATCCTGCTTCCTTCCTGCGGATGTGCTGGTCGACTTCAAAAGCACAGATTATAAAAACATCTTGCACCCCTTTAACGTAGGCAGTCCCTCGGAATTGAGGAAGACTTGTTTCCATTCCTGAAGTGAGTTCTTTGGTGGTTGAACAGTCCAATACGAGAGTCACAGACTCTGTCACAGGTGGGACTGGTTCACCACATGCTCTTTCCACTGCCTGCGCTTGATTTCTGCATGCTCTCGGCGATGAGACTTGAGGTGCTCAGCGCCCTCCCGGATGCACTTCCTCCAATTAATGGGGTTTCTTTGGCCAGGGGCTCCCAGGTGTCAGTGGGGATGTCGCACTTTACCAGGGAGGCTTTGAGGGTGTCCTTGTAGCGTTTTCGCTGCCCACCTTTGGCTCGTTTGCCGTGAAGGAGCTCCGAGTAGAGCACTTGCTTTAGGAGTCTCGTGTCTGGCATGCGAACTATGTGGCCTGCACAGCGGAGTTGATCAAGTGTAGTCAGTGCTTCAATGCTGGGGATGTTAGCCTGAATGAAGACGCTGATTTTGATGCACCTGTCCTCCCAGGGGATTTGTAGCATCTTGCGGAGACATCGTTGGTGCTTCACAGGAGTGTTGTCATACATATTTGGCACCAAGCCGCGTAATGAGATATTAGGACAGGTGACTAAAAGATCGGTCAAAGAGGAAGGTTTTAAGTAGCGTCTTAAAGGAGGGGAGAGAGGTGGAGAAGTATAGGGAGGGAATTCCAGAGCTTAGGACTCAGGTGCCTGAAGTTACGACCTCAAATGGTGGAGCGATTAAAATCAGGGATGTGCATGAGGCCAGAATTAGTGGAGCGCAGACATTTTGGAGGGATTGTAGGACTGGAAGAGGTTACAGAGATAGGGAGGGGGCGAGGCCATGGAGAGATTTGAAAAAAAGGATGAGAATTTTAAAGTTGAGATGTTGTCAAACCAGGACTCAATGTAGGTCAGCGAGCACAGGAGTGATGGGTGAAGGAACATGGTGCGAGTTACAATAACGCTGCCAAGTTTGCGATGCGCTCGGGTTTATGGTGGAAGATGGGAGGCCGACCAGGAGAGCGGTGGAACAGGCAAGTCTCGAAGTAACAAGGGCATGCAGCATGGAGACACATTGGGTCTTGTTTTAAATATGCCTATCAGCCTATCAGGTTCAGATGTCAATAGGGCCTGATCTGTAATTTCAATCTGAGCGAGGGAGGGAGTGGGGGGGGGCAGTGTTATTGCCCCCAACAGGCAACACCTGCCTGGAGCCAGATCCTGGGCCAGAAGAGAAAGAAAGACTTGCATTTATATAGCGCCTTTTGCGACAAAGCATTTTACAGCCAGTGAAGTACTTTTTGAAGTGTGGTCACTGTTGTAATATAGGAAACATGGCAGCCAATTTTCACACAGCAAGCTCCCACAGTGATAATGACCAGATAATTTGTTTTGGTGATGTTGATTGAGGGATAAATATTGCCCAGGACACTGGGGATAACTCCCCTGCTCTTCTTTGAAATAGGATCTTTTACGTCCAACTGAGAGAGCAGTCGGGGCCTCGTTTTAACGTCTCATCAGAAAGACGGCACCTCCGACAGTGCAGCACTCCCACAGCACTGCACTGTGAGTGTCAGCCTAGATTTATGTGCTCAAGCTTCTATAGAAGGACTTTCAAACCACAACTCACTGACTCAGAGGTAAACATGCTACCCACTAAGCCATGGTTGACACAAGAGGCCAGGATGGTAAGATTTAAAAGTAGTTTTCAGGTTTACCTGTGAGCCAGGTGGAGCAGAAGTGCTCCTCGGGCCCTCACAAGAAAGCCTTAGACCTCCCTTGCACCAGATTACCCTCCCCCCAACAGTCTATCGTGGGCAGACCCTTCCCCATTGGAATTGCGGCTCTGATCACAACGCACCCCCCCAGCCCATTCCCCTCATAATTGTGGCCCCAAGGTTCCCCCTCCCTCCACTAACTACCAGAGACTGCCTCCACTCCCCCCCTCCACTCCCCCCACTCCCCCACCCCGCCACACTATAGCTCACCGGCTGCGGCCTCTTGCTGCCGGTTTGCACCCATAGGCCAGGCTGTCTATCTGGCCAGGCTACCGGGTAGGAGACTGCTGCCGTGCTGGGTATTTTGACAGGCTACTGCGCTCGCCGCACCCTCAGCGTTAATATGGGGGGGGGCCAGACTGCTGCATATGAGACAGCAAACGAAAATGTATCAGGGGAAAATTACACTTTCCTGAAAACTGAAACTGCTGCAACTACGAACAAGTGTCCCCGTTGTTCAGTGATCCTGTGACAATCAGGGCTATTAGGAATGGGCAATGAATGCCGGTCTTGCCAGCGACGCCCACATCCTACACCTCCGGAGATGACGTAATTGTCGTGCGCGGTGACCCCTTTCTACCCCGCGGCAGAAATTGGGCTGCGCCCCGCGAGGCTGTCGCAGGCGATGTCAGCGCCAGCCCTCACGGGTTGCAAACCGAGGAGCACTCCGCTCGCGGGGAGAAATTTAAAGGGGAGGTCTTTATTTCATGGGGGATGGAGTATAAAAGCAGAGAAGTCCTGCTATAACTGTACAGGGTATTGGTGAGGCCACACCTGGAGAACTGCGTGCAGTTTTGGTCTCCGTATTCAAGGAGGGATATACTTGTGTTGGAGGCTGTTCAGAGAAGGTTCACTCGGTTGATTCCGGAGATGAGGGGGTTGAGATAGGCTGGGCCAATCGTAATTCAGAAGAATGAGGGGTGATCTTATTGAAACTTATAAAATAATAAGGGGGCTCAACAAGGTGGATGCAGAGAGGATATTTCCACTCATAGGGGAAACTGAAACCAGGGGACATAGTCTTAGAATAAGGGGCCACCCATTTAAAACCGAGATGAGGAGAAATTTCTTCTCTCAGAGGGTTGTAAATCTATGGAATTCTCTGTTCCAGAGAGCTGTAGTGGCTAGGTCATTGAATATATTTAAGGTGCAAATTTTTGAGCGATAAGGAAGTAAAGGATTATGGGGGGCGGGCAGGGAATTGGAGCTGAGTCCATGATCAGATCAGCCATGACCATATTAAATGGCAGAGTAGGCTCGAGGGACCAAATGGCCTTATCCTGCTCCTAGTTCTTATGTTCTTATGTTCTTATGTTCTCGGTGCAGGTCTGGCCCCCTTGTTGATTCTCACGGGATCCGTGCTGCGATGGTGCAGCCCGGCACTCTGCTTCAGTGCTGGACTGTGACCACTGCACCCTGCATCCCTGGTGGCCTAATGCAGGCCCCTGAAAACCCTGCAGAGCTCGCAGCGTGCCCTTCCCTTTAACAGAAGGGGAGGGCAACGGGATTGCGTTGGCTCTACGCCGGAGAAGCCGTGGAGGGCTCTGTCTTTTGCCCGGGTAGCGGTCCGGACTGGCCCCGGCAGAAGTGGAAGAGCCGACATTATGCTCCACTTCCTGTCGGGGCGGTGACCCCAATTTAGGTCGCGGGGCGGGACTTCTGCACAGGAAGTCCCGTCTCGCCAAGGTTACCACCCCCAAACAGGGTGCTCCCAGATTTCACCCCAAATTCTTCAATAAATCCACAAATATTACCTGAAGGGTAAGGAATGAAAGATCAGATATCCTTCAAAAGTAAGGAGCAACTACTGGCTGAAAGTTAATCCTTGATTGTTGCATTAATGTCTCCCATAGAAAATTATGAGGTGGTAGTTTACTGTGAGTTGGTGAAAGAGAACAACACAAGTTATTTTGGAGCTGTTGATGGAGTGTTCTGATTATCAAATGTAATTGTTTGGAGACTGAACAAATGTACTCAAACACAAATTCAACAGACACAAACTTGTATTTATGCAGCGTCATTAATGTAGTAAAATGCCACAAGGTACTTCGCAGGAGCGTTATAAAAGAAAATTTGACACCGAGTCACATAAGGAGATATTAGGAGAGATGACTAAAATCTTGTTCAAAGAGGTAGGTTTTAAGGAGTGTTTTAAAGGAGAAAAGAGAGGTAGAGAGAGGCAGAGATGTTTAGAAACATAGAAACATAGAAAATAGGGGCAGGAGTAGGCCATTCGGCCCTTCGAGCCTGCACCACCATTCAATATGATCATGGCTGATCATGCAACTTCAGTACCCCATTCCTGCTTTCTCGCCATACCCCTTGATCCCTTTAGCTGTAAGGGCCACATCTAATTCCCTTTTGAATAAAGCTAAAGAACTGGCCTCAACAAGTTTCTGTGGTAGAGAATTCCGCAGTTTCACAACTCTCTGAGTGAAGAAGTTTCTCCTCATCTCGGTCCTAAATGGCTTACCCCTTATCCTTAGACTGTGACCCCTGGTTCTGGACTTCCACAACATCGGGAACATTCTTCCTGCATCTAACCTGTCGAATCCCGTCAGAATTTTATATGTTTCTATGAGATCCCCTCTCATTCTTCTAAATTCCAGTAAATATAAGCCTAGTCGATCCAGTCTTTCTTCATACGTCAGTCATGCCATCCTGGGAATCAGTCTGGTGAACCTTCGCTGCACTCCCTCAATAGCAAGAATGTCCTTCCTCAGATTAGGAGAACAAAACTGGACACAATACACAAGGTGTGGTCTCACCAAGGCCCTGTACAACTGCAGTACGACCTCCCTGCTCCTATACTCAAATCCCTTCGCTATGAAGGCCAGCATACCATTTGCCTTCTTCACCGCCTGCTGTACCTGCATGCCTACCTTCAATGACTGATGTACCATGACACCCAGGTCTCGTTGCACCTCCCCTTTTACTAATCTGTCACCATTCAGATAATAATCTGCCTTTCTGTTTTTGCAACCAAAGTGGATAACCTCACACTGATCCACATTACACTGCATCTGCCATGCATTTGCCCATTCACCTAACCTGTCCAAGTCCCCCTGTAGCCTCCTAGCATCCTCCTTGCAGATCGCATGCCATCCAGCTTAGTGTCATCTGCAAACTTGGCGATATTACACTCAATTCCTTCATCTAAATCATTAATGTATATTGTAAATAGCTGGGGTCCCAGCACTGAGCCCTGCGGCACCCCAGTAGTCACTGCCTGCCATTCTGAAAGGGTCCCGTTTATTCCCACTCTTTGCTTCCTGTGTGCCAACCAGTTCTCTATCCACGTCAATAAATTACCCCAATACAGAGTTTCAGGCCTAGGCAGCTGAAGGCACGGCCGGCAACCCTACTACACCTAACCCTTACAGCATAAGCTTTTATTCCTATCACCCACATTCTTATCTAAATCCATCTTTAAAGCATCAACTTATCCACGTGGCAGCGAGTTCCACATTCTACAAGTGTCTGTTTTTTTCTTTCAGGACAACGTAGTTTTACTTGGAGCTGGTGTACTTGGTCACCGCCTTTGTCCCTTCCGACACGGCGTGCTTGACCAGCTCTCCGGGCGACAGCAGGCGCACGGCGGTCTGGATCTCCCGGGAGCTGATGGTGCGGCGCTCGTTGTAATGGGCCAGGCGGGAAGCCTCAGCAACGATGCACTCGAAAATATCGTTCACAAACGAGTTCATGGTGCCCGTGGCCTTGGAGGAGATGCCGGTGTCGGACTGAACCTCCTTCTTCACTTTGTCGACTTTCTGTGTTTCTTGCTGCCCTTCGGTAGTGTTTTATACAAGTGTCCGTTAACCTACTGAACAGATGGATCTGTTAGGCTGGCTGAGTGCAAGCTATAAACAAGTTCTTTCAAATTCCACTCCTCCGCTATTTTAGCCTCAAGGTATTAAAAAAAAACAGCCGTTCTTTCATTAAGATCCTTTGGGTAATGTGGATTCACACAATCACAATGTGTTATTCTGACGATCAAAATGTGTCAGAATTCTAATCAACTTTGGTTTGATCTGTAAGTTGTGGCTTCATCTAAAACATCGGAAATGGAAACAAGCTCAGGGACTGACTGGTTGAGTTACAGCTGAGTTTTCATTAAAAGTAGCTGATGTAATACCCGAGAGAACTTATTCCAAATACTGCCACATTTTTGTCCCTTGAAAAGTTGACTAGGTAATTTGCACCTTAATGCAGTTGTTATTCTTTGTAGCCCACCAACTGGGAGGATGATGAGCTTGAGGTGTCAGCTTGGGTCAGCTGGCAGTATTCTTGACTCTGAGTCAGAAGCTTGTTGGTTTAAACTCCACTACAAGATTTGAACACATCATCCGGACTGCCTCTTCAGTTCAGGATTTTGACCTAGTGACGATGAAGGAACGGCGATATATTTCCAAGTCAGGATGGTGTATGACCTCAAATCTGGCACCAAGCACATGGTCTACAGGGCAGTAGGGATATCCTTCCTCCTATATGGCTCACAGATGTGGATTATATACAGTAGACACCTCAAAGCGCTGGAGAAGTACCATCAGCGCTGCCTCCGCAAGATCCTGCAAATCCACTGGGAGGATTGACGCACCAACATCAGTGTTTTTGTTCAGGCCAACATCCCCAGCATCGAAGCACTGACCACACTCGACCAGCTCTGTTGCGCGGGCCACACTGTTCGCACGCCTGAAACAAGACTCCCAAAGCAAGCGCTTTACTCGGAACTCCTACATGACAAGCGAGCCCCAGGTGGGCAGAGGAAATGTTTCAACAACACGCTCAAAGCCTCCTTGATAAAGAATAACATCCCCACTGGCACTTGGGAGTCCCTGACCCAAGACCGCCCAAAGTGGAGGAAGAGCATCCGGGAGAGCGTTGAGCACCTCGAGTCTCGTCGCCGAGAGCATGCGGAAATCAAGTGCAGACAGCAGACGGAGCGTGCGGCAAACCAGACTCCCCACCCACCCTTTGCTTCAAACCACTGTCTGTCCCACCTGTGACAGAGACTGTAATTCCTGTATTGGACTGTACAATCACCTGAGAACTCACTTTTAGAGTGAAAGCAAGTCTTCCTCGATTTCGATGATGATGATGATGATGATGATGCCATTGTCCTTCTAGGTGGTAGAGGTTGCCGGTTTGGCAGGTGCCTCCGAATAAGCCTTGGCAGTTTACTGCAGTGAATCTTGCAGATAGTACACACGGCAGCCACAGTGCTCGTGGGAGTGAATATTTTCATTGTTGGAGGTGCAACGTTAAACTGAGCCCTCCCTGTTCAGGTGGATTTAGAAGAACTCTTGGCATGGTTAAAAGAAGCACATTGGGAGTTCTCGCCAATGTGCAACCCTCAGTCTGCGTGAGATTAACTGGTCATTTATCTTATTGATGTTTGTGGAACCTTGCTGTGTACAAATTGGCTGTGCACTTGCCTATATAACAACAGTGAAACATAAGAACCAGAGGAGGCCATTCAGCCCCTCGAGCCTATTCCGCCATTCAATTCGTTCACAGTTGGTCTATGACCTAACTCCATTTACCTGCCTTGGTTCCATATCCATTAATAACCTTACCGAACAAAAACCGACTTAAAAGTAACTGCACTTCAAAAATGAATCATTGCCTGTGAAGCACTTTGGGAGGTCCTAAGGATGTTAAAGGTGCTATATAAATGGAAGATTGATTTCTCATCTTTACAATGGTGGGATTGACAATTCTTCCATTGACATATTCCGTTACAATATATCCGATACACCATAGTTAATAACCGAGCCAACGAGATTGGGCTTCAGATATTCTGCTGGTTTTTCAATAAATCTGTGTGGCGAGAATAAAGTCATCCTGTGCGCCCAGATTCACTGAAAAAATGACAAAATGACCTTATTTCTGTTTGAGGAAATGTATATGTGCTTTAATAAATTGGTAGTTCTTTCTATGTGCAATTGGATATGCCTCGTTGTTCCTGTGGATGCTGCTTTATTAGCATGGGAGGAATAGGATTAATCTTCCCAGTTCCATGCTAAAACTGCTGGCCATCTCTTAGACCCTTCCTGATGGCTGCCTCGACTCCCCAATTTCCCCATTCCTGACTGCCGCAGTGCCCAACCCAACTCCCGATGTCCCGATCGGAATTCAAAACCCCTTCGCTATGCGAAATGCCCATTTTGTGTCCGCATGCTACCCTGTCTCATTCAAATGAGCCTGAGGCCCAATATCGAGAGTGTCTTGGGCTCACCCATCCAGAAGCAAGGATTGTTCTGTGCCCTTAAGTCTCTGTGTTCTGGAGGAGGGTTCCCAACTCTGCCGGAATGATGCGGGACTTTCCCGGAATCGAGGGTTCCTGCCCGGAGTGCTGCCTTCAGCAGCCGGAGAGATTCAGTGACTTCAAATTTGCACCCCGCCTCGTTTCGGGATGTCTATGACTGCTGTTTGGGTAGCCTCCGGCTCGGTGACATCACCCGCAGAGAGCTGCGATCACATGGAGGAGGCTGGAGAGTCGGGAATAGGGAGGGCTCGGGAATCGCAGGATTTAGCTTCAGGTTAGTGGGGGAGGGGTCCTCATCAATCCCGGAGTCCCAGCATTCGGGGTGGCTCTAAGATCAGGGGGTTCTCTGAAATGAGGGATTCCTCAGTTTCCCCTCGGTTTCCCCTCACTGCCTGCTCATGGGTGGCCTCCTGGTTCTTGGAACTTGGAACTTGTTGCAAGACAGCGATATCGACAAAAGTGTTCAGATATTTCCTCAAACAATTGTTCCTAATTTGAACTCCAGGTGGATTTCCCGTGAAGGGCTGAGTTAACAGTTCAGTCAGGTCTGAATGATGTCCTGCCTCCAACAGCCTGCAAGATTCAACCCAACCATCTTCAACTGCTTCATCAATGACCTTCCATCCAGTCAGAAGTGGGGGTGTTCGCTGATGACTGCACAGTGTTAAGTGCCATTCGCAACTCCTCAGATAATGAAGCAGTCCATGCTAGTGTTCAGCAAGACCGTTCCTTCATTGTCGCGAGGTCGAAATCCTGGAACTCCCTCCCTAACTGCACTGTGGGAGCACCTTCACCTCATGGACTGCAGCGGTTCAAGAAGGCGGCTCACCATCATCTTCTCAAGGGCAATTAGGAACGGGCAATAAATGCCGGCCTTGCCAGAGATGTCCACATTCCAGGTATCAATAAAGAAAAGGTCATCAGGCCGCAACATGAATATATAAAGCAGGGCCTTGTTAGCTCCGGGCGTGTGAAACATAGAAACATAGAAAATAGGTGCAGGAATAGGCCATTCGGCCCTTCGAGCCTGCACCACCATTCAATAAAATCAGGCTGATCATTCACCTCACTGCCTGCTCAGGAGCACAGGTTAAAATTGCAGGTGTTGTTGATCATGGTGGCTTTTGGACAGGTAAGAGCCAGGTTTCTGCTGAGCGAGCAGGGTTAAAATTTCCCCCACGTGCAAATAAATCCCAGCCTTTATAAGGTAAATGCAACAACATTTATAGAAGCTATGTGCACAAATGTCACATGATTGAATGTCATATAATCAGCTGTCATGTGATCAAGCATAATGTTGTCAGAATGTCACGTGATCAAACCTCCAGGAATGCCTCCAGCCAGAGTTGGCAATCCTATTCTGAAGTTAGATTGGGAGTTATACAACAACAGCAACATCTGGTATTTATATAACACCATTAAATGTTGTAAAATGTCCCAAGGCGCTTCACAGGAGTGTCATAAAACAAAATTGACACTGACCCACATAAGGAGATATTGGGTGGAAATTACGGTCGGAGGTTTCCTTCGCACGAACATCTCTGATCCGAAAAAAATCTACGAAAGTACCTGGTGGTCCCAGAGCAACCTACGATTCCGGTCAGAGGCATAGATTCACTGCGCATCACACTGGAAGATGACTTCGAGGTACGTACGTACATGTTGGAACTCCATTTGTACGAGTTCCCATTATTATCAATGAGAAAAAACCCTAAACATAGAAACATAGGCCCCAAGTTTCCACATGATTTGCTCCTGATTTTTAGGAGCAACTGGTGTAGAACGGAGTATCTTAGAAATCGGAATTCTCCACATTTAGTTTGCTCCAGTTCTAGTCAGTTAGAACAGTTTCACTTTGAAACAGAATTTTTTTTTCAAAAGGGGACGTGAGTTTCGTGAGTGAAAACTTACTCCAAACTAACTTAGAATGGAGTAAGTGAAGATTTTTGTACGCTCGAAAAAACCTTGTCCACACTTTAGAAAGTCAGGCGTAGGTTACAAATCAGGCGTAGGGAATGGTGGGGGGGGGGGTGGTGTTTAAAGGGAAGTTTATAAACATTAAACACTTCAGTTTTACAAATAAAGAGCCATCATCAATAATAAATGATAAATACATCAATAAATCAACCAATAAATCAATCAAAAAAAATTAATAAGAAATATATTTTTTTTAAATCAATAAATAAAACATTTTCTACTTACCGACTGCAGCACCGGGAGCCCTCCAACAGCGTGCTGGGATGCCCCCCTCGGTGTGTCTCTGTCAGTGTCTCTATCTCTCTGTCTGTCTGTGTGTCTCTCATTCTCTGTCTGTCAGTGTCTGTGTTTCTGACAGCGAGGGGAGGGGGAGGAGGAGGGTAGAGGGAGAGAGGGGGGGACCAGAGGGAGGGAAGGGGGAGAAGGGGGAGAAGGGGGAGGGGGGGAGAAGGGGGCGGGATGGGGGAGAAGGGGGAGGGATGGGGAGAAGGGGGAGGGATGGGGGGAAGGGGGGAGGGGGGTGAAGGGGGAGAAAGGAGATTGGGGGGGGAAGGAGATTGCGGGGGGGGAAGGAGATTGGGGGGGTGGGGGGGAAGGAGATTGGGGGGGTGGGGGGGAAGGAGAAGGAGGAGGGAGGCTGAACGGGCCGAGCCCGAGACTTCGAGCAGGGCCCGTCCCCAGCACCAGATTTACAGGTAGATGGCGTTGGGTCGGGTCGGGGGGGGGTGGTGGGAGGGAGGGAGAGGGAGGTCAGGTCGGATCCAGTCCGGAGGCGGGGGGGGGAGCGGGTGTCGGGTCCGGTCCGGGGGCAGTGGGGGGGGGGGAGTGGGTGTCGGGTCCGGTCGGGGGGGGGGAGGTGGGGAGCGGGTGTCGGGTCCAGTCCGGGGGCGGGGGGGGGGGGCAGGGAGCAGGTGTCGGGTCCGGTCCGGGGGCGGGAAACGGGAGTCGAGTCGGGTCGGGAGGAAGCAGGAGCTGGCCGTGGGAGGAGCCTTATCCACGCAGCCCCAGTGAGGCCATTCGGCCAGGGCTAGGGGCTGCGTGCTTCGGGCCCCTCCCACACAGTAGTTTCGGGCGCCTGGAGCTACTGCACTTGCGTGCCCACTGTAGCGTGCATGTGCAGAGGTCCCGGCACTGTTTTCAGCGCAGGAACCTGGCTCCGCCCCCTACAGCTCCTGCTGCGCTGCGCCGAGGGCCAGAGGACCTGCAGGGACGTGGAGAATACGGAGGTTTTTTTTAGGCGCACTTTGTGGCGCGAAAAACGGGCGTCCAGGTCGGCACTGCGCCGTTCTAGGCACGGCTCGAAACTTGGGCCCAATGAAACATAGAAAATAGGTGCAGGATTAGGCCATTTGGCCCTTCGAGCCTGCACCGCCATTCAATAAGATCATGGCTGATCATTCACCTCAGTACCCCTTTTCTGCTTTCTCTCCATACCCCTTGATCCCTTTAGCCGTAAGGGCCATATCTAACTCCCTCTTGAATATATCCAACGAACTGGCATCAACAACTCTCTTTGGTAGAGAATTCAACAGGTTAACAACTCTCTGAGTGAAGAAGTTTCTCCTCATCTCAGTCCTAAATGGCCTACCCCTTATCCTAAGACTGTGTCCCCTGGTTCTGGACTTCCCCAACATCGGAAACATTCTACACGCATCTAACATGTCCCTTCCCGTCAGAATCTTATATGTTTCTATGAGATCCCCTCTCATCCTTCTAAACGCCAATGTATAAAGGCCCAGTTGATCCAGTCTCTCCTCATTTGTCAGTCCTGCCATCCTGGGAATCTGTCTGGAGAACCTTCGCTGTACTCCCTCAATAGCAAGAACGTCCTTCCTTAGATTAGGAGACCAAAACTGAACACAATACTCCAGGTGAGGCCTTACCAAGGCCCTGTGCAACTGGAGTAAGACCTCCCTGCTCCTATACGCAAATCCCCTCGCTATGAAGGCCAACATATCATTTGCCTTCTTCACCGCCTGCTGTATCTGCATGCCAACTTTCAATGACTGATGAACCATGACACCCAGGTCTCGTTGCACCTCCCCTTTTCCTAATCTACCGCCATTCAAATAATATTCTGTCTTCGCGTTTTTGCCCCCAAAGTGGATAACCTCAACTTTATCCACATTATATTGCATCTGCCATGCATTTGCCCACTCAGCTAACCTGTCAATGTCACCTGGCAGCCTCCTAGCGTCCTCCTCACACCTCACACCACCACCCAGTTTAGTGTCATCTGCAAACTTGGAGATATTACACTCAATTCCTTCATCCAAATCATTGATGTATATTGTAAACTGCTGGGGACCCAGCACTGATCCCTGCAGCACTCCACTAGTCATTGCCTGCAATTTTGAAAAGGACCCGTTTATCCCAACTCTCTGCTTCCTGTCTGCCAACCAGTTCCCTATCCACGTCAGTATATTACCCCCAATACCATGTGCTTTAATTTTGCACACCAATCTCTTGTGTGGGACCTTGTCAAAAGCCTTTTGAAAGTCCAAATACACCACATCCACTGGTTCTCCCTTGTCCACGCTACTAGTTACATCCTCAAAAATTTACAGAAGATTTGTCAAGCATGATTTCCCCTTCATAAATCCATGCTGACTTGGACTGATCCTGTCACTGCTTTCCAAATGCGCTGCATTTCATCCTTAACAATTGATTCCAACATTTTCCCCACTACTGATGTCAGGCTAATCGGTCTATAATTGCTCGCATTCTCTATCACTCCCTTTTTAAAAAGTGATGTTACATTAGCTACCCTCCAGTCCATAGGAACTGATCCAGAGTCGATAGACTGCTGGAAAATGATCACCAATGCATCCACTATTTCTAGGGCCACTTCCTTAAGTACTCTGGGATGCAGACTATCAGGCCCCGGGGATTTATCGGCCTTCAATCCCATCAATTTACATAACACAATTTCCCGCATAATAAGGATATCCTTCAGTTCCTCCTTCTCACTAGACCCTCGGTCCCCTAATACTTCCAGAAGGTTATTTGTGTCTTCCTTCGTGAAGACAGAACCAAAGTATTTTTTCAATAGTCTGCCATTTCTTTGTTCCCCATATAAATTCACCTGAATCCGACTACAAGGGACTTACGTTTGTCTTCACTAATCTTTTTCTCTTCACATATCTATAGAAGCTTTTGCAGTCAGTTTTTATGTTCCCGGCAAGCTTCTTCTCGTACTCTCTTTCCCCCTGTTAATTAAACCCTTTGTCCTCCTCTGCTGAATTCTACATTTCTCCCAGTCCTCAGGTTTGTTGCTTTTTCTGGCCAATTTATATGCCTCTTTTCTTGGATTTAACACGATCCTTAATTTCGCTTGTTAGCCACAGTTGAGCCACCTTCCCCATTTTATTTTTACTCCAGAATGGGAAGTACAATTGCTGAAGTTCATCCATATGATCTTTAAATGTTTGCCATTGCCTATCCACCGTCAACCCTTTAAGTATCCTTTGCCAGTCTATTCTAGCCAATTCACGCCTCAAACCATTGAAGTTACCTTTCCTTAAAATCAGGACCCTAGTTTCTGAATTAACTGTGGCACTCTCCATCTTAATAAAGAATTCTACAATGTTATGGTCACTCTTCCCCAAGGAGCCTCGCACAACAAGATTGCTTATTAGTCCTTTGTCATTACACAACACCCAGTCTAGGATACCCAGCTCCCTAGTTATCTCCTCGAAATATTGGTCAAGAAAACCATCCCTAATGCACTCTAGGAAATCTTCTTCCACCACATTGCTACCATTTTGGTAGCCCAATCAATATGTAGATTAAAGTCACCCATGATAACTGCTATACCTTTATTGTACGCATCCCTAATTTGTTGTTTGATGCTGTCCCCAACCTTACTACTGCTGTTTGGTGATCTGTACACAACTCCCACTAGCGTTTTCTGCCCCTTGGTTTTCCGTAGCTCCACCCATACCGATTCCACATCATCTCCTTTCTTACAATTGCATTAATTTCCTCTTTAACCAGCAATGCCACCCTGCCTCCTTTTCCTTTCTGTATATCCTTCCTAAATGTTGAGTACCCCAGAATGCTGAGTTCCCAGACTTGGTCACCCTGGAGCCATGTCTCCGTGATGCCAAATACATCATACCCCTTAACTGCTATCTGCGCAGTTAATTCGTCCAACTTATTCCAAATACTCCTCGCATTGAGGCACAGAGCCTTCAGGCTTGTCTTTCTACACACTTTGCCCCTTTAGAATTTTGGTGTAATGTGGCCTTTTTGCTTTTTGCCTTGGATTTCTCTGCCCTCCACTTTTACTTTTCTTCTTTCTATCTTTTGCTTCTGCCCCCATTCTACTTCCCTCTGTCTCCCTGCATAGGTTCCCATCCCCCTGCCATATTAGTTTAACTCCTCCCCAAAAGCACCAGCAAACACTCCCTCTAGTACATTGGTTCCGGTCCTGTCCAGGTGCAGACTGTCTGGTTTGTACAGATCCCATCTCCCCCAGAACTGGTTCCAAAGTCCCAGGAATTTGAATCCCTCCCTTGTGCACCACTCCTCAAGCCACGTATTCATCTGAGCTATCCTGCGATTCCTACTCTGACTAGCACATGGCACTGGTAGCAATTCTGAGATTACTACTTTTGAGGTCCTACCTTTTAATTTAGCTCCTCGCTCCCTAAAATCATCTCGTAGGACCTCATCCCGTTTTTTACCTATATCATTGGTACCAATATGCACCGCGACAACTAACTGTTCACCCTCCCTTTTCAGAATGCTCTGCACCCGCTCCGAAACATCCTTGACCCTTTCACCAGGGAGGCAACATACCATCCTGGAGTCTCGGTTGCGGCTGCAGAAACGTCTATCTATTCCCCTTACAATTGAACCCCCTATCACTATAGCTCTCCCACTCTTTTTCCTGCCCTCCTGTGCAGCAGAGCCACCCATGGTGAGCTTGGCTGCTGCTGCCCTCCCCTGATGAGTCATTCCCCCCAACAGTACCCAAAGCGGTGCATCTGTTTTGCAGGGGGATGACCGCAGGGGACCCCTGCACTACCTTCTTTGCACTGCTCTTCCTGTTGGTCATCCATTCCCTATCTGGCTGTGTGCCCTTTACCTGCGGTAAGACCAACTCACTAAACGTGCTATTCACGTCATTCTCAGCATCGTGGATGCTCCAGAAGCTCCACACCGGAAGCGCCCCTGACTTCCCACATAGTACAGGAGGAGCATAACACGTGTCCGAGCTGTCCTGCCATGACTTAAGCCTGAGATAAACTTGAATTGGCAACAACAATAATGCTAAAGGCTTACTGATATAGAAAAGAAAAAAAAAAACTACTTACCAATCACCAGCCAATCACTTACCCCCTTGGCTGTGACATCACCTTTCGACTCCTTTCTACTTCTTTTTTTGCCTCTCTGCTACAGCTGCACCAGCTGGTCTCCTCGACATCCCACGCGCCTCCTGACTCCCCGCTGGCCTCTCGAACTGCCAACGCTTCTGTTGTGCCTTTTGTCGGCCTCCTTGACATCCCGCTCTGCCTCCTGACTCCCAAACTCAGCATAATAAGGAAATAAAACACCTCACATGTTTAAAATGAATTGAAATTTAGTACAATTAAATGTTTTCGAAAAAATATATATTTTTTGGATTCATTTTAATGTGTGTTATTAAAGTTAAAAATAAACTTATCTTAATAGACAGGGTTGTTAATATAAAAATGAATGTTGAAATTTATTTTTTATATGTTTTACAAGTAAAAGTAAGCTTTGCGCCTGCTTTTACCAGGTGTAAAAGTTTGAAGGACATTCGCTGGGCATGAGTTGGGCAAATAGCCCAATCTCTCTCACGCAGATGTCCTTCTCCCGGGGATGCGGAGGAACTGTACGGAGAAATCTTGACACATCGGAAAAGTCGTTTTTTGCGAGGCCTTGCTGGGTCCGTGTGCACTTCGTACGCACCCGACGAGGCCGGAATTTTTGGCCCATTAGGGCTGATGACCAAACGCTTGGTCAAAGAGGTAGGTTTTAAGGAGCGTCTTACAGGAGGAGAGAGAGGTAGAGAGGCGGAGAGGTTTAAGATGGGATTTCCAGAGCTTGGGGCCTCGGCAGCTGAAGGCACAGCCACCAATGATGGGGCAATTAAAATCAGGGATGCTCAAGAGGCCAGAATTCGAGGAGCGCAGAGATCTCAGGGGCTTGTGGGGCCGGAGGAAATTATAGAGATACAGTTACTCTTGTTACAAAATGGAACCAGCACACAAAAATGACAATACAACTACATCCTAACTGATTGAAGCTTAGGTTGCAGCAATAATTGGATAACATGCTCATACTTGTTTTATATATACTGTTAAGCATTCAATATGTAGATACTTAAAAAAACAAAACCTGTGTTTGGACTTCACCACTTTATCATGTTACAGAGGATTACATAGGATATGTGGCGCAGAAACAGGCCATTCGGCCCAACCAGTCCATGCCGGCGTTTATGCTCCATTCGAGCCTCTTCTCGTCTTTCCTCATCTAACTCTATCAGCATAACCCTCTATTCCCTTCTCCCTCATACGCTTGTCTAGCCTCCCCTTAAATGCATCGATACTATTCATTTCAACCGCTCCCTGTGGTAGCGAGTTCCAAATTCTCACCACTGTCTGGGTAAAGAATTTTCTTTTGAATTCCTCCACAGATGAATTTGGACCTCTGTCGGGCAGTGGATGACATGATCACATATCACGCTAGAATCCGTGCACACTCATCACCACGAAGCAAAGGCATTTGTACCTCTGGAAGTTAACGAATTGCCAACATATGACCAGAGGTGGTGTAGCGCTTCCACTGGTTAATAGTGTATTGGAGAGGTCAGCGACAGGTGTCCTCGACCTGAACATAGATGCTGCAGATTAGTGCGGCAGCCTACATACTGCGTTTATTAAAGCGCAAGTATGTTATCCACAATGTTATGGTCACCGTGTACCCTTCGGATGAACAGCATGAACACCTGGACTGTTCTGTTTGACATGGTGCCTATAATAGTCAGTTTTGGAAAGTCTTCAAGAGAAGGTTGAATCCAAGTTTCTCCGACATCTCTGATACACAGGGGAGCGAAATTGCGCTGAGCCCCGATTGGGAGTGGTAACCATCTGGGGCCAGGACTTTCTGTGCCCAGCGCAGGAGTCCCGCCCCAGCGTTGAATTGGGCTTACCGCCCCTGAAAGGAAGCGAGCATAATTTTGCGCGCTGCACTTCCTTTGGGGGTGGTTCCCGGGGCACTGCTGGAGCGGTGAATGAAGCTCTGCACGGATGCTCCCCTTCGCTTAAAGGGGAGGGCTACTGCACACTCTGCAAGGCCTATGATGGTGTCTGCTGGGCGACCAGGGCAGTCCGGCACCCAGAACGGAGTGCCAGGCTGCACGATGGCGGCAAGGACCACGCTGGAGCCGATCCGGGAGGAAATTTCCCCCGTGGGGCAGTAAGGGGTCGGTGCAGTGCGGTGAGGGGTCACCACGCACACTGCTGACATCATCAGCAGTGCCTCTGCAACCTCCCGGGCAATTTCCCGGGAGGCGGTAGCACCCCCTCCCCCCACCCTCCCCCCCCACCCCTCCCGCCCCGGGCGAAAAGTTTCCTCCACCCGTGAGCACCCCAGGAGGTGCTAACGTGCCTTAAAAAAGGGGCAATTTCACCCCCACAATGTTCTCAGATGGCTCACTGGCAGACATGAGCAGCTGAAGACCTCCAATGTGCTGTGTGGAAACTTCAATGATAGGATATTGGAATTCAGACTGAGGTCACCTCCCTTTGTTATCCAAGAGCTGTATTATCTCCACTTAAACTTGGCAGGCCTTTCACTGAGATTGCTTGAGGCACACTGTGCCCTTATACTTCACCACCAGGGAAAGAAAGAAAGACTTGCATTTATATAGCTTCAAGATGTACCAAAGCACTTTACTCCTGATGAGGTACTTTTGAAATGTAGTTACTGTTGTAATGTAGGAAATGCAACAGCCAATTTGCACACAGCAATCTCCCACAAAAATACCAATGAGATAATGGCCAATAGTCTGTTTTCGTGACGTTGGTTGGCCAGGACACCGGGGAAAACTCCCAGAGAAAGGGAGGGCCGAGACCAAGGAGGGATTCTAAAACAAGGATCAAAATTTTAAAATTGAGGTGCTGCCAGACCGGGAGCCAATACAGGTTAGCGAGCAAAGGGGTGATGGGTGAACTGGATTTGCGAGCTATGATATGGGCAGCAGAGTT
The DNA here is from genome assembly GCF_044704955.1 of Pristiophorus japonicus. NCBI lineage: Eukaryota > Metazoa > Chordata > Chondrichthyes > Pristiophoridae > Pristiophorus > Pristiophorus japonicus. The sequence goes on from NC_091989.1 coordinate 180,740,498, forward strand.
TCAGATGAGCACAACTTTATGGGGGTAGCAGGCTGACTAGGAGAGCATTGGTATAGTCAAGTCTAGAGGTAACAAAGGCATGGATGAAAAGAAAGAAAGACTTACATTTATATAGCACCTTTCACAACCACCGGACGTCTCAAAGCGCTTTACAGCCAATGCAGTGCTTTTGAAGTGTAGTCACTGTTGTATTGTGGGAAATGCAGCAGCCAATTTGCGCACAGCAAGCTCCCACAAATAACAATGCGATAATGACCAAATAATCTGTTTTTGTTATGTTGATTGAGCGATCAATATTGGCCAAATTGTATATTGCCAAAGTAGCTCTTCCTTATGTACCAACCCATTCAACTAGTGTTGGAAGGCCACATGATCATGGAAGACTCCAAACTAGGGTCTTAAATTTAAACAAAGAAAGCTAGATAGGTATGAGGGGAGAATTGGCTATGATAGATTGCGAAACTATGTTAAAAGGTATGATGATAGATAAGCAATGGCTGGATTAGGTGTCACCAAAATCCAGGTCCCTGATTGGAGCATGGGCAGGTACAGCAGGTCGGGCCGAGATCGGGGCAAAGGAGCGGCGAGAGATTGTTGAGCGACGTGATCGGGGTCAAGAAGAGGCATGAGTTCGGGGCCTAGAAGAGGCGAGGGCCCAGGGGCTGCATGGGCCAGCCCACACCGCGATATGTGTGCGCACTAGGCCCGTGCAGCAGAGCAGGTCTCCAGTCGTCCTGGTTACTCCTTGCCACTGGACCAAGACCTAGCTCTGTCAAGCCCGTGTGGTGGCTGGTGTGCAACGACCACCACATGATAAAAAAATCCACGCACAGGCGTCTTCCACCCTTCAGGATGTAGTTCGGGATCTGGAATATCTGTGAACTCATCCCTTTTTGGGGGAATCAAGTCATCCTCCATACGAGGGACTGCCTAAGAAAAAAAAATATTGGCCAGGACACAGGGGAGAACTCCCTTGCTCTTCTTCGAAATAGTGCCTTGGGATCTTTTGCATCCACCTGAGAGAGCAGACGGGGCCTCGGTTTAACATCTCATCTGAAAGACAATACCTCCGACAGTGCAGCACTCCCTTAGCATTGGCATGTCAGCCTAGATTATGTGCTTAAGTCTCTGGAATGGGATTGGAACCTACAACCTTTCTGACTCAGAGGCGAGTGTGCTAGCCATTGAGCCACAGCTGACACTCAAAGCTTCAGCAGCAGATGAGTTCAGAATTCATGCCACTGTAAGTTAGCCAGCCTTCCTCATCCGGATCCTCCTCAATTAGTCTGCTCTAGAAGATAAGCTCCTTTATTGAAAATAGTCATCTTTTGTTTTTGAATTTAAATCGTGTTTGTCGCAAACCTGTGATTTATCATTTGTTTCGTCAAATTACTGGGCCTGTTAGTTTAATAGACTCCTCTCATGGAATTGGCCCTTTCTGTATTGATTTTCACCCCTATCCCGACTGTGAATTGTTGTTTGGGGGCAGTTTATCGCTATGGTTTCATGAGCAAGGGATTGAGCAGTAATGGAGGAATAATGTTCAATTTGCTTCATGAAATATGCCTTCAATTTTTGTTTCTGTTACTTTATTACAATACACTGCAAACAAAATTTCAAGCAAGGTATTACCAGATTCCAACAGCGTTTTGCATCAGTTGTCATGGTGACCATGGAGGCAAAGTAAAGAATGCAGTGCCATCCTTTGGAAAAATGAATACACAGCAATCAGGAGCAGGGTAAAGACTAATGCTGAGAATCTGCTTCTGATGGTTTTCTTTTTAACCCAGTCTCCTGGCTTTCTTAAAAAAAAACTATTACAATGAAAATTAATCTGGTGTACTGCCCGTAACCTCCTATCGCTCGCTCCCCAATCGGTGGTAGAAACTATCAGGAACCCTATGAGATTCACTTCCTTAATTCCCTTGCTCAGTCTCTTGCCTTCAAAAGCCTCCTCAGAACTTGTCTCGTTGACTGTCACTGCAGTCACTTCTCTCTCACTCAACAAACACCCCTTCCTGCTCGAAAGGGCATTGGGACATTTTTTTTTAAAGGCACTACACCAATGTAAATTGCTGATTTTAAAACCCTCTGGATGATCTGCTGACCTTTGTAGAAGTTTGTTCCAATAGGGACGGGAGAAAGTCATTCCCTCTCGAACTGTTACTCCACATGTCATGGCACAATCGCCAGATAGACCTGAATATGAAAGGCCATTTGGTCCTGCCAAGCTTATTCATCGGGAAAGAATCACCGGCCACGGGATCTGTCTGTATCTTGAATGATTCCACCACCCTACCCGAGAGTCTATTCCATATTTTCATCACTTTTTGTGAAGAAGAGCTTCATAAATTTGTCTTCCACTGGAATGAACCCGTGTGCTGTCCACCCATCACCCCTGTGCTCGCTGACTTACGTTTGCTCCTGGTTAAGCAGAGTTTAAATTCTCATATTTGTTTTCAAATCCCTCCATGGCCTCGCCTGTCCCTACCTCTGTAATCTCCTCCAGCCCCACAACCCTCCAAAATCACTGCGCTCCTCCAATTCTGGCCTGATTTATCCCTGATTTTAATCACTCCGCTATTGGTGGCCGTGCCTTCAGCAACCTTGGCTATAAGCTCTGGAATTCTCTCCCTAAACCTCTCTGCTTCTTTCAGACGCTTCTTAAAACCTACTTCTTTGAAGAAGATTTTCTTCATCTGCCCTAATTTCTCTTTTTGTGGCTTGGTGTCAAATTTTGATTGATAATGCTCCTGTGAAGCGCCTTGGGACACTTTACCACTTTAAAGGTGCTATTTAAATACATGTTGTTGTGCTGCTGTTATTATTTAATTCAAAGTAATTTTCTGGATTTATCTTTTCTGTATTGGCCCCAGGGAGAACTCCACTGCTTTTCTTCGAAATAGTGTTTTTACGTCCACCTGAGAGGATAGATGGGGTTTCGGTTTAATGTCTCATCCGAAAGACGGCACCTCCAACATTGCAGCGCTCCCTTAACACTGCACTGAGAGTGTCAGCTTAGATTTTTTGCTCAAATCGCTGGAGTGGGACTTGAACCCACGAGCTTCTGACTCAGAGGCGACAATTCTACTCACTGAGCCACAGCTGACGCTGCAAAGGTTGTGGGTTCGAGCCCCACACCAGAGACTTGAACACTAAATAATGGCTGGCACTCCAGAGCCTTATTGCCCGAAGTGCCGACTTTCAAATGAGATGCTAATCATCATTTCCTCTGCCCTCTCAGTCGGACATAAAAGATTCCACGACACAATTTCAAAGAAGACAGGGGAGTTCTTCCACTGCTGTACTGCCCAATATTTATCCATCAAGCAGCACCTAAAAAGAGATTATCTGGTCATTATCACATTCCCGCTTGTTGGAGCTTGCTGTGCGCAGGTTGTTTGCCACGTGTCCCACATTACAACAGTGACTACACTCCAAAAGTACTTCATTGGCTGTAAAGCGCTTTGGGACATCCTGAGGTCATGAAAGGCGCTGTAGAAATCTCCGGGAGCGGGATCCGGGCAGTGCCATTTCCTGCCACTTCTCACCCAGCACGGGGAGGGGAAGGGGAAGGGGGAGGACTGGGGGGATAAGGGAGAACAGGTAATGAGAGCTAGGGGATTAAAGTGAGGCCCAGGAGCGAAAGTATACCAGGCCTTGTTTCTAGAGCAGTGAGTGTGAAATCGGGCGGGGTGTCAAGCGGGCATGCAATCCAGCTCTGCTGCCCCTTTCCCAGCGGGCGGTTTAAGATAAAATAGCCCCTCCTCTCCCGCTCCAAATCGCTCAGCTCAAAATGGCGCAGTGAATGAGGGAGGTCCTTAAAATGCAAATCAGAGAAAAATAACATGGAGCAGATCTCAAATAAATATGCTCATAAACAGAGACGGCAAACAGAGATTAACAGTAATTTATAAGCTTTTCACTTGTATATAAATATGGAAATGAGCAGCAGGATTTAAGCCTGCTAATTTGCATATAAATAGATTTTAGATACATAACATTTGCATAAAGTTCATCTCCAAATATTTGTAAACCTGATGTCACAGAATTTCCATTCTAAACAAATTGTTAGTAAATCGCAATTCCCATCCCCCACCCCACCTCTGACAATCAGTTTGGTTACTCTTTCGCTATATCTATTATTGGACCATAATAGCAGCTGCCTTTGTATCAGTTAATGCAATCTGTGTGTGGTAATGCGAGTCAGAAGCCAATAACTTCTACTTTGAGGATTGTTTATGAGATAGCATTGCTTTCTCCATTACTCAGTGGCAAACTCAAATCAGGACCGTCAGGATTGAATGCCGGGGTGACTCGTGGCGTGCTGTCTCCGCCCTTGCCTCAGCTCATCCGCTGCTGAAGCCCTCATCCATGCCTTTGTTACCTCTAGACTTGACTATTCCAATGCACACCTGGCTGGCCACCCACATTCTACCCTATGTAAACTAGAGGTGATACAAAAGTCGGCTGCCCGTGTCCTAACCCATCATTGGCTCCCGGGTGAGCAATGCCTCAATTTCAAAATTCTCATCCTTAATTTTCAAATCCCTCCATGGCCTCGTCCCTCCCTATTTCTGTAATCTCCTTCTACCCCAAAAGATATCTGCACTCCTCTAATTCTGCCTCCTTGAGCATCCCTGATTATAATCGCTCAACCATCGGTGGCCATGCCTTCTATTACTAGGTCCCAAGCTCTGGAACTCCCTCCCTAAACCTCTCCCCCTCTCTACCTTTCTTTCCATCTTTAAAGCGCTTCTTAAAACCTACCTCTTTGACCAAGCTTTTGGTCACGTGCTAAATTCTACTTATGCAGCTCGATGTCAAATTTTTATCTCAATACTGCTGTGAAGCACCTTGGGATGTTTCATTACGTTAAAGGCACTATTTAAATGCAAGTTGATGTTGTTGTTGTAGCATGTGACAGACCACTAGCCAATCAGCATCTCCTGTGTATGGAGTGTTGGCCAACTATGCCCTTGATTAGAGGCGAGTGAGAGGCGACCTGTGTATAAAATTAGGAGGGGCCTGGATCAAGTGAACAGAACTGACCTATTTCCCCTTAACAAAGAGGTCAATAACCAGACAGCATAGATTTAAAGTAATTTGAGGGGAGTTGAGGAGAATTATTTTCACCCAGAGGGTGGTGGGGGTCTGGAACTCACTGCATGAAAGGGTGGTAGAGGCAGAAATCCTCATTACATTTACAAAGTTCTTGGATATACACTTGAAGTGCAGTAACCTACCAGGACTAAGACCAGGAGCTGGAAAGTGGGATTAAGCTGGATAGCTTTTTTTCAGCCGGCACAGATATAATGGGCCAAATGGCTTCCTTTTATGCCATAAATGCCTATGATTCTATGATGGGAGGTGCATGAGGTACTAAGTTGAACAGGAACGATCCATCCGCAACAGTATATCATTAAATGCGTAACAGTCGGATAAAGTGGGTGGGGAGGGGAAGGCCACAAGTCAAGTTCAGGTCTGATATCAGAACACCATCATTTCTGCTATGTGTGCTCGCTCCCGACCGGAAATGATCTTCTGGGAAGGGTAATCAAGATAAAAACCCCAGTGTCGTTCAAGAGGCAATTGAATATGGGGACGATACTGTAGAAGGATCAGATAGAGGTGAGGATCTACTGGGATGTTTCCAATAACTTGCATTTATATAGCACCTTTAACATAGTAAAACGTACCAAAGCATTATCAAACAAAATTTTACACCGATCACATAAGGAGATATTATGGATGGTTGAACAAAGCTTGGTCAAAGACGTAGGTTTTAAGGAGCAGAGAGGTTTAGCGAGGGAATTCCACAACTGAGGACCTCGGCAGCTGAAGGCACGGCCACCAATGGTGGAGCGATTAAAATCGGGGATGGGCAAGAGGCCAGACTTGGAGGAGCGCTGAGATCTGGGCGCGTTGTGGGCTGGAGGAAGTTACAGAGATAGGGAGGGGCGAGGCCATGAAGAGAATTTTAAAAGGTGGGTTTTGGATTTACCATCCTACATATGGCTCGGTCTGATATGATTGAAGCAACATCCACAAGTAATAAACTGCAAGTCTTTCAATTTGGTTCTTAATGGTAAATGAGGTTACAGCGATAAGTAGGGGCATCCTCCTCGTGTCAGAACGGTAAAGAAAGAAAAAGGAGCCGCTGTGACGTTTGCCGTGTGTGTATCCTTATTGAGATCTAAAGAAAGATCACCTGCCTTTTCGCTTTACCAATGTTGACTGGCCTGGAGTGTATTTCCAGCATGTATCTTTAATTTTTCATTTTCGATCTCCAACATCTACCAGCTCTTTTATTTCATCCTCTCTGCATGAGGCTACTAATTTATTATCGACTGGGGCTGAATCACTCGTTACTTTTATTCTGTGGTCTTCGTGCCCACTTGGATTTGGAATCTGGTTGGCCCTCAGGACTATTTACAAAGGGGGCGAAATTCGGTCGTGCCTCAGTTGGGGCGGTAACCAAGGCGGAGCAGTAATTGTGGCGCCTTGAAAAAGTTTGCGCCTTCCGCCCAGAAATTCGTCAGAATCGGTCGAAGAGTTGGCAGGGTCGCTAAGTCAGCCGATGCACACCAGAGCTGGCGGTGGGCGGGGCGCTAACGAAAATTCGGTCGGTAAATTTGGCGGACCCATTGCGCATGCGCGGAACTCACAGTCAGACCCCGGGAACAGCCGACTCTTAAAGGCGTGGCGCTGACAAACTAGTAATGCCCCCATTAAAGTTTTACAAATAAGTTTCTCTCAAGTTGAACTGCTGTGTCTGTCTGCCACTGCAAACACAGAGGCACACCACCATGCTGTGTGTAAACGTTGCACTGGCTGTGACATCCGAGGGAAGCGCTTCCTCATCCCTTTAAGTAACCACCAGATAATGACTCTGCGAGACTGTACCCACTGTTTTTCCAGACGTTTTTTTCTTGGCGGGTGCTCACTGAGGCGGCCGTACCTAATTTACCGACCGGGCCACAAGTGTGGGTGTTGCACCAGGAATACGTCAGGATCGGAATGATGCTCAGCAGCCGGGCGCTACTAGTTTGCGTGCCCGGTGAGCCTCTAATGAATTGTCGGTCAGGGCGCTAAACGCTGTGCTCCCGGTCGGTAACCTCTTACGCGTCCATTAACGCCCTCTCTGGCCACTAACTGAGGCGTTAGACAACCGAAAATCCGGCTCCAGGTATTTACGCATAGAAATAATCCATTCGGCCCAACAGGTCCAACCGGTGTTTATTCCCCACACGAGCCTCCCCGCACTCCTCTTCATCTCACCCCATTAACATATCCTTCTATTCCTTTCTCCCTCATGTGTTTATTTAGTTATGCCGAAAATGCGTCTATACTAGTCGCCTCAACCACTGCCTGTAGAAGCGAGTTCCACGTTTTCACCACTCTCTGGGTAAAAAAAAAGTTTCTCCTGAATTCCTTTTTGGGTTGATTGGTGACTACTTTAAATGTATGGCCCCTAGTTCTGGTCTCGTCCACATTAATGTTAGAACGGGAGGGTGGGGGGGGGGGCGGAGGGCAGGGGTCTGGTGCCAATAACGGTTCATTCGGCAGGGGCCTTTAAATTTATGAACGGGTGGGAAATGTCGATAGAAACAGAGTTTTAAATGGGAGCAGGTTGCGGGCAGGCCGGGGGATCAGCGGCAATGATTTTAACACCCTGGCTATGTTTCCTGTAAGCTGCATGGCTGCGCGCTCTGTCCAGTGCACAGGCGGTCCCGGCTCAGCGACACTGCGCGCATGGCCGGAATTTTGAATGGGCCGCGAAGGCCTCTAAAGGGGCCATGTGCCCCCCGGCACTCCCCCCCCCCCCCCCAAATAAATTAAAGGGAAAATTGCCCTCTGGCCTCATCTGCATGCGACCCGCTCGAAACGGGTAGGGAAGTGGCAACCGCCCAATGGGGTGATGGGGGGGTACCGCAAGTTCAAGGGACAGGGGGTCTGCCGCGGGCACCGAGTGAAGGTACGCCGGCGAGGTGGCCAATCGTGAGGAGTGGTTTTCAGGAGGGTCTTCTCCTCTTCGTCCTCGCCCACAAGGAACGTTTTCAAAAGAAGAATGCACCTTAAATGCCCTCTTCTATTCCCGGATCAGCCACAGTGACGATCCTCGACCAGGCCGATATCCCCAGAATTAAAGCACTGAGCACATTTGATCAGCTTTGCTGGGCGGGCCACATTGTTCGCATGCCTGACACAAGACTCCCAAAGCAAGCGCTCCGATCACGGAATCCCATCACGGCAAACGAGCCAAAGGTGGGCAGAGGAAACGTTACAGGGACACCCTCAAAGCCTCCCTGAAAATGTGCAACATCTCCACCGACACCTGGGAGTCCCTGGCCAAAGACCGCCCTAAGTGGAGGAAGTGCATCTGGGAGGGCGCTGAGCACCTCGAGTTTCATTGTCAAGAGCATGCAGAAACCAAGCGCAGACAGCGGAAAGAGTGCACGGTAAACCTATCCCACCCACCCTTTCCCTCAACAACTATCTGTCCCACCTGTGACAGGGACTGTGGTTCTCGTATTGGACTGTTCAGCCACCTAACGACTCATTTTTAGAGTGGAAGCAAGTCTTCCTCGATTGCGAGGGACTGCCTATGATGTTGATGTGATGATGACTCCGCTCAAGCTCAGAGTTAAAATTGCAGTGGGGTGGGGCACGGATTATATCATCGCACCTCGCTTTGCATATTTACAGGAGGACCTCACCATCACTTTAACATGGCGGACGGCGTACTCGAGGCGGGACATTGTTGGGCAAGTCACCCAGTCGATATGAAGTTGGTGGTTGTCGTCAACATTGGAAAATAGGAATCTAAATGCAGTAGAGGAGTAAAGAGGTCTCGGAGTAGAAACACATAAACCACTAAAAGCAGCGACGCAGGTTAATAAGGCCATAAAAAAAATAAAACCAAGTGCTAGGGTTTATTTCTAGAGGGATAGAATAGAATTGAAAAGTAGAAAAGTTATACTCAACCTTGGTTAGACCACACTTGGAGTACTGTGTACAGTTCTGGTCGCAATATTCTAAAAAGGATATAGAGGCACTGGGAAGGGGCAAGAAAGATTTACAAGGATGTCTCCAGAAATGGTGTACCTTTTAGGAAAGGATGAGGAAAGTCGGGAGGAGGCTCGACTGGAGCATAAATGTCGGCATGGACAGGCTGGGCCGAAAGGCCTTTTTCTGTGCTGTAAATTCTATGTAATTTAACAATAGGTTAGATAGGTGGTTGAATGAAGGTAGGGGAGGGAAAGAAAGGGATATTATCTACAAGATGCACTGTAGTAACTCACCAAGGCTTCTTCGGTAGCACCTCCCAAACCCTCAACCTCCACCACCTAGAAGGACAAGGGCAGCAGGCGCAGGGGAACACCATCACCTGTAAGATCCCCCTCCAAGTCACACACCATCCTGACTTGTAAATATATCGGCCGTTTCTTCATCGTCGCTGGGTCAAAATCCTGCATCTGCCTCCCTAACAGCACTGTGGGAGCACCTTCACCACACGGACTGCAGCGGTTTAAGAAGGCGGCTCACCACCACCTCCTCAAGGGCAATTAGGGATGGGCAATAAATGCTAGCCTCGCCAGCGACGCCCACATCCCATGAACGAATAAAAAAAAATATGGGAACAGAACAGAACAAGAGATTCGGACTAAAAACAGAAAATGCTGAAGGTCTCGTTGCACCTTCCCTTTTCCTAATCTGTCGCCATTCAGATAATATTCTGCCCTCGTGTTTTTGCCACCAAAGTGGATAATCTCACATTTATCCACATTATACTGCATCTGCCATTTGTTTGCCCAGTCACCTAACCTGTCCAATTCAACCTGCAACCTTTTAGTGTCCTCCTCACAGCTCACACTGCCACCCAGCTTAGTGTCATCTGCAAACTTGGAGATATTACACTCAATTCCCTCATCCAACTCATTAATGTATATTGTAAATAGCTGGGTTCCCAGCACTGAGCCCTGCGGCACCCCACTAGTCACTGTCTACCATTGTGAAATGAAACTATTTATCCTGACTCTCTGCTTCCTGTCTGCCAACCAGTTCTCTATGCACGTCAGTACATTACCCCCAATACCATGTGCTTTAATTTTGCACACCAATCTCTTGTGTGGGACCTTGTCAAAAGCCTTTTGAAAGTCCAAATACACCACATCCACTGGTTCTCCCTTGTCCACTCTATTAGTTGCATCCTCAAAAAATTCCAGAAGATTTGTCAAGCATGATTTCCCCTTCATAAATCCATGCTGACTTGGATCAATCCTGTCACTGCTTTCCAAATGTGCTCCTATTTCATTTTTAATAATTGATTCCAGCATTTTCCCCACTACTGATGTCAGGCTAACCGGTCTATAATTACTCACCTTCTCTCTCCCTCCCTTCTTAAAAAGTGGTGTCACATTAGCTACCCTCCAGTCCATAGGAACCAATCCAGAATCGATAGACTGTTGGAAGATGATCACCAATGCATCCACTATTTCTAGGGCTGCTTCTTTTAGTACTCTGGGATGCAGACTATCAGACCCCGGGAATTTATCGGCCTTCAATCCCATCAATTTCCATAACACAATTTCCCGCCTAATAAGGATTTCCTTCAGTTCCTCCTTCTCACTAGACTCTCGGTCCCTTAGTATTTCCGGAAGGTTATTTGTGTCTTCCTTCTTGAAGACAGAACCAAAGTATTTGTTTAACTGGTCTGCCATTTCTTTGTTCCCCATTATAAATTCACCTGAATCTGATTGCAAGGGACCTACGTTTGTCTTCACTAATCTTTTTCTCTTCACATATCTATCGAAGCTTTTGCAGTCAGTTTTTATGTTCCCAGCAAGTTCCTCTCATACTCTATTTTCCCCCTCCTAATTAAACCCTTTGTCCTCCTCTGCTGTATTATAAAATTCTCCCATTCCTCAGGTTTGCTGCTTTTTCTGGCCAATTTATATGCATCTTCCTTAGATTTAACACTATCCTTAATTTCCCTTGTTAGCCATATTTGAGCCACCTTGCCTGTTTTATTTTTACTCCAGATAGGGATGTACAATTGTTGAAGTTCATCCATGTGATCTTTAAATTTTTGCCATTGCCTATCCACCATCAACCCTTTAAGTATCACTCGCCAGTCTATTCTAGCCAATTCACGTCTCATACCATCGAAGTTATCTTTCCTTAAGTTCAGGACCCTAGTCTCTGAATTAACCGTGTCACTCTCCATCTTAATAAAGAATTCTACCATATTATGGTCACTCTTCCCCAAGGGGCCTTGCACAACAAGATTGCTAATTAGTCCTTTCTCATTATACATCACCCAGTCTAGGATGGCCAGCCCTCTAGTTATCTCCTCGAAATATTGGTCTAGAAAACCATCCCGAATACACTCCAGGAAATCCTCCTCCACCGCATTGCTACCAGTTTGGTTAGCCCAGTCAATATGTAGATTAAAGTCACCCATGATAACTGCTGTACCTTTATTGCACGCATCCCTAATTTCTTGTTTGATGCTGTCCCCAAACTTACTACTACTGCTGGTGGCCTGTACACAATTCCTCCTAGTGTTTTCTGCTCTTTGGTATTCCGTAGCTCCACCCATACCGATTCCACATCACCCAAGCTAATGTCCTTCCTTACGATTGCATTAATTTCCTCTTTAACCAGCAACGCCACCCCATCTCATTTTCCTTTCTGTCTATCCTTCCTAAATGTTGAATACCCCTGGATGTTGAGTTCCCAGCCTTGGTCACCCTGGAGCCATGTCTCCGTGATGTCAGGTGCGCAGTTAATTTGTCCACCTTATTGCAAATACTCCTCGCATTGAGGCACAGAGCCTTCAGGCTTGTCTTTTTAACACCCTTTGCCCCTGTAGAATTTTGCTGTAATGTGGCCCTTTTTGCTTTTTGCCATGGGTTTCTCTGCCCTCCACTTTTACTTTTCTTGAACTGACCTGAACCGGTAACTCTGTTTCTCTCCACTGATGCTGCCTGACTTGCTGAGATTTCCAGAATTTTCTGTTTTTATTTCAGATTCCAGCATCTGCAGTATTTTGCTTTTCTATGGGATTAGGACGACTGCTCGTGTGAAGGATTAGCAGCAACAGCCAAACAACCCGGTTTCGGTCTTGTAATTTCTCTGTAATTTTAGGTGGGACCCCCACGGACAGCAAGGAGAGAACAAAGACGTAGATTGATTCTGTGCTGTGTCTGAAACCAGTTCAATGGGCAGGGTACTTCCAGTAAATCACACTTTCCCTCGTATCCATTTCTACTTAGTCCTCGGGCACAAGGCATGAGGGAATCATTCACAGTTTAAATAAGAGATGCTAATTGCTAATAAACATCCAGTCGCCGCGGAGCAGCAATCGATAAAGCAAGTCAAATCCTGAGCGTGAACAGGCACAGCAGGAGGGAAGAAGTCACAGAAAGCCTTGGTGATCTAACGAGGCTGCACCATAGGGCCACGTCTACTCCCCCGCAGTGCGTATCTGTGCTCATTGTGGAGCATCGCCACCTTTCAGGCGTGCCATCCCTCGGTGCCAGCACCCTGAACTTGCGCTCCCGCTCATTGAGCCGCCAACGCTTCCCACTTGTTTCGAGCATGTGACACGCAACAACAACAACTTGTATTTATATAGCGCCTTTAATTTAATAAAACATCCCAAGGCGCTTCACGGGAGCATTATAGGACAAAACAAATAAATTTGACACCGAGCCACATTAGAAGAAATTACAGCAGGTGACCAAAAGCTTGGTCGAAGAGGTAGGTTTTAAGGAGCATCTTAAAGGAGGAAAGAGAGGTAGAGAAGCAGTCACAGTCTGAGGATAAGGGGTAAGCCATTTAGGACCGAGATGAGGAGAAACTTCTTCACCCAGAGAGTGGTGAACCTGTGGAATTCTCTACCACAGGAAGTTGTTGAGGCCAATTCACTAAATATATTCAAAATGGAGTTAGACGAAGTCCTTACTGCTAGGGGGATCAAGGGGTATGGCGAGAAAGCAGGAATGGGGTACTGAAGTTGCATGTTCAGCCATAAACTCATTGAATGGCGGTGCAGGCTAGAAGGGCCGAATGGCCTACTCCTGCACCTATTTTCTATGTTTCTATGATGTTTATGGAGGGAGTGCCAGAGCTTGGGGCCCAGGCAGCTGAAGGCACGGCCACCGTTGGTTGAGCGATTAAAACCGGGGATGCTCAAGCAGGCAGAATTAGAGGAGCACATACTTCGCAGGGAGGGTGATGCGATGGGTGATCTTATACCCACTGACGTGAAGGAAGCAGCAACATTCACATAGTTAAGAAAAATGATCCTCCCAGAAATGTAATATAAAAAAAGACAAAGAAGGAGATATTAGAGCGGGGGAAGGATCAAAAATTAGTCAAAGAGATGGATTTTAAGAAGGGTTTAAATGAAGAGGGAGATGGAAGTGAAGAGATGGAACGACAGACGGAGGGAATTCCAGACCGTGGGGCCTAGTTGATTGGTAGCATTGTGGCTAGTGTTGGGTGAAGGGAAGAGGGGTGCAGAGAGGCCAGAGTGATTGAAGAGGTTGTTGGGATGGTTTATGGGCTACGTGAGGGTACAGAGATAGGGAGCGGTGAGGCCGTGAAGGGTTTCTGCCTCATAGGTATGTTTAAAATTGCCTCCTAGGTAATTATTTTTTGTTTCAGTGGTGTTAGTTGAAGGATAAATGTTGCACAGGACACCAGGAGGACTCTTTGCTCTCCGCCGATTGGTGCCGTGGGATCTTTTGCGTCCACTCAACAGGCAAAATACACTTGTTGCTTTAACATCTGATCTGATGGGCAAACCCCTGGCCATGCTGTTCTCCCTTAATGCTGAACAATGTGCTCAAGTCCTGCAGTGTGGCTCGAGTCCTGAATGAGGAAGTTGTCAACGATTTTTAGATGAGACATTGAACCGAGGCCCCGTCTGCTCTCTCCGGTGGATGTAAAAGATCACATGGCACTATTTAGAAGAAAAGTTGGGGAGTTATCCCCGGTGTCCTGGCCAAAACGTATCCTTCAGCCAACATCACTAAAGCAGATTATCTGGTAATTTATCTCACTGCTGTTTGTGCGATTTTGCTGTGCACAAATTGGCTGCCGCAAATCCGACATTACAACAGTGATGGCACTTCAAATGTACTTCATTGGCTGTTACGCGCTTTGGGATGTCCTGAGTTTGTGAAAGGTGCTATATAAATGCAAGTTTGTTTCTTTCTTCTTTCTCAACAGATTCCTGCAGGTTATTCGATCACTGGTGAAGAACTAAGGAAGGGCAGCATAGCCCAGCCCAATCCTGATTCCCATCCCATCCTCACCTCATGTCCATATATGCGGGAGACTCCTTGGACTGTGATTAAGTCCGAGCTGTGATCCGCTAACTCTGCACAGACCAGGAATCAAACCCAACATCTCCTTGTAGGGTCAACATCTCCTTTATGGGTCAACAACTCTGGTCAGACTGTATTCCAGGGGATTTCATCACATGACCTCCCACTCCACCGCCCGTCCCCACACTCCTGCCTTTTGTTGCCCAACATGTGACTTGGTGATTAATGGCGGCTATAACACCCACAGTCCTTTGCGCTCCTGAAGTCGCTCTAACCATCGCATGGTTCTACCAGAGCAGGTCACACGGCATCTTAGGGGCTTGTTGCTTCGAGCCAGAACTAAACAGGAGAGGATTATACGGAAGGATTATACTGGAGAGGGTGCAAAAACGATTTACAAGGATGATACCAGAAATGTGAGGTTATAACAATCAGGAAAGGATGAACAGGCTGGAGCTCTTTACTCTTGAAAAGAGAAGACTGAGGAGTGACCTAATAGAGGTCTTTAAAATTCAGAAAGGTTTTGATAGAGTGGATACAGAGAGAATGTTTCCACTGGTGGGGACGAGCAAAACTCGAGGCCATCAATATAAGATAGTCACCAAGAAATCCAATAGGGAATTCAGAAGAAACTTCTTTACCCAGAGAGTGGTGAGAATGTGAAACTCGCTGCCACAGGAAGTAGTTGAAGCCAATATTATAGATGCATTTCAGAGGAAATTAGATAAGCATAAGAGGGAGAAAGGAATAGAGGGTTATGCTGATGAAAGTTAGATGAGGAAAGACGGGAGGAGGCTCGAGTGGAGCATAGCATGGATGATTTGAGTGGTTGGGCTTTCAGTGTCTGCACTTGACAGGAGATATGTACTGCCCTGGAAGCCTGCCCTGACATCTCATTCACTGTCTGAAAATTGGAGGGTTATCCCACTGGTAGGATTCCAACACCGTTCACATTCTCGTGTCAGGAGCTTGCCAGGAGGACTTGACAAGGTGATGCAGAGAGGATGTTTCCACTGATAGGGGAGACTAGAACTAAGAGGCATAATGTTAGAATAAGGCGCCGCACATTTAAAACTGAGATGAGGAGAAGTTTCTTCTTTCAGAGGGTTGTGGAACTGTGGAATTCACTGCCTCAGAGAACTGTGGAAGCTGGGACATTGAATAAATTTAAGACAGAAATAGACAGTTTCTTAAATGATAAGGAGATAAGGGGTTATGGGGAGCGGGCGGGGAAGTGGACCTGAGTCCATGATCGGATCAACCATGATCGTATTGAATGGCGGGGCAGGCTCGAGGGGCAGTATGGCCTACTCCTGCTCCTATTTCTTATGTTCTTATAAACACCGGCATGGTCTGGTTGTGCCGAACGGCCTGTTTCTGCACTGTATGTTCTATGTAATTCTATGTGAGAATGATTTTCCTCCTGCGTTGCTCGCAGAAGTGTCCGTGAGACCAACCTGGGAGATTCCGGGACAATCGTTGGTAGAGGCTCAACGGGCCGACTGGCCTCCTTCTGTGCTGCAACTATTCTGTGATTCGAGAGAGAGAGCTGCAAAACCCATCGTCTTGGTGTGTGGGTGTACCATGGGGTCTACCCACTGCATCAATGTGTGAGTTGGCAGGTAACTGTTCATATCTGTCTGTAATCGGTTTGCACGGCAGCAAAATGATTGCGCAGACATTTTACCCTGGCAAGCCCCTGACACAAGATGTGAACGGTGTTGGAATCCTACTAGTGGGATAATCCTCCAATTTTCAGACAGTGAATCAGGCTTCAGGAATGACTGCAAGCTTCCAGTGCAGTACATATCTCCTGTCAAGTGCAGACACTGAAAGCCCAACCACTCAAATCATCCGTGCTATTCACTGCCTGCACAGCAGGAGTGTAGCTAAGCAATGTGTACACAGGCCAGCTAACCGGCTACCCCTTTCTGTCCGAGCTCTCCATGGATAATGAGGGCAGACGCCACCCCTCCCTCACACCAACTTTCTAGCTTCAGTTTGTTAAAAAAAAATGTTTTTTTTTAAATGGCGCCAACTTCGCAAGAAGACGGAAGGCTACAAATCACGTCATGTCGTTTCCTTGCGATTGCTCAGGGGATGCTGAAATAAATGTGTTCGACCTGAAACGTTAACTTTGTTTCTCTCCCCATAGGTACTGCCTGACCTGCTGAGTATTTCCAGCATTTTCTCTTTTCATAGAATCATAGAAATTTACAGCACGCAAGGAGGCCATTCCAGCCCATCATGTCTGCGCCAGCCGACCAAGCGCTATCCAGCCTAATCCCACTTTCCAGCTCTTGGTCCGTAGCCCTGTAGATTATGGCACTTTAAGTGCGAATCCAAGTATTTTTTAAATGTGGTGAGGGTTTCTGCCTCTACCACCCTTTCAGGCTGTGAATTCCAGGCCTCCACCATCCTCTGGGTGAAGAAATTGCCCCTCATAGCTCCTCCAATTACTTTACATCGATGTCCCCTGGTTTTTGACACCTCTGCCAAGGGAAACAGATCCTTCCTACCCACTCTATCCAGGCCCTTCATAATTTTATACACCTCAATCAAGTCTCCCCTCAGCCTCCTCTGTTCCAAAGAAAACAGACCCAGCATCTCCAATCTTTCCTCATAGCCAAAATTTGCCAGTCCAGGCAACATTCTTGTAAATCTCCTCTGTACCCTTTCCAGTGCAATCACATCTCTCCTGCAATGTGTGACCAGGACTGCATGTAATACTCTAGATGCAGCCTAACTAGTGTTTTATACAGTTCAAGCATAGCCTCCCTGCTCTTGTATTCTGTGCCTCGACTAATAAAGGCGAGTATTCCATATGCCTTCTTAATCACCTGGCCTGCTACCTTCAGGCATCTGTGGACCTACACTCCAAGGTCCCTTTGTTCCTCTACACTTTTCAGTGTTATACCATTTAATGTGTATTCCCTTGCCTTGTTATACCTCCCCAAATGCATTACCTCACAATTATCCAGACTGAACTCCATTTGCCACTGTTCTGTCCACCTGACCAGTACATTGATATCTTCCTGCAGTCCGATGCTTTCTTCTTCATTATCAACCACACAGTCTATTTTAGTGTTATCTGCAAACTTCTTAATCAAACCTCCAACATTCAAGACCGACTCATTGATATATACCGCAAAAAGCAAGGGACCCAGCACTGAGCCCTGTGGAACCCCACTGGATACAGCCTTCTAGTCACAAAACACCCATCAACCAATACACTTTGCTTCCTGCCTCTGAGCCAATTTTGGAACCAAATTGCCACTTTGCCCTGGATCCCATGGACTTTTACTTCCATGACAAGTCTGTCATGTGGAACCTTGTCAAAAGCTTTGCTGAAATCCATATACACACTACATCGTACGCACTTTCCTCATCGACCCTCCTGGTTACCTCCTCAAAAAATTCAATAATTTTTATTACAGATTTACAGCATCCGCAGGACTTTGCTTTTGTTGAATGTTTGAGTTCTTAGAAAAAAGGAAAGAGAAAAAGAAAGAGAGAGAAAGAAAAAAAGAAAGAGAGAAAGAAGGAGAGAAAGAGTGAAAGAGAGAAAGATGGAGAGGAAGAGAGAAAAGAAGAGAGAGAGAAAGGAGAGAAAGAGAAAGAGAGAGAGAGAAAGAGAGAATGAGAGAGAGAAAAAAAGAATGCGAGAGAGAGAAAGAAAAAGAAAAAGAAAGAGAAAGAAAGATAGAACGAGAAAGAAAGAAGGAACGAGCGAGAGAGAGAAAGAGAGAGAGAGAAAAAAAGAGAGAAAAAGAAAGAGAGAAAGAGAGAAAGAGAAAGAGAAAGAGAGAAAGAGAGAGAGAGAGAAAGAGAGAAAGAAAGAAAAAGAAAGAAAGATAGAATGAGAAGGAGAAAGCGAAAGAAAGAAAGAAAGAAAGAAAGAAAGAAAGAAAGAAAGAAAGAAAGAAAGAAAGAAAGAACTCAAATTTATATAATGCCTTTCACAACTTCAGGACATCCCAAAACACAATCTCTGCCATTCAGTAATGTAACCCCACGAGCAGCAAGAAATACTGATGCACTCAATAATACTCTTGCTGTTACTGAAAGTAAAGTACATTGGCATCACACAAGGTTCAGTCAGTCACAGGAATCAATGCGACTTTTGACATGCTTGGTTCTACTGATTATCTTGAAATTTGCTAACCACTCAATAGTTCACAAAGAAAAACAGTTCGGAAGTCTGAGCCTCAGTCAGAACGGACCTGTACTTTGATCTTGAAGGTTAGCCAGAAAAACAGGTTCACACACACAGGTGGAACTGAACATCAGAAAACCAGATGTAAAGCAATGATCTCCATATTTGGAAACTTCTTACTGGAACATTGAGGGAGTGCTGCACTGTCAAAAGTGCTGTTGTTTATAGGAGTTATTAAAGTGACTAAAGTAAATGTTGGTCCCTTAGAAGATGAAAAGGGGGATTTAATAATGGGAAATGTGGAAATGGCTGAGACCTTAAACAATTATTTTGCTTCCGTCTTCACAGTGGAAGACACAAAAACCATGCCAAAATGTGCAGGCCACAGGAATGTGGGAACGGAGGACCTTGAGACAATCACTATCACTAGGGGGGTAGTGCTGGACAGGCTAATGGGACTCAGGTAGACAAGTCCCCTGGTCCTGATGAAATGCATCCCAGGGTATTAAAAGAGATGGCGGAAGTTATAGCAGATGCATTCGTTATAATCTACCAAAATTGTCTGGACTCTGGGGAGGTACCAGCGGATTGGAAAGCAGCTAATGTAACGCCTCTGTTTAAAAAAGGGGGCAGGCAATAGGCAGGTAACTATAGGCCGGTTAGTTTAACATCTGTAGTGGGGAAAATGCTTGAAACTATCATTAAGGAAGAAATAGCGGGACATCTAGATAGGAATAGTGCAATCAAGCAGATGCAACATGGATTCATGAAAGGGAAATCATGTTTAACTAACTTACTGGAATTCTTTGAGGATATAACGAGCATGGTGGATAGAGGTGTACCGATGGATGTGGTGTATTTAGATTTCCAAAAGGCATTCGATAAGGTGCCACACAAAAGGTTACTACAGAAGATAAAGGTACGCGGAGTCAGAGGAAATGTATTAGCATGGATAGAGAATTGGTTGGAGAACAGAAAGCAGAGAATCGGGATAAATGGGTCCTTTTCCGGTTGGAAATTGGTGGTTAGTGGTGTGTCACAGGGATCAGTGCTGGGACCACAACTGTTTACAATATACATAGATGACCTAGAAGAGGGGACAGAGTGTAGTGCAACAAAATTTGAAGATGACACTAAGATTAGTGGGAAAGCGGGTTGTGTAGAGGACTCAGAGAGGCTGCAAGGAGATTTGGATAGGTTAAGCGAATGGGCTAAGGTTTGGCAGATGGAATACAATGTTGGAAAGTGTGAGGTCATCCACCTTGGGAAAAAAACAGTAAACGGGAATATTATTTGAATGGGGAGAAATTACAACATGCTGTGGTGCAGAGGGACCTGGGGGTCCTTGTGCATGAATCCCAAAAGGTTAGTTTGCAGGTGCAGCAGGTAATCAGGAAGGCGAATGGAATGTTGGCCTTCATTGCGAGAGGGATGGAGTACAAAAGCAGGGAGGTCTTGCTGCAACTGTATAAGGTATTGGTAAGGCCGCACCTGGAGTACTGCGTGCAGTTTTTGTCACCTTACTTAAGGAAGGATATACTAGCTTTGGAAGGGGTACAGAGACGATTCACTAGGCTGATTCCAGAAATGAGGGGGTTACCTTATGATGATAGATTGAGTAGACTGGGTCTTTACTCGTTGGAGTTCACAAGGATATGGGGTGATCTTATAGAAACATTTCAAATAATGAAAGGGATAGACAAAATAGAGGCAGAGAGGTTGTTTCCATTGGTAGGGGAGACTAGAACTAGGGGGCACAGCCTCAAAATACGGAGGAGCCAATTTAAAACCGAGTTGAGAAGGAATTTCTTCTCCCAAAGGGCTGTGAATCTGTGGAATTCTCTGCCCAAGGAAGCAGTTGAGGCTAGCTCATTGAATGTTTTCAAGTCAAAGATAGATAGATTTTTAACCAACAAGGGAATTAAGGGTTACGGGTAGAGGGCGGGTAAGTGGAGCTGAGTCCACGACCAGATCACCCATGATCTTATCGAATGGCGGAGCAGGCTCGAGGGGCTAGATGGCCTACTCCTGTTCCTAATTCTTATGTTCTTATGTTCTAAACCAAAGCTCCGTCTGACCTCTCAGATGGATGTATAAGATTCCATGGCACCATTCAAAGAAAAGCATGGGAGTTCTCCCAGTGTCCTGCCCAACATTTGCCCATCAGCCATCACCAGCAAACCAGATTAACTGCTCACTCATCTCATTATTCTTTGTGGGATCTTGATGTGTGCAATTGGCAGCTGTGTTTACCTACATATAAATGACAGGACTTCAAAAATAAATCATTAGCTAAGAAGCACTTTGTGACATCCTGAGAACTTGATAAGGTGCTCTATGAATGCAAATGCTTTTTTTAATTTCTTGCTTCTTATGAGGTGGCTCCTCCAGACCTTCGCATGAACCATGAGGAAAGGTCAGAGAAGCACATAGGAGCAGTGGCAGAGCTGTGCATGGTTCACAAGACGCATGTTGGCTGCTGATGGGCTGGACAACAGATTGGGGGAGCAAAATTGCCCTTTTTTTATAGCCCTGTTAATGCCTCCGGGGCGGGGGGGGGGGGCGCTAACGGGCCGCAATGGCGTTGTCGCAACTGGCGATTATGTCATCGGCGTGCGTGACGACCCTACACTGCCCCATGCTAACCCCTTAACGCCTCACGGGGGAAATTGCTCCGTGGATCGCGAAGCCGGAGCTTCCCTTAAAGGGTAGGCCTTTAGCACCTCAGGCCACCGCCTTTATTTGTCAGCCGATTCTTAGGTCGGCTCGACAATGGCGCAGCACTACCGCCCCGGGAGCGCCCATCAAAGGAAGCAGAGTGGCGGAGACAGCCCCTTTGAGGGGCGCACGGCCCAATTCCACGTCGAATGTTACCGCCCCCAATCAGGACGAGGGGTAATTTCACACCCTTAATGTTTTCTTCGCCACGGGCCCAAAATTATGGGACTTTTATTAGCCAATGGAAGTGCGGTGGAACAGGATACCAGAACAAACGGGCATAATCTTAAAATTAGATCGAGGCCATTTCGGTGTGAAATCAGGAAGCACTATTTCATACCACAGCTGATGCTGGAGAGTAATTGAAATTTTCAAGATGATAGGATCTTGTTGGATAAGATTTTCAAGGAATAGGGAGAAAAGGAGGTAAAATGGAGTTGAGGTACAGATCAGCCATGATCTGATTTGAATGGCAGAACAGGGTTGAGGCACTGAATGGCCTACCCTAATCCGAGGCCATTATGTGCTTAAGTCCCACCAGGAACTTGAGCACATACATCTCGACAGACGTTCCAGTGCAGCGCTGAGGGAGTGCCGCACTTTTAGAGTCTTTCAGATGAGATGTTAAACCGTCTGCCCTCTCAAGTGGACATAAAAGATCCCATGGCACTATTTTGAAGAAGAGCAGGCGAGTTATCCTGGTGTCCTCAATCAACATCACAAAAACAGATTGTCTGGTCATTATCACATTGCTGTTTGTGGGAGCTTGCTGTGTGCAAATTGGCTGCCACATTTCCCGCATTACAACAGTGACTACACTCCAAAAGTACTTGATTGGCTGTAAAGCGCTTTGGTTGTGAGAGACGTATATATAAATGCAAGTCATTCTTTCTTTCTTCAGGCAAGTATGTCATAAATATAAGAATGAATCCAATAGGGAATTCAGGAGAAACTTCTTTACTCAGAGTGGCAACATGCCATTCCAGAGGGAGAGATGAAGACCCAGGAAGGGCCAGAGGTAATGGGCTTTAACGTGTTTTTCACACTCCTGAGCGAGGAAATGGATGTCTTTAGGAAGGTAGCCGATCCCTTCTGTGATCAGTTGCCTTTCTATAGTGCTGTCTTGGGGCCTTTACTGAGCCCACAGCAGAATTCATTCAGTCTCTGAAGGGCAGAAGAAACACCCTGCTCTCCTCTTCCACCCTCACCGACCGGAATTTGTGCTGGATTTTACGCAGACAGATTCTGCATCTGACCCTTCCCCATGGGCAACCTGTCCTTTCTCTATCCTTCCCCACCCTCCAGGAGTACTTAACCCCATCAGAAGTGAATGTGTCCTTTCTGGGGCGGAGGTTAGTGCCTGTTTAGCACTGACAGTGAAATGGCTGTTTTGGCACTCAGCCCACTGTAGGTTTAATTAACTGCAAACTCGCTTTTTGTCTAGTTAATTAATCACAGGTGCAGTGCATTAGTGCCCGAACAAGTAATCATCAATTAAACCAAAACGTTCAGTTCCATTCTCAACTCCTCAGATAATGGAGCAGTCCATGCCCACATGCAGCAAGACCTGAATGACATTCAGGTTTGGGCTGATAAGTGGCGAGTAACATTCGCATCACACACGTGCCAGGCAATGACCACCTCCATCAGCCTCAAGTGTGCAACCTCTGTTGACATCAGAGGCCCAGATTTTGTGGGCCTCTCGAGCTGCCGTTGAGTTAGCTGCTTCCTGTGTTGGGCTGACACGTGTGCGGACACGGTTCCGTATGCCCCCTTGCTTCGAAACGACTTGCAAGCATTACACCTGCTCCTCCAACACACCTACAGAAAGTGGTGCCAGACAATTGAATATTAATCAGGGAGACCAATGCGCAGAGGGCATGTGTTGCCAGAGTGATCCGCACTCCCTGAATAAAGGCAGAAAAAAATCAAAGAGCAAGTTATTATTTAAATGGAGAAAGATTGCAAAGTGCCACAGTACAGCAGGACCTATGTGTACTTGTGCATGAAACACATAAGGATAGTATGCATGTACAACAAGTGATCAGGAAGGCCAATGGTATCCTGGCCTTTATTGCAAAGGGAATGGAGTATAAAAGCAGGGAAGTCTTGCTACAGCTATATAAGGTATTGGTGAGGCCACACCTGGAATACTGCGTGCAGTTTTGGTTTCCATATTTACGAAAGGATATACTTGCTTTGGAGGCAGTTCAAAGAAGGTTCACTAGGTTGATTCCGGGAATGAGGGGGTTGACTTAAGAGGAAAGGTTGAGCAGGTTGGGCCTCTACTCATTGGAATTCAGAAGAATGAGAGGTGATCTTATTGAAACGTATAAGATTATGAGGGGGCTTGACAAGGTGGATGCAGAGAGGATGTTTCCACTGATGGGGGAGATTAGAACTAGAGGGCATGATCTTAGAATAAGGGGCCACCCATTTAAAACTGAGATGAGGAAATATTTCTTCTTTCACAAGGTTATAAATCTCTGGAATTTGCTGCCTCAGGGAGCTGTGGAAGCTGGGACATTGAATAAATTTAAGACAGAAATAGACAGTTTCTTAAACGATAAGAGGATAAGGGGTTATGGGGAGCGGGCAGGGAACTGAAGCTGAGTCCATGATCAGATCAGCCATGATCTTATTTAATGGTGGAGCAGGCTCGAGGGACCGTATGGCCTACTCCTGTTCCTATTTCTTATGTTCTTATGTTCTTATATTCTTACATTCTTATTTAATCACCATGACAGAGAATTTGGACAACACTCACGAGTAATGCAAGCAAGCTATAGGTCTATAGACTCACCGTAGACACTCATTGGGGCCAGGAATATCACCAATTCAGGCTGTTCTGAAAGGCGGAATAGTTCCTCCTTCTACTCTGTCGTATCCCTTTATCATTTCAAACACCTCGATCAGATCGCCCCTCAATCTGCTATATTCAAGGGAATTTTCTTCATCTTGTTCGTTTAAGTGTTCACAGTGTTAGCTGTGGCTCAGTGGGTAGCACACTCACCTGAGTCAGAAGGTTGTGGGTTCAAGTCCCACTCCAGGGACTTGAGCACATAAATCTAGGCTGACACTCCCAGTGCAATGTTGAGGGAGTGCTGCTGTAATGTCTGTAATGCACTTAAGAATGACTCCACGAGGCAATGCGTTGTACTCAAATTGTAGTGACCTTGGTCCTTTATTTGTAACTCTAGAGTGAGGCACAAGCATGGTGGGCAGCCTTTTATACTTGGTCCTGCACACCTATGCAGGTGACCCTCAGGTCTCCCACTGCAGTGCCCTTTGGTGGATAGCCTCTGCCACAGGGGCAGGAAACCCCGGTCTCCACCAGTTTCACCCTCTAGTGGTGCCAGTATAGTATATACACAGTGTAAACCTTATTGACAGTACATCAGGTAACAAGCCTCCATCATATGCAACTATACAGTAAGTACACAGAGAGTATATCTATCGTCTGCATATATAATAACTGCACTGTTGGAGATGCTGTCTTTCGGATGAAACATTAAACGGAAGCCCTATCTGCACTCTCAGATGGACATAAAAGATTCCATGGTACTATTTCGATGAAGAGCATGGAAGTTATCCCCGGTATCCTGGTCAATATTCATCCCTCAATCAACATAACAAAAAAACAAATTACCTGGTTATTATTACATTGTTGTTTGTGAGAGCTTGTTGTGCCCAAGTTGGCTGCTGTGTTTCCCACATTACAACAGTGACTACACTCCAAAAGTACTTCATTGGCTGTAAAGTGCTTTGAAACGTCTGGTGATCGTGAAAAGGGCTATATAAATGCAAGTCTTTCTTTCTTTATGATTATCTAAAGCTAATTCTAAGATGCTCGAACACACATTCTAGTTCTATCTGACACTTGATTTAATTGTGCTTGATGAGTGAGCTATCCTTTACTCCAAGTTCTCATGCTGTTTTCTCTCAATCTTTGCTGTCGAATGAGTTCAACTAATTCTTCATTCTCCATTGCATGCACACATTTGATTCCTTCACATTATATGCTAACTAGCCCTTTGTGCTCTCTGCTTCTGCTGAGCTGGTTATTCTGTCATGACACACTATTCCACAGCTTCGAGCTCCCAAAACCAGATATATATTTTTTAATCTGGTTATGGACAGCAATAAACGGCAGACGTTGTCCTCTTTGATCTGTAATCGCACCAAATCCCGCTCACCCATCACCCCTGTGCTCGCTGACCTACATTGGCTCTCGGTTGAACAACGTTTCGATTTCAAAATTCTCATTCTTATTTCCAAATCCCTTCATAGCCTCGCCCCTCCCTATCTCTGTAATATGCTTCAGCCTCACAACATCCCAGATGTCTGCGCTCCTCTGATTCTGCCCTCTTGAGCATCCCTGATTATAATCGCTCAACTTTCAGTGGTCGTGCCTTCTGTTGCCGAGGCCCCAAGCTCTGGAACTCCCTCCCTAAACCTCTCTGCCTCTCTACCTCTCTTTCCTCCTTCAAGACGCTCCTTTAAACCTACCTCCTTGACCAAGCTTTTGGTCACCTGCGCTAATTTCTACTTAAGCGGCTCGGTGTCAATTTAAAAAAATCTCAGAATACTCCATTGTAGGCGCCTTAGGATGTTTCTCTACATTAAAGGCGCTATATAAATACAAGTTGTGGTTGTTGTAATGTAATTGGTTGCATCTTCTTTTGTTTTGTGATTGCAGGCAGTTTTAACAGTCTGTATTGGCAGAAATCCGAAGCTTGACGCTTTGGAGCAATGTGGCAGACTTCTGCGAACTTCGGAAAGAGTGAGTGCTAGGTAAAGAAGGTTATGTAGAAAAGAATCACTCGGGGCTGTGTTGGAGCGATCAGGCAGCTATTCCTGGTCCGAGTCGTTACCTGCTGCGCAGCAGAGGGCAGCAGTCAGAACCAGTGTGACAGAACGAGTCCAAATACAGGTCAGATCTGTCTGCTGTGCAACTTGGAGCCGGAGGCACTTGTGTCTCTTCTCTGACTGGCTCGCTGAGGAATGAGGGTACAGTGCTAATGTTACTGGACTTGCGATCCAGAAGCCTGGTCTAATGACCCAGAGTTTGCGAATTTGAATTCAGTTTGAATTAATCTGGAATTTGAAAGCTAGTATCGGTAAGTGACTAAAACTGTCAGATAGGAAGAAGAAAAAACATAGAAATTTACAGTGCAGAAGGAGGCCATTTCAGCCCATCGTGTCCACGCCGGCCAACAAAGAGCCACACGGCCTTCGGTCAGCAGCCCTAAAGGTTACATATAAACCTATGAACAATGACGCAAAGAGGCAAAGAGCACCCAGCCCAACCAGTCCGCCTCACACAACTGCGACACCCCTTATACTGAAACATTCTATACTCCACCCCAACCGGAGCATGTAATCTCCTGGGAGAAGCACACTTGGCGGAGGATGGAGCTGGGAGATGGAATTAGAATAAAGGGCATCTTGCTTTAGGAAAGATGCTCGTATAACCCCAACTGGTTCACCGATATCCCTTCAGGGAACAAACCTTGCTGTCCTTACCCAGTCTGGGCCTGTACCTCACTCCCTCATGTGTTTACCTGGAGTCTCCTTAAAGGTATCCTTGCTAGTCTACTCAACTACTCCCTTGTGGTAGCGCGTTACACATTCTACCCACTCTCTGGGTGGACGGGCCTTTCCCAATGTTGGATCTGCCAGCACGGAGCAGACCTGACAGGCAGCGGTGGGACACCCAATTAAACTAATCAGTGTCCAATTAGAGTCAACTTGGCTTTACACTTTAACTTCATGGCCATGGGAGCCATGTTGTTCAGGGACCAGGGCTGTTAACCTGAGGCGGGAGTTCAGTGGCCATTACTCCAGCTGATTACATCAGATGTACAGTAAATGCTCTGACTCGACAGATCATCACTTTCCTCAACCACAAGCTGTTTGTTTCTCAGTCCATTCTGCAGGCTTTCCACTCTCCATTCACTCTTACCTCATTGGAAGAACTCTCTCACCATTGACAGATTGCTTCTGTCATCTTGACTTCACCTGCCTTCTATTCCATCCACATGGGCGCTCTTTATACCGTCTCACCTTGTTCCTCAGAATCCGCCCACGATCAACCCCAACAACAGTACACCTGGAGCACCAACAACAACAACCTTCTCTGCAATCACCTGGTGCTGCACAGGACACAGGGCATCAGCACCTGAGCACATTGCTGCCTGGGAGGCCAGGGATGACCCCACCACGGCCAGATTCCGTTCACCTGACACTGTATGCCCTGGCTGCCAGATGATGCGCCAAGTTGGCACCATCCAACACCAACACCATAAAGCATCCCTACAATGTCCAAGCCATTGCTTTCACACTCTGCACCATTGCAGGTGGTACTGTTATGTCTCACCATTCACTGCAACACACTAAGCCACTTCCAAAGGTGCACACAAATCTGTCCATGAACGCAAAGTGTTAACATTAAGGATTCAATGTTTGACAGCACATTATCAGAAACTTTACATGAACATTGCATAAACCCCCCAATTGTGTATCAGTTGGTATGATTGCAATAGGATTAGGGTGTGTGTGAGGGGTGTGTGAGATGGGGATGTGATAATGTAGACAGAGGGTTGGGTGGAGGTGCAAGGTAAGCTGCTGTGAGCAAGGATGTGCGGGAGCTGTGTAGGTAAGGCCGAGTGATGGGGATGTGATGAGTGGCACAGCAGGATGAGGTTGAGTGTGGCTTTGCAGTAATGTTTCGTGATCTACTGAGATCAGTGAAAGGTTTGGTCCACTGCAGCCAGGTCCTCCTGACGACGTCACTGCTTGTACCCTCCTGTGCAATGTGCAACCAGCCTGCGTTGGTCTCCTGGGGAGATGTCTTATGCCCATCGGAAGGGAAGATGACTCCCTCCATAAGCACCTCTGTGCAGCGATAGTCAGTGTTTGCAGCACTTCAATGCTGTAGAACACTGACAGCACAAATGTCAGAAGAAAGTTGGTCATGGTCCCTTTAAGGAAAGTGGCTGATGACGCATCATGAGTGATGTCACAAGATCCGTTTCCTTTAATTCGACCCGCAAATGCACTGGATGGGCTTAACAAGCCCCATCAATATAAAATCATATTCCAGAGTGGGCTGGAGCCAGCAGCGGGGTCAGGACACGCCACTGACCCACCAAGGTAAGGAAATTTCAGCCCGATGGCTTTAGTCTTCCCAATACGCAATTGGAAGAAAATGTGTCTCATCCCCTGCTTAATGAGAGCTTGGCAGTTCGACGGCACAGGGAAAGTTACAGAGGTGAGGATCATAGTGGGAGGGGTAGAGCTGTGTATTATCAATATAGATATGGACACTGACCACGTGCCTACGATGCAGTTTCTAAAGCGTGAGCTGTAGATGAAAGAAGAAAGAAAGGCTTGCATTTATATAGCATTAGACTTCTCAAAAGCACTTTACAGCTAATGAAGTACTTTTGGAGTGTCGTCATTGTTGTAATGTGGGAAACGCAGCAGCCAATTTGCACACAGCAAGCTCCCACATACAGTAATGTGATAATGACCAGATAATTTTTTTTTTGTTGTGTTGATTGAGTGATAAATATTGACCAGGATGCTGGAGATAACTTCCTTGCTCTTTTTCGAAATAGTGCCATGGGATCGTTTACTTCAGAGAACAGACGGGGCCTCAGTTTAACATCTCATCTGAAAGACGGCACCTCCGACAGTGCAGCATTCCCTCAGTACTGCAGCGGATTGTCAACCTAGAATTTTGTGCTCAAGTCCTAGGAGTGGGACTTGAACCCACAACCTTCTGACTCAGAGGCAACAGTACTACCCACTGAGCCACAGCAGACACAGATGAACAAAAAGAGTTGGCCAAGGATGGAACTGGAGGTGGTGACATGGGAGCAGGAGGGGGAACCATCGCTGGAGATTGTTGGTTAAGTCATGTATGTACTTTTGGGATCACTAGCCACTAGATGACGTGTATGCAGCCCAAGTAAAAAAAACAGCCATTTTGTATATTAGTCACTTTGGGCCTTAATAAGCAGAGCCAAAGTCATACCCCTTGGAGTTAAACATTACTCAGTCTAACAGTTATTGCATACACAACATTTGGCGACAAGGCAACAAGAACCTTTGCATGCAAAAATGAACATAATTGGAATGTTGGAGCGATTTGTGGAAGGAAAAGATTGGGCAGACTTTGTGAACCGTTTGAGCCAATTCTTCATGGCCAACAAAATGGAGGAGGTCGGCGACGCAGATCGGTGCCGGGCGGTGTTCCTCACGGTTTGCGGTCTAAACATTCATGGTCTGATAAAAAATCTACTCCTGCCTGTGAGTCCAAGAGAGAAGATGTATGAAGAATTGTGTACACTGGTACCGGACCACCTTAAGCCAGCATCATCATCTCGAGATACAGATTTTACACGCTCGTTCGCTCAGAGGACCAGAATGTGGCGGAATTCGTTGCTGACCTGAGACGTCTAGCAGGACCGTGTATGTTCGGGGCTGTGTTGGCAGACATGCTGCGGGACTTCTTTGTAATCGGCATCAACCATGAGGTGATCCTGCGTAAACTACTGGTGGTGGAGACTTTGGACTTGGACAGGGCCATCACGATCACTCAGTCATGCATGACGACGGATAGAAGTCTAAAGCAGATATCAGTGAAAAATCGATACTCGGCAAGTCCTGTAAATGTGATTGATTCGGCAGAGGGGCATATGGCAGGGCGTACCTGACAGTGTACGCGAAACCTATGGCTGCCCAAAGTCCGCCAGCGGGAAAGCATCCGATTTCTCCGTGTTGGCATTGTGGGGGAAATCACTGGCACCAGCAGAGCCGATTTAAGCAATATAGTTGCAAAGGCTGTCTGAGAGTGGGGCATCTCCAGCGCAAGTGCCCGCAGATGAGCAAGCATGCTGCGACACACCATGTGGAGGATGATGGTCAGACGAGCGCGGATCCGGATACGCAATCCGAGATACCAAAGGAGGAAGTGTGTGGACTGTACTCGTTTCTAACTAAGAGCAAACCAATAATAATCAACGTGAAATTTAATGGGGTGCCAGTATCAATGGAACTGGCCATGGGGACGAGTCAATCGATAACGAGCCAGAGGGCATTCAACAAACCATGGGATACTAAGGCTGTGAGGCCCAGGCTGAGTCCAGTCAATGCCAAGTTGCGCACGTACACCAAAGAACTCATAACGGTGATTGGCAGTGCCACAATTAAAGTGTCATATGACGGTGCAGTTCACGAGTAACCGCTATGGATTGTCCCAGGCAATGACCCAATGTTATTCGGCAGGAACTGACTTGAAAAAAATCAAATGTGATTGGAATGACATCAAGGCTTTGTCGTCGGAGAAAGATACCTGTGCCCAAGTACTGAGTAAGTTTCCCTCGCTGTTCGAACCAGGCATCGGCAACTTCACGGGAGCCAAGGTGCAGATCCACGTGGACTCGGATGCAAGACCCATCCATCATAAAGCTCGGGCAGTTCCGTATATGGTGAGGGAGAAGGTTGAAATTGAACTGGACAGACTCCAGCATGAAGGGATCATATCACCAGTTGAATTTAATGAATGGGCCAGCCCCATTGTTCCTGTGCTGAAAAGTGATGGCACAGTCAGAATCTGTGGAGACTACAAGGCTACAATCAACAGGGTTTCAAAACAGAATCAGTACCCATTACCGAAGGCTGATGACTTGTTTGCAATGCTAGTCGGGGGGGAAGTCGTTCACCAAACTGGACTTGACGTCGGTCTAAATGACACAGGAGCTGGTCGAGACGTCGAAGAGACTTGCGTGCATTAACACGCATAAAGCACTGTTTATTTATCACAGGTGCCCTTTCGAAATTCGTTCGGCTGCAGCAATATTTCAGAGGAACATGGAGAGTCTACTGAAGTCTGTTCTCAGAACCGTCGTGTTCCAAGATGACATCCTGATCACAGGTCGTGACTCCGTGGAACATCTGAACAACCTGGAAGAGGTTCTACATCGTCTGGACAAAGTGGGACTCAGATTGAAACGCTCAAAGTGTGTCTTCATGGCACCAGAGGTCGAATTCCTGGGGAGGAAAATTGCTGCTGACAGCATCAGGCCCAAGGACGCGAGAACCAAGGCCATCAAGAACGCACCCAAGCTGCAGAATGTGACGGAGCTGCGTTCGTTCCTGGGTCTACTTCCTACCTAAATTGAGCACCTTATTAGAACCACTGCACATGCTGCTAAGAAAAGGCGACAACTTGGTGTGGGGTACGTCTCAAGACAGAGCTTTTGAGAAAGCCACTAATCTGCTTTGCTCTAAAAAGCTGCTGGTACATTATGACCCAGTTAAACGTTTAGTATTGGCCTGTGATGCTTCGCCATATGGAATTGGTTGCATACTCCAACAAGCTAATGAGTCGGGTAACCTTCAACCAGTCGAGTATGCTTCAAAAAGTTTGTCTAAAGAGGAAACAGCCTACAGCATGGTAGAGAAAGAAACACTAGCCTGTGTGTATGGGGTTAAAAAGATGCATCAGTACCCGTTTGGTCTTCGGTTTGCGCTGGAGACAGATCACAAGCCGCTCATTTCACTGTTCTCTGAAAACAAAGGTATCAATATCAATGCTTCATCCTGCATCCAGAGGTGGGCGCTGACATTATCTGCTTATGGTTATGTCATTCGCCATAGACCTGGCACCGAGAATTGTGACGATGCTTTGAGCCATCTGCCGTTGCCCACACTGGAGGTGGAAATGCCACAACCAGTGGACCTATTGTTAGTTATGGATGCTTTTGAGAGTGAAGGAACCCTTGTCATGGCTCAACAAGTTAAGACCTGGACCAGCCAGGATCCGATTTTATCAGTGGTGAAGAGTTGCATCCTCAAAGGTGATTAGTCTGCCATACCCAAACAAATGTGTGAGGAGACCAAACCTTAGCTTTGTCGCAAAGACAAACTGTCTATTCAGGCGGATTGTATACTGTGGGGCAATTGTATTGTTATGCCCAAGAAAGGCAGAGAAAAATTTGTACGTGAGCTACATAGCACACATCCCGGCATTGTAATGATGAAAGTCATCGCCAGGTCTCATGTATGGTGGCCGGGAATTGACTCTCAGCTGGAATCATGTGTGCATCAGTGCAACACTTGCATGCAGATCAGCAAAGCACCAGTGGAATCACAGCTGAGTCTATGGTCCAAACCATGGTCCAGGATCCACATAGACTTTGCAGGTCCCTTCCTGGGGAAGATATTTTTAGTTGTGGTGGATACATATTCGAAGTGGATAGAGTGTATAATCATGTCATCCAGCACATCCACAGCTATCATTGAGAATCTCAGTGTCATGTTCACGACACATGGTTTGTCTGACATCGTTGTTAGCGACAACGGATCGTGCTTCACCAGTCAGGAGTTTCAAGAGTCCATGAAACTCAATGGTATCAAACATGTAAGGTCAGCACCATTCAAACCTGCATCCAATGGGCAAGCAGAATGTGCTGTCCAAATCATAAAGCAGAGTATGAAGCGAGTAACCCAAGGGTCACTGCAGACACACCTGCCATGCATACTGCTTAGTTACAGGACAAGACCACACACGCCTACCGGGGTCTCGCCTGCTGAACTAATGATGAAGAGAGGTCTTAAGACCAAGCAATCTCTTGTATATCTGACTTGAATAATCATGTTGAATATAGAAGACAAAATCAGCAAGGATATCACGATCGCACAGCTGTGTCTGGCGATATTTCTGTAAACGATCCTGTATATATTCTGAATTATGGTCAGGGTCCCAAGTGGATCGCTGGTACTGTCATAGCCAAGGAGGGCAACAGAGTATTTATTGTCAAGCTCAAAAATGGGCAAACATGCAGGAAACATATGAATCAAACAAAGCACAGATGAACCGGAACAGTCAGAGGAAGAGACAATCGACGACCAACCAACCTACCCCCAGTCATCAGAGGACTCAGTGGTCATCAGTGAATCGGAACTTTCAATCACTGACATGTTCAGTGAAAATGGACTTTCAATCCCTGACATGGCCATTGTCACTCCCACCAGGTCAGCCACCCAGCCACCAGTCACAACAGACTCTGAACACTCACCCAAGGCTGGAGTTGATCTGAGACGGTTAACTTGGGAGCGTAAAACACTGGACCATCTCAACTTGTAAAAGACTGTGTTAATATCTCAGAGGGAGGATATTGTCATGTATGTACTTTTGGTCTCACTAGCCACTAGATGGCATCACTGTTGGAGGCCATTGGGCTGCACACATATAAAAGGCCAGCCATTTTGGAGATTAGTCACTTTGGGCCTTAATAAAGCAGAGCCAAGGTCATACCTCTTGGAGTTAAACAGTACTCAGTCAATAAGTTATTGCAAACACAACAGATTAACCCTGCAGGAGGGAAGAATTTGAAGGCCTAACAATTCCCCCCCCAACCCCCCTCCCCCACTCCAACCCATCAAACTTCCACAGCGGCTGTGTGTGCTTGAAGGAGCGATGCCTTGTCCCTTTGGCAGAACAAATTGTTGGTGATGACAAGGTCATGTTTTTGGCCTTTTTTTCAGGAGCAGGGTACCGTTGGAGTTAGTTTTCCTTTTCCCCTCTCTGCCGCATGCCTCCTCAGAGGTCTGTGTCCTTACCGACTCTGGCATTGAAGTCACTGAGGAGGATCAGTTTGTCGTCCATCGGGACTTGGGACATGGATTCTTCGAAGCTGGAGTAGAATTCCTCTTTGGTCTCATCTATTGCGGCAAGTATTGGGGTGTACGCGCTGATAACTGTGGCGCTGATAGGGTGAGCAGGACAGTCATGAGACGTTCGCTTATCTAGCAGGGGAAGTCTCTGAGATGGCCGACCAGCTCATTCTTGATGGCAAAGCTAACTCCATGGAGGCGGCGTTCTTCTTCTGGTTTTCCTTTCCAGAAGAAGGTGTAACCAGCACCGTGTTCTTTGAGCTGGCCGTCCCCTGCCCATCGGGTCTCACTTAGGGCGGTGATGTCGACGTCGAAGCGTCTGAGTTCCCGGTCAATGATGGCAGTGCGGCGTTCTGGTCTGTCGCTGTTGGAGTTGTCCATGAGGGTCCTGACGTTCCAGGTCCCAAACTTCATCTTGAAGGGGGAAGATGCCTGCGCATGAGTTCTTTTAAGGTATTCGTCTGAGCGAGGGACCACAAGTACATGTGCATTATCCACGCCATGACAGGAACCAACGACAGCTGGACGGACTACCGCCTAATCCGCTCCGTCATCAACATTAATATTGCCCCAAAGCAGCGACGGCAACAGAAACAATGCCGCAGAAAAATCAATGCCGGGGCACTCAAAGAGCCAGTTAAGAAAGCCCTATATAGCCAGCGCCTCACTGCCATACTGACGACCATCGATGACCCCGAGATGCTAGTGCCCACAGAGCCTGGTCTGCCCTTAATGCCACCATAAGCAGCACCAGCGAAGAGACGCTCGGTCACTCAACCAGGAAGCACCAGGACTAGTTTGACAAGAATGAGCAGGAGATCCAGGAGCTAATAAACCGCAAGTTCAAGGCATTTCCGAACTTAAAGCAGCAACCCAATTCGGTAGATGCAAAGCAGCTCTAAAAACGGCTTTAGGCTGAGGTCCAATCCACGATCTAAAGAACAGATGGTGGGTGGAGAAAGCACAGGAGATACAGCAACTGGCCGACAGCTATGACATGCGAGGATTCTTCACCTCAGTCAAGGCCACCTATGGCCCAAGCACCCAAGGCCCAACCCAACTGCTGGGCAAGAACGGGGAGAAATTCATTAAGGAAACATAGAAACATAGAAACATAGGGCACAGAGGCAGTCAGGACCCGCTGGAAGGAGGAATTTGAAGATTTCCTGAACCGAGACTCTGCCTTTGATACGAGTGTTCTCGACTCCATCCCGCAACATGCTATTCGCCACCATCTCAGTGAAACTCCAGCCCTGCAGGAGGTAGGAAAGGCCATCCATCAGCTCAAGAACAACAAGCCATCAGAAGTAGATGGAATCCCCGCTGAGGCACTAAAGTATGGCGGAGAGGCACTCTTGGAAAGAATTCATGACCTCCTCTCTCTTATCTGGAACAAGGAGAGCATACTGGGAGATATCAGAGATGCCGTAATTGTAACCATCTTCAAAAAAGCGGACAAGTCCAACTACGGCAACTACAGGGGAATCTCCCTGCTGTCAGCCACTGGGAAAGATGTCGCTAGAATCCTCCTCAACCGTCTTCTCCCTGTGGCTGAAGAGTTCCTCCCAGAGTCACAATGCGGATTCCGTCCACTAAGAGGTACAACGGACATGATCTTCACCGCACGACAACTGCAAGAGAAATGCAGGGAACAGCACCAACCCTTATACATGGCCTTCTTTGACAAAGGCTTTTGACACTGTCAACCATGAGTGATTATGGAGCACCCTCCTCCATTTTGGCTGCCCTCAGAAGTTTGTCAACATCCTTCACCTGCTCCAGAACGACAGGCCAGCTGTGATCCTGACCAATGGATCTACCACAGACCAATCCACGTCCGGACCAGAGCCAAGTAGGGCTGCATCATCGTTCCAACGCTCTTCTCGATCTTCTTTGCTGCTATGCTCCATCTCACTCTCAACAAGCTCCCCGCTGGAGTGGAACTAAATTATACAACCAATGGGAATTTATTTAACCTTCGTTGACTCCAGGCTAGATTCAAGATTGTCCTATCCTCTATTGAACTGCAGGATGCGGACGATACTTGTGTCTGCACACATTCAGAGGCCGAACTCTAAGCCTTCATCAACATCTTCACCGAGGCATATGAAAGCATGGGCCTTACACTAAACATCTGTAAGACAAAGGTCCTCCACCAACCTGACCCCGTCACACAGCACTTCCCCCCCGGTTATCAAATTCCACGGCACGGCCTTGGACAACATGGACCACTTTCCATACCGCGGGAGCCTACTATCAGCAAGGGCAGACATCAATGACAAGGTCCAACACTGCCTCCAGTGTGCCAGTGCAGCCTTCGGTCACCTGAGGAAGAGAGTGTTTAAAGACCAGGACCTTAAATCTGCCACCATGCTTATGGTCTACAGGTTAGTAGTGATACCCGGCCTCCTATATGGCTCAGAGACGTGGACCATATACAGTAGCTACCTCAAAGTGCTGGAGAAATACCACCAGCGCTACCTCCGCAATATCCTGCAAATCCACTGGGAGGATAGACGCACCAACGTCAGTGTTCTTGCTCAGGCCAACATCGAAGCACTGACCACACTCGACCAGCTCCGATGGATGGGCCACATCGACCGCATGCCCGACATGAGACTCCCAAAGCAAACGTTCTACTTGGAACTCCTACACGGCAAGCAAGCCCCAGGTGGGCAGAAGAAACTTTTCAAGGACACCCTCAAAGTTTCCTTGATAAAGTGCAACATCCCCACCGACACCTGGGAATCCCTGGCCAAAGACCGCACTAAGTGGAGGAAGAATATCTGGGAGGGCGTTGAGCACCTCGAGTCTCGTCGCCCCTTTCCTTCAACCACTGTCTGTCCCGCCTGTGACAGAGACTGTAATTTCTGTTTTGGACTGTACAGCCACCTGAGAGCTCACTTTTAGTGTGGAAGCAAGTCTGCCTCGATTTCAAGGGACTGTCTATGATGATGATGATGTGTGCTTGAACCAAATTGAACATAAAACCTATTTCATAAAAAGCACCTGAAAGCCAATACTGGAACAAATAATTGTCCACGGAGTCAATAAAAAAAATACAGGGCCATCAATAAATAATGTTTTAATTAAACATACATCCATTCTAACTGTAACACAAATGTGAAGCAGTAAGGGATGTTTACAGAAAGCCTTTCGGCTAACAAATGATAATCATTAAACTTAATTGCATTGTAGTCTTGATATGGAAAACACAGACATGTTTCTTCCTTATTCTTCTGTCTGTTCTTTATCAATGGAATGTTTTCCCAATAATGTGCAGTGTATTTTGCAGCGTGTATGGTTTCCCACACTATGCAAACCTAGGCTTGTCCTCCGAGTGATTGAAATACTAACCTTCGTCCTATTCACTCCTCAATGCATGGCTTTCTTTCTTTCTCAGACACAACGCACAGAAGATCCACGTTGGATCCTTGGCATATAAAAGATGGCTGTTGATTCTGCAGTTGGGAATACCTTGATAGATTAGATTCATTGTTCAGAAGATCGAGCCACAAGTCCATTAAATCCATTCCTTCCAGCTATCTATTACAGTGGGAATAGTTCCTCTCTGTGGAACCTGGTTACCGAGCAACCCAAACACTAGTGTTAGACCCAACCAACTCAGAGAAGCTGGCAGGATTATATTAATTGTAATGCAAATATCTTTATTCCACGCTTTAAAAAAAAGAAGTTAATATTAACATAGAATGTGAATACCTGCCTTGGCCAAGATGATGGAAAAGCTGCTGCAGAAATCCGTGAAGGCGGCAGGACAGGTTAATAAAGCGTTATAAAGCATATCGAATCCTGGGCTTTATAAATAGAGGCAGAGAGCACCGAAGCCAGGAAGTTATGCTAAACCCTCATAAAACACTGGTTCGGCCCCAGTTGGAGTACTGTTGTCCAATTCTGGGCACCACATTCTATCTAATTTTAGCCTTAAAATCTCCTGCAATGTCTTCTCTGCCCACTCCCACATTGTTACCTCTGGTGTTCCCCAAAGATCTGTCCTTGGCCCCTTCTATTTCTCATCTATATGCTGCCCCTTGGCGACATCATCCGAAAACACAGCGCCAGTTTCCACATGTAGGCCGTAAAAATTCAGCGAAAACATCGACAGCAGAGGGCACAGATTTAAGGTGATTGGCAAATGTAACCAGAGGCGACACGAGAAAAACTTTTTTATGCAATGAGTGCTTAGGATTTCGAATACACTGCCTGATAGGGAGGTGGAAACAGATCCAATAGTAGCCTTCAAAAGGGAACTGGATAAACACTTGCAGGAGAAACATTGCAAGGATATGGGGAAAGAGCGGGGGAGTGGGACTAACTAGATTGCTCTTCGAAAGAGCCGGCACAGACTTGATGGGCCGAATAGCCTCCTTCTGTGCTGAACTATTCTATGATTCTGTGATTCTACTGGGACTTCAGAATCTCTGGTGACTGTCCTCCATGACTGAGCTAGACAGCGAGCATTGATGGGTTATCTAAACTTGGGACTGCTCCACTAAGCAAATTGAGTTTATTCAGTACAAACTAGGGATCGAACCTGGGATCCTGCTACGTTGCAGCCGTCTTTCAGTTCGCACAAAATGCTTGGAGCTTAATTTAGAAGAAAGTCTTACGTTTTATCTCGCACCTCATCATGCCTCTGAAGAAACATCGCAAGGTGTTTCACACAGGTCACTTCAGAAGTGCAGTCACGGTTGTTCTGCACTGAAAAAACTGCACAAAGTAAACAGAATTCTCCATGGTCTCTCCGGGATGAGATCTAGAATGCGGATCACATCAAAATTGAGCACAGCAGGGCTTTCCACCAGCACAGCTGATGCAATTTCAATTTACGACTGCATTCTCAGCGACATTGGAAAGGGACTCGCAGATGTAATGGAAATTGATCTTCAGCCATTTTGGAAAGGGATTTTCAGCCATTTTGGAAATGAATCCTCAGGCAAAATAAAAAGAGATTCTGAGCTACATTGGAAAAAATAATCTCAGTTATACTGAAAAGGGATTTTAAAAATAGGAAAGGAGCTCTCAGAAACATTAGCCCCAATATTTATATAACATTACATAGGATATATGACACAGAAACAGGCCATTCAACCCAACCGGTCCACGCCTGCGTTTATGCTCCACTCGGGCCTCCTCCCGTCCTGTCCCGACCCGACCCTTGAGAGCGGATTGGTCCCCCGTGCTCCCCGACCCGACCCTTGAGAGCGGATTGGTTCCCCGTGCTCCCCGACCCAACCCTTGAGAGTGGATTGGTTCCCCGTGCTCCCCGACCCGACCCTTGAGAGCGGATTGGTTCCCCGTGCTCCCCGACCCGACCCTTGAGAGCGGATTGGTTCCTCGCTCCCCCGACCCGACCCCTGAGAGCGGATTGGTCCCCCGACCCATCACCGTTAAAACCAGAAGCGGGCGGGTTTGATATTTTAAAAATTTTAACGTCTCACCTGCACCATAACCTACCCGTTCTTGAGGGGTTAAAATGATCCCCTTTGCCTCAGGATTAGAAACAAACTTGTGGACAAGTCTTGTGGACTTACATTTCTGTGCAACGTCTGCTGGTAAATATAAGTCAATAACACTTGTATGTACATTGTAATATTAACAGCCAATCATCGCAAAACAAATGATACATTGACTTTTTTGAGTGCTCTGCTTGTTATTATACAGCAAAATTATCATTCATTCTGCACAAACAATTTATTTATCAATGTACAAGAAGCAGCTATGAAATGACTGACCAATTCATCTATTTTTTTCAGTGGAATTTTTGTAAAAAAAATTTGGTCGGGGGCGCCCGCAGGAAGCCTCCGACTGCAATTTCTGGGCCATTGTGCGTATAACAGGCGGCCAATCTGATACCGTTGGTTATTGCCACCATGTGAGAAGAGTTTCTAGGCCCCCTGTATTCATTTCCCTCCTATTCTCTTTGCCTCCCTATTCCCTCCTGGGGTGCTTGAAGGGTTAACATTATTGATTTATTTCAAGCGTTTTTGCCTTTGTCATTTAAGTCAACTTCTTGATGACTCTTAAACAAACTCATCACCAAACAGATAAAGTGCCGTCTGATGAACAAATCAACCAATCCCTGGGTTTGCGCACAACGCATAAATTATGCTAATTTATTCAGAGCATGGGTCCTCTGGATTCTCACTGAAGATAAACACCACATCCATCCCACACAGCAGTGCATCATGCTTTGTCGAGCTCCAAACATTATACTGTTATGAGGCTGAGTAATCTAACCGATATCATCAACTATAATAACAATAGATTTCAGGGGATTACTCAGCATTAAACAGCTCCAACTGTAATAAACAGCACAAGGCAGCCAGCTCACCAAGTGCCTCTTCCAAATTGGCACAATAGGATAAGATATAGTATTACCTCTGCCTTGTTATTTATTAATGCTTATTACAGTGTCTTAAATGTTAACATAAAATATATTGGCTTTCCCCCATGACTTAGCTGCCGAAGGAAGGAAAGAAAGAACTTGCAATAATATAGCGCCTTTCGCAAACGCAGGACGTCTCAAAGCACTTTACAGCCAATGAAATATATTTTGAAGTCACTGTTGTAATGTGGGAAAACGTGGCAGCCACATTTGCGCACAGCAAGCTCCCACAAAGAGCAATGTAAAATAATTAGCAGATTTCTCCGGGGGGAGAAATTCACTCTCGCTCCATTTGGGGCATTCATTTTTTAAAGTTTGAAAAGTTAGCACTGGGTGCTAACAATTTCAGACTTTTAGAAAATTTGCCGTTTGCGCTTCAAGGAGGAAACGCTCCTTTTCCTTGGAAGCACAAACGGAAGCAGGCAGGGCAGAGCCCTCAGCAATGCTGCTCACTGAGCCGTGCAGCGCCACGAAAGTGGATTTCGGGTCCGGGACGCTATACCGGGGCGATGCGCACGGCGACGACGTCACGATCTCTGGGTCGGGAGATCGGGGCGCTGCGCTGTAGCGCCGGCGATAAACTCCCACAGAATATGGCGGGAGTTGCTGTCGGCGCCACGCCCGGTCGCAAAGCCATTTCCGCCCCCCCCCCCACCAGGGGAGCTAACGAGAGGTGCAAATGCACCCAATTTCTCCCTCCCCCCGTTGAGGGATAAATATTGGTCAGGACATAAGAACATAAGAACATAAGAATTAGGAACAGGAGTAGGCCATCTATCCACTCGAGCCTGCTTCGCCATTCAATAAGATCATGGCTGATCTGGCCGTGGACTCAGCTCCACTTAACCGCCCGCTCCCCGTAACCCTTAATTCCCTTATTGGTTAAAAATCTATCTATCTGTGATTTGACTACATTCAATGAGCTAGCCTCAACTGCTTCCTTGGGCAGAGAATTCCACAGATTCACAACCCTCTGGGAGAAGAAATTCCTTCTCAACTCGGTTTTAAATTGGCTCCCCCGTATTTCGAGGCTGTGCCCCCTAGTTCTAGTCTCCCAGACCAGTGGAAACAACCTCTCTGCCTCTATCTTGTCTATCCCTTTCATTATTTTAAATGTTTCTATAAGATCACCCCTCATCCTTCTGAACTCCAACGAGTAAAGACCCAGTCTGCTCAATCTATCATCATAAGGTAACCCTCTCATCTCCGGAATCAGCCTAGTGAATCGTCTCTGTACCCCCTCCAAAGCTAGTATATCCTTCCTTAAGTAAGGTGACCACTTGGTTAAAGAAGGACTAGCTGGTTAAAGAAGCACTGGTGGACCCAGACAGCCCTGGGTGGTTTCCAGGCCAACTTACTGAGAGGGACGGGGAAGAGGAGCTGTAAATAGCCTCAGCGCCCTAGATCAGGCAATGGGAAAGAAAAATCAGAGGAGGATCGCATTGCTGATTGACTTCCAGTTCCCCCCTGCCACATGTGGATGGCCAGCGAGCAGAAGATCGTGTTTGACTGTGAACGTTTGAACAATCTTCCTCCACTCACTGTCTAAACTTACATATTTTGGTGAGTTACGGGAATGTACCTCAGCCAGGATGAATCCGGAGACGATAAAATCTAAGCGGACAAAAGATCAAGAATATAAAAGACTGCCGACATGGCTACTCTTGCCTGACATATTTATGTGCACTCTTAAAGAAGGTAACTACATTAGTGAGTCAGGAACAGCCACTGCCTATCCTATATACTTGCAATTTATAGGGCATTTAACAGGATATTTGTTTTAGGGTATGTTTGATGGACCAGAGGCACGACGTGTTGCCATGTTAACTCCAGCTTCAACGTAAAAGGAAAAGATTTGAGAGTGCTGGAAGGTTTTAACAGCTCTATACCCGAATTATTAACCAGTACAAGTTCGACCTCTGAAATCGGACACTTCGGGACTGAGACCGTTCCGGATTTCGGGTATTTCCGAATTTTGCAAGGTCTTTCCGAAGTCCCGAATCCGGAAACGCCCGGGCCGAGGTTCGGGTATTTCCGGATTTCGGAACGCTTCAGCCGGCCGTATTCTGGGCGAAAAAAATCACCCGAGAAAAACCTGCGTTGCAGTCCCAAAGACAGCGGTAAGTATGAGGACCTGCAAAAAAGGTAAGTTAAAATTTTTACTTTTTAATTCTTTTGCAGCGATTAGATAGGGAAGTGTCTTGTGAATGTTTCGTGATTTTTTTATTTTTTGTTTATTGCAATTTTTTAATGTGTTTTTTCCCCCCTCCCAAGGCACAATGCAGCGATAATGGGCCTCGGAGTAATGTTGGCGAGGATCGACTGTGGTTACCGCTGGGCCTTTAAAAAATAGCAAAGTGATTAGCGGTATTTTTGGCGCAAAATTCCAAAAAAATACCGCTAACACCGTTGAGAAAAATGTACGGATTTCGGAACATTTTTCGGATTTTGGACGACCCCGCCACGGATCAGCATGATGTCGGATTTTGGAACGTTACAGAGTTTGGAACTCTGGATTCGGAAGGTCGAACCTGTACTTACAATAGGTTTACACCTGAGCTATTAACCAGTTCTTACACACAGAGTTAACATGCAGGTACAGCAAGCAATAGGAAGACAAAGGGAATGTTGGCCTATACAGGTTGAGCGTCCGAAATCCAGAAACCTCGGGACCGAGGCCGTTCCGGATTCCGGGTGTTTCCGGATTTTGGAACGTCTTTGCCGAGGTTGAGGTAGGTGGGGTCGACCCGCCGAGGTAAGGGGGAGAGGGGGGAGAAGGGGAGGAGCCGGGGCGGGGATGAAGTTGGGCCGGGGCGAGGTCGGGCCGCTGAAGGCCGGGACGAGGTCGGGCCGCCGAGGGCCGGGGCGGGTGAAGTTGCGGCGAAGTCAGGCTGGAGGTCGGGCCGCTGAGGGCTGGGGCGAGGTCGGGCTGGGGCGAGGTCGGGCTGGGGCGAGGTCGGGCTGCGGCGAGGTCGGGCCACTGAGGGCCGGGGCGAGGTCGGGCCGCCGAGGGCCGGGGCGGGTGAAGTTGCGGCGAAGTCAGGCTGGAGGTCGGGCTGCTGAGGGCTGGGGCGAGGTCGGGCTGGGGCGAGGTCGGGCTGGGGCGAGATCGGGCCGGTGTGAGGGCGGGCTGGAGCGAGGTCGGGCCGCTGAGGGCTGGGGCGAGGTCGGGCCGCTGAGGGCTGGGGCGAGGTCGGGCCGCTGAGGGCTGGGGCGAGGTCGGGCCGCTGAGGGCTGGGGCGAGGTCGGGCCGCTGAGGGCTGGGGCGAGGTCGGGCCACTGAGGGCCGGAGCGAGGTCGGGCCGCTGAGGGCTGGGGCGAGGTCGGGCCGCTGAGGGCTGGGGCGAGGTCGGGCCACTGAGGGCTGGGGCGAGGTCGGGCCACTGAGGGCCGGAGCGAGGTTGGGCCACTGAGGGCTGGGGCGAGGTCGGGCCGCTGAGGGCTGGGGCGAGGTCGGGCCGGAGCGAGGTCGGGCTGCTGAGGGCTGGGGCGAGGTCGGGCCGCTGAGGGCTGGGGCGAGGTCGGGCCGCTGAGGGCTGGGGCGAGGTCGGGCCGGTGCGAGGTCGGGCCGGTGTGAGGTCGGGTCGGGGCGAGGTCGGGCTGGAGCGAGGTCGGGCCGCTGAGGGCCGGGGCGAGGTCGGGCCGGTGTGAGGTCGGGTCGGGGCGAGGTCGGGCTGGAGTGAGGTCGGGCCGGTGTGAGGTCGGGCCGCTGAGGGCCGGGGCGAGGTCGGGCCGGTGTGAGGTCGGGCCGGTGCGAGGTCGGGCTGGAGCGAGGTCGGGCCGCTGAGGGCTGGGGCGAGGTCGGGCTGGGGCGAGGTCGGGCTGGGGTGAGGTCGGGCCGGTGCGAGGTCGGGCCGGTGCGAGGTCGGGCTGGAGTGAGGTCGGGCCGCTGAGGGCCGGGGCGAGGTCAGGCTGGGGCGAGGTCGGGCCGGTGTGAGGTCGGGCCGGTGCGAGGTCGGGCTGGAGTGAGGTCGGGCCGCTGAGGGCCGGGGCGAAGTCAGGCCAGAGCGAGGTCGGGCCGCTGAGGGCTGGGGCGAAGTC
The DNA here is from genome assembly GCF_044704955.1 of Pristiophorus japonicus. Classification (NCBI taxonomy): domain Eukaryota; kingdom Metazoa; phylum Chordata; class Chondrichthyes; family Pristiophoridae; genus Pristiophorus; species Pristiophorus japonicus. The sequence continues at coordinate 180,784,848 of NC_091989.1, forward strand.
AGGCCGGTGCGAGGTCGGGCCGGTGCGAGGTCGGGCCGGTGCGAGGTCGGGCTGGGGCGAGGTCGGGCTGGAGCGAGGTCGGGCCGCTGAGGGCCGGGGCGAGGTCGGGCTGGAGCGAGGTCGGGCCGCTGAGGGCCGGGGCGAGGTCGGGCTGGGGCGAGGTCGGGCTGGAGCGAGGTCGGGCCGCTGAGGGCCGGGGCGAGGTCGGGCTGGAGCGAGGTCGGGCCGCTGAGGGCCGGGGCGAGGTCGGGCTGGGGCGAGGTCGGGCCGGTGCGAGGTCGGGCCGGTGCGAGGTCGGGCTGGAGCGAGGTCGGGCCGCTGAGGGCCGGGGCGAGGTCGGGCCGGTGTGAGGTCGGGCCGGTGCGAGGTCGGGCCGGTGTGAGGTCGGGCCGCTGAGGGCCGGGGCGAGGTCGGGCCGGTGCGAGGTCGGGCCGGTGCGAGGTCGGGCTGGAGCGAGGTCGGGCCGCTGAGGGCCGGGGCGAGGTCGGGCCGGTGCGAGGTCGGGCCGGTGTGAGGTCGGGCCGGTGCGAGGTCGGGCCGCTGAGGGCTGGGGCGAGGTCAGGCCGCTGAGGGCTGGGGCGAGGTCAGGCCGCTGAGGGCTGGGGCGAGGTCAGGCCGCTGAGGGCCGGTGCGAGGTCGGGCCGGTGTGAGGTCGGGCCGCTGAGGGCTGGGGCGAGGTCAGGCCGCTGAGGGCTGGGGCGAGGTCAGGCCGCTGAGGGCCGGTGCGAGGTCGGGCCGGTGTGAGGTCGGGCCGGTGCGAGGTCGGGCTGGAGTGAGGTCGGGCCGCTGAGGGCCGGGGCGAAGTCGGGTCGCCGAGGCGGGGGAAGTCCGGATTTGGGAACATTCTCCGGTTTTCGGACAACCCCGCCATGGATCGGCCCGATGTCCGGATTCCGGAACATTCCGAATGTTGGAACTCCGGATTTCAGACGCTCAACCTGTATTGCAAATGGGTTGGAGTATAACAGTATAGCAGTAAGGAAGTATAACAGTATATTCGGTCTCAGAATAAGGGGTCGGCCATTTAGGACTGAGATGAGGAGAAATTTCTTCACAGAGGGTGATGAACCTTTGAATTCTCTGCCCCAGAGGGCTGTTGAGGCTGATTCGTTGAGAATATTCAAGGCTGAGATCGATAATTTTTGCGATATTAAGGAAATCAAGGGATATGAGAATTGGGGGAAAGTGGAGTTGAGCTCAAAGATCAGTCATGATCTTATTGAATGGCGGAATAGGCTCGAGGGCCGAATGTTCTACTTCTGCTCCTATTTTTTATATTCTTATGTTCTAAGTCTTGCTATAATTTTACAAGGCTTTGGTGAGACCACACCCGGAGTATTGTGCTTATCTGAGAAAGGACATAAATGCCTTATAGACACTGCAACCAAGGTTCACTAGAGTGATCCCTGAGATGAGAGAGTTGTATTATGAGGAGAGGTTGAGTTGATTGGGCCTATACTCTCTGGAGTTTAGAAGAATGAGAGGTGATGTCATTGAACCAAATAAGATTCTGAGGTGGACTGACATTGTAGATGTTGAGAGGTTGTTTCTCCTGCCTGGAGTGTCTAGAACTCTGGAGCACAGTCTCAGGATAAGGGGTCGGCCATTTAAGACAGAGATGAGAAGGAATTTCTTTACTCAGAGAGTTGTAAATCTTTGGAATTCTCTCCCCCAGACAGCTGTGGATGCTGAGTCGTTGAGTATATTCAAGACTGACAGTTTTGGAGTCAAGGAGAATTAAGGGATATGGGGTTCGGGCAGGAAAGTGGAGCCGAGGTCGATTATCAATAATGATCTTATTGAATGGTGGAGCAGGCTCGAGGGGCCTATGGCCTACTCCTGTCCCTAATTCTTATGTTCTTATATTCTTAATAGGTCTACACCTGAAATATAAACTAGTTCTTAAAATGATTTATTGTAACATCTGCTAACTGTGCGAATGATCTACCTGCACTTTAATTAAAATGAGTGTAAGGGTCAGTGCATCTTGCAGAAAGAGGATAGTGCTAAATCTGAGCGAGTTCAGAGTCTGACCTGCAGAGATAATCACATACAGGCTAAATTAAAGGAATAATAATACAAGAATGAGTACTTTCAACACCCCTACTCACTAAATAAATAATTCCAATTACAGGGCTCCTCTGTGGAGCTGCATTCACTTCAGGAAGACTCGTGTAATTGGAGGGCACAAACATTCATTTGTGTCTGAATGAAGTGTAAGCTGTGGTTCCTGTTCCTGATCTCTGGCAGCTCCTCAATCCTTCAAGGGTTCAGTGGGGAACCTAAGGAATCCTCCCTTGCTTCTGGTTCTGCGATTGGATTTATAAATTTATATATTCTCGGGATGTGAGCGACACTGGCAAGGCAGTATTTATTGTCGATCCTCAGTCATAGGGACATCGTGAGCACAGTGGTTATGCTACCGGACAAGTAATCCAGACGCCTGAACTAATAATCCTGAGAAGTGATGAAGCCAAGTTTGCTGATGATACAAAGATGGGTGGGAAAGCAAATGTGAGGAGGACACAAAAAAAATCTGCAAAGGGATATAGACAGGAAAAATTTGGCAGATGGAGTATAATGTGGGAAAATGTGAGGTTATCCACTTTGGCAGAAAAAATAGAAAAGCAAATAATAATTTCAATGGAGAAAAATTGCAAAGTGCTGCAGTAAAGAGGGACCTGGGGATCCTTGTGCATGAAACACAAAAAGTTAGTATGCAGTTACAGCAAGTAATTAGGAAGGCCTATATTGCAAGGGGAATGGACTATAAAAGCAGAGAAGTTCTGTACAGGGTATTGGTGAGGCCACACCGAGAGTGCTGTGTACAGTTTTGGTCTCCATATTTAAGGCAGGATATACTTGCATTGGAGGCTGTTCAGAGAAAGTTCACTTGGTTGATTACGGAGATGAAGGGGGCTGACTTATGAAGAAAGTTGAGTAGATTGGGCCTATACACATTGGAGTTCAGAAGAATGAGAGGTGATCTTATCAAAACATATAAGATAATGAGGGGGCTCGACAAGGTGGATGCAGAGAGGATATTTCCACTCATAGGAGAAACTAAAACTGGGGGACATAGTCTCAGAATAAGGGGCCGCCCATTTAAAACTGAGATGAGGAGAAATTTCTTCTCTCAGAGGGTTGTAAATCTGTGGAATTCTCTGCCCCAGAGAGCTGTGGAGGTTGGGTCATTGAATATATTTAAGGCAGAGATATGTCAGATTTTTGAGCGAAAGGGATAAAGGGGTTATGGGGAGCGGGCAGGGAAGTGGAGCTGAGTCCATGATCGGGTCAGCCATGATCTTATTAAATGGCGATGGCTCCTGCTCCTATTTCTTAGGTTCGTATGTGAGTTCAAATCTCACCTCGGCAACTGGGGAATTTAAATTCAGTCAATTAAATAAAAATGGAATTTAAAATATAGCTAGTACAGTATCAGTAATGGTGAGCAAGAAACTACCGTTGTCGGAAAAACTCATCTGCTTCACTAATGTCCTTTAGGGAAGGAAAACTGCCGTCCTTAACTGGACTGGCCTATATGTGACTGTAGACCCACAGCAATGTGGTTGACTCTTAACTTCTCTCTGAAATGGTATAGCAAGCCACTTAATTGTACCAAAACCACTACAACAAAGTCAGCACTGTGGGAGTACCTCACCACAGGACTGCAGTAGTTCAAGAAGGCGGCTCACCACCCCCTTCTGTAAGGGGAGTTTGGGGTATGGGTTCAACTCCACACTCCCCTGGGGTTCTGTATGTGCGATTTATGAGGGTGGGTGAGTAATGAGGCACCAGACACAATGAGTAAGAGTACAAAATGGCTAATGTTGTTTATTTAGAATAGCAAACACAAAGATAGAGGGCATAAGAAGAGGTGATAAAATCTCATTCAACAACCCGAAAAATCTCGCAACAGGGAAGGGGAAAACAAGAGGTTTAAAACATCCCACTCACACACAACCACACCTCCCACTCCCACCCTTCCTACCAATTCCGATCCTAAATTGAGTCTGTGAGGGGGTTTGGGCAATACTCATAATCCTATCAACTCCGGGGTTCTGGGGGCACTTATTTCAGCTCGGGGTCCCTCTGGGGTGGGTTTTTCGTTGTTGTTCGGTTTTCCTCCTCGATGTTGCGTCGGTTTCTTCTATCTGCCTCTCGGTTATCGTCAGACTACAGCTGTGAATCCAGGTCATTGAACCAGGTGTCCAGGTCTGCACAGCTCTGCGTGCCCCAGCCTGATGCTTCGGCTATTCTCACCCTGTCCAGTGTGTTCAGGGCTAACAGCAGCACCTGCTGCCACTTACCAACCAGGAGGTTGGCTCGTGGGATTTTAGTCTCAACCAAAATCAAAGTTTGCAAAACTCTCTCAGCTCCTTCCCCCCCAGCAGCCAGCAGCCCTTTCAAGAACTGACCCCAAACTGTTTTTCCTACCGCTCCAGCTACATTCCCCCTCCAGCAGCCAGCAGCCTTTTCTCCACACACTTTTTCCAACCTCTGTTCTCCCAGTTCTTCTCTACCCACTTCTGCAAGTCTTTTCGCACAACTGTTTTTCTCCCCCTTTCTGCAAGTTTTCCTCTCCACTCCTTTCCTCCCCTGTGAACTCTGCCCACTTTCTGGTGGTTCTGTGTCCTATATTCAATTCAGTTCTGGCCCCTTCGCGCTCAAACCCAGTGGGTGGTCCATTGTGTAAGTTTGGGCGGGGAGATAGCTTTGAATACTTAATCAGAAGATGTCACAGGTACACGCAGGTGTGAGGACCAGGGTATTGTTACGGGGCACATTGGTGCCTGAAAGTCTGTAGGTCCTTTGTTATAGTCCTGGGAGTCAGTGGGTCATCCCTGCAATGATCCCAGGACCATTGTCCACTGTCCATATTAATCAGGCCCACATTCATAGTTTGATTTGGGGGAGGGAAGTCATTTTCAAATTGGGCCGGGGAGTCCTTATTGGTTGAAGATTTCCCCACTTCAGGCCCGACTCGACCCCTGATTGGCCTGCCAGCATGCACTTTTCCCCCATTGGCCAGTGCCTCTGTCTCGTTTGTGAGCCACACTCCACAAGGTCTGTATCTGCCCACACGTTTTCCCAGCCTGCTTTTACTTGGCCAAAAATGTTCATTTAGTATATGGAACGATCCCATGTTAGTTTTCTTGTCCTTAGGGTGTTTCAAATGCAGCCGTGGATTTTCGACCCTTACACTTCTCAAGGGCAATTAGGGATGGGCAATAAATGCCGGCATTGCCAGAACCGCCTACATCCCAGGAATGAATTTTAAAAAAAACACAACCACAACAACAAATTAGATTTATATAGCGCCTTTAATGTAGTGAAATGTCCCAAGGTGCTTCACAGGAGTGATTATCAAATAAAATTTGACAATTAAAAGAGATATTAGGACATGAGACCAAAATCTTATCAAAGTGGTAGGTTTTAAAGAGTGTCTTAAAGGAGAGGAGGGAGGTCCTGAGGCGGGTAGATTTAGGGAGGGAATTCCAGAGTTGAGGGCCTAGTTGGCTGACGGCACGGCCGCCAATGGTGGAGCGATGAAAATTGGGGATGCGCAAGAGGCCAGAATTGGAGGAACGCAGGGATCTCGGATATTACAGAGAGACTGGAGTCACGTGTAGACCAGATTAGATTGGGGTGGCAGGTTCCCTTTCATGAAGGCCATAAGAGAACCAGTTGTACTTTTAAAACAACCCACCAGCTTTCATGGACATTTTTTGGTGCCAGCCTACATATTACCTACAACTTCATAAACTGGCCTTGCGGGCGGGGGGGGGGGGGGGGGCCAGATTATGAACTTGCAATTTCCAGGTTGCTATTGCCATACCCTAACCAACTAAACTACCATCAAGGTGTACAATTCATCTCCCCGATTATATCTTTGAAGACAGGGAAGGTGATATGACTTTAGTGGCTCATCCAGGTGAGTAATGAATGAAGTCGCTGCTATGAAGATTTGTTTAAGCACTCACTATTTGAATGATCGTAACAAAAAGAAAGAAGTTGCTGGGTGTTGATGGTGTGATTCCAACATTGCCATCAAGGATGAGCCCAATCTCTTTCCCTGGAGTGGTGGTGATGCTTTTTTTAATTCCACAGAATTGCACAAAATGTATGACACAGAAACAGGCCATTCGGCCCAACAGCCTCTGCTGGTGCTTATGCCTCACAGGCCTTCCACCCTACTTCATCTAACACTATCTGCGTATCCTCCTAGCTCCTATCTGTGTACCCTACATAAGACCATAAGAACATGGAAATAGGAACAGGAATAGACCATTTGGCCCCTCGAGCCTGCTCCGCCATTTAATACGATCATGGGTGATCCGATCATGGGCTCAGGTCCACTTCTCTACCTGCTCCCCATAACCCCTTATTCCCTTATCAGTTAAGAAATTGTCTATCTCTGTCTTAAATTTATTCAATGTCCCGGCTTCCACAGCTCTCTGAGGCAGTGAATTTCACACATTTACGACCCTCTGAGAGAAGAAATTCCTCCTCCTCTCAGTTATGCCCCTAGTTCTAGTTTCCCCTATCAGTGGAAACATCCTCTCTGCATCCACCTTGTCGAGCCCCCTCATAATCTTGTATGTTTCGATAAGATCACCTCTCATTCTTTTGAATTCCAATGAGTAGAGGCCCAACCACCTCAACTTTCCACATAAGTCAACCCCCTCATCTCCGGAATCAACCTAGTGAACCTTCTCTGAACTGCCTCCAAAGCAAGTATATCCTTTCATAAATACGGAAACCAAAACTGCACGCAGTATTCCAAGTGTGGCCTCACCAATACCCTGTACAGCTGTAGCAAGATTTCCCTGCTTTTACACTTCATCCCCTTTGCAACAAAGGCTAAGGTTCCATTGGCCTTCCTGATCACGTGCTGTACCCTCTTACCCTATCTGCATATCCTCCGACCACCACCTGCATATCCACCTACCCTATCTGCATATCCTCCTATCCTTATCTGCAGATCCTCCTACTCTTATCTGCATCCCTTATATCCTTTTATTGCCCATGTCCAGTTGCCTTAGGAAGGTGGAGATGTGCCTTCTTCTTGAACCGCTGCTGTCAGCTTCTTGAGTAGGGCTGCCCTGCTTCCTGTCCTTGCTCCCTCCTGACAATTGTTGGAACTGTAAGTAATGCACATTGTTAAGCATGTCAGTTTATATTTCCCTCCAGTTTTTCCCTCCTATCTTGTATGCTTGGGCACGGTCCCATGGAGGTGGTGGTGTTCCCATGCACCTACTGCCCTTGTCCTTCTGGGCGGCTGAGGTCGTGGATTTGGGAGGTGCTGTTGAATAAGCCTTGGTGAGTTGCTGCAGTGCATCTTGTAGATGGTACACCCTGCAGCCACAGTGCGCTGGCGGTGGAGGGAGTGAATGTTTAAGGTGGTGGATGATCTCCTGTGATTCAAAATCCAAGCATAGGAACATAGGTGTAGGGTATTCAGCCACTCGAGCCTGCTCCACTATTCAATTAAATCACGGCTAATCTGTATCTTAATTCCACTGATAGTTCATTTTACTTTTGACTTGGTTCCAAATGGCATCTCTCAAAATTAGTGCTTTGAGAAAAATGCACAAGCAGCGAATTCGGAGTCACCATCAACATGAAAATACTGGCTTAAATAGTTGCTGAGTCTGAGGCAACTGGACCAGTGTGGATTCTGAGTGAGGCAGATTTAATTTTTGTGGGTTAAAGGCACTGAATCTGTGTGGTAATTTTACATCCTGCTCAGTCTTGGAGCCTCAACCCATTTAATCTCTTGTTGTGGTAAGCTTGACCCTGTCGTTGTGCCCTCGGCCACTGCCAAAAGATGAATGAAAGCACTTTCAGAATGTCTATCGAATCTCGCACTTTATATACTATAAACGTTCGACCAGTTGCTGATGTTGTTTTGACATTTGCAAGGTCCCCCAGCAAATCAGGAGTCACCAAGAAATCCAATGGGGAATTCAGAAGAAACTTCTTTATCCAGAGAGTGGCGAGAATGTGCAACTCGCTACCACAGGGAGCAGTTGAAGCGAATACTATCGATGTATTTAAGGGGAGGCTAGACAAGCATATGAGGGAGAAGGGAATAGAAGGTTATGCTGATAGATTTAGATGAGGAAAGACGGGAGGAGGCTTGAGTGGAGTATAAGCGCCAGCATGGACTGGTTGGGCCGAATGGCCTGTTTCTGTGCCGTATATCCTATGTATATAATTATGTTCTACTCAGCATTCAATCTCTTTATCTATACTGTACTTAGACTCCTCAATTCAATATCTGACCAGATATTCATAGAGCTCTCTCTATAAAATTAATCAAGAGTTGGAGAAATATTAATCGATCAGTTTGATTGATTTGGGAGTTAAAATGGAATATAGAGGTCATGGACTATGAGATCATCATAGGCAGTTCCTCGGTAGACTTGCTTCCACTCTAAAAATGAGTCCTTAGGTGGCTGAACAGTCCAATACTAGAACCACAGTCCCTGTCACAGGTGAGACAGAAAGTCATTGAGGGCAAGGGGTGGCTGGGACAGGTTTGCCGCACGCTCTTTCCGCTGCCTGCGCTTGATTTCTGCATGCTCTCAGCGATGAGATCCGAGGTGCTCAGCGCCCTCCCGGATGAACTACCTCCACTTAGGGCTGTCTTTGGCCAGGGACTCCCAGGTTTCAGCGGGCATGATAGGCCAAAAAATGTTTGTCCCTTCAAGCTTTCTAAGCCCAGGTGTGATATGATTAACTCATATAATTGTTTTTTCCGGATGCCATTGAAGGCCAGAAAAGTGGATAGATACACTGCGAACCATCCACCATCATCATAGGCAGTCCCTCAAAGTGAGGATGACTTGCTTCCATGCCAAAAATGATGAGTTCACAGGTGTTTCAATGAAGGACCTAATATTCCGGATCCCGAACTACATCCTGAAGGGTGGAAGATGCATGTGCTTGGATGTTTTAGGCGTATGGTGGCCGTTGCACACCAGCCATCACACGGGCTTGACAGAGCTAGGTCTTGGTCCAGTGGCAAGGATTACCCAAGGCGACTGGAGACCAGCTCTGCTGCACGGACCTAGCGCACACATATCGCAGTGTGGGCTGGCCCGTGCTGCCCCTGGGCCGTCGCCTCTTCTGGGCACCAAATCTGTTATGGAGGTATGAAAGCAACCAATCTGGAATGAAGTGAGTCAATAACAACAGGAGAAAGTGAGCTCAAGATATGTTTTGAAAATATTTTGGTCGCCATCTTGGATTCTCCACTAAGCTGTGAACATTCAATTGGAAATAGGATTCCTGACCTCAAAGCCGATTAAGAATTATTGCGACCTTGGGCTCCAAGACCATTCGTAGTCCCTTCGCAACCCCTGCTCCCACTCCACTCCGCCAGGACCTGTTAACACCTACCTCAACAGAGAAGGCTGGGCTCCTGGTTTCCGGACTTGTTCAGGTGTTCACGGGCAGCTTCAAGAACAACTTGCATTTATATAGCGCCGTTAAAGTCCTGGCGCTTCACGGCGAGCGATTATCAAACAAAGGTTGACATGGAGCCACATAAAGAGATATTAGATCAGCTTGATCACACAGGTATGTTTTAAGGAGCGTCTTAAAAAGAGGAGAGGGCTATGGAGGGATTTGTGAGCTTGGGGCCTCGGCAGCTGAAAGCAGGGTCGCCAATAGTGAAGGATGGGCAAGAGGCCAGAATTAGAGGAGATCAGATCTTGGAGGGCCGCAGGGCTGGTGAAGGTTACAGAGATAGGAAGGGGCGAGATCACGGAGGGAATGACAACAATGATGAGAATTTTTAAATTGAGGCGTTGCCGGACCGGGAGCCAATGTCGTGTCAGCGAGCACAAGGGGTGATGGGTGAACGGGATTTGGTGCGAGTGAGGAAACCAGCGGCAGTGTTTTTGGAGGAGCTCAAGTTTACGGAGGGTGGAAGATCGGAGGCCGGCCAGGAGAACATTGGAATGATTGTGTCTCGAGGGAAAAACGCCATGGATGAGGGTTTCAGCAGCAGATGAGCCGAGGCTGGATTGGAGATGGGATTCTTGTTCCAATGGGATTAGGGACCAAGGAAAACGCAGCATTTATTTTCCAGTAACCAGTCAAGAAACATCTACTTCATGGCCTTTTAACAGATCTCTTGCAAATCTCTTTCCAAATCCTTTTACTGGAGACAAGTCGCCATCTCCCACCCGAGCAGCTGTGTAACCTTCAGACTCACTGTGAGCAACAGCACAGGAGATCGGCTAATTTAATTATACTTGAAATATCAAGTTAAGTAAGAGGCTGTTAAAATTCTCTGTCATAAATTTTACAAATTTGCAATCATTATATTTACTGAAACATGCTTTTCATATTCCTTCATTAAAATTAATGGACCTTTTAGCTTTTTCAATAACTCCGTGTTAAAGGCTGATGCAAATGCAAATTAAAATATTTAATTTAATGTAAAATGCTTAATCACTACGAGATGGAACTGCTTTAAAAATAAAATATGAGTCTCCAGGACTCTGCTGAAGGCTTAGTGAGGTTATCTAGTCTGCAGCTGAGGTTCCCAGATTTAACGCGCACGCCCCACCAGCCCCTTCCCCCTCCCCCACGCACCTGCCCCCTCCCCCCATCACTCCATTCCCCCTTCCCCCACCACCCTCTGCCCCCTCCCCCCACCACCCCATGCCCCCTCCCCCCATCACGTCCTGCCCTTCTCCACCACCCCATGTCCCCTCCACCCACCATCCCCTGCCCCTCCCCCCACCCGCCCCTGCACCTCCCCCAACCACCACTCCCCAGCCCCAGTCTATGCTGCGGTTGCTAACCCTGGCCATGATAAGGCTGCTAAAACTGGCTCAGGCAACTCTAGGTTATGCAAGGGAAGATCGCCCAAGGAGGCCATTCGGCCCATTCTGGCTGTGTCGGCTCTTTGAAAGAGCTGTCCAATTAGTCTCACTCCCCTGCTCTTTCCCCAGAGCCCTGCATTTTATTCCGTTTCAATTAATTATCCAATTTCCTTTAGAAAGTTACTGATGAATCTGCTTCCACTGCCCTTTCTGACAGTACATGCCAGATCATAACTCGCTGCATTAAAAAAACTCTTCTCATCTTACCATCTTTCTTTTTTGCCAAATATCTGAAATCTGTGTCCTCTGGTTACCAACCCTCCTGCCAGTGGAAACAGTTTCACCCCATCTACTCTACCAATACCATTCATAATTTTGGATTTAAGTCCCACTCCAGAGACTTGAGCACATAAATCTAAGCTGATGCTCCAGTGCAGTACTGATGCACTGTCAGAGGTGCCGTCTTTCAGATGGGATGTTGAACCTAGGCCCCTTCTGCCCTCTCAGGTGGACGTAAAAGATCCCATGACACTATTTCAAGAGAAGATCATAGGAAATATCCCCGGTGCCCTGGCCAATATTTAACCCTCAATCAACATTATTATCACATTGCTGTTTTTGGGAGCTTGCTCTGCACAATCAACTGCTGCATTTCCTGCATTACAAAAGTGACTACACTTCAAAAAGTACTTCATTGGCTGTAAAGCACTTTGGGATGACTGGTGGTCATGAAAGGCACTATATAAATGCAAGTCTCTCTTTCTTTCTTTAACCTTCTTTGCTCTAAGGAGAACAATCCCAGTTTCTGTAGTTTCTTCACATCACTGAAGTCCCTCATCCCTGGTACCATTCTGATCAATCTCCTCAGCCAGGGTTTTCACTGCAGATTCATGTCCCGAGGCTCCTGCTGGAATGGCTAGTACGTGGATTTGGGGTGAGGAAGGGGTCACACTTGATGACCCCTCTACAGTTGAATCGCCTTCTGAGACACATTGTCCAGGCTCACACATTAATAAATACAACGTCGACAAAGGTGTCAACTGTGACTCCGAGTCAGAAGATTGTAGGTTCAAGCCCCACTCCCGGGACACAAGCACAAAGAGCAAAGCTGACACTCCCAGAGCAGTGCTGAGGGAGTGCTGCACTGTTAGTGTTGCCGTCTTTTGGATGAGATGTTAAACCGAGGCCTTGTCTGCCCTCTCAGGCATACGTAAAAATCTCATTGCACTATTCTAAGAGCATGGCAGATCTCCCAGGTGTTCTCGATAATCATCATCATAGGCAGTCCCTCGAAGTGAGGATGACTTGCTTCCACGCCGAAAAGGGATGAGTTCACAGATGTTTCAATGAAGGACCTAATATTCCAGGTCCTGAACTATATCTTGAAGGGTGGAAGATGCCTGTGCGTGGATTTTTTTAACGTGTGGTGGCCGTTGCACACCAGCCACCACACAGGCTTGACAGAGCTCGGTCCTGGTCCAGTGGCAAGGGTTAACCAAGACGCCTGGAGACCAGCTCTGCTGCACGGACCTAGTGCGCGCACATATCGCAGTGTGGGCTGGCCCATGCTGCCCCTGGGCCCTCACCTCTCCTGTTCCCCGATCACATCCCTCAAAAAACTCTTGCCGCTCCTTTGCCCCGACCTCGCCGCTCCTGCTGTATCTGCCCGCTCTGCAATCAGCCGTCGCCCTCCTGCAGCAGCACGCGCTATTCCCTGAAGTGGTATGTCGCTGCACGCTGCTCTCTCCAATGACCCCAGCCTGCTGATGGTCTTGCAGGCCGGGAGCACGCCGATTTCCGGGCAATATCTATTCCTCAACCCACATCGCGAAATAAGCAGATTAGCCGGTTGTTATCACATTGCTGTTTGTGAGATGTGGCTGTGCATAGATTGGCTGCAACTTTTTCTATATTACACAGTGACTACACTTCAAGATTACCTCATTCGCTGTAAGGCACTTTTAAAGGACGTGCTAAGGTGCTATAGAAATGGAATAGAGCCTAGAGCTCGAAGAGCCTCAGCCTCGGGTGGAGTCCGTACTTTGAGCAGAGGGAAAAACATCAAGAAATGTTGGGGAAAAATAAAGTTGCCATTTCTCAACAACTTGAATTTATAAAGTGCCTTCAATGTAATAAAACGTCCCAAGGTGCTTCACAGGGGCATTATCAGACAAACAACTCACATTGAACCAAAGAAGGGTGGATTAGGACAGGTGACTAAAAGCTTGGTCAAACACGTTGGTTTCACGGAGGGTCCTAAAGGAGGAGAAAGCTATTGAGGTAACTCTTAGGGAGGTAACTTCAGAGCTTAGAGCCTAGACGTCTGAGGGCAAGGCCACCAAGTCGTCGATACACAAGAGGCCAGAATTGGAGGAGAGCAGAGCTCTTGGTGGATTGTAGCGCTGGAGGTTAGAGAGAGAGGGAGGGGCTAAGTAAATATACTATAAATAATATTTTAACTTCAGTGTACTATATAAAAATGAGGAATGCCGGTATGATTTTAAAATGGGGACTGAACTCTGTCTGCATTTAAGAAGACAAACAACAGACAATGGTGGAAATATACAACAGACTCAGTCAACATCTGGAAAAGGGGAAAGGTAAGTCAACATTGGGATAGAACCCTTTGTCAGTTGTACGAGTGTTATGCTCCTTTGAGAGTCAATCAGAAATGTTTGGTACCATATCAATATATGTTTCATCATCATAGGCAGTCCCTCGAAATCGAGGAAGACTTGCTTCCACTCTAAAAGTGAGTTCTCAGGTGACTAAACAGTCCAATACGGGAATTACAATCTCTGTCACAGGTGGGACAGACAGTGGTTGAAGGAGAGTGGGTGGGGAGTCTGGTTGCTGTATGCACCTTCCGCTGCCTGCGCTTGGTTTTTGCATGCTCTCGACAACGAGACTCGAGATGCTCAGTGCCCTCCCGGATGCTCTTCCTCCATTTAGGGTGGTCTTGGGTCAAGGACTCCCAGGTGTCAATGGTGATGTTGCATTTTATCAAGGAGGCCTTGAGGGTGTCCTTGAAACCTTACCTCTGCCCACCTGAGGCTTGCTTGCCGTGTAGGAGTTCCAAGTAGAGCGCTTGCTTAGGGAGTCTCGTGTCGGGCATATGGACAATGTGGCCCGCCCAACGGAGTTGGTCAAGTGTGGTCAGTGCTTCGATGCTGGAGATGTTGGCCTTATCGAGGACACTGATGTCGATGCGTCTATCCTCCCACAGGTTTTGGCCATACCTTCTCTCTCCATCCTCACGCTTGGGCCTTCCTCCCTCCGGCGACGTTCGGGCCTCCATCCCCCCAGCGATGTTCGGGGACTGCACTCCTCTGGTGATGACCTGGCCTTCCTTCCTTCTTCTGGTGACGTTCTGGCCTCCGCCCTGCCGCTGGTTCCGTTCAACCACGAAGCCCCTGGCAAGCACGTGGTGTGCTCAATGGCTGTGGCCACTCTGACCTCTCCTCCTTCCATGAAGTGGATCTCTGGCCATCCCAATGCCTGCCCTCATTCAGGAGCTAATACCTGGGAGAGGGAAGCATTACCTCAAATCTCCCACCCCCACTTTCCACGACTCGGTTTTCTCACCATCTCACCGAAGGGCGCTGCTCAGCTTACGGCTCACATCCCACTGTAGGCAACTAGGCGCATGCAGTCGAGCCTAGTCTCCAGCCGTCTTGGACCTCCTTGCCACTGGCCCAAGACCCTGCTCTGCGAAGCCCGTATGGTAGCCGATGTGCAATGACCACCCTACATTAAAATAACTCACACACAGGCATCTTCCACCCCTTCAAAATTACGTTCGGGACCTGGAACGTCAGGACCCTCATGGACAACCCCAATATATGTTTATTCAATAAAGGACACACAATAACATTAAGGCCAATCATCACCTTTCGAGTAAGAGGAAGCTTCACTAAATACACTCTTGTAGGTAATGAATAGCGAGCTATTATATTAGGTCATTAGGATGAACTGTAAATAAATGAGCTTATTCATTGGTGAAAATGTTGGTCATAACTCTCCTGTCCATGTCTTTCAGATTAAACCTTCGCCTCATACATACTAAAAAGGCTAAGTGATAATGAAAGGCAGAGAATATTTACTTTGAAAAGCTGTCACCATTCTTTCTATTTATAAGTATGTGGAGCTGATTTTTTTTCCCCGTTCTTTGGTGCACCTAGGTAGAGGATTAGAGGGGAGTTGGGGAGAACTTTTTTCACCCAGAGGGTTATGGGAGTCTGGAACTCACTGCCTGACAGGGTGGTAGAGGCATAAACCCTCACCGCAGTTAAAAGGGACTTGGATGTGCACTTAAAGTGTCGTGACCTACAGGGCTACGGACCAAGAGCTGGAAAGTGGGATTAGGCTGGATAGCTCTTTTTCAGCTGGCACAGACACGATGGGCCGAATGGCTGTCTTCTGTGCTGTAAATTTCTATGATTTTGTGCACGAGTTCTTGCAGAATAACGGACATGAAGAATGGCCAGAAACCAGTTCGAACTTTGTGTATTTATTAGACCTCTTTGAAGCATAGTTTCATTCTGAAGGATGCAAAATTAACAAGAACCCCCCCCACCACCTCGTGTTTGGACTCTTTCGAAATGAAATTTAATTTGGGACTATCTACCAAAAAGCTTGAAGTCCTAAAGTGCTCATAGAAGAAACTACAAACTTTAATCGAATTTTGGACTTTTGAAAGACAAATTCAGGCTGTGGGCAGGCCTAAAAAACTAACAGGAGACAACTTGACGACTGAGGCTGTCTGGGTGTTGGGACTAACGTAACTTGTCTGTAGAAATGGGTATTCATGAATCCTTCTCCATAAGAGACATTAACATTACAACAAATAACCCAGGGATAGCCAACCATCAACCTGAATCTGAAAAATTGTTTCAGCATATACATCACAAAGAGGCCCAATCCAGCCTGTATGCGAAAAACTAAGCACAAAAGGACATTGCGATTACCAAGCTAATATTTCCATCAGGAAACAGTTTTCGAAAATCAACCCACCCAAAACATATTAACTTTTAACGAGCCCGCCAAAATATTACAAAGAGAAGTCAAGCCCGCCAAATTCTAACAAAGAATCCTGAGCTGATTTGGCGCGAAGATTAGAACAGCTCAAACCATATAAGTGGCCTCTGTTTTTAATAGAGGTTAGGTTGCTAGGTAGCTACTAGGTTGCTACTACCTCAGGAGACACTGTATGCCATACTACACCAGGTACTATACTGTGAGTATGCCATCAAGACAAGGAGAGAAACCAATGCAACAGTTGGTACATTAACTTCTCCAGCCTTGAAGTCCTGAAGTCCTGAAGGAAGGAAGAACATCACCATCGCGGCAGCAACCGACCACAGCCAACGTGGTCCCAACGAAAAACCACCGCGATCGACCAAACTCAAAACAAAACTTCAACAGGAAGAAACCGAAGAATTGAAAGTATCCACTCTATAATCTAAGGCCTGACTACCAACAGGTGAAAACGTTACCTAAAGAGACTTTGAACCTATTTCTAACAAAGAAAACCAGGTACTTACCCCATAGATCCAAAATGCGCCTTACCGCATCAGCGGACTCAATCCAACTGAAGATTGCGCAGTAAGAAGCCTTCTCCAACGTTCGGGGTATGGCAAGCAGAACCTACAGAATTCAACGAACCCCGAAATCGCGAACTACCGCTAACTGACCAGAAAGGATTGGTAAGCATAGTCCCTGCCTGCCCTGGAGTCTAACCTAGCTAGGGTTAGGTATTGGGAGGTGGGAGGTGTAATTTTTACGGTAACCTCCTTTGAATGTGTAATGTATTCTTCTTAATTAGAGTTCTTAATAAGTTTGACATTGTATTTTCTTGACTGTAATAAAATCAAAGTTCTTTTGCATCAAACCAGTTGTCCTTTGCACTTTGTCACATCGCCCAAATAAATCCAGAGTCTAGAACCCAAGGGAGTGGGAGTGATTCGAGCCACTCAAGTTGGTCAGAGCTGAACCTGACCCCTGGGATCGCCCCCTTACAATTGTAAAATCTAAATTGTTTCCTCACCTCAGGTACTATCACTCACACTTTCAAAACTGGTGTCCTCAAAAACCCACCCATCTCTCCTTACAAAACACTGCCCCATCTCCAACCTCCTTTTTTTTAACAATTCATTCATGGGATGTGAACGTCGCTGGCAAGACCAGCATTTATTGCCCATCCCTAATTGCCCTCAAGAAGGTGGTGGTGAGCCGCCTTCTTAAATACAACTGCGTGGCTCGCGAGGCCATTTCAGAGGGCAGTTAAGAGTCAACCACATTGCTGTGGATCTGGAGTCACATATCGGCCAGACCAGCTAAGGACAGCAGATTTCCTTCCTTAAAGGATATAAGTGAGCCAGATGGGATTTTACGACAATCTGGTAGTTTCATGGTCACCATTACTGAATACCAGTTTTTTTAAATTCCAGATTTACTTAATTAACTGAATTTAAATTCCCCAGCTGCCATGGTGGGATTTGAGCTTGTGTAACCAGAAAAAAATAATACAATTTAAAAAAAAACACAAAAAAAGGGCCTTGAAAATGTTTGGTGTGTCCCCCAGATCGGGGGGCACAATTTAATGTTTAGTTTCCTCCCAAAAGAGTTGTGTAACCAGATCATTAGTCCAGGCCTCTGGATTACTAGTCCAGTAACATAACCACTGTGTTACCGTACCTCCTAAAGTACTTTTCCTCTCCAAAGTCCTTGAACGTGTTGTCGCCCATCTTTCCCACAATTCCCTGTTTGAAGATCTCAAATCTGGGATTCTTCCCCGACCAGATAATAAATCAAATCGGGAATTCATTTGAAATCGCATTTGCCCAGAGAGCGGTTATAAGAACATAAGAAATAGGAGCCATACGGCCCCTCGTGTCTGCTCCGCCATTTAATACGATCATGGCTGATCCAATCATGGACCCAACTCCACTTCCCTGCCCGCTCTCCATAACCCCTTATTCCCTTATCGGTTAAGAAACCATCTCTGTCTTAAATTTATTCAATGTCCCAGCTTCCATAGCTCACTGATACAGTGAATTCCACATATTTACAACCATCTGAGAGAAGAAATTCCTCCTTGTCTCAGTTTTAAATGGGCGGCTCCTTATTCTAAGATCATTCCCCCTAGTTCTAGTCTCCCCCATCAGTGGAAACATCCTCTCTGTATCCACCTTGTTAAGGCCCCTCATAATCTTATACGTTTCGATAAGATCACCTCTCATTCTTCTGAATTTCAATGAGTAGAGGCTGAACCTACTCAACCTTTCCTCATAAGTCAACCCGCTCATCCCTGGAATCAACCTTGTGAACCTTCTCTGAACTGCCTTCAAAGCAAGTATATCCTTTTGTAAATATGGAAACCAAAACTGCTCGCAGTATTCCAGGTGTGACCTCACCAATACCTTGTATAACTGTAGCAAGACTTCCCTGCTTTTATACTCCATCCCTTTTGCAATAAAGGCCAAGATTCCATTGGCCTTCCTGATCACTTGCTGTACCTGCATACTATCCTTTTGTGTTTCATGCACTCACTACCACAAGGAGTAGTTGAGTTAAAGGCCAACTACGTAAGTGTATGAGGGAAAAATGAATAGAAGGAAATGCTGATAGTGGTAGATGGTGTCAAGTGGGAGGAGGCTCGAGTGGAGCTTAAACACTGGTCCGGACCAGTTGGGCAGAATGGCATGTTTCTGTGCTGTAAATTCTATGTAAATTTACCCCCAATTTTAACTCCAGGTGGATTCTCCGCTCAGGCCTAAGTTAAAATTGCATTTGGATCTCAGTGATGTCATCGAACCACAACATGTCTATGTAAAGAAGGACCCTGTTGGCTCTGGGTGTGTGTCCTTGTGGCCTGCTCAGAAGAGCGGGTTAAAATCGCAGATGTTGCGATCATGGCGGCTTTTGGACAGACAGGGCGATTTTAAACTGCCCACCCGCCAGGTTTTATGCTGAGCGAGCAGGGTTAACAGTACCCCTATATTGCAATAGATAACTATAGGAGGTCGCTGTTTTCCCTGATGTATATTATCAAGCAGTGTTAATTGTTCTCCGGATGTAATCCGGTGATGTTCAACTGATCACCCAGCTGCATAATCAGTCGTGATTCTGAATATTGATGATATCAAAGCTGCATCAGAAGGTTCACCTTAAAAAAGAAAATAGATTTACTGTTGAATAATTTGCTACTGAGGGGCGTTCATCTCTGAGTTTTGGACAAGATGTGTACAAAATATTGTACAGGTGCGGAGAAATCTGTGCCCTTTTATCGCAGAACTTTGTGTAGCAAAACTTGCCGTTTATTTTCAATTCATCAGAAAACTCAAAGGGTAATTAGCCCCTTGTGAACATTCATGATTGCATATTGTACAGTTCTACTGTTGCCAAAACCTATTTCTGGTGCTTCCCTTGTATTTAGAAATAAATATGCTCAAACATATCTTTGTGTATTCAAATCTCCACTTTACTGGGCTCTGCTCGAATCAGACCGTCAAGGATGACATTTTAACATCACTTTTGTTTCACAGAAATATGGAATCACAGAAACAAAGAAAGAAAGACTTGCATTTACAAAGCGCCTTTCACGACCACCGGACATCTCCAAAAGTACTTCATTGGCTGTACAGCGTTTTGAGAGTAGTCACTGTTATACTATGGGAAACACGGCATTCAATTTGCGCACAGCAAACTCCCACAAACAGCAATGTGACAATGACTAGATATTGGCCGAAAATTCTGGCCTCGCCGGGTGCGTACTAAATGCGTATGCACCCGGCGAGAGCTCGCAAAAGCCGATTTACGGGGCGCAATGCGCATGCGTCGAAAACCGGCTTTTCCGATCTGTCAAGATTTCTCTTGACAGATCCTCGGCATCCCCGGGAGAAGGACATCCGTGTGGGAGAGATTGGGCTGTTTGCCCAACTCATGCCCAGCGAATGTCCTTCAAACTTTTACACCTGGTAAAAGCAGGCGCATAGCTTACTTTTACCAATGTAAGAGTTTTAAAACATACAAAAATTTAATTTGAACACTCATTTTTATATTAAAAACTCTGTCCACTAAGGTAAGTTTATTTTTACCCCTATTAAAACATATTAAAAAAATTCCCAAAAATATATATTTTTTCTAAAACATTTAATTACATTTAATTTTAAATGTGTGAGGAGTTTTATTTATTTATTATGCTGTGCTTCAGTGTTATAGGGAATTTTCTCATTGATAGTAATGCGAGCCCGTACAAACGGAGTTTCCATTTTGATCAATGAGAATACTGCATCGTGATTGGTGGTCCAGGCCTACGTGACACCAGCATGTACATACGTAGCTGAAAGACATCTTCTCATGCGCTGCACAGCAAATCTATGCCTCCAACCGAGATGCAATGTTCCTCCGGGACCACCAGGTATTTCCGTAGATTTTTTTCCAGTCGGAGGCGTCTGTACGATTGAAGCCTCCGACTGCAATTTTCCCCCTATTATGTTTTTGTTATGCTGATTGAGGGATAAATATTGGCCAGAACACCATGTAAAGTTCAATACAGGTTTGGCATCACTTCCCTACTTAAATCCTAGTGCTTGTGTTTTTTCTAATGGCCTTGCTAACCTGTGTCGCAACATTTAGTGATTTGTGTATTTGTACTCCGAGATCCCTTTGTTTATCTACCCCACCTAGACTCGCATGTGACCTCCCTATTCTTCCCACCAAAATGTAATTTTTAAAAAATATTTTATTCGTTGCCAATCTTTCCAATTCTTTGTCAGATCAACTTGTCAGATCATAAACGCCAAAGGTCACCTTGCGCCCAAACAAAGATCACTCTGCGCCAATGATTTCGCTCTTAGCCAAAAGGCCTAGAGCCAAAGCTGCACCGTTCCTGGAAGTACTGCAATACTAGGTTCGTGCATGGAGTTGGATAGGGCATCCCCCATCCATCTCCATGGAGCTGGACGGGGCAAGCCCCCCCACCCACCTCCTATTTCCAAAAAGCATAGGAGAACCATCTTCCTGATCCAGGGAGAACCACTTTCTGGTCATGGTTACTCCCCTGTCAGGTCAGTTACGCATGATCTTAGCCAAAAGTCCTCAGAGCTACCTGTGTTGAACTTCAATGATATGCCCATTCTGAAAGTTTACTAATGTCCTCCTGTAATTTGCTGCAGTCCTCCTCAGTGTTGGCTATCCCGTCCAATTTGGTGTCGTCTGCAAATTTAGAAATTGTGTTTTTGCCTCCAAGTCTAAATCGTTAATATAAATTATGAGCAACAGTGGTCCCAGCATTGATCCTTGTGGAACACCACAACCCACCTTCTGCCACTGTGAATAGCTACCCTTTACCCCTGCTCTTTGCTTTCTCATCATCATCATCATCATAGGCCGTCCCTCGGAATCGAGGAAGGCTTGCTTCCACTCCTGAAGTGAGTTCTTTGGTGGCTGAACAGTCCAATATGAGAGCCACAGACTCTGTCACAGGTGGGACAGATAGTCATTGAGGGTAAGGGAGGGTGGGACTGGTTCGCTGCACGCTCTTTCCGCTGCCTGCGCTTGATTTCTGCATGCTCTCGCCGTTGAGACTCGAGGTGCTCAGCGCCCTCTCGGATGCACTTCCTCCACTTAGAGCGGTCTTGGGCCAGGGACTCCCAGGTGTCAGTGGGGATGTTGCACTTTTATCAGGGAGGCTTTGAGGGTGTCCTTGTAACGTTTCCGCTGCCCACCTGGGGCTCGTTTGTCCTGAAGGAGCTCCGAGTAGAGCACTTGCTTTGGAAGTCTCGTGTCTGGATGCTGCTTTCTATCTTTGATGCCAGCTAGCTGTCCATTCTGCTACTTGTCCCCTGCCTATGCATTTTCTAACCTTGTTCATAAGTCTATTATGCGGTACCTAATCGAAGGCCCTTTTGAAAATCTAGATAAATTACATCTACCGACTACACTTCCTTTTCAAAATAGTTCGAAATAGAATAACTGTGAGTTCCTGTGTCTTTACCAGGATATACATGAACAGCCACATTACCCAATTCGTCACTTTCTGAAACCCTTATCTCCACGTTGACATGTCTGTAAAAGGCAGGCTGGTGTTTTGTAGTGAAGGACTCACTTACTATATTGATGAAATACTTCTAATGGAGCGGCGACATCAAGTTAAAGTTGCGTTACCAGTTTTGTCACATTATAACAAGTTAATTTACAGATAAGATCCCCATAAATGATTTCAACACACCATAGGCATACTTAGACCTGTTCGTGAGGCACTCTGCTCTGTGACTGGTGTAATTTCTAATTTCCATTCAAATTGCAATTGTATTGACTTAATTTTCTTCAGGCAAATTTGCATCTCTTTCAGCAACACAGGCAGCCAGAGATGATTCTGACTTCAGATCAGCTGAAAGATGAAATATTTGGGCCCTTGGTTGTACAGTTCCTTTCAGCAATTCATCAAACTTGGGATATCAATTTTCCTTTGAAATGATCAATCTGGACAGAGGCATCCTTTGCCCTACTTTCTCTAGTGACCTAATTAACAATATACCCTTATTGTTCTATTTTTCGTTCTTCCTCTCTCATCTTTTCTGGCTGTGAGTTCACGACTTTCAGTGAAGTGTGAAAATGCTCCACTTTTACCCCAGCTCCACACTTCCACAGGGACTGCAATAAACCAAATTAATATTTAGGACTTGCTTTTGATGTTTTTGCATCTTGGGTTTGGCATCTGTTAGTGTAAATGCTTGATGCACACAAGAGATAAAGTGAAGGCAACAAGATGGTTTGTCACTGAATGTAAAATTTATCCCATGAGAAATAGTAAGAAAAAAAGACTTTCGGCACTGCTGACTGAGCAGCATCGCCCGGCCTACTTTAAAAAAAATATGACATCATCCTCGTGCAAGGCCGAGAATAGTGCTTATAATGGAAAATTGCAACCAATTATGACCCAGATGATCGCCAAGCGCTACTTTCGGCATTTCGCCCACAATTCGCCCAAATGATCGCTGGCCCAAAAAGATGCTGAAGAAAAGCTGCAATAACTACAGGCTGGATCTGTTGTAAAAAGCTGTCAGGAGAATCAATTTGTGAGTGCTTTTAAGGGCTTTTTTGACTCTTGCCAATAGTGGATAATCAAGGGGCTATAGGTAGGGAGGAACTTAATACAATCACTATCACTAATGAAGTAGTACTCGGTAAAATAAAGGAGGACAAGTTCCCTGGACCTGATGCTTTATTTCCTAGGGTCTTAAGAGAAATGGCTGCAGAGATAGTGGATGCATTGGTTGTAATCTACCAAAATTCCCTGGATTCTGGGGCGGTCCCAGCAGATTGGAAAACTGCAAATGTAAAGCCCATATTTAAAAATGGAGGCAGACAAAAAGCAGGAAACTATAGACCAGTTAGCCTAACATCTGTCGTTGGGAAAATGCTGGAATCCATTATTAAGGAAGCAGTCGTGGGACATTTGAAAAAGCATGATTCAATCAAGCAGAGTCAGCATGGTTTTATGAAAGGGAAATCATGTTTGACAAATTTGCTGGATGTAACGAACAGGGTGGATAAAGGGGAACCAGTGGATGTGTTGTATTTGGATTTCCAGAAGGCATTCAATAAGGTGCCACAAGATAAAAGTTCACGGGATTGGGGGTAAAATATTAGCATGGATAGCGGATTGGCTAACTAACAGAAAACAGAGAGTCGGGAAAATGGGTCATTTTCCGGTTGGCAAACAGTGACTAGTGAGGTGCTGCAGGGATCGTTGCTTGGTCCTCAACTATTTACAATCTATATTAATGATTGGATAAAGGGACCGAGTGCAATGTAGCCAAGTTTGCTGCTGATACAAAGATGTATGGGAAAGCAAATTGTGAGGAGGACACAACAAATCTACAAAGGGATATAGACAGGTTAAGTGAGTGGGCAAAAATTTGGCAGATGGAGTATAATGTGGGAAAATGTGAAGTTATCCACTTTGGCAGAAATAATAGAAAAGCAAATTATAATTTAAATGGAGAAAAATTGCAAAGTGCCGCAGAACAGAGAGACTGGGGGTCCTTGTGCATGAAACACAAAAATTTAGAATGCAGGTGCAGCACGTAATCGTGAAGGCAAATGGAATGTTGGCCTTTATTGCAAGAGGGATGGAGTATAAATGCAGAGAAGTCCTGCTGCAACTGTACAGGGTGAGGCCACACCTGGAGTACTGCGTGCAATTTTGGTCTCCGTATTTAAGGAAGGATATACTTGCATTGGAGGCTGTTCAGAGAAGGTTCACTAGGTTGATTCCGGAGATGAAGGGGTTGACTTATGAAGATAGGTTGAGTAGATTGGGCCTATACTCATCGGAGTTCAGAAGAATGAGAGGTGATCTTATTGAAACATAAGATATTGAGGGGGCTCGACAAGTGGATGCAGAGAGGATATTTCCACTGATAGGGGAAATTAAAACTAGGGGACATAGAATAAGGGGCCACCCATTTAAAACTGAGATGAAGAGAAATTTCTTCTCTCAGAGGGTTGTAAATCTATGGAATTCTCTGTCCCAGAGAGCTGTGGAGGCTGGGTCATTGAATATATTTAAGATGGAGATAGACAGATTTTTGAGTGATAAGGGAGTAAAGGGTTATGGGGAGCGGGCAGGGAAGTGGAGCTGAGTCCATGACCAGATTAGCCATGATCTTATTGAATGGCGGAGCAGGCTCGAGGGGCCAATGGCCGACTCCTTGCTCCTATTTCTTATGTTCTTATCTAATCACATTTGTATTTGTTGAGGACAAATTAAGTACATTTATAGTGATTTATAGTGATGGGGCCTGTAATTCCTCAACCAGTATTGATCACTAATCACATGCTGCAGAATAGAGATGGGAGAATAAAATGAGAAAAGTTCTCCCCTCCCCCAGGAGATGATATGGCTGTAATGTCAGGGTTAATATTAATCATGGATTTTTTCCCTCTCTGGTCCACAGTACAAGTCAAAGCAGAACTAGGGTATGTCATCCCATGAGGAAGGAAATGGAGTTTACCTCAGTTGGTTGATAGATTTTATTTTATAAACCAACAGGGGCTAGAATAAAAGAAAGGTTCTATTATGTTATTGATGGGGACCAGTTCCCCTGTTCTCTATGTCAACACCTGTGGGAAAAGTTATTTGCCTGAAAAAAAAGCGTATGCACAGAACAGCCGATGCTATGGTCACCAGCCTTGCATGACTGAATACATCACTAAGGTTCATTTCACATCGCTAAGGCTATCGCCCAAATTAAAAGGCGAAACTAGCGGTTTTTAAAATGGGTGATATTCCAGCAATCCTGAAAAATAAAAAAAGCACTAAGACTGGAAATAGCGACCATAGTGGAAAGTCTAGCCCATAGTGCCTTTCACGACCACCGGACATCTCAAAGCGCTTTACAGCCGATAAAGTACTTTTGGAGTGTAGTCACTATGGTAATGTGGGAAACGCGGCAGCCAATTTGCACACAAGCAAGCTCCTACAAACAGCAATGTGATAATTACCAGATAATCTGTATTATTTGTTATGTTGATTGATGGATAAATTTTGGCCAGGACACCGGGGATATCTCCCTTGCTGTTCTTCGAAAAATACCATGGGATCTTTTATGTCCACCTGAGAGGGCAGTCAGGGCCTCGGTTTAACGTCTCATCCAAGAGACAGCACCCCCAACAATGCAGCACTCCCTCAGCACTGCACTGGAGTATCAGCCGAGATTTATGTGCTCAAGTTCCTGGAGTGGGACTTGAACCCACACCCTTCTGACTCAGAGGCAAGTGTGCTACCCACTAAGCCACGGCTGACAGTAAGTGGAAACAGGAGTTTTTTTCACTCGCAGTCGGTAGAAATATTCTTGTCAAGCGCTTTGAAGCACGGTCCATGCGATCTCCTCAGGGAGTCGGAGAGGAATTTTCCAGTCTTTTTTTCTTGTTGGCCCTGGGTTTTTTTCCCCTGTTTTTTCTCCCCTCCCCCAGGAGATGATATGGCTGTAGGGAGGGTAGCAAGTATCCAGTCATGGTGCTCAAGGCGCTGTGTGGGTGGGGCAGGCTTGATGGACCAGCTGGTCTTTTCCTGCCCGTCATTTTTATATATTCGTACAAAGCCATACCTTCCATAAGTTGAAAGAAACAATCTTTTTTCAACTTTGGGAACCAATAGATTCTGTTTTTGAAGTGGCCCTTTTATTAGTTAATAAAGAAATGGCAGTGGTGATGGGGTGCGTATGAATCCAGAACATGCAACCTGCTGGTCAATGAAAAACTTGCAAAATTTAGGGATTAAGGAATATTAAAGTGAAAGTACATGCACAAATGAACGGAATTACCCATTTACCATTAAGAATCAAATTGAAAGACTTGCAGTTTATTACTTTTGGATGTTACTGCAGACATATCAGATCAAGATATAAGTAAGTCCAACAACCACCTTTTAAAATTCTCTTCCTTGTTTTCAAATCTCTCCATGGCCTCACCCCCTCCCTATCTCGATAACTTCCTCCAGCCCCACAAACCTCCGAGATGCGCGTGCTGCTCCAATTCTGGCCTCTTGCCCATCCCAGATTTTCATCGCTCCACCATTGGCGGCTGTGCCTTCAGCTGCCAAGGTCCTCCCTAAACCTTTCCATCTGTCTAAATAATAAGTCCATTATTTTATTTGGTCTTGTCAATCAAGTCACTTAAGTCAATAAGCCTTCTCTTCTGCTACGTGATATTTGGAAAAATGTCTTCACATCCAAGTACTTAGATCATGTGCAAAACCCAATATTACCCCCTCTTTAACTCACCCCACCCATTCCACATGTAACCAGATCTAATACTGATCCACTTAGAACTGCTTAGCTATAGTCCAGTGTTGAAACAGAATCTATTTCTTATTATTCTTTTTCTGGCATCAATATACACCTGCAGCATAGTAACATGTCCAAGGCTCTTCACAGGTGCATTATCAAACAAAATTTGACAATGATCAAAAGCTTGGAAAAGTGGAAGGTTTTAAGGAGAGTCTTAAAGGAGGAGAGTGAGCTAGAGAGACAGTGGTGTTCAGGGAGGGAATTCCAGAGTTTAGGGCCCAAGCAGCTGGAAGCATGGCCGCCAATGGTGCAGCGATTAAAATTGGGGATGTGCAAGAGGCCAGAATTAGAGGTGTGCAGAGATTTTGGAGGGTTGTAAGACAGGAGAAGGTTTTGGAGATAGGGAGTGACAAGGCCATGGAGGGATTTGAAAACAAGGATGTGAATTTTAAAATCGAGGTGGTGCCGAAACAGGAACGAATGTAAGTCAGTGAACACAAGAGTGATGGGGGAACTTGACGCGAGTTAGGGCATGGGCAGCCGAGTTTTGGATGAGCTCAAGTTTATATAGGGCAGAAGATGGGAGGCTAGCCAGGAGTGCGTTGGAACAGTGAGGTTCCAAAGGCATTGATGAGGGCTTCAACAGCAGATAAGTTGAGGCAGGGGCAGAGTCGGGCGATATTACAGAGGTGGAAGTAGGCGGTCTTAGTTATGGGGTGGATGTGTGGTCGGAAACTCACCGTATCATTCTGCTGAATTTGTGCTGCATCACCTCCAAGGTAATAAATGCATGCTTCCTGAAGTAGGTTGCCCAGAACTCAATGCAGTGCTCTAAAAAGGGTCATAAGAACATAAGAACTTAAGAATTAGGAACAGGAGTAGGCCATCTAGCCCCTCGAGCCTGCTCCGCCATGCAACAAGATCGTGGCTGATCTGGCCGTGGACTCAGCTCCACTTACCCGCCCGCTCCCCGTAACCCTTAATTACCTTATTTGTCCTCAAGGTTCTGCTCACTGGTTTGCAGGTTCAGTGTCGGTGTCTGATTCACTTACTATTTGGTCAGCCTTTAATCTCACAGCCGGCCTCCTGAGACAGAGCTGGTGTCCTTTATTTAACCCTGTGAGGGCTACACTGTCAGACCGCATCAAAAACTGTGTCAGTGCGAACCGTGGCTCAGTGGGGTAGCACCATCACCTCCAAGTTCCCCTCCAAGTCAATCACCATCCTGACATGGAAATCTATCACCATTCCTTCATTGTTGCTGGGTCAAAATCCTGGAACTCCCTCCCCAACAGCACTGTGGGAGCACCTTCACCACACAGACTGCAGCGGTTCAAGAGGGCGGCTCACCACCACCTCCTCAAGGGCAATTAGGGATGGGCAATAAATGCTGGCCTTGCCATCGACGCCCACATCCCAGAACGAATAATTTAAAAAAGCATGTCAGCTGCACTCTGCAGAACAACTTCCATGTCTTTATGTCTTTGTGCCAGGTCGCCGATATCATTCTTAACAAAGGAACTGAAGAATACCCAGCATTATTACAGGAACAGTTTTGACTTTTGGTTCCTTTCCTATGGTTCATATATAATTCAATCAAGAGGGGTCATTGTTGCATGGACGTCTTTATTACATGAATGTTCACTGGGTCAGTACATTAGCTCCAAGCTTTGCGATTGTAAGACATAGGTAGAATCTTAAGTAAAACAACAGTGCAGTCACTTAAAATTATTCCGTTTTACTGTGAATCAAAATGTCTTTCATAGACTTTATGGCTATCAAATCCAACTCTTGTCAATCCTCACATCTCCCAACAGACAACCCTAAACTGACAAAAATTGGATACGATGTGGGCTTCTGCATATATTTGATGGTAATCTTGGTTGATTAGGCAAATTGTGTCTGAAATATGTTCCAACTAACTGATGGATCCATTTAGCTCTATCATTGTCAGCAATCAGTCTTAATTGGTTTGACATGGATTCTACTTGCTCTTAAGCTTCAGGAGTTTAGGGCAATCAGAAAGTATTCAATGCTATATGCTTTGAACCTAATGAAGCATTCAGTGCAAGGTCATTCAGCTGAACAAATGAGGATAAATTGGCAAGAACTTTGGGCTCCTAAAATATAAAAATTCTCAGCTTATGTAAACAGTACCTACATTTTTATTTTGTGATTTACCCCCCACTCCTCGTGTATGTTACTTCTTCCAAGCTATGTGTTCTGAAGGCAGAAGTGGTTTAAGAAGGGCTTATCTTGAGGTTATTTGCTAGCAGGCCGGGAGGGCACTGACATCTGTGTGAGGGGCAATGAGATGCTTCTGTTGAAGGGTAACCGCACTCTGTGGGAGGAGAAAAAAAGAAAGACTTGTATTTATATAGCGCCTTTAAAGACCACCGGACGTCTCAAAGCGCTTTACAGCCAACTAAGTACATTCGGAGTGTAGCCACTGTTGTAATGTGGGAAACGTGGCAGACAATTTCCACACAGCAAGCTCCCACAAACAGCAATGTGATAGACCAGATCATTTGTTTTGTTATGTTGATTGAGGGATAAATATCGGCCAGGACACCAGGGATAACTCCCCTGCTCTTCTTTGAAATAATGCCATCGGATCTTTTACGTCCACCTGAGAGAGCAGACGGGACCTCGGTTTAACATCTCATCCGAAAGACGGCACCTCCGACAGTGCAGCACTCCCTCAGCACTACACTGGGCGTGTCAGCCTAGATTTATGTGTTTAGGTCCCTGAAGTAGGGCACAGCTCGTTATAGTTCTCGTTTAAAGCTGTCCCATCACATAACTTCATTGGCTGTAAAGCGCTTTGAGATGGTCATGAAAGGCGTTATATAAATGCAAGTCTTTCAAGTCATTCTTTAACTCGGGGCATATTTATTTCCCTAGTCCAGCACGCTAGTTGCTAACAAAAGCAAAGTGTGGTCACTGCTAGAGATCATCAATCATTTTGTAATAAAGGTAATGGTTCTGTTTTTTGGCACAAGTATGTGCAATTAAGCAAATGCCTTATTCTCCATAATGTTTTATTTATTCTTCAGGAACACACACTTACCGGGATACAGTAAACTGTAATACAAAGCAGGTTTAATTGGAAACTTGCTTAGTACTATATTTACAATAATAAGTCCCTGGCTCATTGTTAAAGGAGGAAGTTACTTTTGGAAGGAAGTCGAATAATTTAACTAAATACATTCCACTTAAGTGTTTAATCCAGACGTTTTTAAATTGCAGCCCATGGGACACATATGACCCCCCGCTAGTGCAATAAGCGGGACCTTAAAACTCAGATAACTTGTATCTGTCTGCACTTGTATTTCGCTGCAGCAATTTATTTCCTGTGGGTCTGTAGATTTGGACACAAAAAGGAAGATTGAGAGACAGAGGGAGAAGGAGGGAAAGACGAGGAAAAGAGCATATGAGATAGCTTAGAATTCTCTTATCCAGAGGGCTGTGGATGCTCAGTCATTGAAACATAGTAACTATGGGGCCAAGTGTTGGCCTGAGTTGCTCCTGTTTTTTTGGAGCAACTGGTTTAGAATGGAGTATCTTAGAAATTGCAATTCTCGGCATTTAGTTTGCTCCAGTTCTAGTCAGTTAGAACAGTTTCAGTTTGGAACAGGTTTTTTTTTCAAAAGGGGGCGTGTCCGGCCACTTACGCCCGTTTTGAAAGTATAGGCAGTGAAAACTTACTCCAAACTAACCTAGAATGGAGTAAGTGTAGATTTTTGTACGCTCAGAAAAACCTTGCCTACACTTAGAAAATCAGGCATAGGTTACAAATCAGGCGTAGGGAATGGCGGGGGGGGGGGGTTTAAAGGGAAGTTTACAAACATTAAACACTTCAGTTTTACAAATAAAGAGCCTTCATCAATAATAAATGATAAATACATCAATAAATCAACCAATAAATCAATCAAAAAAAATTAATAAAAAATAAAAAAATTTTAAAAATCTATAAATAAAACATTTTCGACTTACTGATTGCAGCGCCGGGAGCCCTCCAACAGCGTGCTGGGATGAGACCACCCCCCAGTGTGTCTCTGTCAGTGTCTCTATCTCTGTCTGTCTGTGTGTGTCTCTCTCACTCTCTGTCTGTCAGTGTCTGTGTTTCTGACAGCGAGGGGAGGGGGAGGAGGGAGGGAGGGGGAGGAGGGAGGGAGGGGGAGGATGGAGGGAGAGAGAGGGAGGGTAGAAGGGGGGGAGGGAGGGAGGGGAGAAGGGGGGAGGGAGGGAAGGGGAGAAGAGAGGGAGGGAGGGAGGGGAGAAGGGAGGGGGAGAAGGGAGGGAGGGGGGAGAAGAGAGGGGGAGAGGGGAGAAGGGAGGGGGAGTGGAGAGAGGAGAGGAGAGGGAGGCTGAACGGGCCTGGCCCAGCCGGGCCCAAGACTTCCGGCGGGGCCCGCCCCCAGCACCGGAGTTAAAGGTAGGTGGCCGGGGGTCGGGTCGGGTCCTGGTGGGGGGGGGGGGGGGGGTGGGTCTGTTCGTGACTTGGGAGGGGGCGGGTGGGGTGGCTCGGGTCCTGGGGTGGGTGGGAGAGGGGTCGGGTCCGGAGGGGGGGGAGTCGAGTCGGGTCCAGGGGGGTGGGGAGTCGGGGGGTTGGGGGTCGGGTCGGGGGGGAGTTGGAGCGGGAGCTGGGGGGGGGGGGGGGAGGCTTTGAGAGAGCCAGCTGAAGGGAGGAAGCAGGAGCTGGGCGTGGGAGGTGCAGCATGATCCACACAGCCCCAGTGAGCCCATTCGGCCAGTGCTAGGAGCTGCGTGCTTTGGGCCCCTCCCACAGTTTTGGGCGCCTGGAGCTACTGCACATGCGCGCCCACTGTAGCGCGCATGTGCAGAGGTCCCGGCACTGTTTTCAGCGCCGGGACCTGGCTCCGCCCCCCACAGCTCGTGCTGCGCCGCGCCCAGCTCCAGAGGACCTGCAGGGAGCCGGAGAATCTGTAAGTATTTTTTAGGCGCACTTTCGAGCGCGACAAACGGGCGTCCAGGTCGGGGCTGCGCCGTTCTAGGCGCGACCCGAAACTTGGGCCCATAGAAACATAGAAAATAGGAGCAGTACTAGGCCATTCGGCCCTTCGAGTCTGTACCATCATTGAATATGATCATGGCCGATTCTTTATCTCAACACCATATTCCCACTTTTTCCCCATACCCCTTGATGCCTTTTTTTTCTAGAAATCTATCAATCTCCTTCTTAAATATATTCAGTGATTTGGCCTCCACAGCCTTCTGTGGTAGAGAATTCCACAAGTTCACCAGCCTCTGAGTGAAAAGATTTCTCCTCATCTCGGTCCTAAATTTCCGACACCGTATCCTGAGACTGTTGACCCCTTGTTCGAGACTTCCCAGCCAGGGGAAACATCCTCCTCGCATCCAGTCTGTCCAAACCAGTCAGAATTTTAGACGTTTCAATGAGATCCCCTCACATTCTTCTAAACTCGAATGATTATCGGCCTAATCGACCCAAGCTCTCCTCATAAGACAGTCCTGCCATCCCAGGAATCAGTCTGGTGAACCTTCGCTGCACTTCCTCTATGGCAAGTATATCCTTTCTTAGGTAAGAAAACCAAAACTGAACACATTGAGTACATTCAGGACTAAGATCGATCGATTTTTGGACTCAAGGAGAATCATGGGAGATGGGGATCAGGCAGGCTGAGGTAGAAGATCAAACATGATCTTATTGAATGGTGGAGCAGGTTCAAGGGCCTAGTCCTGCTCCTAAATCCTACATAGGGAAAAGAGAAAGAGGTTCCAGTTGGTGAAACTGCCCTTCCACATATAAACAGGGTAGAATAACCTCCAAATACTTGGGAGAAACATTCCAACCAGCCCCTGCACTGCAAGCAAGTGTATTAAATTATAAACTTGCTCTTTAATTGGATTTGTGGATAAATGGGTCACGTGGTATAGCAGAGAGGCACGTAAACTACCTTCTGCTCCGTCTGCCGAGTTGGGCAATGTTTAACAAGGTTGCAATTGGGCTCCAGTAGCCCTAGGTTAAGAAGAAACATTCAACAACAACAACAAAAACAACTTGTATTTATATAGCGCGTTTAATGTAGTAAAACGTCTCAAGGTGCTTCACAGGAGTGTTGTACGATACAAATTTGACACCGAGTTGCATAAGTAGAAATTACCGCAGGTGACCAAAGGCTTGATCAAAGAGGTAGGTTTTAAGGAGCGTCTTGAAGGTGGAACGAGAGGCGGAGAGGTTTAGACAGGGAGATCCAGAGCTAGGGACCTAAGCAACAGAAGGCACGGCCATCAATGGTTGAGCGATTATAATCAGGGATGCTCAGGAGGGCAGAAGTAGAGGGGGCTGGAGGAGATGACAGAGATCGGGAGGGGCGAGGCCATGTGGGGATTTGAAAACAAGGATGAGAATTCAACCGAGGTTCCCACTCTAGTTCACGATCCAGTGATTCCCCCGTCCCCGCATCTCTGCTGGAAAGTCTGCCGGCTAGATCTTCATCATTGCCAATGGGCAGCAACCTGGGGGAGTGAATCACCCATCTGGTATACAACCCATCCGATTTTCAGTCCACTGGTTTCAATGGAATAAAAAGCTGGCCGCTTCCGTAAGGATCAGGCGATCCGCTCCACCAGGTTACCGCGGGCACGGTGAACAGGACAGCTTACCCGTCGGTGAAAATTTTGGTGAAGAGGGATTGCAGTCCCCTGCACCGCTGCCCCGATCAAATCTTCCCGCATTCGCAATTCCATCAGCTCACTCATCCAGCGCCATTCCTGGAGGACAGGGAAGGGGGAGGGAATTAGGAATTGTCAAACTTTAATTTTTAACAGATAATAATTCCCAGCATTAATTTTATTTGCATAATTAGCAGAGTCTCTCTCTCTGAAGGATGATAATGTTCCAGGTATATTAATCTTGGCCTGGAAATAAATCTAATCATACGCTGCTGTGTTTGCACAGTGTGTTGCCGAGATGCAGTGGAGTGCAATAAAATAATTAATCACATGAAATTTACATAGTTACTTTATTAGGTATTCCGGCAGAATCCACCAAAGCACTGAGTCTTTGTGGATAAGGCTTACATTAAAAACACTATTAGGCAGCGTGGAGATGAGCTTTAATCAAAATCCACGTGTGCTACAGGTAAGGTCATGTGTTAGGACAGGCATTCATTTCTTATTACTTTAGATACGTGGGAGAAAAAGAATCTTGCATAATTAGAGATTTTTAAAATTATATACATATTCATTTTTGGGATGTGGGGGTCATCAGCAAAGCCAGAATTTATTGCCCATCCCGAGTTGCCCTTGAGAAGGTGGTGGTGAGCCACCTTGAACTGCTGCAACCCCCTGTAGGTGATAAACTGTAATGTTTTCCTACATTACAATAGTGACCACACTTCAAAAATACTTTATTGGCTGTAAAAGAAGTGCTGAGGTCATGAAAGATGCTGTATCAATACAAGTCTTTCTTTCATGTAACTTTTTGCTTTATAGATTTATACATTTAGAGCTGGTGTTCTTGGAACATGTTGGTCCATTAAAAAGTGATGATGAGGATGGGAAGTTTCATGACGTGAGTGGCTGAAGGAGTTCTGTTTTGCCAAAAACATCCAGTGAGAGTTTGATTTGATTCCCATTTTCTCAACCTCCCCGAACCCCAGGCACCGACTCCCGATGGTCCCCCATTCCGGATGGTGGTTATAAACCGCTCACACTTCTCTGTTGAGGACTCTTTTGTCTGAAGATCTGTAATGTCTGTAGATCCACATTGTGGATGCCTGTGTTACTGCAGCTAATGCTGTTTAATAAAGAGTAGGTCACCTGACCAGCAGGGGAAGTTTCCGGAACCTGCAGCCATCTTACAGGTTTGTGTGTTGTGTGCTTCCCTGAAGATATCACATTTGGCGACGGGAATGGGATGTAATCGGATAGTACAAAGCTGACATTTTTGTTGGTGAAGGATTCAGCCAGCCGACAGAGAGACTTTGCGAGCTTCTCTGTTTATGGAAACAGCTACAACGCCGAGATAACTTATGAGCACACTTGGTTAAACCGCCAGAGTCAAAATGGCTGCCCCTATGGAAGTTATAGGGCATTTGGGGGCATTTCAACACAACCGTGAAAGTTCCCTCAAGATATCAGTGAAGACATCTCTGCAAGACCAACAACTTGCATTTATATAGTGTCTTTAATGTAGTAAAGTATCCCAAGGTACTTCACAGGACCGTAAGCAAACCGAGCCAAAGGAGGAGACATTAAGACAGGTGACTAATATCTTGATCAAAGTGATAGGTTTCTAGGAATGTCTTAAAGAGTGACAAAGTGGTGGCAAGGCAGAAAGGTTTAAGGAGGGAATTTCAGAGCTTGGGGTTAAGATAGTTGAAAGCACGGCTGCCAATGGTGGGGTGAATGCCAGGAAGGAATGCAGAATGCTCGGGGAGTTGTGAAGCTGAAGGAGATTACCGAGATGGGGAGGAGGAGAGGCCATGAAGGGATTTGAAAATGAGAATTTTAAAATCAAGGCATTGGTGGTGTTGGAGTTAAAATAGTTCAGTGAACACATGGGTAATGGGTGAATGGGACTTGGTGCGAGTTAGGATATGGGTCTTTTAATTACTGCAAAACACTCATTGTTTTCTCAACATTTGCCAGCTGATGTTCCTTCATTAACTATAAAAGCAACTTGTATTTATATAGAACTCTTCACGTAGAGGCCTGTGCTCAGAGCACTTTATGAGGGGGGGAATAAAAGAATGACAAGTGGCAGGAAGGATTAAGGAGGAGGGACTGAAATTACAGTTGAAAAAAGAAAGTTGGATTTATATAGCGCCTTTCACGACCACTGGACATTTCAAAGGGCTTATAGTCAATGAAGTACTTTTGAAGTGTAGTCATAATATAAGAAACACAGCAGCCAATGTGCACTCAGCAAGCTCCCACAAACAGCAATGTGATAATGACCAGATAATCTGTTTGTTATGTTGATTTAAGGATGAATATTGGCCAGGACAGCGGGGATAACTCCCTTGCTCTTCTTCAAAATAGTGCCATTTACACCTACCCAAGAGAGTAGACAGGGTCTCGGTTTAACATCTCATCTGAAAGACGGCACCTCCGACAGTGCAGTGTTCCCTCAGCACTGCACTGGAGTGTCTTAAACCCACAACCTTCTGACTCAGAGGTGTGGGTGCTACCCACTGAGCCACAACTGACACAATAGGCCAATTGAAGCAATGGAGATATAGGAGGTATTTGAAGGAAACAAAGGAGAGAGGCAGGCAAAGTTATTCTGGGAGAAAGCTGCAAGGATCAATTGGGTAAAGGCTGAAAGATTCCTATCTACTGGTGGAGTAGAGAACAAGCAGCAATTCAGTGTCGGAGCAGCTAAGGTTTCTGGTCTGCAACATACGGGACAAGCAGTGTCTCAGTGCCCTTTTGATGATCGAGTTGCTGCAGTGACTTTCAAATAAAGAAACAATCCATAGCACATTACAGAGAATAAGTTCCTCAGTGATAACTTAGACTCAGGTTTCAGCAGGCATATTATAGAATCACAGTATTTACAGCACAGAAGGAGGCCATTCGGCCCATCGTGTCCGCGCAGTCCGACAAAGAGCTATCCAGCCTAATCCCACTTTCCAGCTCTAGGTTCGTAGCGCTGCAGGTTACAGCACTTCAAGTGCACATCCAAGTACTTTGTAAATGTGGTGAGGGTTTCTGCCTCTACCACCCTTTCAGGCAGTGAGTTCTAGACCCCCACCACCCTCTAGGTGAAAAAACGTTCCCTTCAAATCCCCTCTAAACCTCCTACCAATTACTTTAAATCTGTGCCCCCTGGTTGTTGACCCCTCTGCTAAGTGAAATAGGTCCTTCGTATCCACTCTATCCAGGCCCCTCATAATTTTATACACCTCAGTAAGGTCTCCCCTCAGCCTCCTCTGTTTCAAAGAAAACAACCCCAGCCTATTCAATCTTTCCTCATATCCAGTCCAGGCAACATCCTCATAAATCTCCTCTGTAGCCTTTCCAGTAATATGGTGACCAGAACTGCATGCAGTACTCTCGCTGTGGTCTAACTAATGTTTTATACAGTTCAAGCATGACCTCCTTGTTCTTGTATTCTATGTCTCGGCTAGTAAAGGCAAGTATGCAGTGTGCCATCTTATTTACCTTATCTATTTGACCTACTACCTTCAGGGATCTGTGGACATGCACTCCCAAGGTCCATCTGTTCCTCTGCACTTCAGTGTCCTACCATTATAATGACTATGTATATATATATATCTATATTAAGCAAAATGGAGATTATCAAGGAAAACATACATACTGAAACACTTATTAAATTTGTCACGCAAGGAAGGATTTGTAAATATTTACTAATGAATTGCATATTAATTAAAATTAATTATGTATCCGGGAGGTGCACTGATACTTCCTTCTCAACATACAGTTCCACAATCATAAACACCAGGCAATCTGAGCTACCCTTTCAATTGGTAATATGCCAATCAGCTGCAGAGTGCTCAGAGCTGATAGGTGCATGGTTATAAATTCATTGCTTTGGCCCGCCCTTGGCTTTATTGAAATGCAGATCAGATCAGCCATGCTCTAATTGAATGTCGGAACAGGCTGGAGAGGCCATGTGGCCTAACCCTGCTCCTATTTCCTACGTTCTTAAGGTTGTCGATGATGGGCGTGGGACAAGATTGTGTATTTTTTGCTTCACCATTTGAGATAGGTCAGATGTGATGCAGGGTAGGTGCAGGGTAAAGCTTCCTCTGCATTGTCTCACTGATGCGTGTTGACAAATTATTTCAATGAGATAGGTTGGGGAGGACCGTGATTCATGCATTTGAATTACGTACAGGAAGATATAGATTCGATGTTAAGCAGTTCTTCCTTTTCCGCAGAGCATTGTTGCCTGCTTGTGGTGTGTTCTGATTCTCTGTATATTTTCTTTCAGCCTCAACAACCCCACGAGATGTCTGCGCTCCTCAAATTCTGCCTTCTTGAGCATCCCTCATTATAACTGCTCAACCATCGGTGGCCGTGCCTTCAGCTGCTTGGGGCTTAGGCTCTGGAAATCCCTCCCCAAACCTCTCCACATCTCTTTCCTCCGTTAAGATGCTCCTTAAAACAAGCTTTTGGCCATCAGCGTAATTTCGTCTTCTGTGGCTCGGTGTCTGTTTTTTCTTGTATCACTCCTGTGAAGCGCCTTCAGATGCTTGACTACGTTAAAGGTGCTATATACATGAAAGTTGTTGTTGTTGTATACCTTCAAGGAAGAGCTGAAACGGTTGCTGGCAAGGGAGGAGATCGTGACATTCAAGAAGGTAGGTACTGTTATATATGTGGACTTGTATTTACTCTGTACAGGCACCAGTGGGCTCATTCCCTGGAGTCCCAAGGGATCCCATAATCCCTTGGGAGCACAGGTATTTAAGAAGACTTCACAGGTTGGAGATGCATTCTGGAGACCTGCAATAAAAGACTAAGGTCACACTTTACTTTGAACTCACTGTGTTCAGTCTGACTCTTTCTTCATACACAACAATTGGTGACGAGATACAGATAGCGAACCCAAAGATGCAGAGAACAGTGGGCATCCTGGAGACATTTTTGGAGGAAGATGATTGGGAAACTTTTGTGGAGCGACTCAACCAATACTTCGTAGCCAACGAGCTAGATGGGGAAGAGAGTGCTGCCAAATGTAGAGCGATCCTCCTCACTGTCTGTGGGGCACCAACATATGACCTCATGAAGAATCTACTCACTCCAGCGAAACCCACAGAGAAATCGTATGACAATTTGTGCACACTGGTCCAAGAGCATTTGAACCCGAAGGAAAGTGTTCTGATGGCGAGGTGCTGGTTTTACACCTACAAAAGGTCTGAAGGAAGTGGCGAGTTATGTCGCCGAGTTGAGATGCCTTACAGGACATTGCGAATTTGAAGGACATTTGGAGCACATGCTCAGAAACTTTTTTGTACTTGGCATTGGCCACGAAACCATACTTCACAAGCTTTTGACTGTAGAGACCCCAACCTTGAGTAAGGCCATAGCGATAGCCCAGGCGTTCATTGTCACCAGTGACAATACTAAGCAAATCTCTCCGCACACAATGCTGCTACAAGTACTGTGAACAGAGTGATGTTGTTTTCGAATCGTAACATACAGGGCAGGTCACACATACCTGCAGCTTCACGTCTGCAGATGTCTCAGAGTCCACCATCAAGGGTGATGAATGCAAGGCCATTAAAACCTTGTTGGCGCTGCGTGGGTGATCATCGTTTCCATTCATGCCAATTCAAACAATACATTTGCAAGGGCTGTGGAACAATGGGACAACTCCAACGAGTGAGCAGGCGAGCTGCTAGCCCTGTTAAATCTGCAAACCACCATGATGCAGAGGACAGATCCACGGAGGATCACTACGAACCAGAGCCTCAGAGGCACATAGGGTGCACACATTCACCACGAATTGTCCCCCGATAATGCTGAATGTTGAACTAAATGGACTCCCGGTGTCAATGGAGTTGGACACGGGCACGAGCCAGTCCATCATAGGCAAAAAGATTTTTGAAAGGTTGTGGTGCAACAAGGCCTCAAGGCCAGACTTAACTTCAGTTTGCACGAGACTAAGAACTTACAGAAAGAATTGATTCCTGTAATCGGCAGTGCTACCGTAAAGGTCTCCTACAATGGAGCGTTGCTAAGCTACCGCTCTGGAGATCGAGCTAGACCGGCTGCAACGAGAGGGCATCATTTCATTGATGATCGAGTTCAGCGAGTGGGCCAGACCTATTGTCCCAGTCCTCAAGGGAGACGGCACCGTCAGAATCTGTGGCGATTACAAAGTAACTATCAATCGTTTCTCCTTGCAGGATCAATACCCACCACCAAAAGCTGATGACCTCTTTGCAATGCTGGCGGGAGGAAAGACGTTCACGAAGCTGGATCTGACTTCAGCCTACATGATGCAGGAACTGGAGGAATCATTGAAGGCCTTCACCTGCATCAACATGCACAAAGGTCTTTTTGTTTGTAACAGATGCCTGTTTGGAATCCAATCAGCTGCGGCGATATTCCAGAGAAACATGGAAAGTTTACTGATGTCGATCCTGCACACCGTGGTCTTCCAGGACGACATCTTGGTCACAGGTCGGAACACAATCGACCATCTGCAGAACCTGGAGGAGGTTCTTAGTCGACTCAACCGGGTGGGGCTCAGGTTAAAACGCTCGGATTGTGTTTTCCTGGTGCCAGAAGTGGAGATCCTGGGAACAAGGATTGCGGCGGATGGCATCAGGCCCACCAATGCGAAGACGGAGGCAATCGAGAACGCACCGAGGCCACAGAACGTGACGGAGCTGCGGTCGTTTCTGGGACTCTTGTATTACTTTGGTAACTTCTTACTGGGTCTCAGCACCCTGCTAGAGCCACTACATGTCTTACTACGAAAAGGGGGGCAAATGGGTTTGGGGCAAAAGCTCAGAAAATGCCTTTGTAAAAGCGAGAAATTGTTATGCTCAAACAAATTGCTTGTGTTGTATGATCCATGTAAGCGTTTGGTACTAGCATGTGATGCGTCGTCATATGGCATCAGGTGTGTATTGCAACAAGCTAATGATTTGGGGAAACTGCACCCAGTTGTCTATACATCCAGGAGTCTGTCGAAGGCCGAGAGAGCCTACAGCATGATTGAAAAAGAAGCGTTAGCGTGTGACTATTGGGTAAAGAAAATGCATCAATACCTGTTTGGGCTAAAATTCGAAATGGAAACTGACCATAAGACACTTATATCCCTGCTTTCCGAGAGTAAAGGGATAAATGCCAATACATCGGCCCGCATACAGAGATGAGCGCTCACGTTGTCCGCATACAACTACGCCATCCGCCACAGGCCAGGCACAGAAAACTGCGCCGATGCTCTCAGTAGGCTGCCGTTGCCCACTACGGGGGTGGAAATGGCTCAGCCCACAGATCTAGCCATTGTTATGGAAGCATTTGAGAGTGAGCAATCACCTGTCACTGCCCGGTAGATCAAAACCTGGACAAGCCAGGACCCCTTATTATCTCTAGTCAAAAGCTGAGTGCTTCACGGGATCTGTTCCTGTGTCCCAGTGGAAATGCAGGAAGAGATAAAGCCGTTTCAGCAAAGATGAAATGTCTATACAGGCAGTCTGCCTTCCATGGGGCAATCGAGTCGTGGTCCCCAAGAAGGGCAGAGACACCTTCATCAATGAACTCCACAGTACCCACCCAGGCATCGTAATGATGAAAACGATAGCCAGATCCCACGTGTGGCCCGGTATCGATGCGGACTTCGAATCCTGCTTTCACAGATGTAATACATGCTCGCAGTTAAGCAATGTACCCAGGGAGGCGCCGCTAAGTTTATGGTCTTGGCTTCCAAACCGTCGTCTAGAGTACACGTTGACTATGCAGGCCCGTTCTTGGGTAAAATGTTCCTTGTGGTTGTCGACGCGTACTCCAAGTGGATTGAATGTGAGATAATGTCGGCTAGCATGTCCGCTGCCACACACGGCTTACCCGATGTCCTGGTGAGCGACAACGGGCCATGTTTTACCAGTGCTGAGTTCAAAGAATTCATGACCCCGAACGGGATCAAACATGTCACATCTGCCCCGTTTAAACCAGCGTCCAATGGTCAGGCAGAGAGAGCAATGCAAACCATCAAGCAAGGCTTGAAGAGTGTAACTGAAGGCTCACTGCAGACTCACCTATCCCGAGTCCTGCTTAGCTACCGCACGAGACCTCACTCGCTCACTGGGATCCCACCTGCTGAACTGCTCATGAAAAGAGCATTTAAGTCAATGCTCTCATTAGTTCACCCTGATCTACATGAACAGGTAGAGAGCAGGCGGCTTCAACAAAGTGCATACCATGATAGTGCAAATGTGTCACGCGGGATTGAAGTCAATGATCCTGTATTTGTATTAAATTATGGACAAGGTCCCAAGTGGCTTCCCGGCACTGTCGTGGCCAAAGAGGGGAGCAAGGTGTTTCAGGTCAAACTTTCAAATGGACTCATTCACCGGAAACACTTGGACCAAATCAAACTCAGATTCACAGACTACCCTTAGCAACCCACCTTGGACCCTAACTTTTTTGATCCCCCAAAACACACACCAGTGGCAACCGGCACCACGGTTGACCACAAAGCAGAACCCATCATCCACAGCAGCCCTGCAGGGCCCAACACACCAGGCAAGACCAGCTGCACAGCAGCCCAGCGAGGGGCCAACAAATGATTCTACAACACCAGCTTTCACACCGAGACGATCAACCAGTGCAAAAGGGTCCCAGATCGCATCACATTGTAAATAATTACACTATTGACTTTGGAGAGGAATGTTGTTATATATGTGGACTTGTATTTACTCTGTACAGCCACCAGAGGGCTCATTCCCCGGAGTCCCAAGGGATCTCATAATCCCTTGGGAGCACAGATATTTAAGGAGGCTTCACACGTTGGAGAGGCACTCTGGAGACCTGAATAAAATACTAAGGTCACACTGTACTTTGAGCTCACAGTGTTCAGTCTGACTCTTTCTCCATACACAACAGCTACCATATAATGTAAATCATGGCCAATGTGGTTTCCTAGGCTAGTTTTGATCTTCGAGAGGGAGGGATTTTCTAGTTTTTGGCCCTCCTAATTGGCCTTGGGTTTTTGATCTGTTTTTTTCCCTCTAGTCACCTCGGAGGGTTAGGAAGTCTCTTGAGATGATTCTTGAGGCATCACAACTTTATGGGACAGGCTCGATAGACCAGCTGAGCTTTTCCTGTCTGGTGTTTTTGTATGTTCGTACCTTCTAACAGCACCCCCGACTGCATTAGTCGCACATTTCCAAGTCCCACGTCAATCACCTTGATAGCTTCTTTGAGTGAGACTGCCAACTCCCTGTAGCGGGTGGTATCAGTGGGGTCAGCTTGTCTTCCCTGACCCAGAGCGGTTGCGAGTCGCTCCCATTCCTGGTTCTCAAGCTTGGATTTATTAATCCAGGTGTGATAAAGTACAGCAGGCAACTGTTTTGTGCAAAGAAATGGATGGTTTTTAATTCAAGAATGAATACACCTCTTATTAAAACTGAGAAAACTTATCACTTGAGATGAGAGAAAACTTATCTCTTTAAAGGAGAGAAAACTTATCACTCTAATGGGGAATCCTTTACTTAAACACGAGAGAATACACAGCAGTACAACACCTCCCACCTCCCAATTCCCCCTATCTAACTAGATTAGGCTCTGGGGCTTCAGGGACCATGCTCACCAATCCTTCCTTGACAGTTGGTAGTGGGTCACGGTTTCAGGGTGCATTGGATTTTGTCGATTCTGCTAGCCATACCCCAAACATCGGAGAAGACTTCTTGCTGCGTGTTCCTCAGTTGGGTGGTGTCCGCTGATGCAGTAGGGCGCGTATTGGATTTATGAGTTAAGTACTCACTTTCTTCCTTCAGCAGTAGGTTTTAAAGTTCTTTTAGGTAATGTTTTATCCATTGGTAGTTCAGGGATAGCTTGTAGAGTGGAAACAGCTTGCGAATCTTCGGGTTTTCGTTGAGTTGACTTCGGTTTGGAAATCGTTGGTCGCGATGTCTCAGTATTACCAATTTGGTTGCTGGTAATATCTTGGTGGTTGCTTCATGAACCTCTTGCTGCCACGGTGTGCTTGGTGTCCTGGTCGCTTGCGATGCTGTCTTGGTTGATGTTCTGAAGAACCAGGTTAACGAAGCTGGTGTGCTGGTCTTGAAGTCTGCCAGGTCTGAAGCATACGAAGCTGGTGTAGAAGCCAAGTGCAGTCCTGGCTGTAAAAACAGGCCTTAATTATACTTTAAGAGACTTCCTTATCTGTCCCCAAATCAACCTTGGTTCTTTGTTTAGGTTTTGCAGCCCAGCTAACTGAAACTTGATTAAGTTTTAATCCGGCATTGATAGACTTTTCTGAGTTGATGAGCTCTTGTCCATTGTGATAGCGCTGTTTTTTCTGCTTCCAGAAGTCTGGCCTGAGCCAGATATTTCTATGCCTGTTAAAAAGGTGTTGGAATATGTTTGTGACATTTGGGTCCTCTGGGTGGAGTGATAATGTTTCTTCTGTGGTCGATTGTTTAAATGCTGATGATTTCTAGGGGCAGGTTTCGGGGGTAAACAGTTCCCAGACAATTTGATTAGCTCCAATGTCCAAACTGGACTTTTAGAGATTGACCCCACCCCTTTTCTTGCAGATCCAACATTCTCCTTTTAAAAATCCCAAACTTGGTTAAAACTCGTAGCTTTCTTCCATAAGCATTTTAGTATCCCAAACTTTCTGGTAGATAGTTCCAAATTAAATTTCCTTTCCAATGAGTCCAACTACTAGGGGGTTCTCCATGGATTATGCAACTCTGCACTCCCCCAGTGTGGCAACCACCATGGTACAAACAAAATAAAGCAGTCCGCAGCTGCGTAATAGAAGGCAGGAATCTCCCAAGTTCAATTCCCAGACTGTGCTGTTCACTGACTTCAGCTGACATAGTCATAGGGTGTGACTACTGACCTCCATGTTGTGGAGAGGGGGAAAGAAAGCAGCCTGGCTTCCTGCTCTTGACCATTGGTAAAAGTGACCCCCTGCTGAAAAGTGCCTACTGGTGGACTTTAGCTAAAAGATGGACACAAATAAAAAATGGACTAATTTGTGGACAAAGTTCTAACCGACTATTTAATTCATCTGACAATGCATAATCCTCC
The DNA here is from genome assembly GCF_044704955.1 of Pristiophorus japonicus. NCBI lineage: Eukaryota > Metazoa > Chordata > Chondrichthyes > Pristiophoridae > Pristiophorus > Pristiophorus japonicus. Next base: position 180,829,228 of record NC_091989.1, read on the forward strand.
TCAAATAAATTAATAAACCTTATCAAAAACATCAGAAAAAAAGTAATTGATTTGCTTTTTGATTCCTTGTTTAAAGGCCAAACGTGTGCATAAGAGACTGTTTGCAAAATGAATACCATGATAGACCTGATAATCAGCTTAGTGAAATTAATCCCTTGTTAGACAACAGCTTAATGAACTGCAGAAGTGTTTTTTTTTAATGTATTCATTCACGGGATGTGGGCATCGCTGGCAAGGCCGACATTTATTGCCCATCCCTAATTGCCCTTGAGAAGGTGGTGGTGAGCCGTCTTCTTGAAACGCTGCAGTCCGTGTGGTGAAGGTACTCCCACTGTGCTGTTGTTTAGGGAGTTCCAGGATTTTGACCCAGTGACTGAAGGAACAGCCGATATATTTCCAAGTCCGGATGTTGTGTGACTGGGAGGGGAACTTGGAGGTGATGGTGTTCCCATGCACCTGCTCTCCACGTCTATACAGCACTGCAGGATATTGCAATGGATGCTGGAGTTGAATGAGGAACAAGCACAAGGCATGGAAAACCTGGATACCCTTGGTTCACAATAGCCACTAGCAACAGACCTCGGGGATGAAATTCCCCTGTTTTCCCCCCACCATTGTCTTCAGAGAAGACCCTCATTAAACTTTAACAAGTGACATGCATTATGAGGTAACCCCACTAAACTTTGAACAAATTCTGAACAACAAGATGAATAGCCATGCTTGAAGGGACAATCATTGAGATGTGCATGTGTGAATCACAAGGGAATACGGATACAAAGAATATCAAAATTTAACTGTACTTTGTTCCTTTACTGCGGTCGGCTGGGACAATGTGTCCTAGACTAAAGGAAAGAAGACATCTAAAGATTCAACAGACCTCAAGTGATCGTCGGTTTGCTCACTGGGCAGTTGAAGACTCCAGAACAAGTCAAGTTTTAATTCTTATATAGTGCATCTGTAAGTAGTTACATAAAAGATCTCTGTGAGAGAAAGTGCATCTGTGTGTTTCTGTTGAGGCGGATTCAGGTCTACGAACCCCACTCTAACACCCAACGTGGGCGGTGTGAGAATCATAAATAATTCCTACTGATGGACGTATCTCTTGGTGCTGGGTGATACAATGACACTGCAACGCAGCTCCAGGCACCATTTTTGATGCTGCACTACTTGCCTGTTTCTCTCTGTTGATGGCACTTCTTCAGCCCTTTGCAGGCGGCCGGGAAGGGGGGGGGTGGGCGGAGGAGGAGGGGTGGTGAAGCTTGTTTGACCAGTGTTACTCTGAGAGGCCTCATCTGTGCTCCCTCCTGCCAGAAGCAATGCATTGCCAGCTTCATCGGACGGTCAAATGCAGAGGCCATTTGAAAAAAACCACATATTCGCTGAAAATTGGAGAAATGAGCAACCCAGTATTTACGGACTCTGCTTTCACATCATCCTCCGTATTGCTTAAAGTGCCTCCTTTGGTTTGTCTTTGCAAAGTGAATAACCCAGCCATGACTGAAGATCCTCATGGAAACCTTCACCTACTTCACATCCTAATATCTTGTTCTCCCCCCTTGTATTTAACAGTTTTGTCTTCAGCCATTGTCCCAACATGTTTGCGGATGCCCAAGACCGAGGGAAAGAACTGATCTTAATAATGACAGAAACTGAATGTTTAAATTAATTCATCGGACGGTGTCCTAGAGTGTTGAGAAGGGCAATTCATCTCACACCCACCTCGCAACATAGCCCACCCATTTCTCCAGCCCTTTATCTTTGCTCTTCACTCATTCACTCTTCTACGTATATTTAAGTGGTTGTGTCCTTTCAGAGGTGAGCAGGAGTCCCTTAAGGCATTGGTTCTCAAACTGGGGTCCGTATAGACTTCCCAGTGGACTGCAAAATAATGAATACCGAGCAGGGCTGGCCATACTGAAGGCTTATGGGCTACGAACAAGCATCTGTAAACTCTCTGAGGAGAACTTTGGGGGATGGGACAGGAATTTTGAATTCAGACACAAACAGAACTGAGTAAAGTTTGAATTGAAACAGGAAGGGAATTTGGGTGTTACTCGAGTTGGCCAATCAGCAAAAGGGTCAAGTTATCTCTGACCAAACAGAACTGGACATCAGACGGCCAGGAAGAGCTGAAGTATAAAACTTCAAGTCAAAGGAATCTCCTTTCTCTAAGAAGCGGACGTCGTGAGGAAACTTTTGGTAAGCTGGCAAGCAGAACCACTTGGGAGATATAGTTAGGTCGAATTGATCACTCAACGAATTATACATAAGCCAATTAGCCTTGTGAGGAGGTGTGTATGACCAAGTATCTTGAGGGGGGGCGTGTATAGTTATCGCAAGAAGTAGGATTCGGTTTAATTGTACTTAAACTGTCTAACTTAGAGCATAGAAGTTGCTTGTATGTACGAATTGAATCTGAAATTGGTAAGCGGAAAATTTGTAGTTTGGTTGGATCATTTTAAACCTGTACTCGGTAGTGTTGAATTCGGAACATAGTCATTTTTAATCTCTTTAATAAAGTCAATTGTATTGGAAAATCTCAGTGTTCTTATAAGTCTTGGTGTTTAAAACCCGTAGGAAAAGTCCTACATTACGGCGGGGCGGCACCATGGTCAAGAGTAAGCGAATGAGCGGCAGACGCAGGCGGGCTTGCTGTGCGATGGGAGGGGAGTGCGGCTGACACATGTACAGTACAGAGTGGGCTGGCCTATCTCATCTCGGAAGGAGGACTGCTGAGAGCGGAACGAAGATAAGATCACCAGGTGGACCCATAGTTGTCAAGGCTAGTAGCGGGCACCAACAAGTTGATCGATGAAAGTGTGGCATGCCCATCTCACTGATATCTGTAAGTAAATATATGTTTTCTTAAAAACATTATTAAAACACTCTTTACATGCAGCACTTTCATGTTATGAGTATTAAATAGTATTATAATTTAGATGGGGGGCGGGGGGTCCGTGATTACTAATCCTTTTGAAAAGGGGTCCTTCATCCTTCATTCAGAACCACAACCTTAAGGTAAAGGTTACACTGGCTTGCATAAAATGACAAGTTGTGCAGGAAACGTATTGAAATTATCGTCATGAACTGAACTACAGTGCCCTGCAAAGCGAGTATGTCAAAAAGAAAGCATCTCTGTCCAAGATTAAGTTTGGCATCGCCTTCTTTCATTCTGTCATGTACATAAGGAGTTAGAAACCAGGTTAATTTACAGAAATCAGGTCCCAGCTTAACTAAAGCAATGACTTGCATTTGTATCGCATCTTTGAAGTAGTAAAACGCTCCAAAGCAATTCACAGCAGCGTTATCAAACAAAATTTGACACCGAGCCACAGCAAGATGTATTAGGACAAAAGCAAAATACTACACATGCTGGAAACCTGAAATGAAACAGAAAAATGCTGGAACTGCTCAGCAGATCAGGCAGCATCTGTGGAGAGAGGAACAGAGTTAATGTTGCATGTTGTTCTGATGAAAGGTCATCGACCTGAAAGGTTAAGTCTGCTGCTCACTCCACAGTTGCTACCTGACCTGCTGAGTATTTTCAGCAATATCTGTTTTTCTTAAGAAGATATTAGGACATAAAGCTTTGCCAAAGAGGTAAGTTTTAAGGAGCATCTTAAAAGAGTGAGAGAGAGAGAGGTAGAGAGCCGGAGCGTTTTATGGAGGGAATTCCAGAGCTTAGGGCCCAGGCAGCTGAAGGCACGGCCACCAACCGTGGGCCGAAAGTGCACAATATGTTTCCCACGCTTATAGTGGGCGTGATGGGGCAATCGCGATTGTATGCTACACACGGTGGATGGTAACACCAAAAGATGCGGAATAAAGACAGTGTTAGTCATGCCACAGTCATCAGTGTATACACCCCTACACTTGATGCAACGGATGAGGCTAAAGAGGGATTTTATTCCAACCTCGAGACATCCTTGTTCCGCGTCCCCACGGGCGACAAATTGATCCTCCTGGGTGATTTTAATGCCAGGGTTGGCGAAGACACAGCCCTCTGGGGAGGCATGATTAGCAGAGAGGGGGTAGGGAAAGCCAACTCCAGCGGTACCCTACTCCTGACAAAATGTCCAGAACATGGTTCTGTCTTGACGAAGGAAGACACAAATAACCTTCCGGAAAGACTAGGGGACCGAGGGTATAGTGAGAAGGAGGAACTGAAGGAAATCCTAATTGGTGGGAAAAGGCCGATAAATCCACGGGGCCTTATAGTCTGCATCCCAGAGGACTTAAGGAAGTAGCCCCAGAAATAGTGGTTACATTGGTGATCATTTTCCAACAATCTATCGACTCTGGATTGGTTCCTAATGACTCGAGGGGAGCTAATGTAACGCCACTTTTTAAGAAAGGAGAAAGATTCTAAAGGGTCAAAGTGTTATAAAAAGGCAAGCCTGAAAGCTCGGTGCCTCAATGCGAGGAGTATTCGGAACCCAGGAGAGCGCTCTGAGTTAGTTCGAGTGGGTGAGAGCTCAGATGAACAGAACCCCAAGAAAGAATGCAAAAGGCAGGAGGCAACAGAGCAGAGTAGCACTGGGGTAAGTGTAAACCACAAGGTGATAGGAAGGGACAATATGTCTGAATATAAAGGGGCTGCAGGAGGGGTCAAAACTAAAAATCATGGTTTAAAAACTAGTATTAAAACACTCTATCTAAACGCACACAGCATTCGAAATAAAGTAAATGAGTTGATGGCACAAATCATTACAAATGGGTATGATTTGGTGGCCATTACAGAAACGTGGTTGCAGGGTGGCCAAGACTGGGAATTAAACATACAGGGGTATCTGACAATTCGGAAAGGTAGACAAGAAGGGAAAGGAGGTGGGGTAGCTCTGTTAATAAAGGATGATATCAGGGCAGTTGTGAGAGACGATATTGGCTCTAATGAACAAAATGTTAAATCATTGTGGGTGGAGATCAGAGATAGTAAGGGGAAAAAGTCACTGGTGGGTGTGGTTTATAGGCCCCCAAATAATAACTTCACGGTGGGGCGGACAATAATCAAGGGAATGATGGAGGCATGTGAGAAAGGAACGGCAGTAATCATGGGGATTTTAATCTACATATCAATTGGTCAAATCAAATTGCACGGGGTAGCCTTGAGGAGGAATTCATAGAATGCATGCGGGATTGTTTCTTAGAACAGTATGTTACAGAACCTACAAGGGAGCAAGCTATCTTAGATCTGGTCCTGTGTAATGAGACAGGAATAATAAACGATCTCCAAGTAAAAGACCCTCTTGGAATGAGTATGGTTGAATTTGGAATACAATTGAGGGTGAGGAAGTCGTGTCTCAAATGAGCATACTATGCTTAAACAAAGGGGACTAGAGTGGGATGAGGGGAGAGTTGGCTGAAGTAGACTGGGAACAGACTAAACAGTGGCACAATTGAGGAACAGTGGAGGACTTTTAAGGAGCTCTTTCATAGTGCTCAACAAAAATATATTCCAGTGAAAAAGAAGGGCGGTAAGAGAAGGGATAATCAGCCGTGGATAACCAAGGAAATAAAGGAGAGTATCAAATTAAAAACCAATGTGTATAAGGTGGCCAAGGTTAGTGGGAAACTAGAAGATTGGGAAAATTTTAAACGACAGCAAAGAATGACTAGGAAAGCAATAAAGAAGGGAAAGATAGATTACGAAAGTAAACTTGCGCAAAACATAAAAACAGATAGTAAAAGCTTTTACCGATATATAAACGGAAAAGAGAGACGAAAGTAATTTTTGGTCCCTTAGAAGATGAGAAGAGGGATTTAATAATGGGAAATGTGGAAATGGCTGCGACCTGAAACAATTATTTTGCTTCGGTCTTCACAGTGGAAGACACAAAAACCATGTCAAAAATTGCTGGTCACAGGAATGTGGGAAGGGAGGACCTTGAGATAATCACTATCACTAGGGGGGTAGTGCTGGACAGACTAATGGGACTCAAGGTAGACAAGTCCCCTGGTCCTGATGAAATGCATCCCAGGGTATTAAAAGAGATGGCGGAAGTTAAACCAGATGCATTCGTTATAATCTACCAAAGTTCCCTGGACTCTGGGGAGGTACCAGCGGATTGGAAAGCAGCTAATGTAACGCCTCTGTTTAAAAAAGGGGGTAGACAAAAGGAAGGTAACTATAGGCCGGTTAGTTTAACATCTGTAGTGGGGAAAATGCTTGAAGCTAGCATTAAGGAAGAAATAGCGGGACATCGAGATAGGAATAGTGCAATCAAGCAGACGCAACATGGATTCATGAAGGGGAAATCATGTTCAAATAATTTACTGGAATTCTTTGAGGATATCACGAGCATGGTGGATAGAGGTGCACCGATGGATGTGGTGTATTTAGATTTCCAAAAGGCATTCTATCAGGTGCCACACAAAAGGTTACTGCAGAAGATAAAGATACGTGGAGTCAGAGGAAATGTATTAGCATGGATAGAGAATTGGCTGGCTAACAGAAAGCAGAGAGTCGGGATAAATGGGTCCTTTTCGGGTTGGAAATCGGTGGTTAGTGGTGTGCCACAGGAATCGGTGCTGGGACCACAACTGTTTACAATATACATAGATGACCTGGAGGAGGGGACAAAGTGTATTGTAACAAAATTTGCAGATGACACAAAGATTGGTGGGAAAGCGGGTTGTGTAGAGGACACAGAGAGGCTGCAAAGAGATTTAGATAGGTTAAGTGAATGGGCTAAGGTTTGCCAGATGGAATACAATGTCGGAATATATGAGGTCATCCACCTTGGAAAAAAAAACAGTAAAAGGGAATATTATTTGAATGGGGCGAAATTACAACATGCTGCGGTGCAGAGGGACCTGGGGGTCCTTGTGCATGAATCCCAAAAAGTTAGTTTGCAGGTGCAGCAGGTAATCAGGAAGGCGAATGGAATGTTGGCCTTCATTGCGAGAGGGATGGAGTACAAAAGCATGGAGGTCCTGCTGCAACTGTATAGGGTATTGGTGAGGCCGCACCTGGAGTACTGCGTGCAGTTTTGGTCACCTTACTTAAGGAAGGATATACTGGCTTTGGAGGGGGTACAGAGACGATTCACTAGGCTGATTCCGGAGATGAGGGGATTACCTTATGATGATAGATTGAGTCGACTGGGTCTCTATTCGTTGGAGTTCAGAAGGATGAGGGGTGATCTTATAGAAACATTTAAAATAATGGAAGGGATACACAAGATAGAGGCGGAGAGGTTGTTTCCATTGGTCGGGGAGACTAGAACTAGGGGGCACAGCCTCAAAATACGGAGGAGCCAATTTAAAACTGATTTGAGAAGGAATTTCTTCTCCCAGAGGGTTGTGAATCTGTGGAATTCTCTGCCCAAGGAAGCAGTTGAGGCTAGCTCATTGAATGTACTCAAATCACAGATTGATAGATTTTTAATCAATAAGGGAATTAAGGGTTATGGGGAGCGGGCGGGTAAGTGGAGCTGAGTCCACGGCCAGATCAGCCATGATCTTGTTGAATGGCAGAGCAGGCTCGAGGGGCTAGATGGACTACTCCTGTACATCAGTCATTGAAAGTTGGCATGCAGGTTCAGCAGGCGGTGAAGAAGGCAAATGGTCTGTTGGCCTTCATAGCTAGGGGATTTGAGTGTAGGAGCAGGGAGGTCTTACTGCAGTTGTACAGGGCCTTAGTGAGGCCTCGCCTGGAATATTGTGTTCAGTTTTGGTCTCCTAATCTGAGGAAGGATGTTCTTGTTATTGGCGGAGTGCAGCGAAGGTTCACCAGACTGATTCCTGGGATGGCAGGACTGATATATGAGGAGAGACTGGATCGACTGGGCCTGTGTTCATTGGAGTTTAGAAGGATGAGAGGGGATCTCATAGAAACATATAAAATTCTGACGGGACTGTACAGGTTAGATGCAGGAAATATAGAAACATAGAAACATAGAAAATTGGTGCAGGAGTAGGCCATTCGGCCCTTCGAGCCTGCACCGCCATTCAATAAGATCGTGGCTGATCATTCCCTCAGTACACCTTTCCTGCTTTGTCTCCATACCCCTTGATCCCCTTAGCCGTAAGGGCCATATCTAACCACCTCTTCAATATATCCAATGAACTGGCATCAACAACTCTCTGTGGCAGGGAATTCATCAGGTTAACAACTCTCTGAATGAAGAAGTTTCTCCTATCTCAGTCCTAAATGGCCTATCCCTTATCCCGTGGTTCTGGACGTCCCCTGCATCGGGAACATTCTTCCCGCATCTAACCTATCCAGTCCTGTCAGAATATTCAAGGTGTGGCCTCACCAAGGCCCTGTACAACTGCAGTAAGACCTCCCTGCTCCTATACTCAAATCCCCTCGCTATGAAGGCCAATAATCCATTTGCCTTCTTCACCGCCTGCTGTAGCTGAATGCCAACCTTCAATGACTGATGAACCATGACACCCAGGTCTCATTGCACTTCCCTTTTTCCTAATCTGCCGCCATTCAGATAATATTCTGCCTTCGTGTTTTTGCCCCCAAAATGGATAACCTCACATTTATCCACTTTATACTGCATCTGCCATGCATTTGCCCACTCAGCCAACCTATCCAAGTCACCCTGCAGCCTCTTCGCGTCCCCCTCACAGCTCACACCGCCACCCAGTTTCGTGTCATCTGCAAACTTGGAGATATTACACTCAATTCCTTCATCCAAATCATTGATGTATATTGTAAAGAGCTTGGGTCCCGGCACTGAGCCCTGCGGCACTCCACTAGTCACTGCCTGCCATTCTGAAAAGGACCCGTTTATCCTGACTCTCTGCTTCCTGTCTGCCAACCAGTTCTCTATCCACGTCAGTACATTACCTCCAATACCATGTGCTTTTATTTTGCACACCAATCTCTTGTGCGGGACCTTGTCAAAAGCCTTTTGAAAGTCCAAATACACCACATCCACTGGTTCTCCCTTGTCCACTCTCCGAGTTACATCCTCAAAAAATTCCAGAATATTCGTCAAGCATGATTTCCCTTTCATAAATCTATGCTGACTTGGACCGATCCTGTCACTGCTTTCCAGATGCGCTGCTATTTCATCCTTAACAATTGATTCCAACATTTTCCCCACTACTGATATCAGGCAACCGGTCTTTAATTACCCAGTTTCTCGCTCCCTCCTTTTTTAAATTAGCTAACCTCCAGTCCATCGGAACTGATCCAGATTCGAAAGATTGTTGGAAAATGACCACCAATGCATCCACTATTTCTAGGGCCACTTCCTTCAGTACTCTGGGATGCAGACTAACAGGCCCTGAGGATTTATCGGCCTTCAATCCCATCAATTTCCCTCACACAATTTCTCGCCTCATAAGGATATCCTTCAGTTCCTCCTTCTCACTAGACCCACTGTCCTCTTGTCCATTCAGAAGGTTATTTGTGTCTTCCTTCGTGAAGACATAACCGAAGTATTTGTTCAATTGGTCTGCCATTTCTTTGTTCCCCATTATAAATTCAACTGAATCTGACTTCAAGGGACCTACATTTGTCTTCATTCATCTTTTTCTCTTCACATTTTTATAGAAGCTTTTGCAGTCAGTTTTTATGTTCCCTGCAATCTCCAGCAAGAACTCCTCTCCCCCATCAATTGCTCCTTGGGCCAGTGTGGTCTGCAGGTCTTTCTTCAGCTGACTGAACGCCGCCCCACAACCCTCATCCCACTCCCACTCCACGCCTTTGTGCAGGAGTCGGAGCAGAGGGGCCGCTGTGGCCGCGTAATCTTCAATAAAATCTCTGCAGTACCCCGTGAGTCCCAGGAAAGATCTTACCCCCGTTACCGTGATAGGGGCAGGTAACTCCTGCACCAGCTTCCTCCTCGCCTCATCGATGGCTCTTTCACCAGCGCGCACGGTCAGCCTCAGGAATTTCACTTCCTGCTGGCCAATCTGCGCTTTCTTCGGGTTTACTTTCAACCCATCCTCTCTCAGAAGCTCCAGTAGCTCAGCCAGCAGTGAGCCATGATCCTCCCTGTCGTCGGTGAACAGGAGCAGGTCGTCCATGTACTTACTGCACTAGCTGCTGGGGTCTGAACCCTTTTAAGCAATTTGGCATGCACTGTGAAAGATACGAGACTGCTGTGAAAACCCTGACAATTCCTCGTGTGCTGTTGGCCCTTGAAGGTGAAGGTGAACTTGTACTGGTCCTCCCGTTTTAAAGGGATAGACCAGCACCCATTCGAAATATCCAGCACCGTGAAGGTGGTCGCCGATGCTGAAATGCTCCCTATCAGGTCGGCTACGGCTGCAACCATGGGTGTACAAGCTGGGATGTTCTTATTGAAGAATGTTCCCGAAGTTGGGGAAGTCCAGAATCAGGAGACATAGTTGAAGGATAATGGGTAAGCCGTTTAGGACTGAGATGAGGAGAAACTTCTTCACTTGGTAACCTGTGGAATTCCCTACCGCAGAGAGTTGTTGATGCCAGTTCATTGAATATATTCAAGGGGGAGTTAGATATGGCCCTTACAGCTAAAGGGATCAAGGGGTATGGAGAGAAAGCAGGAGAGGGGTACTGAGGTGAATGATCAGCCATGATCTTATGGAATGGTGGTGCAGGCTCGAAGGGCCGAATGGCCTACTCCTGCACCTATTTTCTATGTTTCTATGTTTCTAATCCACATAGCATTTGGTCTGCCCTCCAGGCCTCTATAATCAATGCCTGTGAAGAAACACTTGGTCACTCAACCAGAAAACATCAGGACTGATTTGATGAAAATGATCACAAGATCGAAGAACTAATAGATCGCAAGCGCAAAGCATTTCTGAGCCTCAAGCAACAGCCTAACTCGGCAGCTGAAAAACAACGTTACAGACGGCTCAAGGCTCAGGTTCAACAAAAAACTCGGGACCTAAAGAACAGGTGGTGGATGGAGAAAGCACAGGAGATACAACAACTGGTCGACAGCCACGATATGCGAGGATTCTTCGCTGCAGTCAAGGCCACCTATGGTCCAAACTCCCAAGGCCCCACCCCACTCCTGGCCAAGAACGGGGAAACACTCATCAAGGACACCGAGGCTGTCAGGGTCCGATGGAAGGAACAGTTTGAAGATCTCCTCAATCGAGACTCTGCCTTTGACTCGAGTTCTCTCGATTCCATCCCGCAGCATGTGACCCGCCATCAACTCAGTGAAACTCCAACGTTGCACGAGGTAGGCAAAGCCATAAAACAGCTTAAGAATAACAAGGCTACGGGTGCGGATGGAATCCCTGCTGAGGCACTAAAATACGGCAGAGAGGCGCTGTTGGCGCAGATACATGACCTCATCTCTCTCATCTGGAGGGAGGAGAGCATGCCAGGAGATCTGAGACATACAGTGATTGTGAGCATCTTTAAAAAGGGGGACAGTCTGACTGCAGCAACTACAGGGGAATCTCCCTGCTTTCAGCCACTGGGAAAGTTGTCGCTCGAGTTCTCAATCGTCTTCTCCCTATGGCCGAGGAGCTCCTCCCGGAATCACAATGAGGATTTCGTCCCCTAAGGGGCACAACAGACATGATCTTTGCAGCGCGCCAGTTGCAGGAAAAATGCAGGGAGCAGCGCCAGCCCTTATACATGGCCTTTTTCGACCTTACAAAGGCCTTTGACGCTGTCAACCGTGAGGGTCTATGGAGCGTCCTCCTCCATTTCGGGTGCCCCCAAATGTTTGTCAACATTTTTCGTCTGCTTCACGATGACATGCAGGACGTGATCCTTACCAACGGATCCATTACAGACCCAATCCACGTCCGGACCGGGGTCAAACAGGGCTGCGTTATCGCTCTAACCCTCTTCTCAATCTTCCTCACTGCCATGCTCCACCTCACAATCAGCAAGCTCCCCGCTGGAGTGGAACTAATCTACAGAACCAGTGGGAAGCTGTTTAACCTACGCCGCCTCCAGGCCAGATCCAAGATCACCCCAACGTCTGTCGTTGAGCTGCTGTATGCGGATGACGCCTGCGTCTGTGCACATTCAGAGGCTAAACTCCAGGATATAGTCAATGTATTCACTGAGGCATATAAAAGCATGGGCCTTACGCTTAACATCCGATAGACAAAGGTCCTCCACCAGCCTATCACCGCCGCACAGCACTGCCCTCCAATCATCAAGATCCACGGCGCGGCCCTGGACAACATGGACCATTTACCATATCTCGGGAGCCTCTTATCAACAAAGGCAGACATTGATGCAGAGATTTAGCATCGCCTCCAGTGCACCAGCGCAGCCTTCGGCCGTCTGGGGAAAAGAGTGTTTGAAGACCAGGCCCACAAATCTACCAGCAAACTCATGGTCTACAGGACTGTAGTAATACCCGCCCTCCTATATGGATCTGAGGCATGGACGATGTATAGAAGGTGCCTCAAGTCGCTGGAGATATATCACCAACGATGTCTCTGCAAGATCCTGAAAATCCCCTGGGAGGACAGGCGCACCAACATCAATGTCCCTGTATTGAAGCACTGACCACACTCGATCAGCTTCGCTGCGCAGGCCACATAGTACGTGTTATATCTGTAAGCTTGTAATGTTTGTCGCTCCACACTGTGGATGTGGACGTATTGTGTACTGCAACTGCACAGTTAATAATAAACAGATCCAGGCAGATTCCGGAGGCTTCCGAGGGAGCTGCCTACCATGTTAGGAGCTGTGTGTGCCGTGCTCTGTGAATATATCACAGTTGGTGGCGAGAGGGGATTTTTTGGATGAATTAAAGCTTAAATTTTGTTGGGGAAGGATTCAGCCAGCCAACAGAGAGACTTTGAAAGTTTCTGTCTTTGGAAAAAAGCTACAAAATCCAAGGTAAAATACAGCATACGGTGTTAACAGCTAGAGATTAAAATGGCAGGTGTAATCAGACATTTGTGGGAATATAGACACGACCGGGAACATTTTAAAATGTATGTGGATCGGCTAGAAATGTATTTCACTGCAAATAATATAATCGAAGTTCCAGACAATGCAGTCAAGAACCGGGCTGTGTTGGAACGTAAGAAAGCGATGATCTTATCGGAGGCGGGTCCGACATTGTATGAAACCCTTGTAAATCTGCTTGTGCCTGACAAACCAAAGGACACAACGCTTAAAGAGATTTTAATGAAGCTGGAGCAGCACTATAACCCTAAACCGTTAGAAATTACTGAAAGCTATTGTTTCGGGATCCAGAATCAAAAGTCCTATGAAAGTATCAGTGATTACATCGTAGCATTAAAAAAGCTATCGATGCACTGTCATTTTGGAAACTTTCAAAACCAAGCATTATGGGATTGTTTTGTTTGTGGGGTGAAAAATGATGCAATCAGAAGGAAGTTATTGACGACGGATGACTTGACTTTTGAAATTGCTTCTCAGATAGCGAGGTCAATGGGCATGGCCGAACAATATTCCCGAGAATTAAATAATGATTACGGTTGTCAGTCAACCGAGGTAAATCACCTGCAGGTTCAAAGTAAAAGATGGTGGGGGCCCAAAGTCTCAGAAACTGGAAATTCTAACAGAGCGTCGAAGTCGTGCTTTAGGTGCCTGGGACAACACATTGCTCAAAATTGTCCATACGTGAAGGCAGAGTGTTTCTTCTGCAGCAAGACTGGTCATCTTGCAAAGGCATGCCGACTGAAGGGTAAACCAGCTTCCAAAGCTATGAGTCCAGCGTTCAAAGCTATGAGTAGAAATCCCAAGAGATTACATAGCATGGAAGAACAACAACAGGACGAGGAGATGTTAGAGTTACACGTCATCAGGAGCACAAGGTTAACGGACAGCGAATCGGAAAGCATCAAAATCCACATAGATGTTGCGAGATTCAAGATACCAATGGAAATTGACACGGGTGCATCCATGACTGTAGTACTGGAGTCGCTGTACCTCGACAAATTGCGTGATTTCCAATTGGAGAAACCCAAGACAGAGCTGCGAGGCTACTCGGGAGAGAAAATTCCTGTGGTAGGTCGTGTCACCATACCGGTAAATTATAATGATCAATTTTAGAACTTGCCTCCAAAAGTAGTGAAAGGAGACAAGACTGCCTTACGAGGAAGAAATTGGTTTGGCTCACTGACGCTGGATTGGAGTAAGATTTTCTTTGTGGAAGCGAGATTTTCATCAACGGATGAGGTTATCAAGAAGTATCCGAAGGTGTTCTGTGAAACGGGCAGTCCGATCCAAGGCTTCAAGGCGAGTGTCAGGGTACAGAAGGACGCTAGATCAGTTTACTACAAGCTACGTTCCATACCATATGCACTCAAGGAGAAAGTTGAGCAAGAAATCAAAAGACTAGAGATTCAGAACATTATTTGTAAGATAGATCGATGTAATTGGGCTACACCCATTGTTGTTGTACATAAGTCCGATGGTAAAGTAAGATTGTGTGGTGATTATAAGGTAACCGTAAACCAGGTTCTAGAGGGTAATGTCCCCAATACATTGCCGAATATAGAAGATCTGTTCACAGCACTGACAGGTGGTCAGATCTTCTCAAAACTGGATCTACTTACAGCTTGAACTAGATGAGGAGTCCAAGTCATGTTTGACTATAAATACTCATCTCGGCCTATATCAATTTAATAGGCTACCGTTTGGAGTGTCTTCTGCCCCTGCTATATTCCAAGGGGTGATGAATCAGATTTTGCAAGGTATTGAAGGGATAGTATGTTATTTGGATGACATACTAATTTCAGCACCAAATAGGCAAATTCATAATAACATCTTGAATGAAGTCCTCAAACGACAAGAGAAGCACAGAGTACTAGTGTCTGCTCGTAAGTGTGAGTTATTTAAAAACTCAGTGGAGTAGTTAGGGTACAGAGTCGACAAAGATGGTTTACATCCAACCATGGAAAAATTGGATGCAATTAGAAATGCACCTACTCCCAGGAATGTCACTGAACTGCGTTCATTCTTGGGTCTTTTGAACTATTATGGGAAGTTCCTACCAAATTTGGCTACAGTATTACATCCATTGAATGAACTATTGAAAAAACGGGTCCATTGGAAGTGGTCAAAAGAATGCGACACAGCATTCAAGGAGTGTAAAAGCAAATTGGTAGAGAGCACCATGTTAGTTCACTATGGCATATCTAAGGAGATTAAGCTAGCATGTAATGCCTCTCTGTATGGAGTTGGGGCAGTGATCTCTCATGTATCACGTAGTGGGGAGAAGAGACCAATTGCTTTTGCTTCACGCACTTTCAGTGCCAGTGAGAATAATTATGCGCAAATTGAAAGGGAAGCTTTGGCATTAATTTTTGGGATCAAGAAATTTCACAATACTTGTATGGTCGTAAGTTTACCATCTTTACGGACCGTAAGCTCCGAACAGCAATCCTCCATCCAAAGTCCCCAGTTCCAACATTAGCTGCAGCCCGAATGCCGAGATGGGCTTTGATTTTGTCAGCATATACATATGATATTGAATACAGATGATCAGCTGATCACAGTAATGCTGATGCAATGTCTATATTGCCTTCTCCATCACAAGTTAAACCTGATAGGGAAGAAGTGTTTTATTTTTAATTTATTGATGAACTGCCAGTCACAGCTGAAGAGATTGGTAGAGCAACCAAACGTGACCCAGTGATGTCAAAGGTGTATGAGTATATTGCAAATGGATGGCCAAACCAGGTAACAGACAAAGATACACATTTATTCTTCATTCGTAGGAATAAATTATCAGTCGATAAAGATTGTATCATGTGGGGTTCAAGAGTGGTTATACCAAATAAATTCAGGTCCAAATTATTTGGAGACCTCCATGACCAGCACCTGGGAATGTGCTTGACCAAGAGTTTTGCATGCAGTTATTTATGGTGGCCGGGTCTTGATAAAGATATAGAGTACATCGTGAGTCAGTGTACGACATGTCAATCGGTAAGCAAGCAACCACCATCAGTACCATTACAGCCATGGAAATGGCCTCCCAGGGTGTGGCAAAGGCTACAAATTGATTTTGCTGAGTTAGAAGGACAACAATTGTTCATTGTGATTGATAGCCATTCAAAGTGGGTTGAGGTGTTTGCAATGTAGAAAATAACAAGTAAAACATTGGACATTTTACGAAGATTATTTTCTTCATTTGGCCTCCCTGAAGAAATTGTTTCAAATAATGGACCACAATTTCATTCAGAAGAATTTGCACAATTCACGAGCAAAAATGGTGTGAAACATACCAAGGTTCCACCATACCATCCTGCTTCGAATGGTGCAGCAGAGCGCACTGTACAAATTGTAAGACGTGCCCTCATAAAACAAATGTTAGATCCAAATCCAAGGAAACAACAGTTGTCATTGGATCACAAATTTGCTAATTTTTTGATTCCATATCGAAATACTCCTCATACAACTACTGGTAGAACACCAGCAGAGTTGTTTCTCAAGCGACAGCCACATACATGATTCTCGTTGTTAAAACCAAATTTGGCATAGTCCGTAGAAGAAACACAATTAAGACAGAAAAAGAATCATGATAGGGGTCGAGTAAAAGAGAGAAGTGTGAAATTAAACCAGAAGGTGAGAGTGAAGAACCATCACCAAAAATGGTTAAAGTGGTTACCAGGAAAAGTGATGAAGATATGTGGTCCTCGCACATATTTGGTAAAGATGTTTGATAATGGACAGGTTCGGTTTGTTCATATTGATCATAATTTACCTACAGACATGGAAGGAGTTAAAGGTGGGAATGATTCAATTATTTCTGACTCATCAGATAGTTTTGATACACCAGTAGCAAATCCTAAATCCAATGTACTAGAAACAAATCCAGGAGAGAATCAGAATGAAAGTCTCAGTCCGAGTCAGGAAAACAAAGAGCCTGAAGTTAGAGTGAGTTCAAATGAAAATCAAGGAAATTCCATGGAGGAAATCAGGATGAGCCTCGAATGAGTTTAGATTCGACACCATGTTTGGAAGGTTCAGTTCGAGAGCGAAGGTATTCTCTTTGAAACAGAAAACAAGTGATAAAGTTAAATTTGTAAATATGGAAAAAAAAGTTTATATCCTGTGTTATGTATAAACTTGAAAATTATGCCTGATGTTTGTTACAAGAACTTCTTCATTAAGGAGGGAGAAGTGTAATGTCAGTAAGCTTGTAATGTTTGTAGCTCCACACTGTGGATGTGGATGTATTGTGTACGGCAACTGCACAGTTAATAATACACAGAACCAGGCAGATTCCGGAGGCTTCCGAGAGAGCTGCCTGCCATGTTCGGTGCTGTGTGTGCTGTGCTCTGTGACTAACCAGAAATAGCAGCGAACCCCGGGACTGGGAGAAATTTAGAACTCAGCAGAGGAGGACAAAGGGTTTGATTAGGGCAGGGAAAATAGAGTACGAGAGGAAGCTTGCAGGGAGCATTAAGACGGACTGTAAAAGCTTCTACAGATATGTAAAGAGAAAAAGATTAGCAAAGACAAACGTAGGTCCCCTGCAGTCAGAATCAGGGGAAGTCATAATGGGGAACAAAGAAATGGCAGACTAATTGAACAAGTACTTTAGTTCGGTATTCACTAAGGAGGACACAAACAACATTCCGGATATAAAAGGGGTCAGAGGGTCTAGTAAGAAGGAGGAATTGAGGGAAATCCTTATTAGTCGGGAAATTGTGTTGGGAAAATTGATGGGATTGAAGGTCGATAAATCCCCAGAGCCTGATGGACTGCATCCCAGAGTACTTAAGGAAGTGGCCTTGGAAATAGCGGATGCATTGACAGTCATTTCCCAACATTCCATAGACTCTGGATCAGTTCCTATGGAGTGGAGGGTAACCAACGTAACCCCACTATTTAAAAAAGGAGGGAGAGAGAATACAGGGAATTATAGACTGGTCAGCCTGACATCGGTAGTGGGTAAAATGATGGAATCAATTATTAAGGATGTCATAGCAGCGCACTTGGAAAGAGGTGACATGATAGGTCCAAGTCAGCATGGATTTGTGAAAGGGAAATCATGCTTGACAAATCTTCTGGAATTTTTTGAGGATGTTTTCAGTAAAGTGGACAAGGGAGAACCAGTTGATGTGGTGTATTTGGACTTTCAGAAGGCTTTTGACAAGGTCCCACACAAGAGATTAATGTGCAAAGTTAAAGCACATGGGATTGAGGGTAGTGTGCTGATGTGGATTGAGAACTGGTTGGCAGACAGGAAGCAAAGAGTAGGAGTAAATGGGTACTTTTCAGAATGGCAGGCAGTGACTAGTGGGGTACCACAAGGTTCTGTGCTGGGGCCCCAGCTGTTTACATTGTACATTAATGATTTAGACGACGGGATCACATGTAGTATCTCCAAATTTGCAGATGACGCTAAGTTGGGTGGCAGTGTGAGCTGCGAGGAGGATGCTATGAGGCTGCAGAGTGACTTGGATAGGTTAGGTGAGTGGGCAAATGCATGGCAGATGAAGTATAATGTGGATAAATGTGAGGTTATCCACTTTGGTGGTAAAAACAGAGAGACTGACTATTATTTGAATGGTGACAGATTAGGAAAAGGGGAGATGCAACGAGACCTGGGTGTCATGGTACATCAGTCATTGAAGGTTGGCATGCAGGTACAGCAGGCAGTTAAGAAAGCAAATGGCATGTTGGCCTTCATAGCGAGGGGATTTGAGTACAGGGGCAGGGAGGTGTTACTACAGTTGTGCAAGTCCTTGGTGAGGCCACACCTGGAGTATTGTGTACAGTTTTGGTCTCCTAACTTGAGGAAGGACATTCTTGCTATTGAGGGAGTGCAGCGAAGGTTCACCACACTGATTCCCGGGATGGCGGGACTAACATATCAAGAAAGACTGGATCAATTGGGCTTGTATTCACTGGAGTTCAGAAGAATGAGAGGGGATCTCATAGAAACGTTTAAAATTTTGATGGGTTTACACAGATTAGATGCAGGAAAAATGTTCCCAATGTTGGGGAAGTCCAGAACCCCACAGTCTAAGGATAACGGGCAAGCCATTTAGGATCGAGATGAGTAGAAACTTCTTCACCCAGAGAGTGGTGAACCTGTGGAATTTTCTACCACAAGAAGTTGTTGAGGCCAATTCACTAAATATATTCAAAAATGAAGTAGTTTTAGTCCTTACTACTAGGGGGATCAAGGGGTATGGCAAGAAAGCAGGAATGGGGTACTGAATTTGCATGTTCAACCATGAACTCATTGAATAGCGGTGCAGGCTCGAAGGGCCGAATAGCCTACGCCTGCACCTATTTTCTATGTTTCTATGTTTCTATATATCACAGTACACATGCCAGATACGAGACTCCCAAAGCAAATTCTTGATGCGAAGCTCCTTCGTGGTAAACGAGCCAAAGGAGGACAACGGAAACGTTATAAGGACACCCTCAAAGCCTCGCTGGTAAAGTGCGACATCACCACTGACACCTGGGAGACTCTGGCCGCAGACCGCCCGAGGTGGAGAAAGTCCATCCGGGAGAGCGTTGAGCTCTTCGAGTCTCAACGCAAAGAGCATGAAGCGGCCAAGCGCAGGCAGCGGAAGGAGCGCGCGGCCAACCAGCATGACCGACCCCTTCCCTCGACGAATGTCTGTCCCACCTGTCCCACCTGTGGCTCTCATATCGGACTGTTCAGCCATCAAGAACTCACTTTGGGAGTGGAAGCAAGTCCTCCTTGATTCCGAGGGACTGCCTATGATGATGATGATAGTCTTGCTCTGTTACCGAGCATCATACGTCTAAATTGCATCATACAACAATTTTCCAGATGACATCAACATCCTAATGAGGAGAGGCCAGGACATTGAAACTTGAGCTGCTACAATGAGTAGGTTCCATCACTCAGCCATTATCACATCAGGCTGGCCCGACACAAACAGTGCCATTCTCTGACTGCACTGAAGCGCTCTGCTCCGACACATCAGGTGGACAGTTAACAGTAGGAAGCTGAAAGAAATTTAATTAGCTTTGCAATTTGCCTGAAATCAGCGGTGCTTTTCAAATGCTGGAGAGAGCTGAATAATTAAGACAATCACACTTTAGCAAGCTTATTGAATCGCCCGAAATAGCCGGCGCGCTTAATGCATTGTTCGCGGCATCTTTGTCTTTGGTCACCTGAAGAAGAGAGTGTTCGAAGATCAGGCCCTCAAATCTGGCACCAAGCTTATGGTCTACAGGGCTGTAGTGATACCTGCCCTCCTGTATGGCTCAGAGACACCTCAAATCACTGGAGAAATATCACCAACGATGTCGCCGCAAGATCCTGCAAATCTGCTGGGAGGACAGACGCACCAACGTCAGTATTCTCGATCAGGCCAACATCCCCAGCATCGAAGCACTGACCACACTCGAACAGCTCCGCTGGGCGGGCCACATCGTCTGCATGCCCGACTCAAGACTCCCAAAGCAAGTGCTCTCCTAGGAACTCCTACATGGCAAGCGAGCCCCAGGTGGGCAGAGGAAATGCTTCAAGGGCACCCTCAAAGCCTCCTTGATAAAGTACAACATCCCCACCGACACCTGGGAGTCCCTGGCCAAAGACCGCCCTAAATGGAGGAAGAGCATCCAGGAGGGCGCTGAGCACCTTGAGTCTTGTCACCGAGAACATGCAGAAAACAAGCGCAGGCAGCGAAAGGAGCGTGCGGAAATCTAGACTCCCCACCCACCCTTTCCTTCAACCACTGTCTGTCCCACCTGTGACAGAGACTGTAATTCCTGTATTGGACTGTACAGTCACCTGAGAACTCAGTTTTAGAGTGGAAGCAAGTCTTCCTCGATCTCGAGGGACTGCCTGTGATGATGATATCATTGGTTTAAAACGGTTATGGAAAATTGCCCGATATAGGTGGTTGTCCATCATAAGCATTGGCGGTATAAGTGGCCGGCACGGTATAGTGCTGCTATGCTGAGTCAGTTGGAAAGAAAGAAAGACTTGCATTTATATAGCGCCTTTCATGACCACCGGACATCTCAAGGCACTTTACAGCCAATGAAGTATTTTTGAAGTAACTGTTGTAATGTGGAAACGTGGCAGCCAATTTGCGTATAGCAAACTCCCACACACAGCAACGTGATAATGACCAGATAATCTGTTTTGAGTGATGTTGATTGAGGGATAAATATTGGCCAGGACACCGGGGAGAACTCCTCCGCTCTTCTTCAAAATAGTGCCATGGGATCTTTTATGTCCACCTGAGAGGGCAAACATGGACTCGGTTTCACGTCTCATCTGAAAGATGGCAACTCTGACAGTGCAGTGTTCTCTCAACACTGCACTGGAGTATCAGCTTTGATTTATGTGCTCAAGTTCTTGGTGTGGGACTTCAACCCATAACCTTCTAACTCAGAGGTGAGGTGTGCTACTCACTGAGCCACAGCTGATACAGCTAATCATGGGGCAGTTTACTCCCATTCCACCATAGATGCTACTGGTATTGCTACATGCTCAAAGGCAAGGCCACATTTATTGTCTATCTTTTTTTGCGCCATTGACACAACTGAGTGATTTCTAAGTCACTTCAGAGGGTATTAAGAGCTAACCACATAGCGCAGACTAGTCACGTATAGTTCAGTCTGGGGATTGGTGGCAGTTTCCCGTCTCTGTAGGACATCAGTGAATTCGTTGGGTTTTTAAATGCACCATTATCTCTGGAGTCCACTAAGGGTCTATCCTTAGTCTCCTTCTATTTCGCATCTACAAGCTGCCCCTCAGCAACATCATGTGAAAATACAATGTCACATTCCACATAGATGCCTGCGACACCCAGCGCTACCTTTCCAGTGTCACCTCCCTCCACCCTCCCACTGTGTCTGATTTGTCCGACATCGAGTATCTGATGAGCACAAATTTTCTCCAAATAAATGTTGGGATAACCGAAGCCATCGCCTTCGGTCCCCGCCACAAACTCCGTTCACTAGCCACCGACTCTATCCCTCTCCCTGGCGACTGTCTCGGCTGAACCAGACCGCTTGCGATCTTGACGTCGAATTTGACCCTGAGATGAGCTTCTGACCCCATATCCGCTCTATCACCAAGACTGTCGACTTCTACCTCTGTAACACTGCCTCACTCCACCCCTGCCTCAGCTCATCTGCTGCTGAAACCCTCCTCTATGCCTTTTTTTACCTCCAGACCCTACTATTCCAATGCTCTCCTGGCTGCCCTCCCATCTTCTACTCTACATTTACTTCAGCTCATCTAAAATTCTGCTGCTCGTATCATAACTCACACCAAGTTCCATTCACCCATCACCCCTGTGCTCACTGATTTACGTTGGCTCCCAGTCCGGCAACTCATCAATTTTAAAATTCTCATCCTTGTTTTCAAAACCCTCCATGGCCTCTCCCCTCACTATCTCCGTGACTTGCTCCAGCCCTACAATCCTTCAAGATATCTGTGCTCCTCCAAATCTGGCCTCTTAAGCATCTCCGTTTTTAATCGCTCCAACATCGGTGGCCGTGCCTTCAGCTGCCAAGGCCCTGAGCTCTGGAATTCCCTCCCTAAACCTCTCCACCTCTCTCTCTTCCCTTAAGAAGCTCTGTGAAACCTACCTCTGTGACCAAGCTTTTGGTTACCTGTCCTAATATTTCCTTATGTGGCTCAATGTCAAATTTTGTTTGATAACGCTGTTGTGCTGCACATGGGAGGTTTTACTGCATTAAGTGTGCTATCTAACATCTTTTTGGGAGGGAAATCTGCTGTCCTTTCTACACCTACAGCAATGTGGTTGACTCTTAACTGCCCTTTGAAATGGCCTCGCAAGGCACTCAGTTGCATCAAACCACTAGACAAACCTTCACCTCATGGACTGCAGCGGTTCAAGAAGGTGGCTCACCACCACCTTCTCAAGGGCAGTTAGTGATGGGCAATAAATGCCAGCCTTGCCAGCAAAGCTCACATCCCATGAACAAATAAAAAAATAAAAAAATAATGCAAGCTGTTGATGTTTATAACAATCCAGCAGTTTTCATACTCATTTGTTCCGGTGCTAGTCCACAAATCACTGGATTTATTAAATCCACTTTGACAACTTAGTGAGATTTGAACTTTTTAGTTCAGTACCCGAACAGCTACACATAGCAATATAGGAACATAGCAACATAACACGAACATATCAACATAGGAACATAACATAGGAACATAGTAGTATAGGGGTCAAGTTTCGGCCTGAGTTGCTCCTATTTTTTTTGCAGCAACTAGTTTAGAACGGAGTATCTTAGAAATTGCAATTCTCGGCATTTAGTTTGCTCCAGTTCTAGTCAGTTAGAACAGTTTCATTTTAGAACAGATTTTTTTTTCAAAAGAGGGCGTGTCCAGCCACTTACACCTGTTTTGCAAGTTTAGGCAGCGAAAACTTACTCCAAACTAACTTAGAATGGAATAAGTGTCGATTTTGTACGCTCAGAAAAACTTTGCCTACACTTCGATATCAGGCGTAGGTTACAAATCAGGCGTAGGGAACAAGAGATGGGGGGGGTGGGAGAAGGGGTTTTACAAATATTAAACACTTCACTTTTACAAATAAAGAGCCATCATCAATAATTAATCATAAACAAATCAATAAATAAACCAATAATTCAATCAATAAAAAAATTAAAAATCACTTAATAAATAAAAAATTATTTCTACTCACCTACTGCAGCACCAGGGAGAATAGAGGGGGGGGGAAGAGAAGAGAGGGGGGGGAAGAGAAGAGAGGGGGGGGAAGGAAGAGAGGGGGAGAAGAGAAGAGAGGGGGGGAGAGAAGAGAGGGGGGGGAGAGAAGAGAGGGGGGGGAGAAGAGAGGGGGGAGAGAAGAGAGGGGGGAGAGAAGAGAGGGGGAGAGAAGAGAAGGGGGGGTGGAGAGAAGAAGATGGGAGGGGGGGGGGAGAGAAGAAGATGGGGGGGGGGGGGGGGAGAGAAGAAGACAACGAAGCCTGTCCCTGCCGAGGACTTCGAGTAGGGCCTGCACGCAGCCGATGCCGGGCTGCCGACAACGACGACGGTGGACTTCGAGGGACTTCGGGCAGGGCCCGCCCCCAGTGAGAGGTCAGGCGAGCCCCGCTACCGACAACGACGACGCCGGCTGCTAGGACTTCTTTGGGCGGGGCCCGCCCCCAGCAAGAGGCCGGGTGGGCCCCACCGACGACAACGACGACGGTGGACTTCGAGGGACTTCGGGCAGGGCCCGCCCCCAGCAAGAGGCCGGGTGGGCCCCACCGACGACAACGACGACGCCGGTGGACTTCGGGGGCCCCCAGCGAGAGGCCGGGCGGGCGGGCCCCACCAACGAGGTACGATGCGTCAAGCTACTCGACCCGGGATAGGGGCGACGTCCCTTCGGCCTGGGATAGGGTCTTTGCCCCGGAGACAGGACACCGGGAGCTACTGCTCACGCACGCAGCTACCGGCACTGCTTTTGGCGCAGGGCTGTAGCTCCGCCCCCAGCAGCTCCTGCTGCGCCGGCCTGGAAATGGGCCTACAGCTATCTGAGAATCGCGAGGTAAGTATTTGGCGCAATGTTTGTTCTACAAATTAGGCGGGCCTGTCCGATGCGCGCCGTTCTAGCGGGCGTCCGAAACTTGAGCCATAGGAACAGGAGTAGGCCATTCAGCTCCTCAAGCCTGTTCCACCATTCAATGAGGTTGTGGTTGATCTGTACCATAACCATCTCCCCGCCTTGGCTCCTGAGATCCGTAAACTCAGCACACATACTAGGGACCAAATCTGGGACCCTGTCCCTTGTGGTTCAGTTTTACAGGGGTACGGATCTTAATGAGCTTACTATTGGAGAGAACGATCATATTTCATACCCATTGATCCTGAACATCCTGCTGGAACAGCTGGGTAAGAAAAATAAAGTCAATCAACAGGCTAAAGAAATAAAAATAAGTATGTTGTTTGGCAACTGTCAAACTGTGACTCAATCTTATGGTTCTGCTGCCATGCATAAAACCTTACGCTCATTGATTAAACCTGCGGTTTAGGATAGCATCAGAACTGTTCCATTCAATGGGGTGAATTGTTCACTCAAGTGGACATTCAGTGGCTGGCCGGCCTATTGTGAGGGGCGCGCCTCATTTGCATCGGGACGGCAGACCTGTGGCCAGAGTCCATTGGGCGTTGGGGGGTGGAGATGGGTGTTACCCCAGAGGGGGGATTGTGGCAGGAGCCTAAGCAACAGAAGCCCAGGCTGGATTTGTGGAGCCTGGAATATCACTACTTTTCATCCTGGTCTCACACAATGAAAGAAGAACAGACCCACAGGATCCTCTTCTACCGGGCCACTTAATACCGGTCAGATTTAGACCTTGTAGCCCCGGTATCATTCTGGTGAATCTGCATTACACCCTCTCCAAGATGTATTCAAACTGTCCTCTTTTACTTCGGTGTTAATAGATTAGTCCCATCTCTCATCGTTAGATGTAATGTATAAAATTTTTAGTGGGTTTGACAGGGTAGATGTTAGCAATTTTCTGTTGGCTGCAGAGTCTAGAACCAGGAGTCACAGTCTCAGAATAAGGGGTCAACCATTAAGAACTGAGATGAGGAGAAACTTCTTCCCTCAAAGGGTTGTGGATCTTTGGAATTCTCTACCCCACAGGCTAAGTGAGTGGGCAAACATTTGGCAGATGGAGTATAATGTTGGAAAGTGTGAGGTCATGCACTTTGGCAGAAAAAAATCAAAGAGCAAGTTATTATTTAAATGGAGAGAGTTTGCAAAATGCTGCAGTACAGCGGGACCTGGGGGTACTTGTGCATAAAAAACAAAAGGATCGTATGCAGGAATAGCAAGTGATCAGGAAAGCCAATGGTATCTTGGCCTTTATTGCAAAGAGGATGGAGTATAAAAGCAGGGAAGTCTTGCTACCGTTATAAAGGATATTGGTGAGGCCACACCTGGAATACTGCGTGTAGTTTTGGTTTCAATATTTACAAAAGGATATACTTGCTTTGGAGGCAGTTCAGTTAAGGTTCACTCGGTTGATTCCGGGAATGAGGGGGTTGACTGATGAGGAAAGGTTGAGTACTCATTGGAATTCAGAAGAATGAGAGGTGATCTTATCGAAAAGTATAAGATTATGAGGGGGCTTGACAAGGTGGATGCAGAGAGGATGTTTCCACTCATGGGGGAGACTAGAACTAGAGGGCATAATCTTAGAATAAGGGGCCGCCCATTTAAAACAGAGATGTTGTAAACCTGTGGAATTCGCTGCCTCAGAGAGTTGTGGAAGCTGGGACATTGAATAAATTTAAGACAGAAATAGACAGTTTCTTAAATGATAAGGGGATATGGGATTATGGGGAGTGGGTAGGGAAGTGGAGCTGAGTCCATGATCAGATCAGCCATGATCTTATTGAATGGCGGAGCAGGCTCGAGGGGCCGTATGGCCTACTCCTGTTCCTATTTCTTATGTTCTTATAGAGTCATTGAGTATATTCAAGACTGAGATAGATACATTTTTGGACTCTGAGGGAATCAAGAGATATGGGGATCGGGTGAGAAAGTGGAGTTAAGGTCGAAGATCAGCAATGATCTTATTGAATGGCGGAGCTGGCTTGAGGGACATAGGACCTATTCCTGCTCCTAATTCTTATGTGCTTATGATCTAACTGTCCTGACATCTTGATCTATGCACCAAACCCATTTAGATCATTTTTCATCTTCCACATGGCTCCAAGCCTGTGTGTCTTTTGTCTCAACTGGCCTTTTCCTCCTGTCTCCTTTTCACTCTGCTCAATATATATATTTTTTTACAAACGCTCCACCTTGCGAGATTTCCTCTTTGCCACAGCTAACGTACGGAGCAAATCTTAGCCCTCTATCCCCCCTGCCCCTCCGCCCCCCCACCCCCCATCCCCTCTCATGCCTTTGCAACCCCCGTCCCATCCTAACCCAAGCACGGGTCATTGGGGTTGAAAATCCTGGAACTCCCCAACAGCACTGCGGGAGCAATTTCACCGCACGGACTGCAGCGGTTCAAGAAGGCGGCTCACAACCACCTACTCAAGGGCAACTAGTGACAACCACATCCCAAGAATGAATAAGATAACTCCATTTTGCCTCTCACTCAGGAGCCGCTGTGATATTTCCCTGCTTCATTGTGATGGGCTTCTTGATGTAACAAAGGAGTTTGTTTTCACAAACCTTTCATCCCGCGCAGCATTAGGTGCCTATTTGTAAATGTTAACTTGATGGGGTGGCTTTCAACTTTCCCTGTCTTTTTTTTTTCTTCTTGTTTTCGTGGATTGCCTTCAATTAGTTAAAGAAATAATGAAACCACTTTGCTGAGTGACACGGTAAAACATTAATGAGTGCAAGGAAAGCTCTGTGTGAGCAGAATTTAGAAAAGAGTGAGCAAGTGGGATTTTAATATTTAATATAAAAATGTAATAACAGTTGAGTGAATTTATAATTCATCATCGACTGCAGACATCGCATTTAATAACACGTGCAGATTCAAATCTCAGGTTACCAAAATACTTCAATATAGTTACAAGTGGTGCAGAGAAAGCGCTGGCATCTGCTTAGGGTTTTGTAGCATTATTGTTCTCGTAAATTTCATATCTTGATACTTCCGAAATGGCTCAGCGGAGGGTTAGTTATTAAAACTGCCAGCGTTCCCGGCTGGTTTGTTCGCTGGTCGTAATGAGAGCATCTCTTCAGGGTTTTGCTGCTGTTAAGGATTTGTCAGCATGTTAATATGTGCCGTGGAATAGGAATGAATACCAGCGCCCAGATTGGCGAGAGAGAGAGAGACAGAGAGAACACAAGCTTCTCCACTGGAAATATATGGGACTGACAACATTCCTGTCAGATCTATTTTAAAAAAGAACTTGCATTTATACAGGTCCTTTCACAACCTTTGGACATCCCAAAGCACTTTATAGCCAATGAAGTACTTTTTGAAGTGTGGTCACTGTTGTAATGTGGGAAATGTGGCAGCCAATTTTCACACAACAAGCTCCCACAAACAGCAATGTGATAATGGCCTGATAATCTGTTTTTAGTGAAGTTGATTTACGGATAAATATTGGCCAGGATACGGGGGTTACTCCCCTGCTCTTCTTAAAATAGTGCCATAGGAATTTTTAAGTCCACCTGAGAGGGCAGTCAGGGCCTCGGTTTGATGTTTTATCCAAAAGACAGCATCTCTGACAATGCAGCACTCACTCAAGCTCTACACTGAAATCTGAGGCTAGATTTTTGTCCTTAAGACTCTGAAGTGGAATTTGAACCTACAACCTTCTGATTCAGAGGCAATAGATCTACCCACTGAGCCACGGCTGACACTAAGAGAGAATGGCACTGTTGGAGGTGCCACCGTTCAGATGAGATGACCTTCTAAGGTGGATGTGAAAGATTCCATAGTACTAATCAAAGAAGAGCAGGGGAGTTATCCCCAGTGTCCTGGACCAATATTTATCCCTCAACCAACATCACTAAAATATTAAATCTGGTCATTATCTCATTGCTGCTTGTGGGATCTTACTGTGTGCAAATTGGCGACTGCGTTTTCGACATTAACAAAGTACATCATTGGTTGTGAAGTGCTTTGGGACATTGTGATGGGGATAGGTAAGGACTATGGATGGGTAAGTAATTGAAATTGGAACATAATGATGGTTAACTCTGCACATCAGGCACCTGTCTAATTCCTCCCAAAATGTCCCATCTTCTACTAAAAATCAATGCTTCCTTGGACTACAGATCTTAGCTCCCTCAATCTTTGCTTCCTCCTACAATCTACAGGGCTTTTGGTATTGGCAAATCACAATTTCTTCTGAATGGCTTTGTGTTCGGCCCTACTCTTTCCAACTTTGTCAAGGACAGCACTGTGGGCTATGGCTCCTTATCTAGCTTTATTAATTAAATAATAAAGAATATGGGAAAACAAAATGCCAAAAAAGAACATTCATTCCATCTAACTGACATCTCGATCTATCTACCAATAACTCAGACCAATTTTATCTCCCTCCTAACCTGACAGTAATCTTCTATCCCGCTACCCACAACCAGACCAGGAAGCTCTCCATTTCTACTTTGAGTGCATTAGCCGAGTCCGTATAGAGTGTGTTAAGCGACAAAGGCAAACTGATCCTTTTTTCTAACTGGCCATGAGCTTCGCCAGTGACTTAAAACAGTGATCAGCTGAGCTGTATGAGGCAAAGGAAGTCCCAGTTTCGATCTGTGATCTCACAAGAGCATAAGAACTTAAGAATTAGGAGCAGGAGTAAGATCGTGGCTGATCTCCAACCTCAACTCCACTTTCCCACCCAATCACCATATTCCTTGATTCCCCTAGAGTCCAAAAATCTATCTATCTCAGCCTTGAAAATACTCAATGACTCAACATCCACAGCCCTTTGGGGTAGGGAATTCCAAAGATTCACAACCCTCTGAATGAAGAAATATCTCTTCATCTCAGTCTGAAATGGCTGACCCCTTATCTTGAGACTCTGCCCCTTTCCAGCCAGGGGAAACAACCTCTCAGCATTTATCCTGTCAGTACCCTCAGAATCTTCTATGTTTCAATGAGGTCACCTCTCAATCTTCTAAACTCTAGCGAGTATAGGCCTAGTCTACTAAATTTCTCTTCATAGGACAACCCTCTCATCCCAGGGATCATTCTAGTGAACCTTCATTGCACCGTCTCGAAGGCAAATATGTCCTTCCTCAGGTGCACAGTTCTCTCTGAACAGCAACATTTAATATTTTCTCACCACTTAAAAATGATTCTGTTTTTCTATTCTGCCTATGAAAGTGAATAACTTCATATTATACTCCATCTGCTATCTTATTGCCCACTCACAACCTGTCTATATCCCTTTGCAGCCTCTTTGTGCCCTCCTCACAGCTTATTTTCCCACCTAGCTTTGTATCAACAGCAAACGTGGTTACATTGCACTCGGTCGCTTCATCTAAGTCAGTAATATAGATTGTAAATAGCTGAGGCCCCAGCACTGATTCTTGCAGCACCCTACAAGTTACAGCCTGCCAACCTGAAAATGACTCGTTTATCCCTATTTTCTGTTTTCTGCTCATTAACCAATCCTCTATCCATGTTAATATATTACTCACAACCCCATGAGCATTTATCTTGTGCAGCAACCTTTATGTAGCACCTTGTCGAATGGCTTTTGGATATCCAAATATATTACATCGACTGGTTCCCCTTTATTTACCTTTGTAGTTACATCCTCAAAAAACTCGAATAAACTTGCTAAACACAATTTCCCTTTCAGAAAACCATGTTGACTCTGCCTAATTGTATTATGATTTTCTAAGTGCGGAGACAGAGGAAGGGGCACTGTTGGCCTCAGTGCCCTGGGTTAGGAAGAGGAAAAACTAGCCAGGGTTGTTGCTGATTGTTGTCGGCATTAGGCACCTGCTGAATATATCTAAACTCATATCATTTTAAAGTGGCCACACATAAAATGGCTGCCCAGGCATGATGGGAAATCAGGTAGTCAAGCTGTGAACTATTGACGGAGGCTAACCGAGCAATAACCCTGTGAGGCCCACTGCCAGGAATGCCTTGGATACAAGATAACTATAACAAACCATTATAACTCCACACAGCAGAGCCCCGAGAAATAGAGATAAGAGGGGTCTACATCACATAACGAGGGCATGAATCAGCCCGAGCTGACAAGAACCGAATATGTAACTCTAATAAGGAGGCTACCCAATGCCAGCATCCAAGGACAGTAAGATAAGAGAGGCCCAGGCCATGTTACAAGACAGATGAGTCATCCCTAGCAACACACCCCTTAGCAACACATCTCTTGGCAACACATGAGCCACTTTACGTTTAGAGACTAACGCTATTGGTCTAATGTAACTGTAGTAAACTGCTGTATGTAACTGTAGTAAACTGTTGTAAAACATATAAAGATCCATGAAACCCTTTGTTCAGTAGAGAGAAGCCTGGATCTAGTCCTGAGACTTCCTCCCCGCTGAGCGTTAATAAAGGCCGCATTGGCGTTGGAACCGACTCTGAGTGTTGAGTGATTCTTCTGAGAAAACATTCACGCTAACACTGATGGTCATTGTCCAATGGTAGCTTCTGGAAATTGCACATATGTGAACGTTGAGTGGGTATAAGATATCGGGTGACTGTGACGCCCACCCTCCACACTACCATTGTTAAATCTAACGGCAGCCCCCACGGTCAAAGCTCTATGTCGGTTACCTGTACAAGTTACCGGAGAGTAACTAGCAGCACAGCTCAGCGGGAGTGGAGAATTCCAGTAAACCGGGAGGGGGAAGGAAGTAGCACAAAAATTTAATTTAGTAATATTCTTATTTGCCACATAAAAAGGAAGATTTGCATTTCTATAATGCCTTTCAAGACCATAGGACATCCCAAAGTGCTTTACAGCCATGTACTTTTGAAGTGTAGTCACTGTTGTAATGTAGGAAACATGGTAGCTAATTTTGCCCACAGCAAGCTCCCACAAACAGCAACGTGATAATGACCAGAAAATGGCCCTGAAATTCCGTTTTGTCCTTCCCGCGGGCATTTTTAGAGAAAAAATACGCACCCACCTTAAGCTGCTGCCCACGTTTGACTTTCCGATGTTGTGGCCTGAGCTGACTGCCAGTCGCAGTGCGTGCATGTCGACGTGTGGGCAGGCCTACAGCTGGAGTCACATGGCTCTGGGCAGCCAATCAGGTAAAGTATCATAGTTATAGGTGTTCCAAAAGGTCCTAAACTCCTATTACATTGATTGAGAAATAGCCCCAAACACCCAAAACACTAATAAAAAATAGAAAATAGACACAACATTCATTTAAATTAAAGTTATTAATGTCTTAAAAAATAATATTTTCCGATTATAACATTTTTTAAAAACTTACCGTTGTGGGGAGGTGTTTTAATGATAAAATATGTTTTAATAACTTTATTTTTATATGTTTTTGTGTTTTTTAAAACTTGCGCCTGTAAAAGTAGACTACGTGCCTGCTTTTTCAGGCGCAGATTTTTGATGACATTTGTATGAGTAACTATCAGAAATTTGCACTTACAAATGTCCTCGCTCCTGATCTGCGGAGGATCTGTCAAGCCAGAAACTTGACAGATCGGAAAAGCCGGTTTTCAGCGCATGCGCATTGCGTGCCGAAAATCGTCTTTTCCGATGCCTTCCCTGGTCCGTACACACTCTGTACGGACCAGGGGAGGCCGGAATTTCAGGGCCAATCAGTTTTAGTGATGTTGGTTGAGGGATAAATATTGCCCATAACACCAGAGAGAACTCCCCTGCTTTTCTTTGAAATAATGCCATGGGATCTTTTACGTCCACCTGAGAGGGCAGACGGGGCCTCGGTTTAACAGCTGATCCGAAAGATGGCACCTCCAATAGTATGGCACTCCCTGCGTCCTGCACTGGAGTGTCAGCCTGGATTTTTGTGCTCATGACTATGGAGTGGGACTTAAACACACAACCTTCCGACTCTGAGGTGAGGGCGCTACCAACTGAGACACTGGCTGATACTGTTGAGTGTTTCCTTACTTTTTGTTCAATGGGAAGGGCGTGTGGATGAATGTTTTCCTTTCACAGTACTCCCTAGTCTGTGTACTTATCATTCCAGCATTAACCATTCCCAACACTTAGAACATAAGAAATAGGAGCAGGAGTAGGCTACTTGGCCCCTCGAGTCTGCTCCGCCATTCA
The DNA here is from genome assembly GCF_044704955.1 of Pristiophorus japonicus. Lineage (NCBI taxonomy): Eukaryota > Metazoa > Chordata > Chondrichthyes > Pristiophoridae > Pristiophorus > Pristiophorus japonicus. The sequence continues at coordinate 180,861,789 of NC_091989.1, forward strand.
ATAAGATCATGGCTGATCTGATCATGGACTCAACTCCATTTCCCTGCCAGCTTCCAATAACCCTTGACTCCCTTATCATTCAAAAATCTGTCTATCTCCACCTTAAATATATTTAAAGACCGAGTCTCTACAGCTCTCTGGGATAGAGAATTCCAAAGATTAACAACCCTCTGAGAGAAGAAATTCTGTTTTAAATGGGCAACCCCTTATTCTGAAACTATGCCCCCTAGTTCTAGATTCTCCCACGAGGGGAAACTTCCTCTCTGCATCGAACCTGTCAAGCACCCTCAGAATCATATATGTTTCAATAAGATCACCTCTCATTCTTCTAAACTCCAAGGAGTATAGGCCCAACGTGCTCAACCTTTCTTCATATGACAACCCCTTCATCTCAGGAATCAACCTCTTAGTGACAGCAGTCATTATCCTCAGCCTTTATTATTTCGACCATGTATCATTGTTAGTAATTTTCAGTCTTTGAATTTACCATCCTTTGTATGTATCACTCCCAGTACTCATCAAATCCAGGAATTACTATTTGCATAATTTACTATTCCTCGTATTTACTTTTCCTATTCCTTATCAGTCCCGATGCTTATTAATCCCAGGATTTACTATACCTCACATTTACCATGAAGAGTATTTACCGTTCCTCGTCCTCATCATTCCAAGTGCCTGTCAATCCCGGAACTTGATGTTCCAACGCATTCCTGGATGGCCTTCCACATTCTACCCTACGTATACTAGAGGTGATCCAAAACTCGGCTGCCCGTGTCCTAACTCGCACCAAGTCCTGCTCACCCATCACCCCTGTGCTCGCTGACGTGCACTGGCTCTCGGTTAAGCAACGCCTTGATTTCAAAATTCTCATCCTTGTTTACAAATCCCTCTATGCTCTATGGCCTCGCCCCTCCCTATCTCCATAATCTCCTCCAGCCCCATGACCCCCCCCCCCCCCCCCGACATGTCTGTGCTCCTCTAATTCTGAACTCTTGAGCTTGCCTGATTAAAATCGCACATCCATTGGTGGCCGTGCCTTCTGTTGCTAGGCCATAAACTCTGGAATTCCTTGCCTAACACTGCTGTAAAGCACCTTGGGATGTTTTACTATGTTAAAGGTGCTATATAAATAAAAGTTCTTGTTGTTGTTGGTAAACCTCTCCACCTCTCTTTCCTCCTTCCGATGCTCCTTAAAACCTACCTCTTTGACCAAGCTTTTGGTCACCTGCGCTAATTTCTACTTATGCGGCTCGGGTCAATTTTTTTATTTCATAATACTCCTGTGAAATGACTTGAGACGTTTCACTACGTTAAAGGCGCTATATAAATACAAGTTGTTGTTGTTCCCAGTATTCTGCATTCCTAGTAGTTACCTGGAAGTTGCTATTTTCTTGCATGAGGATCTGTACTATTCGTCGTCAAGCGGCTGTGGTAGAATTTTACTCCTGTTAAACGTCAGTTCTGAAGAAACTGTAATAAATTGCTTCTTAGTATATTAATGTATTATTGAAGTATTTTCAGTTACAGCAACTGCAAATTAATGGCTCATCTGCTGTGAAATGAAATGTAATGAGCACAGGATATTCCTTTTGAAAACTTGATGAAGTTCTCTGACAGAATAATAATTATATTACTTCTGATAGTGCCGCTCCTGAATTACTGCACTCGGCACTTCAAAACCCACTTGTGCCTGTCCTTCTATTTCTTTCTTTCTTTCTGTCAGATGTGACGTTAAACCGAGGCCCCGTCTGCCCTCTCAGAGGGATGTAAAAGATACCGTGGTGCTATTTCGAAGAAGAGCAGGGGAGTTATCCCCGGTGTCCTGGACAATATTTATCCCTCATTCAACATAACAAAAACAGATTATCTGGTCATTATCATATTGCTGTTTGTGGGAACTTGCTGTGCGCAAATTGGCTGCCGCGTTTCCCACATTACAACAGTGGCTACACTCCAAAAGTACTTCATTGGCTGTAAAGCGCTTTGGGATGTACTGAGGTTGTGAAAGGTGCTATATAAATGTATTTCTCAATTTCTCTCTTTTTTTCTTTCTCTCTTTTTCTCTCTTTCTTTCTTTCTCTCTCTTTTACTTTCTTTATCTCTGCAATTTCTGCCAGTGTCTCCGTTTGTTGACACGATCATAAGTTCTTGCATTTTTTTCCTCTTCCACTTTTTTGTTGAATTTGTTCGCAGGGTGTGCATGACACTGGCTGTATTTTGGTTCTTTTGCCAATCACCTTTAATCTGTGGTTCTCAACCCTTCTGCCGCAGGGAACAGTTTCTCTCTACTCTATCCAGATCCCTCATGATTTTGAACACCTCTATCAAATCTCCTCTCAAGCTTCCCTGCTCTAAGGAGAACAACGCCAGCTTCTCCAGTCTATCCATGTAACTGAAGTCCCGCATCCTTGGAATCATTCTTGTTAATGTGGATGTAGTGTATTGGAACTTCCAGAAGGCATTTGAACTTCCAGAAGGCATTTGACAAGGTGCCACACAAACGGTTACTGCACAAGATAAACGTTCACGGGGTTGGGGGTAATATATTAGCATGGACAGAGGATTGGCTAACTAACAGAGAACAGAGAGTCAGGATAAATGGTTAATTCTCTGGTTGGCAATCAGTAATGATTGGATTGCCGCAGGGATCAGTGCTGAGACCCTAACTATTTACAATCTCTATTAACAACTTTGAAGAGGGGACTGAGTGTAACGTAGCCAAGTTTGCTGATGATACAAAGATGGGAGGAAGGGCAATGTGTGAGAAGGACATAAAGAGGCTGCAGGGAGACATAGGCAGGCAAAGTGAGTGGGCAAGAATTTGGCAAATGGAGTATAATGTTGGAAAGTGTGAGGTCATGCACTTTGGCAGAAAAAAATCAAAGAGCAAGTTATTATTTAAATGGAGAAAGATTGCAAGGTGCTGCAGTACAGCAGAACCTGGGGGTACTTGTGCATGAAACACAAAAGGATAGTATGCAGGTACAGCAAGTGATCAGGAAGGCCGATGGAATCTTGGCCTTTATTGCAAAGAGGATGGAGTATAAAAGCAGGGAAGTCTTGCTACAGTTGTACAGGGTATTGGTGAGGCCACACCTGGAATACTGCATGCAGTTTTGGTTTCCATATTTACGAAAGGATATACTTGCTGTGGAGGCAGTTCAGAGAAGGTTCACTGGGTTGATCGCAGGGATGTGGGGGTTGACTTATGAGGAAAGGTTAAGTAGGTTGGGCTTCTACTCATTGGAATTCAGAAGAATGAGAGGAGGGAAACATATAAGATTATGAGGGGGCTTTACAATGTGGATGCAGAGAGGATGTTTCCACCAGTGGGGGAAACTAGAACTAGTGGGCAAGATCTTAGAATAAGGGGACGCCCATTTAGAACTGAGATGAAGAGAAATTTCTTCTATCAGAAGATTGTGAATCTGTGGAATTCGCTGCCTCAGAGAGCTGTGGAAGCTGGGACATTGAATAAATTTAAGACAGAAATAGACAATTTCATAACCAATAAGGGAATACGGGGTTATGGGGAGTGGGCAGGGAAGTGGAGCTGAGTCCATGATCAGATCAGCCATGATCTTATTGAATGGCGGAGCAAGCTCGAGGGGCCTTATGGCCTACTCCTGTTCCTATTTCTTAATTTATTATTAATCTTTTCTGCACCCTCTCGAAGGCTTTCACATCTTTGCTAAAGTGCCTTCCCCAGAATTGAACACAATACTCCAGTTGAGGCCGAACCAGTGTTTTATAAAGGTTCATCATAAAACATAAAACAAGTATCAGATATAAGCCAGAATCGATAGAGAGATCAGTCTTCCTTTCCTGAAGAACATTAGCAAACCATTTGAGTTTTCACGGCAATCTGGCAGCTTTCATTGTCTCACACAAAGGGTAGTGGATCATTTCATAGCATCATAAGAATTCACAGCACAGAAGGAGGCCATTTGGCCCATCATGTCTATGCTGGCTGAAGAAGAGCTAATCAGCCTAATTCCATTTTACAGTTCTTGGTCAGTAGCCCTGTAGTTTACGGCATTTCAAGTGCATAATCCAAGTACTTTTTAAACGTGATGGGGTTTCTGCCTCTACCAACCTTTCAGGCAGTGATTTCCTACCAATTACTTTATTGACTTCTCTGCTAGTGGAAAGTAGGTCCTTCCTGTCCACTCTATCTAGACCCTTCATGAACTGGGGGCTAATAGAAATTTTCAAGACTGCGATCACTAGATTTTTATTGAGTAACGGTATCAAGCCATATGGATCAAAAGAGGGTAAATCGATTTGAGATACAGAGCAGCCATGATCTAATTGAATGATGGAACAGTCTCGAGGTGCTGAATAGGCTACTCCTGTTCATGCTGAAAGCCTCAGCCATGCTTTTGTTACCTCTAGACTTGACTATTCAATGCACTCCTGGCCGGCCTCCCACGGTATATCCTCCATAAACTTGAGGTCATCCAAAACTCTGCTGCCTATGTTCTAACTCACACCAAGAACCGCTCACCCATCTCCCATGTGCTCGCTGACCTATATTGGCTTCCGGTTAAGCAAAGCCTCGATATTAAATTTCTCATAATTGTTTTCAAATCCCTCCATGGCCTCGCCCCTCCCTATCTCAATAGTCTCCTCCAGCCCCACAACCTACCGAGATATCTGCGCTCCTCTAATTCTGACTTCTTAAGTATCCCCTTAAGATTTCCTTCACTCCACCATTGATGGCCGTGCCTTCAGCTGCCAAGGTCCCAAGCACTGGAATTCCCTCCCTAAACCTCTCCCTGTCTCTACCTTTCTCTCCTCCTTGAAGACTCTTCTTAAAACCTACTTCTTTGACCAAGTTTTTAATCATTTGCCGTAATTTCTCCTTATGTGGCTCGGTGTCAAATTTTGTTTTATAACGCTCCTGTGAAGTGCCTTGGGATGTTTGATTATTTTAAAGGCACTATATAAATGCAAGTTATTGTTGTTATGTACTGCTCTTTTTGGTGCTGAACTATAAATTACTAAAGTTGTTATATTCAAATTTACATGTTTTATGATTTGAACTCATGATTTTAGAGTGCTACTCCAGCAACCTGACCACGGCACTATCGTGCCCACCTGTCTCTCTGCACTTTGTCTTTCTTAAACAAATGCTTCCTCTCTTCTCCTGAGGGCTGGAACTTAGAAGTCTACCTCCACGCATTCAAATTCTCCGCATTTGCTGGAAAACCTTCAGCGGACAGTTTCCACGTGGGAGGTCAGACAATGAATGATGACATGCTATTGCCAGAAGGTGATACAAGCCTGTGGTGGAGGCAGAAACCCTCACCACATTTAAAAAGTACTTGGATGTGCACTTGAATTGCCGTAAATTACAGGGTTATGGACCAAGAGCTGGAAAGTGGGATTAGACTGGATAGCTCTTGGTCAACCGGCATGGGCACGATGCCCCGAAATGGCCTCTTTCCAAGCTGTAAATTTCTATGAAGCCAGCGCTATCTGTCGTCCTTGTGATACCTTGACCTACAAATCTTCCAGCAAGGGTGACTGGGTGGTGAGCAGCAGCAGCACCTCTGGCAGATTGTTCCACCGCCAAAACGCCTGCCGCACGTAAGGAAGGTTCACTTCAGAACTTTTATGTATGGAGAAAGAGTCAGACTGAACACTCTGAGCTCAAAGTAAAGTGTGACCTTAGTTTTTTATTGCAGGTCTCTAGAGTGCCTCTCCAACCTGTGAGGCCTCCTTAAAAACCTGTGCTCCCAAGGGATTATGGGATCCCTTGGGACTCCAGGGGATGAGCCCTCTGGTGGCTGTACAGAGTAAATACAAGTTTACATATATAACAACACTCACCCCTAAAGTCAATAGTGTAACTATTTACAATGTGAGTCAATCTGGGGCCCTTCTTGCCCTGGTTGATCGTCTCAGTGTGAAAGCTGGTGTTGTTGAATCATTTGTTGGGCCCTCGCTGGGCTGCAGTGCTGCTGGCCTTGCTGGGCTGCCTGGTGTGTTGGGCCCTGCAGGGCTGCTGTGGATGATGGGTTCTACTTCGTGGTCAACTGTGGTGCCAGTTGCCACTGGTGTGTATGTTGGGGGATCTAAAAAGGTAGGGTCCAAGGTGGGTTGTTCAGGATAGTCCGTGAATCGGAATTTGATTTGGTCCAAGTGTTTCCGGTGAATGAGTCCATTTGAAAGTTTGACCCGAAACACCTGCTCCCTCTTTGGCCACGACAGTGCCGGGAAGCCACTTGGGACTTGTCCATAATTCAATACAAATGCAGGATCATTGATTTCATTCTCGTATGACACATTTGCGCTATCATGGTATGCTCTTTGTTGAAGCCACCTGCTCTCTACCTGTTCATGTAGATCAGGGTGAACTAACAAGAGCCTTGTCTTAAGTGCTCTTTTCATGAGCAGTTCAGCAGATGGGATCCCAGTGAGTGAGTGCGGTCTCGTGAAATAGCTAAGCAGGACTAGGGATAGGCGAGTCTGCAGTGAGCCTTCAGTTACCCTCTTCAAGCCTTGCTTGATGATTTGCACTGCTCTCTCTGTCTGATCATTGGACCCTGGTTTAAACGGGGCAGATGTGACATGTTTGATCCTATTATGGGTCATGAATTCTTTGAACTCAGCACTGGTAAAACATGGCCCTTTGTCGCTCACCAGGACATCGGGTAAGCTGTGTGTGGCAAACATGGCCCGCAGGCTTTCAGTAGTGGCAGCGGACATGCTAGCCGACATTATCTTACATTCAATCCACTTGGAATACGCGTCTACAACCACAAGGAACATTTTACCCAAGAATGGGCCTGCATAGTCGATGTGTACCCTAGACCACGGTTTGGAGGGACAAGACCATAAACTTAGTGGCACCTCCCTGGATACATTGCTTAACTGCAAGCATGTATTACATCTGTGAACGCAGGACTCTTTAAGTCCGCATCGATACCGGGACACCACACGTGGGACCTGGCTATCGCATTCATCATTACAATGCCTGGGTGGGTACAGTGGAGGTCATTGATGAAGGTGTCTCTGACCTTATTGGGGACCACTACTCGATTGCCCCACAGAATGCAGTCTGCTTGTATAGATATTTCATCTTTGCACCGCTGAAACAGCTTTATCTCTTCCTGCATTTCCACTGGGTCACTGGACCAGCTCTCGTGAAGCACACAGCTTTTGATTTGAGATAATAAGGGGTCCTAGCTTGTCCAGGTTTTAATCTGCCAGGCAGTGACAGGTGATTGCTCACTCTCAAATGCTTCCATAACCATGGCTGGATCTGCGGGCTGCGCCATTTCCACCCCCGTGGTGGGCAATGGCAGCCTACTGAGAGCATCGGCGCATTTTTCTGTGCCTGGCTTGTGGCGGATGGCATAGTTGTATGCACCCATCTCCGGATACAGGCCGATACGTTGGTATTTATCCCTTTGCTCTTGGAAAACAGGGATATAAGTAGCTTATGGGCAGTTTCCAAATCAAATTTTAGCCCAAACAGGTTTGGTGCATTTTCTTTACCGCATAGATACATGCTAATGCTTCTTTCTCAATCATCTGTAGGCTCTCTCAGCCTTAGACAGACTCCTGGATGCATAAGCAATCGGTTGCAGTTTCCCGAAATCATTAGCTTGTTGCAATACACACACGCGTTGTCAAATGACGACGCATCACATGCTAGTACCAAAGGATCATACAACACAAGCAATTTGTTTGAGCATAACAATTTTGTCGCTTTTACAAAGGCATTTTCTTGGCTTTTGCCCGTAACCCATTCGCCCCCTTTTCGCAGTAAGACATGCAGTGGTTCTAACAGTGTGCTGAGACCCGGCAAGAAGTTACCAAAGTAGCTCAGGAGTCCCAGAAATGACCGCAGCTCGATCACGTTCTGTGGCCTCGGTGCGTTCTCGATTGCCTCCGTCTTCGCATTGGTAGGCCTAATGCTGTACGCTGCAATCCTCCTTCCCAAGAATTCCACTTCAGGCGCCAGGAAAACGCACTTCATGTGTTTTAACCTGAGCCCCACGCGGTTGAGTCAACTAAGAACCTCCTCCAGGTTCTGCAGGTGCTCGACTGTGTTCCGACTTGTGACCAAGATGTCATCCTGGAAGACCACAGTGTGGGGGACCGACCTCACTATGCTTTCCATGTTTCTCTGGAATATCGGATTCCAAACGGGCATCTGTTATAAACAAAAAGACTTTTGTGCGTGTTGAGGTAGGTGAGGGCCTTCGATGATTCCTCCAGTTCCTGCCTCATGTAGACTGAAGTCCGACCCAGCTTCGTGAACGTCTTTCCTCCCGCCAGCATTGCAAAAAGGTCGTTGGCCTCCGGTAGTGGGTATTGGTCCTGCAGGGAGAAACAATTGATAGTTACTTTTTAATCGCCACAGATTCTGAGGGTGCCATCTCCCTTGAGAACTGGAACGATCGGACTGGCCCACTCGTTAAACTCAATCGGTGAAATGATGCCCTCTCTTTGCAGACAGTATAGCTCGATCTCTACCCTTTCTCTCATCATGTACGGTACTGCTCAGTCTTGTGATGGATGGGTTGCGCCCCCGGAATTAGATGGATCTGAACTTTTGCTCCTTTGAATTTCCCGATGTGTGGTGCGAACAGCGAAGGAAATTTGTTTAAGATCTGTGCACGCAAAGTGTCCTCAGCGGGCAATAGCGCTCGGACTTGGTCCCAGTTCCAGCGTATCTTTCCCAGCCAGCTCCTGGCGAGCAGCACGGGACCATCGCCCGGTACCAGCCAAAGTGGTAGCTATTCCACTGCTCCATTGCAGGAGACCTTTATGGTAGCACTGCCGATTACAGGAATCAGTTCTTTTGTGTAAGTTCTTAGTTTCGTGTGAACTGGAGTTAAGACTGGCCTTGAGGCATTGTTGCACCACAATCTTTCGAAAGTCTTTTTGCCCATGATGGACTGGCTCGCGCCCATGTCCATCTCCATTGACACCAGGAGTCCATTTAGTTCAACATTCAGCATTATCTGGGGACAATTCGTAGTGAATGTTTGCTCCCATGTACCTCTGCCTTCTCGGTCTGTGGCTCTGGTTCATCGTGATCCTCCGTGTATCTGTCCTCCTCTGCAACATGGTGGTTTGCAGGTTTAATAGGTTTTGCAGCTCACCTGCACACTAATTGGAGGTGTCCCATTGTTCCACAGCCCTTGCAAATGTACCCTTTGAATCGGCATGAATGGAAACGATGATCACCCCCGCAGCACCAACAGGCTGTAAATGGCCTTTCATTCATCCCTTTAATGGTGGACTCTGAGATATCTGTGGACGTGCAGCTGCAGGTATGTGTGACCTGCCCTGTACGTTACGATTCAAAAACAACATCACTTTGTTCACAGTACTTGCAGCAGCACTTGTGTGCTGAGAGATTTCTTCGTAGTGTCACTGGTGGCAATGAACGCCTGGGCTATCGCTTTGGCCTTAGTCAAGGGTGGGGTCTCTACAGTCAAAAGTTTGCGAAGTATGGTTTCGTGGCCAATGCCAAGTAAGAAAAAGTCTCTGAGCATGTGCTCCAAATGTCCTTCAAATTCGCAATGTCCTGCAAGGCATCTTAGCTCGGCAATATAACTTGCCACTTCCTGGCCTTCAGACCTTTTGTAGGTGTAGAACCGGTACCTCACCATCAGAATGCTTTCCTTCAGGTTCAAATGCTCTCGGACCAGTGTGCACAAATCGTCGTAGGATTTCTCCGTGGATTTCGCTGGAGTGAGCAGATTCTTCATTAGGTCATATGTTGGTGCCCCACAGACGGTGAGGAGGATCGCCCTTCGTTTGGCAGCGTTCTCTTCCCCATCTAGCGTGTTGGCCACGAAGTATTGGTCGAGTCGCTCCACAAAAGTTTCCAAATCATTTCCCTCCGAGAATTTCTCCAGGATGCGCACTGTTCTCTGCATCTTGGGGTTCGCTATCTGTATCTCGTCACCAGTTGTTATGTATGGAGGAAGAACCAGACTGAACACTGTGAGCTCAAAATAAAGTGTGACCGTAGTCTTTTATTGCAGGTCTCCAGATTGCCTCTCCAATCTGTGAGGCCTCCTTAAATACCTGTGCACCCAAGGGATTATGGGATCCCTTGGGACTCCAGGGGCTGAGCCCTCTGGTGGCTGTACAGAGTAAATACAAGTTTACATATATAACAGGAACCATAACCATAACCCCGCTATTTTTTATGAATGCGATGATGAAAATTGGAGAGGAGAAAAATCCTACATTCCAGCTTTTCGCTGTCATACTAAGAAGTGATACAAAGCAACAACTAGGCATTATCATGCAGGGAGAGAGAGGAAAATCAGAGGGCAGTTCACCATGGGCTGATTGCATGCACGTTTGTGCATAACATAAAACAGTCAGAAACAACTCTAATGAATTAGTTGATTTAGTTGCTGAAGAAGCATGGGGCCAAATGGTGAAATAGTGTTCCAGAGGTCCAACTTCTACAGACAAGAGACAGCGTTCTAGGGTACCACAGGTAGGAGAAATAATGTGCTGTAATTTGCGGCCCCTACCCAGAAAAAGGAGCTCCATGGCGGAGAGTTGGACTATTTGGAAATCTCAGGAAAGTGCCTCTGACTGAGTGTTGGCTGTGGCTCAGCGGTTAGTACCCTCGCCTCTGAGTCAGAAAGTTGGGCGTTCAAGTCCCCGTTCCAGAAACTTGAGCACATAAATCTAGGCTGACACTCCCAGTGCAGTGCTGAGGGAGTACTGCACTGTCAGAGGTGCTGTCTTTTGAATGAGGCCCCATCTGCCCTCTCGGGTGGACGTTAAAGTTCCCATGGCACTATTTCGAAGAAAAGCATGGAGTTATTCCCAGTGTCCTGGCCAATATTTATCTCTCAATCAACATAACGGGTCAAAATTTGCGGTTGGAGGCTTCTGACCGAAAACATTTATATGAAAATGCCCGGTGGTCCCGGAGGAACTGGCGTATCTGAGGCCTAGCCGTACAGTCCAGCATAGGGACCCACATATTCCAGGAGCGTATGCGTATCCTGGAATCACATGGGCTTGCACCATATTCTCAGTGCAACTACAGATGGTAAATAAATGCCAACCATACCAGCGATGCCCACATCCCAAGAATGAATTTGTCAAAAATTGATCATAAAAGTGCAGTAATAAGCTTAAGGGTCTAAATCTTTGGAAAACCAAATTGGATAGACCTTCTCACAATGTCATTATAAGGTCGTAGAATACTACAATGTACTCTTTGAAGAATCTCTTTTAGCCACTATGGGAATTGAGGGATATGAAGACCGGACAGGTAAGTGGAGTTGAGTTTGATGATCAGCCATGATCTGGTTGGAAACCAGTAACTAGTGGCGTGCCGCAGGGTTCGTGCTGGGACCCCAACTATTTACAATCTATATTAATGACTGAGTGTAACGTAGCCAAGTTTGCTGATGATATAAAGATGGGAAGAAAAGCAATGTGTGAGGAGGACACAAAAAATCTGCAAAAAGGACATCGACAAGCTAAGTGAGTGGGCAAAAATTTGTCAGATGGAGTATAATGTTGGAAAGTGTGAGGTCATGCACTTTAGTAGAAAAAAAAAATCAAAGAGCAAGTTATTATTTAAATGGAGAAAGATTGCAAAGTGCTGCAGTACAGCGGGACCTGGGGGTACTTGTGCATGAAACACAAAAGGTTAATATGCAGGTACAGCAAGTGATCAGAAAGGCCAAAGGTAGCTTGGCCTTTATTGCAAAGGAGATGGACTATAAAAGCAGGGAAGTCTTGCTATAGCTATATAAAGTATTGTTGAGGCCACACCTGGAATACTGTGCACAGTTTTGGTTTCCATATTTACAAAAGGATATACTTGCTTTGGAGGCTGTTCAGAGAAGGTTCATTAGGTTGATTCCGGGGATGAGGGGGTTGACTTTTGAGTAAAGGTTGAGTAGGTTGGGCCTCTACTCATTGGAATTCAGAAGAATGAGAGGTGATTTTATCGAAACGTATAAGATTATGAGGGGGCTTGACAAGGTGAATGCAGAGAGGATGTTCCACTGATAGGGGAGAGTAGAACTAGAGGGCACGATCTTAGAATAAGAGGTTACCCATTTAAAACAGAGATGAGGAGAAATTTCTTCTCTGAGTGTTGTAAATCTGTCGAATTCGCTGCCTTAGAGAGCTGTGAAAGCTGGGACATTGAATAAGTTTAAGGCAGAAATAGACCTTAAACGATAAGGGAATAAGGGGTTATGGGGGGCGGGCAGGGAAGTGGAGCTGAGTCCATGATTAGATCAGGCATGATCTGATTGAATGGTGGAGGAGGCTTGAGGGGCCGTATGGCCTACTCCTCCTAATTTTTATCTTTTTACATTCTATCGGAACTCCAGAAGAGAAGTGATAAGAGTTTGCCAGTACTGAACGTAACAGGCATTCTGTTGTCTTGAATATAATTAACATGAATGCCAAGGTCCATGAGGAGGAGCAACATTGGAACATGTTTAACCAACTTGATCGAGTTTTTTGATGAGGTAACAGAGAGGGTTGATGAGGGTAATGCGGTTGACGTCGTGTACATGATTTTCCAAAAGACGAGAAGAAGAGAAGACTGAGCGGAGGTTAGATAAAGGTTCTCAAAATCATGAGGGCTCTGGACAGAGTAGATAGAGAGAAACAGTTGCCATTGGCAGAAGGTTCGAGAGTCAGAGGGCACAGATTTAAGGTGATTGACAAAAGAACCAGATGTGATGTAAGAAACACTTTGTTACGCAGCAAGTGGTTAAGATCGGGAATGCACTGCTTGAAAGGGCGGTGAAGGCAGACTCAAGTTTATAATTCAAAAGGGAGTTGGATAAGTATCTGAAGGAAAAATAAATTGCAGGGCTGTGGGGAAAGGGCAGGAGAGTGGGGCTAGCTGAGAGTCAGCATGGGCTCGACGGGCCGAATGGCCTTCTTCTGTGCTGTAACCATTTAAAAAAACATAGAAACAGGAGTAGGCTATTTAACCCCTCGAGCCTGTTCCACCATTCAATGAGAGCATGGCTGATCTGTGACCCAGCTCCATCTACCCGCCTTTGCCCCATCATCGCAGCAGACATTCATCCATTATCCCAGCAGGAGAAGGTGGCTGGAGATACTGGGAGATCCCACGCAGCTGGTGGTGATAGGAGGATATGTGGGAGGTTCTAGGCAGAACACTTCAGTGCAGCACTGAGGAAGTGTTGCATTGTCAGAGATGACATCTCTTAATGAAATTATTTCGTGGTCAGCGCCTGATCAGTGCAAAATCCTGCAAATCTATTGGCAGGATAGACGCAGCAACGTCAGTGATCTTGCTCAGGTCAACATCCCCAGCATCCATTGGGCGAGCCACATCGCCCACACGCCCGACACGAGACTCCCAAAGCAAGCAATCTATGCGGAGTTTCGACATGGCAAGCGAGCCCCAGGTAGGCAGAGGAAACGCTTCAAGGACACCCTCAAAGCCTCCTTGATAAAGTGCAACATCCCCACCGGTGCCTGGGAATCCCTGGCCTATGACTGCCCAAAATGGAGGCAGTGCATCCGGGAAGGCGCTGAACACCTCGAGTCCCATCGGCGAGAACAAGCAGAAACCAAACATAGACAGCCGAAGGAGCGTGTGTCAACCCAGGTACCCACCCACTCTTTCCTTCAACCACTGTCTGCCCCACCTGTGATAGGGACTGTAGGTCCTGCATTGGACTCCCCAGTCTCCTGCCAACTCACTTTTAGAGTGGAAGCAAGTCATCCTTGCCTATGATGATAATGAGTGGTTGTAACATATGTTACGCCACTATTCGAAAGGGGGTAAGGAGTTCTCGTGTGCTGGGGAACATTACAGCCTCAACCAATACCACCAAAAGCAGATTGTCTGGTCATTGGTCCCATTGTTATTAGTGGGACCTTGTTGTCTGAAAATTGGCTTCCCTGCAAAACAACAGGAATCACACTTCAAAACGCTATTTCTTGGCTGAATAATATCTCAGTCATCCTGAACATTTGATGAGATGCTATATGCATGCGAGTGCTTTCTTGTGGATCTAAACACGCGCAGAATTGGTTTGGATGAAGGTGAGCCGTTAGAATACCAGTTCCACTGTTTCCCCTTACAACATCTAGGCATGTCTTAAACAAAGCCAGTGTCATGGTCTCAACTGATTCGAGCTGAGTTTACCTGACAGTTAATGAGAAGCAAGATAATATTTGAAGTCTGATTTCACAGCCTGAAATGAAATTACTGCACAATGGAAGAACCAAGTCAGGGTGAGGAGTAACCATTCACTCTGGTAGTCTTACAAAGTTTACCGAACAGCTTCTGTGGTCAGATCTACTTGTTGTGACTTACATTTATATAGCACCTTTCACCACCTCAGCACGTCCCAAAGCACGTTACAGCCAACAAAATACTTTTTGAAGTGCAGGCACTATTGTAATGTAGGAAACACACCAGCCAATTTGAACACAGCAATGACCAAATCATCTGTTTTAGTGTTGTTGATTGAGGGATAAATATTGGCCAAGGACACCAGATGAGAACCCCTTAGCTCTTCGATCAATTGTGCCACAGGATCTTTTACATTCACCTGAGAGGGCTGACTGGGTCATGACAGTGTCACCTCTGACAGTGCAGCACTCCCTCAGTCCTGCACTGGAATGTCAGCCTAGATTTTTATGCTTAATTGGCAGGAGTGAGAATCAAACCCACACATTATCCTGTCTCGGAGACGAGGGTGCTACCCACAGCACCACATTAATTGAATGCATTCAGACTTTACAGGCTCGGAAGTTAAAGCTGAAGTAATTCTTCCTTTAATTTCAGACTGAATGCTCAACGCTGCTTGACAGCAGGACCTGATAGAGAATATCACAGCCAGATCCCAGCGAAGCTCCTCCGATGATGCTTTTTGGAATGTAAATAGCACAAAGCACAATCAAAGCTCTGTTTCATACCCAGTGATTGGAAGCCTCTAAAATAGTCTCTAATTCAGTGCAACCATGCGGACAAATGTAATCCCCTGTGGTCTGAACAAACGGAGATGGATCTGACAGGAGATGGTACTGTAATTAGAATCGCTGATCCAGATAAGAAGAGTAGAGATGCTGAACGAAAAGAGGCAATGAAATATCCTAGTTATAACCCAAGGTTTAAAAAATCATGAAAATTGTGAAAATTCTCAAATTACATCGCCCGACTAATTTCCTGAATGCAGTGCTAGAATCATTGTGTGTATGTGTGTGTTTAGTTTCAGGGCAACGAATCCATCTTAAAAAACACATTGGACTGAAGTGAGCTGTGAAACTATTCGGCACTTACAGGTGAGCAACAGGTTAGTCAGCATCTGAAGACGTAATTACAGTTGTAACTTTTCAGATGGGATGCTTTGCGAGTTAACATTTCTTTTATCAGGTGACAGGTGCGCTGTGTGTGTCCACTGTTGCATCTGTTTCTCTTCCATATTTCTCGTTATATTGGGGGAGAAATTCAGCATGTTAGCGCCCCCCCCCCCGCCCCCCCAGTTAGCGCCGGGAGGGTGGGCTAATCGGGCGCTCAGGCAGTAATGGCGCGGTGGGGTGAATCCCACACCACACGGCAAAGTTGCCGACGTCCTGTAGCGCCGCCGATAACAGTTAGGGCTTTGGCACCTTTCACCACGCGGACCGTGACATCAGAGAATGTGCAACGCTCACTGGGCGGCCGATCTGCAAACTGCAGTAGCGCCTCCACCCCCACCCCCCCCGCGCCCCCCGGCTTACCGCCTGGTGCCGATAGCGCCAGGGAGCGGAGGCGTGAACCAGCCGACTGGCGGCTGACGGGGCGCTACTTAAAGGGATGCGCCATAGCTGTCAAGGAACTTCCATTCCAACGGTCAGTTATGAGTGGCAGAGAGCACAGGATGTGTCTGCAGCCAAATAAAGGCGGCTTAGTCCGCGGAATGTTGCGGGCCGTCAAAGGACTTTGCACTTCATCCCACAGCATATCGCCATTCTGCAATCTCGGAATCATTGGGGGCTGGAGTGCAGACTCCAGTGACCCTCCCCTTTAATGGCTGGAAAGCGCCTTCACGAATGCTCGCTCCCGATTACACAACACCTCATATTCATTAGCACTTGGAGCCTAATACCAGTACCCTAGTGCCTGATGTAGCGCTCTCTTGCAGCACTGAGACTGAATTTAGCGGGCAGTGAGATTGATTAGGGCCTGCCGCTAAACTACTAACTTCTGAAAAGTTAATACCCCAACCGGGATGATGCCGAATTTCTAGCCCACAGAATTTACCGCTTAGAAACAGGCCTTTCGGCTCTATGTCGGTGTTTGTGCTCCACACAAGTCTCCTTCCACACGACTTCATCTCACCCTTTCAGCATATCCTCCTATTCCTTCCTCCCTCATGTGCTTATCTAGCGTCCCCTGAAAGATATTGTAATATATGCACCTGTGAGTATGCTCACAGGTTTGTAGAGCTGTTGCGACTTGGCCTGGAGGGTGTTGCACGGAGCAGTCCCACGCAATAAGTTTTTAAGCCCGTTCACGGGCTTCCAGGCAATTTCAGCGGTCTGGAAGAGTCCGTGTTCCACGTTTTTAATGGCGTGTGCGAGGTTGCAGCCCCTGTTTCATTATTTAACGGGGCTGCTCCTCAATTTCTGGCTGCACTTCAGTCCCACACTCCTGATCTTTGGCCACCCTGTGCGGAGGGGAGCGGGTAGGTCCGATGGGCCTCCTCGTAGGACTGCTCCTGGGCACGGCCAAGGGTACCATCAGCGGTCGAGGGGGTCGTTCAACCTGACTGCCTGCCTCTCTTCCGCGCTTACATCCGAGCCAGGGTGTCCCTGGAGATGGAGCACGCGGTGTCCACCGGTACGCTCGCGGCCTTCCGCGAGAGGTGGGCGCCGGAGGGACTGGAGTGCATCGTCACCCCCGGCAACCAAATTTTAATTTCATTTTATATGTTTTAAAGTTTAATTTGTTTTAATTGCCAGTTTTAGTGTCCCCCTCCCCTTTTATAGGGGGCACTTGTATATATTTATGCTTTTAGTGCCAAAAAACCCCCCCACAAAAAACACAAAAAAAAACACAAAAAAAAGGGCATTGATAAGTGGTTGGAGTGTCCCCTGGATTAGGGATCACTTGATTTAATTGTTTACTTTTCTCCAAGTAAAAGAGTTGTAGAGCTGTTGCGACTTGGCCTGGAGGGTGTTGCACGGAGCAGTCCCATGCAATAAGTTTTTAATTTGGTTCACGGGCTCCCAGGCCGCCTGCAATTTCTGTGGCTTGGAAGAGTCCGTGTTCCCTGTTTATGTTGTATGTGCAAGGTTGCAGCCCCTCTTCCAACCCCCGGCAAACAAATTTTAATTTGATTGTTAAAGTTTAAAGTTTAATTTGTTTAATTTGCTGGTTTTAGTGCCCCCCCCCCCCCACCCCCACCCTCCATTAACAAGGGGGCACTTGATTTATAAATTCACAAAAATAATAGTGGAGCTGTTCCAGGCACTTGATTTAAAGTTTCTACTCAAAATAGTTGTAGAGCTGTTGCATTGTGAGTGGCTTAGCCAGTCACGTGATGCTCACAAGACTCAAAAAAACCCCTGTTAGTTGGGTCTCGGTCATCCACGATGAGGTATGCCGTTGTGAGCCTAGTGAATGAACTGGTAATGTGAAGTGTAATTGTTGAACCTTTGTTAATAAACCAACTAGTTCTCAATAGCAAAATAGTGCGGATGCTGGAATCTGAAGTAAAACCAGAACTTTTCAGGTCTGTGACCCTTCGTCAGAACTGGAATATTTTGAGATGTAACAGATTCTTAAGGAAGTGCAGGGTCAGTAAAAGGGATTGGGAGGAAAGAACAAAAGGGAAGGTCTGTGATAGGGTGGAAGGAAGGAGAGATTAAGCGACAAAAGGGATGATGGGCAAAAATAAGATGGTAATGGGACAAGCTAAGATTATTCTTTCCTCCCCTCCCCTTTCACTTGCAAGTTCCACATTCTCACCACTCCCAGGGTAAAGAAATTTCTCCTGAATTTCCTATTGGATTTATTACTGACTATCTTATATTTATGGCCCCTAGTTCTGGCGGCCCCCACAACCGGAAACACCTTGGGATGTGGGCATCGCTGGCACGGCCAGTATTTATTTCCCATCCCTAATTGCCTCGAGAAGTTGATTGTGAGCCACCTTCTTGAACTGCTGTAGTCCATATGGGGAAGATGTTCCCACAGTGATGTTAGGCAGGGAGTTCCAGGATCTTGGCCCAGCAACGACGAAGGAATGGCTGACATATTTCCAAATCAGGATGGTGTGCGACTTGGCGAAGAACTTGGAGATAGTCGTGTTCCCTTGCCCCACTGCCTAATCATTGTAGGTGGTCAAGGTCATGGGTTTGGGAGGTGCTTTTGAAGAAGCCTTGGCGAGTTGTTGCAGTGCATCTTGTTCATTCATAGGCAGTCCCTTGAAACGAGGCTGACTTGCTTCCACGCCGAAAACGGATGAGTTCACAGGTGTTTCAATGATATCCCGGACCCCAAACTACATCCTGAAGGGTGGAAGACGCCTTGTGTGGATATTTTTAACATGTGGTGGCCATTGTACCCCAGCCAGCACATGTGCTAGACAGAGCTAGTTCTTGGTCCAGTGGCAAGGATTAACCAAGACGACCGGAGACCAGCTCTGCTGCACGGACCCAGTGCGCACACATATCGCAGTGTGGGCTGGCCCGTGCTGCCCCTGGGCCCCTGGCCCCGAATTCACGCCTCCCCTGGGCCCCGATCACATCCCACTACAGTCCCTCGCCACTCCTGCTCCTGCTGTACCAGTCAGCGAGCACAGAGTGCATCTTGTAGAGGGAAACTGAACGAGGAAAAACACTGATACGGTTCCCATCAGGAAAAATGCTCCACAAACCCGTGCTTAAATTTACTGGTGATTACATGAATAAGAACTGTAAAGATGCCAGTTTGACACTAATGAATTTGAAAAAAATTCAGAGTCTAAAAATATTCACATTCCACCAGCAATTTGCAAACAGCGAAAATTATTAGACCATGGAAATGTTGGCATTTGCAGAACTTAAACCGGAGAGAGAGAGACACAATAAATCATTTCCGCAGGTGTTTTATCAGCTCATTGCTGTACAGGAGGAAAGGAAAATTAAAATGTCATTTTCAACAAATCCTTTTTTCTGTCAGCTCTCTCACCTCCTTATTCTCATCCTCTAAAGGTGTTGACACTTTGCTGGAGATCGCCAGGCTCCAGTGATGCTCAACACCTCAACGAATTGGCCTTTCTTCATGGATGTGCTGAGCCAGTGAGATTCCGAAGAGGTATTCCACTAAGTCATGAATCACAGCAAAATCTTACATTTATCTTGTGTCCTGAACACAGGAGAATGTCCCAAGGTGCTTTACAGGAGAGTAATCAGAAAGAAAGATTTGAATTTCTATTGTACCTTTCACATCCATCGGATGTCCCAAAGCACTTTACAGCCAATGAAGTACTCTTTGAAGTGTAGACACTGTTGTAATGTAGGAGACGCGGCAGTCAATTTGCCACAGCAAGTCACTGGAGATATATCACCAACGATGTCTCCGCAAGATCCTGCAAATCCCCTGGGAGGACAGGCACACCAACATCAGTGTCCTCGTCCAGGCTAACATCCCCAGTATTGAAGCACGGACCACACTCGATCAGCTTCGCTGAGCAGGCCACATAGTACGCATGCCAGATACGAGACTCCCTAAGCAAATGCTTTATGCAGAGCTCCTTCATGGTAAATGAGCCAAAAGTGGGCAGCAGAAGTGTTACAAGGACACCCTCAAAGCCTTCCTGGTAAAGTGCGACATCACCACTGACACCTGGGAGACCCTGGCCGAAGACCGCCCGAGGTGGAGAAAGTCTCAACGCAAAGAGCGTGAAGAGGTCAAGTGCAGGCAGCGGAAGGAGTGCGCGGCAAACCAGCCCCACCGACCCCTTCCCTCGACGAATGTCTGTCCCACCTGTAACAGCGTCTGTGGCTCTCGTATCGAACCGTTCAGCCACCAAAGAACTCATTTTGGGAGTGGAAGCAAGTCTTCCTCAATTCCGAGGGACTGCCTATGATGATGATGAGAAAGCTCCCACACACAGCAATGTGATAATGACCAGATAATCTGTTTTAGTGATGTTGATTGAAGGATAAATATTGGCCAGGACACCAGAGATAATTCTTCAAAATAGTGCTATGGGATCATTTAAGTCCACCTGATGAGGGTGGACAAGGCCTCGGTTTAACATCTCATCTGAAAGACGGCACCTCCGACAGTGCAGCACTCCCCTGCAGCATCAGCCTAGATTTTTAAGTGCAAGTAATTGGAGTGGGACTCAAACCCACAACTTTCTGACCCAGGGGCGAGGGTGCTACCAGCTGAGCGATGTGACCAGACTCCAATTGTCACTGAGCCGAAGAAGCAGTTAGGAGAGGGAGACTAAAAGCTTGATCAAAGAGGTAGGCTTTAAAGGGGGTCTTAGAGGACCAGACAAAGTTCGAGGGGCGAAGAAGTTTTGGGAGGGGATTCCAGAGTGTAGACTATATCGGGACAGTTAACATTGAATGCGAAATATTGACGGAAAAGTGTTTTCAAAAGTTTGCAGACAGAAACTGCTCACACTATTCAAGAATATTAACAGTATTTGTAGAGTTTGAGCTTGGTGCTTGTCCATCTATGCTCCCCCTTCATGTTAGTCACTGCGACCGTAAGTAACTGAGTCATTGGAGGAATGCTGAACTGCATTTTAAGAGCAGCCTGGTACATGCGAGAGCATTGCTCTTTCAATTCGAAGACACAATTCCAAGATCAAACTTCAAAGACCTTTTAGCTTCACTCCTTACCATTGAGAAACAAAGGTGAAAGGTCATCACGATGGTAGTACAGAACACGAATTCAGATTATAAAGGTTATAAAGGCCCAGAAATTCGGCTCGGGCGATGGCGTAAGCCCGATATATGCAGCGCCTGATATTCAGCTGCGTTGATTGCAATGGAATTCAATGCCATGCGCTGCGTGTAACGGGCGGCCAATCTGTTACCGCCCATTCCGCGCCTCCGGCAGCGACTTCTTCAAATATTACAATTACATTTGTGAGACATGCACTCCTTGTTTTGAAGCTGTGTTGGGTGTCCCCTACATGTCTCTCTCCATTTAAGTTGTCATATATTGCATCATTAATGATTCCCTCCAGCGTCTTTCGGAAGGTTAGAAGTTCAAGCCCCACTCTAGCGACTTGAGCACAAAAATCTCGGCCCACACTCCAGTGCAGTGCGGAGGGAGTGCTGCACTGTCGGAGGTGCCGTCTTCCGGATGAGACGTTAAACCGAGGCCACAGCTGCCCCTCAGGTGGACGTAAAAGATCCCATGGCAACTATTTCAAAGAGCAGGGGAATTCTCCCCCCAGGTGTCCTGGCCAATATTTATCCCTCAATCAACATCACTAAAACAGATGATCTGGTCATTATCGCATGGCTGTTTGTGGAAGCTTGCCGTGTTTAAATTGACTGCCGCATTTCCTACATTACACTTCAAAAGTGTTTCATTGGCTGTAAAGTTCTTTGAACCATAGAACCATAGTAATGTACAGCACAAAAGAAGGCCATTCGGCCCGTCATGTCCGTGTTGGCCGACAGAGCTATCCAGCCTCATCTCACTTTCCAGTTCTTGGTCCGTAGCCTTGTAGGTTATGGCACTTCAAGTACTTTTTAAATGCTAAGAAGGTTTCTGCCTTTACCACCCTCCTTTACCACCCTTTCAGGCAGTGATTCCAGACCACCACTACCCATTGGGTGAAAAATATTCTCCTCAAATCCCCTCTAAACCTTCTACCAATTACTTTAAATCTATGCCCCCTGCTAGTTGACCTCTCTGCTAAGGCAAATAGGTCCTTCCTATCCTTTGGGATGTCTGATGGTTGTGAATGGCATTTTATATATATACACAAGACTTTCCTTTTCTTTATAGCTCAGTTCCAGACACAGTGCATTCATCGAGTGAGCCATCCAGGAGAGCCTACAAATTATTGTTAAGACGCAGGTCACGTTGCGGAGCCAGTACTATGCGTGAGGCAGAGGGAGAAGGAACACCTTTAATGCTCTGGTAAAAAGGCATATCCGAAAGTATGGTTGCCGTGCCAGCAGAAGTAGGCAATGCTCATGCTCAATGGTCTGTAGTGGCTCATGGTGGCCATTTGCACATCCATCAGGTCAGTCGATTCATTCTCCCTGTCAGGCGCCCATGCACAAGATTAATACGGTGCTGAAAAATCTATATAAAGCAGAGGTAAATTGAACTAGGCCTGCAGGCCCAAAATCATGATCTAAAAATAATATCACTGCAAAATATCTCTACGGAGGATAATCCTTTAGACTTTCTGACAAGATGGTGCTAATAATAGATTTTAATGGGGTACTGGTCAGTGGAAAATGGCAGTGGAGAAATTACAGCTGCTTAACTCTATGGGGCCCATGTCCAGCTGAGACCTTTGGAGATGCTTCTGACACTTCTTTGCATTCTTAAACACAAGAAGAAGATGATAGATGATCCACTCTCACTTCCAGCTTCCAAACTCCATCACAGCCCAAATTGATTCTGCTGTATTGATGCATTTTGACTCCTTTCTTCTTCCTATGTCCTCACTGGGTTGAGGTCAGAGGGGAACAGATAGGGTAGGTAGAGAGGGACTATTTCCACTGGCTGGGGAGTCTACAACTAGGGGACAAAGTCGAACAATTAGAGCCAGATCTTTCAAAAGAGAAACTAGGAACATTGTCTCTACAGAAAGGGCAGCAGAAGTTTGGATCTTCTTCCGCAGGTGGCAATTGAAGCTAAAAGGAAGAAAGGCTAGGATTTATATAGCGCCTTTCACGACCACCAGACATCCCAAAGCACTTTACAGCCAATGAAGTACTTTTTTTGAAGTGTAGTAATTGTTGTAATGCAGAAAACACATCAGCCAATTTGTGCACAGCAAGCTCCCACTAACAGCAACATGATAATGACCACATCATCTGTTGTTTTGTTGATTGAGGGATAAATATTGGCTAGGACACCAGAGACAACTCCCCCGCTCTTCTTCAAAATAGTGCCATGGGATATTTTACATCCACTTGAGAGAACAAACATCTCATCCGAAAGACAGCACCTCCAACAGTGCAGCACTCCCTCAGCACTGCACTGGACTGTCAACCTAGATTTTTCTTGCTCAAGTTCTTGGAGTGGGTCTTGAACCCACAACCTTCTAATTTAGAGGCAAGTGTGCTACCCACTGAGCCACAGCTGATCAACTGTCAGTTTTAAATCGGAGATTGATAGCTTTCTGTTAACTAAAGGTATTAAGGGATTGTTAGCGTTAGTGTTTTCTCTGAAGAATCACTCAACACTCAGGGTCGGTTCCAATGCTGAAGCAGCTTTATTACGCTCAGCGGGAAGGAAAAACTCAGGACCGTATCCAGGTTTCTCTTCACAGAACAAAGAGTTACATGTACCTTTATATGTTTTACAACAGTTAAAAAACAGCTTACTGCAGTTACACAGCTCATCACGGCTGGACACAAGCCAATCATAACGATTATAGATTACATATAGGTTTTTTAATCCAATAGAATTCTCCTAGTAACCAGGGAACCATTGTCAATTTGGGTTGATCGATGACTTTATATGTTCTCTCCCTAGTTCTTTCATCTGGGAGAAATAATTGGTTTGTAGCCTTGTTTACAGCAAATGGTTTCCCTCTTATCTTTCTTCCTGGGGAATTAATTGGTTTATGGCCTTGTTCACAGGAGATGGCTTCCTTCTTATCTCTGCCTTCCCAGGCATTCCTACAGTGGGCCTCACAGGGTTATTGCTCGGTCAGTGAACGTTCAACAGTTCACAGTTTGACTACCTGATTTCCCATAATGCCTGGGCAGCCATTTTATGTGTGTGTCCATTTAAGCTTATGTGAGTTCTAAATATCCAGCAGGTGCCTAATGCCTAAGTCTATATATATCTTTCGACTCTCTACAACAATTCCCCCTTTCGGTAAAGGGACTAGCCCTAGTCCCCTTTTAACCGAAATACTGCCTTTATCTGATATTTGTGCACGGCCCGGTATTCCTTGCCTCAACGTGCTGGCCAGTCACGCGGTTTCAGGAGTTCCGGTTGCTCAAATCAAATTAACAAAGGCTAGCTCCTCCCGTCCCCTTATCAAACAGACTTGTTTAATATCCAGGGAACGGTGATTGGTCCGTTTCTGCCGTTTGTGGCGCCTGCATACCTGGCAGGCCATCACGCCCCATGTTATTGCTAAGATTAATTGTATTCCGACCAGTGTGTGTGAAATAATTCGAATCCATGGGTGGATGTTCACATTTATTCCCCAGTCCCAGACCTTTCTCCACCAACTCTGACTTTGTAAGTCTACCTCGGTATCTTCTTTGATTTTAGTTTGTAGCTGGTGATAGAGTTTTACAGATTGACCCACTCTGAGCCTCAACTCCCGTAATACTTCGGTTAGATGTGGGATAGGGACCTGCTCTGGCTCGTCATAATCCTGCAAATGATCATGGAGCTGATCAGTTACTTCAATAACTTCGGACTTCCGGCGCCTAACCTGGGTGATATGCGCTTGCCCGATCGCGACAGGTCGTAGTGGTGTAAAGCAAAAGTTTGGCTGCGGTATAGGGCACTGCAGGTCATTATACTGGTATGAACGCTCAGTAGTAGAGACGCAGTATCTTCCCCTCCCTCCGTAGCCTGCCCTCGCGAAGTGCATGTGTGCGGGCACTATTTCTAGTACACACCCATTGGTTCGGTTAAACCCGCACTCGTCTAGTTCGCCTCGGCCCACCGGGTGAGGGCATACTGTGATTTCCCCCCTTTGCTTGCAATCTGCTAGGGAAATCCCGGTAAGTATGTTGTTTCGACGAACGGCAGAGGTGGTGGTCAGGTAGTAGCGTATGGAGACATTTTCCCGTATTACTCCGATATTCTCTAGTTGGTATAAGGGGAACGGCCCTGAGTCCGGCGTTGCTATGGGGATCAACAGGACTATTCCTATCCCGGTAGTCCTACCCATCTGGCAATCTGGAATTGCGGGGTATACTCGGGTCAGTCCCTTCAGAGTACAATTATCCAGTGTCCCCCTTTGGTTCGCCAACTGAGCTAAATGTGAACTGTCTATCCAATCGGGTACCTCCCCGCGTTGGATCTGGTTGAGGTTGTGGCGGATCTGTCCCACCATCCACAGACCATAAGCATGACAGAGTTGCCCCTGTCTTTGCTTTATTGTATCTTCTTGTTCTCTATCAATGAGGTGATTGATGGTTTTAGCGTGAGCTTCCAGGACTGAGATGCCATCCAACTGGATTTCGGCCCCCTCCTTTCCTAGGTTGGCCTGGTCTTCCTGGTTTTGCTCCACCCTCTCCAATAACCCCTTCATCACCCCTTTAAGCTGTTCTACCCTCTCATTTAGCCCTTGTATGTCTATCGAGTTCACTACGGAGGTTCCTGTATTGAAAACGGTAGCAACATCATTTACTATTTCCCTCTTCACCCTGGGTGCTAACCCCTGTCCCCGGAACTTACTGGCACCCATGGCATCGGCAGCCTGCTGCATTACGACTTTACTTAATACATTGTACATCTTCCTTGACTGTTCGGTACAATATTCCGGCATCTGGATGCCTGAAATATTGATCAGAACAGGCACAATTTCATGTTTAACATTATCATACAATAATTCCCCTTCGTTGTACATTGTAATCCCATTTTCTGGTCCCTTAGTAGTTATGGGACAAGGCAGTTCTTCGGGCAATGTAGTGATTCTTATGGGGCGCGGTGTCGGAGGGGGTGAGAAACATACATACAATTATATTGCAGCCGCCCCCGCCTCCTCGTAATACCCACACAGCCCCATTCCCTTCTTGCGGATGACTGATTGCTGGGATTGTCCCGGAGGCGCGCAAATTATGCCGAAAGTACATTCATCAGGCCCTTTGACATCCCTCCGTTTAATGCATCTGCTCCTTATACCCGTGGAGCACTGTACACATACTCTTATTCTTATTAGGATTCTTATTAGGATTCACTTGTAACCATGCATTAAAATAAGTCCTGTCCTTGCTCCAGTCCTTGGTTGCTGGGATGCACATTCCGTCCGTTAAATTAAACAAGACTCCATAGTTCATATAGTTGTTTATTTCCAGCGTGCTCTGCTGTCCGTCGGTGTTGCCCAGGGTACGTGCATGTCGCAGGGCTATCCATATTACGAGTAGCGCCTTTCGTATTCCCATTCTGGTAAGTATTATCTGTAATTTTAAACAGACGGCCTGGTCGTCACCAGGGGTTAAGTTTTTTTGCTCTACGAGTGTCCCTGTCACCCTGCAAAATCAGAAGGACAAGGTTATAATCGAACCATTTCGAGCTGAATCTGTAGGGCGTGCGCCCGTGTCTTTACCCACTTAAATATTACCCAAACTCCTATTATGACCAAGGCCAAAGCTATTCCTCCAAACATCGCTGTCTGCTTTACCGTTAGGTTGGGTTTGTGGACTACACCTACCCACCGTGGGGTACATTGGCTCTATTGCCAGAGGTGATGGTGCTATGGCTGCGCACTGCACTATCCGTCTAGTCCCGTTATCTCTTCCAGCCTGTTTATCTTAGCTTTTAACTCTTCAATTTGTTTTATTGAATATCTATTTCTTTATTGTATCAGGCAAGTATTATTACATAAGCTAGTTCTGTTTTTATTTTTGTTTCCTCTGTTAGGTGAGTCCTTTTTTTTCCCTATTAAGAAATCCAAATTAATAATGTTCAGTATAAAACGGCTGTCAATGGAAAGGGTTAACTCCTTTCCAGGTTTGTAAGAAGACCTGATGTCATTACGTGACTTCACGTAATCATCTGAAAAAAAAGTCTTTGTGCCTTCAAAACTGGCTTCGAAATTAGGAATCCGTTAAACAGCATAAATCATTAGAGTAAACTCCAATGTTTTCTTAACTTCTAATTCAAGTACTTGCCAAAGAATTTTTTTTTTTAAATTGTTTTAAAACAAGACCACACATACAATAGCAATTTTGTTTACTGAAATTCAATTCTGTTTTTTTTTTATTTCTCTCTTTCTCCTCGTTATCTTCAAAACCCTCCTGCTTGTTTAGACTGTTCGGGACATTTTGGAAATCTTTTCAAACTGCATTGAAACTTTTTCATAATTGAAAATTCGAATCCATGTAGAGTGTTTTTTACTTATTCCAATTTTTTTTTTTTCCTCTTCTAATTAAACCAATATCTTTTTCACAGCAAACATCAACTAGTATTTAGTAAGTTATGTCTTTTTCCATTTAGTCCGTTACATCTTTTTTTTTTTCTTTTCTTTCTTCAAATTAGGTTTTGTATTTTACACGGAGGGTTCGTAACTCCATAAAGTTGTTAATTTGTTTACTTTCAAAGTGGCGTCTTTATCTTTTTCTTTTTCTCCATAACTGGAATGGAGACCAGCTTTGAGAGTTTGAGTGCTGCCTTTCGTTATCTCAAAATGCTCCAGTTTCAAAGCCGTTACTAAAGCTTGCTGTTTTTTAACATTTTCCAAAAGTTCCTTTTACACCTTCGCAGATAGCTCGCCACTTGCCCAGGAGTTTGACCTGATCAGATTTAATTTAATCTTTTTTTTTTTAAATCCACCTCAGTATTTCCTGTGCCTTCTCTGAATATCTCAAAATCCCAATTCAAACTTTGTAATTTCAATCTTTATTTGAAACTTTTTTTTTTAGAAGCTCTTTTTTTTTTTTAAAGCATTCTTTATCTCATTCCGAGACTAAATTTATGTCTTTCAACCCAATCAATCATTGCATGTTTTCTTTCGGCAAGTAAGTGAGCATGTCAAATAAATATTTTGCTCAACAAACCTATTCTTTATTTGTTTATTCTCCTAGCTCCGTAACTTATCATCCGAATAAATCCACACCTGCGTTTCTAACTTAAATGTCTTAAAACTTCCCACATACAGGACAACATTACAAAGGGTTTAAAAAAAAAAGACTTTCACTCTGTTTCTAAAATAAACAGACACTTGCATTCCTCTTCCAACCAGGCTTTCGGAACATGAAAACATAAAACAAAAATTCATTCTGCAGTCAAAAATCACACAGACACTTCTCACTCAACGATCAGACATTTACAACAGTCTCTCTTCTTGTTTTGGCCGGCTCTATTTTTGGATCCATGACCTTTCAGGGAATTCGTAGTTTTATCTAAATAATTCCTCACATAACTAATTCCTGAGGATTCCACCCTGCTTTAATCATTTTTTCAATTAGCTTCTTTTGTTTTTCCGCCAGGTGGCGGGTAAGCGACCCTTCTGGTCCCCACTCGAGTTTACTTGTTTTCATGGCCATTCCTGGGTAGGACTGGTATCGTTAGGAATCTACTCTCAGCGGTCCGCTTTCTTTCTAGCGCGACTTGTAGTAAACTGTCTCTTGGCTACTGTCAGGTCACAAGTTCTGCTGTTACACAAACTTATACAATTCTTAAAAACGCGTTTAAGCAATTCCCGCAGTGCTCTACGTATCCTTAACGACTACCTACCACCGCTCAGCCCGTTGGTCCGACCCTGTTCACAGGTTTGGATTCCGTTAGCCGCTGTACACCGCTTGGTTCTATCCCGGGGTATTTCAAATTACACTACTGGGTCCGGAAGATGTCTCTCGGTATCACGATCCCACGGTCTAAGTGTGTTCCCTACGCCTACTTGGTTCCTGGCCGTCACGTGGGACAAAAGTCCTCTTAATTCAGGCTCAGGCTAGGCGTTTGAGATATTAGACCGTCTCCTCATGTCGATCAACCAGCTTCCACCTTCCGCACCCTTTATACTTAAAAATTGTTTTTTATACTCACCCGGGTTTTTTTCCAAGGGCGTCCAGCGACTCCGGGAAATCCTGCCGACTACGCCATTGTTAGCGTTAGTGTTTTCTCTGAAGAATCACTCAACACTCAGGGTCGGTTCCAATGCTGAAGCAGCTTTATTACGCTCAGCGGGAAGGAAAAACTCAGGACCGTATCCAGGTTTCTCTTCACAGAACAAAGAGTTACATGTACCTTTATATGTTTTACAACAGTTAAAAAACAGCTTACTGCAGTTACACAGCTCATCACGGCTGGACACAAGCCAATCATAACGATTATAGATTACATATAGGTTTTTTAATCCAATAGAATTCTCCTAGTAACCAGGGAACCATTGTCAATTTGGGTTGATCGATGACTTTATATGTTCTCTCCCTAGTTCTTTCATCTGGGAGAAATAATTGGTTTGTAGCCTTGTTTACAGCAAATGGTTTCCCTCTTATCTTTCTTCCTGGGGAATTAATTGGTTTATGGCCTTGTTCACAGGAGATGGCTTCCTTCTTATCTCTGCCTTCCCAGGCATTCCTACAGTGGGCCTCACAGGGTTATTGCTCGGTCAGTGAACGTTCAACAGTTCACAGTTTGACTACCTGATTTCCCATAATGCCTGGGCAGCCATTTTATGTGTGTGTCCATTTAAGCTTATGTGAGTTCTAAATATCCAGCAGGTGCCTAATGCCTAAGTCTATATATATCTTTCGACTCTCTACAACAGGGATATGGGCCAAAAGCGGGTAGATGGAGTTTGGTCGCAGATCAGCCGTGATCTCATTGAATGGCGGAGCAGGCTCGAGGGGCTCAATGGCCTCCTCCTGATCCTATGTTCCTTGGTCAAGATTGTCATATATTCTCCTGCTCTCACTAAGTTTTTCCTGGGATTTCAAAGTGGTGGAACTCCTTCACTTGCCCGCCTCTCCTTCCTTCTTCTCACAATCTGTGGGCTGTTCGAAGTGGAGACTGTCCTCACTTTATCACTATTTCCCGACTCACCGTCTCTTTCCCTCTGCACACCTTTGGTGGTGTCGACACTGTGGACCATGCCACTTCAACATTGGGTTCTCAATTTTAAAGAAACTTTTCCATAAATGAGGGAACCACCATCACCACAACAACAACAACTTGAACTGATAGAGTAACTTTAACATAGTAAAACGTTCCAAGGCATTTCACTGCAGCGTAATCAGACAATATTTGACACCAAGCCACTATGTGCTACTGGAGCAGAGGAGACCTGATCGAGGTGTTCAACATCATGAAGGGTTTTCTTTGAGTGAATAAGCAGAAACTGTTTCCAATGGCAGAAGGGTTGGTAAACAAAGGACACAGATTTAAGGTGATTGACAAAAGAAACAGAGGCGCCATGAGGAGAATGTTTTTTACGCAGCGAGTCATGATGATCTGGAAGGCACTGCCTGAAAGGCTGGTGAAAGCAGATTCAATAGTAAACTTCAAAAGGCAATTAGATAACGGAGTGACTGCTGCCAAGTTGGAAGCTACGCAGAAGCAGACTGCGCATTCCAACAACCGGAAGCATGGTGCTTTGGGAGCATGGTATCACGGTACATCAGTCGTTGAAGGTAGGCATGCAGCTACAGCAGGCAGTAAAGAAAGGAAATGGCATGTTGGCCTTCATAGCGATGGGATTTGAGTATAGGAGCAGGGAGGTCTTGCTGCAGTTGTACAGAGACCATACATTGAATATTGTGTGCAGTTTTTATTGTGTTCCGAAGACAGATGAGACTGCACACAAGGAGGTTAAAGTAACAGTGACCTCAGCCTTTAATAAGACACTCCAGAGTGAGGAACAGGCCTTCGGGGCCGGCTTATATACAGTGCTCCCAAGGGATGCTGGGATCCCTTGGGACTTCAGGGGATTCCCTTCCGCGGTGGCGGAACATGGGAGTGCATGCTTTACAGATACACATCACTCCCCCGCAAAGTCAAAGGGGAAACTATTTACAAGGTGAGGCGGTCGGGAGCCTTTCTTTCCTTGGTGGACCACCTCGGTACAAATGTCTGTTCTGCTGTGTTGGCTGTACCCTCGCTGGGCTGACGTGTTGTTGGCCCTGCAGGGCTGCTGGGTGAGCCTGGCCTTGCTGGGCTGTTGGGCGTGATGGGTTTGATTTCCTCGTCAGGGGTGGTGTCGTTGATCCTTTGGGTGTGTGTTGTGGGCTTGAAAAAGGTGGTGTCTGCTGTGGGTTGTTCAGGGCAGTCTGTGAAGCGCAGCCTCGTTTGGTCCATTTGTTTGGTGTAAATTTGTCCATTGTCTAGTTTGATTACAAACACCCTACTCCCTTCTTTAGCTATCACCGTGCCCACGATCCACTTGGGACCATGTCTATTGTTTAGCACATACACAGGGTCATTCAGGTCAATTTCCCGTGACACAGTGGCGCGACCATCGTTTACATTTTGTTGCTGCCGCCTGCTCTCTACCTGATCATGCAGGTTGGAGCGAACCAGCGAGAGTCTGGTTTTAAGTGTCCTTTTCATGAGTAGCTCAGCCGGGGCACCCCTGTGTGCGAGTGGGGTCTCGTGCGGTAGCTGAGCAGTACTCGGGACAGGCGGGTTTGTAGTGAGCCTTCTGTGACTCGTTTAAGGCTCTGCTTGATTGTTTGTACTGCCCGCTCTGCCTGCCCATTGGAGGCTGGTTTAAACGGGGCCGAGGTGACATGTTTGATCCCATTGTGGGTCATGAATTCTTTAAATTCGGCACCGGTGAAACATGGCTCGTTGTCAGTATGTCAGGCAGGCCATGGGTGGCAAACATATCCCTCAGGCTTTCAATGGTGGCAGTGGTGGTGCTTCTCGACATTATTTCACATTCAATCCATTTTGCAAAAGCATCCACCACCACCAGGAACATTTTACCGAGAAACGGGCCTACATAGTCAACATGGATCCTCGACCATGGTTTGGAGGGCCAGGACCACTAACTTAGTGGTGCCTATCTGGGTGCGTTGCTCAACTGAGCACACACGCTGCATTGCCGTACACAGGACTCTAAGTCAGAGTCGATACCGGGCCACCACACATGGGATCTGGCTATCGCTTTCATCATTACTATACCCGGGTGTATGCTGTGGAGATCCGAGATGAACGTCTCCCTACCCTTTTTGGGTAGCACTATGCGGTTACCCCACAACAGGCAGTCTGCCTGAATGGACAGCAGAGGATCTTGGCTGGTCCAAGTGCTAATCTGGCAGGCCGTGACAGGCGATTTTATCATTTTTAAACGCTTCCATGACCATCAACAAGTCTACGGGCTGCGCCACCATCAACAAGTTTGCAGGCTGTGCCATTTCCACCCCCGTGGTGGGCAATGGTAGCCAACTGAGAGCATCCGCACATTTCTCGGTGCCTGGCCTGTGGCGGATGGTATAGTTATACGTTGATAGCGCGAGTGCCCACCTTTGTATGCGGGCTGAGGCATTAGTATTTATATCCTTGTTTTCAGCGAACAGTGATATGAGGGGCTTGTGATCGGTTTCCTGCTCAAATTTGAGGCCAACCAGGTATTGATGCATTTTCTTTACCCTGAACACACACGCTAATGCCTCTTTCTCAATCATGCTGTCGGCCCTCTCGGCCTTAGACAAGCTCCTGGAGGCATCGGCGACAGGTTGCAACTTCCCCGCAACATTAGCTTGTTGTAATACACACCCGACTCCGTACCACAACGCATCACATGCTAGAACAAGTCTTACACGGGTTATACAATACAAGCAGCTTGTTGGAGCATAAAATGTTTCTGGCTTTCTCAAAAGCAATTACTTGGTTCTTTCCCCATACCCAGTTCTCGCCTTTATGCAATAACACATGTAGGGGCTCTAAGAGGGTGCTTAACCCCGGTAGGAAGTTACCAAAATAGTTGAGGAGTCCCAGGAACGACCGCAGCTCCGTGACGTTCTGTGGCCTGGGCGCATTCCTGATAGCTTCTGCCTTGGCGTCTGTAGGCTGAATGCTGTCCGCCACGATCTTTCGCCCCAAAAACTCCACTTCTGTTGCCATGAAGACGCATTTCGACCTCTTCAGCTGCAGCCCTACGCGATCCAGTCACTGGAGGACCTCCTCCAGGTTTTGTAGGTGCTCGACGGTGTCCCGACCAGTGACCAATATGTCATCCTGAAAAACCACCGTGCGAGCTACCGACTTGAGTAGGGTCTCCGTGTTTCTCTGGAAGATCGCTGCAGCCGACCGAATTCCAAACGGACATCTGTTGTAGATGAACAGTCCCTTGTGCGTGTTGATGCAGGTGAGTCCCTTCGAAGACTCCTCCAGCTCCTGTGTCATGTAGGCCGAAGTCAGGTCAAGCTTGGTGAACATCTTGCCTCCTGTCTGCATCGCAAATAGTTCATCTTCCTTAGGTAGTGGGTATTGGTCCTGTAGCGAGAAACGATTAATAGTTATTTTATAATCACCGCAAATCCTGACTGTGCCGTCATTTGTGAGTATTGGAACATTCGGGCTGGCCCACTCGCTGAATTCCACTGGGGAGATGAGGCAGCCTGTCCAGCTCGATTTCCACTCTCTCCCTAATCATGTGAGGCACCGCTTGCGCCTTGTGGTGAATGGGTCGTGCCTCTGGGACCAAGTAGATCCGTACCTTCGCCCTGGAAAAGTTTCCAATGCCTGGCTCAAAAAGGGAAGGAAATTTGTTAAGAACCTGGGTACATGAGGCCTCATCGACATGTGATAGCGCTCGGATGTCATCCCAGTTCCAACTGATTTTGCCCAGCCAGCTCCTTCCAAGCAGTGTGGGGCCATCACCCGGGACAATCCAGAGTGGCAGTTCATGCACCATGCCCTCATAGGTGACCTTGACCATGGCGCTGCCCAGGACAGTGATAAGCTCTTTGGTGTACGTTCTCAGTTTCATGTGGATGGGGCTCAGGGCTGGTCTGAGTGCCTTGTTGCACCACAGTCTCTCAAACATCTTTTTACTCATGATGGATTGGCTAGCGCAAGTGTCCAGTTCCATGGCTACGGGTAAGCCATTCAATTTTACATTCAGCATTATAGGTGGACATTTTGTCGAAAATGTGTGCACCCTGTGTACTTCAGCATCTGCCTCCTCTCTCTGAGGCTCAAAATTGCTTTGATCCACCATGGACCGATCTTCCTCTGCCACGTGGTTGTTAGCAGGTTTTACAGAGCTTGCAGTTCATCTGCAAGCTCGTTGGAGGTGCCCCATTGTTCCACAGCTCTTACAAACATACCCTTTGAAGCGGCATGAATAGGCTGAATAGAAGCCTCCACAATGCCAACAAGGTGTGAATTGTCTTGCATTCATTCTTTGTTGCGGACTCTGAGTCATCTGGGTCACCTGAGGCCTGCTGGCAGTTGCAGACTCGTGGTTTCTGCCCTGTACATTTCTACTCGCAATCACAGTTCCAGTTAATTTATGAACATTGCTAACACTTGTGTGCTGAGAGATTTGTTTGGTGTTATCAGTGGTGGACATAAACGCCTGTGCTATCGCAATGGCCTTACTGAGGGTCGGTGTCTCTACAGTCAAAAGTTTTCGTAGGATGGTCTCGTGGCCAATGCCCAGTACAAAAAAGTCTCTGAGCATTTGCTCCAGGTGGCCATCAAACTCACATTGTCCTGCCAGTCGCCTTAGCTCGGCGACGTAGCTCGCCACTTCCTGACCTTCAGATCGCTGGCATGTCTAGAAACGATACCTCGCCATCAGCACGCTCTCCCGCAGGTTAAGATGGTCCCGAACCAGTGTACACAGCTCCTCATACGACTAATTTGTGGGTTTCACCGGAGCCAGAAGATTCTTCATGAGGCTGCAGATCAGTGCCCCGCAGACTGTGAGGAGGACCGCTCTCCTTTTTGCAGCGCTTCCTTCTCCATCCAGCTTGTTGGCTACAAAATACTGGTCTAGCCGTTCGACATAGGCTTCCCAGTCCTCACCCTCCGAGAACTTCTCCAGGATGCCCACAGTTTTCTGCATCTTTGCGTTGGATTTGTATACTCTTCACCAGTTATTGTGTTCCAAACACAGATGAGACTGCACACAGGGAGGTTAAAGTAACAGTGACCTCAGTCTTTAATAAGACACTCCAGAGTGAGGAACAGGCCTTCAGGGCTGGCTTAAATAAAGTGCTCCCAAGGGATGCTGGGATCCCTTGGGACTTCAGGGGACGTGCTCCCTGGTGACGGAACATGGGAGTGCAAGCTTTACAGATACACAACAGTTTTGGTCTCCTAATCTGAGGAAGGACGTGCTTACTGTTGAGGGAGTGCAGCGAACATTCACCAGACTGATTCCCGGGATGGCAGGACTGACGTAGAAGGAAAGACTGGATCAGCTAGGCTTATACTCACTGGAATTTAGAAGAATGAGAGGGGATCTCATCGAAACGTCTAAAATTCTGACGGGACTAGACAGGTTAGACGCAGGAAGAATGTTCTCGATGTTGGGGATGAACAGAACCAGGGATCACAGTCTAAGGATAAGGGATAAGCCATTTAGGACCGAGATGAGGAGAAACTTCTTCACCCAGAGAGTTGTGAACCTGTGGAATTCTCTGCCACAGAAAGTTGTTGATTCCAGTTCATTGGACATATTCAAAAGGGAGTTAGATGTGGCCCTTACAGCTAAAGGGATCAGGGGGTATGTAGAGAAGGCTGGGGTGGGGTACTGAGGTTGAACAATCAGCCATGATTATGTTGAATTATGCTCCTGCACCTATTTTCTATGTCTCTATGTTTCTGCTTTTTTAAAAACGACCACGCTGACCAGCCCATTCCCTTCGTGGCTTTAAAATGTTTTGTTAACGATCCCACTCCAGTGACGCACCAGCAGCGCGCATGCGTAGATCGTTTCGAGTTAGTTGGCAGCAGTCGCGTCCGTTACATAAATACTTGAAGAGAGTTTTTTTTAACCGAGCTCTGGGGAAGTGGGACTGATGGTTATCATCATCATATGCAGTCCCTTGGAATCGAGGAAGACTTGCTTCCACTCTTAAAATTAGTCCTTAGGTGGCTGAACAGTCCAATACGAGAGCCACAGTCCCTGTCACAGGTGGGACAGATAGTCGTTGAGGGAAAGTGCGGTGGGACTGGTTTGCCGCACGCTCTTTCCGCTGTCTGCGCTTGATTTCTGCATTCTCTCGGCAATGAGACACGAGGTGCTCAGCGCCCCCCTCCCGGATGCACTTCCTCCACTTAGGGCGGTCTTTGGCCAGGGACTCCCAGGTGTCGGTGGGGATGTTGCACTTTATCAGGGAGGCTTTGAGGGTGTCCTTGGAGCGTTTCCTCTGCCCACCTGGGGCTCGCTTGCTGTGAAGGAGTTCCGAGTAGAGCGCTTGCTTTGGGAGTCTCGTGTCTGGCATGTGGACAATGTGGCCTGCCCAGCGGAGCTGATCAAATGTGGTCAGTGCTTCAATGCTGGGGATGTTGGCTGTGGATGATGGTATAACTTTACCAAAGAGCTGGCACAGGCTGGTGAGCCGAATGGCTTCCTTCTGTGCTACATCATACTATGTTTCTTCAAGAAGGAGCTATTTGGACCGGTGTCCAAAATCTTGGCCAAAGAGGTGGGTTTTAAAGGAGCGACAAAGGAAGAGAGAGAGAAAGAGACTGGCAGAGAAGTTTATGGAGGGAATTCCAGATCTTAATCTTGCACAGTTTGATCACTTATGATATACAGAGGATTATGACCCCAGATTGTGCCCTATAAGTCCAGTAGAAATGGCTGCAGTCGTTAAAGGAAGGGTAGCTCTTGGAGTTGTGGATATTGTGCTCGTATTCCTTTTGAAGTATTCCTGGTTTCCTGTGAAGTTATGCAAATCTATTTATTAGGAAAACACACGTTGTATTCCCCATCCCTTGAGGTTTTGCCGAAACTTGGGAAAACACTAGAAATGCTGAGAGAAAAACCAGCCTGCCCTCAGTATATTCCCTGTAGATTCCCATAGTATTTCATCTTTAAAGTGGGGATTACACAGAGCATGGTGAAAGAGAGCTATGAATGGAAACATAAAAAATTAACTTGTTAAAAAATAAATCCCACATGGGAGACAGGCAACTGAGTACCGTTAAAGTCACCATCCCCTTTAAGTCCTATTTTAATACTTACATCTGAAGTAATCTTCATTAGAAACATAAGAATGTGTCCCTTGTGCCTGTTCCGCCATTCAATGAGATTTTGATTGATCTGTGACCTTGCTCCATTTACCCGCCTTGGTTCCATATCCCTTAATATCCTGGGCTAGTAAAACTCTCAGCAGTTTCAGATTCAAAATTATTAATTGAGCCAGCATCTGTTTCTTTTTTTGTGGGAGAGTTCCACACTTTGCGTGAAGAAGTGTTTTATAATTTCTCTTCTGAATGGCGTTTGAAAAGAAAGCCTTGTATTTCTATAGCGCCTTTCATGACCGCCGAACGTCCAAAACACTTTACAGCCAATGCAATACTTTTGGAGTGCAGTCACTGTTGTAATGTAGGAAATGCAGCAGCCAATATGCACGCAGCAAGCTCCGACAACTGACCAGATAATCTATTTTTGTAATGTTGATTGAGGGATAAATATTGACCAAAACGCTGAGGATAATTCCACTGCTCTTCTTCGAAAGAGTGCCACGGGATCTTTTATGTCCAGCTGAGAGGGAAGACGAGGCCTCGATTCAACGTCTCATCTGAAAGACAGCACCATCCGACAGTGCAGCGTTCCCTCAGCACTGCACTGGGTGTGTCAGCCTAGATTTTTGTGCTCAAGTCCCTGGAGTGAGACTTGAACACACAACCTTCTCGTTCAGTGGCGAGAGTGTTACCCACTGAGCCACTGGCCGACATTGTGAGCATTCAGTTGTGACTCAGCGGGTAGCACAATTTAAGATTTCGGCGCGGCGAGTTATATACAGAGTGCCTTGTTGTGTCTTTAAGAAATGCCTCAAAAGTGCTTGACACAGATGCGGTTGCTAAATTGTGTAGAGCAAGATCCCACAAACATGATCTGTGAATTTGTTTATTTTATTTTAATGGTGTTGTCCACCAGGACATCGGGAGAAATTGATGCTCTTCAACTGGCGCCAGAGGGATGGAAATTCGTCGGCAGCAACGCCTGCCCGAACCGGGAGCCCGGAGATCAGCCCAGAATTGGGCCTCATCCAAATAATCTGGGCGAGCAGCCTTGTCCATCGCACCTCCGCAGGCCGCTCACTCCTGTGGGGGGGACAAATGTGGCAGCAGCCCTCAGTGGTAAGTGCCCGGGGGATGGGGGGGACGGGGCAATCATGTGCAATGTCGAGCCCCGATAGAGTTCTGCAAAATATCCAATCAAGGTAAGGACCTTCAACTTAAGGATGCATTAAAACTGTGTCCGTAGTATTGGTGTGAATTTGGTTTCACTTCAAACAAGCAACACCGTGGTTCTGGTGTAAATGCAGCCGGACCTGAGCAAAGAGGAATGAGACTATCTCGCTCTGTTTCATTCGGAAATAATTTTTGAGCCTTGATACCTGATGTATTCCAAAGAAATTCTTAGTTTTATCAAATCTCTCCATGGTCTCGCCTCTCCCGATCTGTGTAACCTCCTTGAGCCCTACATCGCTCATAGGTGTCTGCATTCCTCCAATTCTGGCCTCATATAGCACAGAAGATCATTCTGCCCATCGGGCCCGTGCCGGCCTCTTTGCATGCTCAATTTCCTTCACCCCTCTATTGGCAAAGGCCGTGTCTTCAGCTTTCTGGGCCCTAGGCTCTGGAATCCACTCCCTAAACCTCTCCGCATCTCCACCTCGTCTGGACTCTTGCACATCCCTGATTCTAATCATCATCATCATCATCATAGGCAGTCCCTCGAAATCGAGGAAGACTTGCTTCCACTCTAAAAGTGTGTTCTCAGGTGACTGTACAATCCAATAAGGGAATTACAGTCTCTGTCACAGGTGGGACAGACTGTCGTTGAAGGAAAGGGTGGGTGGGGAGTCTGGTTTGCCGCACGCTCCTTCCGCTGTCTGCGTCTGGTTTCTGCATGCTCTCGGTGACGAGACTCGAGGTGCTCAGCGCCCTCCCGGATGCTCTTCCTCCACTTAGGGTGGTCTTGGGCCAGGGACTCCTAGGTGTCAGTGGGGATGTTGCATTTTATTAAGGAGGCTTTGAGGGTGTCCCTGAAACATTTCCTCTGCCCACTTGGGGCTCGCTTGCCCTGTAAGAGTTCCGAGTCGAGCGCTTGCTTTGGGAGTCTCGTGTCAGGCATGCGGATGATGTGGCCCACCCAACTGAGCTGGTCAAGCGTGGTCAGTGCTTCGATGCTGGGAATGTTGGCCTGAGCGAGAACACTGATGTTGGTGCGTCTGTCCTCCCAGTGGATTTACAGGATCTTATGGAAGCAGCGCTGGTGGTACTTCTCCAGTGCTTTGAGGTGTCTACTGTATATGGTCCACGTCTCTGAGCCATATAGGAGGGCGGGTATCACTACCGCCCTGTAGACCTGCCAGATTTGAGGTCATGGCCTTCAAACACTCTCTTCCTCAGGTGACCGAAGGCTGTGCTGGCACACTGCAGGTGGTGTTGGACCTCGTCATCGATGTCTGCCCTTGCTGATAGTCGGCTCCCGAGGTATGGAATATGGAGCACATTGTCCAGGGCCGCGCCGCGGATTTTGATGACCAGGGGCAGTGCTGTGTGGCGGGGTCAGGTTGGTGGAGGGCCTTTGTCTTATGAATGTTTAGTGTAAGGCCCATGCTTTCGTACGCCAGGGTGAAGATGTTGACTATGTCTTGGAGTTTGGCCTCTGAATGTGCGCAGACGCAAGCGTTGTCTGCGTACTGTAGTTCGATGACTCCACCAGTGGCAGCCGCCCTTTTTGTTGCCTTGGACCCAAGCTCTGGAATTTCTTCCTCAACCTCTCTCCCTCACTACCTCGCTCTGCTCCTTTAAGACGCTCCTTAAAACCAACCTCTTCGACCTTATTTTCAGTCGCCTCTCCTAATATCTCCTTCTGTGGCTCGGTGTCAAATTTTGTTTGATAATCGCTCCTGTGAAATATCTTGGGACATTTTACTAGTTAAAAGCGCGATATAAATCAAAGATATTGTTGTTAGCACAAAGCCCGAACCACTTCACACCAATTCTAAACATGTGTGAATGCATCAAATTTTCCCTGTTCTATAATGCCTGAAACATTGATTGATAGATAAGTCAACTTACCTGAGCAGGCACAGAATTCACTTTTGGCTGCAGACCACTTGAATCTCACTGGAGCTAGACCATGGCTGAAACTTGACAAATCATACGAATCCCCGGGAAATGGACATTCACCGGCGGAAAGTTGGGCTATATGCCCAACTACTGCCCAGCCAATGCCCGCAAAACTTACATCTGGTAAAAACAGGTGTAAGGCATGCTTTTAAAAGTGTAAAGGTTTAAATAAATATTAAAATAATTTTTTGTAAATTATTCAAACATTCTCTCACATTTAAATTTAGTTCAGATCAATTTAGTCCCGAGTAAAAATGTTTACATTTATTTTTCAAAAAATTACATTTTTATTTAAAATGTTGAACTAAGTGTTATTTTAATTAATTTTGAACATTTGATTATTTATTTTTATTTCAGTGTTGTGAAATTTTATTTATTAGGTGATTCCTATTATGCTTATGGGGTTTCTGTTCGTGAATGAAATCCCCGTAAGCATAATAGTAATCCCCTTTTGTGATTTGTTGGTCTGGCCCACGTGATCGCTTGGTCGCTTGCGAACTGCGTGCGCCCCATGGGCCTTTCCGCAGGCGTACGTGTTCAAGCCCAGGACCGCAGGAGTCTGAAGCTCCGGAGGCAACAACAACACAACTTGTATTTATATAGGGCCTTTAACAAAGTAAAATGTCCCAAGGTACTTCACAGCAGTGTTGCAAGTCAAAACAAATAAATTTGACACCGAGCCACATAAGAAGAAATTACGTCAAAGAGATAAGTTTTAAGGAGCATCTTAAAGGAGGAAAGAGAGGTAGAGAGGGGAAAGAATTTAGGCAGGGAGTTCCAGAGCTTGGGGTCCAGGCAACAGAAGGCACGGCCACCAATGGTGGAGCGATTATAATCAGGGATTGCTCAGGAGGGCAGAATTTGAGGAGCGCAGACATCTCGGGGGGTTGTGGGGCTGGAGGAGATTACAGAGATAGGGAGGGGCTCGGCCATGGAGAGATTTGAAAACAAGGATGGGAATTTTGAAATCGAGATGTTGCTTAACCGGGAGCCAATGTAGGTCAGCGAGCACAGGGGTGATGGGTGAGCGGGACGTGGTGCGAGTTAGGACACGGGGAGCTGAGTTTTCGATCACCTCTAGTTTACGTAGGGTAGAATATGGGAGGCCAGCCAGGAGTGTGTTGGAGTAATCAAGTCTAGATGGAACAAAGGCATGGATGAGGGCTTCAGCAGCGAATGAGCTGAGGCAGGGGCAGAGACAGACGATGTAACATAGATGGAAATAGGCGATCTTAGTTATGCTGCGAATATGTGGTCGAAAGCTAATTTCAGGGTCAAATACAATACCAGTTCAAAGGTTTAACTATACGTTAAAATAATATTTTTTAAATGATTTAAACAGTCACTTACATTTAAAATTACTTTAGAACAATTTTGTCCTGGTTAAAAATGTTTACAATTATTTTTCAAAAAATTAAATTTTAATTTTAAATGTTGAATTAAATGGTATTTTAATTAATTTTGAACATGTTATTATTTATTTTTATTTCAGCGTTGGGAAATTTTATTTACAGGTTGAACTTCCCTTATCTGGAAACCTTGGGACCTGGCCTGTTCTGGATAAGGGATTTTTCTGGACGAGGGGTGGTCATGTTTAATTGGATGCTACAGGTACCGAGCAAGGGATATCGGGGCTGGCTTGGGGCAGGGAGTGCGGCAGAGAGATCATGGTGTGGGGGTGCAGGGGGGGGGGGACAGTGGATTGCGGGGTCAGGCCAGCGATTGTGGGAGTCGGTAGCGAAGAAGAACTTCAATTTGTTCAATTTGTTCATGTCGGAGTTCTGCGCATGTGCCACCTGGTGGCCGGGAATGGTTGTGGATGAGGGGTGGTTCTGGAAAAGGGAGTTCTGGATAAGGGAGCTTCAACCTATTATGCTTATGGGGATTCTGTACATGAATGGAATCCCCCTTTGTTATTGGTTGGCCTGGCCCATGAGATCCAAGGGACGCTTGCGAACGGCCCACGGCCCTGGAATCTGTGTGCCCTAATAGGCGATGCCTGCTGCACGTCCAGGAACACAAGAGTCGGAAGCTCCGGAGGCAGCAGGTAAGTCCTGGGGCCAATATTTATCCCTCAATCAACATAGCTAAAAAAAAAAACAGATTATCTGGGTCATTATCACAGTACTGTTTGTGGCAGCTTGCTGTGCGCAAATTGGCTGCCGCGTTTCCCGCAATACAACAGTGACTCCATGCCAAAAGTACTTCACTGGCTGTAAAGTGCTTTGAGATGTCCGGTGGTCGTGAAAGCCGCGATATAAATGCAGGTCTTTCTTTCTTTAAGTACGGAGTTGCCTCGCGGTTCGGAGGTGTCCATGGGCAACAAGCCTCTGGCCACAGTTTCCAGGCCACTGTGTCCAGAGCACTCCCTCAGTACTGCACTGAAGCATCAGCTTAGATTTTGTCCTCGAGTCTGTGGAGGGGGGTTTAAACCCATAACACTCTAACTCAGAGGCGAGCGCGTTACCACCAAGCCACGACGAACAGACAGACCAAGAAGAGGATGTACAATGAAGAATCATTGTGTCCTCAAAGTACAAATATTTCAATTGCAATATCACTAAACACAGACTTATAACAAACAACATATTATTTAGTGCAATCAGGATGGGCTGCATGCTTTGAACCAATTGTCAATGGGGTACATGAAAGCCTGGAGTTGTTGTACCTTTGTCGGTGGGAGTATTATTCAAGCAGATGACCTATTGCCCATATCTCTCTTTCAAAGCAGGGACTATTTTCAAAAGGTCTTTATTTTAAAAAAAAGAATCTCCTGTGCATTTGATGTGCTGCCAGTTTGGTTTACTCTGGCTGTGGGACACGTTGACTCCTCCAGAGGTATATTTCCACTTAAATCTCACAAAGATTGTACTCAGTTGGCTTGCCAGCAAGGCGGACTTTTATCTCTGTGAAAAGCCCCTGTTTTATCTCAAGTTCTGAGACAGCGTTTTCAAAAGAGTCTCAGCTGGTTGGTTTTTCTGTTTAACCCTTTACGCACTAGCTGTATTTCGACACTCATCGGTAGCTTCTGCAAACAACTTGTGTTTATATAGCACCTTTAAATTAGTAAAACATCCCAAGGTGCTTCACAGGAGCGATTATCAAACAGTATTTGACACGGACCCACATAGGGAGATATTAGAACAGGTGAGTGAAAGCTCAATCAAAGAGCTATGCTGTTGCCGTTGTTTTGTTGATAAGAGGCTCCCGAGGTATGG
Source organism: Pristiophorus japonicus (assembly GCF_044704955.1). Taxonomy (NCBI): domain Eukaryota; kingdom Metazoa; phylum Chordata; class Chondrichthyes; family Pristiophoridae; genus Pristiophorus; species Pristiophorus japonicus. The sequence goes on from NC_091989.1 coordinate 180,905,109, forward strand.
GAAATGGTCCGCATTGTCCAGGGCCGCGCTATGGATCTTGATGACTGGGGGGTAGTGCTCTGCGGCGAGCACAGGCTGGTGGATGACCTTTGTCTTACAGATGTTTAGCGTAAGGACCATGCTTTCGTAAGCCTCAGTAAATACATCGACTATATCCTGGAGTTCAGCCTCTGTATGTGCGCAGACGCAGGCGTCATCCGCTTACTGTAGCTTGATGACAGAGGTCGGGATGGTCTTGGTCCAGGCCCAGAGGTGACGAAGGTTAAACAGCTTCTCACTAGTCCTGTAGTTTAGTTCCACCACAGCAGGGAGCTTGTTGACTGTGAGGCGGAGCATGGAAACGAGGAAGATTGAGAACAAGGTTGGAGCGATGACGGGTTTGACCCCAGTCCGGACGTGGATTTGGTCTATAATGGATCCGTTGGTATGTCGTCGTGGAGCAGGTAAAGAATGTTGACAAACTTTTGGGTGCACCCTCGCTGTTGATAGTGTCGAAGGCCTTTGTAAGGTTGAAAAAGGCCATGTATAAGGGTTGGTGCTGCTCCCTGCATTTTTCCCTGAGTGTTTCCCCATTCTTGGCCAGCAGTGGAATGGGGCCTTGGGAGTTTGGACCGTAGGTGGCCTTGACTGCGATGAAGAATCCTCGCACATCATGGCTGTCGGCCAGTTGTATCTCCTGTGCTTTCTCCATCCACCACCTGTTCTTTCGGTCCCGGGTTTTTTGTTGGACCTCAGCCTTGAGCCCGCTGTACTGTTGCTCTGCTCCTGAGTTGGGTTCTTGTTTGAGGCTCAGAAATGCTCTGTGCTTGCAATCTATTTGTTCTTGGATCTCCTGATCATTCTTATCAAACCAGTCCTGGTATTTTCTGGTTGAGTGACCAAGTGTCTCTTAGCAGGCACTGGTTATGGAGGCCTGGAGGGCAGACCAAGCGCTGTGGGCATTCAGCATCTCAGGGTCATCAAGGCAAGCCAGGTTAGCTATGAGGCGCTGGCTGTATAGGGCTCCCTTAGCTTGAAGTGCCCCGGCATTGACTTTATTGCGGCACTGCTTCTGCTGTCCCCTCCGCTTTGGGGCTATGTTAATGTTGATGATGGATCGGATTAGTCCGTCCCGCAGTCATCAGCTCCTGTCATGGCATGGGTGATGCACAAATCCGTGCGATCCTTGACTCGGACAATGACATAGTCAAGCAGATGCCAGTGTTTGGAGCGAGGGCATTGCCACGATGCCTTGTATTTGTCCTTCTGGCAGAGCAGGGTGTTGGTGATTTGAAATTCATGTTCTAGACATTTTGTCAGGAGTAGGCTACCGCTGGAGCTGGCTTTCCCTACATCCTCTCGCCAATCATGCCTCCCCAGAGGGCTGTGCCTTTGCCAACCTTGGCGCTGAAGTCACCGAGGAGGATCAATTTGTCGCCCGCGGGGACGCGCGAATGGGATGTTTCGAGTTTGGAATAAAAACCCTCTTTGGTCTCATCCACTGCATCGAGTGTTGGGGCGTACGCACTGATGACTGTGGCGCATTGGTTCTGGGATAGGCTGAATCGAAGAGTCATGAGGCATTCGTTAACCCTGCAGGTGCAGGGGGAGTCTTTGAGATGGTCAACCAGCTCATTTTTGATGGCGAAGCCGACTCCGTGAAGGCGGCGTTCTTCCTCTGGTTTTCCTTTCCAGAAATAGGTGCAACCTCCACCTTGTTCCTTGAGCTGGTCTTCCCCTGCCCGCCGGGTCTCGCTTCGGGCGGCGATGTCGATGTCAAAGCATCTAAGTTCCCAGGCAACTATGGCAGTACGGCGTTCCGGCCTGTTGCTGTTGGAGTTGTCCATGAGGGTCCTGACGTTCCAGGTCCTGAACTTCATGTTAACAGAGTGGAAGATGCCTGTGCCTGAGTTCTTTTAACGTGGGGTGGTCGTTGCACACCAGCCACCACATGGGCTTAGCTGAGCAAGGTCTCGATCCAATGGCAAGGGGGTCCAAGACGACTGGAGACCAGGCACTGCTGTATGAGCCTAATTGCCTGCCGCAAGATGTTGGCCACAAGCTTGGCGCTGAATAGCGCTCGTGATGGTAGGTGGTCCGAAGCTTGGTTGGGGGCAGACATTCTGAAGGTCAGTTGTCTTCTGGAGTTCCGAGTGGGAAGTCAGCAAGGAGTGGGAGGGTGGAAGAGCCATAGCCGTGATGCTCACCAGTAGAAGAGGCCAGGTCACCAGTGGGGAAGGAGAGGTCCGGCCGTCGACGAGGAGAGGGATGTAAGCCTACCGCTGGAGGGATGAAGGCCGGCCGCAGGAGGGGGGGGGTGATGTCCTGGTCGCTGGTCAGAGGCACACCTGCTCACCGGGCGTCGTCATGAGTAACCCGGTTTGAAATTTCCCATACCTCGGGAGCTTCTTATCAACAAAAGCAGACATTGATGCAGAGATTCAACATCGCCTCCAGTGCGCCAGTACAGCCTTCGGCCGTCTGAGGAAAAGAGTGTTCGAAGACCAGGCCCTCAAATCTACCACCAAGCTCATGGTCTACATGGCTGTAGTAATACCCGCCCTCCTGTATGGCTCAGAGGCATGGACCATGTACAGTAGACATCTCAAGTCGCTGGAGATATATCACCAACGATGTCTCCGAAAGATCCTACAAATCCCCTGGGAGGACAGGCACACCAACATCCGTGTCCTCGTCCAGGCTAACATCCCCAGCATTCAAGCACTGACCACACTCGATCAGCTTCGCTAGGCAGGCCACGTACTACACATGCCAGACACGAGATTCCCAAAGCAAATACTCTATGCGGAGCTCCTTCACGGCAAACGAACCAAAGGTGGACAGCAGAAACGATACAAGGACACGCTCAAAGCTTCCCTGATAAAGTGCGACATCCCCACTGACACCTGTGAGTTCCTGGCCAAAGACCGCCCTAAGTGGAGAAAATGCATCCGGGAGAGCGCTGAGCACCTCGAGTCTCAACGCCGAGAGCATGCAGAAATCAAGCGCAGGCAGCAGAAAGAGCGTGTGGCAAACCAGTCCCACCCACCCCTTTTCTCAACGACTCTCTGTCCCACCTGTGACAGAGACTGTGGCTCTCGTAGTGGACCGTTCAGCCACCAAAGAACTCACTTAACGACTGGAAGCATGTCTTCCTCGATTCCGAGGGACTGCCTATGATGATGATGATGATGATGATGCCGTTGTTTATGATACAGTTTTAATACAGGGCTGAGGAATGCCGGTTGCTCATGTTCGATTGATATCTCGAGGTTGTTCTCTGAATATGTTACAAAGATTGGAGATGTTGCCTGCAGCAGTTTGCCTCACATAGCAGATTATATAATTGGAGGGGGGGTCCATGACATTCGTCATTGTAGAGGTATCGTCACAAAGAGTGGACTTGATGAAACATAGAAACATAGAAAATAGGTGCAGGAGTAGGCCATTCGGCCCTTCGAGCCTGCACCACCATTCAATATGATCATGGTTGATCATTCACCTCAACACCCCTTTTCCTGCTTTCTCTCCATACCCCTTGATCCCTTTAGCCATAAGGGTCACATCTAACTCCCTTTTGAATATATCTAACGAATTGGCCTCAACAACTTTCTGTGGTAGAGAATTCCACAGGTTCACAATTCTCTGAGTGAAGAAGTTTCTCCTCCTATCAGTCCTAAATGGCTTACCCCTTATCCTGAGACTGTGACCCCTGGTTCCAACATTGGGAATATTCTTCCTGCATCTAACCTGTCCAGTCCCGTCAGAATTTTATATGAGCTGCATATCCTTTCCCAATTCATTTTCTTTATAAACTAGAAGTTACTCTTGGTGACATTTGTGGATAAGAGTTGCTATTCATGTCATTGAAGTTGGTCCAGACACAGAGAAGGAGTTTGATTCTGAGTCAATTGATACGTATGAAAAGGAGCCAGATCGGTTTCCGTTGAGAAAGCGGGATTGAGGGTTATAGGGATAGACTTGCTTTGTATTCCATCAGCAACAACAACAACTTGTATTTATATAGCGCATTTAACGTAGTGAAACGTCCCAAAGCGCTTCACAGGAGTATTATGAGATTTTTTTTTTAAATTGACACCGAGCCGCATAAGTAGAAATTAGCGCAGGTGACCAAAAGCTTGGTCAAAGAGGTAGGTTTTAAGGTGCGTCTTGAAGGAGGTAAGAGAGGTAGAGAGGCGGAGGAATTTAGGCAGGGAGTTCCAGAGCTTAGGGCCGAGGCACGGCCACCAATGGTTGAGCGATCATAATCAGGGCTGCTCAAGAGGGCAGAATTAGAGAAGCGCAGCTATCTCAGGGAGTTGTGGGGCTGAAGGAGATTACAGAGATAGGGAGGGGCGAGGCCATGGAGGGATTTGAAAGTGAGGATGAGAGTTTTGAAATCGAGGCGTTGCTTAACCGGGAGCCAATGTCGGTCAGCGAGCACAGGGGTGATGGGTGAGGGGGACTTGTGCAAGTTAGGACACGGGCAGCGAGTTTTGGATCACCTCTTGTTTACGTAGGATAGAATGTGGGAGGCCAGCCAGGAGTGTATTGGAATAGTCAAGTTTTGAGGTAACAAAGGCATGGGTGAGGTCTTCATCAGCAGATGAGCTGAGCCAGGGGCGGAGATGGGTGATGTTACGGAGGTGTAAATAGGCGACTTAGTTATGCAGCGGATGTGTGGTCGCAAGCTCATTTCAGGGTCGAATCTAATGCCAATTTGCGAATACTTTGGTTCGGCCTCAGAGAGAAGTTGGGGAGATGGATGGCATCAGTGGCTAGAGTACGGAGTTTGTGGCGGGGACCGAAAACAATGAATTCCCTTGGGGATGATGCCATTAATTTATTTTTAATGATAACGTGGATTCGATAGGATAGATACAGAGAAATTGATGGGGGAATCCCGAATAAGGATGTAAGGTGTAATCTTAAAAATTATCTAGGTCGGTTAGGGGAAAGAATCAGGAAGCAAGTTTTCACAGAAAGATAGTGGAGATCAGGAACTCACTACCCCAAAAGACTGTGAATGCTGGGTAAATTGAAATATCCAAGACTGGCATCAATAGATTTATGTTAGGTAGTGTGCCAAGCGATATGGAGCAAAGTCAGTAAATGGAGCTGAGGTGCAGATCAGCCATGATCTGATTGAATGGCAGAACAGGCACAAAGCGCTGAATGAGAAAGACTTGCATTTATATAGCACCTTTTATGACCACTGGTTGTCCCAACGCATTTTACAGCCAATGAAATACTTGTTTGCAGTGTAGTCACTCTTATAATGCAACAACCAACTTGCACATAGCAAGCTCCAACAAACAGCAATGTGATAATGACTAAATAATCTGTTGTAGCAGTGTCAGTTAAGGGATAAATAGTGGCCAGAGAGCAGATAGGACCTCCCTTTAACATTTCATCTGAAGGACAGCACCCTTGACTGTGTAGCACTCCCTCAGTGCTGCACTGGGAGCGTCAGCCTAGATTTTTGTGCTCAAGTCTCTGGAGTGGGACTTGAACCCACAACCTTCGGACTCAGAGGCACAAGTGCTGCCCACTGAGCCACAGCTGTTACTGTCCTTTTCAGCTTGTAACTCTCTTAGCCCAGCTATCCTCTCCAAAATGAACCTTCCCCAATCATCCAACCATCTGACAAAAGGTTCTGCCCTGAAGGAAATTCAAGCACAACTTCTAAAAACGTCTCTAACGATGCATCCTGCATTAAACGAGGGCATCTTTCGAACAATGAAAGGCAAAGATAAGGTGATAGCCAACAGGCTGTTCAACTCGGGCAATGGGCAGCACGTATAACATTCACAAACACTCGAGCAAGGTTAGGGATTAGAAAATGAAAACGTCTTCCCACAGGACTGTGTTTGTGGAGCAGACCCAGGGAAGGAAGTTGATTCTGGGTCAATTGGCATCTTTGAAAAAGGAGCTAGGTCAGTATTTGTTGCAGAAAAGGGTCAGAGGGTTATAGGGATTGTGTCGGCACTGCTTGATTTTATTTTGTTTTAAAGAGAGGATACTGATGGAAGAACTCAGTGTTTCTCAAAGTGGGAGATCAACAGGTGGTAGGAGGCTCCATGATAGAATAACCATCATCTTAGGCAGTCCCTCGACATCGAAGAAGACTTGCTTCCACTCTAAAAATGAGTTCTTTGGTGATTGAACAATCCAATATGGGAATTACAGTCTCTGTCACAGGTGGGACAGACAGTGGTTGAAGGAAAGGGAGGATGGGACAGGTTTGCCGCACGCTCCTTCCGCTGCCTGCTCTTGATTTCTGCATGCTCTTGGCGACGAGACTCGAGGTGCTCAGCGCCCTCCCGGATGCACTTCCTCCACTTAGGGCGGTCTTTGGCCAGGGACTCCCAGGTGTCAATGGGAATGTTGCACTTTATCAAGAAGGCTTTGAGGGTGTCCTTGAAACATTTCCTCTGCCCACCTGAGCTCGCTTGCCCTGTAGGAGTCCATACATGGACTCTGGAGCAGGTTTGATGAGCAAATTGTCCATTGCCCATTCTCGATTTTTTTATGTTATGTATCTCTGCCCTTCCGTCCAGTTGTCCTTCCCCATTACCATCTCCCTTTGCCTCGCACCATCATGCCTTTTGATCCTCTTAATCTCTTCTTCCTTCCAACCAATCACAGACCTTCCCTTTCCCCCACTCCTCCTCACTTTCCCTGCCCCTGCACTTGCTTAAAAACCAGTTGCATCTCGAACTTTTTCCAGTTCTGACGAAGGGTCATCGACCTGAAATGTTCACTCTGTTTCTCTCTCCACAGATGCTGCCCGACCTGCTGAGTATTTTCAGCATTTTCTGTTTTTACTGCCCTTCTTTGGTCTGGTAGTTCCACAGTGCCACCAACCCAGGCACCAGCTTATCTCTATTTACCATTCGAACACTCAAACCACTTCCTAACTGAATATTCTTCTCCATAGATGCATTGAAAACCTAAAGAAACAAAGGTTTTAGGGGAGAAAAAAAACAACATATTTCAGCGAAGTGGTGTTACATTTGAAGGCAATTTCTTTCATTGGTTATGACACACAGCAGCTGGTGTTAATGAACTCTCGAAAACTCATTCTCCAATCTGCCCTTGAAGAAGATTAAAGCTTTAGAATGCGCTGGCTCCCCATGTGATGAATAGCTTCATTTTTCTTTTGGGCTTCTTTCTCAGACTCTTTATTCTTCCAGCGCGCCTAACTAATAACTTTCTCGGGCCGCGAAGGGCTGAAAATTTCCTACCTGTTGTTTTTCTCATTTAAAAAAAAAGTTACCTGCTTTATATCAATGGCTTCTGAGTCCGAACGTTCGTCCTCCATCACATTTACAAGTGTCGAGTGCAGCTATATCTTCATTGGCTCTCCATTCCTTGAAATGAGTGTTAACCCACACAACGCTGAGAGCTTCAGGACATTTTCTGCTGCCTGGCCCCATCATTCTTGATTGTTCCGGTTAATACGCAGCGATGCTGAAAAATCCCCAAAAATCACAAAAATAAAACTGCTCAGATGGTGGTAGTTTTATTATTGTATTGCTGGAGTCTTGTTTTTCCACTCAATTTCTCTTCTTCCCTCTTTTTCTTTATTATACTTATTATTGAAACATAATTCCTATCTATTCTCCCCTGCCTTTCCATCAGTCTATAAATAACAACAACTTGTGTTCATATCGCGCCTTTAACGTGGTAAAGTGTCCCAAGATGCTTCACAAGAGCGATTATTGAACAAAATTTGACACCGAGCAACATAAGGAGATGTTAGGACAGTTGACCAAAAGCTTGGTCAGAGAGGTAGGTTTTAAGCAGCATCTTAAAGGAGGACAGATAGGTGGAGGGGTGGAGAGGTTTAGAGAGGGAATTCCAGAGCTTTTCCAAGGCAGTTGAAGGCACGGCTGACAGTGGTGGAGTGATTGACATCCAGGATGCGCAAGAGGCCAGACTTGGAGAAGCGCAGATATCTCAGAGGGGGGCTGTGGGGCTGGGAGGAGATTACAGAGATAGGGAGGGGCCAGGCCACGGAGGAATTTACAAACGTAGAAATTGAGGCATTACCCGACTGGGAGTCAACATAGAAACATAGAAACATAGAAAATAGGTGCAGGAGTAGGCCATTCGGCCCTTCGAGCCTGCTCCACCATTCAATATGATCATGGCTGATCATGCAACTTCAGTACCCCATTCCTGCTTTCTCTCCATACCCCTTGATCCCTTTAGCCGTAAGGGCCATATCAAACTCCCTTTTGAATATATCTAACGAACTGGCCTCAACAACTTTCTGTGGTAGAGAATTGCACTTGCTCACAACTCTCTGAGTGAAGAAGTTTCTTCTCATCTCGGTCCTAAATGGCTTACCCCTATCCTTCGACTGTGACCCCTGGTTCTGGACTTCCCCAACATCCGGAACATTCTTCCTGCATCTAACCTGACCAATCCCATCAGAATTTTATATGTTTCTATGAGATCCCCTCTCATTCTTCTAAATTTCATTGCATATAAGCCTAGTCGATCCAGTCTTTCTTCATATGTCAGTCCTGTCATCCCGGGCATCAGTCTGGTGAACCTTCGCTGCACTCCCTCAATAGCAAGAACGTCCTTCCTCAGATTAGGAGACCAAAACTGTACACAATATTCAAGGTGCGGCCTCACCAAGGCCCTGTACAACTGCAGTAAGACGTCTCTGCTCCGATACACAAATCCTCTTGCTATGAAGGCCAACATGCCATTTGCCTTCTCATCGCCTGCTGTACCTGTATGCCAACTTTCAATGACTGATGTACCATGACACCCGGGTCTCGTTGCACCTCCCCTTTTACTAATTTGTCACCATTCAGCTAATAATCTGCCTTCCTGTTTTTAACTCCAAAGTGGATAACCTCACATTTATCTACATTATACCGCATCTGCCATGTATTTGCACTCGCACCTAACCTGTCCAAGTCACCTTGCAGCCTCTTGGCATCCTCCTCACAGCTCACACTGCCACCCTGCTTAGTGTCATCTGCAAACTTGGAGATATTACATTCAATTCCTTTGTCTAAATCATTAATGTACCAGAGGTCATGAAGCACAAGGGTGATGGATGAACGGGACTTGGTGCGAGTTCGGACACGGGCAGCAGAGTTTTGGATAAGCTCAATCTTCTCTGATCTAAAGCTAACAGCCCCAACCTAATCATAAACAACCTTTGTTCCCCAGAAATCACCACAAACTCACGTGGTAATTGGTTCTGGTCTGCAATGTAATATGAATTCTCTGTACATTTCGCAAACATGTCACAGAAACCCAGTTTCACTGTCTGCACTGTTTCTATTCCTATGAGATTCAAATCAATAATCTAATACAAATACATTTTGGGCAGAGTTGTTCCTTTAAGAAAGACTATCATTTATATAGTTCCTTCCACAACTTTAGGATGTCCCAAAGATATTTACAGACAATTAAGTACCTTTTTTTTTTGAGTGTAGTCATTGTTGTAATGCAGGAAACGTGGCAGCCAATTTGTGCACAAGCTTCCACAACCAGCAATGAGATCATGACCAGATGATCTGTTTTTAGGTGTTGGTTGAGCGATAGATATTGGCCAGGATATCGAGGCAAACGCCCCTACACTTTGAAATAGTGCTGTGGGATCTTTTACATTCACGCAAGAGGGAAGATGGGGCCTCAGTTTAAGGTCTCACCTGAAAGACGGCACCTCCGATAGTGCAGAGCTCCCTCGGTACCGCACTGAAATATCAGCCTCTATTTTATGATCAAGTCTCTGGAGTGAGGCTTGAACCCACAAATTTCTGACTCAAGAGATGAGAGCGCTACCACTTATGAATATGCCGTGTGGCAGAGACAAATTCCTCTCCAAGTCACAAACCATTCTGACTTGGAAATATATCGGCCGTTCCTTCACCGTCGCTGGGTCAAAATCCTGGAACTCCCCCCCCCCCTAACAGCACTGTGGGAGCACCTTCACCACACGGACTGCAGCGGCTCAAGAAGGCGGCTCACCACCACCTTCTCAAGGGGGGCATTAGGGATGGGCAATAAATGCCGGCCTTGCCAGCGATGCCCACATCCGGTGAACGAATTAAAAAAACGAAGGATGTTGTGGAACAGAGTTGGACCGATGTGTGATTGTGAGGGAGGTGGGGGAACAGAGAGAGAGAGAGAGAGAGAGAGAGAGAGAGAGAGAGAGAGAGAGACCTAGTTCATTGAAGTCATCATTAATTGAATCACATGCCAAAAAAATGGCGAGAAGCAAACGATTTCTTGTCTGATATAAAAAAAGATTGATTTTTGAAAATCGAAGTTCACCTTTTATTTTACCACTTGATGCCCATATCATGCTGGGTCATCCCTTTGATCAAGAGGGAATACTATACTTACATTACAAGATGATTGTACACAACTGATAATTTCGCTCGGAGCTTTCAGGATAATTGTTATGTAACTGGTTGTCGTAACATAACCGTTCTTTCATGTGCCTGGTCTGTGTGATCAAAGGAGTTTAGGGTAAGATGAAGCGCGCAAAGACTCGCTCCATTTTACTTGGGGCTGGATTGAAAGAAGGAACTAAACATTTTTTGCTGAGAAATGTATTTGACTTCACACCGATAAAATCAAAACTATAATACTGCTCTGATTTTAAGTTATGCAAATTCTTATTTGACAAGTGTATTTAAAATCTCATCACTTATCTTGTGTTAGCGACAATTTGTTAATTCTGTGTTCGTTAATTCTCAGTTTTCGATGGTGCTATCCAAACAAACACAATCACTCGTCAATGAAGAAACTACGATTTTTTTTTCCCCTGTTTTTTCTCGTATCTGACTAATCGTGTTGGGTGCTTCTGCTGCAGACTTGCTGATGTATTTGCACCTTGCGATGTTTTACAATGCCAGCCGTGGCTCAGTGGGGATCACCATCGCCCGAGTAAGAAGGTTTTGGGTTCAAGTTCCAGTCCAGAGAATTGAGCACAAAAATTCCAGGCTGGCACTCTAGTGCACTGCTGAGGGAGTGCCCCATTGTCAGAGGGGTCGTCTTTCAGATGAGATGCCACTACAACAACAACAACAACTTGTATTTATATTGCACCTTTAACGCAGTGAAACGTCCCAAGGCTTTTCACAGGAGTATCATCAGATAAAAAAAGTTTTTTGTCTGCTCTCTCAGGTGCACGTAAAATGTCCTATGGCACTATTTTGAAGACAGTTCTGCCCAGTATTCTAGCCAATATTTATCCCTCGATCAACATCACTAAAACAGATTATCTGGTCATTCTCACATTGCTGGTTGTGGGAGCTTGCTGTGCACAAATTGGCTGCCGTGTTTTCTACATTACAACAGTGACTACACGTCAAAAGTACTTAATTGGCTGTAAAGCACTTTAGGACATCTGGTGATTGTGCAAGGCGCTATATAAATGCAAGTCTTTCCTTTTTTTTAAAGGCGCTATATAAAGGCAAGTGATTGTATATAACAAGAGTCGTTGTAAATCAGTGAGACATTTCAAAGATGCATTAAGATGCTATATTACACAAAGGGCTTTAAAAAATAAGTTTGCAAGCTCCAGTACCTCTCCCATGTAGGTATTCTCCATGTTTACAGCTTAAACTTAGAGAGTGAATATCGGGAGGGTACTTGACGATGAAGGTCGTCAGAGCCCTGTCAGTCAATCTGTGCTCAGTGTCTGTGCACACTGGATATAAGGAATAGAGGAAAGGACTGACTCTTCACAAACTCAGGACGTCTCAAAGCGCTTTATAATCAATTAAGTAATTTGTGGAGTGTTGTCACTGTTGTAATATAGGAAATGCAGCAGCCATTCTGCACACGGTAAGCTCCCACAAACAGCAATGTGATCATGACCAGATAATCCATTTTAATGATGTTGGTTCAGGGATTGATATTTTGCTAGGGTACCAGGGATAACTCCTGTGCTCTTTTTCAAAAAGTGCCATGGGATATTTTATATCTGCCTGAGAGGGCAGACGGTTTAACGTGTCATCCAAAAGACAGCACCTCCGACAGTGCAGTGCTCCTTCAGTACTGCACTGGAGTGCCAGTCTGGATTGGGTGCTCAAGTCTCTGGAGCGGGACCTGAACCGATGACCTTCTGACTCAGAGGCGAGCGTGCTACCAACAAGGCCAAGGGGCTGGAATTTTGCCTACCTCGGTGGAACCGGTGTGGGTGGTGTCTGTGGCGGGTCATGACCCCACTGCTTGCTCCGAACAGCTGCTGAAAACAAACTGACGTTAATAGGGCCTATTAAGCCCACCCAGTGCCCAATTAAATGGAGTGGGTCTGGTGACGTCGTTCGTGTAGTGGCAGAAAACCTCACCACCTTTAAAAAGTACTTGGATGTGCACTTAAAGTGCCGTAACCTACAGGGCTGCGGACCAAGAGCTGGAAAGTGGGATTAGGCTGGATAGCTCTTGGTCGGCCGCGCGCTCACAATGGGCTGAGGTGGTCTCCTTCTGTGCTTTAAATGTCTCTGATTCTATGACACGTTTTCAGCCGGGATTTTTAAAGAGACCGTGGTCACATTAGATATGGTTTAATCCAACATAGTGCAGTCAGTGCACTACAGCATTAGAGTGCGGCAAACACTGAAAATGACTGCACAGAGGCAGAGGGCAGCACCCAGGTTCTCCGATGACTCCCTCCATTTGCTTATGGAGAGAGTTCGAGCATTCAGAGAGGACCTCTTCCTTTCCGATGGGTGGAAGAGACCTCCCCGGGTGACCAAAACAGCCTGGCTGCAGATTGCAGAGGAGGTCACAAACGGGGATGTGTTCAGGAGGACCTGGGTAGGGACGTTTTATGGTGTTGGTTTGGGGTGGTGCCAACTTGGCGCATTATGTGGCAGCCATTTGGGGAAAATCCATCTAGTGAAGTAAATATGCCCGTGGTGAGGCCATCCCTGGCCTCCCGGGCATCAATGTGGTTGGGTGCTGATGCCCAGTGTCCTGTGCAGCATCAGGTGATTGAGGAGAAGGTTGGTGTTGTTGTTGGTGCTGCTGGTGTGCCTGATGCTGCTGGTGTTGGGGCTGATCGTGGTGGGATTCTGAGGACCAAGGTGAGAGAATATAAATGACACCCATGTTGATGGAATAGATGGCAGGTGAAGTGCTGATGACAGAAGCATTCTGTCAATGGTGAGAGAGTTCATCCAATGAGGTGAGAATGAATGTAGACTTTGCTGCAAACACTTGCAGCCTGCAGAATCTGTGCGGGAAATGGACTCAGCAACAGCTTCTGCCTGATGAAAGTGATCATCTGTCAGGTGAGAACTTGTACATTGTGCATTTCGTGCTATCAAGTAATCAGCTGGAGCAATGGCCACTGAACTCCCGCCTCAGGTTGACAGATGTGGTCCCTGAACAGCGTGGTTGCCGTGACCCTGCAGTTAAATTTAAAAAGTTAAAAAAGCCTGTTGTGGGCCTGACAACTTGCTGTTAATCAAATGGGTTGCCTGCCACTGACGGTAAGGTTGGTTCTGCGATGAGAGACTTGCCTGGGTGGGATGACAGCGGGTTCCCGACAAATAACAACTTTTCCACCCTACCCGCCACCGACTGTGCCCGCTACCACCCTGGAAATTTCAAGCCTAAATGTCCAGCAGCCAGGAAGGCCTCACCAACAACGATGAGATCAATGATGCAATAAGAAGACTTAGTGAGGTTGATTGAGGGTTAAATGTTTGCCAGGACAACAGGGAGAACTTCCTTGCTCTTCTTGAACTAGTGCCATGAGATCTTTTTACAGCCAATGGAGTGGGTACTTAGGGCTTCAGTTTAACATCTAATTTAAAAGATAGCACCTACAATTCCCTCAATACTGTACTGAAGAGCTAGCCCAGATAATGGCCTGGAAATCCCTGTTTCTTCTTCCCGTGGGCGTTCAACTAAAAATAGGAGAAAAGATGCGGACTTACCTTTTGGTCGAATGCTCACCAGAGATCCCGGACTCAAGGCTTCCTCTTCTTGCGCAACGGAGTGCGTTGACGTTGGGACGTCCGCAGGAGTCAGTGGGCCTGGACTCCCAATCATGGTAAAGTATTTTCTCATTCATAGTAATAGGAGTTTTGTAAATCCGAAACGCCTATTAGTATGAATGATAAACACCCCCAAGCACCCAAACACAACTTAAAACATTAAAAAAACACCTCACATAAATACACTATAGAAATTAAAGTTGATAGAGATGCTTTTTAAAGAAAAAAAATTTGCCGATTTAAAAAAAAAGTTTTAATTATGGTTAAAAATAAATGTAATGTGGGCAGGGTTTTTAAAAATATGTTTTTTAAATTTAATTTAATTATTTTTTTGAATGTTTTTAAACTCTTACGCCTGTAAAAGTAGGCCATGCGCCTACTTTTTCAGGTGCAAGAGTTTTGAGGACATTTGCTGGGCAAGGTATGCGTAAATCCCGCAATCTTGCCATTGCAAATGTCCTCGCTCCCGAGATGCGGACGAGCTGTCAAGCCAGAAACTTGACAGATCGGGAAAGCCCGTTTTCAGTGCATGCGCATTGCGCGCTGCAAACCGGCTTTTCCGATGCCTTCCCGGGTCCGTAGAAACTTGGTACCGACCCAGGAGGCCGGGATTTTCAGGCCAATGTATTTAGGTCTCTGGGGTAGGGTTTGGCATTTTAAGCTTCTGGGCAGAGGCATACAGTGCTGTCACCAAGCCAAGGATGACACTGATAGCAAATCGCAATTGGGAACCTTGGATGAAATGGTTCTACAGTCCAGGGACAGAGTCCAGTTGCAGCATCTTAATCACTACGCCAACTGAAGTAGGCTAATGGAACACAACCCAGAGCTTGAATTTGAGACCTCTTGATTTGCATGGTTCAGTACCACATCAAGCCAATCTATGAGTTGAATGTAACAAGCTTTGCTTTAGTAGTAACGTTTATTTTAATCTGCCGTCCCACAAATACACTATAGTCTGGTTCAATTGCTGAATGAATGAGTACTTCCACTAATTATCACGCTCCTCATTCTGATATACTTGCTTTTGAGTGCGAATCGGAAATAAAAGAAAGACTTTCATTTATATTTCACGACCTCTGGACAAGCTACAGCAATTTACAGCCAATGAAGTCCTTTTTTTTTTGAAGGGTCTGAACTGTCGGAATGTAGAAACGTGGCATCCAATTTGCGCACAGCAAGCTCCCACAAACAGCAATGTGATAATGACCAGTAGATTTGTTTCGGTGATGTTGATTGAGGGATAAATATTGGCCCTAGGATACCAGGGATAACTCCACTGGTCTTCTTTGAAATAGTGCCACGGGATCTTTTACTTCCACATGAGCAGACGAATATAGTCTCAGTTTAGTTTCTCACAAAAACAATCAAGTATTTAACAAGATCAACTCTATTATCACTGATTCATTAAGCAGCAAAACTGGACTGTTGCAAAAATCTACATACATCAGCGCATTGACAAGGAAAGCTGCTTATTGCATGCAAGTCGATCTGATTACATTTGCATTTGATTATTCAATGTGTGATGGTTTTACTGAGAGACAGTGTGGGTGGGAAGATTTCTTTCTCCAATAAATGGAGCACAGAACTAAGCTGATGGTTTATTCCTCAAACCAGTTAATGGATGGCATCAGGACATGAAAAATCTGCCACTCATGAGGATAAATTCATTGATCCTGCAATCCCAGTAGCGAGCCTCATTTGAACATAAGAACATAAGAAATAGGAGCAGGAGTCGGCCATTTGGCCTTTCGAGCCTGCTCCACCATTCAATAAGATCATGACTCATCTGATCTTGGCCTCAGCTCCACTTTCCTGCCCGCTCCCCATAACCCTTGACTCCCATGTCATTCAAACACCTACCTATCTCCACCTTAAATATGTTCAATGAACCAGCCTCCATAGCTCTTTTGGGGTAGAGAATTCCAAAGATTCACGGCCCTCTGAGTGAAGAAAGTCCTCCATTTCTGTTTTAAATGGGCGAACCCTTATTCTAAAACTATGCCCCCTAGTTCTAGATTCCCCCATGAGGGGAAACATCCTCTCAGCACCTGTCCTGTCAAGCCCTCTCAGCATCTTATATGTCTCAATAAGATCACATCTCATTCTTCTAAACTCCAATGAGTATAGGCCCAACCTGCAGATCAGGTAGTGCAGATCATAGAATTGGCACTAGCGTGTTGAAGCCATATTTGACGCATAATCCCTTCAAACGTGTCTTCTCTCCGCACCAACTGCGGTGTGGAATTGCTGAAGGTACCTCATGATTCCTCCTGCAATATATAAGGTTGGAGTGACCTCTGCACGCCCAAGCGGAGAGGAAGCAGCTGTCCAATTTTTACCTCTCCTGGACTATTTGCATAGATTCTGGGGTACTCAAGGCATAGGCTAGATGGGCACTGCACCTCAATATTGGGGAGGCAATTGTAAGATGCATCTATTTTTCTTGGAACAAGGCACAGGAAGAGGCCACAATCAAACTGTTTTAAAGTTAAAAAAAACTGTTGGACTACCTGGGAGAGAACAAGGCACCAGCCTGAGGCAAATGGTGACTCATCACCCATTAAAAGCAATCTTTGTGGTCGAGGACAAAACTTGGTTATGCATACAGACAACGACATTGATTGATATCCCAGAGACTACAAGTCTGCAAGAAAAACAGGAGTACAAAGGATCCTATGAAATGCACATTTTTGGAGAACAGGGCATTAAGGATAAGGAGTTATCCTTTGCATTGTCGACTCCATGTGCAAATTAGTAGCCATTCAACCTCATCACCACAGCCAGTTAAACAAATCACCACATCGATAATCGGATCCCGGCCCAGCAGGAAACTTATTCATACAGTGGATATAAATATACAAACACAGAAACAGCAAGCAGACACGCAAGGAAAGAAAAGCAAGCAGGCACGGAAAGGAAGGAACAGGCACTGCAGAGAACGGCCAGAAGAAGAACCAACAGATCATGGAATCAACGACCATGAACCTACAATAGCTACACCTAGGGCTGGTGATGGTATGTCTAAAGACAATTTCTCTCAGAAGTCTAGTCCTGTAGTTTTAGTTGTTTTTTTGTTGCGTAATAATACTGACACTGCGTTAAGCCTAAATTTTGCGCCACGTGTTGTCCTTTCTCCGTTCCAAGGTCTAAGAATCAGAGTAGAATGAAAAACAAACACCTTACACAATCGCTGAGCTTTGGGTCACCCGGGACCGAGATCTTCTCGCTTGCTGCTGGTGAGCTTGCTGCTCACGGGAGTCTGAGCCAGACTATTGCATCAAGGTTCTTCAAGAGCCTCTCCTCTGGGTGATGAAGAAAGCAGGAACATACAGAGCTGGACAAGATAGATGCTGGTTCCCCTGGCTGAAGAGTCTAGTACGAGGGATCATAGCCTCAGGATAAGGGGTCAGCCAGTTAAGACTGAGATGAGGAGTATTTTCTTAACTCAGAGGGTGGTGAATCTTTAGAATTCTCCACCCAGGGGGCCAGTTCAGTATACTCAAGACTGGGATCGATAGATTTCTGGATACTAAGGGAATCAAGAGATATGGGGAAACGGTTGAGGTAGAAGATCCGCCATGAGCCTCTTGATTGTGAAGCAGGCTCATGGGAACGTATGGCCTACTCCAGCTCCTATTGCTAATGTTCGTAACTCAGGCAGGAAATGGTGAATGTCCCGTCGTGCTTCCCTATAATAGCTGCACCGAGCCTGAGATTACTGCAGCTACGGAAGTTGTTGCGTTGGCTGGCAGAGCCCCAGGGAATCTCAGCACACTGCAATATGGGAGCATAGGAGCTTGGTATCAGAGTTTGATCACACTTGATCAACTCCGCTGGGCGGGCCACATTGTCCGCATGCCAGACACGAGACTCCCAAAGCAAGCGCTCTACTCGGAACTCCTTCATGGCAAACAAGCCAACGGTGGGCAGAGGAAATGTTACAGGGACACCCTCAAAGCCTCCCTGATAAAGTGCGACATCCCCACCGACACCTGGGAGTCCCTGGCCAAAGACCGCCCTCAGTGGAGGAAGTGCATCCGGGAAGGCGCTGAGCTCCTCGAGTCTTGTCGCTGAGAGCATGCAGAAATCAAGCGCAGGCAGCGAAAAGAGCGTGCGGCAAACCTGTCCCACCCTCCCTTACCCTCAACGATTATCTGTCCCACCTTAGACAGGGACTGTGGTTCTCATATTGGAATGTTCAGCCATCTAAGGATTGATTTTAAGAGAGGAAGCAAGTCTTCCTCGATTCCGAGGGACTGCCTATGATCAGAAGACAATGTGTGTCAAATGGGAGTGGGACAGAGGGCTCATCACACAAAGATCTAGAGGTTAGCATGTACAAGTCTATAAAACCCAGCTGCAGCAAAGAAAAGGCATGTTAGGTAATGAATTGCATTAATCAAAGGACAGAGTACAAGCGATTGAGGTGGTATTGTTGCTATACAAATTATTCAGCAGACCTTATCTGGAGACTCGTTCTGGGACTTGAATCAACAATCTCAACTGGCATTTAATGCAGTACTGAGGCAGTGCCGCACTGTCCAAGGTGCTGCTTTTGTAAGAAATGTTCATCCAAATCCCCATCTGCTCGTCTAAGTGGACTGAAAAACCCTGATAGCACCATGTGACAGCAGGGAATTCTCCCAGCATCCCCTCAAGTCCCACCCTGGAGACATCAGCACATAATCTAGGATAATGCTCTCAGTGCAGTGCTGAGGGAGTGCTTCAATGTTGAAGGGGCCATCTTTCAGATGAGACATTAAACCAAGGCCCCGTCTGCCTTTTCAACTGGACGGAAGAGATCCAATGACACTATTTTATGGAAGAGCATGGGAGTTCTCCCCAGCGTCCTGGTCAATATTTATCCCTCAACCGACATCACTAAAACAGATTATCTGCTCATTACCTCATTGCTGCTTGTGGGACCTTGCTGTGCACAAGATGGCTGCCGCTTTTCCTACACTATAACAGTGACTACACTCCACAAGTACTTCATAGTTTGTAAAGCGCTTTGAGACATCCTGAGGTTGTGAAAGGTGCTATAGAAAGGCAATGTTTTAAAATTCTTTCTTTATAACTGAAGCCACCAAATATAGATTAAATGATTCATTCATTTTAGTTGCTGTTTATGGCATTTAATGTACAAATTGGCTGCTGTATGTGCCTGTATAACAATGACTGCCCTTCAGAAGAAATTCTCCAGATGTAAAACTCTGTGGAACATCCTGAGGACTTGATAATGTGCCATAAAAATGCAAGTTCTTCCTTAGGAATACTGTGTGCTGTTCCAGTCATCCAGTCAAAGGAAATAAAAAATACTTGGATATTGTAAGGGTTGCATATTTTGTGATCAAGGCACAGCAAGAGGCCACGGACTGAAATGGTTTAAACAAAAACCTGTGGGACTGTTGGGCGGGAACAAGATCGCCAGCCTGGGGCAGGTGGTGATTCATCGCTGATTAATGCAATTATTGCGGTCAGGAGCGAGACCCGATTAACATCGAGACAAAGGGTTTTGATACAGTCACGTAGAAAAGCCCACGGAAGCCCAGGGGAAAAACCAGTTTTGCAAAAATCCAGGACCACAAAGGATCCCACAAGGGATATATATTTGGATAGTGCGGTACAAAAGATAAGGAGTTATCTTTGGCCGTGCTGATTCCGTGCACAGAATGAGGTGCGAATTGTGGCCACCCAAACAGATCCAAGTCCATCATTCATTTTCATAGGCAGTCACTTGGAATCGAGGAAGACTTGCTTCCACTCCTAAAGTGAGTTCTTTGGTGGCTGAACTTTCCAGCACGAGAGTCACAGACCCTGTCACAGGTGGGACAGATATTCGTCGGGGGAAGTGGGGGTGGCACTGATTTGCCACACGCTCCTTCCGCTCATTACAGCCATCGAGACTCACCCAGACGCATTAACTGAAAGCAACCCAGCAGGAGATTTGTATAATCGAATGGATATATATGAAGGAGCTCACAGAAGGAACAGCTCAGAACAACACCACAGAAGTAAAACAGGTCAGAACAACAGGTTGAAGAAACACCTCAGAACAACACCACAGAACAACAGGTCAAAGGAACAACGAACAGGAAGGGGAACAACGGAAAGAAAACCAAGAAGAGAGAGAGACGACGAGAAGGAAACACAAGCAGGAGGAGAGAAGCAAGCAGCCGGGGCCCACCATCTTCCCTCACTCCACGAGCCGACAATCGACAGCAGCAACTGACTGGATGGGCGATTGTATGTCTTCAGTCAATCTCTAAGAAGTCTTGTTCTGTAATTTTTAATTGTTTTTTGTGTAATAAATTAACAGTTGGGTTTAAGCCTAAACTTTGCGTTACATGGAGTCCTTCCTGTAATTCCCGAGGTCTGTGAATCAAAGTAGAGTGGGAAACGAACACCCTACAGTATGCATTTGAAGTGCCGTAACCTACAAGGCTATGGACCAAGAGCTGAAAAGTGGAATTACGCTGGACATTTCTTTTTCAGCCAGCACGGACACGATGGGCCGAATTGCCTCCTTCTGTGCCATAAAATTCTATAATTCCATGATTCTATTCTGTAAAATATAGTTTTGCCTTTGAGAATGGTACAAAAGCAGGCAGCAATGAATTCAACTATTAGAAGTTAAGTTAATGGTTAATGAGCTCGGTCTTGGGTTCTCTTTGGCAGAGCGCTTTCCAGGGAATCCAATTTAAATTTTACAGATTATGAAAGGAATTGATCAAATTGATGCAGGCAAATTGTTCATAATTGTTAAGGATAAATGAGGTGCTTGACAGGATTGATGCTGAGAACATGTTTCCCGTAGCTGGGGAAACTAGAACACAGGCTCACTGTCTCAGAATAAGTGGTTGGCCATTTAGGACGAGAAATGTCTTCATTCGAAGAGTGGTGGACCTTTGGAATTCTCTACTCCAGAGGGCTGTGGAGGTTCATTCGTTGAGTATATTGAAGACGGAGGTTGATAAATTTTTGGGAATCAAGGGTTATAGAGATAGTGTGGGTAGTAAAGTTAAGGCCAAGATCAGATCAGCCACAATCTTGGTGAATGGCGGAGCAGGCTCGAGGGGCCGAATGGCCTACTCCAGCTCCTATTTCTTATGTTCTTATGTTCAAATATTCGTCCAATTCTCCTTAAACTTTCCACACTTGCTACCTTTACTGCCCCCCCCCCTCAGTAATCCTTTGATTCTCTACATAAAGTAGTTAAATCCAAACTTTCTATACATATTCTGCTGTTTGTCGCAATCGTGAACATATTACCAAGGTTCAATTTATCTTTTCCTTAAGAATCTTGAATACATGGACAATATCTCTGAGACTTCTCTTTTCCAGTGTAGACAATCCCAAGCTCTTCCATCTCTCCTCAGAACTCAGATGCCTTAAGAAAGGTATCAAGGATTGTTGGCTTTTTCTGCATGTCTCCAGTGCCTGATATTCTTGTTGCAGTACAGTGACCAGAATTATACACAGTACACAAGCACAGCCACACCAATGTGCCTTGTCACCTCATGGAACTTGTGCTTTATCCCCCTGGCTATACCTTGGTGAGCTTTACTTACTCCCGACATACTCTGCTCTTGTGAGCCATCAATCAATACTCCTGATCCCTCTCAGGAATTGTATCCTGGAGTCGAGTTAGTTTATATTCCCACTGTTTATTTCCCATCTCTCGTTTCATTGGGCCCAAATTTCCCCTGGAGTTGCTCTGTTTTTTTTTGGAGCAACTTGATTTTTCTGGAGTATCTTTTTAGTTGCAATTCTGGCCATTTAATTTGCGCCAGTGTAAGTGAGTTAGTTAGGTTTTTTTTAAGTTTAGTTTTTTTTTTCAAAAGGAGGCGATACCAGCCACTTACACCTGTTTTGGCCATTTAAGCAAGTTTAGCCAGCTAAAAGTTACTCCAAACTAACTTAGGCCAGTGTAAGTGGGCACTCTACTCTTGTATGTTCAGAAAAACCTTGTGGTGAATTAAGAAATCAGCGCAGGTAACCAGAGATAGGAGGGGGAAGGGGACCTTGGAAAGCGCTAAACACCTTCACAACAACATTAAAGCAGCATAAATACATTTAAAGCACCAAGCACTGAACAAAGCAGTACATTTGCACCAAGCACTAAACAAAGCGCAAAAAGTAATAAGCAATTAATTAACAAATAAAAAATAGAAGGAACCCTGCACCTAAAGCACCAAGACCAAAGTAATAAGCAATCAATCAATCAGTAAATAACAAATAAAAAGTAGAAGTCCTACCTTAGGGAACGCAGCGGGCTGCCGATGAGGGAGCCCATTCGGCTAGGGCTAGGGGCGGTGTGCTTCGGGTTCCTCCCACACAGCCTGTTTTCAGCATCGGAACCTGGCTCCGCCCCCAATCCACTGGGCCACGCTATGCCACCACCGATGAGAGGCTGGGGAGTGGGCATAATCGGGAGGAAGATTTTCGGCGCGCTTGGAGGCGGACAAAAGCGGCGCACCTCGAGTGAGGGCGCCAGAAAAAGGGGTTGGGGAAATTTGACCCCATTACCTTGCATCTGTCCACATGAAATATAAGTTACAGCACAGAAGGTGGCCATTCTGCCCATTGTGCCTGTGCCAGCTCTTTGAAAGAACTATCTAATGAATCCCACTCCCGTGCTCTTTCCCCATTTCAAGTATATATCCAATTCCCTTTTGAAGTAACTGGGAATTTGGACAAATTTGAGTTGTTCAGAGAGAGCCAGCATGGATTTGCAAATGATAATTCATGCCGAATGAACCTCGTTGAATTTTTGAGGAGGTAAAAAAGCAGGCTAGATCAGGGAATATCTATGGATGTTACTTATATGGCCTTCCAGAAGGCATGCAACAAGATTCCACTCAAGACACAAAAATGAGAGGCATCTTAGTGGCTTGGATAAGGAATTGATTGGGGAGACAGATTGGGGATAATGGGTACGTGCTCAAATCAGTAGGATAGGAATGGTGGTGACTCCAGGGATCAGTTCCAGGGTTACAGCTTTTCACTATATTTACAAATGACTTGGATGAAGAAATAGAGAGACATCTATTCAAGTTTTCTGACGACACTAAGTTAAGTGGCACAGTGTTGACGGGAACAGAAAGTTGCAAAGGGACATTGATCGACTGGGGTGGGGGGGGGGAAATTCACTTTCGCCCCATTTGGGGCACTCATTTTTTTACGTTTCAAAAGTTAACTGCAGGCACTAATGGTTTCAAACTTTTAAAACATTCGCGGTTTGCACTCCAAGAAGGAAGTGGAGCACGAAATCAAGCACTCCACTCCACTTCCTTCCTGGAGAGCAATCGGCAGCAGTCGGGGCGGAGACTTCAGCAGCGCTAACACTGGGCCGTGCAGCGCTGCCGTGTTGAAAGGCTCCTTCCCTCCCTTAAAGGGAAGGGCCATCGGTGCAGGCTCTGCAAAATAAAAAGTACCTGCATGGACCACCAAGGCAGCCGCGATCCCACGCGATCAGCCCGGCACTCAAGCAGAGATCGCGGGCAGGGACACCCGCAAATAGAAACTGAAATAGGAAAGGTAGGTTTTTATTCCCTACTTCGGCCACCTCGCCTTTAATCATCACCCGAGAAGCGGCCGGCCACCCGATCCTCGCCTCTTACCGTTGTCGGTGTTTTCTCCAAATATGGCAGGAGTGAATGTCACGCCGTGCCCGGTTGCAAAGCCATTTGTGCCCTGTTAGTGGCACTCTAGGGCACTAATGGTAGGCACAAAGGCACCCAATTTGGCCCCCCTCGGTGAGTGAAGGAAAAAGAAAGACTTGTATTTATATAGCGCCTTTCGCGACCACTGGACGTCTCAAAGCGCTTTACAGCCAATGAAATATTTTTGGTGTGTAGGTACTGTTGTAATGTGGGAGAGGCGGCAGCCAATTTACGCACAGCAAGTTCCCACAAACAGCAATGTGATAACAACCAGATAATCTGCTTTCTTCTTATGTTGATTGAGGGATAAATATTGGCCAGGACACCGGGGATAACTCCCCTGCTCTTCTTCGAAAT
The DNA here is from genome assembly GCF_044704955.1 of Pristiophorus japonicus. NCBI lineage: Eukaryota > Metazoa > Chordata > Chondrichthyes > Pristiophoridae > Pristiophorus > Pristiophorus japonicus. The sequence continues at coordinate 180,929,104 of NC_091989.1, forward strand.
AGTGCCAAGGGATCTTTTACGTCCACCTGAGAGCAGGTTTAACGTCTCAGCCAAAAGATAGCACCTCTGACAGTGCAGCGCTCCCTCAGCACTGCACTGGGAGTGTCAGCCTACATTTCTGTGCTCAAGTCCCTGGAGTGAGACTCGAACCCACAACCTTCTGACTCAGAGGTAAGAGTGCAACTCATTAAGCCACCTTAGACAAAACCGTGGCAGATGGAATGCAATGTGGTAAAGTGTGAAGTCATGCACTTTGGCCCCAAGAAAGGTAGATCAGGATATGTTTGAAATGGCGAGCAGCTAGGAACTGTGGATGAGCAGAGAGATTTAAGGTTCCAAGTATAAAATCACTAACAGCTAGTGCACAGGTTAAAAAAAAAATTATTCAGAAAGCTAATGGAAGTTGACCTTTTTTCTGAAGGGGGCTGGAATACAAAGGGATTGAATGATGTTGCAGTTATGCAGAGCTCTGGTTGGACCCCATTTGAGGTGGTGCACTCAGTTCTGGGAACCGCACCTCGGGAAAGATATACTAACCTTGAAGGGAGTGCAGAGCAGATCCACCAGAATAATATCTGGGCTATAGAAGTTAAGTTCGGAGGACAGGTTGTATACTCAAGGCTTGTATTCCACCGAGTAGCGAGGCTTACGGGGTGAGGCGGCGTCTGCGTTCGTCCAGAGGCTGAACTCCAGGACATAGTCGACATATTTACTGAGGCGTACGAAAGCATGGGCCTTACGCTAAACATCCGTAAGACAAAGGTCTTCCACCAGCCTGTCCCCGCCGCACAGCACTGCCCCCACCGCACAGCACTGCCCCTAGTCATCAAGATCCACGGCGTGGTCCTGGCCCTTGATCAGCCATGATCATATTGAATGGTGGTGCAGGCTCAAAGGTCCGAATAGCCAATCCTGCACCTACGTTCTATGTTTCTATATTTCTATGACCATTTCCCATACCTCGGGAGCCTATTAGCAACAAGGGCAGACATCGATGACGAGATTCAACACTGCCTCTAGTGTGCCAGTGAAGCCTTCGGCATCCTGGTGAAAAGAGTGTTTGAAGACCAGGCCCTCAACTCTGCCACCAAGCTCATGGTCGACAGGCCTGTAGTAACACTCGCCCCCCTGTATGACTCAGAGACATGGACCATGTACAGTAGACACCTCCAGTCACTGGAGAAATACCACTAACGATGTCTCCGCAAGATCCTACAAATCCCCTGGGAGGGCAGACACACCAACATTAGCATCCTCGACCAGGCCAACATCCCCAGCACTGAAGCACTGACCACACTTGATCAGCTCCGCGAGGCAGCTCACATTGTCCGCATGCCAGACATGAGACTACCAAAGCAAGCGCTCTACTCGGAACTCCTTTGCGGCAAAAGGGCCAAAGGTGGGCAGCGGAAACGTTACAAGGACACCCTCAAAGCCTCCCTGATAAAGTGCAACATCCCCACTGACATCTGGGAGTCCCTGGCCAAAGACCGCCCTAAGTGGAGGAAGTGCATCCGGGAGGGCGCTGAGCACCATCACCGAGAGCATGCAGAAATCAAGGGCAGGCAGCGGAAAGAGCGTGCGGCAAATCTGTCCCACCCTCCCTTACCCTCAACGACTATCTGTCCCACCTGTGACAGGGACTGTGGTTCTCATATTGGACGGATCAGCCACCTAAGAACTCATATTTTAAGAGTGGAAGCAAGTCTTCCTCGATTCCGAGGGACTGCCTATGATGTTGATTATTAAGGGGTGATCTAATTGAGGTATTTAAAAAGGTTAAAGGATTAGATACGATAGATCGAGAGAAACAAATGGGGGGGAAATGGAGCTCCTTTGTGCTTCCTGTTAGCGCCGCGAGGGGGGATGTTAATGGGGCGTAAATGAGTCTGTGACCGGGTGTGGCGCTGTTAACGACTCGCACCATATTGGGTGGGGTTTTGTGGCGGTGCGACGGTGTTGCGCCTCAATCTCCTGCGCCCGCAGATAGCGATGTCACCACCGCGCGCATCGCCCTGTTAGGGTCTTCCACCCCCTGCTGCAGCACCAGGCGATAACAGTGACAACTTCAGGGGACGGGTATCGGGCGGCCGGCTGCTACTGGGGCCAAAATAAAAGGTGAGGTGGCCGAGTTTTTTTTTAAATACCTTCCTCTTTTTGCCGCTCCAGATACGATTTCTTCGTGGGGTCATGGCCGCGATCACTCCGATTGCGTGGCAACCCCGCTCCCCCCCCCCGCCGGTGCAGGTAGGAGGCTTTTTCTTGTGCAGAGTTGGCTGAGTGGGCCCTTCCCTTTAATTGAGGGTAGAGTTCCTTGGACGTGGCAGTGTTGTGTATCCAACCCCCTTACCGCCCCAGGAAGGCGGTGGAGCGGCCACTTCCTTCCAGGGATGGTAACCCGAATTTACCGAGAGGGGCAAGCCTTCTGCGCCTGGCGCTATGTCTCGTGCCTCCCGTGTGTTACTGCCCCCCCCCCCCCCCCAAACAGGGCTATACCGACTTTCTAAGCCGAGATCTCTCTTGGGAGATTCCAGAACAAGGGGGCATAAACTTAAAATTAGAGCGAGGTCATTCAGGGGTGATGTTCAAATGTACTTCTTCATACAATGGGTAATGGAAATCTGGAACTCTCTCCCCCCCCCCCCCCCCCCATAAAAACTGTTGAGGCTGGGGGTCAATTGAAAATTTCAAAACTGAGACTGATAGACTTTTGTTCGTTCAAGGGTTTTAAGGGTTACGGAATCAAAACAGTTAAATGGAGCTCAGTTACAGATCAGCCATGATCTAATTGGATGGTGGAACAGGCTCGAGGGACTGAATGGCCTCCTGTTCCAGTGTGCACATCGAGGTCCCATTGTCAGAGGTGCTGACTTTTGGATGATGCTAAACCGAGGCCCTGTCTGCCCTCTCAAGTGCATGGAAAAGATCCCATGGCGTTACTTCGAACAAGAGCAGGGGAGTTCTCCCCTGATATCCTGGCCAATATTTATCCCTCAATTAACATCACTAAAAAACAGATTATCTGGTCATGATCTCATTGCTGTTTGTGGCAGCTTGCTGTGCGCAAATTGGCTGCCATGGTACTATATAGATTCAAGTTTTTTCTTTCTATCTTTTTAATGACATACGTTTGCTATTTAAATCCCCAGGTAATTTGCAGAGCAAAATAATAACATGACTCGGCCACTTTACACAACTAACTACAAAACACTCACCACATGCCTCCAATTACTCTTAAAACAACGTTTCGTATAGGTATTTTCTATTGAGAAAATAATGATTAATTTGTATCACCTTACATGACTCAGTCTTGCTCTTTGCTCTTTCATTATAAGCTTGGGGAGTAGAGGAGAAAGAAGACTTAGGATGTGCTGTGTAAACAGAACATTGTTAACGTGTAATAGTGTGTCTGAGTGCAGACTGTTTCTGTGCTATTGTTGATTGTCCGAAGGTTCAATTGCTCCAAACTGCTTTTAATGGGGGGATGTTGTTCACCATTGGATACAGTGCCAGGTAGTGGGGATTGAGTGTCCCTGGGAGAGAATTGTCGAGCTGTTCTTACAATTAATGTGCCAACGGCTATGAATTGAAGGCTGGTATCACCGCAGGAACATGATGTTACCTGTCTTGGACAATATAGCTTTTCAGACTCCGACTCCAGGCATCTACTGACTTTTCATTTTAAGTTTCTATTTAATTTAGTTCTTTTCCTTTTGTCATAGAATCATGGAATGCTGCAGCATAGAAGGAGGCCATTGGGCCCATCGTTGCCGTGTTAGCTCTCTGAATGAGCTCTCCAATTAATTCCAGTCTCTTGCTTTTTCCCTACAGTGCTGTAAATGTTTCCTTTTTAAAATGTGAGCTATATTGGTAAGAACCAGAGGCGGTATGAGGATTTTTTTTTAACCCATGAGTTGTTGTGACCTGGAATGCACTGCCTGAAAGGATGGTGGAAGCAGATTCAATAAGAGCATTCATACGCAAATTAAATCAATACTTGAACAGGAAATATTTGCTGGGGTTATGGGAAAGAGCAGGGGGGCGGGATTAATTGGATAGCTCGACCAAAATGGCGGCACAGACACGATGGGCCGAATGGTCTCTTTCTGTGCTGTGTGTTTCGATGATATCCAATTCCCTTCTGAAAGTTACTGTTGAATCTGCTCCCACCACCCCTTCAGGCAGCGCGTTCCGGATCACAACAGCACGCTGTTCCTATTTCTTATTTCTCAGTTATTGTTTTAAAGAACCTAAAAGTACATCGCTAAAATAGTTCTTCCCCACTTCAGAAAGTCCCAGTCAAAGGTTGTCGGCCTTAGAATAGGTTGGATTGATATGATTGGATTGGACAGTAAGACTTGGGAGCAGTTTCAGGACGTTGGTCGCATCGTACATGAGGCTCCTCACTTCAGGGTATCTACAGAGGAGGTGTAGAAAGCACGCAGAGGTGTTGCGTCTCTCTTCCCACCTGCCCAGTGCTGTCAACTCTCCGGCATTCCCCTGGCAACTCCAGAAATTAAAGAGTAATCTGCTGGACATTGCTGACAGCAACTCAGGACTGACAAGTCCAAGAGCCATCTCATCATAGGCAGTCCCTTGGAATCGAGGAAGGCTGGCTTCCACTCTAAAAATGAGTCCTTAGGTGGCTGAACCGTCCAATACTAGACCCACAGACTCTGTCACAGGTGGGACAGATAGTCATTGAGGGAAGCGGAGGGTGGGACAGGTTTGCCGCACGTTCTTTCCACTGTCTGCGCTCGTTTTCTGCATGCTCTCGGCGATGAGACACAAGGTGCTTAACGTCCGCCCGGATGCACTTCCTCCATTTAGGGCGGTCTTTGGTCAGGGACTCTCAGGTGTCAGTGGGGATGTTGCACTTTATCAGGGAGGCTTTGAGGGTGTCCTTGTAATGTTTCCTCTGCCCACCTTTGGCTCGCTTGCCGTGAAGGAGTTCCGAGTGGAGCGTTTGCTTTGGGAGTCTCGTGTCAGGCATGCGGAGGATGTGGCCTGCCCAGCGGAGCTGATCAAGTGTGGTCAGTGCTTCAACGTTGGGGGTGTTGGCCTGGTCAAGGACACTAATGTTGGTGCGTCTGTCCTCCCAGGGGATTTGAAGGATCCTGCGGAGACATCGTTGGTGGTATTTCTCCAGCGACTTGAGGTGTCTACTTTACCTCTCAGAGCCATCTAATCGGGTAAGAAAGGGGGTTGGATTTTTCAGGGGATCAGCTGCTGGGTCAGGTGGGAAGATGTTTTTTTTTGACCGCAGGTTGGGACAACGCTGTCATACATCTTTCCCAAATGCCGCGCCTGTCAACGCTGAGTAGATCCAACATGCAACGACTGGGGAGGCAATTGAGCCAATTACTGACTTGTTTAGAAGTCCTTATCGGTGATATTTTACTCAACTTTGAACATTTCCAGGTCGCCATGGATTTCACGCTGTCCCTGGACTCTGTCTGTTCCTCTGAGGCGGAGGTTGAGGGCCACTGGCACAGATGATTGGTGACAGCGTTAAAACTTGTATAAAGCCTCACAATTTACACCTGCACACTTTCCAAGCCCAGAGACTCTTTGGTTTCTCTGCTTAGAAGAGAGATTGTGTTTTCTGCAGGCTGCAAGTCTTTGTAGCAAACTCTCCAGCCAGGCTCACCTCATTGCAGCAATATCTCTCATCTTCGACAAAGTGCTTCTGTCATCTCACCTTCAACTGGTATCTACTCCATCAGGATGGGAACCATTTACCCTCGGTCACCTTGGCCCTCAGAATTTGACCACAATGAACCCCAACACCAGCATCACCAGGCACCCCAGCAGCACCAAAAACCTTCTCCGCAATCACTTGATGCTGCACAGGACAGAGGACATCAGCACCAGACCACATTGCTGCCCGGGATGCCAGGGATGACCATACCATGGTCAGATTTACTTCACTTGACGCTGCACACCATGGCTGCCACATGATGCGGCAGGTTGGCACCACCCCACACCAACACCAAAAAGCATCCTGCAATACTCAAGCCATTCCTTTCACACTCATCACCTTTGCATTGGGGGGGAGGCAGGGAGAGGGGGGGGGGGGTGTGCGGAGGATACCATAATGTCTCACCATTAACTACAACTCACTAAGCCATTTCCAGAGGTGCACACAGTTCTGTCCAAGAATGCAAAGTGTTGGAAATGAAGATTTCAATGTTTAGCAGCAGATTAACAGAAACTTTGCATGAACATTGGCTAAAACACCCAAGTGCTTACCCTTGTATTGTTAGTTGATACGATTGGACTAGGGTGAGCGTGAGGGGTGGCTAATGAGATGGGGATGTGATAATGTAGATAGAGAGGGATGGGTGGAGGTGCAAGATAAGTTGGTGTGAGTAAGGATGTGTAGGAGTAGGGTAGGGAAGGCAGAGTGATGGTGATGTGATGAGTGACACAGCAGGATGAGGTTGAGTGTGGCTTTGCAGTAATATTTTGTGATCTACTGAGATCATTGAAATGTTTGTGACACTGCAGCCTGGTCCCCTGACAACATCCCTGCTTGTGCCCTCCTGAGCAATGTGCAACCAGGCTGCGTTGGTCTCCTGGAGTGGTCTCTTCCGCCCATGGGAAGGGAAGAGAACCTCCCTGTGTGCTGTGACTCCCTCCATAACCATATGGAAGGAGTCATGGGAGAGTCTGGGTGCAGCCGTGCACCTCTGTCAGTGTTTGCAGCACCTCAATGCTATAGAACATTAACAGCACAACTGTCAAACTAAATTGGCGCATGGTATGGGAGTTGGGAGTTCGTGAGTCAGAGAGGCCTACAAAGGCCGCGAGGTCGGGAGGTGCGTCGCTGAGTCGGGAGTCCGTGAGCCAGAGAGGCCTACAAAAGGCCCAGCTTGTGTAGCTACAGGGAGAAGGCAAAAAAGAAGTAGAAAGAAATAGAAAGGTGACATCACAGCCAAGGGGGTAAGTGATTGGCTGGTGATTGGTAAGTAGTTTTTCTTTTTTCTCTTCTATATCAATGAGCAACTTTTCGCACTGTTGTGGCCAATTTAAGTTAATCTAAGGGTTAAGTCATGGCAGGCGAGCTCGGACAAGAGTTATGCTCCTCCTGTACTATGAGGGAAATCAGGGACGCCTCCGGTGTCCCTGACGACTGTGTGTGCAGGAAGTGTATCCGCCTCCAGCTCCTGATGGTCCGCGTTGCGGAATTGGAGCTGAGGGTGGATTTGCTCTGGAGCATCCACGATGTTGAGAATGACGTGAGTAGCACGTGTAGCGAGTTAGTCTTACCGTAGGTGAAGGGTCCACAGTCAGTTAGGGAATGGAAGACCAGCAGGAAGAGTAGTGCAAGGAAGGTAGTGCAGGGGTCCCCTGCAGTCATCCCCCTGCAAAACAGATATACCGCTTTGAGTACTGTTGAGGGGGATGACTCATCAGGGGAGGGCAGCAGCAGCCAAGTTCATGGCACCGTGGCTGGCTCTGCTGCACAGGAGGGCAGGAAAATGAGTGGAAGAGCGATAGAGATAGGGGATTCAATTGTAAGTGGAATAGATAGGCGTTTCTGCGGCCGCAAGTGAGACATCAGGGTGGTATGTTGCCTCCCTGCTGCAAGGGTCAAGGATGTCTCGGAGCGGGTGCAGGACATTCTGAAAAGAGAGGGTAAACAGCCAGTTGTTGTGGTGCAATTGGTACCAACGATATAGATAAAAAAAGGGATGAGGTCCTCCGAGACGAATTTAAGGAGCTAGGAGCTAAATTAAAATGTAGGACCTCAAAAGTAGCAATCTCGGGATTGCTACCAGTGCCACGTGCTAGTCAGAGTAGGAATCGCAGGATAGCTCAGATGAATACGTGGCTTGAGCAGTGGTGCAGCAGGGAGGGATTCAAATTCCTGGGGCATTGGAACCTGTTCTGGGGGAGGTGGGACCAATATAAACCGGACGGTCTGCACCTGGGCAGGACCGGAACCAATGCCCTAGGGGGAGTGTTTGCTAGTGCTGTTGGGGAGGAGTTAAACTAATATGGCAGGCGGATGAGAACCAATGCAGGGAGACAGAGGGAAACAAAATTGAGACAAACGCAAAAGACAGAAAGGAGATGAGTAAAAGTGGAGGGCAGAGAAACCCAAGGCAAAAAACAAAAAGGGCCACTGTACAGAAAAATTCTAAAGGGTCAAAGTGTAATAAAAAGGCAAGCATGAAAGCTCGGTGCCTCAATGCGAGGAGTATTCGGAACCCAGGAGAGGGCTCTGAGCTAGTTAGAGTGGGTGAGAGCTCAGATGAACAGGACCGCAAGAAAGAATGCAAAAGGCAGGAGGCAACAGAGCAGAGTAGCACTGGGGTAAGTGTAAACAGCAAGGTGATAGGAAGGGACAATATGTATGAATATAAAGGGGCTGCAGGAGGGGTCAAAACTAAAATTCATGGTTTAAAAACTAGTATTAAAACACTCTACCTAAACGCACGCAGCATTCGAAATAAAGTAAATGAGTTGATGGCACAAATCATTACAAATGGGTATGATTTGGTGGCCATTACAGAAACGTGGTTGCAGGGTGGCCAAGACTGGGAATTAAACATACAGGGGTATCTGACAATTCGGAAAGATAGACAAGAATGGAAAGGAGGTGGGGTAGCTCTGTTAATAAAGGATGATATCAGGGCAGTTGTGAGAGACGATATTGGCTCTAATGAACAAAATATTGAATCACTGTGGGTGGAGATTAGAGATAGTAAGGGGAAAAAGTCACTAGTGGGAGTAGTTAATAGGCCCCCAAATAATAACTACATGGTGGGGCGGGCAATAATCAAGGTAATAATGGAGGCATGTGAAAAAGGAACGGCAGTAATCATGGGGGATTTTAACCTACATATCGATTGGTCAAATCAAATTGCATGGGGTAGCCTTGAGGAGGAATTCATAGAATGCATACGGGATTGTTTCTTAGAACAGTATCTTACAGAACCTACAAGGGAGCAAGCTATCTTAGATCTGGTCCTGTGTAATGAGACAGGAATAATAAACGATCTCCTAGTAAAAGATCCTCTCGGAATGAGTGATCACAGTATGGTTGAATTTGTAATACAGATTGAGGGTGAGGAAGTAGTGTCTCAAACGAGTGTACTATACTTAAACAAAGGGGACTACAGTGGGATGTGGGCAGAGTTGGCTAAAGTAGACTGGAAACACAGAATAACGGTGGCACAATTGAGGAACAGTGGAGGACTTTTAAGGAGCTCTTTCATAGTGCTCAACAAAAATATATTCAAGTGAAAAAGAAGGGCGGTAAGAGAAGGGATAACCAGCCGTGGATAACCAAGGAAATAAAGGAGAGTATCAAATTAAAAACCAATGCGTATAAGGTGGCCAAGGTTAGTGGGAAACTAGAAGATTGGGAAAATTTTAAACGACAGCAAAGAATGACTAAGAAAGCAATAAAGAAAGGAAAGATAGATTACGAAAGTAATCTTGCGCAAAACATAAAAACAGATAGTAAAAGCTTTTATCGATATATAAAACTAAAAGAGTGACTAAAGTAAATGTTGGTCCCTTAGAAGATGAGAAGGGGGATTTAATAATGGGAAATGTGGAAATGGCTGAGACCTTAAACAATTATTCTGCTTCGGTCTTCACAGTGGAAGACACAAAAACTGCTGGTCACAGGAATGTGGGAAGGGAGGACCTTGAGACAATCACTATCACTAGGGGGGTAGTGCTGGACAGGCTAATGGGACTCAAGGTAGACAAGTTCCCTGGTCCTGATGAAATGCATCCTCGGGTATTAAAAGAGATGGCAGAAGTTATCGAAGATGCATTCGTTATAATCTACCAAAATTCTCTGGACTCTGGGGAGGTACCAGCGGATTGGAAAGCAGCTAATGTAATGCCTCTGTTTAAAAAAGGGGGCAGACAAAAGGCAGGTAACTATAGGCCAGTTAGTTTAATATCTTTAGTGGGGAAAATGCTTGAAGCTATCATTAAGGAAGCAATAGCGGGACATCTAGATAGGAATAGTGCAATCAAGCAGACGCAACATGGATTCATGAAGGGGAAATCATGTTTAACTAATTTACTGGAATTCTTTGAGGATATAACGAGCATGGTGGATAGAGGTGTACCGATGGATGTGGTGTATTTAGATTTCCAAAAGGCATTCGATAAGGTGCCACACAAAAGGTTACTGCAGAAGATAAAGGTACGTGGAGTCAGAGGAAATGTATTAGCATGGATAGAGAATTGGCTAGTTAACACAAAGCAGAGAGTCGGGATAAATGGGTCCTTTTCGGGTTGGAAATCGGTGGTTAGTGGTGTGCCACAGGGATCGGTGCTGGGATTACAACTGTTTACAATATACAAAAATGACCTGGAAGAGGGGACAGAGTGTAGTGCAATAAAATTTGCAGATGACACAAAGATTAGTGGGAAAGCGGGTTGTGTCGAGGACACAGAGAGGCTGCAAAGAGATTTAGATAGGTTAAGCGAATGGGCTAACGTTTGGCAGATGGAATACAATGTCGGAAAATGTGAGGTCATCCACCTTGGGGAAAAAAAACAGGAAAAAGGGAATATTATTTGAATGGGGAGAAATAACAACATGCTGCGGTGCAGAGGGACCTGGAAGTCCTTGTGCATGAATCCCAAAAAGTTAGTTTGCAGGTGCAGCAGGTAATCAGGAAGACGAATGGAATGTTGGCCTTCATTGCGAGAGGGATGGAGTACAAAAGCAGGGAGGTCCTTTTGCAACTGTATAGGGTATTGGTGAGGCCGCACCTGGAGTACTGCGTGCAGTTTTGGTCAGCTTTCTTAAGGAAGGATATACTAGCTTTGGAGGGGGTACAGAGACGATTCACTCGGCTGATTCCGGAGATGAGGGGGTTACCTTATGATGATAGATTGAGTAGACTGGGTCTTTACTCGTTGGAGTTCAGAAGGATGAGGGGTGATCTTATAGAAACATTTAAAATAATGAAAGTGATAGACAAGATCGAGGCAGAGAGGTTGTTTCCACTGGTCGGGGAGATTAGAACTAGGGGGCACAGCCTCAAAATACGGGGGGAGCCAATTTAAAACTGAGTTGCGAAGGAATTTATTTTCCCAGAGGATTGTGAATCTGTGGAATTCTCTGCCCAAGGAAGCAGTTGAGGCTAGCTCATTGAATGTATTCAAATCACAGATAGATAGATTTTTAACCAATAAGGGAATTAAAGGTTACGGGGAGCGGGCGGGTAAGTGGAGCTGAGTCCACGTCCAGATCAGCCATGATCTTATTGAATGGCGGAGCAGGCTCGAGGGACTAGATGGCCTACTCCTGTTCCTAATTCTAAAATAAAAAGTACCTTTAAGGAAACCGGCTGATGACATGTCGTTGAATGATATCATCAGACCCACTTCCTTCAATTAGCTGGCAAACGTGCTGGGCGGGCTTAACAAGATCAATTAACGTAAAATAATTTTGGACAGCAGGCTGGAGCTGGCAGCGAGGCCTCATTCGGGAAATCTCAGCCAAAGAGTCTGTTCACATTCCAACTGGCATGGGGAGGCGGTACAGTGCTAAAATGGGAGTATTGCACAATCAAACATAGCATCATAGAGTCCTACAGCATAAGGAGGCCATCGTGCCTGTACCGGCTCTTTAGTAGAGCTATCCAATTAATCGCACTCCTCTGCTCTTTCCCCACAGTCCTGTAAGGTTCTCCCCTCGACCAATGATGGAGAGTGGAGATGGGTGGTTGGAGGAGGAAGGTTAGCGAGGAAACCTCCAGGTGTCTGTCCAACCAATGTTGGCATCCCCATGCCTGCCGGAGCTGGAAGTAGAATGCAGTGCTTGAGCCTGGAAGGAAGAACTTACCTAATGGAGTGGGGGAGCAGTGGGGTGGCTGCACTATAGAATCTAAAGAGTCACTGTACTGACCAGGTGACAGTGAACTTTTTTCTTTGTAAAACCCTTTCCCTAAATGAATTGCTACACTGAGCTCTCGTGGGTGACAGCAAGATACTAAAGATATCAAAATGGCAGAGGTCTAGGTATTCCCTTGAAGCCAGTAGTGTAGGGTCGAGTAGATGTGACACAGACCTATTATCTGCTCCTTTAGGTCGTGTGATGTAATGAGCAAGATGTCTACACTGGCACCTCATGTAATCAGATACATGTGGTGAGCATGATTTATTTCCCCTATTATAGTTCTCTTACATTTTTCTGACATTGACTTTCATGGAAATAAAAATTGGGAGAGATGCAAACAGACTGCTGATTCACTAGCACAAAGTCCAATTCATCCCTATTGTGTGCAGGTCAGAAATCGTGTATTGTAGATCCAATTGTCAAACCTGTTCTCCATTTCAGTACAGCTCCCTAATACGAGCACAGGATGAATGACTTTACTATACAACTAGATAGATAAAGAGAGATATGGAGAGAGATAGAGATACATAGATGGTGAATGGTAGAAATTAATAAGGTTAGGTTTGTTTGATTTCAATTCTATATAATATGATAGAAATGAATTGGATGAGGTTAGGTCCATTTCAATTCTGTATTACACAGCATTACACAGTATTACACAGCATTACACAGTATTACAAAGTATTTACAGCACAGAAACAGGCCACTCGGCCCACCAGGTCCATGCAGGTGGTTATTCTCCACTTGAGCCTCCTCCCACCCTTCTTCATCTCACCCTGTCAACATATCCTTCTATTCCTTTCTCCCTCATATATTTATCTAGCTTCCCCATGAATGCATCTTTGCTATTCGCCTCAACCACTCCCTGTGGTAGTGAATTCCACATTCTGACCACTCTCTGGGTAAAGAAGTTTTTCCTGAATTCCCTACTGGATTTATTAGTGACTCTTATATTTATGGCTCCTAGTTCTGGTCTCACCCACAAATGGAAACATCCTCTCTGCATCTACCCGATCGAACTCTTTCATAATTTTAAAGACCACTATCAAATCACCCTCACTCTTCTTTGTTCATTTGAAAATAGGCCCAACCTGTTCAATCTTTCCTGACAGGGATAACCTCTCAGTTCTGGTATCATTCTAGTAAATCTTTTTTGCATTTTCTCCAGTGCCTCTATATCCTTTTTATAATATGGTAACCAGAACTGTGCACAGTACTCTGAGTGTGATCTAACCAAGGTGCTATACAAGTTTAACATAACTTCTCTGCTTTTCAATTATATCCCTCCAGAAATGAACCCCAGTGCGTTGTTTGATTTTTTTTATGGCCCTATCAATTGTGTCGCTACTGTTAGTGATTTGGGTATCTGTACCCCAAATCCCTCTGTTCCTCTACCCCATGTAGACACATATTTTCCAAGGAGTATGTGGCCTCCTTATTCTTCCTGCCAAACACGTCTCTATTGAAGTTCATTTGCCAATTACACGCCCATTCAGCAAATTTATTAATGTCTTCTATTGCAGTCCTCCTCTGTACTAATTACTCCCCGTCATCTGCAAATTTTGAAATTGTACTTCCAATTCCCGAGTCAAAATCGTTTATGTAGATGGTGAACAGCAGTGGTCCCAGCACCAATCCTTGTGGAAACATAGAAACATAGAAAATAGGTGCAGGAGTAGGCCATTCTGTCCTTCGAGCCTGCACCACCATTCAATAAGATCATGGCTGATCATTCCCTCAGTACCCCTTTCCTGCTTTCTCTCCATACCCCTTGATCCCCTTAGCCAAAAGGGCCACATCTAACTCCCTCTTGAATAGATCTAACGAACTGGCATCAACAACTCTCTGCAGTAGAGAATTCCACAGGTTAACAACTCTCTGAGTGAAGAAGTTTCTCCTCATCTCGGTCCTAAATGGCTTACCCCTTATCCTTAGACTGTGATCCCTGGTTCTGGACTTCCCCAACATCGGGAACATTGTGGAACACCACGTCCCACCATTTGCCACTCTGAGTAATTACCTTCAACCCTACTCTCCGTTTTCTGTTTTGTAGTCAGCTTGATGTCCATTCTGTCCATTGCCTTTGTCAGTCATCACCAGATGCAGTGCCTCGAAATCGAGGAAGACTTGCTTCCACTCCAAAAGTGAGTTCTCAGATGACTGTACAGTCCAATACGGGAGTTACAGTCTCCATCACAGGTGGGACAGACAGTGGTTGGGGGAAAGGGTGGGTGGGACAGGTTTGCAGTACACTCCTTCCGCTGCCTGAGCTTGTTTTCTGCATGCTCTCGGTGATGAGACTCGAGGTGCTCAGCACCCTCCCGGATGCTCTTCCAATAATAGTGATATGCTTATTCAGAGTCAACGATTTTGAGTCATGACAATTTTGTAGAAAACATTTTGATGTTACATGATAGGAAGTCTGTAGTTTAAAACCTTGGAAAATGGAGCACTTGTGAAGGGGGTGGTGAAATTTGAGATCGTTTGAATATGTTAAATGACTGGGAGACTAAAGAATTCATGTCGGGTATCGCATTACAAATATATATGCTGCAAAAGCGATTTTCCCACTTTTCTTCACACAGTGATAGAGTATCGCCGTGAACCTTATCACAAGGCCACGGCAGAAATGCCTGGTGCGTGTAGACATGGGCCATCCTTCAGGCCATCTCTTTAATAACCACAATCAATGAACGAAGAAGGGCGGAGGGTGGGGAAAAGAAATATACACTCAACCACAATCTGGAGCTGCTCAGATAAGTGACCCTCTCTCAAATATATTGATGCGCCTTTAACGAGAAGTGACACATGTCTGTAGCTGCCTCAAGGCTGTTTCGCATCCTACACGTCTCCCTGAAATGATGTATGACAGGCAGGGCAGCCTCCATGATAACAGCCATGCAACCCCTGGGAGAACATGAAAATCCTTTCCCGATTGCCAGCAGCTCATTTATGTTTTGGTAATCTGTATTTTATTGCAGATACGTTCCAACAGAATTTAACACTTAGTGCTAATGATACCTTTTGTTTAAGATTTAGTACGAGTCTCCGAACACCCAGGATGACTCATTTTGGTATTCTGAGGTGATAATAATTTTTTCACTTTTTAAAGAAAGATACATAAACGCACCACGCTGACTCCCAAGGCCAGGCCTGCGCCAAGGTCACTGTATCTTAGACAGCAATGCAAACTGCTTGCTTAGGATTTTTCCACTAGACTGCATCTGAGAATATATTTTTCCTTGTGCCAGCCATGGTTACAGTGCGGGAAGATAATCATTAGCACAGAAGGAGGCTATTCTTCCCTTCGAGCCTGTGCCGGCTCTTTGAAAGAGATATCCAATTAGTCCAACTCCCCCCTGCTCTTGCCCCATATCCCTGTATTGTTTTTTCCTTTTTCAATATTGATTCAATTCCGTTTTGAAAATTATTATTGAATGCGCTTCCACTGCTCTTTCAGGCAGTGTGTTCCAGATCATAACAACTCGTTGCTTAAAAATATTTCTCCACATCTCCCCGTGGTTCTTTTGCCAATTATCTTAAATCTATGTCCTCTGGATATCGACCATCCTGCCAGTGGAAACAGTTGCTCCCTCTCTACTCTATCAAAACCCCTCATCATTTTGTGGCGTTCAAGGATGTTGAGTCGAAATATTAAGTGGTTGTGAAAAGCTATGGCTTGTAGTTGATAAATTCTTATGCCTTAGATTCAAGTGTCAGTGTCAGGACTTTATTGAGAGCTTTAAAGCACATAGTATTGGGGGTAATGTATTGACGTGGACAGAGAACTGGTTGGCAGACAGGAAGCAGAGAGTCGGGATAAACGTGTCCTTTTCAGAATGGCAGGCAGTGACTAGTGGGGTGCCGCAGGGCTCAGTGCTGGGACCCCAGCTATTTACAATGTACATCAATGATTTAGATGAAGGAATTGAATGTAATTTCTCCAAGTTTGCAGATGACACTAAGCTGGGTGGCGGTGTGAGCTGTGAGGAGGATGCTAAGAGGCTGCAGGGTGACTTGGACAAGTTAGGTGAGTGAGCAAATGCATGGCAGATGCAGTATAATGTGGATAAATGTGAGGTTATCCACTTTGGTGGCAAAAATGTGGAGGCAGAATATTATCTGAATGGTGGTAGATTAGGAAAAGGGGAGGTGCAACGAGACCTGGGTGTCATGGTACATCAGTCATTGAAAGTTGGCATGCAGGTACAGTAGGTGGTGAAGAAAGCAAATGGCATTTTGACCTTCATAGCTAGGGGATTTGAGTATAAGAGCAGGGATGTCTTTCTGCAGTTGTACAGGGCCTTAATGGGGCCTCACCTGGAATATTGTGTTCAGGTTTGGTCTCCTAATCTGAGGAAGGACGTTCTTGCTGTTGAGGGAGTGCAGCGAAGGTTCACCAGACTGATTCCCAGGATGGCAGGACTGATATATGAGGAGAGACTGGATCGACTGGACTTGTATTCACTGGAGTTTAGAAGAATGAGAGGGGATCTCATAGAAACATATAAAATTCTGACGGGACTGGACAGGTTAGATGCAGGAAGAATGTTCCCGATGTTGGGGAAGTCCAGAACCAGGGGACATAGTCGAAGGATAAGGGGTAAGCCATTTAGGACAGAGATGAGGAGAAACTTCTTCACTCAGAGTGTTGTGAACCTGTGGAATTCTCTACCACAGAGAGTTGTTGATGCCAGTTCATCAGACTTATTCAAAAGGGAGTTAGATGTGGCCCTTATGGCTAAAGGGATCAAGAGGTATGGAGAGAAAGCAGAAAGGGGTACTGAGGTGAATGATCAGCCATGATCTTATTGAATGATGGTGCAGGCTCGTTGGGCCAAATGGCCTACTCCTGCACCTGTTTTCTTTGATTCCATGCTTCTAAGATAGCTATTGTAAGGCGGGTGTGTCTCTATGAGGGGGTCAGGTTCCCTTCTGACCAACTTGAGCGGTTCGAATCGCTCCCACTCCTTTGGGTTCTGTACTCTGGATTTATTTGGGGGGGGGGGGGTGACAAAAGTGCAAAGGTCACTGGTTTGATGCAAAGAACGTTGTTTTTATTACAGTCAATGTAATACATGCTTATTACTCTCGTAAGAAAATACAAGGCCAAACTTACAATCACTCTAATAAAGAATAATACAAGAAAAGCTACGAGATCAAACTTAAAATCACAAATCACTCGAACAAAGATCCATGCACTACACATTCAAAGTGGGGTCACAGTAAAATTATACCTCCCACCTCCCAATACCTAATTCTAGCTAGGTAGACTCCAGGGCATGCAGGGACTATGCTTACCAATCCTTCTGATAGTTAACGGTAGATCGTGGTTGCTTTTCCCTTTTCTACCACGTTGACTGTGGTCGGTCGCTGCTGCGATGGTGATGTTCTTCCTTCCTTCAGGACTTTGAGGCTGGAGAAGTTAGTTTACAACTGTGGCGTTGGTTTCTCTCCTTGTCTTGATGACACAGCATAGTGTGGCACTAGTCTGTCAGTCAAAGTGTCATCTGAGGTAGTAGCAGCCTTGTAGCTACCTAGCAACCAACTAACCTCTGTTGAAAACAGGGGTCAGTTGTACGATTTCAATGTTCTAATCTTGCTGCCAAATCTGTTCAAAATCCTTTGTATAATTTTGGCGAGCTTGGTTCTTCTTTGTAATATTTTGTCGGGCTTGTTGAAAGTTGATATGTCTTGGGTGGGTTGATGTTCGAAAACTGTTTCCTGATGGAAACATTAGTTTGGTAATTGCAATGTCCTTTTGTGCTTAGTCTTTCGCATACAGGCTGGATTGGGCCTCTTTGTGATGTATATGCTGAAATGGTTGTCTAGACCCATGTTGATGGATAGCTATCACTGGGTGATTTTGTGATGTTAATGTCTGTTAGCGTTAGTGTTTTCTCTGAAGAATCACTCAACACTCAGGGTCGGTTCCAATGCTGAAGCAGCTTTATTACGCTCAGCGGGAAGGAAAAACTCAGGACCGTATCCAGGTTTCTCTTCACAGAACAAAGAGTTACATGTACCTTTATATGTTTTACAACAGTTACAAAAACAGCTTACTGCAGTTACACAGCTCATCACGGCTGGACACAAGCCAATCATAACGATTATAGATTACATATAGGTTTTTTAATCCAATAGAATTCTCCTAGTAACCAGGGAACCATTGTCAATTTGGGTTGATCGATGACTTTATATGTTCTCTCCCTAGTTCTTTCATCTGGGAGAAATAATTGGTTTGTAGCCTTGTTTACAGCAAATGGTTTCCCTCTTATCTTTCTTCCTGGGGAATTAATTGGTTTATGGCCTTGTTCACAGGAGATGGCTTCCTTCTTATCTCTGCCTTCCCAGGCATTCCTACAGTGGGCCTCACAGGGTTATTGCTCGGTCAGTGAACGTTCAACAGTTCACAGCTTGACTACCTGGTTTCCCATCATGCCTGGGCAGCCATTTTATGTGTGTGTCCATTTAAGCTTATGTGAGTTTTAAATATCCAGCAGGTGCCTAATGCCTAAGTCTATATATTATTTCTACTCTCTACAACAATTCCCCCCTTTCGGTAAAGGGACTAGTCCTAGTCCCCTTTTAACCGAAATACTGCCTTTATCTGATATTTGTGCACGGCCCGGTATTCCTTGCCTCAACGTGCTGGCCAGTCACGCGGTTTCAGGAGTTCCGGTTGCTCAAATCAAATTAACAAAGGCTAGCTCCTCCCGTCCCCTTATCAAACAGACTTGTTTAATATCCAGGGAACGGTGATTGGTCCGTTTCTGCCGTTTGTGGCGCCTGCATACCTGGCAGGCCATCACGCCCCATGTTATTGCTAAGATTAATTGTATTCCGACCAGTGTGTGTGAAATAATTCGAATCCATGGGTGGATGTTCACATTTATTCCCCAGTCCCAGACCTTTCTCCACCAACTCTGACTTTGTAAGTCTACCTCGGTATCTTCTTTGATTTTAGTTTGTAGCTGGTGATAGAGTTTTACAGATTGACCCACTCTGAGCCTCAACTCCCGTAATACTTCGGTTAGATGTGGGATAGGGACCTGCTCTGGCTCGTCATAATCCTGCAAATGATCATGGAGCTGATCAGTTACTTCAATAACTTCGGACTTCCGGCGCCTAACCTGGGTGATATGTGCTTGCCCGATCGCGGCAGGTCGTAGTGGTGTGAAGCAAAAGTTGGGCTGCGGTATAGGGCACTGTAGGTCATTATACTGGTATGAACGCTCTGTGGTAGAGACGCAGTATCTTCCCCTCCCTCCGTAGCCCGCCCTCGCGAAGTGCATGTGTGCGGGCACTATTTCTAGTACACACCCATTGGTTCGGTTAAACCCGCACTCGTCTAGTTCCCCTCGGCCCACCGGGTGAGGGCATACTGTGATTTCCCCCCTTTGCTTGCAATCTGCTAGGGAAATCCCAGTAAGTATGTTGTTTCGACGAACGGCAGAGGTGGTGGTCAGGTAGTAGCGTATGGAGACATTTTCCCGTATTACTCCGATATTCTCTAGTTGGTATAAGGGGAACGGCCCTGAGTCCGGCGTTGCTATGGGGATCAACAGGACTATCCCTATCCCGGTAGTCCTACCCATCTGGCAATCTGGAATTGCGGGGTATACTCGGGTCAGTCCCTTCAGAGTACAATTATCCAGTGTCCCCCTTTGGTTCGCCAACTGAGCCAAATGTGAACTGTCTATCCAATCGGGTACTTCCCCGCGTTGGATCTGGTCGAGGTTGTGGCGGATCTGTCCCACCATCCACAGACCATAAGCATGACAGAGTTGCCCCTGTCTTTGCTTTATTGTATCTTCTTGTTCTCTATCAATGAGGTGATTGATGGTTTTAGCGTGAGCTTCCAGGACTGAGATGCCATCCAACTGGATTTCGACACCCTCCTTTCCTAGGTTGGCCTGGTCTTCCTGGTTTTGCTCCACCCTCTCCAATAACCCCTTCATCACCCCTTTAAGCTGTTCTACCCTCTCATTTAGCCCTTGTATGTCTATCGAGTTCACTACGGAGGTTCCTGTATTGAAAACGGTAGCAACATCATTTACTATTTCCCTCTTCACCCTGGGTGCTAACCCCTGTCCCCGGAACTTACTGGCACCCATGGCATCGGCAGCCTGCTGCATTACAACTTTACTTAATACATTGTACATCTTCCTTGACTGTTCGGTACAATATTCCGGCATCTGGATGCCTGAAATATTGATCAGAACAGGCACAAATTCATGTTTAACATTATCATACAACAGTTCCCCCTCGTTGTACATTACAATCCCATTTTCTGGTCCCTTAGTAGTTATTGCTGGGATTGTCCCGGAGGCGCGCAAATTATGCCGAAAGTGCATTCATCGGGCCCTTTGACATCCCTCCGTTTAATGCAGCTGCTCCTTATACCCGTGGAGCACTGTACACATACCCGGTCCTTATTAGGATTCACTTGTAACCATGCATTAAAATAAGTTCTGTCCTTGCTCCAATCCTTAGTCGCTGGAACACATATTCCGTCCGTCAAATTGAACAACACTCCATAGTTCATGTAATTGTTTATTTCCAGCGTGCTCTGCTGTCCGTCGGTGTTGCCCAGGGTACGTGCATGTCGCAGGGCTATCCATATTACGAGTAGCGTCGTCCGTATTCCCATCTCGGTAAGTATTATCTGTAATTTTAAACAGACGGCCTGGTCGTCACCAGGGGTTAAAGTTTTTTTTTCCTATGAGTGTCCCGGTCACCCTGCAAAATCAGAAGCACAGGGTTACAATTGAATCATTTCGAATTGAATCTGTGGGGCGTTCGCCCGTGTCTTTACCCACTTAAATATTACCCAAACTCCTATTAACATTAAAGCTAAAGCTATTCCTCCGAACACCCCTTCCGAAAGGGTGTCTAACCACTCCTGGTACTTTACAGCATACCATTCCGTCTCGTCTAGGCGTATCACCCTTGGTTCGGACATTATTCTTTTGGGTTATACCTTTTTAGTTGTGACCAGTGCTTCCACCGGCCTTTCCCTTTCATGTCGACACATGCACACGTGTCGCTTGTCAAAATGATGTCATACGGTCCGGTCCACCTCGGGGCAAACCCCGTCCTGCCTGGAGTGACCTGTACTAATACTTTGTCGGCTACCTGTGGGAGGGATGCGCGGCCTTCCCGTTGTTTTGGGTCTCCAAGTCCCGTAGGGCCTGTTGCTCTACCACCTCTTTCCTTAGTTCCTTTAGCTGTGAATCTAATTGTTTTACATATTGTTTAATCCGATCTCGTAGAGGCCCCATTTCCTCCCCCCCTGTTATGATCCCTTCAGGAAGTCTCATGGCCCTTCCTGTCATTAATTCAAAGGGGGTCAGTCCTGTGGTTCGGTTAGGGGTAGCCCTAAGTCTCATTAATATGCAGGGCAAAATATCTACCCATCCCTTCCCGGTCTCTGTTATAGCTTTGGCAATTGCTGTCTTAAGGGTACGGTTCATTCGCTCCACCATTCCTGAGCTCTGGGGGTGGTACGGGATGTGGAACCGTTGTCGGATTCCAAGCAGACCGCATGCCCGCTTCATGACCTGTCCTGTGAAGTGCGTCCCCTGGTCCGAGTCAATTTGAAGGGGCACTTTCCACCGTGGGATTATGTCGAATGCGATAATCTGCGCTACCGTGGATGCTCCGCAATCCCGGGTGGGAAAAACCTCAACCCACCTGGTAAACTGATCTACAATAACCAGGCAGTATTTCTTTCCCCGACTGGTGGGTAGGGGTCCTGTGAAATCAATTTGTAGATTCTCCCACGGGCCCCTGGGACGTGTCTGATGTGCCATTCTGACCTTTACGGGTCTGCCTGGATTATGCTGTGCACATACTATACAGCGCTGGCAATGTTTGGCTACGTCTCGCCCTACCCCGGCCCACCACCAGTCTTTGAGCAGACGGCTCAGCATTCCGTCTCGCCCAGTGTGGTCCGGCTCATGGTGTAGCCGGAGTAGTTCGGTCTGGATTGAAGACGGGGCGACTACTTGTAATCCCTTCCTCCATACCCCGTCCTCCCCAATGCTGGCCCCCTTGCTTTCCCATTGTGACCGTTCCTCCGAGCTACTTTCTTCCTGTATCTTACGGACACTTAGCTCTCCTGGTCCTATCACGGCCACTTTAATTATCTGGGGCTCATCTTCTTCTGCCGCGCTCCTAGCTGCTTGATCTGCCAGCATGTTTCCCCGTTGTTCCCTGGTCTCTACCCTTTGATGTGCCTTGATCTTTATTACTGCTGTCGTCGTAGGCCTTTTAACGGCTCCGACCAGCTCCCGAACTATCTTCTCGTGTTTAATGTGTCCCCCCCCCGAGGTTATATATCCATGTCTACTCCACGCTATCATATAATCGTGTACTACCCCGAATGCATACCGGCTGTCAGTATAAACATTTACACGCTTCCCCTCTGCCCATTTGAGGGCTTCGGTCAGCGCTACCAACTCCGCCACTTGGGCGGACACTGTTCCTTCCAGTGCCCCTCGCAGGAGGGTGACACCATCCTGATCTACCACGCCCCACCCGGTGTGGAATCTTCCGTCGACATATCGTCGGGACCCATCAACGTAAAGGGTTAAATCGGGGTCCCTCAGAGGTTCGTCGGCTATTCCCCCTTCTGTTCCTTCGTCTATCTCAGTCTTGCAGCTATGGGGTTCACCTTCGGTTACTATTCCCTCCGCGGGATTAAAGCCTATATCTCTAATTATTTGTATGGACTGATCTTTGGGTAATAGTACTGCCTCCCAGGTAGCTCGTCGCGCATCTGACACTGTTTTTAACCTCCCGGTATTTAGCAATTCCACTATGGTGTGCTTCGTGTGTAAGATTATCTGCCCCGACATTGTGACTGGTTCGCATATCCTGGCAGCCCAAGCGGCACAATCGAGGGCAGCCACACACCGATGGAGTCCCTTCACTACCGGGGACTCTTGTGTTGAGTAATACGCTACTGGTCTCATTACCCCCCCTTTCTCCTGGGTTATGATGGCGCTATAAAAACCTCCATCGAGATCGTAATGTACATGGAACGGCTTTGTCATATCCGGTAGCTTCAGCGCTGGGGCTGCTACCAATTCGGCTTTTAATTTCCCATAGGCTTCCTCTTGCTCCGATCCCCAGTCTACCTACTCTGTTCCTGGTTTTCCTCCCTTCACTAGTCGCTGAATGGGTTCGGCTATGTTCGCAAATTGAGGAATGAAATTCCTGCAATAGTTGAACAAACCCATCACCCGCCGCACTGCCCGGACTGTAGTTGGTCGGGGCATATCAACGATGGCTGTCTTTCGGTCTGTCGGAAGAGTCTTTTTTTTTTTTTTTTTTTTCTGACTGATATCGTGTCCCAGATGTCGAACCGTGGCTTGTCCGATCTGCGCCTTTTTTTTGGATTTATTTTAAACCCTGCCTTATCTAGAGTCCTTAGGACCATGGCTACGGCCCCTAAATGCTCTCGGTCACTTGATGAGGCTATTAGGATGTCGTCCACGTACTGAAGGATTGTACTATTATACGGGGTTAGGTTACATGATTCCAAAGCGTTACTCATGACTCGGTGGAAAATGTTCGGGCTGTTATGGAATCCCTGAGGGAGTCGGGTCCATGTGTATTGTCTATCTCTGGATGTAAATGCGAATCTCTCCTGAGACTCCG
Source organism: Pristiophorus japonicus (assembly GCF_044704955.1). Lineage (NCBI taxonomy): Eukaryota > Metazoa > Chordata > Chondrichthyes > Pristiophoridae > Pristiophorus > Pristiophorus japonicus. The sequence continues at coordinate 180,952,655 of NC_091989.1, forward strand.
GGTCCAGCGGGATTGACCAAAATCCGTTAGCGATATCTAAGACGGTGAAAATCCTATGTTCCGGATTCAGACCGTTGAAGATAGTCGCTGGGCTGGCCACAATCGGGTGTTCCCTGGATGTAACTTTATTCAGGGCTGTGTAATCTATCGTTAGTCGGTAGCTTTCATCCGGCTTTTTAACTGGCCACATCGGGGAGTTTGTGACTGACACGGTCTGTCGTAGTATGCCCTGTTCTACCAGGGCTTGTATTATCCCCTCAGTGGCCCGCATGGCCTCTGGTTTAATAGGGCACTGCTTGTGGGGAGGGTGTACCGGTCCCGTGACCTTCTCCGGTGTCATGTCAACAAGTCCGCAGTCCTGTTTGCTTTTTGCCCAAACTCCCGGGATAGCCTGACACAGTAATCCCAACATCCCGTCCTTAGACCAGTCTCTCTTCAGAGTATCCGTTTTACCTAATGTGGCTATGTTCTTTACTAGTGCCCATTTCCTGGCCACTTTATCCTTATACCCTTTCGTACCTTTCCAGGTTACCCGTTTTCGCTGCGCATCCACTATTGTTCCTAATTCGCGGAGTAGGTCCATCCCTAGTATAGTTCCCTCTGAGTTTTTTTTCTATTAAGAAATCCAAATTAATAATGTTCAGTATAAAACGGCTGTCAATGGAAAGGGTTAACTCCTTTCCAGGTTTGTAAGAAGACCTGATGTCATTACGTGACTTCACGTAATCATCTGAAAAAAAAAGTCTTTGTGCCTTCAAAACTGGCTTCGAAATTAGAAATCCGTTAAAAACAGCATAAATCATTAGAGTAAATTCCAATGTTTTCTTAACTTCTAATTCAAGTACTTGCCAAAGCATTTTTTTTTTTTAATTGTTTTAAAACAAGACCACACATACAATAGCGATTTTGTTTACTGAAATTCAATTCTGTTTTTTTTTTATTTCTCTCTTTCTCCTCGTTATCTTCAAAACCCTCCTGCTTGTTTAGACTGTTCGGGACATTTTTGATAAACACTGTCCATTTTAGAAATCTTTTCAAACTGCATTGAAACTTTTGAAAATTCGAATCCATGTAGAGTGTTTTTTACTTATTCCAATTATTTTTTTTTTTCTCTTCTAATTAAACCAATATCTTTTTCACAGCAAACATCAACTAGTATCTTTATTTAAAACTTTTTTTTTTAGAAGCTCTTTTTTTTTTTAAAGCATTCTTTATCTCATTCCGAGACTAAATTTATGTCTTTCAACCCAATCAATCATTGCATGTTTTCTTTCGGCAAGTAAGTGAGCATGTCAAATAAATATTTTGCTCAACAAACCTATTCTTTATTTGTTTATTCTCCTAGCTCCGTAACTTATCATCCGAATAAATCCACACCTGCGTTTCTAACTTAAATGTCTTAAAACTTCCCACATACAGGACAACATTACAAAGGGTTTAAAAAAAAAGACTTTCACTCTGTTTCTAAAATAAACAGACACTTGCATTCCTCTTCCAACCAGGCTTTCGGAACATGAAAACATAAAACAAAAATTCATTCTGCAGTCAAAAATCACACAGACACTTCTCACTCAACGATCAGACATTTACAACAGTCTCTCTTCTTGTTTTGGCCGGCTCTATTTTTGGATCCATGACCTTTCAGGGAATTCGTAGTTTTATCTAAATAATTCCTCACATAACTAATTCCTGAGGATTCCACCCTGCTTTAATCATTTTTTCAATTAGCTTCTTTTGTTTTTCCGCCAAGTGGCGGGTAAGCGACCCTTCTGGTCCCCACTCGAGTTTACTTGTTTTCATGGCCATTCCTGGGTAGGACTGGTATCGTTAGGAATCTACTCTCAGAGGTCCGCTTTCTTTCTAGCGCGACTTGTAGTAAACTGTCTCTTGGCTACTGTCAGGTCACAAGTTCTGCTGTTACACAAACTTATACAATTCTTAAAAACGCGTTTAAGCAATTCCCGCAGTGCTCTACGTATCCTTAACGACTACCTACCACCGCTCAGCCTGTTGGTCCGACCCTGTTCACAGGTTTGGATTCCGTTAGCCGCTGTACACCGCTTGGTTCTATCCCGGGGTATTTCAAATTACACTACTGGGTCCGGAAGATGTCTCTCGGTATCACGATCCCACGGTCTAAGTGTGTTCCCTACGCCTACTTGGTTCCTGGCCGTCACGTGGGACAAAAGTCCTCTTAATTCAGGCTCAGGCTAGGCGTTTGAGATATTAGACCGTCTCCTCATGTCGATCAACCAGCTTCCACCTTCCGCACCCTTTATACTTAAAAATTGTTTTTTATACTCACCCGGGTTTTTTTCCAAGGGCGTTCAGCGACTCCGGGAAATCCCGTCGACTACGCCATTGTTAGCGTTAGTGTTTTCTCTGAAGAATCACTCAACACTCAGGGTCGGTTCCAATGCTGAAGCAGCTTTATTACGCTCAGCGGGAAGGAAAAACTCAGGACCGTATCCAGGTTTCTCTTCACAGAACAAAGAGTTACATGTACCTTTATATGTTTTACAACAGTTACAAAAACAGCTTACTGCAGTTACACAGCTCATCACGGCTGGACACAAGCCAATCATAACGATTATAGATTACATATAGGTTTTTTAATCCAATAGAATTCTCCTAGTAACCAGGGAACCATTGTCAATTTGGGTTGATCGATGACTTTATATGTTCTCTCCCTAGTTCTTTCATCTGGGAGAAATAATTGGTTTGTAGCCTTGTTTACAGCAAATGGTTTCCCTCTTATCTTTCTTCCTGGGGAATTAATTGGTTTATGGCCTTGTTCACAGGAGATGGCTTCCTTCTTATCTCTGCCTTCCCAGGCATTCCTACAGTGGGCCTCACAGGGTTATTGCTCGGTCAGTGAACGTTCAACAGTTCACAGCTTGACTACCTGGTTTCCCATCATGCCTGGGCAGCCATTTTATGTGTGTGTCCATTTAAGCTTATGTGAGTTTTAAATATCCAGCAGGTGCCTAATGCCTAAGTCTATATATTATTTCTACTCTCTACAACAATGTCTCTTGTGGGGAAAGAATTTTCGAATACTTATTCTTCCAGACAGGTTAACTCAGACCTCATACCCAGGTAGCTTTATTAATTGGACTGTCTCTTGCTAGTTCTGTAGGTCCGCCCACAGCCTTGAGTTTGTCTTTTAAATTCCAAAATTCTATTAAAGTTCGTAGTTTCTTTCATAAGCACTTGAGAGTTCCAAACTTTTCGGTAGATAGTCCCAAATTAAATTTCCTTTCGAATGAGCCCAAACACAGGCGGGTTTCTTGTTAATTTTCCATTCCTTCATTCCCCCCTGTTGACACTCCACACTCTTGAGTGTCAATCAAGGTAAGCAAAATTCCTGCTCCCGAGAGTCAACCTTCCCTGCATGTATACTAGCTAAACATTACCCTGCATCCCCCGTTGAAATGCAAATGCAATTTACAGACGAATACAGTCGTTGCAATTCGGTTATAGCATGGGGGGGTATCATGTCCCTCTTTTACTCGGTTTTTACAGTAAAATGACAGTATACAGTCAAACATAACTTTAAGTAAAGTAAAATAAAAACACACAGTAACACATTCTCAAATAGCATAAAGGTCCATAGTCAAACACGTTTTAAGTTCAGTAAAATAAAGGTACATAGTCAAAACATTTAAGTAACACTCTTACAACACTCGCGATGTTGCGGTTTACAGCAGGTAAAATCAAACACAAATTAAACATGGTAGTGTGGTGTCACCCCTCCCTGCGCGATTCCCAAGTTCGGCCAAGGAGCGTACAGCACCCTTTGGTGCCTGACATGACGGCCTCTGCGTTTGACTCGGCAAGTGAAACACTGTAAGTAAAGCATAATCGCGAGTTGACAAATAACTAAAGTGTGGGAAGCGATTCGGATCCAGACTGGGACCTCTATATTTCTGAAAAGGTCCCACCAAGGCGGAATGGTGATCTCAAGAATCTTTTTCCCTACCTCAATTGTTTTCTGTTCTGGAATGTAGAAGTTTTTTTGTAAGATAATTACAGCTTTTAGCAGAGGGGAAAGGTGTTCGGGTAGAGGGGGAATTGCATAGCCAAAATGTACAACATAATCCTGCAGGTTTGTAATGTTTTCCTTCACAATGTTTTTTGGCAAATCAGTCTCACCCACCTTTTCCTTCTACAACTGTATGTCCCACCTGTGACAGAGACTGTAATTCCCATATTGGACTGTTCAGTCACCAAAGAACTCACTTTTAGAATGAAAGCAAGTCTTCCTTGATTTCGAGGGACTGCCTATGATTATGATGATGATACATAACGCACTCAATTCTTTACTTCCAACCCTTAAAAAAAAAGTCGATAAAACTCTTTAAGTACGCAATGTCACATGACAGGCAATCTTTTCCCCTGCTATAGTACAGTGGGTGGTGTTTTGGCTAAACTCTAAAGTCACAGTGACCTCCCCCACCGCCCCCACCCCCAAAAAAAAATATTTGAAGATTTGTTTTCGTATATATTTAGGTCAATGAGATTTACCAGATGATTGCAGGTGTCAGTTTAAGGTGGCACCATTACCTGAGGCTGAGGATGGTTTTGATCTCATCCGACAGCGGTTTATCTGTGGTGGGGATCCAGTGGAATAGTGTGCGACTCCTGGGTTCAACAGGCCAACTCCCTGGAACCTCCCAACGTTAGTTTTAGAAGAAAAGACCCTAGATCGGGAGCACAGAATGAACTGAATGCAGAGCAGAATGGATTCCTCGAAAGATGGCACAGCCCAGGGATAAGGAGCAAGACTGGGAAACAGGTTCCTTGGAGGAGTAGAAAGACGACAGAAAATGGATTAATTGGTATGAACTATGACATTAGGCAAACATGGGGTGAATGAGAAGAAAGTGGGCAAACACAGCAGGAGCCAAAGATTAGAGCAAAAAGATCAGAGAGGGAACTTTCAAAGATAACAGAATGAGGCAAAGGGAGAATTGTGGTAGAGAGGGGTTTAGCAACGGTCACTGAATACGGGAATTGCTTCAAAGTTACACAAAGTAACTAGTATTTCATAGAATCTACAGCATAGAAACAGGTCATTTGACCCACAGTGTCAGCTGTGGCTCAGTGAATAGTCAGAAAGTTGTGGATTCAAATCCCACTCCAGGAACTTGAGCACAGAAATCTACGCTGACAGTCCTAGTGCAATACTAAGGGAGCACTGCACTGTCAGAGGTGCCATCTTTCAGGTGAGACGTTAAACCAATGCCCTGTCTGCTCTCTCAGGTGGGTGTAAAAGATCCCATGGCATTATTTTGAAGAATAGCAGGAGAGTTATCCCCAGTGTCCCAGCCAATATTTATCCCTTAATCAACAAACAAAAATGGATTATCTGGTCATTATCACATTGCTGTTTGTGGGAGCTTGCTGTGCGGAAATCGGCCACCCTATTTCCCACATTGCAACAGTGACTACACTTCAAAAGTACCTCATTAGCCGTACAGCGCTTTGAGACGTCCAGTGGTCGTGAAAGTCGCTATATAAAGTCTTTCTAACTGGTCTATGCCAGTGTTTATACTCCACACAAGCCTCCTCACACTTCAATTATCTATTCCCACGCTGCCTCCATATCCCTCATGTAGGCATCGAGTCTCCCCTTAAATATGTCAATGCTCTCGGCCTCAACCACTCCATGTGACAGCGAGTTTCTCATCGCTCTCTCAGCAAAGAAATTCCTCCTATTTTTTTTATTTTAATCTATTAGTGGCTATCCTTCTATTTATGCTCAAATATGCAGCACTCACTCACAACTATGAACAATTTCTCTACATCCACCCCATTATAGAATCCTAGAACCTCAGAAATTTACGGCACAGAAGGAGGCCACTTCTGGCTGGCCTTCCACGTTACACCCTCCGTAAACCTGAGGTCAGCCAAAGCTGCCTGTGTCCTAACTCGCACGGGGCTATCAAACAAAATTTGACACTGGAGTTATTAGGACATGTATCTAAAAGCTTGGTCAAAGAGGTTGGTTTTAAGGAGCATCTTCAAGGAGGGGAGAGGCGGAGAAGTTTAGGTTGGGAATTCCAGAGCTTAGTGCCAATGGTGGAGCGATTAAAATATGAGATACAGTAGTCAGAATTGTCGCAGCGCAGAGTTCTTGGAAGGTTTGTAGGGCTGGAGGAAATTACTGAGATATGGAAGGGGCGAGGCCATGAAGAGATTTGGGCAGAAGGGTAAGAATTTTAAAATTGAGGCGTCGCTGGATTGGGAGCCAATGTAGGTCAGCGAGCACAGGGCTGATGGGTGAATGGGACTTGGTTCGAGCTAGGACACGGGCAGCCGAGTATTGGATCAGCTTAAGTTTAGGGAGGGTGGAAGATGGGAACCTGCCCAGGAGAGAATTGGAATGGTCAAGTCTGGAGTTAACAAAGGCGTGGGTTAAAAGGAAGAGGGTTTGTAACACATCACAGGTTTAAAAAAAATACATATCAAACTCCAAATACATTTGAAATCTTCTTTGTCAGATACACTCGCACTGATCTGAAGATGAAAGTCTAAGTGGTGGTAGAAGCAATGAATATTTCACTTCCTGATTTTAGTATTAAAGAGAGAATCATTTAGAGTGTACATCAAACACGGGAGTTAAAAACCTTCAGTGACTTCTTACCATATTAAACTCTATTGAGAAGCAGTGGATATATGGGCAACATTGAATATTTATTTTCTGCTTCCTTCCTGTAGGGAGACTGGAAATGTGGATTTAGTAATGAGTGAAGAAATCTGTTCACATCGATCTCCCATGGTTTGATTAAAACAGTTTAGTTGATGGCACAGACCTGTACTGTTCAGATCTACCTCAGACTGCCTGCATGTGGTCTGGTGGTAGCAGAGTGGTTATGTTACTGGGCTAGTAATCCAGAGGACAGAACAAATGATCTCAGAGACGTGAGCTCAAATCTCTGGCACGGCAGCTGGGGAATTTAAATTCAGTTAATTAATTAAACCTGGAATAAAAAGCTAGTATCGGTGGTGGTGACCATGAAACTACCAGATTGTCGTAAAAAGATAGAATGGGTGAAGGTTGCTTCCAATTGCACTGTGCCAGCCAGCCCTCTATGAAATAAGAACATAAGAAATAGGAACAGGAGTAGGCCATATGGCCCCTTGAGCCTGGTCCGCCATTCAATAAGATCATGACTGATCTGATCCTGGACTCAGCTCCACTTCCCCGCCTGCTCCCCATAACCCCTTATCCCCTTATTGTTTAAGAAACTGTCTATTTCTGTCTTAAATTTATTCAATGTCCCAGCTTCCATAGCTCTCTGAGGCAGCGAATTCTACAGATTCACAACCTTCTGAGAGAAGAAATTTATCCTCATCTCTGTTTTAAATGGCGGCCCCTTATTCTAAGATCATGCCCTCTAGTTCTAGTCTCCCCCATGTGTGGAAACATCCTCTCTGCATCCACCTTGTCAAGCCCCCTCATAATCTTATACATTTCGATAAGATCACCTCTCATTCTTCTGAATTCCAATGAGTAGAGGCCCAAACTACTCACCTTTCCTCAGAAGTCAACTCCTTCATCCCCGGAATCAACCTAGTGAACCTTCTCTGAACTTCCTCCAAAGCAATTACATCCTTTCGTAAATATGGAAGCCAAAACTGCACACAATATTCCAGGTGTGGCCTCACCAATACCTTATATAGCTGTAGCAAGACTTCCCTGCTTTTATACTCCATCCTCTTTGCAATAAAGGCCAGGATACCATTGGCCTTCCTGATCACTTGCTGCACCTGCATCCTATCCTTTTGAGTTTCATGCACAAGTAGGCACCGGAGGGACTGGAGTGCATCATCACGCCCGGCAACCAAATTTTAATTTGATTTTACGTTTTAAAGTTTAATTTGTTTTAATTGCCGGTGCTTTTAGTGTCCCCTTCCCTTTTATAGGGGGCACCGGAAAAAATTTGATTTTAGCGCCCCAAAAAAAACCAAAAAAAAGAAAAAAAGGGGCCTTGTAAATGTCTGCTGTGTCATCCAGGGCGGGTGGCACGGTTTAATGTTTTATGTTTTACAGATAAACTCTAAAAGAGTTTCATGCACAAGTAGGCACCGGAGGGACTGAAGTGCATCATCACGCCCGGCAACCAAATTTTAATTTGATTTTACGTTTTAAAGTTTAATTTGTTTTAATTGCCGGTGCTTTTAGTGTCCCCCTCTCCTTTTATAGGGGGCACTGGAAAAAGGAAAAAATTTGATTTTAGTGCCCAAAAAAAAAACCCCCAAAAAAACAAAAACAAAAAAGAAAAAAAGGGCCTTGTAAATGTCTGGTGTGTCATCCAGGTCGGGTGGCACGGATACATGTTTTATGTTTTGCAGGTAGACTCTAAAAGAGTTTCATGCACAAGTACCCCCAGGTCCAGCTGTACTGCGGCACTTTGCAATCTTTCTCCATTTAAATAATAACTTGCTCTTTGATTTTTTCTGCCAAAGTGCATGACCTCAACAATATGGTAGTTTTATGGTAGCTTAGTGGTTACGTTACTGGAGTAATAATCCAGAGGCCTGGACTAACAATCTGAAGGTTTGAGTTCAAATCCCACCACGGCAACTGAAGAATTTCAGTTAATTAAATAAATCTGGAATAAAAAGCGAATTCAACAATGGCGACCATAAAACTACCATATTATTGTAAAAACCCCTCCAGTTCACTAATATCCTTTAGGGAAGGAAATCTGCCCACCCTTACCTGATCTGGACCTATATGTGACTCCTGACCCACAGCAAAGTGATGTAATATTAAATGGCCTACTAAGCCACTCAGTTATACTTAACAAGGCAGCTCACCACCACCTTCTCAAGGGCAATTAGGGATGGACAATAAATGTCGACCTTGCCAGTGACGCCCACATCTTTGCAAATAAATGAATAATTTCCTCTCTCTTCCATGAGGGCCTTACGTTAAATTTTGGGTGCACTTCATGGAGCATAAATTTTGCAAAATAACAAACGATCATAATGCTGAACTAATTATTAGGCTTCAGATGGTGCAACTATAGAAAACATCACCAAAAGGCAAGCGCGACCCTGCCTTTGAAAGAAAGGAAGCATTTATAAAGCGCCGTTTGTGACATCAGGATGTCCCAAAGCACTTTACAGCCAATGAAGTACTTTTCAAGTGTAGTCACTCTTGTAAAGTTGGAAATGTGGCAGCCAATTTACGTGCAAATTGACTGACACATTACCCACATTACAACAGTGACTACACTTCATAAGTACTTCATTGGCTATAAATGCTTTGGGACATCTGGTGGTTGTGAAAGATGCTATATAAATGCAAGTCTTTTTTTTTTTACAAAGTCCCACAAACAATAATGTGATAATGAGCAAGTAATCTGTTTTAGTAATGTTGCTGGGAGGATAGATATTGGCCAGGAGGTGCCCTGCTTTTCTTTGAAATACTGGCGTGAGATCTTTTACGTCCACCCGAGTGGGCAGGCGGGGACTCGGTTTATCCTCTCCTGCCACACCCCTGGAATTCTTCTTCCCAAACCTCTTTGCCCTTGCGGTCTAATTCTGCCTTCTTGAGCATCCCTGATTATAATCACTCTACCATTGGTGGCCGTGCCTTCTGTTACCTCGGCCCCAAAGCTCTAGAACTCCCTGCCTAAACCTCTCCGCCTCGCTACCTCTCTTTTATAGAAACAGAGAAAATAGGAGCAGTAGTCGGCCATTCGGCCCTTCGAGCCTGCACCGCCATTCAATATGATCCTGGCTGATCCTCTATCTCAAAACCATGGGGTCAAGTTTCGGGCCGCGCCTAGAACGGCGCAGCCCCGACATGGACGCCCATTTCTCGTGCCTAAAAGCGCGACAAAAATCTACCTCGTAATTCTCGGGCTCCTTGCTGGTCTCTGGGAGCTCGGCGCGGCGCGAAGACAGCAGTGGGGGGCGGAGCCACAGAGGCGCGCAGATTCTGCAAGTGGAGGGAGGTGGGGCTAAGTCAAATGAGGGAATGTCATGCCAGCAGCCCTGCTCGTGCGCGTTGGAGCGCGCACACGCGCAATAGCCCAGAAACATTGGCACTCGGCCATTTTTAAAGGAACTTAAAGAAAAATGCTGATTTGTCTCGTGGACCTCTGGAAAGGCTTGGGATTGAACTTTGGTGATTTTTTTGGTGTCTGAAGGAGTGCTTTAAGCAGCACTGTTGAATAAATCACCTGCTGAAATCAATGAGTGCTGCTTTTCACTGCTAAACTTCCAGAACAGGTGCTGCATTGGTGCATGCAAAATAAGGACTGTGTGTTTTGAAAAATAAGAGTGTTAATTCAATACAGCAATGGAACAACGTCCACCAAGAACAAAAAATTTCTTGCATGATGAAGTGGAGATATTAGTCAACATCATTGAGCAGAGATGATAGGAGCTAGAAACCAGCAACAGAGGTCACATAAAAGTGCCGCCTAAAGAAATGAAGAATCGATGGAACCAAGTTGCAGAAGATTACTGCGCAGTGGTGCATACCATGAGATCTGGAAGCCAGTGTAAAAGGAAATGGCACGATCTTGGTCAAGTAGTTAGTGTAAGTAATATTATCATTTTTTAATGTAATCGTAATTGTAACGTGACTATCTGTATGTCCCACCCTGCAGAAAGACGCACTCTGTAAAAAGTTATATTTTACTCTTTGCAGAAGAAATTGGCCCACAACCAAAGGGAAGCAACTCGAACAGGAGGAGGCATGCCCAATCTGCATCCACTGACACCCTTGGAACAGAGGGTAGCTGCTATGATGAGTCGTACATGGAGAAAAGCAATCAGTACAGCACAAGCTGGGCCCGCACCCGAGGAAGAGGGTAAGTCCTGAAAATGCATCATGGCCCTTTAAATCAATCTGCTGTCTGGCCTGCTATGTGTGAGAGTACTCATGCCACCCATCCTGCCCCCTCCCTAGCTGTTAAACATTTGACTGTTCTGATATATTTTGCAGAACATGATGATGATGATGCCAACCCTGAAGATACAGAACAAGAACCAGTACAACCAGATGCGGACGATCCAGAGTGGATGATGGCGGCGATGACTGAAATGTCTACAGGGGAGAGCTTCCAAATTAATGTTTATCAGCCGGCATTCAGGGGCATTAGAGTTTCAACTACTTCCATAGGTTCTGGTTCCACCTTCCATGGTTTTGATTCCGACGTTGCGGGTCCCAGTGGTGCTACTGATAAAATGGAGCAGTTTACACCCATTCACCCACCATTCCAGCCCACGGCTCGCACTCGAGTACTGTCATCTGGAACACCAAACGTCCCACTGTCCCAGCCCGTGTCTCTCTCTCCAGTACTGCCGTCTGGAACACAGAGCACTCCTTGTGTAGTGCTGGCGTTTGGAACACCGAGCGGCCCACCATCCCTTCCCGCACCTCTCAGTGTAGTGGTGCCACGAGGCAGACCCAGGCAGAGGAGAAGGAGATTGGAGAAACGCTCTCCTGAGATGCAGCGTGCAACAGATACGGCTCAGGTTGTGTATGGAGACCAATGAGCTTACCCGATCACTCATCGGTAGCGTCAGTGCAGTGGGTGAAGAGATGACGGTCCTGACGGGAGAAATAGCAGTAATGACATGGGAACTTAGGGAGGGAATATCCGAGGGAGTGCAAGTGTCGGCACAGGCTCTCATAGAGGTAGCTGCTGCAATAAGGGCACACAGCCCCGCCAATCAAATGACACCCCCATGAGGAAGTGAACGTTCACTGAGATATGGATGAGAGATGGTTGAGAGATGGTTGCAGCTTTCTTTGCTGCTTTTGTTCTTGTTCTTGATGTAGCTGTAGTAGCATTTTTCAAATTGAAATTGTTGTTTTGTAAGTTTTATAACTTTACAACTTATAAGTGATCTTAGGGTTTTTAAGTGATCTAATAGTGTAAATGCTCTCACTTTTTGTAACTTATTTAATTTTGCACCTAAAAGTGAATTTGAAGTTTAAGTGATCTGAAAAGTGTAAGATTTTTCACATTGAAATTGTTCTGTAACTTTAAAAGTTTATAAGTGATCTTCAAGTCATATTAAAAAGTGAAGTTTGATACAACAAATATTTTATTACAGCGACGTTAACTTGTCAATAAAATAATTTTTCATTAAAACTGATTCATCTTCCATTAACATAACACAACGGAGGAACAACTGCAAAGAATAAACATGTCCATGCGCAACAGTGGTCGCAGAGCCCTCAGGCATCAGTAGTTCAAGCGTTCACGGATGAGCTGCTGGCGCAAGCCTCGAGCAATCGTTAAAGGAGCACGATGGACGGCCCTCCTCCCACCTCGTGCTCCGGCATCAGGCACTTGCATGCTTTCCTGATCGTCGTCATCATCCTCATCCTGCTCTTCCAAGATACTATCATCAGGCACTGGACCTTCACGTGGGTCTTCTGGTTCCACTACCATCTCCTGCTGCCTCATGATGGCTAAGATATGGAGCATGCAGCACACAACAGAGAATTGACCGACAATCTGAGGAGAGTATTGCAAGTGGCCTCCAGAATGTTCCAGGCATCGGAAACGCTGTTTCAATATGCCAATGGTCCTCTCAATGATGCTGCACGTCGCAATGTGCGCCATGTTGTATTGACGGTCAGCTTCTGTCCGTGTCACGTGTAGGGGCATTATGAGTCAGGTGGTCAGGCCGTACCCTTTGTCTCCCAGTAGTCAGCCCTGCCCTTCTGGCTGCTGCTCAAACATGTCAGACATAACGCTGTTGCATAGGATGAACGCATCATGGGTGCTGCCAGGGTATCTCGCATCGACTGACATGATGCCCTGCTTGTCGTCACACACGAGCTGCACATTGATGGAGTGGAAACCTTTCCTATCTCGGTACTGCTTAGAATCCTCCACAGGTGCTCACAAGGCTATGAGGGTACAATCAATGCAGCCCTGTACCTTTGGGAAGCCAGCAATCCTGAAGAAGCCCTCAGCCCTCTCATGGATCGCTTGTGCGGTCATAGGGAAATTGATGAAGTCATTCCTTTGCGCATACAGTGCAGCCGTGACCTGGTAAATGCACGCATGTATTGCACGTTGAGAGATGGCACACACATCTCCAGTTGTAGCCTGAAACAATCCCGAGGCATAGAAGGCAAGTGCAGCTGTTACCTTCACTTCAAAAGACAAGCAGTTGCCGTTCTGCTTCTGGACTGCAAATCTGCTCTCAGCATATCACAGATCTCAACGACAACTTTTCTGTGGAAACGCAGCCTTTTGACACAATCAGCCTCGCTCATGTCCAGGTACGAGCGCCTGGCTCGATATTGCCGCCGTGGATAAGGTCTCCTGCCCATCAGCCTACGGGCTATGACGTTCCTGGTGCGGTGAGCTCCAATCAATTCTCTCTTATGCAGTGAATTGCTGGCGAACCATTGCATAATCCGTGGTGTTGAAAATGCAGCACCCATTCTGCAATTACAAATTTAAGTTTCAAACTGGCTATCTGGCTGCCTCTCCCTGTCGCTGGCCTAATGGCCTCAGCCTCCCTCGCAGCTCGAAGGCTGCTTGCTGTGTCTTCGGCTGCCGTCGAGCCACTGACGCCGCCCCTGTCTCCCACATGGAAGGAAGGCCTGCCTGAAGCACCGCAGCTCGAAGGCTGTTGCTGCTTCACACAGGTGGAAATATTCAATATTTTGTATTTGCTTTGTTTATAATTTTTTATTCAGGATGGCTCTTTATTTGTATAAATAAGACTGTTGAATGCTTGTAGAATTTAATTACTTCCCTTCCCACACCCTCCCCCCCCCCCCCCCCCCGGCCTCGTTCCAATGCCTGATTTATAACTTACGCCTGATTTCTAAATTGTAGGCAAGGTTTTTCTGAGCATGCAAAAATCTAGACTTACCCCATTCTAAGTTAGTTTGGAGTAAGTTTTCACTGCCTAAACTTTCAAAACAGGCGTAAGTGGCTGGACACACCCCCTTTTGAAAAAAAAATCTGTTCCAAAATGAAACTATTCTAACTGACTAGAACTGGAGCAAGCTAAATGCCGAGAATTGCAATTTCTAAGATACTCCATTCTAAACCAGTTGCTCCAAAAAAATTGGAGCAACTCAGGCCGAAACTTGACCCCCCATATTCCCGCTTTTTCCCCATATACCTTGATGCCTTTTGTGTCTAGAAATCTATCTATCTCCTTCTTAAATATATTCAGTGACTTGGCCTCCACAGCCTTCTGTGGTAGAGCATTCCACAGGTTCACCACCCTCTGAGTGAAAAAATATCTCCTCATCTCGGTTCTAAATTTCCTACCCCGTATCCTGAGACTGTGACCCCTTGTTCTAGACTTCCCAGCCAGGGGAAGCATCCTTCCCACATCCAGTCTGTCCAACCCCGTCAGAATTTTATACGTTTCAATGAGATCCCCTCTCATTCTTCTAAACTCGAATGAATACAGGCCTAGTCGACTCAATCTCTCCTCATACGACAGTCCTGCCTTCCCAGGAATCAGCCTGGTGAATCTTTGCTGGACTCTCGCTATGGCAAGTCTAACCTTTCCTCCTTCAAGACGCTCCTGAAAACATACCTCTTTGACCAAGCTTTTGGACACCTTCGCTAATTTCTACTTGTGCGGCTTGGTGTCAAATGTTTTAAATCTCATAATACTCCTGTGAAGCGCCTTGGGATGTTTCAAGGTGTAAGGGGAGCTTGGGGTGTGGGTTCGAATCCACACTCCCCTGGGGTTCTGTACATGCGATTTATGAAGATGGGTGAGTAATGAGGCACCAGACACAGTGGGTAAGAGTACAAAATGGCTAATGTTGTTTATTTAGAATAGTAAACACCAAGATAGAGGGCATAGGAAGAGGTCATAAATAGCAGCAATGGCACAATCTCATTCAACAACATAAAAAATCTCGCAACAGGGAAGGGGAAAATAAGAAGTTAAAACATTCCACTCACACACAACCACACCTCCCACTTCCACCCTTCTTACCAATTCCTGTCCTAAATTGAGTCTGTGAGGGGGTTTGGGCTATACTCACAATACTATCAACTCCGGGGTTCTGGGGGCATTCATTTCAGCTCGGGGTCCCTCTGGGGTGGGTTCTACGTTGTTGGTCGGTTCGGTTTTCCTCCTCGATGTTGCGTCGGTTTCTTCTCTTTGCCTTTCGGTTGGCTCCCGAGCAAAAAGCTGCTGGAGTTAAGCACACCTTCCCCAGAGCGAGGGCCCTGTGAAAAACTGACTCAACTCCCAAAAGCTGACTCCAACCACCAACCTCTGGTTGGTTTCCTTGCTCAGCTCAGCTGTGGGAAGTCACTGCCACTGCCTGCTGGTTCTCAGTCTCGGTGGCTTCGTCTGCGGAACTGCTGCTTCTTCCTCTGGTGGAGTGAGAGCGAGAGGGAGAGAGAGCTCTCTCTGGATACAAGCTGCAAGCTGCCAGCTCCAAGCTCCAAGTTCCCCAACTGCTTCCACACCCTGCTGCTTCTACACCCCGGTGGTTCTGTAGGTCCTATAACCAATTTAGTTCTGGCCTTTTCGCGCTCAATCTCAGTTGGTGTTCCATTGTGTAAGTTTGGGCGGGGAGATAGCTTTGAATATTTAATCAGAAGATGTCACAGGTACAGATAGGTGTGAGGACAGGGGTATTGTTTCAGTGCACATTGGTGCCTAAAAGTCTGCTGGTCCTTTGTTCCAGTCCTGGGAATCAATTGGTTTGGGCCTCCCCTTTGATGGGCCATTACTGCAGTGATTTTCCACTGTCCATATTAATTAGGTAGATGATGGTCCACATTCATTAGGGGTGAGTCATATTTTCAAACTGGGCCAGGTCGTCCCTATTGGTAGAGGATTTCCCCGCTTCAGGCCCGACTCGACCCCTGATTGGCCTGCCAGAATGCACTTTTCCCCCATTGGCCAGTGCCTCCGTCTCGCTTGTGAGCCAGACTCCACAATGTCTGTATCCGCTCACATATTTCCCAGTCTGCCTGGTCTGAGGGATTGGTGGCCAAAAAATGTTCATTTAAAATAAATAGAACGATCCCATGTTAGTTTTCTTGTCTTTAGGGTGTTGCAATAAAATGCAGCCGTGGATTTTCGAACCTTACACTCCCCCATTAAAACACTCTGTCTCAGAGTGTTTTCAAAAAGTGAAGCAAAACCTTTTCCCTCTCACAGAGCCAATCTTCCCCAAATCTTACCTAAACCCACGATAAAACATTAAAATACACCAATGGTATTCATACATTTGGAATCGATACAATACTGAAAATGTAAAAATGCTTCTTAACCAATACCCTTCAGCAAAATCATAATAATACATAGTATCACACATCATAGTATTACAGATAGGGAGGTACGGACCTTTTACAAGATACAGACTTTTCTTTACAGTGCAATACATTCGGCTCATAGAAACATAGAAACATAGAAAATAGGTGCAGGAGTAGGCCATTCGGCCCTTCGAGCCTGCACCGCCATTCAATGAGTTCATGGCTGAACATACAACTTCAGTACCCCATTCCTGCTTTCTCGCCATACCCCTTGATCCCCTTAGTAGTAAGGACTTCATCTAACTCCTTTTTGAATATATTTAGTGAATTGGCCTCAACAACTTTCTGTGGTAGAGAATTCCACAGGTTCACCACTCTCTGGGTGAAGAAGTTTCTCCTCATCTCGGTCCTAAATGGCTTACCCCTTATCCTTAGACTATGTCCCCTGGTTCTGGACTTCCCCAACATTGGGAACATTCTTCCTGCATCTAACCTGTCTAAACCCATCAGAATTTTAAACGTTTCTATGAGGTCCCCTCTCATTCTTCTGAACTCCAATGAATACAAGCCCAGTTGCTCCAGTCTTTCTTGATAGATCAGTCCCGCCATCCCAGGAATCAGTCTGGTGAACCTTCGCTGCACTCCCTCAATAGTAAGAATGTCCTTCCTCAGGTTAGGAGACCAAAACTGTACACAATACTCCAGGTGTGGCCTCACCAAGGCCCTGTACAACTGTAGCAACACCTCTCTGCCCCTGTACTCAAATCCCCTCGCTATGAAGGCCAACATGCCATTTGCTTTCTTAACCGCCTGCTCGTACAATCAGTCCCATCATACTGCATAGATTTGTTCGCCCTCCCTTTTCGTTTGGCCTTTGACTTGGCCTCCCTCATAGTTTTCTCAATTTTTAAACGACGGCCCTTTCGCCTAGGCTGGTAGCAGATCACCAGCAAAATCGGCTACGATGATCAGCTGTGCCACTACCAGGGCGTGAAAGAGGATGCGGTCCCAGGACCTCTACGTCCAACCCCCAATCCCACAGGGCCTTGAATTTAAGTCAGCTATCTGGGCTCCCAATTTTACAGTTTTTTTGTTGTCGGGTGAAATAATGTTTCTGGGATTTTTGGACTGCTTTGAACAAATCTGTCAGGTGCTCTGGTAAAAATGGAATGTGCTATCCGAAATTGCTATCATTGATGCCCCGGTGTTGAAACCAATAAAAACATAATTCCAGATCCCTCTTCTGTTTTTCGGTTTGACGTTGTCTTTGGGTTGTAGACTGTACAGCAAAGTCTTATTCAAATAACCAAAAATCAAGCCCGTAGAATGTCCTGAACATTTCTTGAAGGAGAGCCTGGTAGAGGTGTTCTGTCTCTTTTGGGCACCACTCGGTAAGGTTTAGGATGACGGAAGCCATGGTGTAGTGGACCCCCTGGTATAGCAGCTTGTCCGTGGGAACCAAAACCAAACCGTTCTCTGGTTCCTGGGTGGTGGTAGGGCATCTGTCCGTGTCAGTTGGTTCGGTCGGGGCTGTGGGCAGGGGCTGTCTGGGGTGTGCGCTTAACTCGGTGGCGTGGATGGAGCTGGGGTGGCTTACTATGCATGCGACCATGCTCCGGTCCCATCCCATCGCCTCCCCTTCCCTTCCCGCCACTGTCGGGAGACCACTATGGAGATGCCTGCCGGGCATATCTTCTCTGATCCCCACATGCACACATACACTCCTAACTCCGCCTCCCACCATTTATCCCAACACACACTCACTCCCCCCTGGTCCGTGATGGTCCGGTGGGTGCTGTTGTCCAGTCTCTCCCAATCTGCTGTTGGGTTTCCCATGTCCTTGCTCAGCTTCATGAGCCACCACCACATTCCCACCGGTTGTGCCCCTTACAGGTCAGACGAACCCTCTTCCCAACCACTACCCTAACCCGGGATGCGGTCACCTCAATGCTGGGGCAGGAGACTGATGCTTCCCCATACGTGACCCCGGGGTGGCTGGAGTATCGAGTGGAATTGGACCCCAACCACCATGGCCACCTTCCCCTGTGGGTATATATTGCGGTCCCCTCTACCCCTGGTGTCCCTTCTCCTGTGGTGACAGTCGGTGCCTGCCCCCCTGAGCATCCAAAAATAATGGCTTCTTCAGTCTCTCCCTGGTAGCCGATGCACATTCTGATGTAGGTGCACAGGAGCAGGATTTTCCTCATCTCTGGTTCCTCTTCTGAAAGACAAAACCTCATTTGGTTCAAAAACCCTGAGCCCCCTGGCTCATCCCTCCCCCATTTTCCACTCTGTCTGCACCTCACCGTATCCCTGCACGGGTTTAAACTGTGTGTGCCTATCGGTCTGACCGCAAACCGCAATTTTACTGTGGAAGTCAAGGGGTGTCAACTAATAAACACTTGAAACAACAAACAAACCTTACATACTTCTGTGCTGGGGCCCCAGCTGTTTACATTGTACATTAATGATTTAGACGAGGGGATTAAATGTAGTATCTCCAAATTTGAGGATGACACTAAGTTGGGTGGCAGTGTGAGCTGCAAGGAGGATGCTATGAGGCTGCAGAGCGACTTGGATAGGTTAGGTGAGTGGGCAAATGCATGGCAGATGAAGTATAATGTGGATAAATGTGAGGTTATCCACTTTGGTGGTAAAAACAGAGACAGACTATTATCTGAATGATGACAGGTTAGGAAAAGGAGAGGTGCAAAGAGACCTGGGTGTCATGGTACATCAGTCATTGAAGGTTGGCATGCAGGTACAGCAGGCGGTTAAGAAAGCAAATGGCATGTTGGCCTTCATAGCGAGGGGATTTGAGTATAGGGGCAGGGAGGTGTTGCTACAATTGTACAGGGCCTTGGTGAGGCCACACCTGGAGTATTGTGTACAGTTTTGGTCTCCTAACCTGAGGAAGGACATTCTTGCTATTGAGGGAGTGCAGCGAAGGTTCACCAGACTGATTCCCGGGATGGCGGGACTGATCTATCAAGAAAGATTGGATCAACTGGGCTTGTATTCACTGGAGTTCAGAAGAATGAGAGGGGACCTCGTAGAAACGTTTAAAATTCTGACGGGGTTAGACAGGTTAGATGCAGGAAGAATGTTCCCAATGTTGGGGAAGTCCAGAACCAGGGGACACAGTCTAAGGATAAGGGGGAAGCCATTTAGGACCGAGATGAGGAGGAATTTCTTCACCCAGAGAGTGGTGAACCTGTGGAATTCTCTACCACAGAAAGTTGTTGAGGCCAATTCACTAAATATATTCAAAAGGAGTTAGATGAAGTCCTTACTACTAGGGGAATCAAGGGGTATGGTGAGAAAGCAGGAATGGGGTACTGAAGTTGCATGTTCAGCCATGAACTCATTGAATGGCGGTGCAGGCTAGAAGGGCCGAATGGCCTACTCCTGCACCTATTTTCTATGTTTGTATGTTTCTATGTTTCTCTCAAAGAGGATGTGAAAGAAAAAAAAAGCCCAGGCTCCCTATCCTATTAGCTCAAAAGCCTCACTGTTATACTCCCTATATTGCAGAGGCCACCTGAGCCCCACTAACTAGAGAAATCTTTATATATATCTGTGCACACCTACTGCTCTCCTTTTTAACCTGCTTGCCACCCTTCCCGGGTGGCAGTGCTAATCCCTGGGATGCTCCTTGGTTTTCCTTTTATGCGGGGGAATGTAGGGGGGAGACCACCTCTCCTTTGCCCTCTTGGGCCGGACCGACCTCCGCGGCCCCTCTGTCTCCCCTGCCAAGGTGTCCCCCGAGCTTCGGGTGGTGCTTACTGGGCTGGTACAGCCCCTCTCACCCCCTCCAGGGATGGCTCACTGCCCTCGGGAGCAACGAAAATTCCCCTGGCAGGCTCCTCACTGCTGGGGACTCCCGTATCCTCTGGGGGCTTTGGGTTGTACAAGGGTTCCACCCGAAACCACTCGCAGCTGCTACTCTCACAGCGTTTCCTCTGTTCTTCTAGCGACCACTCACTACTGGGACCCGCCGCCACCCTCTCTCCTGCAGGCTCTGGGCTGTCTGCACCTAAAGCTAGGCTATCCCCGACAGGCTCCTCACAGTCGGCGTACCTGTCTCCGGTACAACCCCTTTCCCGTCAGGAGACCTTGGCTGCGGGGGTCACGTCCAGTGACTGGCTGCCTGCCCTGCATGGCCCTTTTCCCCTAGTACCTCTTGGGAAAGTAAAACAGGCCGCTAGGGACAGTGACACCCTTGGTTGCGGAGTCCGAGCGGATCTCCTAACGGTTGGAGGTGAGTCCTCGTCCCATATGTAGGGTGGGAATCCCCCTTTCTGTGGGTCCCAAATCTGTGGGTAGTTTGTACCTGTGAAGCAACTCACTGCTCCTTGTGGTGGGATCGGTGGGGCTGCAGTGGTGGGCTGGGGGCCTGGGCTTCCCATCGGGATTATCCCTCCGGGCTGCCCTTTCCCACGAGGTTTTGCCTTGTTGGGGTTAAACAGTTTACATTGGTTAATGTGAAACCATTTAACCCGGCGGGGCATCTTGACCACATATACCATGGGGCTTGCCTTGTCGACAATGCTGTAAGGCCCCGTGTATAGTGGCTCAAAGATTCCCACCCTGGCAAAGTTGCGGACCATGACCTGGTTCCCCACCTGCCACTCGTGGTGTTTGCTCGGTTCCAGCAGCAATCGGTTGGTCTGATGCTGCTTCCCCATGTTAGTGGCCGCCTGCCAGTGAATCTGCTTGAGGTGCTCCAACAGACTCTTGGTAAAGCGGTCCCTATTCTGAGCTTCCGTCAGGACTGGGGCAAGTACATGGGTGGGGGTTTACATGGCTCTTCCAGTCATGAGCTCGTATGGGGAATACCCCGTGCTTTTCGACTGGCTGGCCCGGATCCCCATCAAAACTAGGGGCAACCTCTCCACCCACCTCTGCGGGGAATCCCCAGTCTCCTTCCTGAGTTTTTCTTTCAAGGTCCTATTCATACGCTCCACTAGCCCCGAGGACTGGGGGTTGTAGGCAACATGCCACTTCCCCTCAATCCCCAGCACCTTGAGGGTTGCCTGCGTGACCTGTCCCGTGAAGTGGCTCCCCCGGTCGGACTCCATGTACTGTGGAAGTCCCCACCTGGAGAACACCTCCCTAACCAATATCCTGGCGGACCCCGCTGCTGTGGCTGTTCGGCAAGGGAAGGCTTCAACCCACTTTGTGAAAGTGTCCACCAAAACCAGGCAATACCGGTACCCTCCCTTAGCCACAGGTAGGGGCCCTATGTAATCGATTTGTATCGATTGCCAAGGTCCCTCTACCCTCCTAGAGACACCTTTCTTTTCTGGGGATCTGGATTATTGGTTGCACAGACAAGACAGTTCGTGCAAAATTCACGAGTGTCTTCCCGGAGCTGGGGCCACCACCCGACCTGTTCCACCCGTTGCCAGGTGACCTCTGGTCCGGGGTGTCCAGCTCCAGGGCCTGCGTGGGCCAGCTGAAGGAACTCCCTCTGGTGCTGCTGGGGCACGATCCACTGCTCTCCTTTAAACAACAGCTTCTCCCTAACATGGATGCCAGTGCCTCCGTACGGTCCTTCGACCTTTTCTCCCGCAGTCAGGTTGTCGTGCCTGTACCTGCTGGAGGTCCGGGGCCAAAGCCACCCCTGCGCTCCCTTGTGTCCCCTGTCCGCCCCGGATAGCTGCTATGGGGCCTGCCTCGAGCGGGTTCCACTTGGTTCCCGTTCGGGCTCCCTCTTTGGCCAGCTGATCTGCCTTTTGGTTCCCTGCAGCCCTGGGCTCATGTTTCTAATGGGGCCTTTACTTTGTGAATGCAAATGTCTGCCCCGGTCCCTACTGCCTGCATGATGTGCTGCAGTAGGGGTTTTATGGCCAGGGGCTTAACGTCTGCAGATGTATACCCGCGACGGGACCAGATGGCTAGGTACTCCACTGCAGGCATTGCAGGTGAACATACTATCTGAAAAGATAGTATTGGGCCGTGGGAATTCGTCGGGGTGGGTGACTACATACATGACTGCCGACAGTTCAGCATGCTGGGCGCTCATGGTGGTTGGGAGCTTTATGGCCCTGGCAATGCCTGCCCGGGGATCATAAATCCCGCCACCACTGTGCTGGAACCATCAACGTAGATCTCCCGGCCGTGGGGATGGATCCTCGCCCGGAGCGCTATGTCCACGTCCCAGACCCACTCAATGGAGCAACGGTGGGCTTTCCCGGGGTACAGCATGTTGGCTGCCAGTCTGGGCTCACACATCCCTTTTACTCTCAAATCCATCTGTGAGAGCGGGAGGGTCCAGCGAGCAATGCGTGCGCTGCTCACTGTCCCATCCTTAATTCTCCCATCCAGC
Organism: Pristiophorus japonicus; assembly: GCF_044704955.1. Classification (NCBI taxonomy): domain Eukaryota; kingdom Metazoa; phylum Chordata; class Chondrichthyes; family Pristiophoridae; genus Pristiophorus; species Pristiophorus japonicus. The sequence continues at coordinate 180,975,230 of NC_091989.1, forward strand.
AGCATCTGAGTGGGGGTGTGATGAGTGAGGAGGGTGATTGGGGACACTCCTGTAAACACCTGCGACCGCTTCGCAGCCCAGTGGGTGGCCAGCAGATGCCTTTCACAGTTTGAGTAACCCCTCTCAACCTCAGTGAGGACCCTGGAGGAGTAGACCACCAGCCTCAGCTGGCCGTGCCGCTGTTGCATCTGCACAGCACTTAAACTATCCCCGCTGGCTGCTACCTCCAGGAAAAATTCCTCGCCCTCATCTACCGCTCCCAGGGCCGGAGCTTTCTGCAGGTCTCCCTTGAGGCGGGTAAACGCTGCATCACAGTCCTCATCCCACTCCCACTCCACGCCTTTGCGCAGGAGCCGGAGTAGGGGGGCTGCAATGGCTGCGTAATCCTCAATGAAGTCCCTGCAGTAACTGGTCAGACCCAGGAACGACCTCACCCCTGTAACTGTAGTCGGAGCCAGTAACTCCTGAACTGCCCTCCTCTTAGCCTCATCAATGGCTCTCTCCCCTGCCCGCACAGTCAGCCCCAGGAATTTTACCTCTGTCTGGCTGATCTGTGCCTTCTTAGGGTTTACTTTAAAACCCTCCTCGTGCAGCAGTCCCAATAGCTCTGCCAGCAGGGGAACGTGCTCTTCCTCCGAATCGGAGAATAGCAGGAGGTCGTCCACATACTGGACTAGCTGTCTGGGTCTGCTGAACTCTTTCAGGCAGTTGGCCATGCACTGATGAAAAATGCTCGGACTGTTGTGGAGGCCCTGGGGAAGACAGTTCCAGGTATACTGCTGTCCTTTGAATGTAAAGGTGAATTTGTACTGGTCCTCCTGCCGCAGTGGGATGGACCAGAACCCATTCCAGATGTCCAGCACCGTAAAGACGGCTGCGGATGCGGGGATGGCTGCGACTAGGTCGGCTACGGTTGCCACGGTGGGCGCACAGGCAGAGATATTTTTATTGAGGACTCGGTGGTCCACTGTGGCCCTCCAAGAATTATCCGTTTTCCTAACTGGCCAAAGTGGAGAGTTCACATGTGTGGCTATTGGTCTCAACACTCCCTGTCTGACTAGAGATCCCAATGCGACCTCTAGGTCTGCCTCAACCTCCCTGGGAAAATTATACTGCTTCTGGGGCTTAGACATGGGGTCCCCATCTACTCTGACCTCGACCCCATTTACCCGTCCACAGTCGTGCTTATGCCTGGCAAATGCCGCCAGGTTGGCCCGCACAAAAGCCTGATAGATCATCGGGGTGCCGTCTACCAGAGCGTCGAGGTCATATCCCTCTTTCGGCTTTACAGTGCAGAGCGAACCCTTCCCCTGCTTCCCCTGGATGACTGCTGTACCTTCCCCCTCCCCGGTGTCAGCTGTGCCCCACAGACAGTGGTTCCTCAGGTCGACCAGAATTTTCTGGGCGCTGAGGAAATCTGCCCCTAGGATGCCTTTACCCATCCCTCCCACGGCAGAAGGACACACTTCCACATGGTGTGGAGGATGCCTATGTATATCTGCAGTGGTTTGGAGAAGAAGCCCTCGCGTTCTTCTCCAGTGAAGCTGGTTAGGCAGTAGGGGATCCCACTGGATAGGGGTGAGGTGGTCGGGTCGTCTACATGAACCAGGGTGCACGAGGCCCCTGTGTCCAGCAGATACTCCCCCTGGACCCCCTCAACCCAAATCACACGTGGTCTGTTCTACGCATCATAGGTGAGCAGGCAGACCCTGTGCTTCTACACCCCAGTGGTTCTGTAGGTCCTATAACCAATTTAGTTCTGGCCTTTTCGCGCTCAAACTCAGTTGGTGGTCCATTGTGTAAGTTTGGGCGGGGAGATAGCTTTGAATATTTAATCAGAAGATGTCACAGGTACAGATAGGTGTGAGGACAGGGGTATTATTTCAGTGCACATTGGTGCCTAAAAGTCTGCTGGTCCTTTGTTCCAGTCCTGGGAATCAATTGGTTTGGGCCTCCCCTTTGATGGGCCATTACTGCAGTGATTGTCCACTGTCCATATTAATTAGGTAGATGATGGTCCACATTCATTAGGGGTGAGTCATATTTTCAAACTGGAACGGGTAGTCCCTATTGGTTGAGGATTTCCCCACTTCAGGCCCGACTCGACCCCTGATTGGCCTGCCAGAATGCACTTTTCACCCATTGGCCAGTACCTCTGTCTTGCTTGTGAGCCAGAAGCCACAATGTCTGTATCCACCCACACGTTTCCCAGCCTGCCTGGTCTGACGGTTTGGTGGTCAAAAAATGTTCATTTAAAATGAATGGAACGATCCCATGTTAGTTTCCTTGTCCTTCGGGTGTTTCAATAAAATACGGCCGTGGATTTTCGAACCTTACAGAGGCGCTACATCAATGCAAGTTGTTATTGTTGTCGCACCCGATCCTCACAGCTTTCCCTCTGACCGTGTCTTTGGTCACTCTCTCTCACTTCTGCCCCATTTGCTGCTTTGGTACTCGCTGCGGACATTGTAAAGCACCTTGGGAGTGTTGACTACTTAAAGAGGCAGCTATATAAACGCAAGTAGTAAACCGTCGTGAATAAATAATTGGTGCGGCAATATTTCAGTCAAGTTTTAACGACGGAACTCCAGCCAGGTTGTAAAACATGTGGTAAGGTGGCGTTACATGCACTATTAATTTGAAATAAATACCAGCTATGAATCATTTTGAAATGCTTCACTATCTAAGCGTTTATATCTTCATTCCTAACTCATGTATAATTCTTATTTATTATTCTGAAGGAAGTAACGTCACTGAGTAATGAGCGTGTATATTAACTCAGAGTGTCTTCATTGCAAAGTGACAATACTTCATTTTAAGTATCCTATAAATAGCCTTTAGCAGCTGGCTACCATCATGCTCCACCAGACTGCAGATTTGGTGCCTCAAAGCAATGGAGTGAAATCGGAATAGTTTCTGACGTTACCTGAACCCCCAAGTCACCAACCCACCTTATGAGGCATGGTTTATTATACAACGTAAATAAAATGAAACACTTACTTATAATATTTTCCTACATCATCATCATCATAGACAGTCCCTCGAAACGAGGATGACTTGCTTCCACGCCAAAAAAGGATGAGTTCACAGGTGTTGCAATGAAGGACCTAATATTCCGGATCCTGAACTACATCCTGAAGGGTGGAAGATGTCTGTGTGTGGACTTTTTTAATGTGGCGGCCGTTGCACACCACGGCTTGAAAGAGCTTGGTCTACATTACAACAGTGACTATACTTCAAAAGTACATCATTTGAAACATGTCGGATTCTGAGGGGGATTGACAGGGTAAATGCTGAAAGGTTGTATCTCCCTAGCTGGGGAGTCTAGAACTAGGGGTCATTGTCTCAGATTAAGGGGTCGGCCATTTAAGACTGAGTTGAGGAGGAATTTTTTTCAATCAAAGCGGTGAGAATCTTTGAAATTTTCCAACTCAAAGGGCTGTGGATAATCAGTCGTTGAGAATATTCAAGACTGAGAGCGATAGATTTTTGGACTCGAGGGGAATCAGAGGATATGGAGATCGGGTGGGAAAGTGTTGAGATCAAAGATCAGCCACGATCTTAATGAATGGCGGAGCAGACTCGAGGGACAGTATGGCCTACTCCTGCTCCTATTTCTTATGTTCTTGTGTTCTTATTGACTCCAAGGTGCTTTAGGACATCCTGAGGTGGTGAAGGACTGTATGGAAATGTAAGTTCTTTCTTTTATGTGTGCAATTTGCTGAGGTGAAATATTAATATTTTAGATTCTCTCCTGTTCCTGAAGAGCTGTCTCTTGGTCGGTGTTGTAGCGAAAAAATTGATCAGGGGAAAAGTAATTTAGTAAAGTTAAAATCTTAAGCAAGAAAGGCTGAAAGAAAGACTTAATGTGTTCATGTGGAATAGCTGAGTCCTGCATTCCAGCAATTAAGGCTGAAACAAAGAACAAAGGGTCTCACAAGGGGCTAGGACTGAGGTCAGAGAATTCTCTGAGGAGATAATATCTCCTGAGAACACATACAATACAAATGAGACAGCTCGGTAAATAATAAGCTGCGGCGGCCATTTCGAGTCACAAGAAATAGCAGAAAACAAAGTCTCTTTGAAATGAGAGTAGCCAGATGTACTTATCAAGGACACCAGTGTAAGAGTTAATGCCTGGGAACGAAGTTCACAGAAATGTAACACGTAACCCATCGGGGCCGCCCAGCCAAAGTGGCCATAACTGAATGTACCAATGAAATCCTTAGAATTGTATGTACCAATGAAATCCTTAGAGATTAAAGGTACCAATGAAATTACTGTAGCTGTATTAACCAATGTATTAGTAGTAGATGGGTGGGGACTTGTGGCAAACAACCAATGGAACACTTCCCCGCGTAGTTTCATGATTTTGACTGCATTTTGAATGTATAAAATGTAGCAGACCCGGCTGTTCCAAGAGACCGATGAGGATTGCATCCAGTAACTGTACTGATGTGACCGGATCTCCCTTGATCGATCAGGTTTAAATCAGGTTCTTTTCTCTATATACAGACCTTGTGTCAAATGTTATATTTTTAATAATCCACAACATTTTGGCGCTGCAGTAAGTCGACAGACAAGCATATGGGGATCCATCACAAGTGAGTATATTTAAACTACCACACATAGTCTGATGTGAGCTGTTACGAGACATGTCTGTTGCCCGGGGTACCTGAATCTGTGAAAGGTCTGTTATGGTGTAAAAGACTTGGGGGTATTAGGAAGTCACTATAGACACTATCATAAGATATCGATGGGATTGTTGCCTCTAGGTTCAAAGGGGAACCGGGTAGAGGGACAATCAGTATCTTAGAATACAGATAAATCCATAAGGGTATCGATGGAATTGTAGGCTCTAGGGTTAGGAGTAACCGATTAGAGGGACAATCAGTATCTAAGAATATAGTTTAAATCGATAAAAAGTCAGTGAGACCGTAGATGCCGGGTTTAAGTGAAACCAAGGAGGGGGACGGTCAGTATCTGAGAATACAGTGAAACTGATATCAGAGTAGACGTACCAAAACTGTAAAGATATGCTATACTGGGGGGCTGGACTGCTTCTTTAGTTGATATTTTTCAGATGACCATAAAAAAAACTGCTCGTGACTATGTTAAGTGATGGATGGGATCCAAAATTAGAGACAGCCAAACAAAAAGAATTAGTAAGCTTTGTTGAATGAAAAACTGGTTTGAATATCTGTCTTTAACTGAAAAGTGCTTGTGTAATTTTTGACTGCGGAATATTTGAGGTGGGAATTAATGAATTTTTCATTTGTCTGAAAGCCGATTTAAAAAAATGGGGTAGCTGTCTGTTTGTTTTAGCTCCACCCACTTTTTCAGACAGAGAGTTGAAAGTTTTTAACCCTTTGTAGTGTTGTCCTAGATGTAGGAAGTTTTAAGAAAGTGTGAACCTAGAATTGAATTACATTTTAAGTTAGAAACGCAGGTGCGGATTTATTGATGATAAGTTACGGAGCTCGGAAATGCACAAAGGATAGGTTTGTTTAACAAAAGATAAAAAATGCGTGGTCCCTTTTGTTTTTTTTTTAAAATTCCGACATGCTCACTTACTTGTCAAAAGAAAACACATAATCATTGACTACATTGGGTTGAAAGACAATAAATTTAGTCTAGGAATGAGATAAAGAATGGAGAAGGGAAATTGTAATGCCTTTAAAAAAGCCTGCGTGGGTCTCTCGAGGCTACGGGCTGGGGAGGCTACGCCCCCGTTTTCCTTTGTGTAAAATCTTATGTTAAATGACGTGAAAGCTTCTAGCTCAGTAAAAAGTTTTAAATAAAAGATTGGCAGTACAATATCTGTATTGGAATTTTGAGATATTCAGGTGATTCTCCTCGATAAACATTTTGGTTGTATTGGAAAATCTTGGGTTTAGAAACCTTTTTAATAAAAGTACACCTGTGTAACTCTACCTCAACTATTACATCAGAAGCTGAAGCTTAAAAAGATGTAATTTATGAGGTACTGTATCACAAGGTATATCTTGAAGTTACAGAGCAAAAGATTTCTACTTATGCTATTCCTACTTGGATTGGAGTTTTTAATGTTCAGTTTCTGAAACAGAAGTTAGGCACATAAATATAACACAAGTACTTTGCATTCTGTGATCTGTGAATCACTTAGAAACTATAAGCATAAATGAGAAGTCTCAATACTTAAAAAAAAGCAGTATATTTGACATTTTTAATCCAAAAATAAATACATATACTCCGAAAAGGGAGCAGAAATTAGGATGGGAACAGTGAAGAAGTAATTTTGTTGTGAAGCTTTCAAGTACCACTGGTTCAACAAAATACTGAAATACATTTAAATAAAATTTAAAATCTGATCTCTTTTAAAAAAAAAGAATGTAAAAGAAAGGGAGGAATTCTAGGTACGGATTCAGTATGGAGGAAGGACGGAAAGGTGCTGGCCCCGTCCTGTATACAGATAGATTTCACGGAGCCACTGCCAAATTCTCGAGGACGAAAGTACTGTTTGGTAATTAGAGATTTGCTTACTCGGTGGGTGGAAGCCTTCGCAACTCGGAATTACACAGCCACCACCATAGCACGGACCTAGCAGAGGAGGTAATTCCATGCTGGGGGATACCCACCCAAATTGACTCCGATCAAGGAACTCATTTCACAAATAATGAAAGAAACTTGTAGAATATTCGGTATTAAGCAGAAGTTTCACATCCCACATCACCCCCAGAGTTCAGGGATGGTAGCGAGAATGGATCGGATCCTTAAAACCTCCTTGAGCAAGGCAATACAGCAAACAGGGCAGGCATGGACTGAACTCCTACCGACAATATTAATGAGGCTGCGTGACACACCAAACAGAACCACGGGATTAACCCCGTATGAATTAATGACCGGACGCGCAATGAGGTGACCAGAAGGAATAGTGACAGGAGGAGCCGACTTAGGCACCCTACAAGTCAGAATCAGAAATGTATGTGAGGGAATTGAGCGAGCAGTTGAAAGGTATGCGACAGGAGGTCCGAGAAAGGCAGAAGGAGGAGGACGAAGGTAGAGAGACAACCGCCTCGGCTATAATCCCTGAGGTGGGGGCAAAGGTAATGGTTAAGGAAGTGGCAGAGAAACCAAGGTTTGCACCTAGGTGGAGCGGACCATATGAGGTATTAATTAGTGGAGATACGTGCGCTTGCATGAATATGAAAGGTAGGGGCCAGTGGAAGCACTGGTCCCGGCTGAAAGAATATAAGGGGACGGCAGATGGCGGAACCTAGGGTAATCCCAGTAAAACAGCCAAAAGATACATTTTAAAGTATAAGGAGTGGAAGGACGAACTGACAGATGGACTTTTTAGAAGGTTAGGATTTATATTTGCAATATTAGGGGTACTGACCATAATAAAGTGGATCTGAAAAAGGGCACATGCCCGGACTAACAGTGCAAACAATCGGAGAAATGGTGCAAACATTCCGATTGAAATAGAAATGATAAGAATTTAACCCCTGGGACGCCAGACTGTAATCTCTCAACAGAAAAAGAATGTGGCTCGTTGCAAAGATTCTGACAGGCGCCTTAATCCTCACCAGCCTGGGAGAAGCTACCAGTACACTAACACGGGGACAACCGGCTGAAGAACAGCAAGGCGTGTATTACATGGATTCGGGTGATGTTGGGTGTGAGACCCGAAAGCTGACGGTGGCGGTTGAAACAACAATAAACTTAAAGTGCAGCGTAGGAATACTGTACATAAAATTTGGACAAAGGGCTTGAAAAACCCATGGATATGGGGTAGTATGGAGTTAACCATTTGGGTAAATGAGACCGCGATATGTCAGGTAAACTGGGGGGTGGGAGGGCATACAAAAACAATGCGCCCAGAAGGAAGGGGTACAGATAAGGTGCGCGCCACAGGCCACTGTAATCTCAGGACTACCTCAGCCAGGTCAGGACAAGCAAAAGTTGTGCCTGCCCTCCAAATGCTCAAATGGGATCAGTGGTGAGTGGTGCTCGGAGGTTGTTCCCTGAGGTAGACCCACCACCACTGCCCCACCAACTACCACAGCCCTTGTTACTACTGTCCCCCCCCCACCCCCACTGGAACCGCTGCAATGCCCAGATATGACTGGGGGGGGGGGCTCCAGGAGGGCTAGTAATCAAATGAACAAAAGACAGAATCCACTTCGGGGTGCGACAGCGGGTGATTACAGTATTTTTAAACCTGACGGATATAACTATCTCCAGTTTCTGCGGGCCCAGAACAGTTGCACTATAAAGGAATCTGGCATTACGAGCCTTGGAGGGGCCAAAGTCTGACACCACGAAATTTGAGGTGACCCGAAAAACGAGGAGAAAAAGGGGCATATTAGAAATGGCAGGCGTGGGCTATGTGGCCGGGGTCACGACAGGCAACACGGTAGACCTTCAGGCCATAGATGAACAAGTCAGTACTTTAACCCATATAATAAAAGAGCTGCCAGAAAGAGGAGATGATAACAACCAGTTACAGGCCCAATTAAGGGATGGGACTGAAAGAAAAATACTGCAAGTAGCCCACACTTTAAGAGACCGTGCAAAGAGCATTAACCTGCTGAACGACCGAACCGCGAAGGCAAGTGCGGTCGCTGTGTGTGCGGCATATGGAGCATGGACGCTGGCCTCAGTGGAACATAATTTGGAACAGTTACAGAACGGGAAGGTCCCGGACTGGATAACCGACAACGTTTTTAAAACTTGGACGCTGGATAACATTCCTATTCAAGCCTGTCAGATTCGGAGGAATAGCCACGCATGGGTCCCTGAGAATAGATGTGTCACTGGCCACCAGAATATAATAGGGTTCGTAGTTAGCATTCCCCAGTATAGACTTACTGAAGGACAAAGTCCATACAAGGTTACAAACATAGAGGAAGTAAGAAACCAAACACAAGTAAGGTTTTCACAAGCTGCATCAGTATGTTATTAAAAATGGGAATAAGACCAAGGGTGTATCTATAATAGATTGTTATAAGAATAATCAGGTTGTGTTATGTCGAGAGTCGTTTCAGGAGGGAAAAGATGACTGTGGATACGGCCAAAAAAAGAGGGATGCATGCTAAGCATCACACCATTGGATGATGGAACTACATCACATGGAGACGGACGGTGGTGTGTCAGCACATCAGTTGCTAACCTGACTGGAGGGGTAATAACATGCCACATCGAATGCCCTGACTTCTGTATGAAGCCTAAATATGAGATCAACGTAGAAGGATATACAATATACCCGGAGCTGAAGGAAGAGATCACGATAAAAGCGGGGTACAAAGATTTGGGAGAACCGCAAGGACAACTGATCCCGAAGCTGAGGGAAGAGCAGACGGCACTGGAATAGAGTGTGTTTGAACAACGAAGGAAATACGTTGTCTTCGAGGAACACATTGACAAACTACAAAAGGACACTGACAAAGAACTGACTGAACCGCCGTGGTAAGCTTGATTTTACCATTTTGGGCGAAATCTAAACATACACCCTTGGATCAGAATTATATCCCATGTGTTAGTCATAGTGCAGCTGATAGTGGTGCTGATACTCCTGGGAGAATGTGTAGGCAGATACAAGAGTCGCAGAGCGAAAACGTTGGCCAAGGCCCTTAACAAGGAACACAGAAAGCCTTTGCTAGATCCAAAAGGGGGTAATCAAACACAAAGATGGCACAAGTACCTGATATGAGTCGTGAGTGTCCCAATCCTATCGCCTGATCAACAAAACTGGGGTGGGAGACACACAAATCAGGATAGGGAAAGGAAAATTATTGGTCAGGGTGGGTATTTGGGGTAACCACCTGATCAAATGGGGCATTGTAGTAGCGAAACAATTAATGAGGGGAAACGTAATTGAGTAAAGTTAAAATCTTAAGCAAGAAAGGCTGAAAGAAAGGCTTAATGTGTTCATAAAGGAATAGTTGAGTCCTACATTCCAGCAATTAAGGCTGAAACAAAGAACAAAGGATCTCACAAGGGGCTAGGACTGCGGTCAGAGAATTCTCCGAGGAGATAACATCTCCTGAGAACAGATACAAGACAAATGGAGATACCTCATAAAATAATAAGCTGCGGCGGCCATTTCGAGTCACACGAGATAGCAGAAAACAAAGCCTCTTTGAAATGAGAGTAGCCAGATGTACTTATCAAGGACACCAGTATAAGGGTTAATGCCTGGGAACGAAGTTCACAGAAATGTTACACGTAACCCATGTGGCCATAACTGAATGTACCAATGAAATCCTTAGAATTGTATGCAGCAATGAAATCATTAGAGATTGAATGTACCAATGAAATTACTGTAACTGTATTAACCAATGTATTAGTAATAGGTGGGAGGGGACTTGTGGCAAACAACCAATGGAACACTTCCCTGTGTAGTTTCATGATTTTGACTGTATTTTGAATGTATAAAATGTAGCAGCCCTGGCTGTTCCAAGAGACCGGTGAGGACTGCATCAAGTAACGGTACTGATGTGACCAGATGTCCTTTGATCGATCAGGTTTAAATAAACAATTCCTTCCTCTATATATGGACCTTGTGTCGAGTGTTATATTTTTAATAATCCACAGGTTGTGTACCTGGGCTAAATTTCCATTTTTCTTGTGTGAGCTAAGACATTCAATGCTCGTAGGCTGTTCGACTGTGGAGGCATCATGGCCACATTCACACATGCAATTTCCTGCAGGGATCAGTGCAGATTCCCTGCCTGAATCTCCTTCATCCATTTCCCAAAGGCACAGTGGATATAATTATCCCTTTGCGGACACCCTATCGGGTGGGCAGCTAAGTCAGCACAGCTCAGAATTACATCGGACAATGCATTAACCCACTAAGTTTTTGATGGATTGATATATTGTGAGTCTTTCTTTTATTCATTAATGGAATGTGGACGTCGCTGGCAAGGTCGGCATTTATTGCCCATTCCTAATTGTCCCGAGAAAGTGAGCCACCTTCTTGAACTGCAGTCCGTGCAGTGAAGGTGCCCCCACAGTGCTGTTCGGGAGGGAGTTCCAGGACTTTGTCACAGCAACGATGAAGGAACGGCTGATATGGTTCCAAGTCAGGATGGTGTGCGACTTGGAGGGGAATTTGCAGGTGATGGTGTTCCCATGCGCCTGCTGCCCTTGCCCTTCTAGGTGGTAGAGGTCACGGGTTTGGGAGGTGCTGTCGAAGAACCTTGGCATCTTGCAGATGGTGCACACTGCAGCCACGGTACGCCGGTGGTAGATGAGGTGCCGATCAAGCGGGCCGCTTGGTCCTGGATGGTGTCGAGCTTCTTGAATCTTGTTCGAGCTGCACTCATCCAGGCAAGTGGAGCGATGGGGTGAGTGAAATCCTGCCACATCCTTCACAGAGGAACTTCTTTGTCCTTGAGCAGGGAAATGAGCCGGAGAAGTCTTTATTTCTTTTGTTGCGATGGCACCGTTTCCTACATTTTCACAGACATCATCATAGGCAGTCCCTCGGAATCGAGGAAGACTTGCTTCCACTCTTAACATGAATCCTTAGGTGGCTGAACAGTCCAATATGAGAACCACAGTCCCTGTCACAGGTGGGACAAATAGTCGTTGAGGGAATAGGTGTGTGGGGAGTCTGGTTTGCCGCACGCTCCTTCCGCTGCCTGCGCTTGGTTTCTGCATGCTTTCGGCGACGAAACTCAAGGTGCTCAGTGCCCTCCCGGATGCACTTCCTCCACTTCAGGCGGTCTTTGGCCAAGGACTCCCAGGTATCAGTGGGGACCACAGACAACACCCGTTATCACATCATATCGCGATATGAGCAAAGCAAAATTGTGAATAAACACAGAGCCCCTTTTAAAAAGAATATAAGGCCCCGGTGACAGAAAGTGACGGCTGGAAAACCTGTGTGAAGCAAGCATCATAACAACAATAATAACGGGAGAATGGATAAGGGTTAACCTATCGAAAGACGAAGAGCCAGCATTTTCGATGTAACTTATTTTTCCCCCCATTGCCGGGTCGTATAACTTTTGGAATGTTTGACGCTCTGTGTGTGACTTCAAAGGTCGAATGAGTGAAGGTTGCTTCCAGCGGCACTGTGCCAACAAGCATTCCATGAAAGGACAGTAACAGTGACTGTCACTGGACCAGTAATCCAGAAACCTGGACCAATAATCCAGAGACGCAATTTCAAATCCCACCATGACAGCTGGGAAATTTAAATTCAGTTAATTTAATAAATCTGGAATAAAAAGCTTGTGTCAGTAATGGTGACCGTGAAACTACCAGATTGTAGTTAAAAAAACCCATCTGGTTCACGAATGTCCTTACCCGGTCTGGTCTGGGCCTATATGTGACTCCAGATCCACAGCAATGTGGTTGACTCTTAACTGTCATCTGAGTTGTACCAAATCGCTACAAAGATGTATGACAGACATGGACTGCAACAGTTCAAGAAGGTGACCCACCATCTTCTCAAGGGCAATTAGGGACGGGCAGTAAATGCTGACCTTACCAGCGAGGCCCACATCCCGTGAATGAATAAATTAAAATAAATGGAGCAGCATTTATACTATGAGCAGCGTAACACGAATGATTAAACTTTAACCATGAGGTGTCATGTGACAGGAAACTGGTGGTGGGTGCTGCAATTGAGTTCAGCTCCTCTCGGCTAGGGAGTGGGGAATCAATTCCTGCTCCTCATCACTCTCCAGTGACATGTGTTGGCTAGTGCGCCTATGAGATCAGGCTTGGATAAGATCATAGGAACAGCTCGAGTCTGTTCTGCCATTCAATTAGATCAGGGCTGATCTGTATCTTAACTCTGTCTACCCGCCTTGGCATCTGTAACCCTAAATAACCTTACCCAAAAAAAGTCTACCAATCTCAGTTTTGACATTTTCTATTGACCCACAGCCGCTGCAGCATTTTGGGGGAGAGAGTTCCAGATTCCCACTATACTTTGTGTGAAGAAGTACTTCCTGACATCACCCCTGAATGGCCTAGCTCTAATTTTAAGTGTATGCCCCCTTGTTCTAGAATCTCCCAAGAGAGGAAATAGTTTCTCCTGTATCTACCCTATCAAATCTTTTAATCACCTCAGTTATATCACTCCTTAATCTTCTATACTCATTCTGAATGGTGACAGATTAGGAAAAGGGGAGGTGCAACAAGACCTGGGTGTCGTAGTACATCAGTCATTGAAAGTTGGCATGCAGGTACAACAGGCGGTGAAGAAATCAAATGGCATGTTGGCCTTCAAAGCGAGAGGATTTGAGTATAGGAGCAGCGAGGTCTTACTGCAGTTGTACAGGGCCTTGGTGAGGCCACACCTGGAATATTGTGTTCAGTTTTGGTCTCCTAATCTGAGGAAGGACATTCTTGCTATTGAGGGAGTGCAGCGAAGGTTCACCAGACTGATTCCCGGGATGGCAGGACTGACATATGAAGAAAGACTAGGCTTATATTCACTGGAATTTAGATTAATGAGAGGGAATCTCATAGAAACAGATAAAATTCTGACGGGATTGGACAGGTGAGATGCAGGATGAAGGTTCCCGACGTTGGGGAAGTCCAGAACCAGGGGTCACGGTCTAAGGATAAGGGGTAAGACATTTAGGCCCTAGATGAGGAGAAACTTCTTAGCTCAGAGAATTGTGAACCTGTGGAATTCTCTACTACAGAAAGTTGTTGAGGCCAGTTCGTTAGATATATTCAAAAGGGAGTTAGATGTGACTCTTACGGCTAAAGGGATCAAGGGGTATGGAGAGAAAGCAAGAATGGGGTACTGAAGTTGCATGATCAGCCATGATCATATTGAATGGTGGTGCAGGCTCGAAGGGCCGAATGGCCGACTCCTGCACCTATTTTCTATGTTTCAATGTTTCTTTGAATACAAGCCTAGTCTATGCAACCTGTCCTCCTAAATAGATCCTTTTAGCCCCGGTATCATTCTGGTATCAGGTTCATCAATGATGTCGCCACGGCCGAACAGCCTGCAACCCTCTCTTTCTTGGCTGATGCATGAAGAGTGGATAAGGGACAACAGTGCAGCTACCAGCAGTGGGAATGTAACCCAGCATGATTCAGCAGCTTTATGAGAGGAGGGGTGACTTGCAGCAAAATGTTACTGATCGACGTGATTTGATTCGCTGAGCGCTCACTCACTCATTGGAATGTTACATTCTTCATTAAATTAGTATCGTTATAATTGGGCTTTACTGCTCTGATAAGTACTCAGATGTAGCAGATCCACACTCTGTTGCAGAGTCCCCACTGTCGGAATCTCAGCACTCAGGGAGCTGGCGGAGATCCAGTTGCAGTGTGAGCGACGTCGTACGTGGGATGAGCACAGAGATTGTCTCCAGATACATGCAATGCCATCGTAGCCAGTGAGTAATGTGGCTCTAACTTAATCCGGGGCTTTCAATCTCAATGTCAAGAAGAAAGAAATACTTGCAGTTATATAGCACTTTTCACGACCACTGGATGTCCCAAAGCGCTTTACAGCCAATGAAGTACTTTTTTATAAAAGTGGAGTCACTATTGTAGGAAACACAGCAGCCAATTTGCACAATGCACAGCAAGCTCCCTCAAACGGCAATGCAATAATGACCAGATCATCTGTTTTAATGATGGTGATTGAGGGATAAATATTGGCTGAGGACACCGGTCGAGAACTCCCCTGCTCTTCATCGAAATAGTGACATGGGATCTTTTACATCCACCTGAGGGGGCAGGCAGGGTCTCAGTTTACAGTCTCATCTGAAAGACAGCCCCTCTGACAGTGCAGCACTCCCTCAGCACTGCATTGCACTGTCCGCCTAGATTTTTGTGTTCAAGTCTCTGGCGTGGGACTTGAAACCACGATCTTCTGACTCAGAAGCAAGAATGCTACTCACTGAGCCACAGCTGACAATCTGCATGAGAGCTAGTCTAGAATGGTTTGTCGATGTAGTTTATACCCAGTTTTCAGACTTGTATCGACCGTCTCTAACTATTTATAATCTGTGCTCGAGGGACCATATGGTCTACTCCTGCTCCTATTTCTTATGTTCTAAATAAAAGTGGTACTAATCAGCCACACCAACAAGGATAGGACCAAGTTCAGTTCCTGGTCTCTGCTGACATGAGTAATCTCTGTCTGTGCAGCATCAAGGCACCAGGAGGGATTAAAATCAACCAGTTACTGCTCGATCACTATCCGGTGACTCTTGCTAGAGTGTGTGTGTTTGTGTGTGTGTGTAAATATTTGCTTGTACACGTGATGCATATGTACATGTGTGCACATATGTGGGTGTGTATCTGTATGTGTATATGTATATGTGTTTACATATGCATATGTGGGTATATCTGTGTATGTGTATATTTGCATGCATTTCTGTGCATATGTGCATATGCATGCATGCATGTATATGTGTGTCTACATGCGTGCATGTATGTGCATGTGTTCTAGACTCCCTTGCTGGGGAGTCTAGAACCAGGGGTCACGGTCTCAGAATAAGGGGTCGGCCATTTAGGACTGAGATGAGGAGAAATTTCCTCACTCAGAGGGTGGTGAATCTTTGGAATTCTCTACCTTGGAAGGCTGTGGAGGCTCAGTCGTTGAGTATATTTAAGACAGAGATCGATAGATTTTTGGATATTAAGCGAACCAAGGGATAGTGCAGAAAGGTGTTGAGGTAGAAGATCAGCCATGATCTTATTGAATGGCAAAGCAGACTCCAGGAGAAGAATGGCCTCCTCCTGCTTCTATTTCTTATGTTCTTATGTTCGTATATGCGTGCGTGCGTATATGTGCGTGTGTGTATATGCGTGCGTATATATGTATGTGCGTGCATATATACATGCATACACTTGCGTGCATGTATGGGCGTCTGATGAGGCCAAGCTTAGACTCTGCCCCCATTATCAGACAGCCTGTTAACACTCACTGCCCTGGGTTTTACGGTTACTGGGATGAGCGATCAGGGCACTGCCATCGGCCTTGAAACGTTTACCACAGCATCAATCAGTGGTTTCAGGAGAGGAGGGGAGAAAACTGGAGCGGACAAAGAAACAACTAAAATGTCATTTCTTAAAGACTGAGGGCAGCTTTGGGGATGCGATCAGAGCAATTTAATGCCCGATTCACATGGGAGGGGAACAATGGCAGGAATATTGCCGGCATGGACTGGTTGGGCCAAGTGGCCTGCTTGTGCGCCGTATAGCCTATGTATTATTGGCACTGAGTGAGTACAGGCAACAATTCATGGTCTGAGCATTTTATAAAAGTAAGAACAGAATGTGTGACCGTAAAATGAACTGAATTGTATCAGCGTATCTGGCTCCGATTATTACCTGCACTCTTCCCCCTTCACCTGTCAACTACACAGGGGCAATGTGCCCATGAAAACAACTAGTGTGTATGACAAAATGGTTCGGAATTTGTCCACATTTCAGCTATCCTTAAAACTTTGCTTTTAATTTCTTTTTGGGTGGTGTAAGTTTCTCGAGCCTATAAGTTATCCCCTCGCTGCGGATGCCAAGAGGTGAGCACACATGGCACACACCATCCTGACTTGGAAATATATCGGCCGTTCCTTCATCGGCGCTCGGTCAAAATCCTGGAACTCCCTCCTTAACAGCACTGTGGGAGCACCTTCACCACACGGACTGCAGCAGTTCAAGAAGGCGGCTCACCACCACCTTCTCGAGGACAATTAGGGATGGGCAATAAACGCTGGCCTTGCCAGTGAAACCCACATCCCAGAACGAATTTAAAAAAATATCCCGCTGCTTTCCCCAATCTCACCTCTTTCTCTGGCCCAACCCCTCTCTCTCTCTCTCTGCTCTCTTTTTTTCTCTCCTCCTCTGCATCTTTCTCTCCACTCCCTCACTCTCTGCCATCCCCATCTTTATCTCTCCTCATCTCTCTCTCTCTCACACCTCGTTTTCTCCCCTCTTCTCCCTCTCTCTCTCTCCTCTCCCCCTTTTGTCTCTCTTCATTCACTCTCATCCCCGCTCTGCCTCTTTCTCTCTGCCCTCTCCCTCTCTCTCACCCCTCTCTTTTTTTCTCACTGCACTATCCAGGGGTTGACAGAGAGGTTCACAGGTGCGAGGGAACTATTCCCTCCCCCCCCAGTGTGTATTGCACAGATACAGAAAACAATTATAAGATTACGCGAGGTGCAAAGCACCAGATGAGAGCGTATTAGCAGCTTTTATCTGCAGTGTGCTGCTGATAGCAAACAGCTCAGTTGAATCAGGCTAACCTAGCTGTTTACGGTGCATGATAAAACCCACAGTGAAAGGGCTGTATTGAATGAAATGTTGCACAATGTCACTCACGGTTGATTTGAGTTTGCGATTTGCTCCAGGTATTGTCGCCACCCTCATGCATCAACAAAAGCAGAAATGAATTGGCTGCCGAATTAATGGCAGCATGTGAGGGGGAGCCTTTTCAAATGAGTTCCTATTTCTCTTATCGTTTCCATAATTGTCTTCTAATGTTTATTTACATTCCCCGACAGACATCATTTAGCATTTGCACTATTCAAATTGAAAATGGAACAGTGAACATTTCAAATTGCAGTCAGATACATGTGATATGCTTGGGTTGTGCACAGTCTATAGAAATCTCCCTGGGAATCATCATTCTCTAAATGTCATCATTTCCGAGCAATAGAATGCATAAGTGACTGAAGAAAAAAATCTAACTTAAATTAACAAAATACATTGAGATTTTTAAGTGTGCGTGCATTTCACAGACCAAAGCTCTGCATTCAGCCTTTTAAAATTCTTTCACCTATTTTATTTCCGCTCCTAAACTGTGATGCTTTTTCCCAAGTCATCTTCTCTGGTTCCCCCCAGGGAGTTCATTGGGTACATTGACTGCCTCGTCACCACATGACTGGAAAACAAGAGGGTACAGAGGCGATTTACGAGGATGTTTCCAGGACTGGTTGGATAGCTACGAGGAAATGTTGGATAGGCTGGGGTTATTTTCTTTGGAACAGAGGAGGCTGAGAGGAGATTTAATTGAGGCTTGTAAAATTATGAGGGGCCCAGATAGAGTGGATAGGAAGGACCTATTTCCCTTAGCAGAGAGGTCAATAACCAGGGGGCATAGATTGAAAGTCATTCGTAGAATAATTAGAGAGGAGTTGAGGAGAACTTTTTTCACCCAGAGGGTGGTGAGGGATTGAAGCAAGGTTGCTGCTTCTTGTTAGTATCCCTTCTAGAAGGTGGACATCGGACAAGGACAGGGCACCAGCCTGGTTGTGATTCCGTTCACAGTCAAATAGCATGCAGACACATTGGCCCTTATTTTAAAGTCCCTTCACCCCTCCTGCCTGTTGGAAACTAGGCAAGGGGGTGGCATAGAAACATAGAAAATAGGTGCAGGAGTAGGCCATTCGGTCCCTCGAGCCCGCACCGCCACTCAACGAGCTCATGGCTGAACATGCAACTTCAATACCCCATTCCTGCTTTCTCGCCATACCCCGTGATCCCCCTAGTAGTAAGGACTACATCTAACTCCTTTTTGAATATATTTAGTGAGTTGGCCTCAACAACTTTCTGTGGTAGAGAATTCCACAGGTTCACCACTCTCTAGGTGAAGAAGTTTCTCCTCATCTCGGTCCTAAATGACTTACCCCTTATCCTTAGACTGTGACCCCTGGTTCTTGACTTCCCCAAAATTGGGAACATTCTTCCTGTATCGAACCTGTCTAAACCCATCAGAATTTTAAACGTTTCTATGAGATCCCCTCTCATTCTTCTGAACTCCAGTGAATACAAGCCCAGTTGATCCAGTCTTTCTTGATATGTCAGTCCTGCCATCCTGTGAATCAGTCTGGTGAACCTTCGCTGCACTCCCTCAATAGCAAGAATGTCCTTCCTCAAGTTAGGAGACCAAAATTGTACACAATACTCAAGGTGTGGCCTCACTAAGGCCCTGTACAACTGTAGCAACACCTCCCTGCCCCTGTACTCAAATCCCTTCGCTATGAAGGCCAACATGCCATTTGCTTTCTTAACCGGCTGCTGTACCTGCATGCCAACCTTCAGTGAATGATGTACCATGACACCCAGGTCTCGTTGCACCTCCCCTTTTCCTAATCTGTCACCATTCAGATAATAGTCTGTCTCTCTGTTTTTACCACCAAAGTGGATAACCTCACAATTATCCACATTATAATTCGTCTGCCATGCATTTTCCCACTCACCTAACCTATCCAAGTCATTCTGCAGCCTCATAGCATCCTCCTCGCAGCTCACACTGCCACTCAACTTAGTGTCATCTGCAAATTTGGAGATACTACATTTAATCCCCTTGTCTAAATCATTAATGTACAATATAAACAGCTGGGGCCCCAGCACAGAACCTTGTGGTACCCCACTAGTCACTGCCTGCCATTCTGAAAAGTATCCATTTACTCCTACTCTTTGCTTCCTGTCTGACAACCAGTTCTCAATCCATGTCAGCACAATAACCCCAATCCCATGTGCTTTAACTTTGCACATTAAGCAGTTAAAATGAGAGCTGTCACTTACCCCTGTGCCATGCTCTTCCCTTCTTTTCCCCCCACCAACCCCCCACCCCCCACCTCCCCCCCCGATCCTGCTGCCTTCCCACTGTATCCCAATGTTAACCTGCTCTTCTGAACCGGTGAGTGGGATATGCACTGAAGGAAGCAGGACACCTTAAATATCCTGATCGATTGCAAATTGTCTCAATCAGTCGGAGGCCTGAGCAAGGGAGCAGTGAAGGCATCCCAGTCAGGCCAGATCTGTGGGTCGCTGAATCGTCCGCCAGAAGAGGCCCAGGGAGGTAAGGAATGAATCTTAATTTTAGGTTTCCTCTGGGCCTCACACGGAAGCCTCAGGTCTCCTTTGCCCCAGGCTCCCCAGATAGCATCCATGGCCCACAACCGCTTCCCCTCCCCAATTACCTGGGACCCCGGTTGTGGCCTCCTCCCCACTCCCACCCACCAGTCAGGTCGTGGATCTAGCTTGGATTCGAGCTGCTCAGCGAGAACAATTTTATTAATTCATTTAAAAATCATTCTTGAGATGTGACGCGTTTCCGGCAAGGCCCAATCCTGATTGCCCTTGAGAAGGTGGTGGTGAGCCGCCTTCTTGAACCAGAAAGGGCAGTTAAGAGTCAACCACATTGCTCTGGGTCTCGAGTCACATATAGGCCAGACCAGGCATGGACGAGCAGATTTCCTTCCCTTAAGGACATTAGTGAACCAGTTGGGTGTTTATAACGCCTTCTTGAACTGTTGCAGTCCATGTGGTGAAGGTGCTCCCACAATGCTGTTAGGGCGAGAGTTCCAGGATTTTGACCCAGCACCAATGAAGGAACAGCCAATATATTTCCAAGTCAGGATGGTGTGTGCCTTGGTGAACATGGCGATGGTGTTCCCCTGCGACCGCTGCCCTTGTCCTTCTGGGTGGTAGAAGACGCGGGTTTGGAAGGTGCTGCCGAAGAAGCCTTGGCGAGTTGCTGCAGTTGATACAGGGAGATTTGACGATGGTAATGTCACTGAATATCATGGGGAGTTGTAGGCTCTCGCTTGATGGAGTTATTTTCAAATCCCTCTATGCCTCGCCCTTCCCTATCTCTCTATCCCCCTCCAGCCCCACAAACCTCTGAGATCTCTGCGCTCCTCCAATTCTGGCCTCTTGCGCATCCCTGATTCTAATCGCTCCATCGTTGGCCGTCGTGCCTTCAACTGCCTCGGCCCTAAGCTGTGGAATTCCCTCCCTAAACCTCTCCGCCGCGCTACCTGTTTCTCCTCCTTTAAGGAGCTCCCTAAAATTTACCTCTGTGACTAACCTTTTGGTCACCTCTCCTAATATCTCCTTATGTGGCGCGGCGTCAAATTCTGTTTGATAATCGCTCCTGCGGAGCACCTGGGGTATGTTTTACTGCGTTAATGGCCCTGTGTAAATGTAAATTGTTCTTGTTATAGACACTGAATCAAATGTGCAATCCTGATACATGCATAAAATGGTCGATTCCGCCTCTTGATCTCTCTGTCTGGATTCAACTCTATTTGGTTAACAGTATAAAATGCAAGGAAGTGGAATGTAAGGTCTGATAGAACAGTGTGATGGACAGTCTGAACAAACAGAGCAGATGTTGGAGAATTGATGGACTCGACCCTTCCATGCTTCCTTCACTCATCAAGCCCAGCTTTTCAATTTTGCGAGACAGTGCAAACTTTCGATTGCTATTTTAGCTGAAATGACTGATTTTCAATTTGTACTGAATCAACAGCACCAGTGTGCAAACTGGGTCAATAACTCTGAGCTCAAGGCTCCTGTGTAAGCACAATGAGTAAGCAGGACGAGCTTGCAAAAAAAAAAACGATTTGCTCCACTGTGCACCAGAAAGAAAAGCTCCATTTAGCACTAAAGGACTGCTTCTTCTATTAGAATCATAGACTCGTAGAAATTTACAGCACCGAAGGAGACCATTTCGACCCATTGTGTCCACCCCTGCCGACAAAGAGCTATCCAACCTAATCCCACTTGCCAGCTCTTAGTCCGTAACCCTGCAGGTCACGGCACTTCAAGTGCACATCCAAGTACTTTTTAAATGTGGTGAGGGTTTCTGCCTCTACCACCCTTTCAGACAGTGAGTTCCACACCCCCTCCACCCTCTGGGTGATGACATTTCCCTTGAACAATCTACCTGATCATGGACTCTAAGCTACTCATTGAATCTCTTAGGGGAATGTTCTGTGCACATCCAGCCTTATCCCTACAGGTCAATACAAATGCAGAGTATTCACCCACTCAAGCATCCTGGTTATTCAATCCTAGACTTCTGCACCCACCACCAATATATCACCCAATACGACCTCAATGTCTCTTGGGAGTATTTGATCGTCTGTCCTACCACGTTTTCTTACGAAGTTTTCCTCCTTACTGTTTAAAAAAAGACTTATGCATTCCTATAGCACCTTTCGAAACCTCAAATTGCTTTTACAGCCAATGAAGTACTTTTTGAGGTGTAGTCACTGTTGAAATGTAGGAAGCAATGAACAGAAAATCTGTTTGCAGTGATGTTGGTTGAGGGTTAAATATAGGCCAGGACATCTGGAGAACTCCCCTGTTCATTTTATGAAATAGTGCCGTGGGAACTTTTGCGTCCACCCGAGAGGGCAGATCGGGCCTGAGTTTAACATCTCATCTGAAAGACATCATCTCCAACTGTGCGGCACTCCCTCAGCACTGCACCAGGGAGCTTCAGCCTAGATTTTTGTGCTCAAGTATCTGGAGTGGACGTTAAACCCACAACATTCTGACTCAGAGGCGAGAGTGCTGTCTACTGAGCTAAGTCTCGACACCGAGTGTCAGTAGGCCATTTAACCATGGGGTGACATTGGCCCTGAAACCCTGGTTTCTTCTTCCCGCAGGCGTTCAACTTAAAACAGGACAAAAGATGCACACTTTGCCCGCCTGAGATCCCGGACTCGAGCCCTCCTCTTCTTGCGCAACGGAGCGCGTTCACGTTGGGACGTCCACAGGAGTCACGTGGGCCTGGACACCCAATCACGGTAAAGTATTTTCTCATTCATAGTCATAGGAGTTTTGTCCGAAACTCCTATTACTATGAATGAGAAACACCCCCAAACACTACATAAAACAAAAAAACACCTCACATAAATACACTATAGAAATTAAAGTTGAGAGAAATGTTTTTGAAAAAATAATTTGCCGATATTTTTTAAAAGTTTTAATTCTGGTTTAAAATAAAATTACCTGAGTGGGCAGAGTTTTTAACATAAATATGTATTTTTACATTTTATTTTAATATGTTTATGATATGGCTTTAATCTCTTATGTTGGTAAAAGTAAGCTATGCACCTGCTTTTACCAGGCGCAAGAATTTTAAGGACATTCGCAGGGCAAGAGATGAGCAAATAAGCTCAATCTCTGCTGTAGGAATGTTCTTCTCCCCAATATGTGCGAGATCTGTCAAGCCAGAAACTTGACAGATCGGAAAAGCCGGTTTTCAGCGCATGTGCAGTGCACGCTGGAAACCGGCTTTTCCCATGCCTTCCCGGGTCCGTACACACTCCATACGGACCCACGGAAGCAGGAATTTCAGGGCCATTACATCGGAGCGTGAGTCTACCTTCACAACTGTACTTCCAGCCGGTGTGACTGGATAGTGAATGCGATTGGGAACCACGCCTTGCTGTAATCCTGCGTAGACCGGGGAACTCCGAGGGGCACGACAGACGCCCAGAGCTCTCTGGTCACACACAAATAAGGCCGGCACACCAATTTTCCATGGTCCTCACGCTGGTCTCAGGGTGCGTTCACCTGGATCACATCCCGATTTGGGACCCGAATTTCTAGAGCCCTTTGTTCCAGCGGAACATTTCTTAGAAAAACAAGTTGGCTGTTCCCGAGGCATTCAACAATCTATATCCAAATCATGTACCATGAGAAAAGTTCGCCGTGAAGCATTGCCCCAAGGGAGCATTGAAAATAATGGTCCGTTTTGTTTGAGATGTCTCTCTACCTCCTCTCCAGCTTGTTCTTGAATTTTTTTTTGAATTGCGAACCCAGCAGGAGGTTCTCAATCTTGACAGGTAATCATGGGCGATGCCATTAGTGTCTGGCACAGACTGGGATGAACAAGGTGTGCGATGGATTCTTTAAGTCACGCAGCTTGAGGTTTTGAGTGGCACAGCTTGCAGAAACTGGCAAAAATAAACTCAAACGGCAACTACTTTGGGTGTCATCTTGGATCACCTGGTCGCCCCCTCCTCTCTCGGTCAGGCATATCTGAACCCTACTCCAGGACCCGAGTGTCGAATCTAGGCTGACACCCCAGTGCAGTACCGAGGGAGTGCCGCACTGTCGGAGGTGCCGTCTTTCCAATGAGACATTAAACCGAGGCCCCGTCTGCTCTCGCAGGTGGACACAAAAGATCCCATGACACTATTTTAAAGATCATTCGATCATTAAAACAGTATCTGGTTTGTTTCATTGTTGTTTGTGGGAGCATGCTGTGTGCAAATTGGCTGCTGCATTTCCCACATTACAACAACGATTGCACTTCAAAATACTTCACTGACTATGAAGCACTTTGGGACGTTCTGAAAAGCGTGATATAAATACAAGTCTTTTTTGCTAATCAAAATTGTCTCATAGAGGTTCAAGGTGTGTGGCATTTTAAAAATATTCAGGTTTCCAAGTTGGTGTGAACAGGGAAATTGATAACTCATGTCAAATCTTTATTCAGAAAAATGATTGTGTTATTCAGTTTATAGTGCAGGAGTGGAATTTAAGAGCAGAATTATTCAGCACTGATCCAGTCCCACATATGTGTGTGTGTGTGTGCGCGCATATATGTGTGTGTGTGTGTGTGTGTGCGTGTGTGTGCGCGTATTTGCGTGTGTGCATGTGTGTTTGTGTGAGTGTGTGTGCGCGTGTGTGCATGTGTGTTTGTGTAAGTGTGTGTGTGTGTTTGTGTGAGTGTGTGTGTGTTTGTGAGCGTGTGTGCATGTGTGTTTGTGTAAGTGTGTGTGTGTGTTTGTGTGTTTGTGTGAGTGTGTGTGTGTTTGTGAGTGTGTGTGCATGTGTGAATGTGTGTGCGTGAGTGTATGTGTGCGCGTGTATGTGTGTGTGCGCGCGTGTGTGTATGTGTGTGTGCGCGTGTGTGCGCGCATATGTGCGCGCGTGTGTGTGTGTGTGCGTGTGTGTGAGTGTGTGCATGAGTGTGTGTGTGTGAGTGTGTTTGTGTGTGAGTGTGAGTGTGTTTGTGTGTGTGTGTGTGTGCGTATGTATGTGGCAAAGATTACCCAAGACAACTGGAGACCAGCTCTGCTGCATGAACCTAGTGCACACACATATCACAGTGTGGGCTGGCCCGTGCTGCCCCTGGGCCCCTGGCGCTGAACTCACGCCTCCCCTGGACCCCGATCACATCCCTCCACAGTCTCTCACCGCTCCTTCACCCCGACCTCGCCGCTCCTGCTGCATCTGCCCACGCTCCAATCACCGACCTGGATCTTGATGACGTCACTCTTCACAGCCATCGCCCTCCTGCACCAGCTCGCGCTGTACCTTGCCGTGGCCTCCACGCTGGCCGCCGCTCACCGCTCATTTTATGACCACGACCTGCCGCTGATGTTCCCTCGCATGTCGGGGCCACCCCATGTTAAAAAAAAGCATGCACAGGCATCTTCCACCCTTCAGGATGTAGTTCGAGTCCTTAATTGAAACACCTGTGAACTCGTCCTTTTTTTTGACATGGAGGCAAGTCATCCTCGTTTCGAGGGACCGCCTATGAATGAATGAATGTATGTGTGTGAGTGCGTGTGCGTGTGTGTGTGCATGTGCGTGTGTGTGCATATTCATGTGTGTGCGCGCATATGTGTGTGTATGTGTGTGTGTGTGTGCATGTACGTGTGTGCGTATGTGTGTCTGTGTGTGTGTGTATGTGTATGTGTGTGTGCATGTGTGTGTGTCAGTTAAGAACTACCTTCTTCCTGGTCCTGGACAGCATACTAAACCAGCCTGCAGAAACATTCGATAGCGTAATGCATACATCCGCTCTCTGGTGTGATACTATACCACACAGATTAAAGCCGTCTCAGATTCATTCCCCAGTCTATGCTGAATTTGCTGTTGTGTGTCAGCCAAGGTAGCACTCTCCCTTCGGAGTCAGAAGGTTACAGTTCAGGCCCCAATTCAGAGACTTGAGCACAAATTTCAGGCTGACACTCTCAGTACAGTACCGAGGGAGCGCTGTCCTGTCGGATGTGCTGTCTTTCCAATGAGACGTTAACTGAGGCCCTGTCTACTCTCTCAGGTCGACGTCAACATCACTGAAAACAGATTATCAGGTCATTGTCACATTGCTTTTTTTTGTGAGCGCTTGCTGTGCACAAATTGGTTGTCGCATTTCCTACGTTCCAGCAGTTACTACCATCATCACCAACATCATAGGCAGTCCCTCGAAGTGAGGATGACTTGCTTCCACGGCAAAAAGGGATGAGTTCACAGGTGTTCCAATGAAGGACCCAAGATTCCAGATCCCAAACTACATTCTTGAAGGGTGGAAAATGCCTGCACGTGGATTTTTTTAACTTTTGGTGGCCGTTGCACACCAGCCACCACACGGGCTTGACGGTTCAGGCCTACAAGACCACTGCAGGGAGCAGCGCGTGCTGCTGCAGGAGGGCGATGCCAGGTCGCTGGTTGCAGTGCGGGCAGGCACAGCAGGAGGGGCGAAGGAGCGGCAAGAGTTTGTAGAGGGAAGTGACCGGGGCCCAGGAGTGGCGTGAGTTTGGAGCTCAGAAGAGGCGAGGGCCCAGGGGCAGCACGGGCCAGCCCACACTGCGATATGTGTGCGCACTCGGTCTTTGCAGCAGGCAACAAAAATTACTTCATTTGCCGTTACGCACTTCGGGAAGTTCTGAGGTTACGACAGGTGCTCTATAAATGCCAGTTTTTTTTGATTATGATGCTGATTTTTTTTAAACAGACAAAACTAAATGGCTGACTCCATTCAGTGATGTTTAAAGAGAGGCCCTTGAATTTTTGTAAATTCAATCTTGAGGAGTCAGTTTAGTCACTCAGTTAGGAGAGATTGAGTAGACTAGACCTAATTTCTCTAGAGTTTAGAAGAATGAGAGGTGATCTCATTAAAACATACAAAATTCTTACAGGGCTTGACAGGGTAGATGCAGGGAGGATGTTCCCCCTGGCTGGGGAGACTAGAACCAGGGGTCACAGTCTCAGAATAAAGGGGTCGGCCATTTAGGACTGAGATGAGGAGAAACCTCTTCACTCGGAGGGTGGTGAATCTCTGAAATTCTCTCCCCTGGAGGGCTGTGGAGGCGCAGTGAGTATATTCGAGACAGAGATCGATAGATTTTTGGATATTAAGGGGAGAAAGGGATACGGGGTCAGAGCAGTAAAGTGGAGTTGAGGTAGAAGATCGGCCACGATCATATTGAATGGAGGAGCAGGCCGAATTGCCTACTCCTGCTCCTAATTCTTATGTTCTTACATTCTTAACAGCAGTTGCTTTTGTATAGCATCTTTAATGTAATGAAGGACCAAAGACACTGCACAAACAGACAGAAGGGAATCTGGGGGTGGAATGAACACTGAACTCGGGTTTGGGAAAGAACTGGGGAGGTGACCAATGGAGACAGATTTTTGAGGAGGATCTTAGAGGAGGGAGAGATGTGACAAGGCTGAGGGGTTTCAGGGGGTCGCTGATAAGAGGATAGAGGAGGAAGGGAGCACAACGGACATGAGTCGGAGCAGAGGAGGGTGAAAACTGTGACACGGGGCTGGAGGAGGTTACGGAGGCAGGACTTGGTGCACGATCATAGGGCATTTGCAAATGATCAGGCCTTTAAAATGAATGGGTTTGTCGGGTGGGAAGCGAAGCCATTGGAGTTGACAAAGAACAGAGGTGATAGACGAGGAAGAATTAACATAGATGGAGGTGGTAGTAATTTGGCCGAATTGGAATTTTTGGTAGGATAGAGCTAGAGAACCTTTGGAGAGTCAAGCCTGCAGATGATCAAGACACGGGCGAGAGTTTTAAATGGTGCTATCATAAAGCAACGCCATGTGTGTGTGTGTCTTTTAGCACTCTATCGCTCCCTCTCTGTACATCTTACTCTGTCTGTTCTGCCTCTCTTCCTCCCTTTCTCTCTGTTTCCATTTCTCTTTCTCTCGATGATACCATTGGTCATCATCATCATCATCATCATAGGCAGTCCCTCGAAATCGAGGAAGACTTGCTTCCACTCGAAAAGTGAGTTCTCAGGTGACTGAACCGTCCAATACAGGAATTACAGTCTCTGTCACAGGTGGGACAGAGAGTGATTGAAGGAAAGGGTGGGTGGGGAGCCTGGTTTGCCGCACGTTCCATCCGCTGCCTGCACTTGATTTCTGCATGTTCTCGGCGACGAGACTCGAGATGCCCAGCACCTTCCCGGATGCTCTTCCACCACTTAGGACGGTTTTGGGCCAGGGACTCCCAGGTTCCGGTGGGGATGTTGCACTTTATCAAGGAGGCTTTGAGGATGTCCTTGTAACACTTCCTCTGCCTACCTGGGGATCGCTTGCCGTGTAGTAGGCGATGCCATGGGTAGGTCACATCTCACTGCTCCTAGTGTGATGTAATTTTAGGAGGATCGACCTCTCCCTCTTGCGGAGCATTGTACAGGAACATCTAAACATGAAAAGGTTGTGCAGAATGGGCAAGGAGTCCACCACCTCCATCTATATTAATTCCTCTTCGTCTAGCACCTCTGTTCTTTGTCAACTTCAATGGCTTCCCTTCCTATCCCATCCATTCATCCACCCCACAAGCTCATTCCTTGTGTGAAGAGCTACACTTCCTTTTGTACAGGGAACAGGGAACTTCACAGCCAATTGCTTGTATGGCCAACACTGGTGCACCAGCATGTGACTTAACGCCTGGATAATCTTCACCTCAGTTATTGACAATGCTTCCTTACAAGACACAGGTGCCCACTGAGAGCATTTGCCTGCCGCCTGAGTCCTCGTTTCAATGACTACTGTTGTAAATAGCAAATCAGAAGCTGCAGCCGTGTGAGCATCGGTCCCTGGCAGCAAACCTCGTACCGTTAAGACTCCCGTAAACCTGGATCACCAGTGCCGGCTGTGCTTTTATTGTTTCCAAGCCGATTCGGAAGTTAGTTTTATCAACACGCCATAGTTGAGCTGGGCTCGGATTCTGGATTAATTAACTGGATTTATTTGTAAAAATTAAACAATTAGAATGCATGCAGAATAGCACAAGCTTCGGTGCAACAGAAACTGCCGGAGTATTAAGTCTACAATCTGTTGTTTGATCTGCCATTGTAGGGAATCTCTTTGTCAACAGGCTGTAACACACTCCAGAACTCTTTTTCACTTTCCATTCATCCATTACTTTTGAAGCTCAGTCTGTTTCTCAGGTTTATAAAAGTCCCCTTTTAGTCGTTGCACCTTCTGGAATGATATTAAGAGTCGGGAGTAAAAGCTTGAATAAAAGAGAGAGTAGCATGTATTGACTTTTCGGTACATACTGTCATGTATGTATATGCTGTTTGTAGCCACCAGATGGTGTCATTGTTGGAGGCCACTCAGCAGCACGCACATGGTGCTGCTCTAGTATAAAAGGCCAGCCATTTTATGAGTCAGACACATTGGGCCCAAGTTTCGGCCTCAGTTGCTCCTGATTTTTTGGAGCAACTGGTGTAGAACGGAGTATCTTAGAAATTCAAATTCTCGGCATTTAGTTTGCTCCAGTTCTAGTCAGTCAGTTTCACTTTGGAACAAAATTTTTTTTTCAAAAGGGGGCGTGTCCAGCCACTTACGCCTGTTTTCAAAGTTTCGGCAGTGAAAACTTACTCCAAAGAAAAAACCTTGTCTACACTTTAGAAAATCAGGCGTAGGTTACAAATCAGGCGTAGAGAAGGCGGGGGGGGGGGTTTAAAGGGAAGTTTACAAACATTAAACACTTCAGTTTTACAAATAAAGAGCCATCATCAATAATAAATGATAAAAACATCAATAAATCAACCAATAAATCAATCAAAAAATATTAATAAGAAATAATTTTTTTTTAAATCAATAAATAAAACATTTTCTACTTACCGACTGTAGCACCGGGAGACCTCCAACAGCGTGCTGGGATGCCCCCCCCCCCCCCAAGTGTGTCTCTGTCAGTGTCTCTATCTCTCTGTCTGTCTGTGTATGTCTCTCATTCTCTGTCTGTCAGTGTCTGTGTTTCTGACAGCGAGGGGAGGAGGGGTAGGAGGGGGGTAGAGGGAGAGAGGGGAGGGCAGGGGGAGGGGAGGGAGGGAGGCAGAGGGGGAGGGAAAGAAGGGGGAGAGAAGGGAGGGAGAGAAGGGGGTGGAGAGAAGTGGGGGGAGAGAAGGGGAAGGGGGGAGAGGAGAAGGGGAAGGAGAAGGGAAGGAGAAGCGGGGAAAGGAGAAGGGGGGGAAGGAGAAGGGGGAGAGAGGCTGAACGGGCCGGGCCCGACCGGGCCCAAGACTTCGGGCAGGGCCCGTCCCCAGCACCAGATTTACAGGTAGGTGGCGTTGGGTCGGGTCGGGTCAGGGGTCCAGGGTCCAGGGTCCGGGGTCCGGGGTCCGGGGTCGGGACCGCGGGTCGGGGGGTGCGCGGGTCGGGAGAGTGGGTCGGGTCTGGGGGGAGCGCGGGTCGGGAGAGCGGGTTGCGTCGGGTCAGGTCCGGGGCGGGGGGGGCGGTTGGGAGCACGGGTCGGGTCGGGGAGGGGGGGGGCGAGGAGGGAGGTCGGGTTGGTTCGGGTAAGGGGGAGGGAGGGAGCGCGGGTAGGGTCGGGTCGGTTCGGTTCGGGTCGGGAAGTGGGGGGGGGGTGGGGGGAGGGAGGTCAAGTTGAGTTGGGTCCGGTCCGAGTGGGGGGTGGGGGGGAGCGCGGGTCAGGTACGGTACGGTCTGGGGTCGCGGGGCGGGGGGGGGGGGCAGGGAAGCGGGAGTCGTGTCGGGTCGGGAGGAAGCAGGAGCTGGGCGTGGGAGGCAGCCTTATGCACGCAGCGCATGTGCAGAGGTCCCGGCACTGTTTTCAGTGCAGCGACCTAGCTCTGCCCCCTACAGCTCGTGCTGCGCCGTGCCCGACTCCAGAGGACCAGCAGGGAGCCGGAGAATCTGTAAGTTTTTTTTAGGCGCACTTTGTGGCGCGAAAAACGGGCATCCAGGTCGGGGCTGCGCCGTTCTAGGCACGGCCCAAAACTTGGGCCCTTTGGGACTAAATAAAGCACAGCCAAGGTCGTACATAGAAACATTGAAACATAGAAAATAGGTGCAGGAGTAGGCCATTCGGCCCTTCGAGCCTGCACCGCCATTCAATTGAGATCATGGCTGAACATGCAACTTCAGTACCCACTTCCTGCTTTCTCGACATACCCCTTGATCCCCCGAGTAGTAAGGACATCATCTAACTCCCTTTTGAATATATTTAGTGAATTGGCCTCAACAACTTTCTGTGGTAGAGAATTCCACAGGTTCACCGCTTTCTGGGTGAAGAAGTTTCTCCTCATCTCAGTCCTAAATGGCTTACCCCTTATCCTTAGACTGTGACCCCTGGTTCTGGACTTCCCCAACATTGGGAACATTCTTCCTGCATCTAACCTGTCTAAACCCGTCAGAATTTTAAACGTTTCTATGAGGTCCCCTCTCATTCTTCTGAACTCCAGTGAATACAAGCCCAGTTGATCCAGTCTTTCTTGATAGGTTAGTCCCACCATCCCGGGAATCAGTCGCGTGAACCTTCGTTCCACTCCCTCAATAGCAAGAATGTCCTTCCTCAAGTTAGGAGACCAAAACTGTACACAATACTCCAGGTGTGGCCTCACCAAGGCCCTGTACAACTGTAGCAACACCTCCCTGCCCCTGTACTCAAATCCCCTCGCTATGAAGGCCAACATGCCATTTGCTTTCTTAACCGCCTGCTGTACCTGCATGCCAACCTTCAATGACTGATGTACCATGACACCCAGGTCTCATTGCACCTCCCCTTTTACTAATCTGTCACCATTCAGATAATAGTCTGTCTCTCTGTTTTTACCACCAATGTGGATAACCTCACATTTATCCACTTTATACTTCATCTGCCATGCATTTGCCCACTCACCTAACCTATCCAAGTCACTCTGCAGCCTCATAGCATCCTCCTCGCAGCTCACACTGCCACGCAACTTAGTGTCATCCGCAAATTTGGAGATACTATATTTAATCCCCTCGTCTAAATCATTAATGTACAGTGTAAACAGCTGGGGCCCCAGCACAGAACCTTGCGGTACCCCACTAGTCACTGCCTGCCATTCTGAAAAGTCCCCAATTACCTCTACTCTTTGCTTCCTGTCTGACAACCAGTTCTCAATCCGCGTCAGCACACTACCCCCAATCCCATGTGCTTTAACTTTGCACATTAATCTCTTGTGTGGGACCTTGTCGAAAGCCTTCTGAAAGTCCAAATATACCACATCAACTGGTTCTCCCTTGGAAACATCCTCAAAAAATTCCAGAAGATCTGTCAAGCATGATTTCCCTTTCACAAATCCATGCTGACTTGGACCTATCATGTCACCTCTTTCCAAATGCGCTGCTATGACATCTTGCTTAGTTAAACAGTACTCAGTTTGAACTTTCATTGCATGCATAACACATACAAAGCTAGTCCAGCCTCTCTCTATTTATATACGACAGTACCATACAGTTTGTCACAGTCCCTTGCTCGTGTCTTGTCTTTTATCGGTTGAGCTGGCATATGCAGTCTAGCTGTACTCCGCCAACTTTACAGAGGATTGCATCGGATAAACGGCACAGAAACAAGCCATTCAGCCCAACCGGTCCATGCCGGTGTTTATGCTCCACTCGAGCCTCCTCCCATCTTTCCTCATCTAAATCTATCAGCATAACCCTCTATTCCCTTCTCCCTTGTATTTTTGTCTAGCCTCCCCTTAAATGCATCGATACTATTCACTTCAACCACTTTGTAAGGGGTGAGGTCACTGGGTGAGCGCAAAAATTAAATTACTAATTCAAATTCCTCAGTTTATGTTTAAATATGGCTAGTGAGGTTGCAGTTACTATCAACTGGTTGTAGTCGACAATTGTTCGTGTAAAAAAACTGAACCTGCGTACGTCTTTCTTTCCGTAAGCGTGACCCCGAACTTCCGGTCGCCTGTCACTTTAATTCTCCGCTCCACTCCCAATCTGACCTCTCCGTCCTCGGACTCTTACACTTTTCCAATGAAGCTCAACGCAAGCTCGAGGAACAGCACCTCATCTCTCGTTTAGGCATTTTACAGCCTTCTGGACTCAACAGTTAGCCTAACATCTGTCGTTGGGAAAATGCTGGAGTCCATTATTAAGGAAGCAGTAGCAGGACATTTGGAAAAGCAAAATTCAATCAAGCAGAGTCAGCATGGTTTTATGAAAGGGAAATCATGTTTGACAAATTTGCTGGAGTTTTTGAAAAAAGGAGGGAGAGAGAAAACGGGAAACTACAGACCAGTTAGCCTAACATCAGTTGTAGGGAGTCTATTATAAAGGATATGATAACGGCACACTTAGATAATATCAATGGGATTAAACAAAGTCAGCATGGATTTATGAAAGGAAGATCATGTTTGACAAACCTACTGGAGTTTTTTGAGGATGTAACTGATAGAATAGATAAGGGAGAATCAGTGGATGTAGTGCATTTGGATTTTCAGAAGGCCTTTGATAAAGTCCCACATAAGAGGTTAATGTGCAAAATTAAAGCACATGGGATTGGGGGTAATGTATTGGCATGGATTGAAAATTGGTTCACTGACAGCAAACAGAGAGTAGGAATAAACGGGTCTTTTTCAGGGTAGCAGGCAGTGACTAGTGGGGTATCACTAGCTTGAATAGCTTGGGCCCCAGCTGTTCACAACATATATAAATGATTTGGATGAGGGAACCAAATGTAATATTTCCAAGTTTTCTGACAACAAAAAACCAGGTGGGATTGTGAGTTGTGAGGAGGATGCAAAGACGCTGCAAGGCGATTTAGATAAGTTGAGTGAGTGGGCAACACATGGCAGATGCGGTATAACGTGGATAAATGTGAAGTTATCTACTTTTATAGAAAAAACATAAGGACAAAGCATTATTTAAATGGTGATGGCTTGGGAAATGTCGATGTAGAGAGGGACCTGGGTGTCCTTGTACATCAGTCATTGAAAGCAAACATGCAGATGCAGCAAACAGTTAGGAAGGCAAATGGTATGTTGGCCTTCATTGCAAGAGGATTTGAGTACAGGAGCAAGGATGTCTTACTACAGTTATACAGGGCCTTAGTGAGACCGTGCCTGGAGTATTGTGTGCTGTTTTGGTCTCCTTACCTAAGAAAGGACTTGCCATAGAGGGAGTGCAGCGAAGGTTCACCAGACCGATTCCTGGAATGGCAGGGCTGTCCTATGAGGAGAGATTGGGTCAACTAGGCCTGTATTCACTAGAGTTTAGAAGAATGAGAGGGGATCTCATTGAAACATATAAAATTCTGACTGGGTTGGATAGACTGGATGCGGGGAGGATGTTTCCCCT
Organism: Pristiophorus japonicus; assembly: GCF_044704955.1. Classification (NCBI taxonomy): domain Eukaryota; kingdom Metazoa; phylum Chordata; class Chondrichthyes; family Pristiophoridae; genus Pristiophorus; species Pristiophorus japonicus. The sequence continues at coordinate 181,009,304 of NC_091989.1, forward strand.
GGCTGGGAAGTCTAGAACAAGGGGTCACAGTCTCAGGATACGGGGTAGGAAATTTAGGATCGAGATGAGGAGAAATTGTTTCATTCAGAGGATGGTGAACCTGTGGAATTCTATACCACAGAAAGCTGTGGAGGCCAAATCACTGAATATATTTAAGAGGGAGATAGACAGATTTCTAGAAACAAAAGGCATCAAGGGGTATGGGGAAAAAGCGGGAACATGGTGCTGAGATAGAGGATCAGCCATGATCATATTGAATTTTGGTACAGACTCGAAGGGCCGAATGGCCTACCACTGCTCCTATTTTCTATATTTCTATGTTTCTTTTCTATGTTTCTTTGAGGATGTAACGAGCAGGGTGAATAAGGCGGAACCAGTGGATGTGGTGTATTTGGATTTCCAGAAGGTATTCGATAAGGTGCCATATAAAAGGTTACTGCACAAGATAAAAGTTCACGGGTTGGGGGTAAAATATGGATAGAGGATTGGCTAACTAACAGAAAACAGAGAGTAGGGATAAATGGGTCATTTTCCGGTTGGCAAACAGTGACTAGTGGGATGCCGCAGGGATCAGTGCTGGGTCCTCAACTATTTACAATCTATATTAATGACTTGGATGAAGCGGCCGAGTGTAATGTAGCCAAGCTTGCTGGTTTTACAAAGATGGGTGGGAAAGCAAATTGTGAGGAGGACACAAAAAATCCAGAAAGGGATATAGACAGGCTAAGTGAGTGGGCAAAAATTTGGCAGATGGAGTACAATGTGGGAAAATGTGAGGTTATCTATTTTGGCAAGAAAAATAGAAAAGAAAATTATTATTTAAATGGAGAAAAATTGCTAAGTACCACAGGACAGTGAAACCTGGGGTTCATTGTGCATGAAACACAAAAAGTTAGTATGCAGGTACAGCAAGTAATCAGGAAGGCAAATGGAATGTTGGCCTTTATTGCAAGGGGGATAGAGTATAAAAACAGAGAGGTCCTGCTACAACAGTACAGGGTATTGGTGAGGCCACACCTGGAGTACTACGTGCAGTTTTGGTTTCCGTATTTAAGGAAGGATATTTTTGCATTGGAGGCTGTTCAGAGAAGGTTCACTAGGTTGATTCCGGCGATGAGGGGGTTGACTTATGAGGAAAGGTTGAGTAGGTTGGGCCTATACTCATTGGAGTTCAGAAGAATGAGAGATGATCTTATCGAAACATATATGATAATGAGGGGGCTCAACAAGGTGGATGCAGAGAGGATATTTCCACTTTTAGGGGAAACTGAATCTAGTGGAGATAGTCTCAGAATAAGGGGCCGCTCATTTAAAACTGAGATGAGGAAGAATTTCTTCTCTCAGGGGGTTGTAAATCTATAGAATTCTCTGACCCAGAGAGTTGTGGAGGCTGGGTCATTGAATATATTTAAGGCGGAGATAGGCAGATTTTTCAGTGATAAGGCAGTAAAGGGTAATGGGGAGCGAGCAGGGAAGTGAAACTGAGTCCATGATCAGATCAGCCATGATCTTATTGTATGGCGGAGCAGGCTCAAGAGGCCAAATGGTCTAATCCTGCTCCTATTTATTATGTTCTTATGTTCTAACATCGAGTTCAAGAATTTCAGTCCCTAACCTCTGCCCACATTTTGTTTACCTTTCTTTTTACAAACCCCCACTTTTCATCTCTTTCCCAAGGCAGCTGATGATGATTCTGCCATTTACACCCTATCCAGACTCATCTTTTGTTTCCTAACTTGTCCCATTACCATCTCATTTTTACCCATCATGCCTTTTGTCTCTTAAATCTCTCCTGCCTTCCACCCTATCACAGACCTTCCCTTTTGTTCTTTCCTCCCCCCCCACCCCGCACTTCCTTAAGAATCTGTTACACCTCAAACTTTTCCCGTTCTGACGAAGGGTCACAGACCTAAAACATTCGTGTGATATATTCTTTACATCACGAAGCATGCTACACATAAGATGGATCTGCAGGAGTATTTGTCATGTGACCCTGTCACATTATCCTTTTATTGTATTTACATCAGCAGTGGCATTATCACAGTAGTCCACTAGGTGGAGCAGTAGCCCACTTGGGAAATTAGAGTTAACTCTGTTTCTCTCCACAGATGCTGCTCGATCTGCTGGGATTTCCAGCGTTTTGTGTTTTTATTATGTCTTTCATTACCCATGTCGTCTGGTTAGTTTCTGGCTATTCCCTCTAGTTGATCTGTTGTCCCGTGTAGATTCTAGCACCCGCTCCATTCTGATTACAGTTTGCCCGCTGATAATTTGACACATCAAGTGGAGCCTCCTGGGTTGTTCCTCTGACTTTCTCTCTCGTTCCCTTTGCGTCTCTTTGCATCTAAAGTAGCATTGTAAAGAGGCATCGAAGCATGAGCAGGTTGCAGATAATGGGAAAGCAGTCATCAGTGATGGTCCTTTTGTGAAGAGCTACACTTCCTTTAGTAGAGGGAGCAGAGAACTTCACAGCCAATTGCTCATTTGGCCATCACTGGTGCACCAGCGTGTGACTAAACGCCTGGATTATCTTCACCTCAGTTGTTGACAATGCTTCCTTACAAAACACAGGTGCCCACTGAGAGCACTTGCCTGCCTCCTGTGCCCTCGTTTCAATGACTACTGTTATAAAAAAGCAACAACAAAAAAAATTATGCACCTACTTTGTCTGAAGACAATGATCAAGGAGGCGGATGCCTGTAAATGAACTTAACAATTAAAAAAGGAGTGATCATTTTCTCAGTCACGTGTTCTTAATCACAGCACGGAATTGCTCAGGGTAACGATGGAGTTGAACTTCCCTGTTTCTCAGGCACAACTGGGAGCTGGGAACTACACCTGTACAAATCAGAGAGTAAGCGAAAGGGCCAGAGACGCGAGATTTGGGGGATGAGGACATCTGCTTTTTTTGTTTAAAAGCTGTAATTTCGGTTTATTCTCCACGTGTCAGTGCTTGGGTTGCCGACTCTGAGACGTTGCGGTCAGTTAGTCTCGGTGCCCCCTCTGGAAGTGCCATCGCTGTCGTCACACGGCAGCCGGTCTGCACACAGCAAGATCCCATGGACTGCAGTGGGATGAGTGGCCGGCTCATCATGTGTTTTGTTTTGTTGTTGTGGTGTTGCCAAAGGTGGGCAGAGGAAACGTTACAAGGACACCCTCAAAGCCTTCCTGATAAAGTGCAACATTCCCACCGACACCTGGGAGAACCTGGCCAAAGACCACCCTAAGTGGAGGAAGTGCATCTGGGAGGGCGCTGAGCAACTCGAGTCTCATCGCCGAGAGCGTGCAGAAATCAAGTGCAGACAGCGGAAAGAGCGTGCGGCAAATCTGTCCCACCCTCCCTTACCCTCAACGACGATCTGTCCCACCTGTGACAGGGACTGTGGTTTTGGTATTGGACTATTCAGCCACCTAAGGACTCATTTTAAGAGTGGATCAAGTCTTCCTCGATTCCAAGGGACTGCCTATGATGATGATGACGATGATGATGGGGTGTTGGTTGCGGCACGAAAGTTGTTCTAAAGTCAATGGGAAAACTCCTCTGCTCGCAGGGTGTTGGATCATTGAGGTCAGCTGATCATTATCCCGTGAACTCCTGCTGGATGGTATCTGCTTGCAGTTGGCAAGTGAGGATCGTATCCTGGGGAGGAGCCAGGAGAGGTACAGGCAGCCTTCATCTCTTCCTCCCACCCTCCCCCCTCAGAGAAGGAGGCAAAAACATCAATCAGTCATTCCCCGTGAGCAAGTAAAATAAATATCTCAACACATCATGGCGCCTCACGTAGCTTTTGCAACACAACTTGCATTTATATAGCACCTATAACAGAGTTAATCATCCCAAGGCACTTCACAGCAGTGTTATCAAATTATATTTCACACTGCGCCAAAAAAGGAAACATTTAGACAGGTGACCAAAAGCTTGGTCAAAGAGGTAGGTTTTAAGGAGCGTCTTAAAGGAAGAGAGAGAGAGAGAGGTAGAGAGGCGCCGTGGTTTAGGGAGGGAGTTCCACAGCTGAGCAGGGGCAAGGCCATTTGCGTAATACCTAACTGTGTAATAATAGGTGAGCATTGGGGGTTGATGTTACATTGTGGAACCAAAGAACAATGGTTGTGCATGATAGAGGGAGATAAAGGTGGCACTTACCTCCAAGTTACAAGTTTTTCCCCAAATTTTCTCCTCTTTTGTTGTGTGTTCATCTGGATTCTGATGCAAACCGAAAAGAAACTAAGGGGTGGAAATTCAGTCTGTTGCCGCCTATATTCGCGCCCCGGAGGGGCGGTAATGGCGGCGGGATATTTGGTGGCGGTTTTGCAGGGGCAGTACCACCCGGGAGAGTTCGAGCCGGTGTGCAACGCCCCGGTTATGACACTGGTCTTAAATTTGTCTTCTGGACGACCCCAAGCGCCCTCTAGTGGGACCGCCTCGGAAAGCGGGCGGTCCGAGCTGTACCGGCCGCAGTGAGGGAAGGAATGTCGACCTGAGGTAAGTGTGACTATTCTTCCCACCTGATTATTCTTTATTTCTTGAATGTTTTGATTTATGATAATGTGGCGTCAATAAAGTATTGGGAATGTTTTTGGTGCTTTTTTTTAACCGATTTCTTTTTACCCGGGGAAGCCTCTCGTCGGGCGCTCCGAGGTCGACTCTTTAGCTCAGGGGATCTTCAGTTGCTCAGCCGGCCTAGCGCCCTGCGAGAGTTGCGGAACGCCTCCCTTAGCCCTCCGCCCCACACTCAGTGCCCAGCTGATGAATTTTGCAGCTGGAGACGCAAACCATTTCCCGGCGCAAAATTTACCGTCCCGCCTGGGTTAACGCCGTAACAAAGGCGCAACCGAATTTCCAGCCCTAAACGTTTTACAGCATCACTGTGTCAATCTTTATATCCTGTGGATGAGAGGTTAAACCAAGACCCCATCTGCCGGTTTGAGATGGCACATGGCACTATGCAAAGGAGGAGGGGACTCTCTAACATGGCCTTACAATGAATAACACCACATTAACTGATCAGTTATCTCAAGTGTGCTCTGTGGTGTTTTGCTGCCCTCAACATGGCTGCCATGTAGTCCAAGAACCTACGAGTCTTTTGTGATGCAACATATGAGGTGGAGCATCCCATTGATTCCGACAGCACTGACAGTAGAGTCACCTCTCAGAGGGTTATGGGTTCAACTGACAGTAGAGTCACCTCTCAGAGGGTTATGGGTTCAAGCCCCCATCCAGTACTTGAGTGCATAATCTTAAATGCAATACTGAGGGAGTGCTGCATTTTCAGCCTGATTGGATGAATGTTAAATATCCCACAGTACTACGGGAAGAGTAGGAAGAAATTTCCCTTGTGCGCCACACGTCATTTTTCCCTTAAACAGATTAACTGGTCATTCATCTCGTTGCTGTTGGTGGGATCTTGCTTTGTAGAGAAGGGCTGCCATGTTGGCTACACAACAGCAGTCGCTGCATTTCGAAGAAATTGATTGTGTCATCACTAGACTGATTCCTGGGGCGAGGAACGACTGAGTAGACTCGGCCTATATTCCCTAGAGTTTAGAAGAACGAGAGATGATCTAATTGACACATGTGAAATTCTGAAGGGGCTTGATAGAAACACAGAAACAGAAATTTACAGTGCAGAATGAGGCCATTTCGGCCTATCATGTCCGCGCCGACTGACAAAGAGCCGCACGGCCCTCGGTCAGCAGCTCTGAAAGTTACATATAAACCTATGAACAATGAACAATGGTGGAAAGGCAAAGAGCACCCAGCCCAACCAGTCCGCCTCACACAACTGCGACACCCCTTACACTCCACCCCAGCCGGAGCCATGTGATCTCCTGGGAGAGACAAAAACCAGATAAAAACCCAGGCCAATTTAGGGAGAAAAAAATCTGGGAAAATTCCTCTCCGACCCATCTAGGCGATCGAAACTAGTCCAGGAGATCACCCTGGCCGTATTCGATTCCCTGTAGTAGTTACCTATATCTGCGCCGGCCAACAAGAGGTTATCCAGTCGAATCCCAATTACCAACTCTAGGTCCCTGCAGGTTACTGCACGACAAGTACCCATCCAGACATCTCCTAAAAGTGGTGAGGGTTTCTGCATCCACCACTTTTCCAGGCAGTGAGTTCCAGATCCCCACAACCCTCTGCATAAAGAAGCCCCCCTCAAATCCCCTCTAAACCTTCCACCAACCAGCTTAAAACTATGTCCCCTCGTAATAGACCCCTTCACCAATGGAAATAGTGTCAATAGTGTCAATAGGTGTCAATATTTTGTACACCTCAATGAGGTCTCCTCTCAACCTCCTCTTTTTCCAGTGAGAACAAACTCAGCCTATCCAATCTGTCCTCATAACTAAGATTCTCCATTCCAGGCAGCATCCTAGTAAATCTCCTCTGCACCCTCTCTAGTGCAATCACGTGCTTCCTCGGGTAGATGCTGGGAGGATATTTCCTCTGGCTGGTGAGTCTAGAACCAAGGGTCACAGACTCAGAATAAGGGGTCGACTATTTAGGACTGAGATGAGGAGACATGTCTTCACTCAAAGGGCTGTGAACCCAGAGGGCTGTGGATGCTCAGCTGTTGTGTATATTCAAGACAGAGATCGATAGATTTTTGGATGCTAAGGGAATCAAGGGAGGTGGGGATAGTGCGGGAAGGTGGAGTTGAGGTCAAAGATCAGCCATGATCTTATTAAGTGGCAGAGCAGGTTCAAGGGGCCGAATGGCCTACTCCTGTTCCTATTTCTTATGTTCTTATATGTCCTTAGAACAAGGAGGCATTAAAAAGAATGGGTCAACGATGTAAAAATGTAAACTAATAATCTTGGCAATAACGACAGTGAACAGGTCAGTTGATACTTGTGCCACTATAAATAGCGACACAAGGAAAGTCAAAATATGAATAGATATCTGGTCATTATCACATTGCTGTTTGTGGGAGCTTGTTGTGCGCAAATTGGCTGCCGCGTTTCCCACATTACTCCAAATGTACTTCATTGACTGTAAAGCACTTTGAGACATCCAGTGGTCATGAAAGCCGCTATATAAATGTAAGTCTTTCTGTATTTATTCATGATCTTTGCTTGTGGGACCGGGTCTGCCTGTTAACAGAAGAGTGCCATTAACTACATTACAGTCATTGGTATATCTGGACACGCTTTTTGAAACATTCATTTCCTGCCTCGTATCATTAAATCTATAGAGCTGTCATCTTCACACTCCCATTCTGTACTTTAAAAAGAATTAAGTTGAATATCAAGACAGAAAATTGACAACATCATTGCAGAGAGAGAGAGAGAGACAATGATTGTCTAATGTGTAGACTTCAATATACTCCACTCTTTGCACCCATAAATGTCCTGCGTAGATTTTAAACCAAGTAAATTGTGTGCCTGTGTGAAAGCATTACAAGTTATATCAAGGATAAAGGAGGAAAAAAAACATTGATTTTATGTGCCAGCTGTAGTTCAGTGGGTAGCTCACTCGCCTCTGAGTCTGAAAGTTGTGGATTCAAGTCCCAGTCTTCAAAATAGTGCCATATCATCTTTGCGTCCACCAGATAGAGGAGACGGGGCCTCAGTTTAACGTCTCGTCCGAAAGACAGCACCTCTGACAGTGCAGCACTCCCTCAGCATTGCACTGGAGTGTCAGCCTAAATTCTTTGTGCTCAAGTTCCTGGAGTGGGACCTGAACCCATAACCTCCTGACTCTGCAGTGAGTGTGCGACTCAGCAAAGAGGTCAATAACCAAAGGGCATCGATTTAAAGTCATTGGTAGAGGGGAGTTGAAGAGAACTTTTTTTCACTCAGAGGGTGGTGGCAGGGTCTGGAACTCACTGCCTCAAAGTGTGGAAGAGGCAGAAACACACATCGCATTTAAAAAGTGGATATGCACTTGAAGCACAAGGCTACGGACCAAGAGCTGAAAAGTGGGACTAAGTTGGATAGCTCTTCTTAGGCTAGCACAGACACGATGGGCCGAATGCCTTCCGTACTGTAAATTTCTATGATTCAAGTCATTCAACTGAAAGTGAAAATCTGAAAAAACAAATCACTGGCTGTTGGAGACTCGCACTTCCTGAAACCTTGCGATGGAACTGATTCTGTTTCCATCTTTCCTTTTGGGGAGGGGAAATTTTCCTCATCAATTTGTTCCACACCGGTTATTAATTCCACCGTCAATGTCAAGATGAAGACGTAATTTTTCTGCCAAAGGAGCTTGTTACGGGAAAGGCTGAAATTGTGTGAGACATAAGTCAACAACAATCACTGACCTTTTCAAGGTCTAATTGAAACAATGTGAGCAAAACTCCGAGTGATTATATTTCATCTGCTGTAATTACAGTTTGAGTACTTGTCTCTTTTACTGTAACAGTGAGAGTCTCAACTAATCAAAGTGTTCTGCGCAAAAAAAGAGATTCTTAGTCATTGCCACAGCTCAGTGAACAGAGAATTCTGCTGATTGGGTGTTCGGAGGGGATATGGCACTAAGTGATGACACCTCAAAGCGCAGTATGTACTCTCCTCCAGCCCCTCAATCCCCCGAGATATTTGCGCTCCTCTAATTCTGGCCTCTTGAGCATCCCTGATTACAATCGTTCAACCATCAGTGGCCGTGCCTTCAGCTGCCTGGGCCCTAAGCTCTGGAACTCCCTGCCGAAACCTCTCTGCCTCTCTACCTCTCTCTCCTCCTTTAAGATGCTCCTTAAAACCCTACCTCTTTGACCAAGCTTTTGCTCATCTGCCCTAATTTCCCCTTATAAGGCTCGGTGTCAAATGTTTTTGTTTTGTAACACTCCTGTGAAGTGCTTTGGGACGTTTTATTGCGTTAAAGGCTCTATATAAATACAAGTTGTTGTTGTTGTGTGAATCAGCTCTCGATTGCTGTCCAAAGACAAAAGGTACACCAATAAGGACAATGGGTGTCAAAATGTGTTTGATTGTGATCCTGTGCAGCAGCTTGAGGTGTTTTACTACATTACAAGTGCTATATAAATGCAGGTTGTTGTTGTTGAGGATGCTATTGAGCTTGGCTGGGATGCTTCATATCTCCCTCTCCTCTCTCCTATCCCAATTAAACAACTCGCTGGATCCACTGGTTAGACTCCCTTTTTGTTATGAGCACCACTAAGTGTGAAGGGAGGAACTGGCTGCAGAGATTGGTACACTTTCAGTTCCTTGCTGGCTCAATGGGTGAATGCACCCCCTGTCATGGCACCGATCCATGTAGATCAGATTGCTCCCAGGTTCAGTGTCTATCTGTCCTCAGTTAGTGTATCTGCTCTGAACCCACAAACTGGTATGCTGCCATTGGCTCCGAGTAGCCCTGGGCTAAGGAGAGGAAAGAGAAGCCAGAGTTACGACTCCTGATCACAATTCAGTGAATCGCGGCTTTGCGATGGCCCCAGTGTCAGTCAATGACAACAGGATTGGGTGATGCCTTCCACAGTTGGATAACTAGCTCGCGCTCGCTGGTTAACATAAAAAAAATTGCATTTTTGACAGTGCCTTCCACAATCTCAGGACGTCCCAAAGCGTTTTACAGCCAATTGAGAACTTTTGACTTGTAGTCACTGTTGTAATGTCGGAAACGCTGACACCTCAAAGTGGCTACATGGGTAAAGTACGGGAAAGGACTGTAGCAATGCGGCAATAGCCATCAGGACTGGATTGAAGAAAAACAGATGTTTAGAAAGACAGACTTGCATGCATACAGCGCCTATCATGATCTCAGGATGTCCAAAGCGTTTTACAGCCAATGAAGTACTTTTTAAAGTGTAATCACTGTTGGAATGTAGGAAACGCGGCTGACAATTTGCGCACAGCAAGGTCCCACAAACAGCAATGTGATAATGACCAGATAATCTGTATTTAGTGACGTTGAGGGATAAAAACTTGGACACTGGGGATAACTCTCCTGCGAAACCGTGCCATGGAATATTTTACCTCCACTTGAGAGAGCAGACGGGGCTTCGGTTTAACGTCTCATCCGGAATACAGCACCTCCGACAGTGCAGCACTCCCTCAGCACTCAAGTCTCTGGAGTGGGACTTGAACCCACAACCTTCTGACTCAGAGGTGGGGGTGCGACCAACTGAACCATGGCTGACAAGCACGTTGTACCAGTAAATCTGGCATCGAGATCCCAACATGGTACGAGAAGCAACAGTGAACTCGAGTGACATGGGGAGCAGTTCCTTTCCCAACGAGGGCAAGACTCCACACCATCGAATCTCTACTTTGCAGACTCCCAGTGAATCTATACACTTTGCAGCAACAGTGACTCTGTAATGAATATGGGTGTTGGGCGAAGGTGAGTCAGTCTAGCTTGTGATGCCTCCTGCCCCCCCAGTGGAATAGCCCACTGGGACCCATTACCTGGGTTAGAAACATAGAAACATAGAAAATAGGTGCAGGAGCAGGCCATTCAGCCCATCTAGCCTGCACCGCCATTCAATGGCTGAACATGAAACTTCAGTACCCCCTTCCTGCTTTCACGCCATACCCCTTGATCCCCTGAGTAGTAAGGACTTCATCTAACTCCCTTTTGAATATATTTAGTGAATTGGCCTCAACTACTTTCTGTGGTAGAGAATTCCACAGGTTCACCACTCTCTGGGTGAAGAAGTTTCTCCTTATCTCGGTCCTAAATGGCTTACCCCTTATCCTTAGACTGTGACCCCTGGTTCTGGACTTCCCCAACATTGGGAACATTCTTCCTGCATCCAACCTGTCCAAACCCGTCAGAATTTTAAACGTTTCTATGAGGTCCCCTCTCACTCTTCTGAACTCCAGTGAATACAAGCCCAGTTGATCCAGTCTTTCTTGATAGGTCAGTCCCACCATCCCGGGAATCAGTCTGGTGAATCTTCGCTGCACTCCCTCAATAGCAAGAATGTCCTTCCTCAAGTTAGGAGACCAAAACTGTACACAATACTCCAGGTGTGGCCTTACCAAGGCCCTGTACAACTGTAGCAACACCTCCCTGCCCCTGTACTCAAATCCCCTCGCTATGAAGGCCAACATGCCATTTGCTTTCTTAACCGCCTGCTGTACCTGCATGCCAACCTTCAATGACTGATGTACCATGACACCCAGGTCTCATTGCACCTTCCCTTTTCCTAATCTGTCACCATTCAGATAATAGTCTGTCTTTCTGTTTTTACCACCAAAGTGGATAGCCTCACATTTATCCACATTATACTTCATCTGCCACGCATTTGCCCACTCACCTAACCTATCCAAGTCACTCTGCAGCCTCATAGAATCCTCCTCGCAGCTCACACTGCCACCCAACTTAGTGTCATCCGCAAATTTGGAGATACTACATTTAATCCCCTCGTCTAAATCATTAATGTACAATGTAAACAGCTGGGGCCCCAGCACAGAACCCTGCGGTACCCCACTAGTCACTGCCTGCCATTCCGAAAAGTACCCATTTACTCCTACTCTTTGCTTCCTGTCTGACAACCAGTTCTCAATCCACGTCAGCACACTACCCCCAATCCCATGTGCTTTAACTTTGCACATTAATCTCCTGTGTGGGACCTTGTCGAAAGCCTTCTGAAAGTTCAAATATACCACATCAACTGGTACTCCTTTGTCCACTTTATTGGAAACATCCTCAAAAAATTCCAGAAGATTTGTCAAGCATGATCTCCCTTTCACAAATCCATGCTGACTTGGACCTATCATGTCACCATTTTCCAAATGCGCTGCTATGACATCCTTAATAATTGATTCCATAATTTTACCCACTACTGAGGTCAGGCTGACCGGTCTATAATTCCCTGCTTTCTCTCTCCCTCCTTTTTTAAAAAGTGGGGTTACATTAGCTACCCTCCAGTCGATAGGAACTGATCCAGAGTCAATGGAATGTTGGAAAATGACTGTCAATGCATCCGCTATTTCCAAGGCCACCTCCGTAAGTACTCTGGGATGCATTCCATCAGGCCCTGGGGAATTATCGGCCTTCAATCCCATCAATTTCCCCAACACAATTTCCCGACTAATAAAAATTTCCCTCAGTTCCTCCTCCTTACTAGACCCTCTGACCACTTTTATATCCGGAAGGTTGTTTGTGTCCTCCTTAGTGAATACTGAACCAAAGTATTTGTTCAATTGGTCTGCCATTTCTTTGTTCCCCGTTATGACTTCCCCTGATTCTGACTGCAGGGGACCTACGTTTGTCTTTACTAACCTTTTTCTCTTTACATACCTATAGAAACTTTTGCAATCCGCCTTAATGTTGCCTGCAAGCTTCTTCTCGTACTCCATTTTCCCTGCCCTAATCAAACCCTTTGTCCTCCTCTGCTGAGTTCTAAATTTCTCCCAGTCCCCAGGTTCGCTGCTATTTCTGGCCAATTTGTATGCCATTTCCTTGGCTTTAATACTATCCCTGATTTCCCTAGATAGCCACGGTTGAGCCACCTTCCCTTTTTTATTTTTACGCCAGACAGGAATGTACAATTGTTGTAATTCATCCATGCGGTCTCTAAATGTCTGCCATTGCCCATCCACAGTCAACCCCTTAAGTATCATTAGCCAATCTATCTTAGCCAATTCATGCCTCATACCTTCAAAGTTACCCTTCTTTAAGTTCTGGACCATGGTCTCTGAATTAACTGTTGCATTCTCCATCCTAATGCAGAATTCCACCATATTGTGGTCACTCTTCCCCAAGGGGCCTCGCACAATGAGATTGCTAATTAATCCTCTCTCATTACACAACACCCAGTCTAAGATGGCCTCCCCCCTAGTTGGTTCCTCGACATATTGGTCTAGAAAACCATCCCTTATGCACTCCAGGAAATCCTCCTCCACCGTATTGCTTCTAGTTTGGCTAGCCCAATCTATGTGCATATTAAAGTCACCCATTATAATTGCTGCACCTTTATTGCATGCACTCCTAAAGGACACATAAAGGACGGACGCTTGGGGAGGTTCTATTGGCCGAATTATTGAACGGAAACCAGCAAAGACATGGTGCCCTCGGAAAGAGGAAAAGGGTTTAAATTGAAGAGGGGAAAAAGAATGCTTCTCCCGAGGCCTTGACAGAGAACTGCTTTAAACTGCAGAAGTTCACCTGAGTCACAATCGATGATTTCCTCAAAATCTCCGATGGCCCCTTGAAAAATCGAAAGAGAAAATTTGTACTTAGAACACATCCAGATGATCCATGACTCACTCCAAAACCCTGCGTCCCGACACACTGTGCTGGCCTGCCGATCATAGCCTTTTATATTACATGCCTGTCCCAGGATAATAAACCGGTGCCAGCTCTAACTGCATGTGACACGCTCTGCGATGCTCAAAATCCCACTTTGCTCATGATAAAGATGGGGGAGAAAAGCCAAAGGCACTGCCAACATTGTGCAGCCTTTCACCTCATACAACAAAAGCTGATAAGAGGCATATTAGGGCAGCACCACTTGCACAGTCGCTCCTCATCCTCTGACCAGCTTTGGCAGTCAAAAAACAAAGAATTGAATACCATTAGACCGCCCTCCCAACTTCCACTGTGAATTCCCTCTCTAAACCTCGCCGCCTCTTGACCTCTCTTCCCTCCTTTAAAACTCCCCTTAAAACCTAGCTTTGCCCAAGCTTTTGGCATATGTCCGAATGTCTCCTTATGTGGCTCGGTGTCAAATTTTGTTATGTTGCGCTCCTGTGAAGAGCCTTGGGATGTTTCACTAAGTTAAAGGTGCCATATAAATACAATTTGTTGTTGTTGTTGAAAAGAGGGGAGAAAATGACTTAAAAAAAAATCATAATACCAGCAAGTCAAGGTTCCCACCTGCAACTTTACTAACGATTGAAGTAAAAGAACAAAAGACTTGTGTTTAATAAGCACCTTTTACGATCTCAGGGTATCCCGAGAGACAGCCAATGAACTATTTTTGCAGTGTAGTCACTGTTGTAATGTAGGAGACGGTGGCCGCCAGTTTACGCACAGCAAGCTCCCACAAACAGCAACGTGATAATGACCAGATAACTTGCTTTTTGTTGTGATGATTGATTGAGGGAGAAATATAGGCCCAGGACACCAGGGAGGACTCCCCTGCTCTTCTTTGAAATAGTGCCGCGGGATCTTTTATGTCCACTTTGAGGAGGGCAGACGGGGGCCTCTGTTTAACGTCTCCTCCAAAAGACGACACTTCCGCTATGTTGCATTGCAAGCTGAATCGAAAGGCTGGATTAAATAAATACAAAAAGTTTCTCACCCCCTCGTTCTGCTCTCACCATTCCTTAACATTTGGGAATACGGAATTGCTTTTTGAGGGACTCTCCTGTAATGATTCGTTACACACTGACAGTCGATTGCTTTAATTTTTGGATTTTATTTAATTGGAGCGAGTTCTCAAACTTATAAATAATTGAAAGGGATCCACTTTACTGACATCAACAGCTGCTTGCGTTTTCAGCTCCATTAATCAAATGGCAAGAAGTCGATACAGGCTTGTGTCAGGTGATGCAGGCCTACCCCCAGTGTACATGCATCAAATGCTTTGTCAACGATAATCGCTGTCATAATGACATCATTCTGTCAGACGCAACAAGCGTTGTTTCCCAGGTTGGTTCCCGAGGCAATGAAGTAAAAATAACAGGAGCTCTTGGGTTCTCAACAGGAAAAAAATATCTTGTTGATGAAGCAGGATTAGACGGGATAAAATGACACACTGCTGTCTTGGCTCAAGCAACTTGACAAGCATTATATCGGTCAGTGTGACATCCGGTGGCTGACTTTATTGAATAACTTTCACCTGATTACCATTCTGTCATGTGATTGCCTAACAAGGTCCAGAAACATGGTCAAATCAGAGCCACGCAGTGCTGGATTCACAAACCGAGATGGGGGAAGTATCGGTGGGAGGGCGGGCAGAACTGACGTGTGTTGTACTGACTTCTCCAACCCATTCCATGGGCCCAATTTCCCCCAAAGCCATTTTTTTGGCGTACTTCAAGAATTACGCCCGCTTTTTTGGAGCCCAACTACGCCAAAAGAAATCATCCAACTTTCCGCGTTTGAATTATTGATTTTGGCGCCGTCTAGCCTGTCATTTACCTTTGGGGGTGAAGCCTAAGATCTGCGGCAAAAAAATTGTGTTGCCACGGGTAACGAGGGATACACTGCAGTCTGAGACTGCAACACATTCTGGTCAGCTCACAGTGACCTGCACAAGCATCTTGCACATTGCAGCAGCTTACCAGCATGAAATTATTAAAGAGTTTATGCCAAAAGTCTATCCTCTCCCTCTCCTCCATCATCCCAGTGCCAGGTGCTGCTCCTAACCCTGGCCGAAAGGCCTTCCCCCCCACTCCCCGCTCTCCTCTCCTCACCACTCTCCTCTCCCCCGTCTCTCCTCTCCCCTCATCTCCCCACCCTCCTCTCCCCCGTCTCTCCTCTCCCCCCCCACCTCCTCACTCTCCTCTCCCCCGTCTCTCTTCTCTCTCCTCTCCCCTCTCTCCTCTCCTCCCCTCTCTCCCCACTGTAATGTCTGTAAGCTTGTAATGTTTGGAGCTCCACACGTGGATGTGGACATATTGTGTACTGCAAGTGCATAGTTAATCATTCAACAGAACTAGGCAGTTTCCGGAGACTTCTGAGAGAGCTGCCTCCATGTTAGGAGCTGTGTGTGCTTGTGCTCTGTGAATATATCACATTTGGCGACTAAGATGGGATTTTTCAGATGATTTAAACCTTAATTTTTGTTGGTGAAGGATTCAGCCAGCCGACAGAGAGACTTTGGAAGTTTCTGTCTTTGGAAAAAAGCTACAAAAATCCGAAGTAAAATACAGCACACGGTGTGAACAGTTAGAGATTAAAATGGCAGGTTTATTGTGACATTTGGGTGAATATAGACATGACCGGGAACGTTTTAAAGCGTATGTGGATCGGCTAGAAATGCATTTCACTGCAAATAACATAATCGAAGTTCCAGACAATGTCCAGAACCAGGCTGTGTTGGAATGTAAGAAAGCGATCTTCTTATCGGAGGCAGGTCCGGCATTATACAAAACCCTTGTAAATCTGCTTGTGCCTGATGAGCCAAAGGACACAATGCTTAAAGAGATTTTAACGAAGCTGGAGCAGCACTATAATCCCAAACCGTTAGAAATTGCTGAAAGCTATCATTTCGGGATTCGGAATCAAAAGGCTGATGAAACTATCGGTGATTACATCATAGCTTTAAAAAAGCTAGCGATGCACTGTAATTTTGGAAACTTTCAAAACCGAGCATTACGGGTTCGTTTTGTTTGTGGGGTGAAAAATGATGCGATCAGAAGGAAGTTATTGACGATGAATGACTTGACTTTTGAGATTGCTTGTCAGACAGTGAGGTCGATGGGCATGGCCGAACAATATTCCCGAGAATTAAATAATGATTGCGGTTGCCAGTCAACCGAGGTAAATCACCTGCAGGTTCAAAGTAAAAGACGGTGGGGGCCGAAAGTCTCAGAAACTGGAAATTCTACCAGAGCATCGAAGTCGTGCTTTAGGTGCCTGGGACAACACATTGCTCAAAGTTGTCCATAGGTGAAGGCAGAGTGTTTCTTTTGCAGAAAGACTGGGCATCTTGCAAAGGCATGCCGACTGAAGGGTAAACCAGCTTTTAAAGCTATGAGTCCAGCGTTCAAAGCTATGAGTAGAAATCCCAAGAGACTACATAGCATGGAAGAACAACAACAGGATGAGGAGATGTTAGAGTTACACGTCATCAGGAGCATGAGGTTAACGGACAGCGATTTGGAAAGCATCAAAATCCACATAGATGTTGCGGAATTCAAGATACCAATGGAAATTGACACGGGTGCATCCGTGAGTGTAGTACCAGAGTCACTGTACCGTGACAAATTGCGTGATTTCCAACTGGAGAAATCCAAGATAGAGCTGCGAGGCTACTCGGGAGAGAAAATTCCTGTGTTAAGTCGTATCACCGTACCGGTGAAAAATAAAGATCAATTTCAGAACTTGCCTCTAATAGTAGCAAAAGGAGACAAGTATGCCTTACTAGGAAGAAATTGGTTGAGCTCACTGAAGCTGGATTGGAGTAAGATTTTCTGTGTGGAAGCGAGATTTTCATCAACGGATGAGGTTATCAAGCAGTCTTCGAAGGTGTTCTGCGAAACGGGCAGTCCGATCCAAGGCTCCAAGGCGAGTGTCAGGGTACAGAAGGACACTAGATCGGTTTACTACAAGCCACGTTCCGTACCATATGCACTCAAGGAGAAAGTTGAGCAAGAACTCAAAAGTCCAGAGACTGAGAACATTATTTGTAAGATAGATCGATATAATTGGGCTACACCCATTGTTGTTGTACCTAAGTCCGATGGTAAGGTAAGATTGTGTGGTGATTATAAGGTAACCGTAAACCAGGTTCTAGAGGGTAATGTCTCCAATACATTGCCGAATATAGAAGATTTGTTCACAACACTGACAGGTGCTCAGATCTTCTCAAAACCGGATCTTATGAATGCCGACTTACAGCTTGAACTAGAAGAGGAGTCCACGTCATGTTTGACGATAACTACTCATCGAGGCCCATATCAATTTAATAGGCTACCGTTTGGAGTGTCTTCCGCCCCTGCCATATTGCAAGGGGCGATGAACCAGATTTTGCAAGGTATTGAAGAGGTAGTATGTTATTTGGATGACATACTAATTTCAGCACCAAATAGGCAAATTCCTAATAACATTTTGAATGAAGTCCTCAAACGGCCATAAGCCCCTAACAACAATCCTCCATCCAAAGTCCCCAGTTCCAACCTTAGCTGCAGCCCGAATGCAGAGATGGGCTTTGATTTTGTCAGCATATACATATGATATTGAATACAGATAATCAGCTGATCACAGTAATGCTGTTGCAATGTCTAGATTGCCTTTCCCATCACAAGTTACACCCGATAGAGAAGATATGTTTTATTTTTTATACATTGTTGAACTGCCAGTCACAGCTGAAGAGATTGGTAGAGCAACCAAACGTGACCCAGTGATGTCAAAGGTGTATGAGTATATTGCAAATGGATGGCCAAACCAGGTAACAGATAAAGATACACATCTATTCTTCATTCGTAGGATGAATTATCAGTCGATAAAGATTGTATTATGTGGGGTGCAAGAGTGGTTATACCAAATAAATTCAGGTCCAAATTATTAGGTCCATGACCAGCACCTGGGAATTTGCTTGACCAAGTGTTTTGCACGCAGTTATTTATGGTGGCCAGGTCTTGATAAAGATATAGAGTACATCGTGAGTCAGTGTATGACATGTCAATCGGTAAGCAAGCAACCACCACCAGTACCATTACAGCCATGGAAATGGCCTCCCAGGGTGTGGCAAAGGCGACATATTGATTTTGCTGAGTTAGAAGGACAACAATTGTTCATTGCGATTGATAGCCATTCGAAGTGGGTTGAGGTGTTTCCAATGTGGAAAATAACAACAAGTAAATCATTGGACATTTTGCGAAAATTGTTTTCTGCATTTGGCCTCCCTGAAGAAATTGTTTCAGATAATGGACCACATTTTTGTTCAGAAGAATTTGCACAATTCGCGAGCAAAAATGGTGTGAAACATACCAAGGTTCCACCATACCATCCTGCTTCAAATGGTGCAGCAGAGCGCACTGTACAAATTATAAAACGTGCCCTCATAAAACAAATGTTAGATCCTAATCGAAGGAAATGACAGTTGTCATTGGATCACAACTTGGCTAATTATTTGATTACATATCGAAATACTCCTCATACAACTACTGGTAGAACACCAGCAGAGTTGTTTCTCAAACAACAGCCACGAACCAGATTCTCGTTGTTAAAGCCAAATTTGGCACTGTCCGTAGAAGAGACACAATTAAGACAGAAAGAGAATCATGATAAAGGTAGAGTAAAAAAGAGAAGTGTGAAATTAAACCAGAAGGTGAGAGTGAAGAACCATCACCATAAATGGTTAAAGTGGTTACCAGGAAGAGTGGTGAAGATATGTGGTCCTCGCACATATTTGGTAAAGATGTTTGATAATGGACAGGTTAAGTTTGTTCATATTGATCATATTTTACCTTCAGACATGGAAGGAGTTGAAGGTGGAAATGATTCAATTATTTCTGACTCATTCGATAGTTTTGATACACCAGCAGCAAATCCTAAATTCAATGTACGAGAAACACATGAAGGAGAGAATCAGAATGAAAGTCTGAGTCCGAGTCAGGAAAACAAAGAGCCTGAAGTTAGAGTGAGTTCAAATGAAAATCAAAGAAATTCTGTGGAGGAAAACGTTCCTCAGGATGAGCCTCGAATGAGTTTAGATTCGACACCATGTTTGGAAGGTTCTGTTCGAGAGTGAAGGTATCCTCTTCGAAACAGAAAACAAGTGGTTTACAAAAACAATTTGTAAATATGGAAGAAAAATAAGTTTATATCTTGTGTTATGTGGAAACATGAAAGTTATGTATGATGTTTGTTATGATGGCTTCTTCATTAAGGAGGGAGAAGTGTAATGTCTGTAAGCTTGTAATGTTTGTAGCTCCACACTGTGGATGTGGACATATTGTGTACTGCAAGTGCAGAGTTAATCATTAAACAGAACTCGGCAGTTTCCGGAGACTTCCGAGAGAGCTGCCTCCATGTTAGGAGCTGTGTGTGCTTGTGCTCTGTGAATATATCACACCCACCTCCCCTCTCTCCTCTCCCCCCGTCTCTCCTCTCCTTCCCTCTCTCCTCTCCCTCCGTCTCTCCTCTCGTCCCCTCTCTCCTCTCCCCCCCGTCTCTCCTCTCCCCCTCTCTCTCCTCTCCCCCCCTCTCTCTGCTGCTGCTGTCCGGGCCTTGGAATTGCATTTGCTGCACTGATTCTCTTGCCTGCGCTGACTTTGTTAACTGCCCAGAAGGTATTTCCAGTGTGGTTACATACGCCGTCCGAAGAAAAATTGGATTAAATCGTAGCTGGCCAAACTTGAATAAATAGCCAGAATTGGCGTGGGTGGCAGGTTACGCCCCCAGTGAGGTAAAAAAAAAACATAGCCTAAAATAATCATACCTAAGTGAATCACGCCAGTGCAGAAACTTTGGGGAAACTCGGAAATTTTAATTTACTCCAAAAAAAACGGCGCACGCCAAAAAAACGGCGCAGATAATTGGGGGAAATCGATCCCCATGGTCCTCCGCTTACACTGCCTGACCAAACTGCATGCCCTGCCTACCTCTCTTTCTCTCTCACTTGCCTGTTTGATGTTTCACCCTCTGGCCCATTTCATTCTGACCCGCTTCCTGCTCCTCTGTCTGACTGTTGCTTGATGCCCATGACTGCTGACCTCTTCACTTTGGTTACCAAGCCTCCAGGATTGTCATGCCGGCTCCAAGAATCAAAGATTAATGCCCTGGCCACCACTGTGAACAAAAAAAAAACCACGAGTAAAATCACAGGGTCAGTAAAATAAAAATTGTATTTATTAAACTTTCCTTGAAAACCTTTGTTTATTAGTGTTGGAGATGGCAAAAAAAAGACACTTTGTGCGGGCAGGCGGTTGAAGGGCGAGAGGTCATGTGATGAAACCTCCAGGAATACATCCAACCGGAGTTGGCAACCCTACCCATCTCACCTGTCTGACTTGGTGATTCCCAATGCTCTACCCGCTCCTTCAGATTTGAACGATCAGCCATGTTTTACCCGTACCGCAGTTTTGGTGACGAAAAAAACAAAGTAAGAAAGAACTCACATTTATATAAAGAAAGGCATGCCTTTCATAACCATCGGACATCCCAAGCGCTTTATAGCCAATGACGTACTTTTTAGAGTGTAGTCACTGTTGTAATGTAGGTAACGTGGGAGCCAATTTGCGCACAGCAAGCTCCCACAAACAGCAAAGTGACAGTGACCAGATCATCTGTTTTTGTTATGTTGATTGAGGGATAAATATTGGCCAGGACACCGGGGATAACTCCCCTGCTCTTCTTCGAAATAGTGCCATGGGATCTTTTACATCCACTTGAGAGGGCAGACAGGGCCTCGGTTTAACATCTCATGCAAAAGACGGCACGTTCTAGAGGAATAGAATTGAAAAACAGAGAGGTTATGTCAAACTTGTATAAACCCTTGGTTAGGCCACACATGGAATATGGTGCACAGCTCTGGTCTCCATATTATAAAAGGGTATCAAGGCACTGGAGAAGGTGCAAAAAATATTTACACGGGTGATATCAGAACTGAGATGTTATACCTACCAGGAAAGACTGAACAGATGGGGTTAATTTCTTTAGAAAAGTGAAAGCTCAGGGGTGACCTGATAGAAGCCTTTAAAATTATGAAATGTTTTGATAGGGTAGATGTAGAGAAGATGTTTCCACGTGAGGGAATCCAAAACTAGGAGCCATAAATATAACATAGTCACTCATATATCTAATGAGGAATTCGTTAACCCAGAGAATGGTTAGAATGTGGAACATAGAAACATAGAAAACATAGAAAATAGGTGCAGGAGTAGGCCATTTGGCCTTCGGGCCTGCACCACCATTCAATATGATCAATGTTGATCATGCAACTTCAGTACCCCATTCCTTCTTTCTCTCCATATCCCTTGATCCCTTTAGCCGTAAGGGCCACATCTAACTCCCTTTTGAATACATCTAACAAACTGGCCTCAACAACTTTCTGTGGAGAGAATTCCACGGGTTCATAATTCTCTGAGTGAAGAAGTTTCTCCTCATCTCGGTCCAAAATGGCTTACCCCTCATCCTTCGACTGTGACCCCTGGTTCTGGACTTCCCCAACATCGGGAACATTCTTCCTGCATCTAACCTGTCCAGTCCCATCAGAATTTTATATGTTTCTATGAGATCCTCTCTCAGTCTTCTAAACTCCAGTGAATATAAGCCTAGTCGATCCAGTCTTTCTTCATATGTCAGTCCAGCCATCCCAGGAATCAGTCTGGTGAACCTTTGCTGCACTCCTTCAACAGCAAGAATGTCCTTCCTCAGATTAGGAGACCAAAAAGGTACACAATACTCAAGGTGTGGTCTCACCAAGGCCCTGTACAACTGCAGTAAGACCTCCCTGCTCCTGTACTCAAATCCCCTCGCTATGAAGGCCAACATACCATTTGCCTCCTTCACCGCCTACTGTATCTGCATGGCCAACCTTCAATGCATGATGTGCCATGACCCCCAGGTCTCGTTGCACCTCCCGTTTTACTAATCTGTCACTATTCAGATAATAATCTGCCTGCCTACCAAAGTGGATAACCTCACATTTATCCACATTATACTGCATCTAACATGCATTTGTCCATTCACCTAACCTGTCCGGGTCCCCCTGCAGCCTCCTAGCATCCTCCTCGCAGCTCACACTGCCATCCAGCTTAGTGTCATCTGCAAACTTGGAGATATTACATTCAATTCCTTTGTCTATATCATTAATGTATATTGTAAATAGCTGGGGTCCCAGCACTGTGTAACGAGAGAGGATTAATTAGCAATCTGGTCATGTGGGGCCCCTTGGGGAAGAGTAACCATAATATGTTCAGAACATTCAGAACGTGTTACCAGTGAGTAGTTGAGGTGAATAACATAGATGCATTTAAGGGGAAGCTCATCATCATCATCATAGGCAGTCCCTCGGAATCGAGGAAGACTTGCTTCCACTCTTAAAATGAGGTCTGAGGTGGCTGAACAGTCCAATATGAGAGCCACAGTCCCTGTCACAGGTGGGACAGATCGTAAGGGAAAGGAGGGTGGGATGCTTGATTTCTGAATGCTCTCGGCGATGAGACTCGAGGTGATCAGCGCCCTCCCGGATGCACTTCCTCCATTTAGGGTAGCCTTTGGCCAGGGACTCCTAGGTGTCAGTGGGAATGTTGCACTTTATCAGGGAGGCTTTGAGGGTGTCCTTGTAATGTTTCCTCTGCCCACTTTGGCTCGTTTGCCGTGAAGGAATTCTGAGTAGAGCACTTGCTTTGGGAGTCTAGTGTCTGGCATGCGGATAATGTGACTTGCCCAGCGGAGCTGATCAAGTGTGGTCAGTGCTTCGATGCTGGGAATGTTGGCCTGGGTGAGGACGCTAATGTTGGTGCGACTGTCCTCCCAGGGGATTTGTAAGATCTTTTGGAGACATCGTTGGTGGAATTTTTCCAGTGATGTGAGGTGTCTACTGTACATGGTCCATGCCTCTGAGCCATACAGGAGGGCAGGTATTACTACAGCCCTGTAGACCATGAGCTTGGTGGTAGATTTGAGGGCCTGGTCTTCAAACATTCTTTTCCTCAGGCGGCCGAAGGCTGCACTGGCGCACTGGAGGAAGCTACGTAAGTGCTTGAGGGAGAAAGGAATAGAAGTAGGCTGATAGGGTGAGATGATGTAAGCTGGGGGAGGTTCATGTGGAGCATAAACACCATTATAGACCTGTTTCTGTGCTCTACATTCTATGTAACCTTATGTAACGGAGGAGTTGGTGATTTGTGTGCGGCTCCTTAGTGTCTTGATGAAGGGGCCAGACGAGAACCGTTAACTGTGTTTCACTCGCCACAGACCGCCTGATTAGCTGAGTGTTCCCAGCATTTTCTGTTTCAGAGTTTCAGCAGCTGCAGCCTTTTGCTGCAGGGATGTTGGGTATACCCGCAGCGCAAGTTACAAAGACCATGCAACTATTTGTTTTCATGTTCTAGATTAATAAAAAGGAAGACTTGCCTTTATATAGCGCCTTTCATAACCTCAGGACGTTCCAAAATGCTTTACAGCCAATTAAGTTTAAAGTGTAGTCACAGTTGTAATGTAGGAAATGCAGCAGTCAATCTGCACAAAGCAAGTTCCTACTATAATGTATTTACTTCATGGGTTCTTTGCTTAACAATTCATAACAACACATTGCTCGTAAGAACTAATTGATTTATTAACAAAGGTTTAACAATCACACTACACATTACCAGTTCATCCACTAGGCTCACAACTGCAGACCTCATCGTGGATGACCTAGACCCAACTAACTGGGTTTTTATTGAGTCTTGTGAACAACACGTGTCTGGCTAAGCCACTCACAGTGCAACAGATCTGCAACTATTTTAATTCTAACTTTAAATCAAGTGCTCCCTTTTGGCATGGGCACTAGAACCCACGAATTTCAAAATAAGCTTTCACGGAAACTTAAGTCAAATTAAAATTTGGTTGCCGGGGGTGATGATGCACTCCAGTCCCTCCGGTGCCCACCTCTCGCGGAAGGCCGCGAGCGTTCCGGTGGACACCGCGTGCTCCATCTCCAGGGACACCCTGGCGTGAACATAGCTGCGGAAGAGAGGCAGGAAGTCAGGCTGAACGACCCCCTTGACCGCCCGCTGCCTGGACCGGTTAATGGGCACCTTGGCCAGGCCCAGGAGCAGTCCCCTCCTAACCGGGTGACCAAAAATCAGGTGCGTGGGACTGAAGTGCAGCCAGACATCGGGGAGCAGTCCCTTCAAATAACGAAACAACTGCAACCTCACACATTGAACATTGACATGGAACACGGACTCTTCCAGTCCGCAGAAAT
Source organism: Pristiophorus japonicus (assembly GCF_044704955.1). NCBI lineage: Eukaryota > Metazoa > Chordata > Chondrichthyes > Pristiophoridae > Pristiophorus > Pristiophorus japonicus. The sequence continues at coordinate 181,033,810 of NC_091989.1, forward strand.
TGCAGGCAGCCTGGGAGTCCGTGAACCGACTTAAAAACTTATTGCATGGGACTGCCCCTTGTAACACCCTTCAAGCCAAGTCCCCAATAAATAAAGGGAGGACCTCCGCATAGCGAGCACTCCACTGGGGACTTCCTCCTCCTCTGGACGGCAAGATGGTGCCACAACTCTACAAAGCAGTGAGCGTCCTCGCAGGTGCGTACATTGCACCTTTCTGCCTTGGAGTGTCAGTCTAGATTATATGCTCAAGTCACTGGACTGGGAAATTAATCCACAACCTTTGGGACTCAGGGGTGAGAGTGCTGCCCACTAAGCCACAGGCTGAACATGGGGTCGTTGTCGTGCAGTCAACTCTTTGGTGGGGTTTGGGGACAGGGAGGGCATCTAACCTGTCCAAACTCGTCAGAATTTTAAATGTTTCCATGAGATCCCCTCTCATTCTTCTGAACTCCAGTGAATACAAGCCCAGTTGATCCAGTCTTTCTTGATATGTCAGTCCCGCCATCCCCGGAATCAGTCTGGTGAACCTTCGCTGCACTCCCTCAATAGCAAGAATGTCCTTCCTCAAGTTAGGAGACCAAAGCTGTACACAATACTCCAGGTGTGACCTCACCAAGGCCCTGTACAACTGTAGTAACACCCCCCTGCCCCTGTACTCAAAACCTCTCGCTATGAAGGCCATTTGCTTTCTTAACCGCCTGCTGTACCTGTATGCCAAACTTCCAATGTACCATGACACCCAGGTCTCGTTGCACCTCCCCTTTTCCTAATCTGTCACCATTCAGATAATAGTCTGTCTCTCTGTTTTTACCACCAAAGTGGATAACCTCACATTTATCCACATTATACTTCATCTGCTATGCATTTGCCCACTCACCTAACCTATCCAAGTCACTCTGCAGCCTCATAGCATCCTCCTCGCAGCTCACACTACCACCCAACTTAGTGTCATCCGCAAATTTGGAGATACTACATTTAATCCCCTTGTCGAAATCATTAATGTACAATGTAAACAGCTGGGGCCCCAGCATAGAACCTTGTGGTACCCCACTAGTCACTGCCTGCCATTCTGAAAAGTACCCATTTACTCCTACTCTTTGCTTCCCGTCTGTCAACCAGTTCTCAATCACATCAGCCCCAATCCCACGTGCTTTAACTTTGCACATTAATCTCTATCCAATGAACTGGCATCAACAACTCTCTGCAGCAGAGAATTCCACAGGTTAACAACTCTCTGAGTGAAGAAGTTTCTCCTCATCTCAGTCCTAAATGGCCTACCCCTTATCCTAAGACTGTGTCCCCTGGTTCTGGACTTCCTCAACATCGGGAACATTCTACCCACATCTAACCTGTCCCATCCCGTCAGAATCTTATATGTTTCTATGAGATCCCCTCTCATCCTTCTAAACTCCAATGTATAAAGGCCCAGTTGATCGAGTCTCTCCTTATATGTCTGGGCTGCTGTGGATGATGGGTTCTGCTTCGTGGTCAACCGTGGTGCCGGTTGCCACTGGTGTGTATGTTGGGGGATCAAAAAAGTAGGGTCGAAGGTGGGTTGCTTAGGATAGTCCATGAATCTGAGTTTGATTTGGTCATAGTGTTTCCGGTGAATGAGTCCATTTGAAAGTTTGACCCGAAACACCCTGCTCCCCTCTTTGGCCACAACAGTGCTGGGAAGCCACTTGGGACCTTGTCCATAATTTAATACAAATATAGGATCATGGATTTCAATCCCGCGTGACACATCTGTGCTATCATTGAATGCACTTTGTTGAAGCCGCCTGCTCTCTATCTGTTCATGTAGATCAGGATGAACGAACGAGAGCCTTGTCTTAAGTGCTCTTTTCATGAGCAGTTCAGCAGGTGGGATTCCAGTGAGTGAGTGGGGTCTCGTGCAGTAGCTAAGCAGGACTCAGGATAGGCGAGTCTGCAGTGAGCCTTAAGTTACCCTCTTCAAGCCTTGCTTTATGGTTTGCACTGCTCTCTCTGCCTGACAATTGGACACTGGTTTAAACAGGGCAGATGTGACATGTTTGATCCCGTTACGGGTCATGAATTCTTTGAACTCAGCACTGGTAAAACATGGCCCGTTGTCGCTCACCAGGCCGTGTGTGGCAAACGTGGCCTGCAGGCTTTCAGTAGTGGCAGCAGACGTGCTAGCCGACATTATCTCACATTCAATCCACTTGGAGTACGGGTCGACAACCATAAGGAACATTTTACCCAAGAACCGGCCTGCATAGTCGACGTGTACCCTGGACCACGGCCAAGACCATAAACTTAGCGACGCCTCCCTGGGTACATTGCTTAACTGCGAGCAGGTATTACATCTGTGAATGCAGGACTCTAAGTCCGCATTGATACCGGGCCATCACACATGGGATCTGGCTATCATTTTCATCATTACGATGCCTGGGAGTGTAATGTGGAGGTCATTGATGAAGGCGCCTCTGCAGTTCTTGGGGACCACTGCTCGATTGCCCCCCAGAAGGCAGTCTGCCAATATAGACATTTCATCTTTGTGCCGCTGGAACGGCTTTATCTCTTCCTGCATTTCCACTGGGACACTGGACCAGCTCCCGTGAAGCACACAGCTTTTGACTAGAGATAATAAGGGGTCCTGGCTTGTCCAGGTTTTGATCTGCCAGGCAGTGACGGGTGATTGCTCACTCTCAAATGCTTCCATAACCATGGCTAGATCTGCGGGCTGCACCATTTCCACCCCTGTGGTGGGCAATGACAGCCTATAGAGAGTTTTGCCCCAGTTTTCTGTGCCTGGCCTTTGGCGGATGGCGTAGTTGTATGCGGACAACGTGAGCGCCCATCTCTGGATGCAGGCCGTGCGTTGGTATTTATCCCTTTGCTCTCGGATAACAGGGATGTAAGTGGCTTATGGTCAGTTTCCAATTTGAATTTTAGCCCAAACAGGTATTGATACATTTTCTTTACCCCATAGACACACGCTAACGCTTCTTTCTCGATCATGCTGTCAGCTCTCTCAGCCTTAGACAGACTTCTGGATGCATAAGCAACCAGTTGCAGTTTCCCAAAATAATTAGCTTGTTGCAATACAAACCTGACGCCATGTGTCGAACCATCACATGCTAGTACCAAACGCTTACATGGATCATACAACACAAGCTATTTGTTTGAGCATAACAATTTTCTCGCTTTTACAAAGGCATTTTCTTGGCTTGTGCCCCAAACCCATTAGTCCCCTTTTCATAGTAAGACATGCAGTGGTTCTAACAGTGTCCTGAGACCCAGTAAGAAGTTACCAAAGTACTTCAGGAGTCCCAGAAATGACCGCAGCTCCGTCGTGTTCTGTGGCCTTGGTGCATTCTCAATTGACTTTGTCTTCGCGTTGGTGGGCCTGATGCCGTCCGCCACAATCCTCCTTTCCAGGAACTCCACTTCAGGCGCCAGGAAAACGCACTTCGAGCGTTTTAACCTGAGCCCCACGCAGTTGAGTTGACTAAGAACCTCCTCCAGGTTCTGCAGATGCTCGACTATGTTCCGACCTGTGACCAAGATGTCGTCCTGGAAGACCACGGTGTGCGGGACCGACTTCAGTAAGCTTTCCATGTTTCTCTGGAATATCGAGGCCGCTGATCGGATTCCAAACAGGCATCTCTTATAAACAAAAAGACCTTTGTGTGTGTTGATGCAGGTGAGGGCCTTCAATGATTCCTCCAGTTCCTGTGTCATGTAGGCTGATGTCAGATCCAGCTTCGTGAATGTCTTTCCTCCCACCAGCGTTGCAAAGAGGTTGTTGGCTTTTGGTAGTGGGTATTGGTCCTGCAGGGAGAAACGATTGATAGTTACTTTGTAATTGCCATAGATTCTGACGGTGCCATCTCCCTTGAGGACTGGGACAATAGGACTGGCCCACTCGTTGAACTCGATCAGGGAAATGGTGCCTCTCTTTGCAGCCAGTCTAGCTCGATCTCTACCCTTTCTCTCATCATATACGGTACTGCTCTCACCTTGTGATGGATGGGTCGCGCCCCCGGAATTAGGTGGATCTGCACTTTTGATCCTTGGACTTTCCAGATGCCTGGTTCGAACATCAAAGGACATTTTTTAAGACCTGGGCACACGAAGTGTTGTCAGCGGGCGATAGCACTCGGACATCATCCCAGTTCCAGTGTACCTTTCCCAGCCAGCTCCTGCCGAGCAGTGTGGGACCATCGCCCGGTACCACTCAGAGTGGTAGCTTGTGCACCGCTCCATTGTAGGAGATCTTTACGGTAGCACTGCCGATTACAGGAATCAGTTCCTGTGTATAGGTTCTTAGTTTCGTGCGAATTGGAGTTAACACTGGCCTTGAAGCCTTGTTGCATCACAACTTTTCGAAAATCTTTTTGCCCATGATGGACTGGCTCGCCCCCATGTCCAGCTCCATTGACACCGGGAATCCATTTAGTTCAACATTCAGCTTTATCGGGGGACAATTCGTGGTGAATGTATGCATCCTATATACCGCTGCCTCCTCGATCTGAGGCTCTGGTTCGTCGTGATCCTCCGTGGATCTGTCCTCCTCTGCAACATGATGGTTTGCAGGTTTAACAGGCTTTGCAGCTCGCCTGAACACTCATTCGAGTTGTCCCATTGTTCCACAGCCCTTGCAAACGTACTCTTTGAATCAGCATGAATGGAAACGATGATCATCCCGCAACGCCAACAAGGTGTTAATAGCCTTGCATTTATCACCCTTGATGGTAGACTCTGAGACATCTGCGGATGTGTGGTTGCAGGTATGTGAGACCTGCCCTGTATGTTACGATTAGTAAACAACATAACTTTGTTCACAGCACTTGTAGCAGCACTTCTGTGCTGAGAGACTTGCTTCATATTGTCACTGGTGGCAATGAATGCCTGGGCTATCGCTATGGCCTTCCTCAAGGTTGGGGTCTCTACAGTCAAAAGTTTATGAAGTATGGTTTCTTGGCTAATGCCAAGTATGAAAAAGTCTCTGAGCATGTGCTCCAAATATCCTTCAAATTTGCAATGTCCTGCAAGGCATCTTAGCTCGGTGTCATAACTCGCCACTTCCCCATCGAGCTCATTGGCCACGAAGTATTGGTCGAGTCGCTCCACAAAAGTTTCCCAATCATCTCCCTCCGAGAATTTCTCCAGGATGCCCACTGTTCTCTGAATCTTTGGGTTCGTTATCTGTATCTCATCGCCAGTTGTTGTGGATGGAGAAAGAGTCAGACTGAACACTGTGAGCTCAAAGTAAAGTGTGATCTTAGTCTTTTATTGCAGGTCTCCAGAGTGTCTCTCCAACCTGTGAAGCCTCCTTAAATATCTGTGTTCCCAAGGGATTATGGGATCCCTTGGGACCCTAGGGGATGAGCCTGGAGTAAATGCAAGTATACATATATAACATCAGTAATCAAATTTTAACTCAGTAAAGATTTGCAATGTGACCGATTATGTGGTTTAGAAATCTTCAACAGAAATTGTGGGCGAAACGTTCGTCTCCGTGATTCTCCCAGTAGCCGCCCCTGTTTTCTGAGCTTAAATATAATCTTGCAACTTTGGAGTTAACTTCGGCTCGGGACTTGAATGGAGAGTCTCCATTAAGTGCAAAGTGAATCAGCCACTTGCCTGTTCAATTCCACAATTACACAGTGCTCGATATCAATGAAGTAAGCGTAAACGCAATTGCTTCGTGCTCTTAGGAAATCACATTGCAGGAGGTTGATCACTACATGGAATAAATACACTGATTCGTTTCAAAAATACATCCAGCTCATTAAATATTAAAGCTCTTCCTAATTTCTCAGCATGGAGACTCTCCAGTACATGGTGGCTAAAAATGACCATCGCACAAATGTCTTCCAATCAAGAGCTCGTATTGGTTTTCTGCCTGTTAATTATTCATGTGGTGGCCTTTGCAGAATTGTAAACTAAAGCTTTGTTGCTGATTATTGCATTGCAAAGAAATTTAGAAGTTTTCTTTTTGTCCTTCAAAGGACATTTCTTGTCATACAACTGTGCAAGGCTCTGGCACAGAAGCTGGCCATTCGGCTCATCTGATCTTCTCTTCCACACCCCCATGAGCTACCTGGTGTGATCTCACTCGCCTGCTCATTTCCCCATTTCCTCGTTGTTTTTGTGTCGGTTAAACTTTTATTGTGTTGGCGTGCTGCGATCGCATAGTTTAATCACAGCCAATAAAAATGAAGGGGCATTTCACTTCTACAATGCAGATTCTTAAAAAAAAGTTAAACTGAAATCTACCAAAAACTGGAATACTTGTCGCAAACTGTGGCTCATTCCTTTTACACAAATGAAAGATTACTGCACGTTAACGACCTCTTTCTAATCCCCTTTTAAAAAGAATGCGTCAACCCTGCTACAACTTTGTTTTGTGACAAGGGAATCCCACATTCTAACCTCCCCCGTGATTGTTTTTTGTGAATGTCTTGAGCGTGGGTCCTCTCATTACTGTCTCACGCAGCGGTGGGAACGGGAGTAACACTGAGATTGCAGTGCAGTCTGGGAGAAATTCGGTTAGTAGTGGGAAACGGCTGAGTCTAAGATAATGAAGCATTAATATCAATAAAAACCCATACAGTAAAACCCAGACCTGTCAACTAGACTTAGATACCAGAAATTGTGGTCGAGACACTCATCTGCGATATGCTCTGTAGCCATTACCCTTGGTATTTGATGTTAAATATAATCTTATAAAATTCAGGCTTACCAACTGGGCCCCTAGTAGAGATCTGTACCTACCAACTGGGCCTAGGCTCTTCATCATCATCATCATAGGCGATCCCTCGAAACGAGGATGACTTGCTTCCACGCCAAAAAAAAGGATGAGTTCACAGGTGTTTCGAATGAAGAACCCGAACTACATCTTGAAGGGTGGAAGATGCCTGTGCGTGGATTTTTTTAACATGTGGTGGCCATTGCACACCAGCCACCACACGGGCTTGACAGAGCTAGGTCTTGGTCCAGTGGCAAGGATTACCCAAGACAACTGGAGACCAGCTCTGCTGCATGGACCTAGTGCGCACACATCTCGCAGTGTGGGCTGGCCCATGCTGCCCCTGGGCTCCTGACCCCAAACTCACGCCTCCCCTGGGCCCTGATCACATCCCTCCACAGTCTCGAACAGCTCCTTCACCCCTCTCGCCACTCTAGCTGCACCTGCTGCACCTACGCTACTAGTGTATTAGATCTCTTGCATTTGGAAAAAATCTTAATTTGATCTTGTATATGCGCCCATATGCAGCAAGACCTAGATGACATTCAGGCTTGGGGAATTCGCATCACACAAGTGCCAGGCAATGACTATCTCCAACAAGCAAGAGTCGAACCACCGCCCCTTGACATTTAACGGCATTATCAATGTTGAATCCCCTACCGTCAACATCCTGGGGGTCACCATTGACCAGAAACTTAATTGGACCAGCCACATCAATAATGTGGCAACAAGAGAAGGTCAGAGGCTGGGTATTCTGCGGCGAGTGTCTCACCTCCTGACTCCCCAAAGCCTTTCCACCATCCAAAAGGCACAAGTCAGGAGTGTGATGGAATACTCTCCACTTGTCTGGATGAGTGCAGCTCCAATAGCACTCAAGAAGCTCGACACCATCCGGGACAAAGCAGCCCGCTTGATTAGCTCCGCATCCATCACCTGAAACATTCACTCCCTCCACCATCAGCGCATCGTGGCTGCAGTGTGTACCATGTGGAAAGTATTTTTATCTAAGCTGATACCATACGGTATTTGTGTGCCTTTTGATTAAAATGGAGTCCTGGCCCTTCCAGAACTTTCTGCATTTTAGCAGTCAGCTTGCATAAACAGCTTAACCTGCTGTTAGATGGCTGATGGCCATCAGACAGCTAGGAGACAAGTCATGCTGAGACAAGTAATCCCACATGGTGCTCTCCTATTGTCTACACTACAGGAGTTCCATGTCACCCCACCCTTATCTTCTAGCCATTATCTCTTTCCGAGACCTCATCCATTTGATGCAAACAGATAAACTGACCAGGAAATTGGAACAATCCTGACACAATACAAGACAGGTGATAGCCCATTACCTATGACTCATGGAGTAATGGCCGTTTGGCTTCCTGATTACCCTGACAAAAGGAAATATCTGTAAACCATGTCAGGACCAGGATATAGTAATTAACTCTTTATCTGTATTCACTGACTGTGAGACAGAGCAATACACAGGGAGAGGCCAGAACTTTGGTTTTACTGTATAAATATCTTGTTAAACTGAACCATTTCGGAGGTGTTCACTTAGCCCTTGGCTGAGTGTGACCTACCCCTTGCGAGCAAGTAAATTAAAAAGGAAACTTCTACCGGAGCTGTAAGTGTCGGAGTCATTCTTTTCGGAGGTCGAGATTTCGACAGTTATTGGAGGTTCCACCGAGATGCATACTCTCTGTCCTGTGAGTAAAACGGATACAGGCATAGTGCCTCTCCAGTGAAAGGCTTCGGTGGCCAAACAAGGTGAGCCTTTGCTCACAAGAGGTTTCTTCACTGTTGAATCGCAGATGTAATCTGTTGTCCACAGCGGAGGTACTGCATCTACAAGACTCGGCATTTAAAAGTTAAAGGTATTTTTTTTTTATAACCATTTCTTTCTCAGCTCGCCAGCAGAAGAGAACAGGTTCTGAAAAAAAACCTCGAGACAGCCCGGGGAAGGTTTCAGTAGGTAAGGGAGCGCTAGTCGATCGAAAAGGGTTCCAGGTTCTTATGTGATAAGATTTTTATTGTTTTTAATTCGGAAGGGGTTCTTATGTGATAAGACTATTAAAAAAAAAAGAAAAAAGAAAGCGCTAATCGATCGAAGGTTCTTATGTGATAAGATTTTTATTGTTTTTAATTCGGAAGGGGTTCTTATGTGATAAGACTATATAAAAAAAAAGAGCGCAATCGATCAAAGAGTTTGGGTACGGAACCTTAAGTTTTATCAGTTTTTATTAGGATAAGTTAAGGACTCGGTCTGTAGTGGCGTACAACGCAGACTGAGAATTTGTTTAGAGGTTATGATTTGTGTACTCGCGGGAATATTGTTTGTTGTCCTTGTATTACTGTTGTGTGCAATACCTTTGTGAGTCATTGCCATTAGAGAAATGGGAAGAGTCACTAGGGAAAGTTGTGATTCGAAAAAAAAAAACACAAGGATTGATTAGGAAAAGAAACAGTAACTGATTGATCAACTATGATTGGTTCGTGCCAACATATCTCACACACCCAGACTGAGCCCGAATTAAGAGCCTTTTCAGGCCACGTAACGGCCAGGAGAAGTGGGCGTAGAGAACTCGGTTGGCCGAAAGGATTGTGAGATCAGAAACTGTGGAAAAATCTTAAATCATCCAGAATGGGGGCTGGAGCAAGTAAACCACCACCAAAAGGGACCCCAGCCCATTTTATGCTCCAGAATTGTGCTCAGTCTTCAATTGACCACCTAAGAGAATGGGTAAAATGGACTAAGGGTGAAAACAGGCCATTTCCACCCGATGGTTCATTCAATTTAGAGAGAATAACCTGTCTAGAAGAATGCCTTATAGACAGAGACCCAGGTAGAAGAGGAAAAAAAAAAGTGAATTGGTCAGCGTTTGGAGATTGGAAAAGGGAAGCTGAGGAACGACACGAGAAGAGCCTAAGAGTTAGCAAGCAGTGTACTAGAGGGAGAAAGCAGGGGGATGAACGGGTAGAGCAGGTGAATCGCCCTCGACATAACAAACACCCATCCGTTATGGTTGCTAAAGAGACAAAGGCACACTCATCTAGGGCTCCTGAGGGTTGGGATAAGGATGAGGATGAGGACTGGGATGAGGATTGGACTCCCTACAGCCATCGACCACCGCCGTATGTTCCATCCCCGGGGGGTGCTCCAGGCCAAGGAGGAGACGATCCTCAGGCCGGAGTACAGGGAAACGGGGTAACACCCGCTCCCAACAATACAGGTGCGGCTGCAGGAAATATAAGTCAGTCACAAGGGAATCAATACCGTGACGGCCCTGCAGGGGGCACACGAAGTCATACCCATGGACCAGAGCCCGTTGCCCTGGAGCCATCATCATCTGCATACCCAGTAAGACTTTTTCCCAGTCCACTCTCTGGGGGGGCTCCGGTCCCTATTTATCGACCATGGTCACCAAGTGAATTAAGAATAATTGTGGAAGGATTGGCAGACCCCAAAACCAATATTGAAAAGGCCATAGACCAGTTAAAAGTAATCATCTTGTGCCACGAACCCAGTATATTAGATGGTCAAATCTTACTGAAAGCATGGTTAAAGGACACGAAATTTGCCGAACTTGAGATAAAATTCAAAGATTTTAAAACCCATCGAGAGGCTCCGGATGCAGATCCCAGCACGAAGCCAGGAGAGGGGTTCTGGGGAAGATGTTGGGAAGCCTTACATTCGGTGTTCCCGAGGAAAACGAATTGGTCCAAAATTATGGAAACTACACAAAGAAAGGAGGAGGATGTTGAGGATTATGTAGAAAGAGTGCGAGAGATCATGAACCAACGTTCAGGCATGAAAATAGAGGAGGTAGAAGCTCCTATGATCAGCGCCGTGGTAAACGGGCTACGGCCCGAACTCAGAGATCCCTTTAAACTAGTTTGTCTCGGATGGCGACAGGAATCGCTATCCAAGGTTGTATCTATGTTAAAGGACATACAAGAGCGAAATAGAGAATCTAGAAGCAAGGTCACCATGTTTGTAGGACAAGCAGCTCCAATAACACCCACCCCAGTGACACTGTCCTACGGCCCCCCCCCAGGGTAGAGGAAGAGGGCAAGCCAGAGGAGGATATTACAGGGGAAGAGGGAGAGGAGGTGCAGGGCAGGAACAATATGATACCTGTCACAATTGTGGACAGATTGGACACTGGGCTAGAACTTGCCGGGCAAAACAGCAACAACCAAATCATGATTGGACTCAACAGGCAGGTAATAGAGCACACCCTCCCCCTTCAGAACCCAATTCGTATGCGACCCAAGTCCAGGTACATGCTAGACCTCAGACTAATTTCTCTGTGCAAGATCCATTTGGATCACAGAATCAAAAGCAATTCGGCCAACCACCAAATTGCCCGTATAATGATCAATGACGCCCAATCCCAGACCCGAGTGCTGCGAACAAACAGCTACCCGTCGTTTCGTTAAATGCCATAGGAGAACCTGAAGTAAAAATACGAATACAAGGAAAGGATGTCCCATTCCTAGTGGATACTGGTGCCACCTATTCGGTCCTTTCAAGGGAGGATACGAGGGGAATTCCCACTTCCACTAATCAAACCTCAGTGATTGGACTATCTGGACACGCACAGCAAATGTTTTTCTCCAACCCTATCAATGTACAATTAGAGGATTATGAAGATAGTCATTCATTCCTACTGTCTAAGGAGGTTCCAGTGAATCTGTGTGGACGTGACCTGTTATGTAAAATGAATGCCACGATCCTCTGTTCCCCAGCTGGTCTGGAGGTTCGAGTCCCCATAGATAAATGTGGCGCATATCCACTACTTCAACCCACAACTCCCATATTGTATGCCTGGGAAAATTTGGACCCCACACTAAGCAAAACCCTATCCTATTTGGTTGGTTCATATTGGTGTGTAACAAGGTTAATCACAGACTACCTCAAATCTCAAACCTTGGGCAAGTGGTACGAAACATTACACTGCACAGCATATTGTGACAAAACGGGATCAGACGCTACAGCACAAATCTTTTATCAACCATTCCTGCACCAGAAACATCAATTGATGATCGAAAAAATCTTTATCGGACCCGAAGGGATAGCGGCAGGGGTTGAATTATCCTCCCACAGTCAGAGCTTGTTTAGGGTTAAAGGGAGCGTTCCACACTGCACCCTTGCGGTTGCAGGCACGTATAAACACCAGGATTTAGGACGAATGGTTAAAAGAATGCAAGGATCCCCAGTACAAGAGGAATGGCACACACGTAATGGAACTTTGGGGCAACATGAAAGGGGGGGAGGCTATTCTGTCAAGTTGAATGGGAAAATATACTTCGATGCTGTCTTAGAAGAAAGGATGCTCTCAGCCACTAGCTTCCCAGTACGACAAAGCACAGCAGAGCTTCTTGCTAAAGTTCCAGAACAACTATGGTCTACACACGCTAATGAAGTAGGAAGGATGCTCACCGCACAACCCTATAAGGTAGCGATCAATTCAACCGCCCCGCTCCCCAAGAAGCCTCAATACCCCTTGTCCCCAGCCGCAGAACAAGGTATTGAGCCAGTCATTAAGTCCCTGCTGGCCCAGGGAGTAATCGTTCCAACTAGAAGTCCATGTAACACACCGATCTTTCCGGTGCAGAAGCCCAAGAGTGACAAATGGAGATTTGTCCAAGACCTACGAGCCGTGAATCATTCAGTATTCCCAACTTATCCAGTGGTACCCAACCCGGCAATTATACTTGCCAGTATTCCGGCATCCTCAACGTATTACACAGTAGTTGATCTGTGTTCAGCATTTTTCTCAATACCCATTCACCCAGAGTCTCAATTCCTGTTTGCCTTCACGTATAAAGGACGCCAATATACGTGGACAAGACTCCCGCAGGGATTTACCGAGAGCCCTACCATATTCTCACAGTGCCTAAAGAGGGATCTGGAAGATGTAATTTTACCAGCAGGTTCTACACTTGTGCAGTATGTTGACGACTTATTGCTCGCCTCACCCCCAAAATTGGCCTGCGAAACGGACTCCCTTGTGTTATTAAAAGCTCTGGCCTCGAAAGGACACAAGGTGTCAAAGGCAAAGTTACAATTTGTCTCAGAAAAGGTTCGGTATCTAGGGCACGAATTGGTCAGAGATACGAGACAATTGACACAAGACCGAGTAAAAGCAATCTGCTCAGCCCCACTACCAGTAACCAAGAGAGAAATGAAACACCTCCTCGGCATGACAGGATACTGCCGGCAATGGGTTACGAGTTATTCCGAGATTGTTAGACCACTGTTAGACATGTCCATGCCCGCACTACCAGAGAAGTTGATTTGGAATGAGGTATCCCGGAATGCTTTTCAGAACCTTAAACAGTCCCTCACTTCAGCACCCGCCTTGGGATTACCAGATTACACTAAGCTATTCAACTTATTTGTGCATCACAAGTCGGGTTTTGCACAATCTGTTTTGACTCAGTTACATGGGGACAGGCAGCGACCGGTAGCGTATTTCAGCACCCAACTAGACCCAGTGGCACGCGGACTACCAGGATGTCTTCCTTCGTTGGCAACAGCTTATTATGCTATGCAACAGGCTCAGACAATAACTCTAAATCATCAGACCATTTTGTATATCCCACACTCTGTCGAGATTTTACTTACTAAATGTGCCACCCAACACCTAACCTCCGCAAGAACCACTAAATACAAGGTCGAACTGTTATCAAATTCGAACCTTATCATCAAAAGATGTACTACCTTAAATCCAGCCACTCTACTCCCCACGGAAGACGACGGCGAACCCCATTCATGTGAAATGGTAACCGAATTAGTGACTAAACCACGTATCAATTTAACAGATGTACCAATGTGTAACCCTGATCTAGTGTACTATGTTGACGGATCAGCCTTACGAAATGATAGGGGCCAACCTAGAGTGGCTTATGCAATTGTAACTCAGTTTAATGTTGTCGAAACAGCCTCTCTTCCAGACTCCTTTTCAGCCCAACAAGCCGAATTGTTTGCGTTAACTCGAGCCTGTATTCTGGCTGAAGGACACACAGTTAATATCTACACTGACTCCAGGTATGCTTTTGGGGTATCACATGACTATGGACAAATTTGGAAGATTCGCGGGAACCTGACTTCTTCAGGAACCCCTATCAAAAATGCAGAACAAGTGGAAAATCTCTTGCGAGCCATTCAATGCCCTTTGAAACTTGCCATTATCAAATGCCAAGCACATACAGGCCAGTTGAATGAGATGGCACTTGGGAATGCCAGAGCTGATAATGCAGCTAAGTCAGCAGCTCTGTCGAAAGGGGGGATGCAGGTGTCATTGTTCCCACTAAGGAAAAATAATTGCTCAGACCCGCCACCCACTATTAATGACGTGCTGGCCTTTCAGACACAGGCCAGTACGGAGGAGGTGGTGACCTGGACGAAGGATCAATGTTATAAAAATCCAGAAGGAATATGGGTTCACCATGACGGCCGCGTGGTGGCCCCTAGATCCTTACTTCCATGGATTGCCCGATGTGTTCATACATTCACACATGCAGGCAAAGGGGGATTGGCAGATTATATTTTGGCAACTTGGTATGCACCAGGTATTTCGGCAATTGCAAAACAAATCTGTGAAAATTGTGTTACCTGTCAGACAATGAATCCGGGTAAGACGGAAAAAGTAGAATCTGCCTCCCACCCAAATCCAGTCGGGCCTTTTGTACATTTACAAATGGATTTTATTGAATTACCTATGTGTATGGGATTCAAGTATGTATTAGTTATTGTAGATGTGTTCTCTAGATGGATTGAAGCCTTTCCATGTAAAAAGGCCGATGCCACTACTGTTGCTAAATGTTTGTTAAAAGAAATTGTACCGCGCTTCGGAATCCCTGCTAAGCTTTCCAGTGATAACGGGTCACATTTCACGGGAACTGTTATAAGAGAAATGTGTAAAGCTTTACAGATTAATCAACGTTTTCATTGCAGTTATCATCCACAATCAGCTGGACTTGTTGAAAGATATAATGGAATGCTTAAAAATAAGCTGGCAAAACTATGCAATGACACTGGACTGAAATGGACAGAACTGCTGCCCTTAGCTTTGATGGTAATGCGATCTGCAACCAACAGAACAACAGGCCTGTCACCGCATGAGATAGTTATGGGACGTCCCCAACGACTACCTTTTACAGCACCATTTACTGCAAAACAGATGGACATCCACAAAATGGAGGAAAATATGTTGAATTATTGTATTGCACTAACCAAATGTATTTCCAGCTTTCATTCACAGGTAAAGGAAGCCCAAGTCAAGCCAGCGGAAGGGAAGTGTCATAACCTGGAGCCAGGGGAATTCGTTTACATCAAGATTTTTAAAAGGAAAAGCAGTCTACAGCCAAGATTCGAAGGACCATACCAGGTCTTGCTGGCGACCAATACTGCAATCAAAGGAAAGACCAACATGGATCCACGCATCCCATTGCAAACGGGCACCCGACCAGGAGGAAGGGACGAAGGAATCAGAAGAACAGAAAAAGGAAGACTGAATAAGGAACTGTATGGACTATGGGGACTGATGGTGCTGGGCTTGACAGGGTTTTACTTCACATTATTGATTACACCAGGGGTACAGACCCGCCACCGAAGGGAATTGAACGTAAACGTATTTATGGCACTGAGTCATAGGTATGCTCAAGAAAGAAACTTGTCGAGTTGTTGGATATGTTCCCATGTACCTGTCCACTCCAGGGGGGGGTATTCCCCTGAGATCTGTCCCCTTTAACGAATCAGAAATGGTAGAATGGTTGACAGTGCAAAACAGGACAAAACTAACTAAGGGGCCAGAAACGAAGGAGCAAACAGAATGGAGGTCGGCAGAGTATAAACTTACAGCCTTCCAGGGATGGTACCAGCCCAATTATGATAATAACCATCAGCCTCCCTTCCTAAGCATTACTCCCAGAATAGGAAATCCTGAAGGTATAATATGCCTAGTGAGTAATGAGACTAAAGGACCAGAAATGGGACGCAGCAAGTGTTCCCAAATGATTAAATGGCAAGCCACAACTAATACCACTGAGAGAAAGATAGCAACCGTTGGCTGGACAACGGTCCATAACAAAGCTCCAGGTAAAGGGTGGGAAGGTGAGACCACTCGAGTAGGGACAGTGCGAAAGGACCAGGAGCTGACGTCCTATAATTGCACCTACTTTATTTGTGGCCATAAAGCCTACCCATGGTTACCAGCCAACTGGACAGGGTCCTGTTACTTAGGATATGTGGTACCCCTTATCAGATCAGTAAGGACTCTAAGGGAGGCCTATGGAAGCCACAGATTTAAACGGGATTTGACGTGGCTAAACGGAATATTCAAGGTAATGGTGCCACCCTATGGAATAGCATCGACCGAATGGCAGTTACAGGAACTGGCTAACTTAGTAGAATCAGTAGCCAACGCAACTTCCCAAGCCTTTGAAGGGATAAATGACGAAATGGTAGCTATTCGAACAGTGGCTCTCCAAAATCGTATGGCCTTAGATTATCTCCTAGCCAAGGAGGGAGGAACATGCGCATTAATAGGTGAAGAATGCTGTACGTATATCCCAGATAAATCAGAAGATATCGGCAGTCTAGCTGAAAACATCAGGAAAAAGGTAATAGAGTATAAACAGACAGTTGGCCAGGACGGTATCACCTTGTGGGGTTGGGCATCAGGATGGTTGGGAGCCCTGGGGAAATCTGTGGTACAGGGTTTGATCATATTCCTGCTGATAGTCTTCGCCCTGTATCTATTATTTGTCGTCATTAAGTGTTGCTGTGCCAGGGTGGGAGAAACTATGTTACCTACCGAGACCACGGCTAGAGTTATGGTAGCAACAACTGCTGAAGGCTCTTGTGTGGAAATGGAAATGGAGAGACTGTACAAGATCAGAATGGATTGAGTTGTCCTTGTGAAGGACAAAATGGGGGAATGTGGAAAGTATTTTTATCTAAGCTGATACCATACGGTATTTGTGTGTCTTTTGATTAAAATGGAGTCCTGGCCCTTCCAGAACTTTCTGCATTTTAGCAGTCAGCTTGCATAAACAGATAAACCTGCTGTTAGATGGCTGATGGCCATCAGACAGCTAGGAGACAAGTCATGCTGAGACAAGTAACCCCCCATGGTGCTCTCCTATTGTCTACACTACAGGAGTTCCATGTCACCCCACCCTTATCTTCTAGCCATTATCTCTTTCCGAGACCTCATCCATTTGATGCAAACAGATAAACTGACCAGGAAATTGGAACAATCCTGACACAATACAAGACAGGTGATAGCCCATTACCTATGACTCATGGAGTAATGGCCGTTTGGCTTCCTGATTACCCTGACAAAAGGAAATATCTGTAAACCATGTCAGGACCAGGATATAGTAATTAACTCTTTATCTGTATTCACTGACTGTGAGACAGAGCAATACACAGGGAGAGGCCAGAACTTTGGTTTTACTGTATAAATATCTTGTTAAACTGAACCATTTCGGAGGTGTTCACTTAGCCCTTGACTGAGTGTGACCTACCCCTTGCGAGCAAGTAAATTAAAAAGGAAACTTCTACCGGAGCTGTAAGTGTCGGAGTCATTCTTTTCGGAGGTCGAGATTTCGACAACCATCTACAAGATGCACTGCAGCAACTCGCCAAGGCATCTTCGTAAGCACCTCCCGAACCCGCGACCTCTACCACCTAGAAGGACAAGGGCAGCAAGCGCATGGGAACACCATCACCTGCAAGTTCCCCTCCAAGTCACTTGGAAATATATCACCATTCCTTCATTGTCACTGGGTCAAAATCCTGGAACTCCCTCCCTAGCAGCACTGTGGGAGCACCTTCACCACATGGACTGCAGCGGTTCACGAAGGCGGCTCACCACCACCTTCTCAAGGGCAGTTAGGGATGGGTATTTACCGGACTTACCAGCGACACCTACATGCCAAGAATACATTTTTTTAGTTTGTGCTGTTAATTTCTGTTGCTATCTCTTCCACTCCAGCAAGAGAAAGCAGGAGAAAATCTTGGCGGTAATGTTAGTGAAGCATTTAGAATGCAAGTGAAAGCCCTCTATTACAACTATGGTACTTTTAGTTTTAAACACAGGCCTTTCACATATCCTCGGCTGGTACTTCAGTGCATTTCTGAGGGGATGCTGCATTACTGGATGTCCCCTGTCTATTGAGATGGATGTAAAGAATCAATGCCATTAATTGAAGGAGAGCATGGAGTTCTCCTGGTGTCCTGACCAACATCCCTCCTTCAACTAATATCACAACAAACAGATTATCTGCTCATTCATTCACTTGCTTGCTGTTTGTGCTGCCTTACTGTTCACAGCCTGGCTGTCTGTAGCTGCCTCTGTAATAATGGTGATTGAGCTACAAGGGTAATTCACTGCAAAAGTATGCATTTTCTTTCTTCCAAGGTGAGTCCAGCAGCGTGACTAGGTTGTGGTCAAAGCACCAGAGGAGCAGAAGAAGACCATTTGGCCCTGTGTCAGCTGTGGCTCAGTGGGTAGCACTCTTACCTCTGAGTCAAAACGTTGTGGGTTCAAATCCCACTCCAGGAACTGGAACATATAAATCCAGGCTGACACTCCAGTGGAGTGCTGCACTGTTGGAGATGCCGTCTTTCTAATGAAATGTTAAACCGAGGCCCTGTCTGTTCTCTCAGGTGGATGTAAAAGATCCCAAGGCAATATTTCAAAGAAGAACAAGGAAATTATCCCTGGTGTCCTGACCAAAATGTATCCCTAAATCAATGTAACAAACAAATTATCTGGTCATTATCACATTGCTGTTTGTGGGGAGCTTGTTGTTTCCAAATTGGCTGCCACATTACAACAGTGACGACACTTCAAAAGTAATTCGTTAGCTATAAAGTACTTTGAGATGTCTGGTGGTCGGGACGGACACTATATCAATGTAAGTCTTTCGTTCTTTGAGCCTGTTCCGCCATTCAATCTGATCATAGGCTGATTGGTACCTTAACATCCTCCACCCGCCTTGGTTCCATTGCCCTTAATACCTTTGCTGAACAAAAAATTATCAATTTCAAATTTCAAATTTGCAATTGACTCCCAGTCTCAAATGCTTTTTGGAGGAGGGATTCCACTAACCACTCTGCGAAGGAGTGCTTCTCGACATCACCCCTGAACGGCCTAGCTTTAATGCTAAGGTGCACGGTCATGCGTCGATCAGGAGGTCCCGTGTAGTCCGCTCACCAGTCGTTGCCACTGGAAAAGATACCTCGCATGTGCAGCCATGCAGTGCATTTGAACGGACCGGGCACGAGTGATAAAATCAATAAAGGGAACATTAGTTATGGCCCCTTGTTCTGGACTCCCCCATAGGAGATAGTTTCTCTCGATCTACCCTGGCAATTCCTTTCATCATTTTTAACACTAGCCGAGGGAAGCACTCACGTAACATTGGTGCAAATATCCGGCCTCCCCATTGATGGGATGGTGGCGGTGGCGGTGGCGGGGGGGGTTAATAAACAGTTAAATTGCGTGAAGTACCGTTGGATGATGCAGCGATCCTCTCGGATAGGCAGTGAAAAGCATTAGAAAGGCAAAAGGGAAGTGTAATCAGCTTTGTCCATCAGTGATAAGACAGGAGAAAGACTGAAAGTGAGGGTTGGAAATGACTCCAAAATGGAGGCCGATGGGGCTGGATCGTCAGGTCTTCTTC
The DNA here is from genome assembly GCF_044704955.1 of Pristiophorus japonicus. Classification (NCBI taxonomy): domain Eukaryota; kingdom Metazoa; phylum Chordata; class Chondrichthyes; family Pristiophoridae; genus Pristiophorus; species Pristiophorus japonicus. The sequence continues at coordinate 181,053,230 of NC_091989.1, forward strand.
GCTCGATCAGCTTCCAGTGCCCTGCAACGCTCCTCGGGTCCGGTTTTGTGGCAGCGCGGAGCAGCACCGTCCGGAAGAGCTGTGCCCGGTGTGCAACACCCCTGGATGCGACACCGGAGCGAGTTTTGACTCTTGCCCGAACCGTCGACCGGAAAGCGTGCTCCGCAATGGCCGATGGGAAATCAGGGCAGTCGGCCAAGTGGTGCACAATGAACTCCTGAGTTAAGTGTGATTGTATTTTGTTTTAATTTTTTTGTGATGTGTGTTGTGGTGGCGTGTGCAATGTTTTTGGAATGTTTTTGTGGTATGTTTTTTCGTTTTTTCCTCCCCCTCCCAAGGCGTCTCTCGGAGCGCTCCCGGCCCGGCTCTTTAGCTCGGGAGTTTCTCATGCTAGCATCCGAGAGAGGTGTACAACGCCTCCCGTAGCGCTGTGCCCCCTGACTCAGGGCCCAGCTGCCCAATCTTAACTACTGAGGCGCAAACTATTCCCGGGCGCTAACTTTCTCGCCCCACCGCCATTATCGTCCCAAAAGCATCAATGCCGAAAATCCAGCCCATGAAATGTACGGTGGCTGGGCCCAGCCAATGGAGGAATTTTTTTTTTATTTCTGGGATGTGGGCGTCGCTGGCAAGGCCACCATTTATTGCCCATCCCTACTTGCCCTTGAGAAGGAGGTGGTGAGCTGCCTTCTTGAACCGGTGCAGTCCATGTGGTGAAGATATTCCCACAGTGCCGTTCGGGAGGAGATCCAGGATTTTGACCCATTGACGATGAAGGAACAGAGATATACTTCCAAGTCAGGATGGGGTGTGATTTAGAAACATAGAAACATAGAAACATAGAAAATAGGTGCAGGAGTAGGCCATTCGGCCCTTCTAGCCTGCACCGCCATTCAATGAGTTCATGGCTGAACATGCAACTTCAGTACCTCCTTCCTGCTTTCTCGCCATACCCCTTGATCCCACGAGTAGTAAGGACTTCATCTAACTCCCTTTTGAATATATTTAGTGAATTGGCCTCAACAACTTTCTGTGGTAGAGAATTCCACAGGTTCACCACTCTCTGGGTGAAGAAGTTTCTCCTCATCTCGGTCCTAAATGGCTTACCCCTTATCCTTAGACTGTGACCCCTGGTTCTGGACTTCCCCAACATTGGGAACATTCTTCCTGCATCTAACCTGTCTTAACCCGTCAGAATTTTAAACATTTCTATGAGGTCCCCTCTCAATCTTCTGAACTCCAGTGAATACAAGCCCAGTTGATTTAGTCTTTCTTGATAGGTCAGTCCCGCCATCCCGGGAATCAGTCTGGTGAACCTTCGCTGCACTCCCTCAATAGCAAGAATGTCCTTCCTCAGGTTAGGAGACCAAAACTGTACACAATACTCCAGGTGTGGCCTCACCAAGGCCCTGTACAACTATAGCATTACCTCCCTGCCCCTGTACTCAAATCCCCTCGCTATGAAGGCCAACATGCCATTTGCTTTCTTAACCGCCTGCTGTACCTGCATGCCAACCTTCAATGACTGATGTACCATGACACCCAGGTCTCGTTGCACCTCCGCTTTTCCTAATCTGTCACCATTCAAATAATAGACTGTCTCTCTGCTTTTACCACCAAAGTGGATAACCTCACATTTATCCACATTATACTTCATCTGCCATGCATTTGCCCACTCACCTAACCTATCCAAGTCACTCTGCAGCCTCATAGCATCCTCCTCGCAGCTCACACTGACACCCAACTTAGTGTCATCTGCAAATTTTGAGATACTACATTTAATCCCCTCGTCTAAATCATTAATGTACAGTGTAAACAGCTGGGGCCCCAGCACAGAACCTTGCGGTACCCAACTAGTCACTGCCTGCCATTCTGAAAAGTCCCCATTTACTCCTACTCTTTGCTTCCTGTCTGACAACCAGTTCTCAATCCATGTCAGCACACTACCCCCAATCCCATTAATCTCTTGTGTGGGACCTTGTCGAAAGCCTTCTGAAAGTCCAAATACACCACATCAACTGGTTCTCCCTTGTCCACTGTACTGGAAACATCCTCAAAAAATTCCAGAAGATTTGTCAAGCATGATTTCCCTTTCACAAATCCATGCTGACTTGGACCTATCATGTCACCTCTTTCCAAATGTGCTGCTATGACATCCTTAATAATTGATTCCATCATTTTCCCACAACTGAGGTCAGGCTGACCAGTCTATAATTCCCTGTTTTCTCTCTCCCTCCTTTTTTAAAAAGTGGGGTTACATTGGCTACCCTCCACTCGATAGGAACTGATCCAGAGTCAATGGGATGTTGGAAAATGACTGTCAATGCATCTGCTATTTCCAAGGCCACCTCCTTAAGTCCTCTGGGATGCAGTCCATCAGGCCCTGGGGATTTATCGGCCTTCAATCCCATCAATTTCCCCAACACAATTTCCCGACTAATAAGGATTTCCCTCAGTTCCTCCTCCTTACTAGACCCTCTGACCCCTTTTATATCCGGAAGGTTGTTTGTGTCCTCCTTAGTGAATACCGAACCAAAGTACTTGTTCAATTGGTCTGCCATTTCTTTGTTCCCCATTATGACTTCCCCTGATTCTGACTGCAGGGGACCTACGTTTGTCTTTACTAACCTTTTTCTCTTTACATATCTATAGAAACTTTTGCAATCCGTCTTAATTTTCCCTGCAAGCTTCTTCTCGTACTCCATTTTCCCTGCCCTAATCAAACCCTTTGTCCTCCTCTGCTGAGTTCTAAATTTCTCCCAGTCCCCGGGTTCGCTGCTATTTCTGGCCAATTTGTATGCCACTTCCTTGGCTTTAATACTATCTCTGATTTCCCTTGATAGCCACGGTTGAGCCACCTTCCCTTTTTTATTTTTACGCCAGACAGGAATGTACAATTGTTTTAGTTCATCCATGCGGTCTCTAAATGTCTGCCATTGCCCATCCACAGTCAACCCCTTAAGTATCATTCGCCAATCTATCCGAGCCAATTCACGCCTCCTACCTTCAAAGTTTCCCTTCTTTAAGTTCTGGACCATGGTCTCTGAATTAACTGTTTCATTCTCCATCCTAATGCAGAATTCCACCATATTATGGTCACTCTTCCCCAAGAGGCCTCGCACAGCGAGATTGCTAATTAATCCTCTCTCATTACACAACACCCAGTCTAAGATGGCCTCCCCCCCCCTAGTTGGTTCCTCGACATATTGGTCTAGAAAACCATCCCTTATGCACTCCAGGAAATCCTCCTCCACCGTATTGCTTCCAGTTTGGCTAGCCCAATCTATGTGCATATTAAAGTCACCCATTATAACTGCTGCACCTTTATTGCATGCACCCCTAATTTCCTGTTTGATGCCCTCCCCAACATCACTACTACTGTTTGGTGGTCTGTACACAACTCCCACTAACGTTTTCTGTCCTTTGGTGTTCTGCAGCTCCACCCATATAGATTCCACATCATCCAAGCTAATGCCTTTCCTAACTATTGCATTAATCTCCTCTTTAACCAACAATGCTACCTCACCTCCTTTTCCTTTTATTCTATCCTTCCTGAATGTTGAATACCCCTGGATGTTGAGTTCCCAGCCCTGATCACCCTGGAGCCACGTTTCCGTAATCCCAATCACATCATATTTGTTAACATCTAGCACAGTTAATTCATCCACCTTATTACGGATACTCCTTGCATTAAGACACAGAGCCTTCAGGCTTGTTTTTTTAACACCCTTTGTCCTTTTAGAATTTTGCTGTACAGTGGCCCTTTTTGTTCTTTGCCTTGGGTTTCTCTGCCCTCCACTTTTCCTCATCTCCTTTCTGTCTTTTGCTTTTGTCTCCTTTTTGTTTCCCTCTGTCTCCTTGCATTGGTTCCCATCCTGCTGCCATATTAGTTTAACTCCTTCCCAACAGCACTAGCAAACACTCCCCCTAGGACATTGGTTCTGGTCCTGCCCAGGTGCAGACCGTCCGGTTTGTACTGGTCCCACCTCCCCCAGAACCAGTTCCAATGTCCCAGGAATTTGAATCCCTCCCTGCTGCACCACTGCTCAAGCCACGTATTCAACTGCGCTATCCTGCGATTCCTACTCTGACTAGCACGTGACACTGGTAGCAATCCCGAGATTACTACTTTTGAGATCCTACTTTTTAATTTAGCTCTATCTCCTTAAATGAGTTTCGTAGGACCTCATCCCTTTTTTTACCTATGTCGTTGGTACCAATGTGCACCAATTTGGAGGGGAACTTGCAGGTGGTGGTATTCCAAAGCGCCTGCTCCCCTTGTCCTTCTAGGCTGTAGCTGCTGTCAAACAAGTCTTGGTGAGTTGCTGCAGTACATCATGTAGATGGTACACACTGCATCCACGGTACACCGGTGGTGGAAGGGGTGAATGTTGAAGGTGGTAGATGGGGTGCTGGTCAAGCGGGCTGCTTTGTCCTGGATGGTGTCGAGATTCTTGCGTGTTGTTGGAGCTGCTTTTATCCAGATCTGATATCGCTTGGGTTTTTGAAATTGGTAATGTCCGACAGTTTACTTTTGTTCACATAATGGGGTTGAATTTAAGTACCCTCGCCCGGAGTTAACAGGCGTAAACAGCCTCAAAATGGAGTCGGCAGCCTTATCGCCCCGGTAACACAGTCGATGATACCGGTGCCATTTTGAAAGGGGCCTACTCCCTGGTGTCTAAAGTACCTGCCTGTTTCGTGTGATGGGCCCTTTTAAAATAGAAATCGGGGACCTATGATGCAAATAGGAACCCGATTGCCATTTTAGGTTGGACTCGGGCGGAACCTGCACAGTCCCCTCTGTCAGTCCCTCTCCCAAGTGTCAAAATATACCCCACCAGGTATCAAAATGAGCCAATTTGGATGTTCTGGGATATGTATGATTATAAGAACTTAAGAAGTAGGAGCAGGAGTAGTCCATTTGACCCCTCAAACCTACACCGCCATTTAATAAGATCATGGCTGATCTGAACTTGGGCTTAGTTGCGCTTCCCTGCCCGCTCCCCATAACCTTCACTCCCTTATCATTCAAAAATCTGTCTGTCTCCACCTTAAATATATTCAATGACCCAGCCTCCACAGCTCTCTGGGGCAGATAATTCCACAGATTTACAACCCTCTGAGAGATGAGATTCCTCCTCATTTCAGTTTTAAATGGGCGACCCCTTATTCGTCAACTATGCCCCTTAGTTCTGGATTCCCCCACGAGGGGAAACATCCTCTCTGCATCTACCTTGCCAAGCCCCCTCAGTATCTTATATATTTCGATAAGATCACCTCTCATTCTTCTAAACTCCAGTGAGTATAGGCCCAACCTATCTTACTAAGATTGTAAGCCCATTGTGTAGAAAACTTGGATTTGTGCAACACCAATAACGTAAAAACATTTCTACTGGTGCTTCACAACAGATGTAATCAGGCAAAAATCAGTCTCCAGGGGACTGGCCTGATACTTTTAACCTCAGACAGTGTGTGACATCATGGCATTTGAAGGTCAAAAATGTCCTTTCCGGCCCCCGGGAGTAAGAGCCTTTCGCAAGTTCGGACAAAAAATGCCCATAACCTTCTGTCCTTTCCTGAAGCGGAGGTTCTGGGCCAGACTATGTACAGCTTGAGGACATGATTTCCTTTTAAAAACATTTCCTGTTAGATTACTTAATTGTCTTTTTCAGCACTCTGCACCAAGAATGGGCGGCAGTGGGGTGGCCTTTCGAAGGCTTCCACTAATTCAGATATATGACTGTGATGGTCTACAGGGCTGTAGTGATACTCGCCCTCCTGTATGGCTCAGAGACGTGGGCCATATACAGTAGACGCCTCAAATCGCTGGAGAGATACCACCAACGATGTCTCCACAAGATCCTGCAAATCCCCTGGGAGGACAGACGCAGCAACTTCAGTGTTCTCGAACAGGCAAATATCTCCAGCGTCGAAGCACTGACCACACTCGACCAGCTCCATTGGGCGGGCCATATTGTCTGCAAGCGCTCTACTCGGAACTCCTATACGGCAGACGATCCCCAGGTGGGCAGAGGAAACGTTTCAAGGACACCCTCAAAGCCTCCTTGATAAAGTGCAACATCCCCACCGACACCTGGGAGTCCCTGGCTAAAGACCGCCCTAGTGGAGGAAGAGCATCCGGGAGGGCGTTGAGCATCTCGAATCTCGTCGCCGAGAGCATGCAGAAATCAAGCGCAGGCAGCGGAAGGAGCGCACGGCAAACCAGACTCCCCACCCACCCTTTCCTTCAACCACTCTCTGCCCCACCAGTGACAGAGACTCTAATTCCTGCATTGGACTATACAGTCACCTGAGAATTCATTTTTAGCATTGAAGCAAGTCTTCCTCGATTTTGAAGGACTGCCTATGAAGATGAAAAGGTGCATCAGATCAGGCTCAAGGATTTACTCCATTGAGTAAAGTATGCATTCCCAATGTAAGTAGCATCAGCTGTGGCTCAGTGAGCTGCACTCTTGGCTCAGAGTCAGAAGGTTGTAGGTTCTGAGTCCCACTCCAGGGACTTGAGCCCAGAATCTAGGCTGACAATCCCCGTGCAGTACTGAGGGAGTGCTGTACTGTCGAAGGTGTTGTTTTTCCGGATGAGATGTTAAATCTCTCAGGTGGATGCCATAGATCCCATGGGACCATTTCAAAGATGAATGGAGGAGTTCTGGCCAATATTTATCCTTCAATCAACATCACAAAAAAGAAATAGATTATCTGGCCATTATCCTTGCTGTGGGTCCTTGCTGTGTGCATTTTGGGCTGCCGCATTTACTATCTTACAAAAGTCAGCCAATTTGTGCACAGCAAGGTCCCACAAACAGCAGTGAGATAAATATATCAGAATATCTGTTTCCTTTGTTTGTTGGTTTAAGGAGTTGATTGAGGGATAAATGTTGGTCAGGACACATTTCTTACTAGTTAGCACTTCCAACCGCTGGTTCGAGCCTCCATTTCAGATGCTGCCAGCTTTGATTGGCATCTCCCATACATTGTGTGTTCTTTCCCACTCTTCCGTTCGACTTGAACATGAAAAAATCTAGGCTGACACTCCCAGCGCAGTCTTTCGGATGAGATGCTAAACCGAGGCGACGTCTGCTCTCTCAGGTGGACGTAAAAGATCCCGTGGCACTATTTCGAAGAAGAGCAGGGGGAGTTATCCCCGGTGTCCTGGCCAATATTTATCATGCAATCTGCATAACTAAAAAAAAGACAGATTATCTGGTCATTATCACATTGCTGTTTGTGGGAGCTTGCTGTGCGCGTTTCCCACATTACATCAGCGGCTACACTTCTAAAAGTGCTTCATTGGCTGTAAAGCGCTCTGAGACGTCTGGTGGTCGTGAAAGGCGCTGTATAAATACAAATCTTTCTTTAGCACGGGCAATAACGAGGTCGGTCACAAGAGAAGAAAGAAAAGAAAGAGAGCGAGCATGTTTAATCTGCTGCTGCGGGGGAGAGAAATATAAATCAGTTGTCATTTGCTGTAGCTATTAACCAGACCACCTCAAAGCGAGATGAGGCAGCAGCCAAACGTTAAAAAAAAAGCACCTGTCATGCAGTCTACAAATTGTGTGGTCTGAGGGCCTATTAAACCAGACAGAAATGCGGCCTACAAATGCAGGAACAACGTGATTATACCTCTGTTGCTTATCACCTATTGACTGTTGTCACACTATACCTTTCCATTTCCTCGCGAAATAAATTAAAAGTCAGAAGTAATCTGCTTGACAGAGAGTGCTGGTGGGTCTGCGTGCCTTGGGCTGAATTTATGTGGTTGTCAGAAAATAATTTAACCCCTTGATGGGGGGTAGTGGTGGGTGAGGCGGGGGGGCGGGGAAGCTGGGGGGGAGGGGGGTGCGGCGAATTGCTTATTTTCTTTTTGTTGCTAGCTTTTATGAGGGGTGGGGTAGGTGGGCAGAGATAGGGATCCGATTAAAATTTAGGGAGTGAGGAATTGAAGTCTTGATTATCGCGCACGTTGGATCAAGGCCTTTAATCTTATCTCGGCACGCTGAGAGATGAGCTGAGCCTGTCTGCTGGGAGATAAGCTTCGTGAGGCAGATCTCTTTTGGGGAAAAAAAAGTGAATGAATGAAAGGAATTTGCGGTTGAATTGGTCACAGCATAGGGTCGTTAGGCCCATAACAATAACTTCCGCGTGACTCAGGACCGAGTGGTTTTAAACGTACATTGACGAATATCAGTATTGTTCTTATATATAACTGTTCTACATTATTACATTAAGTGGCGAGCAATTAATACGACCAGCTTCCTCTACAAAGTACAAGCTGTTCAGACTTGCACCGTCCTGTGTTACTGAGAGCTCCAACCTTTTGAGGGGGTCAGACTCTACGGGCGTGAAATTCGGTCGCGCCTCAGTTGGGGCGGTAACCCAGGCGGAGCGGTAATACCAACAGCCTTGAAAGGGTTTGCGCCTCCCGCCCAGAGATTTGTCGAAATTAGGCAAAGAGCTGAGGTGATGGGAGGAACGGGACGCTAACAAAAATGCCGGCACTAAATTTAACCGAAAGGCAGCACCTCTCCCTCAGCAGTGCACTGGGAGTGTCAGCCTGGATTTATTTGTGCTCAAGTCGAACGGAAGAGTGGGAACAAACACGGAAATGCACGGGAGATGCCAAAGCTGGCAGCATCTGAAATGGAGCCTCGAACCAGCGGTTGGAAGTGTTAACTTGTCAGAAATGTGACCTGACCAACATTTATCCTTCAATCAACTCTTTAAACAAACAAAGGAAACAGATGTTCTGGTATATTTATCTCACTGCTGTTTGTGAGACCTTGCTGTGCGCAAATTGGCTGACGTTTGTATTATGGCAAATGCCGCAGCCAACCTGCGCACGTCAATATGCGCCGATCCCCGATTGCGATCCCAGGAAACGCCGACTCTTAAAGGCACGACATGGTTATGCCCCCATTAAAGTTTTCCAAAATGCTTTTTCGCAAGCTCAAGCTGTCTGCCGCTGCCAACTCGGAGGCTCATGCACCGTGCTGTGTGTGTAAACTTTGCACTGACTGTGCCCTCATCCCTTTAAGTAGCCACCAGTTAACGACTCTCCAACCTGTACCGACTGTTTTTCCAGACGTTGTTGTTGGTGGGCGCTCAATGAGGCGGTCGCTCCTAATTTAGCTAGCGGCAGTGCAAACGTGCGTGTTGCACCCGGACTGACGTCATGATTGGAGTGATCATCAGTAGTCAGATGCCAACGGTTTGCGCCCCTGTTAATCCTATAATTAATTTTCTGATGCGGGGGGGGGCTAAAAGCTGCGCGTCCAGTCGCTAAGCTTTAATGCACACGTTAACGCCCCCTCTGGGCACTAACTGAGGCGTTAGACATCCGAAAATCCTGCCCTCCATTTATACTGTTTAACTACTTTGGGCTGCACGTACTCAGAAGCTGTATTGTTCTTATTGTCCCACCAGGCTGACAATATGCAAACAACTCCTAATCTCCTCGACCTCCATCTCTGTCCTCTTATGGTTCTCTCCTCTTATTTGTAAGGGTCTGGTTAATCAGATGTCCTCAGAGTAACAGCTTACTCACGGCCTGCCATGGTGCCTTCAGATGCTACTCCTTCGAGGAGTTCCCCATGTTCGGTATGTGGGTCTCTTAGCAACTAGTCCCTTATCTAGGTGTGGAACCTCTCTTGACCTGGCTGTTTACCTTCATTCTGCAATTTCAGCATTCTCGGCCTTTGAGTTTCCAAGTTCTTTTTGCTCACACAGAGAGACAAAGCTCAATGCCTCTCCCTGCTCCTTTTCTCCAGATTCACTCTCCGGCTAAAATGCTGGAGCAAAGCACACTGGGATAACATTGACGATTTTCTTAGAATATTTTTACATTGGTTTAATCCTCGGGGTCTCCGTTGACCAGAAACTTAACTGAAACATAAATACTGTGGCAACAAGAGCAGGTCAGAGGCTGGGTATTCTGCGGCGAGTGTCTAACCTCCTGACTCCCCAAAGCCTTTCCCCCATCCACAAGGCACAAGTCAGGAGTGTGATGGAATACTCTCCGCTTGCCTGGGTGAGTGCAGCTCCAACAACACTCAAGAAGCTCGGCACCATCCAGGATAAAGCAGCCCACTTGATTGGCATCCCATCCAACACCTTCAACATTCACTCCCTCCACCACTGGCGCACCGTGGCTGCAGTGTGTCCCATCTACAAGATGCACTTGTAGAGGCTCGTGTGGAGCATAAACACCGGCATAGACCTGTTGGGCCGAATGGCGTGTTTCTGTGCTATAAAATCTTTATATCTATATCAATAAAATCAGATTCTATATAACTTTGTTGGAAACCCTGGAGAAATGAGGCAAATGGCCAGTACTTCCATCTCTCTGGGGTTTCTGCCGATCCTCTGCCAAGGTTTGGGAGAATCCCTGAGGAAATTATTTCCCCCCCAGCGAATATTTTTTTCCATCCACCACAGCAGGCCTGATTGTACTGAAGTCTACGTTTCACCAAGGGAACGTAACTCCCTTGGTGTGAACGTTATGCCCCTGAGGCTGTCCTATGGGAAATTATTAATGGATCCATCGCTGCCATTAAAGTGAATTCTCGTCAAGGGCCTTGTGTTGGTTTGGGCTCAGTGATGGCACTCTCCCTCCGAGTCAGGCTAGGTCATGGATTCTGAACCCCTCCAGCGGACTGCACACTGCATATAATCCAGGCTGACACTCCCAGTGAAGTCCTGAGGGAGTGCTGTGCTGCCGGAGGTGCCGTCTTTCGGAGGCTATGTTAAATCGAGGCCCCTGCTGCCTAAATCGGGTAGCCGTGAAAGATCCCACGGCACTCTTCGAAGAAGAGCAAGGGAGTGCTCCCAGGTGGACTGACCAACGTTGAACCCGATCTAACACTACCAAAACCGCTGATATGGTCATTTATCTCATTGCTGTTTGTGGGATCTTGCTGTGTGGAAATTGGCTGCCGTGTTTCCTACATAAGCAATAGGAGCAGGAGTAAGCCATATGGCCCCTCGAGCATGCTCCACCATTCAATACAATCATGGCTGATCTGACCTTAGCCTCAACTCCACTTCCCTTCCCACTCCCCATAATCCTTGACTCCCTTATCGCTCAAAGATCTGCCTATCTCCACCTTAAATATATTCAATGACCCAGCCTCCACAGCTCTCTGAGGTAGAGAATTCCAAAAAATCACCAACCTCTGAGAGAAGAAATCCCTCCTGATTTCTGCTTTAAATGGGCGACCCCTTATTCTGAAACGATGTCCCCCTAGTTCTAGATTCCCCCACGAGGGGAAACATCCTCTCTGCATGTTATGTATTAATGCTTGGGGGTCACCAAACACCAGAGGGCGCCGCGGTCGGAGATCATGTGGCAGGTGTGCTTGGTCACCTGTATATAAGCCGGGTGTCTTTGTCACGCTGGCACTCTTGGGCTGGAATAAAGATGGATCAGGTTGCACCTGAGTGAGTTTACAGTAACCAGACTCTTGAGTCATTACAATTGGTGACGAGATAATTTATGAATCTTTGCATGCACAATGGGCACTGTTGGAATCCTGGAGAGATTCGTGGAGGGCCGCCTGGATCAGAATTTTGTGGCCAATGGCATGGAGGCAGAGGCCTACACAGTTAAGCGCAGGGCAGTTCTCCTCATCGTTTGTGGTCCGAAAATTTACGGCCTCATGAAGAATCTTCTCTCGCCTGTACGTCCAGCGGAAAAAGGGTACAAGGAATTGTGTACGTTGGTGGGAACCATCTGAAGCCAAACGAGGAGATCATCATATCACGCTACCGTTTCTACACGCATGTTTGTGCTGAGGGCCAGGACGTGTCGGGATTTGTCACCGACCTGCGACGTCTGGCTGAGCCGTGTAAGTTTGGGAACATGCTGGAAGACATGCTGCATGATGTCTTCATGATAGGCATCAGCCATGATGCGATTCTCAGGAAGCTGTTGGCTGCAGAGACGCTGGATTTGAAAAAGGCCATCGTGACTGCTCAGGCATCCATGACGATTGATTGATGATAATTTGAGGCAGATATCATCGACGAGTCGGAGTTCCACGGCAAATACTGTAAACAAGATGGTGTTGTTTTCGGGCAGAGCTGCTTACGCGAAACCTACCGCTGCTCAGAGCCCGCCAACTGGTTCGATCCAGATTTTGCCATGTTGGCGTTGTGGAGGTAATCATCGGCCTCATCAGTGTTGGTTTAGACAATACTCATGCAATAGATGTTCGAAAGTGAGGCAACTTCACAGGATGTGTCCGCAATGGAGCAAGCGTGGTGCAGCTCACCATGTGGTTGATGAGGACCAGTTCAGCGATGGCCTGGATACGCAACCCGAAGAGGAAGTGAATGGACTGTATTTGTTCCTGAGCAAGAGCCAGCCGGTAGTCGTTAATGTGAAGCTGAATGTCATGCCTGTATCAATGGAGCTGGACACAGGTGCGAGCCAGTCGATAATGAGCCAAAGGATATTCAACAAGTTGTGGGACACTACTGTGAAACCGAAGTTGAGTCCAGTCAATGCCAGGTTACGCACTTACACTAAGGAACTCATACCGGTGCTCGGCAGTGCAGCAATCGAGGTGTCATATGACGGTGTGGTTCACGAGCTACCATTATGGACCATCCCAGGTAATGGTCCAACGCTGTTCGGCAGGAATTGGCTCGAGAAAATCAAGCTGAACTGGAATGATGTCAAGATGTTGTCCTCGGTGGATCATACTTGGTGTGCTCAAGTATTGAAAAAGTTTCCTTCTTTGTTTGACCCGGGTATTGGTAATTTTACGGGAGCCAAGGTACAGATTCACCTGGACTCCAATGCAAGGCCTGTCTATCACGAAGCTCATTCTGTTCCGTACATGATGAGGGATAATGTTGAAATTGAGCTTAACAGACCCCAGCGTGAAGGGATCATATCACCGGTCGAGTTTAACAAGTGGGCTAATCCCATTGTTCCTATGTTGAAGAGTGATGGCACTGTCAGGATTTGTGGAGACTAAAAGGTTACGAGTAACCGATTTTCGAAACAGGATCAGTATCCGTTACCGAGGGCTGATGACCTGTTCGCCATGCTAGGTGGTGGAAAGTCATTCACGAAACTAGATCTGACATCGGCCTATATGAACCAAGAGCTTGTCGACACTTCGAAGAAACTCACCTTCATCAACACCCATAAAGGACTGTTCATCTACAACAGGTGTCCTTTTGGGATTCATTCGACTGCAGCCATATTTCAGAGGAATATGAAAAGTTTACTGAAGTCCATTCCTAGAACTGTCGTGTTTCAAGATGACATTCTGGTCACAGGTCAGACACTGCTGAACATCTGAACAATCTTAAAGAAGTCTTACAGCGTCTGGACAAAGTGGGATTCAGGCTGAAACGCTCAAACTGTGTATTCATGGCACCTGAAATCGAATTCCTCGTGAAGAAGATTTCTGCTGATAGCATCAGATCCACTAATTTGAAAACTGATGCCATCAAAAATATACCCAGGCCTCAGAATGTGACAGAGCTGCATTCGTTCCTTGGGCTACTCAACTACCTTGGTAATTTCTTATCCAGATTGAGCACTTTACTAGAGCCACTGCATGTGTTACTAAGAAGAGGCGACAACTGGGTCTGGGGTGTGTCTCAAGACAGAGCCTTTGAGAAAGCCAAGAATCTTCTATGTTCAAACAAGTTGCTTGTTCATTATGATCCACGTAAGCGTCTTGTATTGGCCTGTGATGCTTCATCATATGGGCTTGGCTGCATACTGCAACAAGCAAATGAATCGGGAAAGCTTCAACCTGTTATGTATGCTTCTAGAAGTCTGTCTAAAGCGGAAAGAGCTTACAGTATGATAAAGAAGCTTTGTCCTGTGTGTATGGGGTAAAATAAAAATGCACCAGTACCCGTTTGTTTTTCGTTTTGAACTAGAAATGGATCACAAGCCACTCATTTCATTGTTTGCATTCAAATGTGGGCGCTGAAATTCCCTATTATTACGTCATCTGTCATAGACCTGGTGCTGAGAATTGTGCCGATGCACTGAATCATCTGCCTTCACCCACAACTGAGATGGAGATGCCTCAACCTGCAGATCTACTGTTAGTAATGGATGCTTTTGAGAGTGAAGGGACCCCTGTCACTGCTCAACAAGTTTGGATCTGGACCAGCCATGACCCTATTTTATCGGTTGTGAAACAGTGTGTACTCAATGGTGATTGGTCTGCCACACTTATGGAGATGCGTGAGGAGACCGTTGCAAGGATGAGCTGACCATTCAGTCAGACTGTTTACTGTGGGGCAATCGTGTAATCATGCCTAAGAAAGGTAGAAAAAAATGTATATGTGAACTGCATAGCACTCATCCTGGTATTGCCATGATGAAGTCCATTGCTAGGTCTCATGTATGGTGACCTGGAATTGACTCTGATCTGGAATCATGCGTGCATCAGTGCAATAATTGCATGCAGCTAAGTAAAGTACCAGCGGAATCTCTGCTGAGTCTTTGGTCGTGGCCATCCAAACCATGGTCAAGGATCCACATTGATTTTGGGGACCCGTTCCTAGGAAAGATGTTTTTTGTCGTAGTAGCTGCATATTCTAAGTAGATAGGGTGTGTTATTATATCATCCAGCACGTCTACAGCTACCATTAACAGCCTTCATATCATGTTTGCTACTCATGGTTTGCCTGACATTGTTGTGAGCAACAACGGATCTTGCTTCACAAGTCTTGAGTTCCAGGAGTTCATGAAATTCAATGGCATCAGACATGTAAGATCAGCTCCATTCAAGCCTGCTTCTAATGGTCAAGCAGAGTGTGCTGTTCAAACAATCAAGCCAAGTATGAAACGTGTAACTCAGGGCTCACTGCAGAGACAGTTGTCATATATATTGCTCAGTTATAGATCAAGACCTCATACGCTTACTCGGGTTTTTCCTGCTGAACTACTGATGAAGAGAAATCTCAAGAACAAGCTCTCTCTTGTTCATCCTGATTTGAATGATCATGTTGAAAACAGACGTCAAAGTCAGCAATGGTATCATGATCATGTTGCCGTGTCACGTGACATCTCGGTCAACGATCCGGTTTATGTACTGAACTATGGTCAAGGTCCAATGTGGATCGCCGGCACTGTTACAGCCAAGGAGGGTAACAGAGTGTTTATTGTTGTGCTCAAGAATGGGAAACATGCAGGGAACACCTTTGATCAGGTTAAACTGCGGCATACGGACGAACTGGAACCGAGTGAGGAAGATACAGTCAGTGACCAACCAACCATTGTTCACTCATCAGAGCACTCTGCTGACATTACTGACTCTGAACCTTCAGTCTCTGATGTGGTCATGACCACTCCCGTCAGATCGGTTACTCAGCCCTCAGTCTCAACGGACTCAGCACACTCTCCCAGAGCCACAGTTGAACTGAGACGATCAACTCGCGAGAGGAAAGCCCCAGACTATCTTAATTTGTAAAAAGACTATTGTTAAGATTTTAAAAAGGGGATGTTGTTATATGTTAATGCTTGGGGGGTCACCAGACACCAGAGGGTGCCGCGGTCGGGCTGTATGCATGTGGCAGGTGTGCTTGGTCACCTGTATATAAGCTGGGTGTCTTTGTCACGCTGGCACTCTTGGGCTGGAATAAAGATGGATCAGGTTGCAGCTGAGTGAGTTTACAGTAACCAGACTCTTGAGTCATTACACTGCATCGACCCTGTCAAGCCCCCTACATGACAGAAGTGACCACGCTTGCAAATTAATTCACCGACTGATGTCCCTGAAGATGTGAAAGATTCTATATGAATGCATGTTCTTTCTCCTCAATGCCTACTACACCAGCAACAGGAGCTGGTGGGGGAATAAAGAGAATGGCGGTCATAGGGCGCATGATTCAACTTGCCCTTTGATTTCCCTGTGCCCCCACAGTGAGAACAAATACCATGCGTTTGTCATTGTGAGGTGAGCCGGACTAACATGGACAGGTCGAACTGAAGCTTTCCGGCTACACTCCTCTGGGATTGACATCGACTGCAACACCTTAAATCTTTGTAACAAATGGCACCAGGAAGACACTGCATTATCAATAGATTTATCAAAATGTCCAATATGATTTGATTGCAACTCACAGGACAGCACCACGCCAGACATGTTGAATTGTACTTGCTTCCAAGGACAGCTGCTAAAAAATGAATAACGACTCTCTCGTGTTCCCTCTCTCTCTCTCTCTCTCTCTCTCGCTCCCTCTCTCTTTCGTGATCCCCTCTCTCTCTCCCTCTCTTTCTTGTTCCCCTCTCTTTCTCTCTCTCTCTCTCATGTTCCCTCTCTCGTGTTCCCCTTTCTCTCTCTCCCACTCTCTCTCGCTCCCGTTCTCTCTTGTTCCCTCTTGTGTTCCTTCTCTTTCATATTCCCTCACTCTCTCTCTTTCTATCATGTTCCCTCTCTCTCTGTCTCTCTCTGACTCTCTCTCTCATGTTCCCTCTCTCTCTGTTGTTCTCGTGTTCCCTCTCTCTCGTGTTCCCCCTCTCTCTCTCTCTCTCATGTTCCCTCTCTCTCTGTCGCTCTCGTGTTCCCCCTCTCTCTCTCTCTCTCATGTTCCCTCTCTCTCTGTCGCTCTCGTGTTCCCTCTCTCTCGTGTTCCCTCTCTCTCTCTCTCTCTCTCTCATGTTCCCTCTCTCTCTGTCTCTCTCTGTCTCTCTCTCTCTCTCATGTTTCCTCTCTCTCTGTCTCTCTCTCGCTCTCTCTCATGTTCCCTCCCTCTCTGTCTCTCTGTTTCTCTCTCTCTCGTATTCTTTCTCTCTTTCTCTCTGTCTCTCTCTCTCTTGTGTTCCCTCTCTCTCATGCTCTCTCTCTCTCTCTCTCTCTCTCTCATGTTCCCTCTCTCTCTGTTTCTCTCTGTTTCTCACTCTATTGTGTTCCCTCTCTCTCTGTTTCTCTCTCTCTCTCTCTCTCTCTCTCATGTTCCCTCTCTCTCTGTTTCTCTCTGTTTCTCACTCTCTTGTGTTCCCTCTCTCGTGTTCTCTCTCTCTCTCTCTTTCTCTCTCATGTTCCCTCTCTCTCTGTTTCTCTCTGTTTCTCACTCTCTTGTGTTCTCTCTCTCTCGTGTTCTCTCTCTCTCGCTCTGGTCCCTTGCTCTGTGTCTCTTTCGGTCTGTTTACACATCTGTCCTGGATTTGTTTTTTCTATGTTAAACGCACTATGTAAATCCAGCTTGTGATTGTTGAATAATCAATTAATCTTTGTTAAGTTTTAGTGATATTGGTTAAGGGAAAATGTTTGGACAGGGCTCTGTCCTCAGATTGAGCCACAAGATCTTTCCCGCACTTTAGGAAGGATGTGAAGGCCTTACAGAGGGTGCAGAAAAGATTTACAAGAATGGTTCCAGGGATGAGGGACTTCGGTTACGTGGATAGACTGGAGAAGCTGGCGTTATTTTCCTTAGACCAGAGAAGATTGAGAGGAGATTTGAGAGAGATGTTCAAAATCATGAGGGATCTAGACAGAGTAGATAGAGAGAAACTGTTCCCATTGCTGGAAGGGTGGAGAACCAGAGACCACAGATTTAAGGTGATTGGCAGAAGAACCAAAGGTGACATAAGGAAAAACATTTTTACGCAGCAATTGGTTAGGATCTGGAATGCACTGCTTGAGAGGGTGCTGGAGGCAGATTCAATCATGGCTTTCAAAAGGGTGTTGCATAAGCACCTGAAGGAAAAAAAAAATGCAGGGCTACAGGTGAGGGAGTGGGACTAGCTGAAGTGCTCTTGCAGAGAGCTGGCACGGACTTGATGAGCTGAATGGCCTCCTTCTGTGCTGTAACCATTCCATTCTATGATTCTATTATTCTACGAATAACGGAGGTAGCAGATGGGATCTCAGGTTTAGCATGTCATCGCTCAGTTTTTACAGTGAGATGTCACATTATGAGCTCAAACCCTGAAATAGGGCTCGAGCCCAGCATTTTCAGATCGCCAACTGAATCAAGCTAACACAAGCCTTTCGATTGGAAGCTTTGAGTAGCAGGTGTGCTGGGAGCTGAGACTGGTACATTAAGTGTGTTTGTAAAATAGTCTTGCCACATTTTCTGATTAATTTCTACCCCAAAAGAAAAGTAACATTTTAATGACCCCCCATTCCCCCACCACCACTCTCGACTACATGAAAAAATCCACTGGATTTCATACTGCAGGGAGGAGAAATTTGGGACTCTCTTCTCCCAAAAGGGTGTGGACGCTGGAATCATTGGAGCTTTCAAGACTGAGATCGACCAGATATTTGGTAGCTAAGGGATATGCAGCAAAGGGTGGAACGTGGAGGGCTGAATGGTCTACTCCTGCTCCTACCTTCCTAGACTGAGACTATAGGAAGATGAAGATTGGTTTGAAAGTAGACTGGAAGTGCTGACACCAGTGATAGGATGCAGATGCTTGCTGAAGTGATTCCTTCAGCTGGAGTCTGAGGAAGAAGCCAGCAACACTGCTCGGCCAACAAAGAGAGCAAAGAACGTTCTACGGCAGAGTTCTTTGTACGGGATTAATTTTGATTGACTGTTTAAAAAAAAAAGTAAAGACAATCGTGGTACATGTCAAGAAATGAGTACTCACTACTGACAACACATGACCCTAAATTAACCTCTTTTATAATTTGGACAGGGTATGGTAATGACATGATTGCTATACAATGCGTCCTCCATGTGTTGGCACAGTGAGACACAGTGGGAGGTGGAAGGTACATTCTGGAAGTTATAACTCAGTACATAAAATAGGAACATAAGAACAGGGAGGAGGCCATTCAGCCCCTCTAACCTGTTCCGCCATGTAATTAGATCACAGCTGATCTGTACCTCAATTCCATTTACCAGCCTTTGATCCAAATCACTGGATACCCTTGCCGAACAAAAATCTATCAATCACAGTCTGGAAAGTTTCAATTACATAGAAACATAGAAACATAGAAAATAGGTGCAGGAGTAGGCCATTCGGCCCTTCGAGCCTGCACTGCCATTCAATGAGTTCATGGCTGAAAATGCAACTTCAGTAACCCATTCCTGCTTTCTCGCCATACCCCTTGATCCTCCTAGTAGTAAGGACTACATCTAACTCCTTTTGGAATATATTTAGTGAATTGGCCTCAACAACTTTCTGTGGCAGAGAATTCCACAGGTTCACCACTCTCTGGGTGAAGAAGTTTCTCCTCATCTCAGTCCTAAATGGCTTACCCCTTATCCTTAGTCTGTGACCCCTGGTTCTGGACTTCCCCAACATTGGGAACATTCTTCCTGCATCTAACCTGTCTAAACCCGTCAGAATTTTAAACGTTTCTATGAGATCCCCTCTCATTCTTCTGAACTCCAGTGAATACAAGCCCAGTTGATCCAGTCTTTCTTGGTATGTCAGTCCCGCCATCCCGGGAATCAGTCTGGTGAACCTTCACTGCACTCCCTCAATAGCAAGAATGTCCTTCCTCAAATTAGGAGACCAAAACTGTACACAATACTCCAGGTGTGGCCTCACCAATGCCCTGTACAACTGTCGCAACACCTCCCTGCCCCTGTACTCAAATCCCCTCGCTATGAAGGCCAACATGCCATTTGCTTTCTTAACCGTCTGCTGTACCTGCTTGCCAACCTTCAATGACTGATGTACCATGACACCCAGGTCTCATTGCACCTCCCTTTTTCCTAATCTGTCACCATTCAGATAATAATCTGTCTCCCTGTTTTTACCACCAAAGTGGATAACCTCACATTTATCCACATTATACTTCATCTGCCATGCATTTGCCCACTCACCTAACCTATCCAAGTCACTCTGCAGCCTCATAACATCCTCCTCGCAGCTCACACTGCCAGCCAACTTAGTGTCATCCGCAAATTTGGAGATACTACATTTAATCCCCTCGTCTAAATCATTAATGTACAATGTAAACAGCTGGGGCCCCAGCACAGAACCTTATGGTACCCCACTAGTCACTGCCTGCCATTCTGAAAAGTCCCCATTTACTCCTACTCTTTGCTTCCTGTCTGACAACCAGTTCTCAATCCACGTCAGCACACTACCCCCAATCCCATGTGCTTTAACTTTGCACATTAATCTCTTGTGTGGGACCTTGTTGAAAGCCTTCTGAAAGTCCAAATATACCACATCAACTGGTTCTCCCTTGTCCACTCTACTGGAAACATCCTCAAAAAATTCCAGAAGATTTGTCAAGCATGATTTCCCTTTCACAAATCCATGCTGACTTGGACCTATCATGTCACCTCTTTCCAAATGCGCTGCTATGACATCCTTAATAATTGATTCCATCATTTTACCCACTACTGATGTCAGGCTGACCGGTCTATAATTCCCTGTTTTCTCTCTCCCTCCTTGATTAAAAAGTGGAGTTACATTGACCAACAACCACAGCCTATTGGGGGAGTGTGTTCCACATTTGCACCACCCTTTGGGTGAAGATGTGTTTCCTGATTTCACTTCAGAAGCAACAACAACTTGTATTTATATCGCGCCTTTGACATAGTAAAACCACCCAAGGCACTTCACAGGAGTGTTATGAAACAAAATCTGACACCTAGCCGCATAAGGAGATATTAGAAAAGCGAAATACTGCGGATGCTGGAATCTGAAATAAAAACAGAAAATGCTGTAAATCTCAGCGGGTCAGGCAGCATCTGTGGAGAGAAAAAAACAGCGATATCGTTTCAGGTCGATAAGGGTCATCGCCCTGAAACGTTAACTCTATTTTTCTCTCCACATAAGGAGATATTAGGACAGGCGACCAAAAGCTTGGTCAAAGAGGTAGGTTTCAAGGAGCGTCTTACAGGAAAAGAGAGACATGGAAAGGTTTATGTTATGTCTCAAATAAAGCAACGTGACTGAGTACTGTAGACTTGAGTAAGTGTGACCTTAGTCTCTTTATTCTGACTCCAGAGTGCTGGCACAGCATGGGTGGCCTCCTTATGTGCAGTGCTCCCAAGGGATGCTGGGATCCCTTGGGACTCCAACAGATGTGCCCTCTGGTGGCGGTAGAATGCTGGTTTCAAGGTGTTGCATACATAACAGTTTAGGGATGAAATTCCAGAGCCTAAGATTTGGGAGCTGAAGGCACTGCTGCTGCCAATGGTTGAGCGAATAAAATCGGGGATGCTCAAGAAGGCCGAATTAGAGGAGCACAGAGAACTTGGGAGGTTGTTGGGCTGGAGGAGGTTATAGAGATAGGGCGGAAATGACAGAATGATCAAAAAAAAGCTCCCCTGCTTCCGACGTCCTGGAAATGGAAAAGGCGGCTCTTTCTGGGTGGTGCTTGTTTTAAGCAGGCAAATGACCCACATGCAAAGTGAGTACCTCTGACAAGAGGTACTTGTACTTCTTGTAATTTAATATACTGTATTCGCTTCTCACGATACTGTGTTCTCTACACTGGGGAGACCAAACGCAGATTAGCTGACCACTTTGCGGAACACCTCCGTGCGACCTGGAGCTTCCGGTCGCCTGTCACTTTAATTCTCCGCTCCACTCCCACTCCGACCTCTCCGTCCTCGGCCTCCTACACTGTTCCAATGAAGCTCAACGCAAGCTCGAGGAACAGCACCTCATCTTTCGATTAGGCATTTCTCCCCTCCCTCTTTCAGTGCCCCTTGCACTTCTTTAATAATCTGTTAATTTCGAGCACTCGCCAGTTCTGATGAAGGGTCCTCGACCTGAAACGTTAACTCTGCTTCTCTCCACAGATGCTGCCTGACCCGCTGAGATTTCCAGCATTTTTTGTTTTGATTGCAGATTCCATCATCCGCAGTATTTTGCTTTTGTACCTCTGACGAGAAGTGATTTTCGATTGTTGAGAAGCCCCGGTGAAGTGCCAGGGCTCCGTGCAGGACATCACCCAGCCTAAAAAAGCAGAGATCAGGTAGATGGAGAACTAGTGGTTTGGTGACGTCAAATTTGTGTCTTAAATCCAAACAAATGAGGCCACAGAAGAGCCCCGAAGCTTGAAACAATGAGATTTGATTCATTCCCCCCACTCACGCAAACTTCAAAATGATGAAACTTCCCTCCCTCGTGACCTTTCACCCTCTCTGATAACAGCAGTCTGGATGGAAAGATGCCTCAAAAAAGGAGATCTATTTTGAGAAGCTTTGAAAGCTGTTTCACCACCACCTTTCAAAGTCCCATTCTTCCTTAATCTGAACAGGGCAAGTTTTATTCAAGTCCATCTCAGGGCTCCCTTCCGTTCTCACCCCGAGCTTCATTATCCCCGGCTCTATCAGTGCGGCATTTCCCATACTGTGTGTCCTTATGGCCTCTCCGAGAATGTGACGGCCAAAATACTGACCTGGGGACCGAAATTGCCCCGACCATGTTTGGGGCTATAACCTTCTGGGCCTGGGACTTTTACCGCCTGGCTGGATGTCCCGCCCCCGGCCTCAAATGCGACGAAGCGCTGTCTCGGGCACTCCGTCTCATTAGACGGTCGCTCCCGGGGCGTCAGCGTGGTGCTGAAGAGGTCAGCCCTACGCGGGAGCTCCTTCCATTAAATGGGAGGGCCTACTGCACACTCTGGGCCACCAGGGATTCATTCGACCAGCCCTGCGGCCCTGCACCCATAAGGGAGTGCCGTGCGGCATGATGGTGACCCAGTCGAGGCGAGGGCCGCCATTGTCGGGCCGACCGAAGAGTCGTCCGACAAAAGAAAATGGTGGCCCAGGGCGCGCACGGCCTCCCTTTTAAGGGCCGCCTCAGGTGGATGTCAGCGCCCTGCGAAGCTGGTGCCTCGCGGCTCGAGGGGCAATTGCCACCGTGGGCCGCAAAGGGTTTGGCGCACACAGTAATGACATAAAAGCCTGTTGCGCGCCGACCCGATGCACTAACTGCAGGGCGCGGCGCTACCAACAAATCACCCCCAAAATCTCAGGGGCAATTTCGCCCAAGGCGCTACCGCTGCCCATGCCCTGGGCGAAAAGGATATTATGCCCCATTAGCGGTAACGGGGGCGCAAGAAAGGGGGAATTTAACCCTCCTGGTGTGCTGCGTTCCTGGATCGCTTACCAACCTTGTGGAGATTGTCCACCGACTCTATCTCTCAAGACCTTAAGCTGTTTTACAAGAGAGGATGTACTCTCCTGTGATGAGAGATTGAGGAGACTCGACTTATACTCTGTCGAGTTTAGAAAAATGAGAGGTGATCTCATTGAAACATACAAAATTCTTACACGGTTTGACAGGGTAGATGCAGGGAGGATGTTTCCCCTGGCTGGGGAGACTAGAACCAGGTGCCATAGTCTCAGAATAAGGGGTTGGACATTTAAGACTGAGATGAGGAGAAACTTCTTCACTCAGAGGGTGGTGAATCTCTGAAATTCTCTACCCCAGAGGGCTGTGGAGGCTCAGTCGTTGAGTCTATTCAAGACTTTTTTATAGGTTTGTTCATTGTTCATAGGTTTATGTCTAACCTTCAGGGCTGCTGACCGAGGGCTGTGCGGCCCTTTGTCGACCGGCGCGGACACGATGGACCGAAATGGCCTCCTTCTGTGCTGTAAATTTCTATGTTTCTATGTTTCTGTAGGGTTCGATAGATTTTTAGATATTAAGGGAATCGAGGGATCTGGGGTTAGTGCAGGTAGGTGGAGTTGATGTAGAAGATCATCCATGATCTCAGTGAATGGCGGAGCAGGCTCGAGGGGCCGAATGGTCTACCCCTGCTCCTAATTGTTGCGTTCTTATGTTCTTATGTACATACCCATCTGCATCACTTGGATCTGTGCCAGTATCCTGTTGGTGAAAACGAGGTTTAATGGCCATGTCTTTGGACAAGGGTGGCTGCACAATTACGGTGACAACATAAACCAGCTTAACGTATTGGCATAAGGATTCAGATACATTCCAGGACTGTCACAGCTGTTGAAGCTTGCTGCAGTCTTTGCATTAACACTGCTTTCAGAGCATTTAAAAGCCTAATCTTCCCATAATGATGATGTGGCCCCAATGGGGTTTTTTTTCCATTTGTTTTCTGCAAGCGCAAATGCCCTGTGAGAACAATGGGACCTGTATCAATGTCAGGTGCTGGATTCTATTTATACTTGGGGTATTCGTGGAGCTTAGGATTGTTTCGAAACATTGCACACCGAATGATATTTCACTTGTGCGGGATATTGGATTTTTCTTGTTATTATATCGCATTGTTGAAGCGAGATGACTGCCTCCGGAGAGTCGAACACTCAAATGGCTGAAACCCAGTCACAAAAGAAATGTTTTTTTGCATTACTGTGCCAGAGTTTCAAGTTTGGAATCAAACTCTTTTGTTGCATCGTTGCTGCTGTTCCTTGAAGCACGCGATGCCCAACGGCTAAATCCTGCAGACAGGTCTTGTTCTCATTCAACAACTTTATTTCTCCATGATGTTCCTTGATATGGCAGAGGCACCAGGTGCTACAAATTTAGCTTCAATGTGCTTCTTTGATTATCGTATATAGCGAGTCCTTGACAGCAACACAAGGTGAGTTATTGGCACTTCTACAAGTCAACAACTAGCGTGATAGCTTTCTGAGTAGGTGCGCAACATTTGACCCCCATGGAATTGATTCCTTCACCGTACAGAATGCGTTGAAATCTCTCACTTCTTAAAGGAACAGGGAAAGAAAGGTTGAAAGAAAGAGAAATTGCAATTATATGGCACCTTTTATGGCCTCCAGACATCCCCAAGTGCTTTTTGAAGTGTAGTCACTGTTGTAATGCAGGAAACGGGGCAGCCAATTTGTGCTCAACAAGTTCCCATAAACAGCGATGTGGTAATGACAAGATAATCTGTTTTAGTGGCATTGGATTGAATTTCAAATTCAGTTGGAGGGTGAGAAAGTTGGTTCTCAAACCAAGTGTCCTAAGCTTAAATAAAGGAGACTACAAAGGTATGGGGACAGAGTTGGTTAAAGTGGACTGGGAAAATAGATTAAAGTATGGGACGGTTGATGAGCAGTGGCAGACATTTACAGAGATATTTCATAACTCGCAACAAAAACATATCCCAATGAGAAGGAAAGACTGTAAGAGAAGGGATAACCATCCGTGGCTAACTAAGGTAATAAGGGATGGTTTCAAAATAAAAACAAGGGCATACAATGTGGCCAAGATTAGTGGGAGGCCAGAGGATTGGGAAACTTTTAAAAGCCAGCAAAGAACGACTAAAAAAATGATAAAGAGAGGGAAGATAGATTATGAAAGTAAATTAGTACGAAATACAAAAACAGATAGTACAAGTTTCTACAGGTACATAAAAAGGAAAAGAGTGGCTAAAGTAAATGTTGATCCCCTAAAGGATGAGACTGGAGAATTAATAATGAACAGGGAAATGGCAGAGACGTTGAACAAATATTTTGTATTGGTCTTCACGGTAG
Source organism: Pristiophorus japonicus (assembly GCF_044704955.1). NCBI lineage: Eukaryota > Metazoa > Chordata > Chondrichthyes > Pristiophoridae > Pristiophorus > Pristiophorus japonicus. Next base: position 181,078,610 of record NC_091989.1, read on the forward strand.
AAGACACTAAAAACATCCCAATAGTGGAAAATCAAGGGGCTATAGGGAGGGAGGAACTTAATACAATCACTGTCACTAATGAAGTAGTACTCGGTAAAATAATGGAACTAAAGGCAGACAAGTTCCCTGGACCTGATGGCTTACATCCTAGGGTCTTAAAAGAAGTGGCTGCAGAGATATTGGATGGATTGGTTGTAATCTACCAAAATTCCCTGGATTCTTGGGCGGTCCCAGCGGATTGGAAAACCGCAAATGTAACGTCCCTATTTTTAAAAAGTAGGCATACAAAAAGCAGGAAACTATAGACCAGTTAGCCTAACATCTATCATTGGGAAAATGCTGGAGTCAATTATTAAGGAAATAGTAGCGGGACATTTGGAAAAGCATAATTCAATCAAGCAGTGTCAGCATGGTTTTATGAAAGGGAAATCATGTTTGACAAATTTGCTGGAGTTCTTTGAGGCTGTAACGAGCAGTGTGGATAAGGGGAAACCAGTGGATGTGGTGTATTTGGATTTCCAGAAGGTATTCGAAAAGGTGCCACATAAAAGGTTACTGCACAAGATAAAATTTCACGGGGTTGGGGGTAATGTATTAGCATGGATAGAGGATTGCCCAACAGCAAGTAATCAGAAAAGCAAATGGAATGTTGGCCTTTATTGCAAGGGGGATAGAGTATAAAAGCAGAGAAGTCCTGCCACAACTATACAGTGTATTGGTGAGGCCACACCTAGAGTACTGTGTGCAGTTTTGTTCTCCGTATTTAAGGAAGGATATACTTGCATTGGAGTCTGTTCAGAGAAGGTTCACTAGGTTGATTCCGGAGATGAGGGGATTGACTTATGAAGACAAGTTGAGTAGGTTGGGTCTATACACATTGGAGCTCAGAAGAATGAGAGGTGATCTTATCAAAACATATAAGATAATGAGGGGGCTCGACAAGGTAAATGCAGAGAGGATAATCCACTCATTGGGGAAACTAAAATTAGGGGACATCGTTTCAGAATAAGGGGCCGCCCATTTAGAACTGAAATGAGGTGGAATTTCTTATCTCAGAGGATTGTAAATCTATGGAATGCTCTGTCCCAGAGAGCTGTGGAGGCTGGGTCACTGAATATATTTAAGGCGGAGATAGACAGATTTTTGGGCGATAAGGGAATTAAGAGTTATGGGGAGCGGGCAGGGAAGTGGAGCTGAGTCCATGATCAGATCAGCCATGATCTTATTACATGGCGGAACAGGCTCAAGTGGGCCAAATGGACTACTTCTGCTCCTATTTCTTATGTTGTTATGTTCTTATGGTGGAGGGATACATATTGGCCAGGACACCGGGAGAACTCCCTTGGCTCTTCGAATAGTATCGTGGGATTGTTTACATCTGCCTGCGAGAGCAGATGGGGGCTCGGTACGAAAGACAATGCAGACTCGCATTGCATAGAAACATAGAAATTTACCACACAGAAGGAGGCCGTTTCAGTGCATTGTGTCCGCGCCGGCCGACAAAGAGCCGCACGGCCCTCGGTCAGCAGCCCTGAAGGTTACATATAAACCTATGAACAATGAACAATGGCGGAAAGGTAAAGAGCATCTGGCCCAACCAGTCCACCCCACACAACTGCTATACCCCATGTATCGCAACATTTTACATTCCACCCCTCCTGGAGCTGTGCGATCACCTGGGAGAGGCAAAAAAAACAGATAAAAACCCAGGCCAATTTGGGACAAAAGTATGGGAAAATTCCTCTCCGACCCATCCACGCAATCGAAACTAGTCCAGGAGATCACTCTGGCCGTATTTGATTCCTTGAAGTGCTTACCATTATATCTGCGCCAGCCAATAAGACGTTATCCAGTCTAATCCCACTTACCAGCTCTAGATCCGTAATCCTGCAGGTTACGGCACTTCAAGTGCCCATCCAAGCACCTTATAAATGTGGTGAGGGTTTCTGCCTCTACCACCCTTCCAGGCAGTGAGTTCCAGACCCCTCACAACCCTCTGCGTGAAGAAGCTTCACCTCAAATCCCCTCTAAACCTTCCACTAACCCCCTTAAACCTATGCGCACTCATAATTGACCCCTCCACCAAGGGAGTGTTTGCTAGTGCTGTTGGGGAGGAGTTAAACTAATATGGCAGGGGGATGGGAACCAATGCAGGGAGACAGAGGGAAACAAAAAGGAGGCAAAAGCAAAAGACAGAAAGGAGATGAGGAAAAGTGGAGGGCAGAGAAACCCAAGGCAAAGAACAAAATGGGCCACTGTACAGCAAAATTCTAAAAGGACAAAGGGTGTTAAAAAAACAAGCCTGAAGGCTTTGTGTCTTAATGCAAGGAGTATCTGCAATAAGGTGGATGAATTAACTGTGCAAATAGATGTTAACAAATATGATGTGATTGGGATTACGGAGACGTGGCTCCAGGATGATCAGGGCTGGGAACTCAACATCCAGGGGTATTCAACATTCAGGAAGGATAGAATAAAAGGAAAAGGAGGTGGGGTAGCATTGCTGGTTAAAGAGGAGATTAATGCAATAGTTAGGAAGGACATTAGCTTGGATGATGTGGAATCTACATGGGTAGAGCTGCAGAACAAAGGGCAAAAAACGTTAGTGGGAGTTGTGTACAGACCTCCAAACAGTAGTAGTGATGTTGGGGAGGGCATCAAACAGAAAATTAGGGGTGCATGCAATAAAGGTGCAGCAGTTATAATGGGTGACTTTAATATGCACATAGATTGGGCTAGCCAAACTGGAAGCAATACAGTGGAGGAGGATTTCCTGGAGTGCATAAGGGATGGATTTCTAGACCAATATGTCGAGGAACCAACTAGGGGGGAGGCCATCTTAGACTGGGTGTTGTGGAATGAGAGAGGATTAATTAGCAATCTCATTGTGCGAGGCCCCTTGGGGAAGAGTGACCATAATATGGTGGAATTCTGCATTAAGATGGAGAATGAAACAGTTAATTCAGAGACCATGCTCCAGAACTTAAAGAAGGGTAAATTTGAAGGTATGAGGGGTGAATTGGCGAGGATAGATTGACGAATGATACTTAAGGGGTTGAATGTGGATGGGCAATGGCAGACATTTAGAGACCGCATAGATGAACTACAACAATTGTACATTCCTGTCTGGTGTAAAAATAAAAAAGGGAAGGTGGCTCAACCGTGGCTATCAAGGGAAATCAGGGATAGTATTAAAGCCAAGGAAGTGGCATACAAATTGGCCAGAAATAGCAGTGAACCTGGGGACTGGGAGAAATTTAGAACTCAGCAGAGGAGGACAAAGGGTTTGATTAGGGCAGGGAAAATGGAGTACGAGAAGAAGCTCGCAGGGAACATTAAGGCGGATTGCAAAAGTTTCTATAGATATGTAAAGAGAAAAAGGTTAGTAAAGACAAACGTAGGTCCCCTGCAGTCAGAATCAGGGGAAGTCATAACGGGAAACAAAGAAATGGCAGACCAATTGAACAAGTACTTTGGTTCGGTATTCACTAAGGAGGACACAAACAACCTTCCGGATATAAAAGGGGTCAGAGGGTCTAGTAAGGAGGAGGAACTGAGGGAAATCTTTATTAGTCGGGAAATTGTGTTGGGGAAATTGATGGGATTAAAGGCCGATAAATCCCCAGGGCCTGATGGACTGCATCCCAGAGTAATTAAGGAGGTGGCCTTGGAAATAGCGAATGCATTGACAGTCATTTTCCAACATTCCATTGACTCTGGATCAGTTCCTATGGAGTGGAGGGTAGCCAATGTAACCCCACTTTTTAAAAAATGAGGGAGAGAGAAAACAGGGAATTATAGACCGGTCAGCCTGACATCAGTAGTGGGTAAAATGATGGAATCAATTATTAAGGATGTCATAGCAGCGCATTTGGAAAGAGGTGACATGATAGGTCCAAGTCAGCATGGATTTGTGAAAGGGAAATCATGCTTGACAAATCTTCTAGAATTTTTTGAGGATGTTTCCAGTAAAGTGGACAAGGGACAACCAGTTGATGTGGTACATTTGGAATTTCAGAAGGCTTTCGACAAGGTCCCACACAAGAGATTAATGTGCAAAGTTAAATACATGGGATTGGGGGTAGTGTGCTGACGTGGATTGAGAACTGGTTGGCAGACAGGAAGCAAAGAGTAGGAGTAAATGGGTACTTTTCAGAATGGCAGGCAGTGACTAGTGGGGTACCGCATGGTTCTGTGCTGGGGCCCCAGCTGTTTACATTGTACATTAATGATTTCGACGAGGGGATTAAATGTAGTATCTCCAAATTTGCGGATGACACTAAGTTGGGTGGCAGTATGAGCTGCGAGGAGGATGCTATGAGGCTGCAGAGTGACTTGGATAGGTTAGGTGAGTGGGCAAATGCATGGCAGATGAAGTATAATGTGGATAAATGTGAGGTTATCCACTTTGGTGGTAAAAACAGAGAGACAGACTATTATCTGAATGGTGACAGATTAGGAAAAGAGGAGGTGCAACGAGACCTGGGTGTCATGGTACATCAGTCATTGAAGGTTGGCATGCAGGTACAGCAGGCGGTTAAGAAAGCAAATGGCATGTTGGCCTTCATAGCGAGGGGATTTGAGTACAGGGGCACGGAGGTGTTGCTACAGTTGTACAGGGCCTTGGTGAGGCCACACCTGGAGCATTGTGTACAGTTTTGGTCTCCTAACTTGAGGAAGGACATTCTTGCTATTGAGGGAGTGCAGCGAAGATTCACCAGACTGATTCCCGGGATGGTGTGACTGACCTATCAAGAAAGATTCGATCAACTGGGCTTGTATTCACTGGAGTTCAGAAGAATGAGAGGGGACCTCATAGAAACGTTTAAAATCCTGACGGGTTTAGACAGGTTAGATGCAGGAAGAATGTTCCTAATGTTGGGGAAGTCCAGAACCAGGGGTCACAGTCTAAGGATAAGGGGTAAGCCATTTAGGACCGAGATGAGGAGAAACTTCTTCACCCAGAGAGTGGTGAACCTGTGGAATTCTCTACCACAGAAAGTAGTTGTGGCCAATTCACTAAATATATTCAAAAGGGAGTTCGATGAAATCCTTACTACTAGGGTGATCAAGGGGTATGGCGAGAAAACAGGAAGGGGGTACTGAAGTTGCATGTTCAGCCATGAACTCATTGAATGGCGGTGCAGGCTAGAAGGGCTGAATGGCCTACTCCTGCACCTATTTTCTATGTTTCTATGTTTCTATGAAATAGGCCCTTGCTATCCATTATATCCAGGCCCCTCAAAATTTGATACACCTCTATGAGGTCTCCCCTCAGCCTCCTCTGTTCCAAGGAGAACAAACTCAGCCTATCTAATCTGTCCTCATAGCTAAGATTCTCCATTGCAGGCAGCAGTCTCGTAAATCTCCTCTGCACCCTCTCCAGTGCAGTCATGTCCTTCCTATAATACGGCAATCAGAACTGCATGCAGTACTCCAGCTGAAAGTATTATACAATTTAAGCATAACCTCACTGCTCCTGTATTCTATACCTCAGCCAATAAACGCAAGCATTACGTATGCCTTCTTAACCACCTTATCCACCTGGCCTACTACTTTCAGGGATCTGTGGACAAGCAAGATCCCTTTGTTCATCTACACTTCTAAGTAGCGTACCATTGAATGTGTATACCCTTTCCTTATTAGCCCTCCCCAAGTGCATTACCCCACACTGCTCCGAATTAAATTACATTTGCCACTAATCTGTCCACCTGATCAGAAGATTGATATCCTCCTGCAGTCCATGACTTTCCTCTTCATTATCAACCACACAGCCAATTTTAGTGCCATCTGAAAACTTCTTAATCATACTCCCTATCTTCAAATCTAGATCATTGATGTATACCACAAAAAGCAAGGGACCTTGTACTGAGCCCTGCCGTCCACCTTTCCCTCCCTCCCACCCAATCTCACTGCTGGGCGACTGCCATCCAGGTCAGACCTGCTTTTCCAGAGCGGTCCTTCTGGCGGGTGGCAGGTCGACCAGAGGCCAGCATCGCTGATGAAAATGGCACTTTTCCAACATCTGGCATGGGGGGGGCGGCACGATCTGACGTCGGCGGAACCCTTCCTCGATGGTCGATGGGCGGTTCGGGAGGAATCGCCCTGAAAACCAACATTTGCAGCGGGACCTCGACGGAGGTGGGTGGAATATCGACCAATTTCAGCCCCCTTGAATCTGACTGAATTATGGTCACTGGCACCCAAGTGCCCTCCCGCTGATACCCCTTCCACCTGCCCAGCTTCATTCCCCAAAACTAAATCCAGAACTGCTCCCTCCCGTGTTGGGCTTGTTACATACTTACTAAAAAGGTTCTCTTGAATGCATTTTAGGAATTCTGCACCCTCTATACCCTTCACACTATGGTCCCGAAATTTCTCGGCGATCCCCGGGTGGCACCTACCTTTTTGGCACCTGCTGCCCATCAGCAGCCATTTTCGGCGAGGTTGTGTGGAAGGCAACGTCAGCAGCAGGCAGTGGGCATCAGCGGCAGGCAGTGGGCGTCAGCGGCAGGCAGTGGGCGTCAGCGGCAGGCAGTGGGAGTCAGCGGCAGACAGTGGGCGTCAGCGGGCGGCTGCATCAGTGGGCGGTAGGTGCAGACCTCAGGAATCGGAGAACTTCGGAGGCCCTGCAACGCGCATGAGCAAGATTTGGGTTCTGTTTTTGTAGTCTTTTCACCCACCTGACGTCATTTCAGCCGCGTTTGAGGCTGATGGAACACCTGCGTATGCGCTTAAAGGCACACCACTCTCTTGCAGCTATGAGTGGGAGAATTGGAGATTGGAGAGGGAAGAATCTGAGTTGGAGAGGGGACAGTGTTGTAAATTGAGACCCACAAAGTTTTGAGCAGCCATTCCATTAATCATTGAGCATGAGTGGGCAAAAATCAGCAATGAAGACTATCAAAACCAGGTCCAGAGCTCCCCTGGTTCAATGAAGAGGAATTGGAGGAGCTAGTAATGGAGGTGGAGCGCAGGTATAAAGACCTCACCCGGGATGGTCATGGCAAGCCTCCACCACCCCAATACCGATGCATTTGGAGGGAGATCGCTGAGATCGTGTCCGCAATGGGCAACGTTGAGCGAGATGGGGACCAATGCAGGAAATGTTGGAAATATTTGATGTCGGCAGCAAGAGTGAGTAAAGATTTATTGCCCCCCCACTCCTGTCCAACGCCAAAAAGGTTGTGCACCAGATGTGTGTGTGTGTGGGGGAGTGTGTGGGGGGGTATCAGCAAAGGGGCTAAAGGCTGCAACGTTTCTTTGTGCAGAAGAAAAACGCATCCAAGGCAGCAAGCCTGCGTGGGACGGGAGGAGGACCATCAGAGGTGGTCGGATTGAGCATGCTGGAGGAGCGTGCGTTGGCATTGGTGTGTGACTGCCGCCGTGCAACCACAATGGTTGATGCAGATCCGGTGCTACAGCATGGTAAGGTTATACTAATCTGCGGTCTGAGCCACGCTCATGGCATGAAAGGTCATGCAATGATAAGGCACTCGTGGTTTACCGCACACTTTGTTGCCCAGTATTGGTGCCTATGTCGAGATGGAACTCCTTGCTGGCATAATGCGAGATGGCACAGCTCACATCTCAGCTTGACCACCACTGTACCCCCCTCCCCCCGCCCATCCTACAGACGGAAATATTGTCCTCTACTTGCAGCTGATGACTCAGACAGCACGGCTCAAGGCACACCATCGACCTCTGGCCTTCAGAGAAGCCGTCAAACCCCAACGTTTCTCATCTTGACGTTGTCCCCAGCCCAAGACAGCGGATCCTTCCTCCACCTTCCCCCCCCCTCCCCAGATCACCATTTCCACACCTCCCACCTCCGCCACCCAGAGTCACAAAGAGGAGAGAGAGAGGGAGAAGGGCCTGACTTTGAGCCCCTTGAGCTCAAGGAACAGGAATAGGATGACAGCAGCCTCCTGCCATCTGAGCCATCTGCCTGCAGAACCTCGGCGTCGGGCTCCGAGTTCCTGGGGTTAGGAACGGACTCCACACTGGGAAGCTCTACCAAGCGCAGAGGCCGTGGCACGAAGGCAAGCAAGACGTCAGAACCCACCAGGAGTGAGCAACCAGCTGAGAATGCAGGGCGGCTCTCTGCAATTCAGGAGATGGTCCAGCTATCACGGATGAGCTGCAGATAGGTCGCGATATGCTCCAGACCATGACTGGGATCGCTGGCAGCATCACCATCTTCACCCAGCAGCATGATGACAGGATGGACCGGCTCATTACTGTGTTGGAGCCCATGAGCAAGACCGCTGAGGTGATGAGGCAAGAGATGGCTTCTGGCCGCGTAGTACAAGCCCCCGAGCCCACACCCTCAAGGCAGACCGATACGGAGGAGCAGGAGATCCCGGCGCCTTCGGTCACGCCCCCTGCCTTCTCGCCAAGACGCACACATCTGCAGACATCCCGCTGCCCCCCTGCACAACCTCGTCAACCAGAGGTAGTGAGGGGCAGGGGAGCGGGAGGCCATGGTGTAGGCGGGGCGAGGAAGAGGAGCTTGTGCATCACTTCAAGGGAGGGAGGAGAGGTGGAGGTGCCGGGTAGAGGGGTGGGTGTTGGTGATGTAAATGTTTGTAAATGTTATAATGTTATGTAACCTTTGTCATTGTGCACTTGTAAATACACTCACATTGTTGACCCTCTCTTGGTGAGTGTCTGATTTTAACGTCATGTGTGGTGCCTTGTTAGAAACACACATCTGTCCCTCAGGTCATCTGCTTTATCAGGAACATCTTCCCATCCACATCTGGCTGCATTGCATAATGGGCACAGTCATCAGGCCATCGCAACACGACAAGGAAGGGTCACCAGTGCAGGAAGGCTGCCATTCAATGACTCTCACTTTACCCACTTGCAGGGCAGACCTTAAGGCTTGCACTTCAACCCTCTTTTCCGAGGCCAAACATGGCGGAGTGCCACCCCTGAGATGTCACGGTCATCAGTTACATTGCAGTACATTAAATGTATTTTCCCGTGTTCCATACCTCATGTAATGCTCTTCTGACTATCAGTTGCAGCGATGCGCCATTTCTTTACATCTTCTAACTCTCGCTTATTCAGCCTGACATAATCCCATACCCTCTGCGCAGTCACAATATGCACCTAAATATCTTCCGCGTTAAATGCTCTCGTAACTCTTGGAGGGCATCTCCACTGAGCCTTTACTATCTTTCACTACTCATTGCCGCTTCCTCTACCACACCTTCCCTTCAACAGAGTCATATGGAGAAATAGATCTGAACTCTTTCTGTGCGGGTTAAGGGCCATCACATTACTCTTTATTTGCTGTGACGGTTATTAGATCTGTTGAGATTTATTACATCTCTCAGAATAGAGTTATGTCCGTGACCACAACTAAGCACACTGGGTACAGGTATTTTGTGAATAAGCAGAACAGATTTCATTTAGTTTCCTTGCAGTACAAAGAAATAAAACTTAACAAGGTGATAGTGACAGTCTCGACATTGAAACCTCAATGGAAGACCACTGAGTCACAATGGTGCTTGTCTCTTGCTGTGTTCCATTGACCGGAGTCCTTCCTCAGTTTCCTCTGTAATAGCGCTGCCTCTAAATCGAATAGCTATAACTTTAAACACTTTTCCGCCCATACAAATGTTGTGAGAGTCTGCAGCTGTCTCAGGCTTACAATAGATCATTCTAAGACTGTGTCTCTGACCTTTTATGTTATATCTTGTGCTTCCCTGAGAACTTTTAGAAGGATTGTGTTGTAGAATTAATTCATGAGCTTGGCTGTACAAAATGTGACATACTCCATACTTTTGAATTGTTGATAATTATTTGACCTTGGCCATTGTGGTTCGAAATGAAGGTTTTTCAGCAAGATAAATTCAAAAATTCTATCAGCTTAGACACATTTTAGTCATATTTATCACCTACCAATTAAACATGAACATGATCAATAAACTAAAGCAACATCCACCTAACTTTTTTCCAGCAGTCCCACTCAGAGGGCCCAAGTTTCGGGCCGTGCCTAAAACAGCACAGCCCAGACCTGGACGCCCGTTTTTCGCGCCACAAAGTGCGCCAAAAAAAAACCTCAATTATTCTCCGGCTCCTTGCAGCCCTTTGGAGCTGGGCACAGCGCAGCATGAGCTGTGGGGGGTAGAGCCAGGTCCCTGCGGTGAAAACAGTGCCGGGACCTTTTACACATGCGCGCTACAGTGGTCGCGCATGTGCAGTAGCTCCTGCCGCCAAAAACTGTGGGAGGGGCCCGAAGCACGCAGCCCCTAGCCATGGCCGAATGGCCTCACTGGGGCTGCGTGGATAAGGCTGCACCTTCCACCCGACCGGACCCGACCCGACTTGACTCCCACTCCCCAGACCCGACCCGACCCGAACCCCGCTCTCCCCACCCCGCCCCGGCGACCCAACCTCCGCTCCCCCAACTCTGCACCCGCCCCCCCGCCGGCGACCCGACTTCCGCTCCCCCAACTCTGCCCACCCCCGGCGACCCGACCTCCGCTTCCCCTCCCCCGCCCGGCAACCCGACCTCCGCTCCCCCAACTTCCCCCCCGGCGACCCGACCTCCGCTTCCCCCCCACGACCCAACCCAACCTCCGCGCTCCCCCCGCGCCTCCGACCTCTGCTCTCCCCCCCCCCCGGCGACCCGACCTCCGCTCCCCCTGCCCCCCACCCGGCGAGCCGACCTCCGTGACTCTCCCCCCCCCGACCTCTGCGACTCTCTCCCCCCCCGATCTCCGCGACTTTCTCCCCCGCCCTGACCTCCGCGACTTTCTCCCCCGCCCTGACCTCCGCGACTCTCCCCCTCCACCGACCTCCGCGACTCTCCCCCTGATCTTCGCGACCCCCACCCCCGATCTCTGCGACTCTCTCCCCCCCAACCTCCGCGACTCTCCCCCCCCCACCGACCTCCGCGATTCTCTCCCCCCCGATCTCCGCGACTTTCTCCCCCCCCCCGACCTCCGCGATTCTCCCCCCCTGATCTCCGCGACCCCCACCCCCGATCTCTGCGACTCTCTCCCCCCCAACCTCCGCGACTCTCTCCCCCAACCTCCGCGACTCTCTCCCCCCCCCACCGACCTCCGCGATTCTCTCCCCCTGATCTTCGCGACCCCCACCCCCGATCTCTGCGACTCTCTCCCCCCCCGACCTCCGCGACTCTCTCCCCCCGACCTCTGCGACTCTCCCCCCGCCCTGACCTCCGCGACTCTCCCCCCACACCGACCTCCGCGACTCTCCCCCGCTGATCTCCGCGACCCCCACCCCCGATCTCTGCGACTCTCTCCCCCCCCGATCTCCGCGACCCCCACCCCCGATCTCTGCGACTCTCTCCCCCCCCGACCTCCGCGACTTTCTCCCCCCGCCCTGACCTCCGCGATTCTCCCCCGCTGATCTCCGCGACCCCCACCCCCGATCTCTGCGACTCTCTCCCCCCCCGACCTCCGCGACTCTCTCCCCCCGACCTCTGCGACTCTCCCCCCGCCCTGACCTCCGCGACTCTCCCCCCACACCGACCTCCGCGACTCTCCCCCCTTGATCTCCGCGACCCCGACCACCGATCTCTGCGACCCCCCCACCCCGATCTCCGTGACCCCACCCACACCCCGATCTCTGCGATGCCTCCCCCCACCCCCCGGACCCGGGACCCAAGACCCGACGCCACCTACCTGTAAATCCAGCCCGAAGTCTTGGGCCCGGCCGTTCAGCCTCCTTCTCTCCCTCCCTCCGCTCTCCTCTCCTTCCCTCCCTCCCCTCTCCTCTCCTTCCCTCCCTCCCCTCTTCTTCCCTCCCTCCCCGCTCCTTCCCTCCCTCCCCTCTCCTTCCCTCCCTCCCTCCCTCCTCCCCCCATTCCTCTCCCCCCTTCTCTTCCCACTCCTCTCCCCCCTTCTCTTCCCCCTCTCTCACCCCTCCCCTCTCCCCCTCCTCCCACCACCCCTCCTCTCCCCAGCCCACTCTACCTCCCTCCTCCTTCCTTCCCCTCTCCCCCCCACCCCCCTTCTCCCCCTCCCCCTTCCCCCCCTCTCTCCCTCTACCCCCCTCCTCCCCCTCCCCTCGCTGTCAGAAACACAGACACTGACAGACAGAGAGTGAGAGACACACAGACAGACAGACAGAGAGATAGAGACACTGACAGAGACACAGTGGGGGGGCCGCCCATTCCAGCACGCTGTTGGAGGACTCCCGGTGCTGCAGTCAGTAAGTAGAAAATGTTTTATTTATTGATTTTTTAATTTTTTTTATTTTTTTATTAATTTTTTTTGATTGATTTATTGTTTGATTTATTGATGTATTTATCACTTATTATTGATGATGGCTCTTTATTTGTAAAACTGAAGTGTTTAATGTTTTTAAACTTCCCTTTAAACCCCGCCCAATTCCCTACGCTTAATTTGTAACCTACGCCTGATTTTCTAAGTGTAGGCAAGGTTTTTCTGAGCGTACAAAAATCGACACTTACTCCATTCTAAGTTAGTTTGGAGTATGTTTTCACTGCCTAAACTTTCAAAATGGGAGTAAGTGGCCGGGCACGCCCCCTTTTGAAAAGAAAAATCTGTTCCAAACTGAAACTGTTCTAACTGACTAGAACTGGAGCAAGCTAAATGCCGAGAATTGTAATTTCTAAGATACTCCATTCTAAACCAGTTGCTCCGAAAAAACAGGAGCAACTCAGGCCGAAACTTGGCCCCATAATGCTGCAGCATCTGCACCATAGCCGCGATGTGCAGCGCTGCAGCACTCGGAGCCCCTCTCCCTGCCGCCCGACTCACAGCCAGCTCAGGCCGGCTTTTTTCCGGCGGTCCTTCTGGCAGGTGGCAGGTCGATCGGAGGTCAGCATCCCTCACCAAAATGGCCGATTTCCAGCATCTGGCATGAGCAGGCAGCACGACATCACACCGGCGGAACTCTCCGCGATCAATCTCCCGCCGGGCGAATCATGGATGGCAGATGGGCGGTTCCGGATGAATCGCCCCAAAAAACTACATTTCCCGTGGTACCTCGATGGCTGCAGGCGCGACTTCCAACAATTTCAGCCCCTATATTTGTCCCAATCAATATTAGGATAGTTGAAATCTCTACTATTACTGCCCTGTTGCTTTTGGACTTCACAGAATTTGCTCTTCTATCTCCCTCCCACTGTTTGGGGGTCTATAATACACGCCCAGCAGTGTGATCACCCCTTTTTTATTTTTCAATTCGACCCATATGGCCTCATTTGATGATCCTTCTAACATATCATCCCTCCTCACAGCTGTAATAGTTTCTTTAATCACCCTCCCCGCACCTTTTTACCCCCCTCTTTGTCCTGTCTAAAAAACCTGTAACCAGGAATATTGAGCTGCAAAACCTGCCCCTCTTTCAGCCATGGCTCTGTAATGGCTATAATGCCATACTCCCAAGTGCTCTCAGCTCATCTGCCTTGTTTGCTACACTCCTTGCATTGAAGTATATACCATTTAGTACAGGAAGACCTCTTTGATTACTATTTACTAACCCTTACTTCCTCTGTTTTACAGATTCACTTTCGACATTCTTGCTTTCCCATTTCAGCTTTACTTCCTTCCCTATTGAATTTGTTCTCAGGTTCCCAAACCCCTGCCAAGCTAGTTTATACTCTCCCCAACAGCACTAGCAAAGCTCCCCATGAGGATATTAGTCCCGGCGCTGTTGAGGTCCCGGCTTCTGCACTAGGTCCTGTCCTGTGTTGTCAGTGGCTAATTCCAAAGGAAGCAAAACGCAGAAAAAAACAAGGCGATAGTGTCAGAGCAGTGCTGTGATAGGTTCAGAGAAGGGAGAACATTGAATTCCCACAGCAGACTAAATGAAAGTTGTGGGAGCCACATGGCCTCGGGGAAGGTATGCAAAAGCACATAGCAGACTCATCTTCAGTGCAATAAGCAATATGGTGAGGTGAGGCTAAGTGAGAGAAGTCACATAGTAGACTGGGGAAAGCAAGGGGAGTCTAGCAGCTAACTTGAGGAATGAGAGCACGGACTCAGCAGGAGCAAGGGAAGTTGCTACTCACTAAATTAGATTGAGCTGCTGACAAATTGCAGCAGGCTCTGAAACATTGTAAAAAACAACCCTGCAAGAAATACCCTGCTTCGACTGAAATTACAGGATCAGAATAAGATACAGCAAGAAAGCTTTCATCACAAGTTTCCCCGTGCTGTGTAATGGCTTTCACTTTGGGCCTTCCAGTGAAAACAACAATCGAGAGCTTTAAGGAGGCCTATAATTTATTGTCAAGCTCGACTACCTTCCAGAAGAGGCACTGCACGCTCCACGTGAACCAACGCCAATGCACACAAGCAGGGTTATCTTTAATAAAGGATGGGCAGTATTGATTAGAAATGTCGGACCTCAGAATTCATACTGTTAATATTTGCAAAGCAGAGAGAAGTCATTGATGAATCACTGGGTTTATTGATGCTTGTATTAGATGAGTTTCCTCCTGCAGTTGTTAATGAAATCTTGAGTTTAAACTGACAGAATGTATGATGTACAAGCGTTGGTCAATGAAATCCTCAAACACTTCAGGGCAATCAATTTATCAACATTTGAAAAATCCTTAAGAAGCACTGGGTTGGTTTGGTGCAGTATGTATGTGTGGTAAACCTATCAAAGGAGCATAATCACATGGTGAGACAAATGGTGCCACTGTGACAACCAATGGTCCCAGCTAGTGCCAGTGTTAAATCTCAACAACAGCTTCCATTTACACCACCTTTCACTGTGAAGAAAATGGAGACAGAAGTTGTTATGTCTGTAATGCACTTATGAATGACTCCACGAGGCAATGTGTTGTACTCAAACTGCAGTGACCTTGGTCCTTTATTCGTAACTCCAGAGTGAGGCACGAGCATGGTGGGCAGCCTTTTATACTGGGCCCTGCACACCTATGCAGGTGACCCTCAGGTCTCCCACCACAGTGCCCTCTGGTGGACAACCTCTGCCACAGGGGCAGGACACCCCAGTCTCCTCCAGTTATACCCTCCAGTAGTGCCAGTATAATATATACACAGTGTAAACCTTATTAGTATATCAGGTAACAAGTCTCCATCTTATGCAAGGATGAGAGGGGTCTCATAGAAACATATAAGATTCTGACGGGACTGGACAGGTTAGATGTAGGAAGAATGTTCCTGATGTTGAGGAAGTCCAGAACCAGGGGACACAGTCTTCGGATAAGGGGTAGGCCATTTAGGACTGAGATGAGGAGAAACTTCTTCACTCAGAGAGTTGTTAACCTGTGGAATTCCCTACCGCAGAGAGTTGTTGATGCCAATTCATTGGATATATTCAAGAGGGAGTTAGATATGGCCCTTACGGCTAAAGGGATCAAGGGGTATGGAGAGAAAGCAGGAAAGGGGTACTGAGGGAATGATCAGCCATGATCTTATTGAATGGTGGTGCAGGCTCGAAGGGCCGAATAGCCTACTCCTGCAACTATATTCTATGTTTCTATGTTTCTAACTATACAGTGACTACACAGACAGTATATCTATAGTCTGCCTATATAACAGCACTCTCTCCCAAGACCTTTGTGCCAATTACCTTTGCACTATTTGCACTGGCTTAGCTCTTCCCAGACTTAAGTGCCAATGGCCCTTGCACCTTGGCTGTGCTTTGGCTTGGCTCTCTCCCTGTTAACCCCCAAGTACTTTTGCCACAATGTTGAGTAGCGGTTACCAGTTTGGATGGTTCAATGATGCAGTGGAGGTTCCAGTGGGTTCTGGGTGTGATCCATGTGTGTGTCCATGGCTACATACATCCATTTCCACCCCCCCACCCCCACCCCCAACAGCAAGATCGTGCAACAGGCCCGTTACATTAACATACAGGATCAGACACAGTGCAAGTACAAAGAAAGGAAGTTACAGTTTGTAGCATAACACCGTGGTTCAGTGACTTCATTCGTTACGTTTTGCGGCCATGCGCCAGGATTGGGTAGCTTGCATTCATGGTTCAGTTAGTGAGGTAGCAGTACAGATATGTGAGGACGCAGGTTCCAGAGGAACCGGACAGGGTCCGAGTCATCTGATAGCGGCACTGCACCCCCTGCTAGCGGGGTGGGCTTGGTTTGCTCACCTAGCCAGGACTCACGGCCTTTGCCGTTACCTAGAGGTGGGCAGAGCCACAGATGAGTGTGGCCTCCCGGTCCTCCTTTGAGGGCTGCAGAATCTTCTGCCTGCTCTCTAACGGTGTTGGGAACCTGGCTGTTCCAGGTCCCGTTTGGGGAACTCGTTGGTTCTGACCTTTCGCTCCCGGACATGGCTGAGGTAGCGACTGGGTCTGGGGGCTGCGTCATCTCCACCCGGGGGGTGGGCAACAGCGGCCGACTGCGCGTATTGGCACCGTTTTCGTTTCCAGGTCCGTGGCGAATAGTGCCATGTGCAGCGTGGAATAGTCCTGGGGTAGGGTATCAGAATCAGTACCTTCACCCTCCTGAGGTCGCTGGCCTATAACTTGTGGGGACACCTGGGGCAGCGCATCAGGATCAGTGCCTTTACCCTCCCGAATTTGCTTGTTTGCTACTTTTGGGGACACTCTATTCCCGACATCTCGCAACAACATTTTGTTCTTTACATTTGGAATAGTACCACATCTCGCAACAACATTTTGTTCACAATCTTAATTGGTCCGTTGCATTGATTGCCGTGCATACAATATCTCTAAGTTCAGTTGGTTGCAGGTCTCCTTTAAGAGAACCCTGCTGGCTTTACCCCAATCAAATCCTTTGTTAGACACCACGTGTTGGTCCCTCAGCGTTGCACCTCGTGATATGGCAGCGACCTTCTTTTTCTTCAGCCACGGTGCATCTTGCTGCAGCAGGGATGCCATCTTGCCCTCTGTCCTCCAGTTCACGGAGAGAGGATTGGCTAACTAACAGAGAACAGAAAGTCGGGATAAACGGTTCATCCTCTGGTTGGCAACCAGTAACCAGTGGGGTGCCACAGGGATCAGTGCTGGGACCCCAACTATTTACAATCTATATTAGTGACTTGGAAGAAGGGACTGAGTGTAACGTAGCCAAGTTTGCTGATGATACAGAGATGGGAGGAAAAGCAATGTGTGAGGAGGACACAAAAAATCTGCAAAAGGACAGAGACAGGCTAAGTGAGTGGGCAAAAATTTGTCAGATGGAGTATAATGTTGGAAAGTGTGAGGTCATGTACTTTGGCAGAAAAAATCAAAGAGAAAGTTATTCATCATCATAGGCAGTCCCTCGGAATCGAGGAGGACTTGCTTCCACTCCGAAAATGAGTTCTTTGATGGCTGAACAGTCCGATACGAGAGCCACAGACCCTGTTACAGGTGGGACAGACATTCGTCGGGGGAGAGGGTCGGTGGGGCTGGTTTGCCGCGTGCTCCTTCCACTGCCTGCGCTTGGCGTCTTCACGCTCTTTGCGTTGAGACTCGAAGAGCTCAACGCCCTCCCGGATGGACTTTCTCCACCTCGGGCGGTCTGCGGCCAGGGTCTCCCAGGTGTCAGTGGTGATGTCACACTTTACCAGGGAGGCTTTGAGGGTGTCCTTATAACGTTTCCAATGTCCTCCTTTGGCTCGTTTACCATGAAGGAGCTCCGCATAAAGCATTTGCTTAGGGAGTCTCGTATCTGGCATGCGTACTATGTGGCCTGCCCAGCAAAGCTGATCAAGTGTGGTCAGTGCTTCAATACTGGGGATGTTGGACACTGATGTGTCAAAGGGCCAAAGGGACTCTGCACCAGATTTGGGGTATGTCCAACCGGCCGAGGGTACTCCGGGACGACCTGCCAAGGGGACTCGAGGACGTGGAACCGGCTGAAGGGACTCCAGAGGCCAGTGTTCAATCCGCCGAAGGGACTCCGAGGCCAGCGCTGAACCGGCTGAAGGAACTGAGGCGTGGCGTCGTCTTATACTCCCAACCAACTTTTAACTCATTCTTAAACTTTTAACCAACTTTTAAACTTATTAAACAATTTGGGAGAACTTTTAAAACTTACATTTTAGACTCTCAATCAAAATACTTTTAAATATCTATTATTAATCTACATCTTGTCTTTTAACAACTCTTAGAAACTTTTTAAAACTTCTTAACGTCTCTTAGAAACTTATGAAATAAATTGAGGAAGTTATTATTTAAATGGAGAAAATTGCAAAGGATCTGGGGGTACTTGTGCATGAAACACAAAAGGATAGTATGCAGGTAAAGCAGGTGACCAGGAAGGCCGATGGTATCTTGGCCTTTATTGCAAAGGGGATGGAATACAAAAGCAAGGAAGGCTTGCTACAGCTATATAAGGTATTGGTGAGGCCACACCTGGAATACTGCGTACAGTTTTGGTTTCCATATTTAAGAAAGGATATACTTGCTTTGAAGGCAGTTCAGAGAAGTTTCACTAGGTTGATTCCGGGGATGAGGGGGTTGATTTATGAGGAAAGTTTGAGTAGGTTGGGCCTGTACTTATTGGAATTCGGAAGAACGAGAGGTGATCTTATCAAATAAGATGATGAGGGGGCTTGACAAGGTGGATGCAGAGAGGATGTTTCCACTGATGGGGGAGACTAGAACTAGAGGGCATGATCTGAGAATAAGGGACCGCCCATTTAAAACTGAGATGAGGAGAAATTTCTTCTCTCAGAGGGTTGTAAATCTGTGGAATTCGCTGCCTCAGGGAGCTGTGGAAGCTGGGAAATTGAATAAATTTAAGACAGAAATAGACAGTTTCTTAAACGATAAGGGGTTACGGGGAACGGGCGGGGAAGTGGACAGTCCATGATCAGATCAGCCATGATCTTATTGAATGGCGGAGCAGGCTCGAGGGGCAGTATGGCCTACTCCTGTTCCTATTTCTTATGTTCCTATGTTCTTATAAGGACACCTTCAAAGCCTCCCTGACAAAGTGCGACATTCCCACTGACGCCTGGGAGTCCCTGGCCCAATACCACCCTAAGTGGAGGAAGTGCATCCAAGAGGGTGTGAGCACCTCGAGTCTCAATGGCAAGAGCATGCAGAAATCAAGCGCAGGCTGCAGAAAGAGCGTGCGGCAAACTAGTCCCAACCACCCCTTCCTTCAACGACTATCTTTCCCAACTGTGACAGGGACTGTGGTTCCTGTATTGGACTGTTCAGCCACCTAAGGACTCACTTCAGTCTGAGGGACTGCCTATGATGATGATAGGGGGAAGTAGGTGGGAGATCTTTCTGAGGGAAAAGATCTCAGCTATGAAGTCATCATCATCGAACGAGGATGACTTGCTTCCACATGAGTTCACAGATGTTTCAATGAAGGACCCGATGTTGCAGTCCTGAAATGCATTTGAAGGGATGGAAGATGCCTGTGTGAATTTTTTTAACATGTGGTGACCGTTGCACACAAGTGACCAGACGGGCTTGACAGAGCTAGGCCTTTATCCAGTGGCATGGGTTAAACAGGACGACCGGAGACCTAGTGCGCACACATACCGCAGTGTGGGCTGGCCTGTGCTACCCCTGGGCCCTGGGCTTTTCTGGGCCCCGTACCTTCATTCACCACACTTCCGCCGCGATCTCTCGCCACTCCTCTGCCACAAACATTCGCTGCACCTCCGCTACGATCGCTCACCGCTGATCGTGACGGAGGTTCGGCGAATGTTTGGTGCGGGGGTGAGGCGGGAGATCGCGGCGGAGGTGCGGCGAGCTATGAAGTGGAATCTTGCCAGGCTCTGTTTCAAGAACAGTCACAAGATCTGCTGGGTCATATAGGATCATCATTGCGAGTGAAGGTAGTCACTGATGCGACTTCATAATGTCAAAGTATTTAGCAGCAAAGACTGAACATTTGGAAATGTAATAGTCCAAAAAATCTATGCTCCAATCAATGGTTGGCAATATTATATAACAAGGTTCTAGAATACTGTCATTTAAATAACCCCAGTGGGATCCAATATTTCTACGATACACACAGTACTGTTACTCCTGTGCACTATTATTTACTTGTAATTTACTGCAGATTAAATTCTGCTAATCTAGCAATGATTAAATTGCACACACACTCCTTCAGTGAGGTTGATATCATTGGCCACAAGCAATGTTCCCCCTCATTTCTTTTGGTGGGTGCATGGTCCCTTTAAGGGGCTCCGCGGCCCATTCACAGTCTCGCGTGCAAAACTTAACATTGAAAAAGCTAGTCCCGGGCTGTGCGGCACCGTGTGAGAGCTGTGCGGATGCACAGCTCAGAGGGAACATTGGCCCCAAGGTAGATACAGATGAGGAAGGCCATTCAGCCCATCATAGCTCATCCATCCTGAGAAACCTACAGTCCTCTGTAAAATCTCAAATGATTCCAGCGTTGTTTTGCCTCCACTACGCTATCCAATGATCCATTTCAAGCAGACTTTGCCGAAAGTAGATTTCTTGACATTAGTCCTAAAATTGCCCATTTTATACCAGACTGGTTAGACTATTCGAGAGACAGGCTGCATCTACCTATCAATATTCTCCATCGCCAAGTGGAGAGAAAAAAACTCAGTCTGGACTTGATTTGGATCAAAAGGTGAAAGGTCAGTGTGCTGGCTGACTGCATACACCATCTTGCCTCAGTATTTTGTTTAGATAGTGAACTGAGGTACAGAACATTCCACCCTTCTGAATAAAGTGAATGTCGGTATTAAATAAACCTGCCAGATTTAAAAAAAAAATTTGTTCATGGGTTGTTGTCATCGCTGGCAAGGCCATCATTTATTACCCCTCCCTTATTTTCCTCGAGAAGGTAGGGGTCGTAATGTATTTGCTTCATGGGTTCTTTGCTGAAGAATTCATAGCAACACATTGCTATTAGCAGCTAGCTGGATTATTAGCAAAAGGTTTAACTATCAAACTGAACTCTGCCAGTTCATCCACCAGGTTCACAACTGCCTACATCGTGGAGAACCTGAATTCAATTAGCTGGGGTTTTATTGAGTCTTGTGAACACCACGTGACGGGGTGAGCCACTCACAGTGCAACAGCTCCACAGGCCTGTGAGCATGATCACATGTTACAGTGGTGAGCCGCCTTCTTGAACTGCTGCAGTCCATGTGCCCTCTTTGTCTGTTACTGTCCGTGCAAGCCATTTGGGACCCCGGCCATAGTTTAGCACAAACACTTTGTCCCCTATCTCATTCCACCTCCCCGTCGAATTTCGATCATGGTACTTGTTAGCTTTTGACGCTTAGCCTCAACAATTTCATGCATGTCTGGGAGGATTAACGAGAGCCTGGTCTTTAAGGTTCGTTTCATCAATAGTTGCGTGGGGGGAACCCCAGTCAACGAATGCGGACGAGATCTGTATGCCAGTAGCAGTCGCGACAGGCGGCTCGACAGCGTGGGACCTTGGATTCTGAGCATCCTTGTTTAATGATCTGCACTGCTTGCTCCGCCTGGCCATTGGAGGCCGGCTTGAAAGGTGCCGTCTTAAAAGGTGCCGTCTTAACGTGATTTATACGGTGGTCAACTATAAAATTGTGAAATTCTGCGCTGGTGAAGCACGGACCATTATCACTGACCAATATGTCAGGAATGCCGTGCATTGCAAACATGTTCTAAGGCTCTGCACAGTGGTGGAGGTGGTGCTCGAGTTTAAAATGGTGCACTCGATCCATTTTGAAAATGCATCAATGACTATGAGGAACATTTTGCCCATGAATGGGCCCGCATAGTCTACATGCATCCGCAACCACGGTTTGGTGGGCCAGGGCCAGGGGCTTAGGGGGGCCTCCCTGGGGGCATTACTGAGTTGGGCACAAATGGTGCACCGACGGACGCAGAGCTCCAAGTCCGCGTCAATGCCAGGCCACCAGACATGAGATCTGGCTATGGCCTTCATAAGGACGATCCCCGGGTGCTGGCGATGGAGCTCCGGGACAAATGCCTCCCTGCCTCGTAAGGGCATAACTACTCGGCTGCCCCACATCAGGCAGTCTGCCTGTAGTGAGAGTTCATGGATGCACCTATGGAAGGGTTTGACCTCCTCGGGGCAGGCATCGCGAGCCTCTGCCCAGTCACCGCTTAAAACGCATCTTTTAACTTGAGATAACGTGGGGTCGCTGGTCGTCCAGGCTCTGATTTGGCGAGCCGTCATGGGCGAACCTCTGGATTCAAAGGCATTGATTGCCATGACCATCTCACAGTCCTGTTCGTCGGACCCTTCTGTGGTTGCCAGGGGTAGCCTGCTAAGCGCATCTGTGCCTGGTCTGTGCCTTATCGTGTAGTCGTAAGCCGCCAGCATGAGTGCCCACTGCTGAATGCGCGCCGAGGCGTTGGTGTTGATTGCCTTGCACTCGGATAGTAGGGATGTGAGGGGTTTGTGGTTGGTTGCTAACGCAAACTTGGCCCCGAAAGGTTATTGGTGCATCTTTTTGACTCCGTACACGCACGCGAGCGCCTCCTTCTCAACCATACCGTACCCGCGCTCCGCCCGCGAAAGTGACCTGGAGGCATAAGCAACGGGCTGAAATTTACCCGCATAATTGACGTGCTGTAAAACGCACCCAACCCCGTACGCTGACGTATCACACGTAAGGACAAACTTTTTACCTGGGGCAAAAAAGGCTAAAACACTCTTGGAACATAGAAGGTTGCGTGCCTTATTGAAGGCATGTTCTTGGGTGTCCCCCCAAAACCAATCACACCCATTTCTGAGTAGCACGTGGAGAGGCTCCAGCAGCGTGCTCAAGTTCTGCATAAAGTTCCCAAAGTACTTGAGCAGCCTGAGAAAGACGCGCAGCTCCGAGACATTCCGGGGCCTGGGTGCCAGGCGAATCGCTTCGGTTTTGGATTCGTTTGGGCGGATTCCATCAGCGGCAATCCTTCTGCTCAAAAATTCAACCTCAGGCACGAGAAACAGACACTTGGATTTTTAACTCTTAGGCCTACCCGATCCAATCGACTTAGTACTTCCTCAAGATTGCGGAGATGAGAGTCGGTGTACCTGCCCGTGATGAGTATGTCATCTTGAAACACAACCGTCCCCGGGATGGACTTGAGCAGACTTTCCATGTTGCGCTGGAATATAGCAGCTGCTGACCTGATGCCAAATGGGCATCGATTGTACACAAAAAGGCCTCGATGTGTGTTGATGGTGGTGAGTAGCTGAGACTCTTCGGTCAGTTCTTGCGTCATATACGCAGATGTGAGGTCAAGTTTCGAGAAAAGTTTTCCTCCAGCCAATGTGGCAAATAGGTCCTCCGCTCTGGGCAGCGGGTATTGGTCCTGTAGGGAGACTCTGTTTATGGTAGACTTGTAATCCCCACAGATTCGCACGGATCCATCAGGCTTCATGACTGGGGCTTGCCCAGTCGCTGAATTCCACGGGAGAAATTATGCCTTCCCGCCGGTCCAGTTCGTTTTCAATCTTTTCCCTCATCACATAAGGCACAGCTCTAGTCTTGTGATGGACCGGTCTGGCATTCTGTGTGATGTAGATTCTAACTTTAGCCCCTTTGAAGGTGCCCACACCTGGCTGAAAGAGATGTTCAAAATGGTTTAGAACTGTTGAGCAGGAGGTCTGTTCCATTGATGACATGGCGTGAACATCATCCCATTTCCAATTAAGTTCTGCTAGCCAGCTTCTCCCCAACAGGGCTGGGAGATCCCTGGGGACAATCCACAGGGGAAGTCGGTTCACCGTCCCTTTGTGTGTGACTGAGAGCATGGCGCTGCCAAGGACTGGGACGATTTCTTTAGTATAGGTCCTTAGTTTGGTGTCGATCTTTGTGAGTTTTGGTCTGTTGCTTTTGTGCGGCCACAGCTGTTCAAATTGTTGAACGCTCGTGAGGGATTGACTGGCCCCCGTGTCCAGTTTCATGTTGACGGGTATCCCGTTGAGTAGAACCCTCATCATAATTGGAGGTGTCTTGGTATAAGAACAGTGGACATTGATCGTGTTAATCCGCTGTACCTCGGCGTCCCGTGCACTGTTCCAACTGTCTTCTGGTCCGCTTTCCGACCCTTCCGATTCGTATACCAGCCGAGCTGCTGTTTTTCTTCACATGCGAGCCAGATGCCCTGTGTAGTTGCAGTTTCTGCAAACGGCATGCTGAAATCGACACACCCTGGTTGAGTGCCTTCCCCCACATCTCCAGCTCAGACTGCTTCCATTTTTTCCGAAGGATGAGCTGTGTCTGGCTGATCTCCCTTGAGCTTCTCTCAATCTGTTGTTGATTGCTCGCATTGTGGGTTGATGAGGTGTGAGCGGCTGTTCATTTGGCCCTTGATTTTGATGGCTTCTGGCGCCACTGTCTGCTGTTGAAGGCCTGCTCTCCTGCCTTTGTCTGTGTTTGGGGGTAGCAGTTTGTTTCACAATGTGAACCCCTTGTTCCGATGCCTCGTTGGTTGTCGTACCCGAAGTACAGATCAGCCTCGTTTCCTCTTCGTCTGCCAAGAACGTCTGTGCGACCAGTGCTGCTACCTCTAGAGTCAAGTTCTTAGTCTCTATAAGCTTTCGGAATATGCCTGCGTGGCCTATTTCTTCAATAAAAAAGTCTCTCAGTACTTCTCTCCTCAGTTCATCGGGGAACTCACATAAACTAGCCAGCCTTCGAAGTTCCGCCACGAAGTCGGGTATGCTTTGGCCCACACAGCGTCTGTAGTTGTAGAACCTGTGTCTGGCCATGTACAGGCTGCTCGCTGGCTTCAGGTGGTCTCTCACCAGTGTGCTCAACTCCTCAAACGACTTTCTTGCTGGTTTCTCGGGTGCCAGCAGGTCTTTCATTAAAGCGTATGTTTTCGAGCCACTGCTGGTCAAGAGATGGGCTCTTCTCTTGTCTGTCTTATCGTCACCCAGCCAGTCTTTGGTCACAAAGCTTTGCTGGAGCCTTTCTATAAAGTCATCCCAATTGTCTCCAGCATTGTATTTCTCATCTGAGCTGTTGGTAGACATTCTGTGGATTCTGTAATCCCGTAACCTGTCGCCACTGTTAACATAAGAACATAAGAATTAGGAACAGGAGTAGGCCATCTAGCCCCTCTAGCCTGCTCCACCATTCAACAAGATCATGGCTGATCTGGCCGTGGACTCAGCTCCACTTACCCACCCGCTCCCCGTAACCCTTAATTCCCTTATTGGTTAAAAATCTATCTATCTGTGATTTGAATACATTCAATGAGCTAGCCTCAACTGCTTCCTTGGGCAGAGAATGCCACAGATTCACAACCCTGTGGGAGAAGAAATTCCTTCTCAACTCAGTTTTAAGTTGGCTCCCCCGTATTTTGAGGCTGTGCCCCCTAGTTCTAGTCTCCCCGACCAGTGGAAACAACCTCTCTGCCTCGATCTTGTCTATCCCTTTCATTATTTTAAATGTTTCTATAAGATTACCCCTCATCCTTCTGAACTCCGAGTAAAGACCCAGTCTACTCAATCTATCATCATAAGGTAACCCCCTCATCTCCGGAATCAGCCTCGTGAATCGTCTCTGTACCCCCTCCAAAGCTAGTATATCCTTCCTTAAGTAAGGTGACCAAAACTGCACGCAATACTCCAGGTGCGGCCTCACCAATACCCTATACAGATGCAGAAGGACCTCCCTGCTTTTGTACTCCATCCCTCTCGCAATGAAGGCCAACATTCCATTCGCCTTCCTGATTACCTGCTGCACCTGCAAACTAACTTTTTGAGATTCATGCACAAGGAGGCGTGGAGGTCGTCCTCTCGGCTTACGCCGATGACGTGCTCCTCGTGATAGAGGATCCCGCTGACCTGCGGAGGATGCGTGAGTGCCAGGAGATTTACTCGGCCGCATCCTCCGCCAGAATCAACTGGGAGAAATGTTCCGGACTCCTGGTGGGTCAGTGGCGGGTGGACTCCCTGCCGGAGGAGCTCAGGCCTTTTGCCTGGAGCACGACCCATCTCCTCTATCTGGGAGTCTACCTTAGCCCAGACGAGGGAGCCTGGCCGGCGAACTGGCAGGAGCTGGAGGCCAAGGTCGCCGCTCGCCTATGGCGCTGGACAGGACTGCTCCGAGTGCTGTCCTACAGGGGTCGAGCGCTAGTCATAAACCAGCTGGTGGCCGCAATGTTGTGGTACCGGCTGGTCACTTTGTCCCCTCCCTCTGCGTTTGTCGCCAAAATACAGAAGAAGCTGGTGGACTTCTTCTGGAACAACAGGAAGCACTGAGTCTCTGCCGCGGTCTTGAGTGTCCCGCTTGAGGAGGGCGGTCAGTCGTTGGTGTGCGTCAGCGCCCAACTCGCGACTTTCCGTCTTCAGACCCTGCAGAGATACCTTTACGTCGAGCCCCCTCCTAGGTGGTGCGCTCTGGCGACGTATTTCTTCCGCCAGCAGCGCGACCTCAACTACGACACGCAGCTCCTGTTTGTGAACTTGGGGGGTGCCAGGACCGCCCTCCGGGAGCTGCCTGTCTTTTACAGGGACCTCATCAGGGTCTGGAACAAAGTCTCCACCAAGCGCAGCTCTCTGCCGGCTGGAATGGCGGCCGTCCTGCAGGAGCCGCTGCTCGGGAATCCGTACCTCCACGACCGAGGTTTTATGTGGCGGTCGGAAGAGAGGGCTGTGGCTGGTGAGGTGACCAGGGTCAGGAACCTGCTCGATGGCGGAGGAGTGGGCTGGATGGCGCCAGGCACGCTGGCGCGGCGCCTAAATTCAGCCGACGTCCGCCGCGCGGCCGAAGCCATCGAGTCGCTAAAAACAGCTTTGGGCCCTGACTCCGTTAGGTGCATCGAGGAGGCTCAAGCACGTGGGGAGATCCCGTCCAAACTGACCCCCGTCCGGACGGAATTCCTCATCGGCGCCAAACCCCGGAACCTCCCTCGGGGGCCGATGCCTCACAACTTGAGCCGCCTCGGGGAAATCCCCTCCATGCCTTTCAGTTCCGCGCGGAGGGGTTTCCTGTACGGGCTGCTCTTGCACACTCTCAATTTTGCCATCCTCGCCGGCCGTCCGGACACGCCATGGCGTACCATCTTGCCGTCCGGAGGAAGCGGGGGTCCCCGATGGAGGGCACTCTACGCAGGGGTCCTCCCACTATTCATCGGGGACTTGGCCTGGAGGGTGGTGCACGGAGCAGTGCCGTGCAACAAATTTTTAAGCCGGTTCACGGACTCCCAGGCCGCCTGCAATTTCTGTGGTTTGGAAGAGTCCGTGTTCCATGTTTTTATGGAATGCACGAGGTTGCAGCCCCTGTTTTATTATTTGAAGGGGCTGCTCCTGAAATTCTGGCTGCACTTCAGTCCCACTCTCCTGATCTTTGGGCACCCTGTGCGGAGGGGAGCGGGTAGGTCCGAAGGCCTCCTCGTAGGACTGCTCCTGGGCACGGCCAAGGGTGCCATCAGCCGGTCCAGGCAGCGGGCAGTCGAGGGGGTCGTTCAACCTGACTGCCTGCCTCTCTTCCGCTCTTACATCTGGTCCAGGGTGTCCTTGGAGATGGAGCACGCGGTGTCCACCGGTACGCTCGCGGCCTTCCGCGAGAGGTGGGCACCGGAGGGACTGGAGTACATCATCACGCCCGGCAACCAAATTTTAATTTGATTTTACGTTTTAAAGTTTAATTTGTTTTAATTGCCGGTGCTTTTAGTGTCCCCCTCCCCTTTTATAGGGGGCACTGGAAAAAGGAAAATTTGATTTTAGTGCCCCAAAAAAAAAACAAAAAAAGGAAAAAAAAAAAGAGGGCCTTGTAAATGTCTGGTGTGTCATCCAGGGCGGGTGGCTCGATTAATGTTTTTGTTTTACAGGTAAACTCCAAAAAGAGTTTCATGCACAAGGACCCCCAGGTCCCTCTGCACTACAGCATGTTGTAATTTCTCCCCATTCAAATAATATTCTCTTTTACTGCTTTTTTTTCCCAAGGTGGATAACCTCACACTTTCCGACATTGTATTCCATCTGCCAAACCTTAGTCCATTCGCTTAACCTATCTAAATCTCTTTGCAGTCTCTCTGTGTCCTCCACACAACCCGCTTTCCCACTAATCTTTGTGTCATCTGCAAATTTTGTTACACTACACTCTGTCCCCTCTTCCAGGTCATCTATATATATTGTAAACAGTTGTGGTCCCAGCACCGATCCCTGTGGCACACCACTAACCACCGATTTCCAACCCAAAAAGGACCCATTTATCCCGACTCTCTGCTTTCTGTTCGCCAGCCAATTCTCTATCCATTCTAATACATTTCCTCTGACTCCGATTACCTTTACCTTCTGCAGTAACCTTTTGTATGGCACCTTATCGAATACCTTTTGAAAATCTAAATACACCACATCCATCGGTACACCTCTATCCACCATGCTCGTTATATCCTCAAAGAATTCCAGTAAATTAGTTAAACATGATTACCCCTTCATGAATCCATGCTGCGTCTGCTTGATTGCACTCTACCTATCTCGATGTCCCGCTATTTCTTCCTTCATGATAGTTTCAAGCATTTTCCCCACTACAGATGTTAAACGAACCGGCCTATCGTTACCTGCCTTTTCTCTGCCCCCTTTTTTAAACAGAGGCGTTACATTAGCTGCTTTCCAATCCGCAGGTACCTCCCCAGAGTCCAGAAAATGTTGGTAGATTATAACGAATGCATCTGCTATAACTTCCGCCATCTCTTTTAATACCCTGGGATGCATTTCATCAGGACCAGGGGACTTGTCTACCTTGAGTCCAATTAGCCTGTCCAGCACTACCCCCCTAGTGATAGTGATTGTCTCAAGGTCCTCCCTTCCCACATTCCTGTGACCAGCAATTTCTGGCATGGTTTCTGTGTCTTCCACTGTGAAGACCGAAGCAAAATAATTGTTTAAGCTCTCAGCCATTTCCACATTTCCCATTATTAAATCCCCCTTCTCATCTTCTAAGGGACCAACATTTACTTTAGTCACTATTTTCCGTTTTATATATCAGTAAAAGCTTTTACTATCCGTTTTTATGTTTTGCGCAAGTTTACCTTCGTAATCTATCTTTCCTTTCTTTATTGCTTTCTTAGTCATTCTTTGCTGTCGTTTAAAATGTTCCCAATCTTCTATTTTCCCACTAACCTTGGCCACCTTATACGCATTGGTTTTTAATTTGATAATCTCCTTTATTTCCTTGGTTATCCACGGCTGGTTATCCCTTCTCTTACCGCCCTTCTTTTTCACTGGAATATATTTTTGTTGAGCACTATGAAAGAGCTCCTTAAAAGTCCTCAACTGTTCCTCAATTGTGCCACCATTTAGTCTGTGTTTCCATTCTACTTTAGCCAACTCTGCCCTCATCCCACTGTCGTCTCCTTTGTTTAAGCATAGTATGCTTGTTTGAGACACTACTTCCTCACCCTCAATCTGTATTACAAATTCAACCATACTGTGATCACTCATTCCGAGAGGATCTTTTACTCGGAGATCGTTTATTATTCCTGTCTCATTGCACAGGACCAGATCTAAGATAGCTTGCTCCCTTGTAGATTCTGTAACATACTGTTCTAAGAAACAATCCCGTATGCATTCTATGAATTCCTCCTCCAGGCTACCCATGCGATTTGATTTGACCAATCGATATGTAGATTAAAATCCCCCATGATTACTGCCGTTCCTTTTTCACATGCCTCCATTATTCCCTTGATTATTGCCCATCCCACCGTGAAGTTATTATTTGGGGGCCTATAAACTATACACACCAGTGACTTTTTCCCCTTACTATCTTAATCTCCATTCACAATGATTCAACATTTTGTTCATTTGAACCAATATCGTCTCTCACAACTGCTCTGATATCATCCTTTATTAACAGAGCTACCCCACCTCCTTTCCCTTCTTGTCTATCTTGCCAAATTGTCAGATACCCCTGTATGTTTAATTCCCAGTCTTGGCCCCCCTGCAACCACGTTTCTGTAATGGCCACCAAATCATACCCATTTGTAATGATTTGTGCTGTCAACTCATTTACTTTATTTGGAATGCTGCATGCGTTTAGGTAGAGTGTTTTAATACTAGGTTTTAAACCATGATTTTTAGTTTTGACCCCTCCTGCAGCCCCTTTACATTCAGGGGCCCTTTTTGTTTTTTGCCTTGGGTTTCTCTGCCCTCCACTTTTACTCATCTCCTTTCTGTCTTTTGCTTTTGTCTCCTTTTTGTTTCCCTCTGTCTCCCTGCATTGGTTCCCATCCCCCTGCTATATTAGTTTAACTCCTCCCCAACAGCACCAGCAAACACTCCCCCTAGGACATTGGTTCTGGTCCTGCCTAGGTGGGACCAGTCCGGTTTGTACTGGTCCCACCTCCCCCAGAACCGGTTCCAATGCCCCAGGAATTTGAATCCCTCCCTGCTGCACCACTGCTCAAGCCACATATTCAACTGAGCTATCCTACGATTCCTACTCTGACTAGCACGTGGCACTGGTAGCAATCCTGATATGACTACTTTTGAGGTCCTACGTTATAATTTATCTCCTAGCTCCTTAAATTCGTCTCGTAGGACCTCATCCCTTTTTTTACCTATATCGTTGGTACCAATGTGCACCACGACAACTGGCTGTTCTCCCTCCCTTTTCAGAATGTCCTGCACCCACTCCAAGACATCCTTGACCCTTGCACCAGGGAGGCAACATACCATCCTGGAGTCTCGGTTGCGGCCGCAGAAACGCCTATCTATTCCCCTTACAATCGAATCCCCTATCACTATCGCTCTCCCACTCTTTTTCCTGCCCTCCTGTGCAGCAGAGCCAGCCACGGTGCCATGAACTTGGCTGCTGCTGCCCTCCCCTGAGGAGTCATCCCCCTCAACAGTACTCAAAGCGGTGTATATGTTTTGCAGATTAAGTCCTGACTATAATGTACAGACTTACACGAGACACGTGCTGAAGTCAAGGTCACTCAGGACCTGCACCTTTAATTCCAGCTCTCCAATGCTGCACTTGCCTGAGACCTCCCTTTATATACCACAGTGGGACAGGTAGTGAGTGTCTCCTGCAAGTGCATCCCTGGTGGTAAGGTATGCTTATTGGTCCAGGTTATATCCAGTTACATTCATGTATAGCATGGTAATATACAGTTATATACAGTAATGTGAGATACATGAAAATGCAGGTTACAAAGAGTTAAATTCATAACAGTTAGGATCTGGAATGCGTTGCCTGAGAGGGTGGTGGAGGCAGATTCAATCATGGCTTTCAAAAGGGAGTTGGATTAGTACCTCAAAGAAAAAAAAAATGCAAGGTCACGGGGAAAGGAGTGGGACTAGCTGAAGTGCACTTGCAGAGAGCCGAATAGCCTCCTTCCATGCTGTAACCATTCTAGGATTCCAGGACTACAAATCCAAGAGTGGAGAGGGGAAATTTATTTTAAAGCGGACTGCTGATCAATGTGGTTTGAATCAAGCAGTCGCTGCTCATCAGATGTGATTCAATTCCTTACATCTAGTGGTTTGCAGATCGAACATGTTAAGATCCTTGTTCACAGCACATTATTCTTCCAGGTGACTACCTTTATCTGCTGTAGTTATCTCCTGTTCCATAAATGGAAAATAGCAGAACCAATATCCGTGGCATCACAAGTGATTTGAGAGCTTCATCTCCATCTGTATTCCAGGGGTAAATAGAACAGGTACGGCAATTGCGGGAATTGCTGCACTCGGAAAGAGATGTCATTGATTTGATGGACCAAGGTGATAGTTTATTTTTCAACGCCGTTTTGAGAAGCAGTGTTGAAGACTAATATAAAAGTGGCATTTTTACAGATTGACAGCCAAAGCCAATTTGCCTAGAGTGAACTTGGCTTCGCAGAAACAGTGTTTGAAATAGAGAAAAAATTCCAATGTCACACTTCACTTATCATGTAACTGAATGGAGTAAAAAGCCTGACGTAATGAAGTTACTGTCCATTCAGCATGAAAATTTGAATGGTATTTTCCATTGTTTAGCTCCCAGGACCTATGCAGCATGCTTCACTGATCAATGGGTACAGTGCCTCCGAGCACAAAGCGTTCAATGCAAGATCACATCTCTCTTCCCTTGTTAAACGGCTCAAGCTTCGGAAGAGTCTGTTTATGTATCCAGCTCTACCTCACTATCTCTCTGGTCAAAAACAACAACTTGTATTTATTTAGCGCCTTTAATGTAGTGAAACATCCCAAAGCACTTCTCAGGAGTATTATGAGAATAAAATAATTAACACTGAGCGACATATGGAGAAATTACGGCAGATGACCAAAAGCTTGGTCAAAGAGGTAGGTATTGAGGAGCGTGTTGAAGGAGGAAAGAGAGGTAGCGAGGCGGAGAGGTTTAGGCAGGGAGTTCCAGAGCTTGGGGCCCAGGCAGCTGAAGGCACGGCCACCGATGGTTGAGCGATTATAATCAGGGATGCTCAAGAGGGCAGAGTTAGAGGAGCGCAGACATCTCAGGGGGTTGTGCGGCTGGAGGAGATTACAGAGATAGGGAGGGGCGAGGCCATGGAGGGATTTGAAAATAAGGATGAGAATATTGAAATCCATAGATCTTCATTCCTTCTCGCCTGTTGCATTTCTTTAATTTTTCCTGTAGCCTTCTATTATCCTTCCGTCATCACTTGAGGCAACACATTAATTTGAATCTCTGTAACTCATCAATTCTTCAGCTGTCTTAAGATATAGGTCACCTTTACTCTGTCGATGTTGACGATGCTCTACCTTCCCCTGTCAACCACTAATTCAATATCCATCTTGTTCCTGATTTACAACGCAATCAGCCTCCTTCTCGGTGCAACTAAACTGCTGATCTTATGATACCTGGTTGCGGCAAACTAGGTTTCATTTTAAATGATAATAAATAAAAAGAGTGAGGTGCTGAACTGTTGCCTCAAAACCATGAGGGTGATAGTGACAGAGGTTGTGAATTCAGAACACAGAAGAAGAAAGTAAAGAAAGAAAAGAAAGGAAAGAAAAGAAAGGAAAGAAAAGCAAAGTAACAACAAGAGAAAGAAGGATAGAAAGGAAGGAGAGAAAGGAAGGGGAGAAAGGAAGGAGAGAAAGGAGAGAAAGGAGAGAAAGGAAAGAAAGGAAAGAAAGGAAGGAAGGAAGGAAGGAAAGAAATACTTAGATTTATGCAGTGCATTTCATGACCACCAGACATCTCAAAGCGCTTCACAGCCAATGAAGTACTTTTGAAGTGTAGTCACTGTTGTAATGTAGGAAATGCGGGAGCCAATTTGCGCACAGCAAGCTCCCACATTGTGATAATGACCAAATAATCTGTTTATTTTTTATTTGTGCTTTGTTTTGATTTGTGAAAAGTGAAAGATCTTAATTGTGCAGCTAAGGAAAGAAAGCAACTGTACTCACCATTTTCAATCCTCACCCACAACATAAAATCTGAGTGATTTACATTTCCTGTTATTTATTTCTCTCGTGCTGTTCTCTGGACAATTTAAAAAAGAATGTGTCTTCGGGATGATAGCAATACTGCAAGGATCCATTTATTATCTGTTGTTTATGGTCTGACACCTGGATGGCTTGCCAGTCCATTTCAGATGCTACTAAAAGTCACCAACATAGTGTGAGACTGGAGTCACACAGGGCCACATTGAGCAGGGGAGTAAATTCCCCAGAAGGACATTCGTGAACCAGTTGGGTGTTTACAATAAATTGCCCTTCGCTGGAAACAGGGTGCACCTACCAGTTTTGTTATGTTCTGGCCACCGCAATGGATGCAGCGGCCTATCCGGCGAAATTCAGCTCTTCGCATTTTTTTTCGAGCGGGCTGGAAGTCGATCACAAATGGGGGACAGAAGTGGGGTCGGGACGGAGTGACCGTCACCAGTGGAGCAAAAGTCGGGGTGGGACAGAGTCTCTGCCGCAGTCAGTCATTAGCGCCGAGCTGGTGACATCATCACATTGGCGCATCAGCACGTCTCTCCCCTTCAGTTACAGGAGAGGGCCGGTGCGAATTCTGCGTTTATTTTAGTTAGGTCCACTGGGCCACTAGGGAGGGTTTTGGCCAGGCCAGCGGCCTGGCATCCAAAACGGGGTGCCAGGCTGCCTGCTGGCGGCCTGGCCGAACCCGGGGGCATAATTGTCGAGCCGACATGGCAGTCGGCCGACAATAAAAAATTTAATACCTCCCCTTTAAGGACGGCCGCACTGCCGGCCAACAAGGAGCGCACCGACACAAAAAGCTGTCGGGGGCACCGGCCAGCGGCCGGAAGACTTTCTCCATGGAATTTCACTTCCAGGGCGGGACATCGGCGGTGCGCTTCCTGATGATGCAAGTAGGAGGCTTTGGCAGCAGCGAGGCAGAGACGGGAGGAGCGAGGCGGATATGGTCACCGCCGGTAAAATGCTTGAGGGCAATTGCATGAACAACGGACATTCCATGAAAAATCAGCGGCCATTCCGCCATGATCCTTGGCCGCTGCTTTGCCAGAGGCCTTAACAAAATGGGGAGTTTCGGCCCCCAGATGTCATGGTCATTTTATTTTCCAACTTGCCATGTTGGGATTATTTTAGAAATTAGGGATACACACAAATGTAAGTGGTTACACTAATTAAATTGTGACGTGAATAATACTGTGTGTAGATGATTGTATTAGAACTCGAGACAAGTAAGGGGTTAATGTATAAGTTATGTTTTATTGGAACTGCTTAAGTTTTGTTTTCCTGGAAAATGAGTATGAGATAAAAGACTCGAGTGTTGGGAGGACAGGGCCGGATGTTTTAAGGGGAAGACAGTCCCTCAAAACCATGATTGGTCAAGTACAGAACACTTGTGTAATGGTTGTAAGGATCCCTGATAGGTGAGAGACAACATGAGGGTTGGCCTTTTTCCATGAGTTAAACAAAGAACTCGACATGCCATTGGGGACCTTGTATTAAGGGGAATCTCTATAGGTTAAATAGTCCTGTCCATACTATACCCCAGATCCACCCCGAAAAAGAAAACAAAAGCAAAACCCGAAAAGTCCCTGGCGCAGATGGTGGAGTGAAGAGCTCCCGAGGGTCCATGCGGACTCTGGTCTAATACTCTTGGGTAGTTCAGGAAGAGAGAAGAAGAAGAAGAGATGTTCGCCCACGCCAGCCGTCTGTCCAATCAGGGCCGATACTTGCTACTTGTCATGGTCGTATGTTTTTGGTGTATAACTAATGTGTTATGTTCCGTCCTAAACTCAGATTGAACACAATATACTCACCTTATAGTGCTCGATCCTGATTATTTGCAAGACCAGAAATAAGTTAATCTTAGTAATTATGAACTCTCACAATCTCTGGGTTGCTAGTCCAGTACCATAACCACAAGGCTATTGTAACCACACTTGTCATCTCTCAATACGTTTAGCTTTATGGTGGTTTGTTAGCATAGTTTATCAGGGTATCATCTCAAGAATATAGAATTTTGCACAAGGTGACTTCCCAATCACAGCTAAAACTTTCAAGGGCATCTTATAATTTGTAATAAGTTGGATGAATTAACTGCGCAGAGAGCTGTTAACGGATATCATGTAATTGGGATTACGGAGACATGGCTCCAGGGTGACCAAGGCTGGGAACACAACATCCAGGTGTATTCAATATTCAGGAAGGATAGATAGAAATGAAAAGGAGGTGGGGTAGCGTTGCTGGTTAAAGAGGAGATTAACACAATATTAAGGAAGGACATTAGCTTGGATGATGTGGAATCTGTATGGGTAAAGCTGCAGAACACCAAAGGGCAGAAAACTCTAATGGGAGTTGTGTACAGACCACCAAACAGTAGTAGTGAGGTTGGGGATGACATCAAACAGGAAATTAAGGATGCATGCAATAAAGGTACAGCAGTAATCATGGGTGACTTTAATTTACATATAGATTGGGCTAACCAAACTGGTAGCAATACAATAGAGGAGGATTTCCTGGAGTGTATAAGGAATTGTTTACTAGACCAATATGTTGAGGAACCAACTGGAGAACTGGCCATCCTAGACTGGATGTTGTGTAATGAGAGAGGATTAATTAGCAAACTTGTTGTGCGAGGACCCTTGGGGAAGAGTGACCATAAAATGGATGAATACTTCATTAAGATGGAGAGTGATACAGTTAATTCAGAGACTAGGGTCCTGAACTTAAAGAAAGGTAACTTTTATGGTATGAGATGTGAATTGACTAGGATAGACTGGCGAATTATACTGACGGTGGATATGCAATGGCAGACATTTAAAGATCACATGGATGAACTTCAACAATTGTACATCCCTAGCTGGCGTAAAAATAAATTGGGGACGGTGGCTCAACTGTGGCTAACAAGGGAAATTAGGGATAGTGTTAAATTCAAGGAAGAGGCACATAAATTAGCCAGAAAAACAGCAAACCTGAGGATTGGGAGGAATTTAGAATTTAGTAGAAGAGGACAATGGGTTTAATTAGGAGGGAGAAAATAGAGTATGAGAGCAAAACCTGACTGCAAAAGCTTCTATAGATAGAAACATAGAAACTTAGCAAATAGGTGCAGGAGTAGGCCATTCGGCCCTTCGAGCATGCACTGCCATTCAATAAGATCATGGTTGATTATCTTTCAGTACCCCTTTCCTGCTTTCTCTCCATACCCCTTGATCCCCTTAACCGTAAGAGCCGTATATAACTCCCTCTTGAATATATAAGAACATAAGAATTAGGAACAGGAGTAGGCCATCTAGCCCCTCGAGCCTGCTCCGCCATTCAACAAGATCATGGATAATCTGGCCGTGGACTCAGCTCCACTTACCCGCCCGCTCCCCGTAGCCCTTAATTCCCTTATTGGTTAAAAATCTATCTATGAAGAGATATGTGAAGAGAAAAAGATTAGTGAAGACAAATGTAGTCCTTTGCAGTCAGAATCAGGTGAATTTATAATGGGGAACAAAGAAATAGCAGACCAATTGAACAAATACTTTGGTTCTGTCTTCACTAAGGAAGACACAAATAATATTTTGGAAATACTAGGGGACCGTGGGTCTAGCAAGAAGGAAGAACTGAAGGAAATCCTTATTAGTCAGGAAATTGTGTTCGGGAAATTGATGGGATTAAAGGCCAATAAATCCCTAGGGCCTGATAGTCTGCATCCCAGAGTACTTAAGGAAGTGGCCCTAGAAATAGTGGACATATTTGGTGGCCATTTTCCAACAGTCTATAGACTCTGGATCAGTTCCTATGGATTGGAGGGTAGCTAATGTAACACCACTTTTTAAAAAAGGAGGGAGAGAGAAAACAGGGAATTATAGACCGGTTAGCCTAACATCGGTTGTGGAGAAAATGTTATTAAAGATGTAATAGCAGCGCATTTTAAGCAGTGACAGGATCGGTCCAAGTCAGCATGGTTTTATGAAAGGGAAATCATGCTTGACAAATCTTCTAGAATTTTTTGAGGATGTAACTAGTAGAGTGGACAAGGGAGAACCAGTGGATATGGTGTATTTGGACTTTCAACAGGCTTTTGACAAGGTCAACCACAAAAGATTAGTGTACAAAATTAAAGCACATAGTATTGGGGGTAATGTATTGACTTGGATAGAAAACTGGTTGGCAGACAGGAAGCAAAGAGTAGGAATAAATGGGACCTTTTCAGAATAGCAGGCAGTGACTTGTGGGGTACCGCAAGGTTCAGTGCTGGGAACCCAGCTATTTACATTAATGATTTAGATGAAGGAATTGAATGTAATATGTCCAAGTTTGAGAAGAACTATGAATAGGATGCTAAGAGGCTGCAGGGTGACTTGGACAGGTTAGGTGAGTCGGCAAATGCATGGCAGATGCAGTATAATGTGGATAAATGTGAGGTTATCCACTTTGGTGACAAAAACAGGAAGACAGAATATTATCTGAATGGTGACAGATTAGGAAAAGGGGAGGTGCAACGAGACCTGGGTGTCATGGTACATCAGTCATTGAAAGTTGCATGCAGGTACAGCAGGCGGTGAAGAAGGCAAATGGCATGTTGGCCTTGATAGCGAGAGGATTTGAGTATAGGAGCAGGGAGGTCTTACTGCAGGTGTAGAGGGTCTTGGTGAAGCAACACCTTGAATATTGTGTACAGTTTTGGTCTCCTAATCTGAGGAAGGACATGCTTGCTATTGAAGGAGTGCAGCGAAGGTTCACCAGACTGATTCCCAGGATGGCAGGACTGATTTATGAAGAAAGACTGGATCCACTAGGTTTATATTCACTGGAATTTAGACGAATGTGAGGGGATCTCATAGAAACATTTAAAATTCTGACGGGATTGGACAGGTTAGATGCAGGAAGAATGTTCCCGATGGGAAGTCCAGGACCAGGGGTCACAGTCTGAGGATAAGGGGTAACCCATTTAGGATTGAGATGAGGAGAAACTTCTTCACTCAGAGAATTGTGAACCTGTGGAATTCTCTACCATAGAAAGTTGTTGAGGCCAGTTCATTAGATATATTCAAAAGGGAGTTAGATGTAGCCCTTACGGCTAAATGGATCAAGGGGTATGGAGAGAAAGCAGGAATGGGGTACTGAAGTTGCATGATCAGCCATGATCATATTGAATGGTGGTGCAGGCTCGAAGGGCCGAATGGCCTACTCCTGCACCTCTTTTCTAAGTTTCTATGTAAAAGTAAAAATTGAAGTGCAAATTAATCTGCTCTGCTGCCATGCAACTCATAATGACTGACTCAAGGGCAACATACACAGAGACCTTATGACAGGGTACCTTCTTGGGCAGGCAATCAGGGAATTGTGCGTGGCAGTGTAAACAACTTATATGCTTTCCTTTTGGAGGGCGAGAGGAAAAGGACCAACGTGGAACCAAGTAAAATGGTTTCCTTCCTTCCCTGTAAAATTGTCTGAAAATAAGATCACTAACTCTGAAATATATGGTGTTTGGTTCTTCCATTTTGATTTGCCATGTTGCTGCAGCAAATTGGAATGAGGAAAGGCCATTTGGCCCATTCCCTTGACATACAATATTCCCCATCATGAGATCTATCCAAACCACTCAATGTGCTAAGGGAGGCGACTATCCAGCCAACCATAACTAATCATTCAAGATGATGAAACTATAAATTTTCTCTCTGACCCCCAGATTAATCAAGGGACACTCCAGAGCAGTAATCCAGCTCAATGCTCAGTGGGTAGCACTCTCACCGCTTGGTCAGAAGGTCGTGGGTTCAAGTTCCACTCCAGGGACTTGAGCACAACAATCTAGGCTGACATTCCAATGCAGTACTGAGGAAGCGCTGCATTGTCAGAGGTGCCATCTTTTGGATGAGTTGTTAAGCTGAAGCCCTGTCTGCCCTCTCAGGTGGACATAAAAGATTTCATGGCACTATTTTGAAGAAGAGCAGGGCAGTTATCCCAGGTGTCCTGGCTAATATTTATCCCTCAATCTACATCACTAAAAACAGATTATCTGACCATTTACATTGCTGTTTGTGGGAACTTGCTGTGTGTACATTGGCTGCCGCATTTCCTACAGTACAACAGTGACTACACTCCAAAAGTACTTCATTGGTTGGAAAGCGATTTGGGATGTCTGGTGGTCGTGAAAGGCACAATGTATATACATACACACACACACACACACACACGTCTTTCTTTTTCAACTTTACACTTAAAGTTTTGATCAGTTGCATTCCACAGATGATCCATCCACGGTTGTAGCAGAAGGTGATTTATAAGGATGGATATAGAGGATGAGATACTCTGTATAACATTCCCTTTGGGATTTTCAAATAGGATAGGCAGCTCTGTTGATTTAGAGGTAAATTACTATCTCAGACCTAAATTTGTTCTGGGTCTGTCTCAATTTAGCATCTGATCTGGGACAGTGGTAGAGTTGCTACAATTTATAGAACTATAGAATGGTACAGCACAGAGGAGGCCATTCAGCCCATCAAGTCTTTGGGTTTTTCAAAAAGCAATTCCACTCCCCCTCTCTTTTCACATATCCCTTTTTTTCTTCTTCAAGTATTTATCCCATTCCCTTTTAAAGGCTACTATTGAATCTGTATCCACCACGCTATCAGGCAGTGCATTCCAAATCCTAACCACTCGTTGCGTAAAAATGTTTCTCCTCATGTCACCTTTTGCCAATCACCTTAAATCTCTGCCCGCTCCTTATCGACACTTCAGATACTGGAAAGAGTTTTTCTTTATTTACTTGATCTAAATCCTTCATGGTTTTAAACACCTCTATCAAGTCACCTTTTAGTCTTCTCTGTCCAAGGATAACAACCTCAGCTTCTCTAGTCTATCTATATAATGGTAATCCATCATCCCTGGAACCCTTCTAGTAAATATCTTTCTGTACCCTCACCAAAGCCTCTAATCCTTCCTAAAGTGTGGTGCCCAGAATTGGACACAATAGGTTTAGCGTGATAGTTGGCAGAAGTTCCCTGGAATAGAGAAGGTAAAATCTGCCAGGGTTTCTCACTTCTGACTCCTATCCAATGACCCCTGGAAGTGTCTATTTGTGGACAAAATGCAACAACAGGATTGGGCTTGGCAGTGATGCCCTAGACGATCAGATAGCCAGCTGGCATTGACTATCAAGGTTCACTTTTGGGTGAAGTACTGGAATTGTATCCCAACAATGTAATCAATGCCGACAGAAGAAGGGGAAAGATTTTGAAAAAAAATAGTCGAGTTGAGAAAAACTGGCTGTTGGGTCAATGGGCCGAATTACTTTTTGTCTTCCCATTTCTTAAAGTTTGAAGAAAAGAAACACGAGGAGTTTAATAATTTATTAAAGTCATTAGTGTGAGTTTATCAAACAGTACCGGGCTGTGCTGCATCCAATAACTCACACGCAGTTAATCTCGAGCTCAAGCATTCAATTATTGATATGCCTTGTTCTCAGAGCTTGTTTTATCGGATCTGAATTACTTTTAATTCAAATCAATGACGACCTTTTTGCACGGACGTGATAGGTCACTCACACTCATGATGAGCTGAAGGATCTCCTTCTGTGCTGTTTCAGCGATTTTCTATAGGGCGACAAGCACAAAAAGGGGTGTTGCCATTGATTCTACCTCCTCTCCCACAGAAGCAACAACCCACACTTAATGTAATTTTTATATCATAGAATCTTAGAAATTTACAACACGGAAGGAGGTCATTTCGGCCCATTGTGTCCGCGCCGGCCGACAAAGAGCTATCCAGCCTAATCCCACTTTCCAGCTCTCGGTCCACAGCCTGCAAGTTACGACACTTCAAGTGTACATCCAAGTACTTTTAAATGTGGTGAGGGTTTCTGCCTCTACCATCCTTTCAGGCAGTGAGTTCCAGACCCCCATGAAGAAATTTCCTCTCAAATCCCCTCTAAACCTCCTACCAATTACTTTAAATCAATGCTCCCTGGTTGTTGATCCCTCTGCTAAAGGAAATAGGACCTTCCTATCCACTCTATCTAGGCCCCTCATAATTTTATACACCTCAATAAGGTCTCTCCTCAGCCTCCTCTGTTCCAAAGTAAACAACCCCAGCCTATCCAACCTTTCCTCGTTGCTAAAATTCTTCAGTCCGGGAAACATCCTCATAAATCTCCTTTGTACCCACTCTAGTGCAATCACATCTTTCCTGTAATGTGGTGACCAGAACTGAATGCAGTACTCTAGCTGTGGCCTAACTCGTCTTTTATACAGTTCAAGCATAAAGGGGTAAGCCATTTAGGACCGAGATGAGGAGAAACTTCTTCACCCAGAGAGTGGTGAACCTGTGGAATTCTCTACCACAGAAACTAGTTGAGGCCAATTCACTAAATATATTCAAAAGGGAGTTAGATGAAGTCCTTACTACTCGGGGGATCAAGGGTTATGGCGAGAAAGCAGGAAGGGGGTACTGAAGTTTCATGTTCAGCCATGAACTCATTGAATGGCGGTGCAGGCTAGAAGGGCTGAATGGCCTGCTCCTGCACCTATTTTCTATGTCTATGTTTCCTGCTCTTATATTCTATGCCTTGGCTAATAAAGGCAAGTATTCCATATGCCTTCTTAACAACCTTATATATAACCACCTTATATATTCCAAAAACAAAACTTGTAATCCCTCCCTGCATTACTGAGGTTTCTCTGTCCACTGTTTCTGCAAAAGGACTTTGCACATGACAAACAAAATAAATTCAATGGGCCAAAATGGAGAAAGGAGGAATTTAATTCATTGCTAGTATCACACAGTGAGATTTCAACCCATTCATGCGATAAGATTCAGTCAACTGAAAATTAATATTTTGGATGTTAGGGATTATATATTATTCTGTTGGATAGTTTAACTGATAAAAGGGGTTAATCCACTGGTAAAATAGTAGATGAAGGAATGCTTTGCATGTATTGGACATTCGACCACCAATGGTCATTTCTAGGTTCATATATATTTTTAAAATTCGTTCATGGAATGTGGGTATCGCTGGCAAGGCCAGCATTTATTGCTCATCCTTAATTGCCCTTGAGAAGATGGTAGTGAGCCGCCTTCTTGAACCGCTGCAGTCCATGTGGTGAAGGTATTCCCACAGTGCTGTTAGGGAGGGACTTCCTGGATTTTGACCCAGCGACGACGAAGGAATGACGATATATTTCCAAGTCGGGACGGTGTGTGACCATGAGGGGAACTTGCAGGTGATGGTGTTACCATGCGCCTGCTGCCCTTGTCCTTCTAGGTGGTAGAGGTCGCAGGTTTGGGAGTGCCACCATCTTGTAAATGGTACACACTGCAGCCACAGTGAGCCAATGGTGGTGGGAGTGAATGTTTAAGGCGGTGGATGGGGTGCCAATCAAGCATTTTGTAG
Source organism: Pristiophorus japonicus (assembly GCF_044704955.1). NCBI lineage: Eukaryota > Metazoa > Chordata > Chondrichthyes > Pristiophoridae > Pristiophorus > Pristiophorus japonicus. The sequence goes on from NC_091989.1 coordinate 181,121,251, forward strand.
TACAGGTTGAACCTCTCTTATCTTGGACTCCGTTATCAGGCACCACCCCTCGTCCGGGGCCATTTCCGGCCGCCGGGTGGAACATGCACAGAACGCGACCGTCAAAATCTTACTCACCAATATAATCTTTCTCCTCAATCAGCCGCTTCATCCTCGTCGCCCTGCTGGAACTATTGTAACCACACTCCTCGAGCCTGCCACTCCTCCATACAGCGCTCCCTCGGGGGAGTCGGGCCGACTGTTCTGAAGCCCGCCAGCTCTTCGATGCCCGCCGACTGCTCCGCGGCCTGCCGACTCTTCAGGGTCTGCCGGGGCCCACCGAATTTCCAGGGCCCGCCGGCTTGCCGGGGCCCACCGACTGATCCGAAATCCCTCCGGTTCTTCTGGGTCTGCCGGCTCTTCGGGGCCCACCGACCTGCCGACTCTTCAGGGCCCCCTGCACACTGATTGGCTGACTGACTAACTGACAGTCAGTCCAACCAATCGGCACACACACATACTTACCCCAACAACAGCACTTAAAGGCGTTGTCCACCTAAACACGTGACCTCCCTTCATCCGGCAAAATCCCTTGTTCAGGACAGGTCAGGTCCCGAGGGTGCCAGATAAGGGGGGTTTAAACTGTATCTCAATGATGTGGGACAGAACTTTCAACTTTAGCAGAGTCACAAAAGGGCCATCCCTCCATCCCGCAACCCACCACAGTTTTATGTTCCATTGACTTCAACGGAAGTTGCAAATTGGAATCATAGAATCATACAGCACATAATGAGGCCATCCAGCCCATTGTGCCTATGCCAGAGCTATCCAAATAGTTCCACTCCCCTGCTCTTTCCCCGTAGACCTGCAATTTTTTCCTGTTCAAGTATTCATGCAGTTCCCTTTTGAAAGTTACTATTGATACTGTTTCCAAACCCGTTTCAGGCAGTGCATTCCAAATCCTAACTCGCTGGTTAACCCAAATTCTCCTCTTCTCCCTTCTGGTTCTTTTGCTAATTATCGTAAACCTGTGTCCGCTGGTTACCGAACCTCCTGCCAGTGAAAACAGATTCTCCCTATTTACCCACACAAAACCCTTCATAATTGTAATCATCATCATCATAGGCAGTCCCTCGAAACGAGGATGACTTGATTCCACGCCAAAAAAAAAAGGATGAGTTCACAGGTGTTTCGAATGAAGAACCCAAACTACATCCTGAAAGGTGGAAGATGTCTGTGCGTGGATTTTTTTAACGTGTGGTGGCCGTTGCACACCAGCCACCACACGGGCTTGACAGAGCTAGGCCTTGATCCAGTGGCACGGGTTAACCAGGGCGACTGGAGACCTGCTCTGCCGCACGGACCTAGAGCGCACACATATATCGCAGTGTGGGCTGGCCCGTGCTGCCCCTGGGTCCCTGGCCCTGAACTCACGCTTCCCCTGACCCCCGATCACATCCCTCCACAGTCTCTTGCTGCTCCTGCTGCATCTGCCCACGCTCCAATCACCGACTTGGACCTTGCTGACGTCACTCTTCGCTGTTGTCGCCCTCCTGCACCAGCTCGCTCTGCACCTTGCAGTTGCATGCCTCTAATTGTAAACACCTCTATTAAATCTCCCCTTAACCTTCCCTGCTTTAAGGATAAACAGTCCCAGCTTCTATCGTCTCCCCTAATAATTGAAGTTCTGTCCAGAGTCTTATCCCTGTTAATTGCATGACTCTCTTTGAAGGGCCAATGATGTGCTCCAGCTCTCTCATTATATAACATTCTTCCTACATTACAACAGTGACTACACTTTAAAAGTATTTTGTTGGCTGTAAAGCGCACTGAGACATCCTGAGGTCATGAAAGGCGCCACATACATGCAAGTTATTTCTTTACTGGGGAAAAATAAATAAATTATTGTATTTCTATCGCGCCTTTCACAATCACCAGATGTCCCAAAGTGCTTTACAGCCAATTAAGTACTTTATTGAAGTGTAGTCACTGTTGTAATGTAGGAAATGTGGCAGCCAATTTGCACACAGCAATATCTTACAAACAGCAATGTGATAATGAACAAATAATCTGTTTTAGTAATGTTGATTGAGGGATAAATATTAGGCAATAAACTAGAGATAATTCCCCTGCTCTTCTTCAAAATAATGCCATGGGATCTTTTATAACCACTTGAGAGAGCAGACAGGACTTCAGTTGACATCTCATCTGAAAGACAGCATGTCTGACAGTGCATTGGAGTGTCAACCTCGATTTCTATGTTCAAGTCTCTGGAGTGAGACTTGAATCCATGATCTTCTGGCCCCAAGGTGAGTTTGCTACCCACTGAGCCATGGTTGGCATACAGGGAGTAAGAATCCCAGGGAACACAAGGTGGGAAATTACAGCTTGTGATTTCTCTTAGAATCATAGAAGGTTACAGCACAGAAGGAGGCCATTCGACTTTGAAAAAGCAGTTGTGCTGAGTTCCACCTCCATTTTGCAATGTTTGATTTTAATGAATGGAAGTGCCTGCAATTTCCGACCATGTTCGCTGGAACCTCAGCCTTGCTTCCTGTGGACATGTTTGAATCAGAATTACAGCGAGATCACCAATTGTGTAAACTGTTCACTTAGAATTAAAAAGTCAAACTCGTGTCTCGCAGCCAATTTATTCAGCAACCTAAACTAAATAGAAAAAGGCCATGAACAATTCTTTATTTAGATTTAATGTAGAAATGGTTATAAGAATATATAAAGTTTAATAATGGGCCGAAAATTGCAGCCTCTCCAGGTGCATGCGATACGCATGTGCCAAGAACGGGCTTTTCCGATCTGTCAAAATGTCTTTTGCCAGATCACATGCATCCTCGGGAGAAGGACATCGGCGGGGCAGAGAGTGTGCTATTTGCCCAACTCTTGCACAACGAATGTCCTTCAAACTCTTACGCCTGGTAAAAGCAAGCGTATAACGTACTTTTACCCGCATAAGAGTTTTAAAATATAGACAAATTAAATTTAATCATTCATTTTTATGTTAAAGACCCTGCCCATTAAGGTAAGTTTATTTCAACTCTATTAAAACACTTAAAAAAAAAATTCAAAACAAGAATATTTTTTCTAAAACATTTAATTACATTCAATTTCAATTAATTTTAAATACGTGAGTTTTTAAAAAATGTATTGTGTTGTGGGAGCCTGTACAAACGGAGTTCCCATTATTCAAATGAGAATGCTAGATGTTCATCGATGGTCCAGGCCCACGTGATCCCAGCATACTAACCTGGAGGACATGTTCCCGTGCGCTGGACTGTGAATGGAGGCCTCCGACCACAATCCCACGTTCTTCCGGGACCACTATGTATTTTCGTTAAAAAATCTCGGATCGGAGGCGTTCGTCCGAAAGAAGCTTCTGACTACAATTTTACCCCCAATGGGCCTAAATTTGGCCCACCCTTTTTTTTGGCGTACTCACCAGAGATGCACCGACTTTGTATGCTGAAAACGGTGTTAAAAAATCTCCCCGGATTCTGGCCTCTCTGTTGATCCTCCTGGGGCTTGGCACAGCATGGCCCGTGGATTGGGGGGGTGGAGCTAGGGCCCTGCGCATGAAAGAGTGCAGGCAGCGCTGCGCATGTGCATTGGAGCGTTCGCGCATTCGCATTGGCGCATTCGCGCATGCGCAGTAGTGAATACCATTGCTAATCAGTTAGTTCCCTGTACTCTTCCCCCATGGTCGTCCCTCCCGCACCTATCCCTGGACGAGTGACCTCTTGTACCGGCTGGCCCGCTGACTTCCCGGGCCGAGTTAGGAAGGTAGGACTTAAGTTTTATTTTTTATTTCTTCTTGATGGTTTTTATGCTTCTTGAATGTTGTTGTGCTTTGTTTAGTGCTTTGCAAGGTCCTCTCCGCTTTCCTTCCTGCCCCGATCTCTGGCTACCTGCACTGATTTCTTAACTCTCCGCAAGGGTTTTCTGTGCGGCCACAAGTGGCCACATACGCTGTCCTAAGTTAGTTTGGAGCAACTATTAGCTGTCCAAAGTGGCTTAAATGGCCAAAATGAGTGTAGGTGGCTGGTAACGCCTCCTTTTGAAAAAAACTAAACTAAATTTTAAAAATCCTAACTAACTCACTTACACTGGCGCAAATTGAATGTGCAAAATGGTGATTTTTAAGATACTCCAGAAAAATCAAGTTGCTCCAAAAAAATAAAGCAACGCCTGGGCAATTTTGGGCCCAATGTCTCCCGGACATAGTTGGCTGCAGCGTATTCCACAATTGGATAGCTCGGGATGCAAAGTCTGGATTTTACTCCAAGTATAATTTCTGAATATATCAGCAATTCATTTCTGACGTTTGGTATAAAGGTTTTTTTTTAAAAGGTACCTCCTTGCCTCTCCTGAAATTCTATTTTATGATTAGTAGGGTGAGGAAGGAATGGGATTAAAAAGTAAGAGATGCTTCACAATCAAACCTGACTGAGCTGTTAAAACCCTTTTTAGAATCCTACCATGACCCTTGGTTACACTGGGAAGTATTGGGAACAGCTCTGGTCTCCAGATTATTAAAAAAAAGAGAGAGAGGAAATGGAGAAGGTGCAAATTCTTTTTACTGGAATGATACCAGAACTGAGAAGTTGTACCTATCGGGAAATATTAAACAGGCTAGGGCTCTTTTCTGTAGAAAGGAGAAGGCTGAGGGGTGACCGGATAGAAATTTTTAAGATTGTAACGGGGTTTGATAGGATAGATGTGGAGAGGATGTTTCCACTTGCGGGAGAGTCCAAAACTCGAGGTCATAAATATAAGATAGTCACTAATAAATCCAATAAGGAATTCAGGAGAAACTTCTTCACCCAGAGAGTGGTAAGAACGTGGAACTCGCTGCTACAGGGGCTTGTTGAGGGGAATAGTATTGATACAGTCAAGGGGAAGCTGGATAAGCACATGAGGGAGAAAGGAATAGAAGGATATGTTGATGGGGTGAGATGAAGGTGGGAGGAGGTCCCTATGGAGCAGAAACATTGGGATGGACCTGTTGGGCTGAATGGCCGGTGTCTGTGCTGAAAATACTTGGTAATATGCGGCTCTTTTGAGTAATCTCCTTTTTTCATGCTTCATGCTTCAAGCCATTTAATAGTATTAAAGATGCAGGTCTGGCCAATGCAATGCAATCAGATCAGGGGAGTGTACTTGCAAAGCACAATGCTACGAGTGCCTCAGCAATGAAAAAGTCTAGAAGACGAGAGTTCATGAACCAAAAGGACATTATTACAGGAGGGCGCACTAAATCAGGTTCTTATTTTAGGCTTCTTTGTAATCAAGTTCAAATGAAAAGGATTAAGTCTATTGATGTTTTGATGCAACATTATCAGATTGCATAGGATTACATAGGATACACAGCAACAGAAACAAGCCATTTGGCCCAACCAGTCCATGCCAGCATTTATGCTCCACATGAGCCTTCTCCCTTCTTTCCTCATCTAAGTTTGTCAGTATAACCCTCTATTCCCTTCTCCCTCATATGCCTGTCTAGCCTCCCCTTAAATGCATCTATACTATTCACTTAAACAACTCCTGTGGTAGCGAGTTCCACATTCTCACCACTCTCTGGGTAAAGAAATTTCTTCTGAATTCCCCATTGGATTTCTTGGTGACTATCTTATATTGATGGCCTCTAGTTATGTTTTTCCCCACAAGTGGAAACATTCTCTCTATATCCACTTTCATAATTTTAAATATCGCTATTAGGTCACCCCTCAGCCTTCTTTTTTCAAGAAAAAGGAGACCCAGCCTGTTCATCCTTTCCTGAGATGAATACCCTCACATTTCTGGTGTCATCCTTGTAAATCTTCTCTGCATCCTCCCCACTGCCTCTATATCCTTTTTATAATATGGTGACCAGAACTGTACGCAGTACTCTAAGTATGGTCTAACCAAGGTTCAACATAGGTTTAGCATAACTTCCCTGCTTTTCAATTATTGAAATAAACACTAGTGCTTGTTTATTTTTATTACTTGCTAACCTGTGCCGCAACTTTTCGTGATTGGTGTATTTGTACTCCGAGATCCCTTTGTTCCTCTATCCCACCTAGACTCGCATCCTCCACATAATAAGTGACCTCCCTATTCTTCCTACCAAAATGTAGTACCTCACATTTATCTGCACTGAACTTAATTTGCCAATTATATGCCCATTCTGCAAGTTTATTTATATCGTCCTGTAATTTGTTGTGGCCCTTCTCAGCACAGTCTATACACAGCAGCAAATCACTTGCTGTTTACAAAACTCCATCTTCAGTGTTTCTGAGTGCAGCTGTCTAATTGAAACATTGTCAGATACAGACGGCCACAGAGGGAGTGCAATGAAGGTTCACCAGATTGATTCCTGGGATGGGGGAATTGTCCTATGAGGAGAGATTGAGTAGACTAGGCCTATATTCGCTCGAGAGTTTAGAAGAATGAGAGGTGATCTCATTGAAACATGCAAAATTCTTACAGAGCTTGACAGGGTCGATGCAGGGAGGATGTTTCCTCTGACTGGGGAGTCTAGAAAACGGGGTCACAGTCTCAGAATGAGGGGTTGGCCATTTAGGACTGAAGTGAGGAGAAATTTCTTCACTCAGAGGGTGGTGAATCTTTGGAATTCTCTACCCCAGAGGGCTGTGGAGGCTCAGTCGTTGAGTATATTCAAGACAGAAATGGATAGATTTTTGGATATTAAGGGAATCAAGGGATATGGGGATAGTGCAGGAAAGTAGAGTTGAAGTCATGATCTCATTGAATGGCAGAGCAGTCTTGAAGGACCGAATGGCCTACTCCTGCTCCTATTTCTTATGTTCTTATGTTGCAGACAATAGCAGATTGTCTGATAGTCATTATTTTGGCACTAGTGGTTCCTCATTTATTTATACTTAGATGAGTGCTGTGTATTGCACTGTGAACCCATAGCCATTGCAGTGAGGCTCTCTGACTTAATCATTCCACTGATTAATGGGGATGTCTTTAGAGATTAGTAAGAAGAAACTCCAGAATGATCAGGAACTGACCATGCATCTTGTATCTTCTTGCATAACAATCATTGCTAAAAAGGTTACTTCATCTGTACTTCTTAGTTTTGAACTATTTCTGTGCAGTGTGTGCTGCAGAACTGCAGTATTACCAATCATATCAGCAGGGCAATTCTCTCAGTTTATACCGTAACATCTCAGTTAGCAATGGTTTGGTCTTTGACAAGGAGCAAACTATTACTGTCTGTCTCCATTTCACAATAGGATAACGGAACCGAGAAGGATTTGGTATCATGGTATGTAAAGTGCGATCTGGCCACACCAAAAAGAGGTTGGAATCCAAGTCAGTATTAAATGCTACGTAGGATTTCAACATTTAATAAAAGAGACCTTTCAATTGGTTTACCAAAGAGTTCAAAATGTACGTAGGATTTTGAGGCTATTTCAAGAACCTCTTTCTTTCTTGCAGTTTTATACTGTTGCTTAAGTAATAAATGGTTCACATTTAAGGGAAGTTTAGGCCAAGGTTACATGATAGTAGTTGTTCAATGCAAAAGAGCTGAGCATTTTCTCAGCCGAAGTAGCATTAGGGATGCTGAAAAAAAAACAGCACCCTGGGTATGGGAGGGGAAAATCAGTGCGAGTTCTCATTCTTAGTCAGCATCAATTCAAGACAAGTGCAAACATGTGGATGTCACGAGGACAGGACTGAGCTCAGCTCTGATGCCCTGCTTCCCATCCTGGCGTAGAATAATCTGATGAGTGTCACTTCAACTTTTAAAAGATGAATAAAGTTGACTTGGGCAAGCCATGGAGAGTGACTGGTTCACACATAACCACACCCTCACTGCTCTCCTCAAATCCTGCCCTCTTCAGCATCCCTGATTATAACTGTTCAACCATCGGTGGCCGTGCCTTCAGCTGCCTGGGCCCCAACCTCTGGAACTCCCTCCCTGAACCTCTCCATCTCTCTTACCTCCTTTAAGACGTTCCTTAAAACCTACCTCTCTGACCAAGCTTTTGGTCACCTGCCGTAACTTCTTTTTACGTGGCACGGTGTTAAATTTATTTGTTTTTTTCTTATCATCGCCATCATAGGCAGTCCCTCGGAATCGAGGAAGACTTGCTTCCACTCTAAAAATGAGTTCTTAGGTGACTGAACAGTCCAATATGAGAACCACAGTCCCTGTCACAGGTGGGACAGACAGTCGTTGAGGGAAAGGGTGGGTGGGACTGGTTTACTTCCGCTGTCTGCGTTTGATTTCTGCATGCTCTCGGCGATGAGACTCGAGGTGCTCAGCGCCCTCCCGGATGCACTTCCTCCACTTAGGGCGGTTTCTTATAACACTACTGTGAAGCGTCTACATTACAGGCACTATATAAACAAAAGTTGTTGTTGTTGCAGGGTCTGGGATTGTTTGGAACTTAAAAAAATTGGTGAGTGAAGAAGATGCATTGTCCAGGCCATTCAGAGATTAAACAAAAAGTCAGCATTTTAATATTGAATAGATGAACAGAATTACTTTCATTATTGAGATGTCCACTGCGTCTGGTAATGAACCAGACAGCCTCGTTTAGGGCTGTTCAATTATTTCTGACTTGCTAACTGAATAGCAAAAGTGCGATTTTAAAAATTAAAGTCCACTTGATTCAGCGACTCATAACAGTTAGTTAGTTTGCAATGAATTTATCACCAAAGCGAAGCTCAGAATTCAGTCCATGATCCCTCCCCTGGGCCTTGCCCTGTCCTGCTCTGTGTTCATTTTTAGACCTTGCAAAAGGTGTCAAAGCTCATTGATACAGTTTTACAGAAAGACTTTGCTTGCTCTTTGCCAAAGGCTGAATGACATATCGTGAGATTGGAAGCATTCCTTCACTGTTAGGTTAGTCACGACTGGGTCAGGGGACACAGTGGATTAGTTCCGGCTATCATCAATGTGAGATTAATTGGAAAGAAAATACATTTCTATATATAGCGCCTTTTACGGCCAGCGGACGTCCCAACGCGCTTTACAGCCAGTGAAGTAGTTCTGAAATGTAGTCGCTGTTGTAATGTAGGAAACACAGTGGCTGATTTGCACACAGCAAGATCCCACAAACAGCAATGTGACAATGACCAGATAATCCGTCTTTTGAGAGCTAGATATTGGCTGGGAGATCAGGGAGAAATCCCCTGCTCTCCTTCGATATAAAGCCATGGGATTTTTTATGTCGATCTGAGAAGGTAGACGGTGTATTGGCTTAACGTCTCATCCAAAAGATGGCACCTCAGCACTGCACTGGAATGACAGCCTAAATTTATGTGCTCAATTCCCTGGAGTAGGAATTGAACCCACCAACTTCTGACTCAGAGGCGAGAGTGCTGTCCACTGAGCCACAGCTGGCACATTTGGTCGCATGTATGAGTAGACGTGAGCAATTATCATTCGGAAGCCTTTTTTTTAATCACTCACTGTCACCGTTTTACTCAGGGAGCCCTCAATTATTTACCTGGGCGCTCAGAGCAGTGACTAATTGGAACATTTGTTACTGGAACAGGCAATCGATCTTTATCTTTGGCATTCATGAGGGTGATGAGGGAAAGGAACCAGAGGGGAGATGAGGAGAACTTTTTGAATGATCTGGAACATGCTGTCCAAAACGGTGGAGGAAGTAGATTCAACAGCAACTTTCAAAAGGGAATTAGATAAATATTTGCAAAGGAAAAATAATTGCAGGGCTATGGGGCAAGGGCAGGGGGAGTGGGACGAATTGGATCGCTCTTTGAAAGAGCCGACACAAGCACCATGGGTCAAAAGGCCTCCTCCTTCGCTGTAGGATTCGATGTCTCCAGTGCGCCAGTACAGCCTTCGGCCGCCTGAGGAAAAGAGTGTTTGAAGACCAAGCCTTCAAAACTGCCACCAAGCTCATGGTCTAGAGGGTTGTAATAATACCTGCCCTCCTGTATGGCTCAGAGACATGGACCATGTACAGTAAACACCTCAAGTTGCTGGAGCAATATCACCAACGATGTCTCCGCAAGATCCTACAAATCCTCTGGGTGGACAGACGCACCAACATCAGCGTCCTCGACCAGGCCAACATCCCCAGCATTGAAGCACTGACCACACTCAGTCAGTTCCGCTGGGCAGGCCACATAGTCCGCATGCCAGACACGAGACTCCCAAAGCTAGTGCTTTACTCGGAGCTCCTTCACGGCAAAAGAGCCAAAGGTGGGCAGAGGAAACGCTTCAAGGACACCCTCAAAGCTTCCCTGATAAAGTGCAACATCCCCACCGACACCTGGGAGTCCCTGGCCCAAGACTGCCCTAAGTGGAGGAAGTGCATCCGGGAGGGCGCTGAGCACCTCGAATCTCAACGCCGAGAGCATACAGAAATCAAGCGCAGACAGCAGAAAAACCAGTCCCACCCACCTCTTCCCTCAATGACTATCTGTCCCACCTGTGACAGAGTCTGTGGCTTTCGTATTGGATTGTTCAGCCACCAAAGAGCTCACTTCAGGAGTGGAAGCAAGTCTTCCTCGATTCCGAGGGACTGCTTATGATGATGATGATGAGGATTCTATGTGTAGGTTCATGCTGGTACTACTTCGCTATTATTTTATTTATTCATTCACGGGATGTGGACATCACTGGCAAGACCAGCATTTATTGTTCATCCCTAGAGAAGGTGATGGTGAGCCGCCTTCTTGAACTGCTGCAGTCCATGTGATGAAGGTGCTCCAACAGTGCTGAATTGGTTGCAGCGGTTTGGTACAACTGAATGCCTTGCTGGGCCATTTCAGAGAGCAGTAGAGAGTCAACCACATTGCTGTGAGTCTGGAGTCACATCTCGGCCAGATCAGGTAAGGACAGCAAATTTCCTCCCCGAAGGACATTAGTGAACCAGATGGGTTTTTCCGATAATCTGGTAGTTTCATGGTCACCATTACTGATACTAGCTTTTTATTCCAGATTTATTAAATTAACTGAATTTAAATTCCCCAGCTTCACTGTGGAATTTGAACGGACATCTACAGATAATTAGTCCAGGCCTCTGGATTACAAGGCCAGTAACATAACTTCATCATCATAAGCAGTCACTCGGAATCGAGGAAGACTTGCTTCCACTCTTAGCATTAGTTCTTAGGTGGTTGTACAGTCCAATACAAGAACCACAGTCCCTGTCACAGGTGGGACAGACAGTGGTTGAAGGAAAGGGTGGGTGGGGAGTCTGCTTAGCCGCACGCTCCTTCCGCTGCCTGCATTTCATTTCTGCATGCTCTCGGCGATGAGACTCGAGGAGCTCAGCGCCCTCCCGGATGTACTTCCTCCACTTAGGGCAGTCTTTGGCCAGGTGTCAGTGGGGATGTTGCACTTTATCAGGGAGGCTTTGAGTGTGTCCTTGTAACGTTTCCACAGCCCACTTTTGGCTCGTTTGCCGTGGACGAGTTCCGAGTGGAGCGCTTGCTTTGGGAGCCTCGTGTCTGGCATGCGAACTATGTGGCCTGCCCATCGGAGCTGATCAAGTGTGGTCAGTGCTTCAATGCTGGGGATGTTGGCCTGGAAGAGGACGCGAACGTTGGTGCGTCTGTCCTCCCAGGGGATTTGTAGGATCTTACAGAGACATCGTTGGTGGTATTTCTCCAGCGACTTGAGGTATCTACTGTACTTGGTCCATGTCTCTGAGCCCTACAGAAGGCCGGTATTACCACGGCCCTGTAGACCATGAGCTTGGTGACAGTTTTGAGGGCCTGGTCTTCAAACACTCTTTTCCTCAAGTGACCAAAGGCTGCATTGGCACACTGGAGGCGGCGTTGGATCTTGTATTCAATGCTCACTCTTGTTGATAGGAGATAAGGGACGTGGTCCACAATTTCCAGGGCCGCGCCGTGGATTTTGATGACTGGGGGGCAGTGTGGTGCGGCGAGGACAGGCTGGTGGATGACCTTTGTCTTTTGGATGTTTAGAGTAAGGCCCATACTTTCGTATACCTCAGTAAATACGTCGACTATGTCCTGGAGTTCAGCCTCTGTATGTGCGCAGACGCAGGCGTCGTCCGCGTACTGTAGCTCGACGACAGAGGTTGGGGTGGTCTTGAACCACTATAACCACTATGCTACCATAGCCAGTTCAGAGACCCATTGTCAGCATCAACCATTCCGGGTCAAATACAGAAAGGTTTAGACCCAGAATGAAGTTCTCTCTACTCTATCCTGGTAATAATATGCCTTTGCTTCAAAATGTTTACAGCCTGGTTACAGCACCGTTCTTCTTAGGCAGTCCCCCTCAGTTGCTTCCACATTAAAATGAGTTCCAAGGTGACTGTTGAGACCAATGCAGGATGGGGTTGTCCATAAGGGTCCTGGTGTTCCATGTCCCGAACTTCATTTTAAAGGGTGGAAGATGCCTCTGCGTGAATTCTGTTAATGTGGGGTGGCCATTGCACACCAGTTACCACACAAACTTGACAGAGCTTGTTCTTAGTCCAATAGTAAGGGAGTCCAAGACAATTGGAGACCAGGCTCTGCTGGTCCATTATCATGATTTCAAAGCCTTCCCCAGCCACCATTGTGCTGCAGTTAAGTGCCTTTGTCCCTTCAGTGCCAAATTAGGGAATGTTTCCACTGTGGGCCAATGCTCGCATGGAGCTGGATTAAACCCTCCCAAGGTCACGGAGGACCCAGGCGGATCAGCAGAGAGAAGAGAAATTCATTGCCATCAATCTACTTGCAACGAAATCCAGATCTCAAGAGTTGAACAAGCAGCAAGTTAATCTATCGCAAAATTAAATTGTTTTTCTCATTAGCTTCTCCCCCCAATTCCAGTACAATTGATGCCGAGCATATCGTTTGTTACATATTCAGTGCCCCCTTGTGTCAGGGTGGACAGCTCTTGTATCACACCTGAATGGCAGATTGTGCTCTTCATCACTCATTCTGTCTACCCTGCTGCCAGGTACTGACTGAGCCTTTACTAAAAATTATTGTGTTCCTAACACAGATGAAACTGCACACAGGGAGGTTAAAGTAACAGTGACCTCAGTCTTTAATAAGACACTCCAGAGTGAGGAACAGGCCTTAGGGGTCAGCTTATATGCAGTGCTCCCAAGGGATGCTGGGATCCCTTGGGACTTCAGGGGATGAGCTCCCTGGTGGCGGAACATGGGAGTGCATGCTTTACAGATACACAACATCACTCCTCCCCCCCGCCGCCAAAGTCAAAGGGAAAACTATTTACAAGGTGAGGCGGTCGTGAGCCTTTTTCTTTCCCTGGTGGACCGCCTCGGTAAAAATGTCTGTTCTGGTGTGTTGGCTGTGCCCTCGCTTGGCTGGCGTGTTGTTGACCCTGCAGAGCTGCTGGGTGAGCCTGGCCTTGCTGGGCTGTTGGGCATGATGGGTTCGATTTCCTGGTCCGATGTGGTGTCGTTGATCCTTTGGGTGTGTGTTGTGGGCTCGAAAAAGGTGGTGTCTGCTGTGGGTTGTTCAGGGCAGTCTGTGAACCACAGCCTCGTTTGGTTCAGGTGCTTTCTGCAAATTTGTCCATTGTCTAGTTTGACTACAAACACCCTACTCCCTTCTTTAGCTATCACCGTGCCCGCGATCTGCTTGGGACCATGTCCATAGTTTAGCACATACACAGGGTCATTCAGATCAATTTCCCGTGACACAGTGGCGCAAACATTGTTTATATTTTGTTGCTGCAGCCTGCTCTCTACCTGATTATGCAGGTTGGGGTGAACCAGCGAGAGTCTGGTTTTAAGTGTCCTTTTCATGAGTAGCTCAGCTTGGGGCACCCCTGTGAGCGAGTGGGGTCTCGTGCGGTAGCTGAGCAGTACTCGGGACAGGCGGGTTTGGAGTGAGCCTTCTGTGACTCGTTTAAGGCTCTGTTTGATGGTTTGTACTGCCTGCTCTGCCTGCCCATTGGAGGCTGGTTTAAACGGGGCTGAGGTGACATGTTTGATCCCATTGCGGGTCATGAATTCTTTAAATTCGGCACTGGTGAAACATGGCCCGTTGTCACTGACCAGTATGTCAGGCAGGCCTTGGGTGGCAAACATGGCCCTCAGGCTTTCAATGGTGGCGGTGGCAGTACTTCCCGACATTATTTCACATTCAATCCATTTTGAAAAAACATCCATCACCACCAGCAACATTTTACCGAGGAACGGGCCCACATAGTCGACATGGATCCTCGACCATGGTCTGGAGGGCCAGGACCACAAAATTAATGGTGCCTCTTTGGGCGCGTTGATCAACTGAGCACATACGCTGCATTGCCGTACAAAGGACTCTAAGTCAGAGTCAATATCAGGCCACCACATGTGGGATCTGGCTATCGCTTTCATCATTACTATACCCGGGTGTGTGCTGTGGAGATCCGAGATGAACGTCTCCCTGCCCTTTATTGGTAGCACTACGCGGTTATCCCAGAACAGGCAGTCTGCCTGAATGGACAGCTTGTCCTTTCGCCGCTGGAACGGCTTGATTGGCTCTTGCATTTCAACGGGGATGCTGGCCCAGCTACCATGCAGCACACGGTTTTTTACTAGGGTCAGCAGAGGATCTTGACTGGTCCAAGTCCTAATCTGGTGGGCCGTGACAGGTGATTTATCATTTTCAAATGCTTCCCTGACCATCAGCAAGTCTGCGGGCTGCGCCACCATCAACAAGTTTGCAGACTGTGATGGGCAATGGTAGCAAACTGAGAGCATCCGCACAGTTCTCGGTGCCTGGCCTGTGGCGGATGGTATAGTTATACGCTACTAGCGTGAGTGCCCACCTTTGTATGCAAGCTGAGGCTTTAGTATTTATCCCCTTGCTTTCAGCGAACAGGGATGTGAGGGGCTTGTGATCGGTTTCCAGCTCAAATTTGAGGCCAAACAGATACTGATGCATTTTCTTTACCCCGAACACACACGCTAATGCCTCTTTCTCAATCATGCTATAGGCCGCTCGGCCTTCGACAAGCTCCTGGAAGCAGAGGTGACAGGTTGCAACTTACCTGTAATATTAGCTTGTTGTAATACACACCCGACTCCGTATGACGACGCATCACATGCTAGCACAAATCTTTTACATGGGTTATACAATACAAGCAGTTTGTTGGAGCATAAACTGTTTGTAGCTTTCTCAAAAGCAATTACTTGTTTTTTTCCCCATACCCAGTTCTCACCTTTGCGCAATAACAAATGTAGGGGCTCTCAGAGGGTGCTTAACCCCGGTAGGAAGTTACCAAAATAGTTGAGGAGTCCCAGGAACGACCGCAGCTCCATGACGTTCTGTGGCCTGGGCGCGTTCCTGATAGTCTCTGTCTTGGTGTCTGTGGCCCGAATGCCGTCTGCCGTGATCTTTCTCCCAAACACTCCACTTCTGTTGCCATGAAGATGCATTTCGACCTCTTCAGCCGCAGCCCTACGCGATCCAGTCGCTGGAGGACCTCCTCCAGGTTTTGTAGGTGCTCAGCCCGTGACCAATATGTCGTCCTGAAAGACCACCATGTTGACCAACTTGAATAGGCTCTCCATGTTTCTCTGGAAGATCGCTGCAGCCGACCGAATTCCAAATGGGCATCTGTTGTAGATGAACATTCCCTTGTGCGTGTTGATGCAGGTGAGGCCCTTCGAAGATTCCTCCAGCTCCTGCGTCATGTAGGCCGAAGTCAGGTCAAGCTTGGTGAATGTCTTGCCTCCTGCCAGCATCGCAAATAGGTCGTCTGCCTTAGGTAGCGGGTATTGGTCCTGTCGCGAGAAATGATTAATAGTTACTTTATAATCGCCGCAAATCCGGACCATGCCATCACTTTTGAGTACTGGAACAATCGGGCTGGCCCACTCACTGAATTCCACTGGGGAGATGATGCCCTCGCATTGCAGCCTGTCCAGCTCGATTTCCACTCTCTCCCTCATCATGTGTGGTACCGCTCATGCCTTTTGGCGAATGGGTCATGCCTCTGGGACCAAGTTGATCCGCAGCTTCACCCCGGAAAAGTTTCCAATGCCTGGCTCAAAAAGGGAAGGAAATTTGTTAAAAACCTGGGTACATGAGGCCTCATCGACATGTGATAGTGCTCGGATGTCATCCCAGTTCCAGCGGATTTTGCCCAGCCAGCTCCTCCCAAGCAGTGTGGGGCCATCGCCGGGGACAATCCAGAGTGGCAGTTCGTGCACCGTGCCCTCGTAGGTGACCTTGACCATGGTGCTGCCCAGGACAGTGATAAGCTCCTTGATGTACGTTCTCAGTTTCGTGTGAATGGGGCTCAGGGCTGGTCTGAATGTCTTGTTGCACCACAGTCTCTCAAACATCTTTTTACTCATGATGGATTAGCTAGCACCAGTGTCCAGTTCCATGGCTATGGGTAAGCTATTCAATTTTACGTTTAGCATTGAAAATGTGTGCACACCGTGTACTTAAGCATCTGCCTCCTCTCTCTGAGGCTCGAAATTGCTTTGATCCACCATGGACCGATCTTCCACGTGGTGGTTAGCAGGTTTTGCAGAGCTTGTAGCTCATTTGCAAGCTCGTTGGAGGTGCCCCATTGTTCCACAGCTCTTGCAAACATACCCTTTGAAGCAGCATGAATAGACTGAATGGAAGCCTCCATAACACCAACAAGGTGTGAATTGCCTTGCATTCATCCTTTGTTGCGGACTCTGAGTCATCTGGGTCACCTGAGGCCTGCTGGCAGTTGCAGACTCTTGGGTTCTGCCTTTTACATTTCTGTTCGCAAACACAGTTCCAGTTAATTTATGAACATTGCGAGCACTTGTGTGCTGAGAGATTTGTTTGGTGTTATCACTGGTGGACATAAACGCCTGTGCTATCGCAATGGCCTTACTGAGGGTCAGTGTCTCTACAGTCAAAAGTTTTTGTGGAATGGTCTCGTGGCCAATGCCCAGTACAAAAAAGTCTCTGAGCATTTGCTCCATTTAGCCATCAAACTCACATTGTCCTGCAAATCGCCTTAGCTCGGCGACGTAGCTCGCCACTTCCTGACCTTCAGATCGCTGGCACGTGTAGAACGGACACCTCGCCATCAGCACGCTCTCCCTCAGGTTAAGATGCTCCCGAACTAGTGTACACAGCTCCTCATACAACTTATCTGTGGGTTTCACTGGAGCCAGAAGATTCTTCATGAGACTGTAGGTTGGTGCCCCGCAGACTGCGAGGAGGACTGCTGTCTTGTTTGCAGCGCTTCCTTCTCCGTCCAGCTTGTTGGCTGCAAAGTACTGGTCTAGCCGTTCGATATAGGTTTCCCAGTCCTCACCCTCCGAGAGCTTCTCCAGGATGCCCACAGTTTTTTGCATCTTTGCATTGGGTTCGTATTCTCGTTGCCAGTTATTGTGTTCCTAACACAGATGAGGCTGCACACAGGGAGGTTAAAGTAACAGTGACCTCAGTCTTTAATAAGACACACCAGAGTGAGGAACAGGCCTTAGGGGCCGGCTTATATACAGTGCTCCCAAGGGATGCTGGGATCCCTTGGGACTTCAGGGGATGAGCTCCCTGGTGGCAGAACATGGGAGTGCGTGCTTTACAGATACACAACCAAAATAACCTTGAATCTTTGGCAAAATGAACTCCACACTAAAAAGAGAAAGCTTTTTTTTCTGACACAAGGTCACTTGGTAGCGTGAGCACAAGCAAGGACCTCCGGGACACTTAACCCAAAAGAAAGAAATATAGAAAGACTTGCATTTATATCGCAGCTTTCACGACAACCAGACGTCCCAAAGTGCATTACGGACAATGAAGCACTTTTGGAATGTAGTCACTGTTGAAATGTTGGAAATGACTCAGCCAATTTGCACACAGCAAGCTCCCAAAAACAGCAATGTGATAATGACCAGATAATCTGTTTTAGTGATGGTGATTGAGGGATAAATATTGGCATGGGTCTTTTACATCCACCTGAGAGGGCAGACGGGGCCTTGGATTAATGTCTCATCTGAAAGATGAGTTGAACAAATCTCACTGCATAAAATGTATAGGTTCACCTTAACTTTCGGAGGCCTCGCTGCGGAGTAGAGCGGCTGCCCACTTTTGGTGGCATGGCCGCTGCTAGCCCAATTGCCCTCCCGAGTTTTCCCAGTGGTGCCCCGATCCCCCCCTTACCGCTCCACTACTGCCGATCGGTTTTAAGCACGTCATCACCGTGCGCACCACCGAACTACCCTCGATGGCAACATTCCCCATGGAAAATCTTCAGCCCGCCCGGCGGTGCCAAAACAAGCTTTTCCCGGTGATCCAGTGAGGTTGTGGCCTTCTACAGCGGTGGTGCGGCTTCCCTTAAAGGGGAGGGCGCACTGCCGATGACGCCATGTTTTTGTTTTGTCAGCCGACTGTCAGGTTGGCCTGACAATTACGCACCCAAGGCGGGGTACAAGATTGCCTGTTGTCGGCCAGGCCGAAACCCTCCCTGGTGGCCCAATGGGCCGAAGTTTAAAAATCGCGCAGGCTCTCCCCTTTAAGTGAAGGGGAGAGCCATGGTGACACGGCACCGTGATGATGTCATCGCGGCGGTGACTCCGCACCACCCCCAACTTCCGTCCCTTAGTTGCTGTCACCCCCGCACCTTTGCCCCTCAGGTGTAGTCAGTGCCCCCATTTACACCGACTTCCGGATCAAAACAAAAAAAACCCAAAAAATGGAATTTCGTGAAAGAGTTGACCTGAACCGCAGTTGCGGTAAAAACCATCGGGCGGAAGGCGATATTTACCCTCTTATGCTCCGAATAGTTTATTGACATATTTAGTAGAACAACAGTTGATTGGACAGATCAAAGGAATGAAATGGAAGCAGCATAAATAGATTTTCAGAAGGCATGTGATGAGGCTTCTCCCAGGAAACTTGTTTCGTTGGATGGTGTACGAGTCAATGAGACTCAATGGATGGAAACATTGGCTGACGGGCAAGAAATGGTATTTGGGTTAATAAGCGTTTCTGGGATTGGAGGAGAGTTGGAAGTGATGTAAGTTGGTCAGAAATCAGATGATTTGGTCTTCGGTATAGGAAGCACAATATCGGAGTTTAATGATGCAACAAATATAAGGGGTTTGGCAAACAGCCGGGGCAGATTTAATGCGCTGAATGGCCCCTTCTGACTCTAAGCTGCTATGGTTCTATAAGAATTATACACATATAACTTTTGTGATCGCACATTTGGTTGGGAAGCAGCCATGAAGGTCTCAGTTTCGATGCCTAGTCTATGCCCAGTGGTTATGTTACTGAACCAATAATCCTGAGAATGTGATTTCAAATCCCACCATGATTTTTGAGAATTTGAACTGTGTTTAACAAGAATCTCCAATATAATAAAAGTGACCACAAAACTGTCTGATTGTCTGAAAAATCTAACTGGCTCACTTAATGGCCTTTAAGGAAGGAATCCTGCAGCCCGTATCCAGTCTGGTTATATATGTGACTCCAGTCTAATACCAACGTGGTTGACTCTTAACTGCACTCTAAAGTGGCCGAGCCTGAAATTCTGTTGCATCTATGAGGATGGGGAATAAAGTCGCCCTTGCCTTGAGAATGAATCAAAACAAATATAGATGTGACAGGTCAATTCAGCCAGAGTTTCCACCCCTGATCGCTATCGAATGAACCTATTGGAAAATGTATATTTGTTGGATGTAGAGTGATGTCTTCCATGTGCAAACTATCTGCTGACACTCATCGCTAACCCGCACATATGAAAATTTCTCCCTTTGGCAAGAGCACAGGATTGCATCCAGTATCTGTGGAACTACACCTTAGCAACAAACATAAAAGGAGCAGAGAACAAGAATATATACTTGAATGCTTCTGTTCACTACAGTGTGGCAAATGGTTAGACTGAAGGCGGAAAGCTACAACCTATACAACAACAAGAATAACTTGCATTTATATAGCGAATTTAAAATAGTAAACTGTCCCAAGGTGCTTCACAGGATCGTTATCAAACAAAATTTGACATCGAGACACAGAAGGAGGTGTTAGGACAGACGACCAAAAGCTCGGTCAAAGAGGTAGGTTTTAAAAAGGAGATAGAGATGGAGGTAGAGAGGCGGCAAGGTTTAGGGAGGGAATTCCAGAGCTTTGGTCATTGACAGTTGAAGGCATGGCCGGCAATGGTGGATCGATTAAAATCGGGGATGCGTAAGAGGCCAGAATTAGAGGAGCGCAGAGATCTCTGGGGGGGTTGTGGGACTGGAGGAGCTTAGGGAGGGATGATTCCAAGGTGGAATTTGAAAACACGAATGATAATTTTAAAATCGAGGCATTGCCGGACCGGGAGCGAATACACAGAGAGGTGATGGGTGAGCGGGACTTGGTGCGAATTAGGATACAGGCAGCAGAGTTTTGGATAAACTCAAGGTTACAGAGGGTGCAAGGTACGATGCCAGCCAGCAAAGTATTGGAATAGTTACATCTGAGGTAACAAAGGCATGGATGATGTATAGTTCTGCCTCTCACCTATTCATTTTAACAGTCAGAGGTATACAGTAAACAGTAATGAAAGCTTGTGTTAGCACTCATGTCTTTATTGTGTCACATCAGTAACCGAGTTAATTAAAAATAAAAGTCATCGTAGTTGCAGCAAATATCATTAAAAGTATTAACAAAGGAATATGTAAAGTGGTTTCATTGCAAAAAATCATAAATCATAATTAATATAAGTTATAACCATGAAACAAATGAGAATATCAAAAAGATGCTAATGGGTTATTTTATTAACAGTGCTGTCATATTTGTGTCAATTACAACTTTTTAAAATAATTTGCTGTTGCAGCAAAAGCTGTAGAGAGATTGCGTTTACCAGGAGTTGATACTGAAGCAAGTTAAGCTGCTTTGCTGGAATTAACCCTTGGGCTTCGGACAGGGAAACCCAAGGGGACTTGGCCTCCCTGGGCAGGCTCATTTTTTTTAAATTAACGTTTTCAGCTCACAAAGCATCACATTGAAACAAACAGTGGGTAGCACTCTCGTCTCTGAGTCAGGAGGTTGTGGGTTCAAATCCCACTCCAGTGGATTGAGCGCAAAAATCCAGGCTGAGCCTCCAGTGCAGTGCCTTGCAGAGGGAGCGCTGCACGATCGGAGGTCCCGTCTTTCGGACGAGACGTTAAACCGAGGCTCCGTCTGCTCTCACAGACGGATGTAAAAGTTCCCACGCTGTTATTTCGAAGAAGAGCAGGGGAGATATCCCCGATGTCCTGGGGCCAATATTTATCCGTCCACCAACATCACTAAAACAGATTATCTGGCCATTATCACATTGCTGCCTGTGGGAACTTGCTGTGCGTAAATTGCCTGCCTGCATTTCCCACAACAGTGACTACACTTCAGAAAGTATTTTATTGGCAGCAATGCACTTTCGGACGTACTGAGGATGTGCCAGGCACCATATAATTGCAAGCATTAAAAAAAAATGTAGGATTAATTTTATGACTATTATTTTGAGTGCAACGGTTGAATTTAATCATGTCACCAGGTAGTTAGGGCTGCTAAAGAGTGAACTATTCTGCCAGTCCTCTGTCTGCATTTGGCGTGCAGCAACACACTGAAAGAGGACCTGGTCAAAGCTACGATCGTGTCTATCTTTCAAGTATGAAAGATACAGTTTCAGACTGAGGTTCTGGGCATCCTTTTCTCTGGTTTAGGATCCCAGCAAAGTTCGGGAAGTATAAAAGTTCAGCCTCTGACCACAGCCCTGTCAGAAACTACGAGGTGCTCAGACCAGCCATTAAGCAAAGATTCTCCTTTTGCTGTTTCATTCTTCAGAATCAGAAGGTTCCCTGTATCTTGTCAGCCAGCGTGTATGAGAATATATACAGCACGTCATGATATATCTGACTGTTTCCAATGGTGGAAGGACACCGTTTTAAGAGTTCTGGCAAAAGAACCAGAGGCGACATGACGAAAAACTTTTTTATGCAATGAGTGGTGAGGATTTGGAATACACTGCCTGATAGTGGATACACAAATATTTTGTATCAGTCTTTACAGTAGAGGACACTAACAATATTCCAACAGTGGATAGCCAAGGGGCTATAGGGGTAGAGGAACTTAACACAATCACAATCACCAAGGAGGTGGTACTCAGTAAGATAATGGGACTAAAGGCAGATAAATCCCCCGGACCTGATGGCTTGCATCCTTGGAGAGTAGGGCCAGGGATTGTGGATGCATTGGTTGTAATTGACCAAAGCTCCCTGGATTCTGGGGAGGTCCCAGCAGATTGGAAAACTGCAAATGTAACGCCCCAATTTAAAAAAGGCTGGCAGACAAAAATCAGAAAACTATAGACCAGTTAGCCTAACATCTGTGGTTGGGAAAATGTTGGAGTCCATTATTAAAGAAACAATAGCAGGATATTTGGAAAAGCAAAATTCGGTCAGGCAGAGTCAGCATGGATTTATGAAGGAGAAGTCATGTTTGACAAATTTTCTGGAGTTCTTTGAGGATGTAACGAACAGGGTGGATAAAGAGGAACCAGTGGATGTGGTGTATTTGGACTTCCAGAAGTCATTTGACAAGGTGTCACATAAAAGATTACTGTACAAGATAAAAGTTCATGGGGTTGGGGGTAATATATTAGCATGGATAGAGGATTGGCTAACTAACAGAGAACAGAGAGTCAGGTTAAATGCTTCATTCTCTGGTTAACAACCAGTAATTAGTGAGGTGCCGCAGGGATCAGTGCTGGGACCTCAACTATTTACAATCTATATTAATGACTTCGAAGAAGGGACTGAGTGTAACATAGCCAAGTTTGTTGATGATACAAAGATGGGAGGAAAAACAATGTGTGAGGACATAACAAATCTACAAAAGGACATAGACAGGCTAGTTAGTGGGCAGATGGAGTATAATGTTGGAAAGTGTGAGGTCAAGCACATTGGCAGAAAAAAATCAAAGAGCAAGTTATTATTTAACTGGAGAAAGATTGCAAAGTGCCGTAGTACAGCGGGACCTGGGCGTACTTGTGCATGAAACGCAAAAGGATAGTATGCAGGTACAGCAGGTGATCAGGAAGGCCAAAGGTATCTTGGCCTTTATTGCAAAGGGGATAGAGTATAAAAGCAGGAAAGTCTTGGTACAGCTATATAAGGTATTGGTGAAGCCACACCTGGAAACTGCGCGCAGTTTTGGTTTCCATATTTATGAAAGGATATACAGTACTTGCTTTGGAGGCAGTTCAGAGAAGGTTCACTAGGTTGATTCCAGGGATGAGGGGATTGACTTTTGAGGAAAGGTTGAGTAGGTTGGGCCTCTACTCATTGGAATTCAGAAGAATAAGAGGTGATCTTATCGAAACGTATAAGATTATGAGGGGGCTTGACAAGATGGATGCAGAGAGGATGTTTCCACTGATGGGAGAGACTAGAACTAGAGGGCATGATCTTACAATAAGGCGCCGCCCATTTAAAACAGAGATGAGGAGACATTTCTTCTCTCAGAGGGTTGTAAATCTCTGTGCTGTACTATTCTGTGATCTCAGACGTGTCTCAAAATTCGCTGCCTCAGAGAGCTGTGGAAGCTGGGACATTGAATAAATTTAAGACAGAAATCGACAGTTTCTTAAACGGTAAGGGGATAAGGGGTAATGGGGAGCGGACAGGGAAGTGGAGCTGAGTCCATGATTGGATCAGCCATGATCTTATTGAATAGCGGAGCAGGCTTGAGGGGCCGTATGGCCTTCTCCTGTTCCTATTTCTTATTTTCTTATGTTCTTATAGGGTGGTGGATTCAGATTCAATAGTAGCCTTCAAAAGGGAATTAGAAAAATACTTGAAGGAGAACACATTGCAGGGATATGGGGAAAGAGCGAGGGGGAGTGGGACTAACTGGATTCGTCTTCAAAAGAGCCGGCGCAGACTCGATGGGCCGAATGGCCTCCTTCTGTGCTGTACTATTCTGTGATCTCAAACGTGTCTCAAAATACTTCATGTACAATAGAATGAGTAAAAGTACAGCGACTGTTGGAGCCTCCTTTGCAAATTCTCCTATTTCTTAAAGTATAATTCTTTTGTCTTCCAACATGTGTTGTGTTGTGAGAGCTTAGAGCAGAGCAGCACAACTGCCGGTGAAAAGCAATGCAAATGACTGTAAGGCATCATTGCAGCTGTTAATTTGATTTTTTTCTTCAGCAATGTTATTTCATATTCTGCAGTTTGATTGCAAAAATAATGCGCAAAACAGTCAAAAGAAGGAGAATCTTCTGAATTGATTTGTTTTGCTTGAGTGGAAAGGTATTTATTTGCAATGGCAAACTATAATTGCCTCTCAGGTTGGACCCAATTACATGCCAGTGTCAGATAATAAATAATCTGCTCGTGTCTGATGAAGGAGTGTATTCGTCTGTCGCAGTTAGCTGGATATTGGACTTCAGACAGCGATTCTTCCTTTTGTACCAACTTGTGTTCTTTGAAGTCCTTAATGGTTGTGAATAATAGGCCTGATTCCCCCCTGTGTGTTACAGAACTATGGGGAGATCAAAGACCCGGTGATGAGCTGGTGGAGCGTGTTGGGCCTGGGAATTCAGAGAGAGGGAAAAAAAATCGTCCTTCTCTGTGCAGTTTCCGAGTGACTTCTAGTCTTCAGCTGGCGGTGACGTTAGCCCAGGTTGACGGGGGCAGAAAGCACCAGGTACATAGACCAGAGCTGCACAGTTGGTGCAAGAGGGCAGGCTGGGGAATGGAGATAAAATAAAGAGTCTCGAATAGAGACTGGGGGAAGGACTAGTAAAGTCTAGGCGTACTTCTGGCATCTGATTTGTGGTCTTAGGTTGATTTTGCAATCACCACTTTGTTTTATCCTCAATTTAGGCTTTCGGCTTTAGGCTTTAGGATTGCTGACTGTGTCTTCACTGGACATTGGGAAACTTGAGATTTGATTCTATTCTGTTATTAAAGGAAAAATTCAAAACCTTCAACTGACAAGATGACTTTCTTTTTATTCATTACAGGAGGCAGGTGTCGCTGGCAAGGCCAGTATTTATTGCCCCTCACTAATTGCCCTGAACTAAGTGGCTTGCTAGACCATTTCAGAGGGCAGTTATGAGTCAACCATATTGCAGTGGGTCTGACGTCACATATAGGCCAGACTTGGTAAGGACGGCAGATTTGGTAAAGGACGGTTAGTGAAATGGTTTTTTACAACAATCCAGTAGTTGCAGGGTCACCAATACCAATACTGAATTCAAATTCAGCTGCCGTAGTGAGATTTGAACTCATATCTCCAGATCATTCATCCAGTCGTCTGTTTCACTGGGCCCGTAACACAACCACTCTGCTACCGTTCCCTTATAATGTGCAGGATGACATTTTTTTGTATTATTTTTAATCCTTTTATCCCGTTGTCTCCTGAACATTCTAACTTGTATCAATGTACAACTGCACAGGCACCAGCGTTACGATGACCCACTGGGATTTCATTCATACTGTAAGAGTGTCCGAACCCAGCCATAAAAATGAGATTGAGTTATAGTCAGCACTCCGAGTGGGACATTAATCATACCCCGTGGGGCGTCATAATCCAATCGGTTGATATCATATCTCACAATTGCGGTAGGTGAATAATGAGGTACCAGAGACAGGTTCAATAATTACTAGCTCACCCAAGTGGCCCATTCTTCACATGTAAAACCTCAACAATGAATATCAGCAAATGTGGTGAGGCAGGGAACAGAACAGCTTAAACCCAAGCCTGCTCGGGCCTTACAGCAGGTGCTACTCAATCGCTGGAAGGAACATTTGTACATCAGAACAGGAGGAGGCTATTTAGCCCCTCGAGCCTGTTCCGCCATTCAATGAGATCATGGCGATCTGTGACCTAACTCCAGATATCCACCTTTGGCCGTACCAATGGTTAACAAAAACCTATCAATCTCAGTTTTAAAATTAACAATTGATCCAGCATCAACTGCTGTTTGCGGAAGAGAGTTCCAAACTTCTATCACTCTTTGTGTTTTCTAACTTCACTCCTGAAAGGTCTGGCTCTAATTTTTAGTCTATGCCCCCTAGTCCTAGACTTCCCAACCAGCGGAAATAGTTTCTCTCTATCTAGCCTATCAGTTCCCTTAATATCTTGAAAACTTCGATCAAATCAACCCTTGACCTTCTAAATTCCATGGAATGCAACCATATCTTGTGTAATCTCTCCTCGCAATTTAACCCTTGGAGTCCAGGTACCATTCTGGTAAACCTATGCTGCATGCCCTCCAAGGCCAATATATCCTTCCTCAGGTGTGGTGCCCAGAACTGCTCACAGTGCTCCAGGTGTGGTCTAACCAGGGCTTTGCACAGCTGCAGCATAACTTTTACCCCCTTGTATTTGTAATGTCTGTAAGCTTGTAATGTTTGTAGCGCCACACTGTGGATGTGGACATATTGTGTACTGCAAGTGCAGAATTAATCATTAAACAGAACGAGGCAATTCCGGAGGCTTCCGAGAGAGCTGCCTGCCATGTTAGGAGCTGTGTGTGCTGTGCTCTGTGAAGATATCATATTTGGCGATTGAGATGGGATCTTTCGGAAGATTTAAAGCTTAAATTTTGTTGGTAAAGGATTCAGCCAGCCGACAGAGAGACTTTGGAAGTTTCTGTCTTTGGAAAAAAGCTACAAAATCTGAGGTAAAATACAGCACATGGTGTGAACAGCTAGAGATTAAAATGGCAGGTGTAATTGGACATTTGGGGGAATATAGACACGACCAGGAACGTTTTAAAGCATATGTGGATCGGCTAGAAATGTATTTCACTGCAAATAACAGAATCGAAGTTCCAGACAATGCAGTCCAGAACCGGGCTGTGTTGGAACATAAGAGAGCGATATTCTTATTGGAGGCAGGTCCGGCATTATATGGCACTCTTGTAAATCTGCTTGTGCCTGACAAGCCAAAGGACACAACGCTTAAAGAGATTTTAACGAAGCTGGAGCAGCACTATAACCCCAAACCATGAGAAATTGCTGAAAGCTATCATTTTGGGATTCGGAATCAAAAGATTAATGAATGTATCAGTGATTACATCATAGCATTAAAAAAGCCATCGATGCACTGTAATTTTGGAAATTTTCAAAACCGAGCATTACGGGATCGTTTTGTTTGTGGGGTGAAAAATGATGCGATCAGAAGGAAGTTATTGACGACGGATGATTTGACTTTTGAGATTGCTTGTCAGACAGCGAGGTCGATGGGCATGGCCGAACAATATTCTTGAGAATTAAATAATGATTACGGTCGTCAGTCAACCGAGGTAAATCACCTGCAGGTTCAAGATAAAAGATGGTGGGGACCCAAAGTCTCAGAAACTGGAAATTCTAACAGAGTGTCGAAGTCGTGCTATAAGTGCCTGGGACAACACATTGCTCAAAGTTGTCCATAGGTGAAGGCAGAATGTTTCTTCTGCAGAAAGACTAGGCATCTTGCGAAGGCATGCCGACTGAAGGGTAAACCAGCGTTCAAAGCTATGAGTAGAAATCCCAAGAGACTATATAGCATGGAAGAACAACAACAGGATGAGGAGATGTTCGAGTTACATGTCATCAGGAGCATAAGGTTAACGGACAGCGATTCGGAAAGCATCAAAATTCACATAGATGTTGCCGGATTCAAGGTACCAATGGAAATTGACACGGGTGCATCCATGAGTGTAGTACTGGAGTTGCTGTACCTCGACAAATTGCGTGATTTCCAACTGGAGAAATCCAAGATAGAGCTGCGAGGCTACTCGGGAGAGAAAATTCCTGTGGTAGGTCGTATCACCGTACCGGTGAAATATAAAGATCAATTTCAGAACTTGTCTCTAATAGTAGTGAAAGGAGACAAGTCTGCCTTACTCGGAAGAAATTGGTTGAGCTCACTGAAGCTGGATTGGAGTAAGATTTTCTGTGTGGAAGCGAGATTTTCATCAACGGATGAGGTTATCAAGAAGTATCCGAAGGTGTTCTGCGAAACGGGCAGTCCGATCCAAGGCTTCAAGTCGAGTGTCAGGGTACAGATGGACACTAGATCGGTTTACTACAAGCCACGTTCCGTACCATATGCACTCAAGGAGAAAGTTGAGCAAGAACTAAAAGATGAGAGACTGAGAACATTATTTGTAAGATAGGTCGATGTAATTGGGCTACACCCATTGTTGTTGTACCTAAGTCCGATGGTAAGGTAAGATTGTGTGGTGATTATAAGGTAACCGTAAACCAGGTTCTGGAGGGTAATGTCCCCAGTACATTGCCAAATATAGAAGATTTGTTCACAACACTGACAGGTGCTCAGATCTTCTCAAAACTGGATCTTACGAATGCCTACTTACAGCTTGAACTCGAAGAGGAGTCCATGTCATGTTTGAGTATAAATACTCATCTCGGCCTATATCAGTTTAATAAGCTACTGTTTGGAGTGTCTTCCACCCCTGCCATATTCCAAGGGATGATGAACCAGATTTTGCAAGGTATTGAAGGGGTAGTATGTTATTTGGATGACATACTAATTTCAGCACCAAATAGGCAAGTTCATAATGAACATATTGAATGAAGTCCTCAAATGGCTAGAGAAGCACAGAGTACGAGTGTCTGCTCTTAAGTGTGAGGTATTTAAAAACTCAGTGGAGTACTTAGGGTGCAGAGTAGACAAAGTTGGTTTACATCCAACCTTGAAAAAATAAGATGCAATTCGAAATGTACCCACTTCCAGGAATGTCACTGAACTTCGTTCATTCTTGGGTCTTTTGAACTATTATGGGAAGTTCCTACCAAATTTGGCTACTGAATGAACTTTTGAAAAAACAGGTCCATTGGAGGTGGTCAAAAGAATGTGATACAGCATTCAAGGAGTGTAAAAACAAATTGGTAGAGAGCACCATGTTAGTTCATTATGACATATCTAAGGAGGTTAAGCTAGCATGTGATGCCTCTCTGTATGGTGTTGGGGCAGTAATCTCTCATGTATTAAGTAGTGGGGAGGAGAGACCAATTGCTTTTGCTTCATGCACTCTCAGTGCCAGTGAGAGTAATTATGCGCAAATTGAAAGGGAAGCTTTGGCATTAATTTTTGGGGTCAAGAAGTTTCACAAATACTTGTATGGTCGTAAGTTTACTTTCGTTACGGAACATAAGCCCCTAACAGCAATCCTCCATCCAAAGTCCCCAGTTCCAACATTTGCTGCAGCCCGAATGCAGAGATGGGCTTTGATTTTGTCAGCATATACATATGATATTGAATACAGACGATCAGCTGATCACAATAATGCTGATGCAATGTCGAGATTGCCTTCCCCATCAGAAGTTACACCCGATAGGGAAGAATTGTTTTATTTTTCATACATTGATGAACTGCCAGTCACAGCTGAAGAGATTGGTAGAGCAACCAAACATGACTCAGTGATGTCAAAGGTGTATGAGTATATTGCAAATGAATGGCCAAACCAAGTAACAGACAAAGATACACATCTATTCTTCATTCGTAAGAATGAATTATCAGTCGATAAAGATTGTACCATGTGGGGTGCAAGAGTGGTTATACCAAATAAATTCAGGTCCAAATTATGAGGAGACCTCCATGACCAGCACCTGGGAATGTGCTTGACCAAGAGTTTTGCATGCAGTTATTATGGTGGCCAGGTCTTGATAAAGATATAGAGTACATCGTGAGTCAATGTACAACATGTCAATCGTTAAGCAAGCAACCACCACCAGTACCATCACAGCCATGGAAATGGCCTCCCAGGGTGTGGCAAAGGCTACATATTGATTTTGCTGAGTTAGAAGGACAACAATTGTTCATTGTGATTGATAGCCATTCGAAGTGGGTTGAGGTGTTTCCAATGTGGAAAATAACAACAATAATACATTGGACATTTTACAAAAATTATTTTCTTCATTTGGCCTCCCTGAAGAAATTGTTTCGGATAATGGACCACAATTTAGTTCAGAAGAATTTGCATAATTCATGAGTAAAAATGGTGTGAAACATACCAAGGTTCCACCATACCATCCTGCTTCGAATGGTGCAGTAGAGCTCACTGTACAAATTGTAAAACGTGCCCTCATAAAACAAATGTCACTTCCAAATCCAAGGAAACGACAGTTGTCATTAGATCACAAATTGGCTAATATTTTGATTACATATCGAAATACTCCTCATACAACTACTGGTAGAACATTAGCAGAATTATTTCTCAAACGACAGCCTCGAACCAGACTCTCGTTGTTAAAGCCAAATTTGGCACAGTCCATAGAAGAGACACAATTAAGACAGAAAGAGAATCATGATAGAGGTAGAATAAAAGAGAGAAGTGTGAAATTAAAGCAGAAGGTGAGAGTGAAGAACCATCACTATAAATGGTTAAAGTGGTTACCAGGAAGAGTGGTGAAGATATGTGGTCCTCGCACATATTTGGCAAAGATGTTTGATAATGGACAGGTTAGGTTTGTTCATATTGATCATATTTTACCTACAGTTGAAGGTGGGAATGATTCAATTATTTCTGACTCATCAGATAGTTTTGATACACCAGTAGCAAATCGTAAACCCAATGTACTGGAAACAAATCCAGGAGAGAATCAGAATGAAAGTGTGAGTCCGAGTCAGGAAAACAAAGAGTCTGAAGTTAGAGTGAGTTCAAATGAAAACCAAGGAAATTCCGTGGAGGAAAACGTTCCTCAGGATGAGCCTCAAATGAGTGTAAAATCGACACCATATTTGGAAGGTTCTGTTCGAGAGCGAAGGATCCTCTTCGAAACAGAAAACAAGTGGTAAAGTTAAATTTGTAAATATGGAAAAAAAAATTAGTTATATCCTGTATTATGTATAAACATGAAAGTTGTGTATGATGTTTGGTATGATGGCTTCTTTATTAAGGAGGGAGGAGTGTAATGTCTGTAAGCTTGTAATGTTTGTAGCGCCACACCGTGGATGTGGACGTATTGTGTACTGCAAGTGCAGAGTTAATCATTAATCAGAACCAGGCAATTCTGGAGGCTTCCGAGAGAGCTGCCTGCCATGTTAGGAGCTGCATGTGCTGTGCTATGTGAACATATCACAGTATTCTAGTCCTCCAGATATAAAGGCCAGTTAGGACAATCTGGCTATTTTTTATCCTCTCCCTAGCCCGCATCCACTGAGAACCATTGATACTATCTGTGCTGAAACCAGCATAGACCAGAGACAGAACCTCGGAACTTCTTGATCTATTTAACTTTGTGCCACAGGTAGCACCCGCAGGTGAACAGGTGAACAGCTTAGTTAAGCACTAGCTCTGCCTTTGTGTGTGTATTGGATTTCATGAAGCATCCTCTTTTCTAAGTCGAAGGCATCAATTTTCTATTTCAAAAAATGCACAAGAGTTTATTTGATAATGATGCTACGGGTGAAAATGATTTTGTCGGATAAGCAGATCAGTCAATCATAGCACATCGCTCTGCATTGTTGAAGGTGCCGTCTTTCCTATGAGATGTCTTCCTGATCAGGTGGATAATAACATAAGAACATAAGAAATAGGAGCCATTTGTCCCCTCGACCCTGTTCCGCCATTCAATAAGATCATGGCTGATCTGATCAAGGACTCAGCTCGACTTCCCTGCATGCTCCCCATAACCCTTTACTCCCTTATTGCTCAAAAATCTGTCTATCGCCGCCTTAAATATATTCAATGGCCCAGCCTCCACAGCTCTCTGGGGTAGAGAATTCCATAGATTTACAACCCTCTGAGAGAAGAAATTTCTCCTCATCTTTGTTTTAAATGGGCGGCCCCTTATTCTGAGACTATGGGCTAGAGTTTCCTCATTTTCTGCATGCTTAACGCCCACTTAACGTCCATGTTACCGCTGAAATGATGTATAACGCCCATATATTGCCCATTTTGCCACAAAATGGAAACTGACGGGCATTTTTCGGAAACTTGTCGCCGAGTGTTACTTTCCCCATGTGCGTAACACCGGAAAAAAATAATACTGCCGCCCATATTTTTTGGGCGGAATCATCAGATGGGCGAAATGAACGCCCATAATTTCGGCCAGCGTTACTTTCAGCACAAAATTAACGGCGAAATTCAATAATACCGCTCGCGTACTTTTTTTTGACGTGAAGATCACATTTGCCGAAACTAGCGGCCATGAGATTGCCAAGCATCACTTTCACCACCTCGCCCACAATATCGCTCGCCCAAAAGACCGCCCAGAAAAAATGGAACTAACCGGAACTAATCACAGCGTCATGGACGCCATGTTCCACATCACATGTCGCATCCTTTAAAAGGCTGCTGTGCTTCAACCTCGGGGGAGCTCGAATGTACTCTGGAGGTCATTGGAGTTGATGTGAACATCTTGACCATACTGTGACCGATTAGAATTGAATAAGTGTCTTCGCCGGGACAGTCATTGTTTGTGACCAATCGGTGGAAAACAGAGAGCTATTGCAATGAGGCCTGTCTTTTCTCACCCTCTCTTGATGACCAATTACATGCAGCAGACTCGAGATGGCCAAATGTACGCTCCACTGCATTGTATGAAGTGCCAGACAGATGAGGAGGACCAGACATTACACCCACCGCAAGTATAGGGAGAAGCAGTCTTAGCTCGACTTGCCCGACACCACCTGCCTTCGGAGACTGCGCTTCCACAAAGAGGTTATCACTGAGGTATGCCAGCTCATTAGAGGAGATCTGCAGCCTGCCAGCACCATCAGTACTGCACTGTCCGTCGCGGTCAAAGTCACCGCGGCACTGTCGTTCTATGCATCAGGTTCTTTTCAGGCCTCAGCTGGCGACATTTGCGGATTTTCTCAGCATGCCACACATTGCTGCATTAGACAGGTCACTGAAGCACTGTACGCATGCAGGAGGGACTTGATCAGCTTCCCCAAGACCAGGGAGGCACAGAGTGAGAGGGCTCTAGGATTCTCCAGAATTGCAAACTTGCCCAAGGTGCAGGGAGTAATAGACTGTATGCGCATCGCGATGCGGGCACCTTTTCAGGATGCAGAGGTTTTCAGGAACCGCAAGGGATTCCACTCCCTGAATGTGCAACTTGTCGACCACCGGCAAATTATAATGGCTGTGAATGCTCAATTTCTGGGCAGCATCCATGATGCTCACATCCTGTGTGAGAGCACTGTATCTGACTTGTTTAACAATCAGCCATAAGGTCAATGCTGGATGCTTGGTGACAAAGGATATGGCCTCACCACCTGGCTGATGACCACCCTGTGTGACACCCACACTGAAGCCAAGAGGCAATATAAGGAGAGCCACTGAGCCACTCGCAATATCATGGAGAAAACCATTGGAGTGCTTAAGCAGCACTTTAGATGCTGGGACCACTCAGGAGGGGAGCTCCAATAAAACCCTGAGCAGGTAGCTCAATTCGTGGTGGTGTGCTCCATGCAGCACAACTTGGCTATTAGGAGGAGGCAAGAATTGCCTGATGAGTCTGACAGTCCACCTCACCAGAGAGAGGATGAGCAGGGTGAGGAGGTGGACGCTAACGTCGGCCCAGACAATCAGGCTGATGCTGAAGCCATGCCCCTGCCCCCCTGTAGACTGCATCAAAGGGCCCATGGTGGCATGATAGCTGCAAGAGCCTTACGTCAGGAGCTCATCAATGAGCGTTTTGCCTGAAAGAATGTTGGTGGTATTTAAAAAGCTGACACACTGCTGGGTGTGCAGGTCACACATCAATGGGCATCACCTTGGTGACAGTTAAAATTTAAGTTGATTGAAGTTAAGTGAAATTATACCCTTTGATGTTAAGGAATTACCAACATGTAAAGGTGCAGCTGTCTGAGTCAATGCGCAACAAGGTTTTGTTAAATAAAAAACATTTAAACCGAATAGTTGTCTGAAATCATGTATTTCTGTAAAAAACCAACCATTCCCCCTTCACCTTCCCCTCCTGACTCCAAGCCATCTGGTTCAGGAGCTCCTCAGGCGATGCTTCATGGCTGGGGGGATGGGGGGTCTGACGGCCGACCCGCTGCTTGGACGAATATGGGAGAGGACGGTCCCAAGGTGGGAACGTGCTCTGAGCCAGAAGCAAGATGTTACTCCTGGCTCTCATGCGTGGTTGGCAATGGGGGTGTGGGACCTCGGGGTGCAGTGCCACGCTCCGGGACCACTGGGAGCCCTCTGTGTTCCAGTGTTCCTGGCTACCAGCTCCAGGGCCTCCACCATCCTTTCCATATTATATATTATTTGTTGGACAAAAACTCGGTGCCAGCTATGTTCTTGGTGCTTAGTAGGTGTTTTGCTGCTGGTGAATCTACCTCATGCTTCCCACAACAGCCAAACCGCGTGTCATGATGACCCTTGACCTCCTGAATCGCTGGAATTGAGCGTTGCCATGCCATTGCTAAGGACGGCGACACTTTACGGCAAAAGGTCAGCGAGATTTAACGCTACCGCCCATTTCATATCGCTCGCGGTAACACCCAATTTAAAAAATGGAGATTAGAGGCTTTGAGAATGGGTGAGAAGCCAACGATCTGAAAACCCATTTCTATCGCCCATGCTGGAAATAACGCTCATATTTGGGTGATATGCACAAAAGTATAAAAATCTAGCCCCATGTCCCCTAGTTTTAGTTTCCCCTATGAGTGGAAATATCCTCTCTGCATCCATCTTGTCAAGCCCCCTGAAACGTCCTTACTATACAGTATAAATGCACATGAGGCCCATGCTTGAGAGAAGGTCAGTCTGTGACCTGTCCTTTATTCCTTAGCACTCAAGTGATGGAAGTGGGTGGAGCTTCCCCTTTTATACCTGAAGGTCCAGGTTAGGAGTGTCTCCCACAAGTTCACCACCTAGTGGCCATTGTTCTCACAGTGTACAACTTAGGTCAGATTATACATGGGTTACAATGCTGGTTGAATACATGACATCACCTCCCCCCCAAAGTCTTATTGGGATCACAGGTTGAGTCTCTCTGGTGGTTTACGCTCCCTTGTAGAGCGCCTGAGTTGGGGCTCCGGTTGTTGGGCGCTGGCCTGAGTGTCTGCTGTTTGCGGTGCCTCAGGCCTGTCCGGACTGCCCACAGTGACTGGGCTCTCCTCCCTTTGGTTCCGGTGTTCGGTCACCTGTGGTGGAGTGAACTCTATATCGTGGGCATTTTCCCCACTACAGATGTTAAACTAACCGGCCTATAGTTACCTGCCTTTTGTCTGCTCCCTTTTTTAAACAGAGGCATTACATTAGCTGTTTTCCAATCCGCTGGTACCTCCCCAGAGCCCAGAGACTTTCATGACTATCATGACAGGAATGCGAGGGCGCGATGTATTGATGTAAATGATCCTGTATTTGTCCTCAACTATGCTGCAGGGCCCAAATGGCTCGCAGGCACTGTGATTGCCAAAGAGGGAAATAGGATTCTGCTTCTTCTATGGGGTTGCTCAACCTCCTTTTTGTTTGATCCACGTGTTTGTGGCAGATTTGTCCATTGGTAAGTTTAACTATCAGAATCCTATTTCCCTCTTTGGCAATCACAGTGCCTGCGAGCCATTTGGGCCCTGCAGCATAGCTGAGGACAAATACAGGATCATTTACATCAATACATCGCGCCCTCGCATTCCTGTCATGATAGTCATGAAAGTCTCTGGACTCTGGGGAGGTACCAGCGGATTGGAAAACAGCTAATGTAATGCCTCTGTTTAAAAAAGGGAGCAGACAAAAGGCAGGTAACTATAGGCCGGTTAGTTTAACATCTGTAGTGGGGAAAATGCCTGAAACTATCATTAAGGAAGAAATAGCGGGACATCTAGAGAGGAATAGTGCAATCAAGCAGACGCAGCATGGATTCATGAAGGGGAAATCATGTTTAACTAATTTACTGGAATTCTTTGAGGATATAACGAGCATGGTGGATCGAGGTGTACCGATGGATGTGGTGTATTTAGATTTTCAAAAGGCATTCGATAAGGTGCCACACAAAAGGTTACTACAAAAGATAAGGGTACGCGGAGTCAGAGGAAATGTATTAGCATGGATAGAGAATTGGCTGGCGAACAGAAAGCAGAGAGTCGGGATAAATGGGTCCGTTTTGGGTTGGAAATCGGTGGTTAGTGGTGTGCCACAGAGATTGGTGCTGGGACCACAACTGTTTACAATATACATAGATGACCTGGAAGAGGGGACAGAGTGTAGTGTAACAAAATTTGCAGATGACACAAAGATTAGTGGAAAAGCGGGTTGTGTAGAGGACACAGAAAGGCTGCAAAGAGTTAAGCGAATGGGCTAAGGTTTGGCAGATGGAATACAATGTCGGAAAGTGTGAGGTCATCCACCTTGGGAAAAAAAACAGTAAAAGTGAATATTATTTGAATGGGGAGAAATTACAACATGCTGCGGTGCAGAGGGACCTGGAAGTCCTTGTGCATGAATCCCAAAAAGTTAGTTTGCAGGTGCAGCAGGTAATCAGGAAGGCGAATGGAATGTTGGCCTTCATTGCGAGAGGGATGGAGTACAAAAGCAGGGAGGTCCTTTTGCAACTGTATGGGGTATTGGTGAGGCCGCACCTGGAGTACTGCATGCAGTTTTGGTCACCTTACTTAAGGAAGGATATACTAGCTTTGTAGGGGGTACAGAGACGATTCACAAGGCTGATTCCAGTGATGAGGGGGTTACCTTATGATGACAGATTGAGTAGACTGGGTCTTTACTCGTTGGAGTTCAGAAGGATGAGGGGTGATCTTATAGAAATATTTAAAATAATGAAAGGGATAGACAAGATAGAGGCAGAGAGGTTGTTTCCACTGGTCGGGGAGACTAAAACTCGGGGGCAC
The DNA here is from genome assembly GCF_044704955.1 of Pristiophorus japonicus. NCBI lineage: Eukaryota > Metazoa > Chordata > Chondrichthyes > Pristiophoridae > Pristiophorus > Pristiophorus japonicus. The sequence goes on from NC_091989.1 coordinate 181,157,947, forward strand.
AGTCTCAAAATACGGGGGAACCAATTTAAAACCGACTTGAGAAGGAATTTCTTCTCCCAGAGGGTTGTGAATCTGTTGAATTCTCTGCCCAAGGAAGCAGATAAGGCTAGCTCATTGAATGTATTCAAGTCACAGATAGATAGTGTTATGTAATGATGTGTGTATCGTCCCAGTACCTTAAATGTATTGTAAGTACTATGCCACATCACAGAGGGCGCTGCGGTGGGAAACCCTGGTAGCACCTGTAACAAGGGCTATATAAGGCTGACCACCACACCTGGGAGGCACTCTGGAGCTGAACAATAAAGGACGAAGGTCACAGCAGTTAGACTTACATCAGACCGTGTGGAGTCAGTGATTTGTGTGCTACATAGAAACATAGAAACATAGAAAATAGGTGCAGGAGTAGGCCATTCGGCCCTTCTAGCCTGCACCGCCATTCAATGAGTTCATGGCTGAACATTCAACTTCAGTACCCCATTCCTGCTTTCTTGCCATACCCCTTGATCCCCCTAGTAGTAAGGACCTCATCTAACTCCTTTTTGAATATATTTAGTGAATTGGCCTCAACAACTTTCTGTGGTAGAGAATTCCACAGGTTCACCACTCTCTGGGTGAAGAAGTTCCTCCGCATCTCGGTCCTAAATGGCTTACCACTTATCCTTAGACTGTGACCTCTGGTTCTGGACTTCCCCAACATTGGGAACATTCTTCCTGCATCTAACCTGTCTAACCCCGTCAGAATTTTAAATGTTTCTATGAGGTCCCCTCTCATTCTTCTGAACTCCAGTGAATACAAGCCCAGTTGATCCAGTCTTTCTTGATAGGTCAGTCCCGCCATCCCGGGAATCAGTCTGGTGAACCTTCGCTGCACTCCCTCAATAGCAAGAATGTCCTTCCTCAGGTTAGGAGACCAAAACTGTACACAATACTCCAGGTGTGGCCTCACCAATGCCCTGTACAACTGTAGCAACACCTCCCTGCCCCTGTACTCAAATCCCCTTGCTATGAAGGCCAACATGCCATTTGCTTTCTTAACCGCCTGCTGCACCTGCATGCCAACCTTCAATGACTGATGTACCATGACACCCAGGTCTCTTTGCACCTCCCCTTTTCCTAATCTGTCACCATTCAGATAATAGTCTGTGTCTCTGTTTTTACCACCAAAGTGGATAACCTCACATTTATCCACATTATACTTCATCTGCCATGCATTTGCCCACACACCACATTGGCGACGATGAAGCAGACAAACTCCACGCAACCATGGCTACTCTGGGCTCGCTAAAGGATTTTACCGTGGGCAATGATTGGGAGGCCTTTACGGAAAGGCTCGAGTACTACTTCACAGCAAACGACCTGACGGAGGACACATATGCAATGAGAGAGGAGCGTAAGGTGATATTGCTCTCCAGTTGTGGAGATGAGGTTTACTGTCTCGTCAGGGATTTGCTGGCACCTGGGAGCGCCAGGGACAAGTCATACGAGGAGCTGACTGAACTTATTCGTGACCAGTTGAAACCGAAGGAGAGCATCCTCACGGCCAGATACAAATTTTACCATCACTGCAGACCCGAGGGCCAGGATATCACCAAATATGCTGCAGACCTCAGGAGACTCGCGGCGCCGTGTGATTTTGGGGCACACCTTGACGAGGCTTTGCGGGACGTTTTCGTTATGAGGATTGGCCACGAGGGCCTCCTTCACAAGCTGCTGGCCACGGAACCCACAGTCACTCTGACAAAGGCCATCGCCATCAGCTGGGCGTATATGACCTCGACTTGCAGCACCAAGCAAATGATCCACACAGTCTCGAACCCGGCAGGCACTGTCCACAGGATAGCGCCCACCACGGACAAAACTGCAGAACGTGGCTCTGCCCGGGGCAGTGAGCACGGACCTCGGGATCCTGGAGCTCAGAGTCCGCCGAGGGGGGCCAATCAAGCAGCACCATGCTGGCGCTGGGAAGGAAGCCATGGGGCTCACCGGTGCAGGTTTGCGGAGTACACGTGCAATACCTGCCACGTTAAAGGCCACCTTCAGCGTATGTGTAAAAGAAATCGGACTCACCTTGTGGCTGAGGAGATGGGGGATGATCCACTGTTCAGCGAGGAGCAGGTAGAAGAAGATGAGGTGCTTGGACTGTATACGTGCACCGACGATTCGCCACCAGTGATAAATGAAGTAAAAATCAACGGAGTCCCAGTGAGTATGGCAGTGGACACGGGCTCGGGTCCGTCGTTGATGAGTCAGAGAACTTTAGATAAACTGTGGATTAACCCAGCCGCACGACCCAAGCTGGTCCCGGTCACGGCGAAGTTGCGTACCTACACCAGGGAACTAATACCTGTTCTCGGCAGAGCGATGGTGCAGGTATCCCACGGGGTCGAGATGCACGCTTTACCTCTGTGGATCGTTGCAGGCGATGGGCCGACGCTCCTCGGCCGGAGGTGGATGGGGACGGTCCGTGGGAGCTGGGAAGACTTCATCACTCCACAGGCTGCTGCTCCTCGGGGTGCTGCCGTGCCCCGGGTCCCCAGAGAGCAGCGCCGACCGAGCTGGAGCTGCAGCCTCAATCCACCCACAGGCAAGCCCCAGGCCCGGACCTCACACCGAGATCCTGCAGCCTCAATCCACCCACAGGCAAGCCCCAGGCCCGGACCTCACACCGAGATCCTGCAGCCTCAATCCACCCACAGGCAAGCCCCAGGCCCGGACCTCACACCGAGACCCTGCAGCCTCAATCCCCCCACAGGCAAGTCCCAGTCCCCGGACCTCACACCGAGACCCTGCAGCCTCAATCCACCCACAGGCAAGCCCCAGGCCCGGACCTCACACCGAGACCCTGCAGCCCCCACAGGCAAGTCCCAGGCCCAGATCTCACACAGAGATCCTGCAGCCCCCACAGGCAAGCAGCCCTGCACAGAGGGGCCTAGTGGGGGGGGGGGGAGTGAGCCGGCGGGGCGCTGCGGGCGGGGTGCTGAGGGATCCAGGGGCCGGTGGTTCGGAAGGGCCCCGCAGAGGAAGAGGCCGTTGGGCGGGCCCCGCCGAGGAGCTGGTAGTGTCGGGCGGCGGCAGCAGCTGGGGGTCGGCGGCCATGGCAACCGCAGGGGAGGCCGCTACGGAGGCCACGGGGGACGCGGCAAGTGCGGCCGCTGGAGAGGCCACGGCGGCCGCAGGAGAGGCGGCAAGTCAGGTGGCAGCGGAGGGGAGCGGAGGCTGTGACGGCGGAGGGCATTCGGAGCGGCGGAGAAGAAGATGGTGACGGCATCGTGTCGGAGCAGCAGAGCATCAAAGATGGCGCCATAAAGAGGAAATGCACCCGGGAGTCTTAAAAGGGCCTTACAAAGAGGTGGTCCCCACAAAGGACTTCTGTTTGGCAGAGCGAGTCTAAAATGAGCTATGTTAATGTGAGATAGTGAATTTATAATAAGAATTACTTTTTTTTATGCTGAATGGCCACTGTATTTGTGTAAAATAATGGATGAAGTACAATTAATGATAACGGCTAACAAGGAAATCAAGGTGCCGCTACCAGTCAATAACCAGTTAATGTACCAGATAAAATGTACCATACTAACGCACTGTCTATGCCCACCTGCCTTCCGTTGGACAAGTGTGATGTTATGTAATGATGTGTGTATCGTCCCAGTACCTTAAATGTATTGTAAGTACTATGCCACACCACAGAGGGCGCTGCGGTGGGAAACCCTGGTAGTACCTGTAACAAGGGCTATATAAGGCTGACCACCACACCTGGGAGGCACTCTGGAGCTGAACAATAAAGGACGAAGGTCACAGCAGTTAGACTTACACCAGACCGTGTGGAGTCAGTGATTTGTGTGCTACATACACCATAGATAGATTTTTAACCAATAAGGAAATTAAGGGTTACGGGGAGCGGGCGGGTAAGTGGAGCTGAGTCCACGGTCAGATCAGCCATGATCTTGTTGAATGGCGGAGCAGGCTCGAGGGGCTAGATGGCCTACTCCTGTTCCTAATTCTTATGTTCTTATATTGTGACTGGTGCCTGCTCCCGAAAATTTCTTTCATGGTGGGGCGTATAAGGGATAACCGGGTTTTGAGCGTCCTTTTTATTGGCAGCTCTGCGGGTGGAACCCCTGTGAGCGAATGTGGTCTGGATCTGTAGGCCAACAGGAAGCTTGATAAGCGGCTTTGTCGGGAACCCCCTTGGATTCTGAGCATCCCCTGTTTGATTATCTGCACTGCTCGTTCTGCCTGGCCATTTGAGGCCGGCTTGAACGGTGCTGTTCTGACATGGTTAATTCCATTGTCTGCCATGAAGTCCTGAAATTCAGTGCTTGTGAAGCACGGGCCATTGTCGCTGACCAAGATGTCCGGTAGACCATGGGCGGCGAAAATTGCCCATAGACTTTCTACAGTAGCAGAGAATGTGCTTGAATTTAAAATGTCACAGTCGATCCATTTGGAGTAGGCGTCTACTACAACCAAAAACATTTTCCCATGAAAGAACTTACGTAGTCCACATGGATGCATGACCAAGGCTTGGCGGGCCATGGCCAGGGGCTAAGGGGGGCTTCCCTGGGCGCATTGCCCAGCTGGGCACACGTGTTGCACCTGCGAACACAAAGTTCCAGATCTATCCCTGGCCACCAAACGTGTGACCTGGCAACTGTCTTCATCATGACAATGCCCAGGTGCTCATTGTGGAGTTCTCTGATGAACACCTCTCTGCCCATCTGAGGCATGACTACGCGGTTTCCCCACAGTAGGCAATCGGCCTGAATTGAGAGTTCATCCCTGCGCCTGTGAAATGGTTTAAATTTCTCAGGGCATGCCCTGTACGTGGCTGCCCAGTCCCCATTCAGGACACATTTCTTGACTAGAGACAATAGCCGGTCTCTATTTGTCCAGACTTTAAGATGACCGGCTGTCACGGGTGAGCCTTCGCTTCCCAAAGCTTCAACAGCCATGACCATCTCAGCAGCGTGCTCGGTAGCCCCCTCAGTGGTGGCTAGTGGGAGCCTGCTGAGTGCATTGGCGCAGTATTCGGTGCCCGGTCTGTGTCGAATTGTATAGTCATAGGTGGCTAACGTGAGTGCCCACCTCTGTATACGGGCCGATGCGTTTGCATTTATGGTCTTGTTGTCGGCGAAAAGGGACGTTAAGGGTTTGTGATCTGTCTCCAGCTCAAATTTTCTGCCAAACAGGTACGATGCATTTTCTTTACCGCATATATACGTGCGAGCGCCTCCTTTTCTACCATCCCGTAGCCCCTTTCTGCCTGGGACAGACTTCTGGAGGCATAAGCTACCAGCTGTAACTGACCCTTGGCATTCACATGCTGCAACACACACCCGACACCATAGGACGACGCATTGCACTTTAACACAAGTTTCTTACATGGGTCATATAGCGTTAACAGATTGTTGGAACATAACAAATTGAGTGCCCTATTAAAAGCCCTTTCCTGGCTGTCCCCCCAGACCCATTCGTGATCTTTGCGTAGGAGCACGTGTAGCGGCTCTAGCAGCGTACTCAATTTGGGAAGAAAGTTACCAAAATAGTTCAGGAGCCCTAGGAACGAACGCAGCTCCGTCGTGTTACGGGTTCTGGGTGCTCTCTGGATCGCTTCCGTCTTGCAGGCAGTAGGGCTGATCCCGTCTACTGCTACCCTCATCCCCAGGAATTCTACCTCTGGAGCTAGGAAAACGCACTTCGCCTTTTTCAGTCGCAGCCCTACCCGGTCCAGTCTGCGTAGCACCTCCTCCAAGTTGTGGAGGTGTTCTTCAGTATCGTAACCCATGATGAGGATGTCATCCTGAAAAACCACCGTCCCTGGAATCGACTTGAGGAGACTTTCCATATTTCATTGGAAGATCGCGGTGGCCAACACCCCCTGATTATCATATGTTTCAATAAGGTTACCTGTCATTCTTTTGAACTTCAATGAGTAGAGTCCCAAACTACTCAACCTTTCCTCATAAGTCAAACCCCTCATCTCCGGAATCAACCTTGCGAACCTTCTCTGAATTGTCTCCAAAGCAAGTATATCCTTTCGTAAATATGGAAACCAAAACTGCACGCAGTATTCCAGGTGTAGCCTCACCAATGCCCTGTACAACTGTAGCAAGACTGCCTTGTTTTTATACTCCATCCCCTTTGCAATAAAGGCCAAGATTCTATTGGCCTTCCTGATCACTTGCTGTACCTGCATACTAACCTTTTAAGTTTCATGCACAAGTACCCCGAGGTCCCGCTGTAATGCAACACTTTGCAATCTTTCTCCATTTAAATAATAACCTGCTCTTTGATTTTTTCTGCTAAAGTGCAAGACCTCACACTTTCCAACATTATACTCCATCTGCCAAATTTTTGCCCACTCACTTATCCTTTTTCAGGTTTTGTGTGTGCTCCTTACACATAGCTTTTCTTCCCATCATTGTATCGTTGGCAAACTTGGCTACATTATTGGCTGTGAAGTGCCTTGGAACATCCGGTGATCATGAAAGGCGCAATATAAATACAAGACTTTCTTCCTTCCTTTAAGCAGAGATCGGGTTTGCTCGGCCAATCAGGCGCTTCAGCTATCAATTTCCAGGGTGGCCCAGGAACAGCCACTAGTCATGCTCAAAGCTACTTGCTTCGAAGGCAGTTCAGAGAAGGTTCACTCAGTTGATCCCGGAGATGAGGGGTTGACTTATGAGGAAAGGTTGAGTAGGTTGGGCTTCTACTCATTGGAGTTCAGAAGAATGAGAGGTGATCTTATCAAAACATATAAGATTATGAGGTGGCTTGACAAGGTGGATGCAGAGAGGATGTTTCCACTGATAGGGGAGACTAGAACTAGATGGCATAATTTTAGAATAAAGGTCCGCCCATTTAAAACTGAGATGAGGAGGAATTTCTTCTCTCAGAGGGTTGTGGATCTGTGGAATTCGCTGCCTCAGAGAGCTGTGGAAGCTCGGTTATTGAATATATTTAAGACAGAGATAGACAGTTTCTTAACCGATAAGGGAATAAGGCGTTATGGTGAGCAGGCAGGGAAGAGGACCTGAGTCCATGATCGGATCAGCCATGGTTGTATTAAATGGCGGAGTAGGCTCGAGGGGCCGTATGGCCTACTCCTGTCCCTATTTCTTATATTCTTATGCGTATCAGTGGGGCAGGCAGAAGAGGCACCTGTCACCCAAGTACAGTTTTGTTCATGGTTTTCAATATGGTGGCAACCCATTGGATTCGGGTTCAATTGGATTGGATGACAGCTTCCTGGGTTAACCTGGGCTCTTGTGTTCCAATTGTAAATATTTTAAGTCTGGACCAGCCAGCTTGCCATTCATAGTCTCTCCAAATGCAATGTGATCAAACCACAAAGGAACGAAGTGTCTCATTAAACCTGTCTCCATTACCTCATTAAATTTACCTAATTCTTTACCTTCCAAAATTTGACGGTGTGCTATCAACCAACGGCATTGGAAGGGCCCATGGGGTATGATTAATGTCCTGCTCATAGTGCTGACCATAACTCAATCTTAACTCTCCCACTGATGATTTATCGGGTCAGGGCACTCTTGGGATCTGAATGAAATCCCGGGGGTCTTCGTAATGATTCCTCCGCATCTTAACCTCATTCATCTCATTTCTAATCGGGGGAGAATAAGTTTTTAGCTCAAAGTCTGTGCATTCAGCAAAAATACGCTGCTCGTGTTTTCTCTTTGGCAAATGTCCTTTTTTTCCCTCTTGGAACTCGAAGGCTGTTGTACGCAGTGGAACTTTTATTTAGAGTCGTGACTGTAAATGTGAGACCAAGATTTGTGAAGTGGAATCTAAACCGTAGATTTTGCAGAAAATAATTTTTATTTTAACCTCCCATGATGTGAATCAGAGGTGTATTTCTTCATCTGTGAGCCCAGGCACTCGGTGTTGGCTATTTGACTCTGACGGCAACACAGCTTTACCGCATTCTGTTTAACTTGATGTCTACTCCTAACCACTTCCCATAGAGGTAATTAAAAAAAAACGAAGAACTTGCTTATATATTGGGCTGGATTTTCCGGTCTTTTGTGCCCTGGATTTCACCCCAGAGCGGTGTGAAAGGCGGCGTTCAGATCTCCAGCACCCCCGCCACGATCCTCGAGTCGGGTTTTGCGGCAGCGCTGAGCAGCACCGCCAGGAAGAGCTGCGCCCGGTGTGTGCATCGCCCCTGGTTACGACACCGGCACGAGTTTTGACTCTGGCCCGATCTGTCCACCCGGAAGTGCACCACAATGACCGACTGGGAAATTAGGGTGGTCTAGCATAGCCGGCAGCGCAGAGCAAGGTAATGTGCTGTAAAAGTAAAAGCTGTAAGAATTTGGCGAAAACATTTTTTGGACTTTTTTGACATTGCTACTATATTCACTGTACAGCAGAAGAGCTGGCTGGGGCAGGTCCAAACACATTTAACTTGAATACACATTAGCTGGGCGGGAATGAGAATGGCTGAAAGCAGGAACATCATGGTTGATGGACGCCTTTTGTCATGGAATGGGAAGCATATCAGTGAGTCATTAAGTAAAGTGGATGGGGTTTCAGGCCATCGAAAGACAAAGGAAAGCTTTTTGATCACAGACTCGTCGGAGCCACACATCGAGGTACAACCCAGTTGACAAAGGAACAGGCACAGAGTTGAGTTTGCTTTTCAGTTGTACTGCCTCAGGCGAACAGGACAGTTGGACTTTTAACGTGAGGAGACGCAGTTTTTCAGGTATAAGAGAACGGCAGTTGCAGCTAGCTCTCTATCTCTCTCTTTCCACTTTCCTATACCTGCTTGCAACGCACAAGGACGAAACACTCCATCTGAGACGGAGAGAAGAAACACCAGGGAGCCTTGCTACTTCAACGGGGAAGCTGATCTTGAGACTGGACTTGAATACCACAGTTTGGTATGGACCCAGAAGATACGCCTCATCGGGAGAAGCAGTGAGCAAGACAGAGGGGTAATTGGTGAGCATTTATCCCAGCCCATGCATCTTTAACACCACTGCATAGTGTGAAAGGGTGTCGTGTGTCCCAACAAAGCCTTAAGGGTTTTGGTGGGGAGGTTTTTGCAATGATCATAAGCCTATGCACATTCTGTTGGATAGATTTCAGTGGTGCAATTTTGAATCCGAGCAGGGGTGTTTTAGACGTGGGTACTTCGCGTTAGGGGCCTGTTTAGACAGACCAGACTGTGTGTTGTACTGTGTTTGTATTACGCTACCAGGGTGTGTTTTTACTGGGTGCAGGTGTGCTCTAACTTGAATAAAAGCATTGTGACACTGGAGACTGATAAGATCTGTCTATGACCGTATATTACTGTTCACTATAATTCTGGTGTCTAGAACTATTGTAAGAGGGGTGATTCAAAACTACCAGGGGCAAAACCACTTACAGAGCAAGTGTTTTTTGTATTTAATTATTGTGTGAGTTGTGGTGGCATGGGCAATGTTTTAGAAATGTTTTTCTGTTTTTTATATAGGTTTCTCCCCGAGCCCCGCTGCCCCCGCCCCCCCCCCCTGGCCAGTCCTCTCTTGGAGCGCACAAGGCCCGGCTCTTTAGCTCGGGAGTTTCCCATCCTTGCGCCATGAGAGGTATGCAACACCGGGCCCAGATGCCCAAACTAAAGCGCAAACTATTCCCAGCCACTATCTTTCCCGCCCCTCTGCCATTATCGCCCCGAAAACAGAAAGGCCGAAAATCCAGCCCAAATTTTTGCCTAGCATGACCTCAGGACATCCCAAAGTGCCTTGTAGCCATTGACGTACTTTTGAAATGTAGTCACCCAGTATTGCCAACCCCATCGCCTCATAAATCAGGAGACAAACTCTTAAAAATCATCAGATTTGGGATAGAAATCATGAGTTACATTTTTTTTCCTGACCCGACCCCTCGCTGACCTTTGCTCCCGGACTGGAAGCGCATGCCACGCCCTTTGAAAGAAAGAAAGACTTGGATTTATAAAACGTATTTCACGACCACCGGACGTCCCAAAGCACTTTACAGCCAATGAAGTATTTTCGGAGTGTAGTCACTGTTGTAATGTGGGAAACGCGGCAGCCAATTTGCGCACGGCAAGCTCCCACAAACAGCAATGTGATAATGATCAGATAACCTGTTTTAATGATGTTGATTGAGGGATAAATATTGGCCAGGACACCAGGGATAACTCCCCTGCTCGTCTTCAAAATAATGCCATGGGACCTTCTAAATCCACCAGAGAGAGAGAAAGAGAGAGAGTAGATGAGGCCTCAGTTTAATGTCTCGTCCGAAAGACAGCCCCTCTGACAATACAGCACTCCCTCAGCACTGCACTGGAGTGTCAGCCTAGATTTCTTTGTGCTCAAGTTCCTGGAGTAGGACTTGAACCCACAATCTTCTGCCTCAAAGGTGAGAGTGCTGCCTACTGAGCCACAGCTAACACCACTTTGCTTCCAAACTGGAAGCACATTCGGCCATCACGAACCAATTACTGACATAAGAACATAAGAAATAGGAGCAGGAATGGGTCGGTGGTCCCACTGTTGCATCACTCGCTGGCCAGCATCCCCTCTGTTTTTGACAGGTACTCTTTCCAGAACACTATGTCGTTCTAATCTCGACCCTTCCAGCGCAGAAAACAGCCTGGCCTAGACATTTGTCTTATCGCCACCGCCCAACCGTCTTCGTAATGTTTCTTACTGAACAGTGGAAGTGTGGGGGGAGGGGGGGGGCGGAGTGGGGGGCGGGAGGGGAGGGTGGGAGAGGGATGGTGGCAGGGGGGAAAATGCTGGCAAAGAAAAATCAGTGAGAAAAATAGCAAAGCTAAATTCCCATATAATAAAATCCTTTTATTGTCGAGACGCATCAAAATTGTCACCGTCTCAATTTTTGCCCATTTTGTAAGCACTGTATAGATTGTTCTTTAGATATAGCTTTGGTATGCTGCTAGATTTGGATGAGGACAGATGGGAGAAGGCTCGAGTGGAGCATAAACGCCGGCATGGACTGGTGGGGCCGAATGGCCTGTTTCTGTGCCGTATATGCTATGTAATCCTATGGATACAGCTATGTGTGGTTGTATACAACTGTGTATGTATTCTGACTTATCACAGAGGTTAATATTCCATGCAATGCCGTTTCAATAATAAGAATCTCGAAGTCGTTATTATAGTTATACATTTTTTTCACAAGATGTGGGCATCGCTGGCAAGGCATTTATTGCCCATCCCTAATTGCCCTGGGGAAGGAGATGGTGAGCCATCATTTCAGAGGACAGTTGAGAGTCAACCACATTGCTGTGGGTCTGGAGTTACATATAGGCCAGACCGGGTAAGGATGGCAGCTTTCCTTCCCTAAAGGACATTAGTGAACCAGATGGGTTTTTATGACAATCCGGAAGTTTCATGGTCAACATTACTGATACGAGCTTTTAATATTACAGATTTATTTAATTAATTTAATTTTAATTCCCCAATTACTTGTGGTGGGATTTGAACTCATAACTCTGGATTATTAGTCCAAGCTCCTGGATTAACTAGTGCAGTAACATAGCCACTATACTACGAGACCCGATTGTGGGGGTAAGTGCGTCCACACATTCATATTGACTCAACAAGATTTTCAAAGATGCATGTATGGAGAATAAACGAGATATTGCATCTAGCTGTGGATGCATGTAGCTTTGTCTAAAGCTCGTCAGGGTTACGCTCTCAACTTAAGCAGGTGTCTGTGCAAACCCAGTCTGATGCAGATGTAATGCTTTCTTCCGTATTATTAGGATGTCTCATTCCTAACCACCCCCTTTGCACTCAGAGGTTTAGATGATGTCACGGGACCAGAAGACCGAGATGAAAGGGGTTGACTAACTCCTGGCACTGAGAAGTGCACAGTCTGATACTCACCAAAAAAACACTCCAGAGCCCACCGATTAGACTCAGATAAAACATCACACAGCGCACAAAGCCTGGCACGTCTTGTTGCTTTCATGGACTGTCAGCTAGGCACAAGAGAAGCAGTCCACATCTGAAAAAAAAAGCAGTCCAACTTTGAGGTACACGGCAACATTAAATGGGGTCTATGATCGAACTCGGAGGTCTGTATTGTACCTGTTTAAATGCTCACGGTCCTCAGTAGCCTTGGATCGCGCAGTGATCTCAGAACACACCCCCACCCCTTGCCCGTTGAGAACCTCTGACCTATCCCACCTATCCCCAGTAGCCAATCACAGGAGGCGATGATGAAAATTCACACACTGGGGGATAAAAAATCATGATATGTAATCCTATGAATACAGCTTTGTGTGGTTGTATACAACTGTGTATTTTATCTGACTTATCACAGAGGGTAATATTCCACACAATGCCGTTTCAATAATAAGAATCTTGAAGTCGTTATTGTAGTTATACAATTTTTTTTCACAAGATGTGGACGTCGCTGGCAAGGCATTTATTGCCCATTTCTAATTGCCCTGGAGAAGGAGGTGGTGAGCCGTCATTTCAGAGGACAATTAAGAGTCAACCACATTGCTCTGGGTCTGGAGTCACATTTAGGCCAGACCGGGTAAGGACGGCAGATTTCCTTCCCTAAAGGACATTAGTGAACCAGATGGGTTTTTATGACAATCCCCGGTAGTTTCATGGTCAACATTACTGTTACTAGCTTTTAATATTACAGATTTATCTAATTAACTTAATTTTCATTCCCTAATTGCCTATGGTGGGATTTGGACTCATGTCTCTGGATCATAAATTCAAACTTCACACACCAGGGGAATAAAAACTCATGATATATCGGAGATGCGTCGCGCGATCGCGAGTTGATAATTTCCATTAAAACACGCGTGGCATGCGATTAATTCACGGGAGTCGGTGTTAGTGAGTCACTGTTGCAATGTGGGAAATGCGGCAGCCAATTTGCGCACAGCAAGCTCCCACAAACAGCAATTAAATAAATGATCAGATGACGTGTTGTTGTTGGTTGAGGGATAAATGTTGGCCAGAACACCGGGGAGAACTGCCCTGCTCTTCTTTGAATAGTTTTGTTGGTTCTAATGGGCTAGACGTTCACCTTCATTGTCGGCGATTTTCTCGGCGGTACAGCTGTTTTTCCGCCCGGCTAAAGTTTCTCCCTTAAGCTTTCTCATGGTATCGCCCACATCTGAACATGCCCACCGGGACCAAACCGCCCGCATGCGACACCGAGAACACCGCCAGGGTGTAAGTTTGGCCTCAATCGGCGGGATCCAGATTGCCGAGAGACCCGCCCTGTAAATGCTGCTTAAACAGGGCGGTAGCTGAGTACTCTGCAAAGAAAAGTAAGTTAAAGGTTCTTTATTTTTTTTTTTAATTTGAAACGCCGATTAGCTATAAAAGTGTCTTGGGAATGCTTTGTACATTTTTTTTTATTGAAATGTTTTTTTAATGTTTCCCCCCCCTCCCTCCCTAGGCCCAACCGCAGCCTCAGACTAAATTTCAGTACTTACCATCCATTCCGGTAACGACCGCCCATGGTACTAACTTTCCACTTAACGCTGAAAAAAATGCCGACAATAAAGATGCATGCCTATTTTATCGCCGGGCGATTAGTTTTAATTACTTTAAACATAAAAATGGAAATTCTCGCCAGCGTTACTCACCGAACATTAACAGTTCTTCTCAGCGGGCAATCGGGCGTTGAGGGGTTTCAGGGAAAGTCTGCCCCTTTGTGTCTACCTGAGAGGACACACGTGGCATCGGTTTAACGTCTCATCGGTGTTGTGTGTGCAATAACTGTTCGACTGAGTACTGTTTAACTCCAAGAGGTATGACCTTGGCTCTGCTTTATTGAGGCCGAAAGTGACTAATATACAAAATAGCTGTCATTTTATACTTGGGCTGCACACACGTGCATGCAACCCAATGGCCTCCAACAGTGACGCCATCTAGTGGCTAGTGATCCCAAAAGTACATACATGACAATACCCCCCTCTGAGATATTAACACAGTCTTTTACAAATTGAGACTGCCCAGTGTTTTTTACGCTCCCGGGTTGACCGTCTAAGTTCAACTCCAGCCTTGGGTGAGTGTTCAGAGTCTGTTGTGACTGGTGGCTGGGTGGTTGACCTGGTGGGAGTGGCAATGGCCATGTCAGTGATTGAAAGTCCCAATTCACTGATGACCACTGAGTCCTCTGATGACTGGGGGTAGGTTGGTTGGTCGTCGATTGTCTCTTCCTCCGACTGTTCTGTTTCATCTGTGTGCTGCAGCTTTGTCTGATCCATATGTTTCCTGCATGTTTGTCCATTTTTGAGATTGATAATAAATACTCTGTTGACCTCCTTGGCCACGACAGTAGCAGCGATCCACTTGGGACCCTGACCATAATTCAGAAAATATACAGGATCATTTACAGAAATATCACATGACACAGATGCGCGATCGTGATACCCTTGCTGACTTTGTCTTCTATATTCAACATGATTATTCAAGTCAGGTTGTACAAGAGACAGCTTAGTCTTAAGACCTCTCTTTATCATTAGCTCGGCAGGCGAGACCCCAGTAAGCATGTGTGTTCTTGTCCTGTAACTAAGCAGTGTGCATGACAGGTGGATCTGCAGTGACCTTTGGGTTACTCGCTTCATACTCTGCTTCATGATTTGGACAGCACGTTCTGCTTGCCCATTGGATGCAGGTTTCAATGGTGCTGACCTTACATGTTTGATACCATTGAGTTTCATGAACTCTTGAAAAACCTGACTGGTGAAGCACGATCCGTTGTTGCTAACAACGATGTCAGGCAAATCATGTGTCACGAACATGACACTGAGATTCTCAATGGTAGCTGTGGATGTGTTGGATGACATGATTATGCACTCTATCCACTTCGAATGTGCATCCATCACAACTAAAAACATCTTTCCTGGGAAGGGACCTACCAAGTCTATTTGTATTCTGGACCATGGCTTAGACGGCCATGACCACAGACTAAGCAGCGATTCGGCTGGTGCTTTGCTGAGCTGCATGCAAGCATGCAAGTGTTGCACTGATGCACACATGATTCCAGCTCAGAGTCAATTCCCGGCTACCATACTTGAGACCTGGCGATGGCTTTCATCATTACTGGGATGTGTGCTATGTACCTCACGTACAAATTTCTCTCTCCATTTCTTGGGCATAACAACATGATTGCCCGACAGTATCATCATCATCATCATCATAGGCATTCCCTCGGAATCGAGGAAGACTTGCTTCCACTCTTAACATGAGTTTTTACGTGGCTGTACAGTCCAATACGAGAACCACAGACTCTGTCACAGGTGGGCAAGGAGCCTGGTTTGTCACACGTTCCTTCCGCTGCCTGCGCTTGATTTCTGCATGTTCTCGGCGATGATACTCGAGGAGCTCAGTGCCCTCCCGGATGCACTTCCTCCACTTAGAGCGGTCTTTGGCCAAGGACTCCCAGGTGTCAGTGGGGAGGCTTTGAGGGTGTCCTTGTTACATTTCTTCTGCCCGCCTTTGGCTCGTTTGCCGTGGACAAGTTCCAAGTAGAGCTCTTGCTTTGGGAGTCTCATGTCTGGCATGCGAACTATGTGGCCTGCCCAGTGGAGCTGATCAAGTGTGGTCAGTGCTTCAATGCTGGGGATGTTGGCCTGGACAAGGACGTTAATGTTTGTTGGTCTGTCCTCCCAGGGGATTTGCAGGATCTTGCGGAGACATCGCTGGTGGTATTTCTCCAGCGACTTGAGGTGTCTACTGCACATGGTCCACGTCTCTGAGCCATACAGGAGGGAGGTTATTACAATGGCCCTGTAGACCATGAGCTGGATGACAGTTTTGAGGGCCTGGTCTTCAAATACTCTTTTCCTCAGGTGGCCGAAAGCTGCACTGACGCACTGGAGTCGGTGTTGGATCTCGTCGTCAATGCCTGTTCTTGTTGATAGGAGGCTCCCGAGATAAGGGAAATGGTCCAAGTTGTCTAGAGCGCCACAGTAAACAATCCGACTGAATAGACAGTTCATCTTTACGATGAATGTAAGGTTTGGTCTCCTCGCACATTTGCTTGGGTTTGGCAGAACAATCACCTTTGAGGATGCAACTCTTCATCACCAATAAAACCGGGTCCTCGCTGGTCCATATCTTAACTTGTTGAGCTGTGACGGGGTTCCTTCACTCTCAAAAGCATCCATAACTGACAATCGGTCTCTGGTTGTGGCATTTCCACCTCCAGTGTGGGCAATAGCAGACGGCTCAAAGCATCGGCACAATTCTCGGTACCAGATCTATGCCGAATGATATAATCATAAGCGGATAATGTCAGCGCCCACCTCTGGATGTGGGATGAAGCATTGGTATTGATACCTTTGTTTTCAGAGAACAGTGAAATGAGCGGCTTATGATCTGTCTCAAGTTCAATCCGAAGACCAAACGGGTACTGATGCATCTTTTCCATAGAGATTCGCTCGGTCATCTGACCTGCTGATACACCAACGACTTCATATCAGGCGGAGGCCGTTCACCTGCTCTGTGTGTGGAAAGCAATTTGTTCAGTCATCCACCCTGCTGACACACCAGCAAATTCACACTGACGAGAGACCTTTACAGCATGGTAGAGAAAGTGCTTCTTTCTCTACCATGCTGTCGGCTCGTTCCACTTTAGACAAACTTTTTGAAGCATACGCGACTGGTTGAAGATTACCCAACTCATTCGCTTGTTGGAGTACGCAACCAATTCCATATGATGAAGCATCACAGGCCAATACTAAACGTTTACATGGGTCATAATGTACTGGCAGCTTGTTAGAACAAAGCAGATTAGTGGCTTTCTCAAAAGCTCTGTCTTATGATGCACCCCACACCCAGTTGTCACCTTTTCTTAGCAGCATATGCATTGGTTCTAATAAGGTGCTCAATTTAGGTAGGAAGTAACCGAAGTAGTTGAGTAAACCCAGCAACGAATGCAGCTCCGTCACATTCTGCAGCTTGGGTGCATTCGTGATGGCCTGGATTTTCGCATCTGTGGGCCTGATGCCATCAGCAGCAATTTTCAATCGCCAGGAATTCAACCTCTGGTGCCATGAAGATGCACTTCGAGCATTTCAGTCTGAGTCCCATTTTGTCCAGATGATGCAGAACCTTTTCCAAGTTGTTCAGGTGTTCCTTGCAGTCACGACCTGTGATCAGGTTGTCATCTTGGAACACGACGGTTCTGGAAACGGACTTCAGTACACTCTCCATGTTCCTCTGAAATATTGCTGCAGCCGAACGAATTTCAAAATGGCACCTGTGATAAATAAACAGTCCTTCATGCGTGTTGATGTACATAAGTCTCTTCAACTTCTCGACCAGCTCCTGTGTCATGTAGGCTGACATTAAGTCCAGTTTGATGAACGACTTCCCCCCGGCTAGCATTGCAAACAAGTCATCAGCCTTTGGTAAGGGGTACTGATCCTGTTTCGAAACCCTGTTGATCGTAGCCTTGTAGTCTCCACAGATTGTGACTGTGCCATCACTTTTCAGCACAGGGACAATGGGGCTGGCCCATTCATTAAATTCAACCAGTGATATGATCCATTCACGCTGGAATCTGTCCAGTTCGATTTTGACCTTCTCCCTCACCACATACGGAACCCCCCGAGCTTTATGATGGACGGGTCTTGCATCCGAGTCCACGTGGATCTGCACCTTGACTCCCGCGAAGTTGCCGATGCCTGGTTCGAACAGCGAGGTGAACTTGCTCAGTACTTGGGCACATGTATCTTCTTCCGGGGACAACACCTTGATGTCGTTCCAGTCGCATCTGATTTTTTCAAGCCAGTTCCTGCCGAACAGCGTGGGCCATTGCCTGGGACAATCCATAGCGGTAACTCGTGAACCGCACCATCATACGACACTTTAATTGTAGCACTGCCAAGCACCATTATGAGTTATTTGGTTTACATGCACAACTTGCCATTGACTGGACTCAGCCTGGGCCTCACAGCCTTAGTATCCCATGGCTTGTCGAATGCCCTATGCCTCATTATCGATTGATTCGCCCCCGTGTCCAGTTACATCGATACCTGCATTCCATTAAATATCACGTTGATCATTATCGATTTGCTCTTAATTAGGAACGAGTCCAGTCCATACACTTCCTCCTCTGGTATCTCAGATTGCGTATCCGAATCCGCGCACCGGATCTGACCATCATCCTCCACGTGGTGTGTCGCAGCACGCTTGCTCATCTGCAGACACTTGCGCTGGAGATGCCCCACTCTCAGACAGCCTTTGCAACTATATTGCTTAAATTGGCACTGCTGGTGCCGTTGATTTCCCCCACAACGCCAACACGGAGAAATCGGATGCATTCCTGCTGGCGGACTTTGGGCAGCCACAGGTTTCGGGTATGCAGTTGGGTAGGCCCTGCCAAACGCCGAATTAATCATATTTACAGTACTTGCCGAGTTTCGATTTTTCACTGATATCTGCTTTAGACTTCGATCCGTCGTCATGCATGACTGAGCGATTGTGATAGCCCTGTTCAATTCCAACGTCTCCACCGCCAGTAGTTTACGCACGATTACAAAGAATTCCCGCAGCATGTCTACCAACACAGCCCCGAACTTACACGGTCCCACTAGATATCTCAGGTCGGCAACAAATTCCGCCGCATTCTGGCCCTCTGAGTGAACGTGCGTGTAAAATCTGTATCTCGAGGTGATGATGCCTTCGTCTGGCTTAAGGTGGTCCTGTACCAGTGTACACAATTCTTCATACGTCTTCTCTGTTGGACTCACAGGCAGGAGTAGATTCTTTATCAGACCATCAATTTTTGGACCGCAAACCTTGAGAACATCGCCCGGCGCCGATCTGTGTCACCGACCTCCTCCATTTTGTTGGCTATGAAGAACTGGCTCAAACGGCTCACAAAGTCTTTCCAATCAACTCCTTCCACGAATCGCTCCAACAATCCAATTGTGCTCATTTTTGCATGCAAAGGTTCTTGTTGCCTCGTCACCAAATGTTGTGTATGCAATAACTGTTAGACTGAGTACTGTTTAACTCCAAGAGGTATGACCTTGGCTCTGCTTTATTCAGGTCCAAAGTGACTAATATACAAAATGGCTGGCCTTTTATACTTGTGCTGCATACATGCGTACAGCCCAATGGCCTCCATCTAGTGGCTAGTGATCCCAAAAGTACATACATGACAAT
This sequence comes from Pristiophorus japonicus, assembly GCF_044704955.1. NCBI lineage: Eukaryota > Metazoa > Chordata > Chondrichthyes > Pristiophoridae > Pristiophorus > Pristiophorus japonicus. Next base: position 181,177,098 of record NC_091989.1, read on the forward strand.
CCAAAAGACGAGACCTCCGACAGCGTAGCACTCCCTCAGCACTGCACTGGCGTGTCAGCCTGGGTTATGTGCTCAAGTCTCCAGAGTTGGATTGTACGATTGTAAATGTTTGCAGAAAACCATGACCATAAAGCATGACAACAGGAAAGAAAACGCATGTGCCCGATGAGAGCTTTATAATTTGTATATAGATAAACAGCAATACTCCAGATGTCACACATTATCTAATGAGAATTTCTGTATTTCACACTTACTACAGGAGACAAATGATCTGCAGCTTCTCATTGACTTTATTGACTTTCCAACTTAGAATGCCAGCGTTTGAATCTGCAGCCTGACCAATCCCACCATTCATTTTGAGAATGCAAAAGGGACAATTTGTGATGAATACTTTGAGAGTTAAAGAGCCTCTGAGATGGCCATGGTGGGGTCTTGAGATGAAACGCCAGTTTAGTCCGCATTTAGTGCAAGACGTCATCTTGGTAAAGGAGTTGACTCGGTTGCTAGGAATGGCCACCCAGAGCCTTGTTAAACAGCTGATTGCGACTTAAAACACCTGCTGGCGCTCATTAATGAGGCCGCACAGTATTTTGGTGGCTCGCGTTTCAGCTAACGCTCTTTCCTAACAGCGATCAGCTGTTTGGGAGTAAACACAGCGTTAATGTGGATTCAAGTACTACTTAATGGGATATTCAGTGGAAGTGGGTGCAAGGAGCCCACAAATACTGCTCCACGAAAATTGCGTCTAATCGGCACTGGAGTGATAAACCTGCAGGTTTCTGGTTTAGTGCCTCCAGGCAAGTTCAAGTTATGGTAATCAGCAATTAGGACCAGAATTGCGTGCAAAATCCAGACTTTCAAACAGGCATGTCCTATTAGCACAGCAAACATTTAGTGCCTGTTTTCACCCTTTAGCCATAGGCAGTCCCTCGGAATCGAGGAAGACTTGCTTCCATTCTTAAAATGAGTCCTTAGATGGCTCAACAGTCTAATACGAGAACCACAGTCCCTGACACAGGTGGGACAGATAGTTGTTGAGGGTAAGGGAGGATGGGACTGGTTTGCTGCACTCTCTTTCCGCTGCCTGCGCTTGATTCCTGCCTGCTCTCAGCGATGAGACTCGAGGTGCTCAGTGCCCTCCCAGATGCATTTCCTCCAATTAGGAAGGTCTTTGGCGCCAGGGACTCCCAGGTGTCAGTTGGGATGTTGCACTTTATCAGGGAGGCTTCGAGAGTGTCCTTGTAATGTTTCCTCTGCCCACCTTTGGCTCCTTTGCCGTGAGTTCCGAGCGGAGCGCTTGCTTTGGGAGTCTCGTGTCAGGCATGTGAACAATGTGGCCTGCCCAGCGGAGCTGATCAAGTGTGGTCAGTGCTTCAATGCTGGGGATGTTGGCCATTGAGCCCCATTGAGAGACATACAGACAGCTACACTTTAGTGGTGGAATAATACATTGGAGGGAATTTCTCCCATTTATCTGCCATAACTTCCACGGAAGAGTTGCGGAATCCTCGGAAAATATGGCGCATACAGTGTTTTTCTGGGATGTCCACGGGCATGGTTACCCCTTATGTTACACATCGAGTGATGCCTTCAGAAATCAGCGCATCCTTTGACTTGGCTGGAAACAGTGTCTTCGAATAAACTGTGGGATAAACCAGGCAGGTTCCCACTCCTGATTGCTACCCAATAACCCTGCCTCCTTCACCCACCCCGCAACCCCCGAGCAAGTATGTTTGGACACTAAGTTCGGTCGGGATTGGGGCTTGGCTCCGATACCCTCTCCCCCGCACAGTCAAACACCTTTTCAACGCTTGGCTCCTGGTCTCACGCATGTTGAATGTCCGTTTGAGTGTGAACCGGCGTTCAGGAGAGGAGCGGGAACGGGGGGAATTAGCAAAACAAAACCATTAAAAGCATTTTTGTTGAGGTACGATAATTCAGCAAGGTCTGTGAACTGACAATCATGGTCCTTTTTCCCTTGTTGACTTACAATGAGCAGGAGGTGTAAAGCTGTTGTAAGGTTCTGCAAAACCAACCACGGAGACATGTGGCAGGGAGAATGGGAAGATGCCATGTTTAAAATGACCAACTGCAGCCAACAGCCTGTAAACAGTGGAGTATGATGGGACTCTGGCCACCCTGTACAGTAACAGAAAGTATTGCAGGGGCACGGAACTGGACGGGGGATGAGCCAGCTACCGTAAGGAGGAAGAGTGTACATTCGGTTCTTCCAGGAAAATGGATACAAGGCAACTTTATTTTTTAAAAGGACATTTCTCCAGCTTTTCGTGTAAAACACTCACAGAAGAGGCAACATGTCCATGCAAAATCTTCCCAGTAATACACAAGGCAACACAAAGGGTATCAGTTTGAATAATTAAACAAAGGCCCACAGGTCTGATGCAATCATTTTGGCCAGCCCAGACGGAGTGGCACCTCTGTCAAGACAGTGAAAAATTCACCCCATCAGCGAGCGACAGGATACAGGAGGTGTGGCTAAGCTCCCATTCCAGACAGATCGATACACATCGAACTGCCATTCACACCCCATTTTATTCAAGGAAGACCCAAGACAATGGCATGCAGTTTTGGCGCGAAGATGAACGGACTATAAGAAAAAGCTGCAAAAACACACAAGAGTGTTGGAGGTTGGAGGTCTTGGAGGTTGGAGGTTTAAGGTCTTGGAGGTTGGAGTTTGGAGGTTGGAGTCAGCTTTTGCATTGAGTTGTAGAGTTGAGTTAAGAAGGTGGGAGTCGGTTTTCGTTGTGGTTGAGTTGTGTTAAAGGGGAGTTGAGTCAGCTTTTCACAGGGCCCTCGCTCTGGGGAAGGTGAGCTTAACTCCAGCAGCTTTTCGCTTAGGAGCCAACCGAAAGGCAAATAGAAGAAACCGACGCAACATCGAGGAGGAAAACCGAACCAACCAACAACGTAAAACCCACCCCAGAGGGACCCCGAGCTGAAATAAGTGCCCCCAGAACCCCGGAGTTGATAGGATTGTGAGTAGAGCCCCAACCCCCTCACAGACTCAATTTAGGACAGGAATTGGTAAGAAGGGTGGAAGTGGGAGGTGTGGTTGTGTGTGAGTGGAATGTTTTAACCTCTTATCTTCCCCTTCCCTGTTGCGAGAATTTTTCGTGTTGTTGAGTGAGATTTTGCCATTACTGCTATTTCCGACCTCTTCCTCTGCCCTCTATCTTTGTGTTTACTATTCTAAATAAACAACATTAGCCATTTTGCACTCTTACCCACTGTGTCTGATGCCTCATTACTCCCCCACCCTCATAAATCGCACGTACAGAACCTCAGGGGAGTGTGGATTCAAACCCACACCTCAAGCTCCCCCTTACACTGTGTAACGAGCTTGTCACCCATGTATAAAATATACAACTTTTGTAAATTGGCAGCAGAGGGACAGTTGCCCAGTTGAAAAAGGAATGACGGGATTTAAAATATTAATGGTCTTATTCAAAACCAATACTGCACTGGCAACGGGCAATAATACATTGTGTCTTTTTCTGCTGCTGTACTTTTGATTAGAAGAACAGGGCTGAGTATACACGGAGCCTGACTCATAAAAAATATTAGAGTGCTTTAAATGCAATTACTGTACTGCTAAGTAGCGGGCTATGCGCCATTAAAAGGCTATATCGCGTAATCAGCTTGTTTACTGAGTGCATCCTGACACCGTGTTACTTGATTTGTGGCTCGTGTGCACGAATTCTTGTCCCTCTCGAGCGGAGTATTAATTATGGCTGCTCATTAGTTAATAATGAACTGAGTTGCCAATTGAGTACGCGTGAGTGTTTACCGATTGTTTAGACAGTTCCGTCCTCTCTGGCACCGCTCTATATTTAGATTTGCACACAAGTTCCTGCTGCTTGACATTAATATAGATCACTGTTTACACTGTGGTTGTCCTTTCATTTATTTGTGCAGGCTGTAACTTTTAACATCTGAGCACGTCTGGGAGTACGGTGCTGAAAAAAAAACAGATGCTGTCCCGCTCTTCCCTCCGCTGATTCGCTTGGTAGATTTACTGCCTAGTGCGGAACTGTAGTCCAGGCTAGATAGGTCCCCAGTTTGATCCCTAAGGGGTGGATTGACGATCATTAGGGCGCCAATGGCGACGGGGCGGTACATTTGGCGCGGGGTAATGGTTTGCGTCTGCAGACACAAAATTCATCAGCTGGGCTCTGAGTTTGGAGTGGAGCGCTAAGAGAGGTGTTCCACACCACTCTTAGGGCGCAAGGCTGGATGAGCAACTGAAAATCCCCCGAGCTAAAGAATTGGCCTCGGAGCGCCTGAAGAGAGGCTTCCCTGGTAAAAATAAAATTGGCAAAAAGAACACAAAAAACATTCCCAATATCTTGCTCAACCCACATAATCATAAATCGCAAAAGTTAACAAAAAGTAAAGCAATCACACTGACCAGATGGATTCATTCCTGCTCTCACCACCGCCGCTGGAACAGCTCGGACCGCCCACTCTCCCAGGCGATCCCACTAGGGCACGCTACGGGGCGCTACAGGGACAGCGGCAAACAAAGATCATCACGCTGTCGAAACCAGGGGTGTTGCACACCGGCTCGACACACCAGGGAGGTGCTGGTCAGCACCGTCGGTACTGGCACACAGCGGCTCCGACCCCTTTAGTGCCCCGTAGGGTGCTAAGCGCACCAATTTCTACCTCTAGCTATGTGCTGCATTAGAATCATACAGCTCAGAGGGAGGCCATTCGGCCCATCGTGCCTGTGCTGCCTCTTGGAAAGAGTGATTCCAATTAGTCTAACTCCCCTGATCGTTCCCTATAGCCCTGTGATTTTTTTTTCTTTTGAAGTCTATACCCACTCCCCTTTTGAGAGTTACAATTGAATCTACTTCCACCGGCCTTTCAGGCAGTGCATTCCAGATCACAACAACTCGCTGCACTTTTCCTCATGTCGTCTCTGGTTCTTTTGTCAATTATCTTAAATCCATGTCTTCTGGTTAACAGACCCTCTGTCCAGTTTCTCCTTATTTATTCTATTAAAACTCTTTCATAATTTTGAATACCTCAGTTAAATCTCCCCTTAACCTTCCTTGCTCTAAGGAGAAGAATCCCAGCTTTTCTAGTCTTTCCCAATAACTGAAATTGTTTATGTAGTGCATGGAGAAAGAGTCAGACTGAACACTGTGAGCTCAAAGTAAAGTGTGACCTTAGTCTTTTATTGCAGGTCTCCAGAGTGCCTCTCCAACCTGTGAAGACTTCTTAAATACCTGTGTTCCCAAGGGATTATGGGATCCCTTGGGACTCCAGGGGATGAGTCCTCTGGTGGCTGTACAGAGTAAATACAAGTCCACATATACAACAGTTTATCCCTGGTCCCATCCCTGTTTGCTGTTCTCATCAGGGGCAGCAGGAGTGGGGTGAAAAAATCAGCCTCACCGTCTCTTGGTTAGGAACAGAAAGAATATCCAATTATTATTCAATGACTCCTGCTCAAATGTGCCCCCATGGAACTGTATATTCATTGGAATTTAGAAGAATGAGAGGGGATCTCATAGAAACATATAAAATTCTGACAGGATTGGACAGGTTAGATGCAGGAAGAATGTTCCCGATGTTGGGGAAGTCCAGAACCAGGGGTCACAGTCTAAGGATAAGGGGTAAGCCATTTAGGACCGAGATGAGGAGAAACTTCTTCACTCAGAGAGTTATGAACCTGTGGAATTCTCTACCACAGAGAGTTGTTGATGCCAGTTCGTTGGATATATTCAAGGGGGAGTTAGATATGGCCCTTACGGCTAAAGGGATCAAGGGATATGGAGAGAAAGCAGGAATGGGGTACTGAAGTTGCATGATCAGCCATGATCATATTGAATGGCCAAATGGCCTACTCCTGCACCTATTTTCTATGTTTCTATGTTTCTATGTTTAACCCATTAAGGACAAAAAACTTGCATTTATAGGGCGCCTTTCATGACCTCAGGATGTCCCAAAGCACTTTACAGCCAATTAATAATTTTCAAATTGTAGCCACTGTAGGAAATGTGGCAGCCAATTTCCGTACAGCAAGGTCCCACCAACAGCAATGCGAAAATGATCGGATAATTTGTTTTAGTGATGTTAATTGAGGGACAACTATTGGCCAGGACAACAGGGGGCCAAAATTGTCCCCCTCTTTAATGTAATTTACCGAGGCAGTAAGGCTTTCTGACCGGGGGCAGGTGGATAGGCCGACCCACCCGAAATTGCACCCGGGCCTGGGGCAGTGAAAATGTGTTTCTGCCGTGCCCGTGTTCCCACTCTGTCAGGCATGTGCTGACCTCTTACCGCCCAACGCTGAGCCCTTTCCACCCCGCGAGTGAAATTGTCCCGGGGGAGCAGAGCTGTCGCCGCTCGGTGCCCCCAACAGCTTTTCCTGGTGGGGAGCTGCTAGTGGCTGGGCGGCACGTCCGGCCTTCAAGGGGAGGCCATTTTATTTTAATTGTCCGCCGACTCTGAAGTCGGCCCGACAATGGCAGCCACGGGGTCGGGCCGTTGGGCCGGCCAAAGCCCTCCCTGGTTGCCCAGTGGCCGCCGCTAAAGCAGATGCAGAGCTCGAAGTGGCCCTCCCATTTAACTGAAGGGGAGAGACATTGGTATGCGTCAGCGCATCGCTGATGACACCGGCCGCCTTCCGTCCCGCACCCGACGCACTTCCACCCCTCAGCCACACCAAACACCGCCGCAACCAATTCAAACACAAAGGGCTCAATTTTCCCCACAGCTTTGTTTTGGCGTACTTGAAGAGTTACACCCGTTTTTGGGGTCCCAAGTATGCCAAAAAAAAAAGTTCCAAGTTTCCCCATTGGATTTCTTCATTTTGGCGTGACCTAACCTGCCCTTTAGTTTTGGGGGTGGAGCCTTGATCTGCGCCAAAAAGATCGTGCTGCCATGGTAACCAGGGCCACAATGCGAGCTGAGGCTGCAAAGTGAAACATGCAGCCACCTCCCAACACATCAATTTGAAAACACATTCAAATATATTGCAGCAACTTACTTGCTGGTCCGCCTGACATCTCAAAAAATGGCGGCCCGGTCTCTCTCTTTCTCTCTCTATCGCTCTTATCTGCGCCGATTTCTTTAACTCTCCAGAAAACTTTTCTGCAGAGGCCACATACGCTGGCCTAAGCAGAACTGGAGTAACTCTCAGCTGGCCAAACTTGCCTAAATGGCCAGAATTGGCGCGGGTGGCAGGTTACGCCCACTTTGGCTGAAAAAAAAAACGAACCTAAAAAAATCATAACTAATTTGAGTTACGCTGGTGCAAATCGATTGGGTAAACTGTGTTTTTTTAATTTCGGCCAAAAAAAGCGGCCTGCGTCAAATAAACGCCGCAAATCACGAAGGAAAATTGAGCCCAAAAAGAGGACAATTTCGTTTTATTCTCCGTCCTGTGGATTCGGGCGGAGAATATTCATTTAAGTCGAATTATCCGCTCTGTCTGGGGTGGAGAGTGATTTTCTGCTCTTCTCATAGTGCCATGACTTGTTTTCTGTCCACCTGAGAGGGCAGACGGGGCCTCAGTATAATATCTCATATGAAAGACGACACCACCGACAGTGCAGCCCTCCCTCAGCACTGCACTGAAATGTCAGCCTAGATCTTTGGAGTGGGACTTGAACCCACAGACTTCTAGCTCAGAAGTGAGAGTGCTAACCACTGAGCGATGGTTGACATTCGAAGAGAGAATAAGAAAAAAGAACAGATTCAATTCAATTTAGGAATCATAGAATCATAAAATTATTTAGCAAAGAAGAAGGCCCTCCAGCCCATTCAGCCCATTGTGTCCCAAATGCTCTCCCACTGAAAATGTTCCACTTCCCCACTTCATTCCCCAGAACTGCTTCCTTCCTCATTGGGCTAGAAACATACGGATCAAGAAAATACACTTGTACAGATTTCAAGAATTCTTCCCTCTCTTCGCTCTTTACAGTTATTTTCTTAATCTATATTAGGTTAATAGAAGTCCCCTATTATCGCTACTCTAAAGTTCTCACATCTTTTTGCAATTTACCTGCAAATGTGAAATTCTATCTCCAAAAGACCCAACGTTGGAGGAAGAGCAGCATTTCGAGCAGCGCAAGTCCGGGGTACGTGGAGAGGCCAACAAAAGGCCCAACGTCGGAGGAAGAGCGGCATTTCGAGCAGCGCGAGTCCGGGGTACGTGGAGAGGCCAACAAAAGGCGTGCTGGTACAGCTCCAGCCGGGAAAAAAAGCAAAAAAGAAGTAGAAAGAAATCAACAGGTGACATCACAGCCAAAGGGGTAAGTGATTGGCTGGTGATTGGTGAGTAGCTTTTTTTTTTCTTTTTTATATCAGTAATAACCCGTTAACATTGTTGTCTTTTTCTTTTTTATATAAGTAAGTAACCTGTTGACATTGTTGTCGCTAAATTAAGTGTATCTAAGGGTTAAGTCATGTCAGGAGAGCTCGGTCATGTGATATGCTCCTCCTGTACCATGTGGGAACTCAGGGACACTTCCGGTGTCCCTGACGACGATGTGTGCGGGAAGCGTATCCGTCTCCAGCTCCTGACGGAGCACGTTGCGGAATTGTAGCTAAGGGCGGATTCACTCTGGAGCATCCACGATGCTGAGAATGACGTGAGTAGCACGTGTACCGAGTTGGTCTTACCGCAGGTGAAGGGTCCACAGCCAGCTAGGGAATGGAAGACCAGCAGGAAGAGCAGTGCAAGGAAGGTAGTGCAGGGGTCCCCTGTGGTCATCCCCCTGCAAAACAGATACATTGCTTTGAGTACTGTTGAGGGGGATGACTCATCAGGGGAGGACAGCAGCAGCCAAGTTCATGGCACCGTGGCTGGCTCTGCTGCACAGGAGGGCAAGAAAAAAGGTGGGATAGTGATAGGGGATTCAATTATAAGGGGAATAGATAGGCGTTTCTGCGGCCACAACCGAGACTCCAGGATGGTATGTTGCCTCCCTGGTGCAAGGGTCAAGGATATCTCGGAGTGGGTGCAGGACATTCTGAAAAGGGAGGGAGAACAGCAGGTTGTTGTGGTGCACATTGGTACCAACGACTTAGGTAATAAAAGGTATGAAGTCCTACGAGACGAATTGAAGGACTAGGAGCTAAGTTAAAAAGTAGGACCTCAAACGTAGTAATCTCGGGATTGCTACCAGTGCCAGGTACTAGTCATAGTAGGAATCGTAGGATAGCGCAGATAAATATGTGGCTTAAGCAGTGGTGCAGCAGGGAGGGATTCAAATTCCTGGGGCATTGGAACCGGTTCTGGGGGAGGTGGGACCAGTGCAAACCGGACGGTCTGCACCTAGGCAGGACAGGAACCAATGTCCTAGGGGGAGTGTTTGCTAGTGCTGTTGGGGAGGAGTTAAACTAATATGGCAGGGGGATGGGAACCAATGCAGGGAGACAGTGGGAAACAAAATGGAGACAGAAGCAAAAGACAGAGAGCAGATCAATAAAAGTGGAGGGCAGAGAAACCCAAGGCAAAAAACAAAAAGGGCCACTGTACAGCAAAATTCGAAAGAATCAAAGTGTAAAAAAAGGCAAGCCTGAAAGCTCGGTGCCTCAATGCAAGGAGTATTCGGAACCCAGGAGAGGTCTCTGAGCTAGTTAGAGTGGGTGAGAGCGCAGATGAACAGGACCCCAAGAAAGAATGCAAAAGGCAGCAGGCAACAGAGCAGAGTAGCACTGGGGTAAGTGTAAACCACAAGGTGATAGGAAGGGACAATATGTATGAATATAAAGGGGCTGCAAGAGGGTTCAAAACTAAAAATCATGGTTTAAAAACTAGTATTAAAACACTCTACCTAAACGCACGCAGCATTCGAAATAAAGTAAATGAGTTGACGGCACAAATCATTACAAATGGGTATGATTTGGTGGCCATTACAGAAACGTGGTTGCAGGGTGACCAAGAATGGGAATTAAACATACAGGGGTATCTGACAATTCGGAAGGATAGACAAGAATGGAAAGGAGGTGGGGTAGCTCTGTTAATAAAGGATGATATCAAGGCAGTTGTGAGAGATGATATTGGCTCGAATGAACAAAATGTTGAATGATTGTGGGTGGATATTAGAGATAGTAAGGAGAAAAAGTCACTGGTGGGCGTAGTTTATCGGCCCCCAAATAATAACTTCACGGTGGGGCAGACAATAATCAAGGGAATAATGGAGGCATGTGAAAAAGGAACGGCAGTAATCATGGGAGATTTTAACCTACATATCGATTGGTCAAATCAAATTGCATGGGGTAGCCTGAAAGAGGAATTCATATAATTCATACGGGATTGTTTCTTAGCACAGTATGTTACAGAACCTACAAGGGAGCAAGCTATCTTAGATCTGGTCCTGTGTAATGAGACAGGAATAATAAACGCTCTCCTAGTAAAAGATCCTCTCGGAATGAGTGATCACAGTATGGTTAAATTTGTAATACAGATTGAGGGTGAGGAAGTAGTGTCTCATACGAGCGTACAATGCTTAAACAAAGGGGACGACAGTGGGATGAGGGCAGAGTTAGCTAAAGTAGACTGGGAATACAGACGAAATGGTGGCACAATTGAGGAACAATGGAGGACTTTTAAGAAGCTCTTTCATAGTGCTCAACAAAAATATATTCCAGTGAAAAAGAAGGGCGGTAAGAGAAGGGAAAACCAGCCGTGGATAACCAAGGAAATAAAGGAGAGTATCAAATTAAAAACCAATGCGTATAAGGTGGCCAAGATTAGTGGGAAACTAGAAGATTGGGAGAATTTTAAACGACAGCAAAGAATGACTAAGAAAGCAATAAAGAAAGGAAAGATAGATTACGCAAGTAAACTTGCGAAAAACATAAAAACAGATAGTAAAAGCTTTTACCGATATATAAAACGGAAGAGAGTGACGAAAGTAAATGTTGGTCCCTTAGAAGATGAGAAGGGGGATTTAATAATGGTAAATGTGGAAATGGCTGAGACCGTAAACAATTATTTTGCTTCGGTCTTCACAGTGGAAGACACAAAAACCATGCCAAAAATTGCTGGTCACGGAAATGTGGGAAGGGAGGACATTGAGACAATCACTATCACTAGGGAGGTAGTACTGGACAGGCTAATGGGACTCAAGGTAGACAAGTCCCCTGGTCCTAATGAAATGCATCCCAGGGTATTAAAAGAGATGGTGGAAGTTATAGCAGATGCATTCGTTATAATCTACCAAAATTCTGTGGACTCTGGGGAGGTTCCAGCAGATTGGAAAGCAGCTAATGTAACGCCTCTGTTTAAAAAAGGGGGCAGACAAAAGGCAGGTAACTATAGGCCGGTTCGTTTAACATCTGTAGTGGGGAAATGCTTGAAGCAATCATTAAGGAAGAAATAGCGGGACATCTAGATAGGAATAGTGCAATCAAGCAGACGCAACATGGATTCATGAAGGGGAAATCATTTTTAACTAATTTACTGGAATTCTTTGAGGATATAACGCGCATGGTGGATAGAGGTGTACCGATGGATGTGGTGCATTTAGATTTCCAAAAGGCATTCGATAAGGTGCCACACAAAAGGTTACTGCAGAAGATAAAGTTACGCGGAGTTAGAGGAAATGTGTTCGCATGGATAGAGAATTGGCTGGCAAACAGAAAGCAGAGAGTCGGGATAAATGGGTCCTTTTCGGGTTGGAAATCGTCGGTTCGTGTTGTGCCACAGGGATCGATGCTGGGACCACAACTGTTTACAATATACATAGATGACCTGGAAGAGGGGACAGAGTGTAGTGTAACAAAATTTGCAGATGACACAAAGATTAGTGGGAAAGCGGGTTGTGTAGAGGACACAGAGAGGCTGCAAAGAGATTTAGATAGGTTAAGCGAATGGGCTAAGGTTTGGCAGATGGAATACAATGTCGGAAAATGTGAGGTCATCCACCTTGGGAAAAAAAACAGTAAAAGGGAATATTATTTGAATGGGGAGAAATTACAACATGCTGCGATGCAGAGGGACCTGGGGGTCCTTGTGCATGAATCCCAAAAAGTTAGTTTGCAGGCGCAGCAGGTAATCAGGAAGGCGAATGGAATGTTGGTCTTCATTGCGAGAGGGATGGAGTACAAAAGCAGGGAGGTCTTGCTGCAACTATACAGGGTATTGGTGAGGCCGCACCTGGAGTACTGCATGCAGTTTTGGTTACCTTACTTAAGGAAGGATATACTAGCTTTGGAGGGGGTACAGAGAGGATTCACTCGGCTGATTCCAGAGATGAGGGGGTTACCTTATGATGATAGATTGAGTAGACTGGGTCTTTACTCGTTGGAGTTCAGAAGGATGAGGGGTGATCTTATAGAAACATTAAAAATAATGAAAGGGATAGACAAGATAGAAGCAGAGAGGTTGTTTCCACTGGTCGGGGAGATTAGAACTAGGGGTCACAGCCTCAAAATACGGGGGAGCCAATTTAAAACCGAGTTGAGAAGGAATTTCTTCACCCAGAAGGTTGTGAATCTGTGGAATTCTCTGCCCAAGGAAGCAGTTGAGGCTAGCTCATTGAATGTATTCAAATCACAGATAGATAGATTTTTAACCAATAAGGGAATTAAGGGTTACGACGAGCGGGCCGGTTAGTGGAGCTGAGTCCACGGCCAGATCAGCCATGATCTTTTTGAATGGCGGAGCAGGTTCGAGGGACTAGATGGCCTACTCCTGTTCCTAATTCTTATGTTCTTATGTTCCCACTCTTTGAAAGAACAATTCATTTAGTCCCAATTCGCTTCTCTTTCCCCATCGCCTTGGCAATGTTTCCAATTCAGGTACTTATCCAATTCCTTCATGAAAGCTATTAATGAATCTGTTTCCACTACCCTTTTAAGCAGTGCATTCCAGATCATCATAATTTGCTGCCACCAAGCTCATGGTCTACAGGGCTGTAGTAATACCCACCCTCCTGTATGGATCTGAGGCATGGACGATGTACAGAAGGCACCTCAAGCTGCTGGAAATATATCACCAACAATGTTTCCGCAAGACCCTGCAAATCCCCTAGGAGGAAGTGCGCACCAACATCAATAACCTCGACCAGGCTAGCAACCCCAGTATTGAAGCACTGACCACACTCGATCAGCTTCGCTGGGCAGGCCACATAGTACGCATGCCAGATACGAGACTTCCCTAAGCAAATGCTTTATGTGGAGCTCCATCATGTTAAATGAGCCAAACATAGAAACCTAGAAAATAGGTGCAGGAGTAGGCCATTCGGCCCTTCGAGCCTGCACCACCATTCAATAAGATCATGGCTGATCATTCACCTCAGTACCCCTTTCCTGCTTTCTCTCCATACGCCTTGATTCCTTCAGCTGTAAGGGCCATATCTAACTCCCTCTTGACTATATCCAATGAACTGGCATCAACAACTCTGCGGCAGAGAATTCCACAGGTTAACAACTCTCTGCGTGAAGAAGTTTCTCCTCATCTCAGTCCTAAATGGCCTACTCCTTACCCTTAGACTGTGTCCACTGGTTCTGGACTTCCCCAACATTGGGAACATGCTTCCCGCATCTAACCTGTCCCGTACCATCAGAATCTTATATGTTTCTATGAGATCCTCTCTCATCCTTCTAAACTCCAGTGTATAAAGGCCCAGTTGTTCCAGTCTCTCCTCATATGTCAATCCAGCCATCCCTGGAATCAGTCTGGTGAACCTTCGCTGCACTCCCTCAATTGCAAGAACATCCTTCCTCAGATTAGGAGACCAAAACTGTACACAATATTCCAGGTGAGGCCTCACCAAGGCCCTGTACAATTGCAGTAAGACCTCCCTGCTCCGATACTCAAATCCCCTAGCTATGAAGGCCAACATGCCATTGGCCTTCTTCACCGCCTGCTGTACCTGCATGCCAACTTTCAATGACTGATGAACCATGACACCCAGGTCTCGTTGCACCTCTTCTTTTCCAAATCTGCTGCCATTCACATAATATTCTGCCTTCGTGTTTTTGCCACCAAAGTGGATAACCTCACATTTATCCACTTTATACTGCATCTGCCATGCATTTGCCCACTCACCTAACCTGTCCAAATCAGCCTGCAGCCTCGTAGCATCCTCCTCGCAGCTCACACCACCACCCAGTTTAGTGTCATCTGCAAACTTGGAGATATTACACTCAATTCCTTCATCCAAATCATTAATATATGTTGTGAAGAGCTGGGGTCCCAGCACTGAGCCCTGCAGCACTCCACTAGTCACTGCCTCCCATTCCGAAAAGGACCCGTTTATGCCGACTCTCTGCTTCCTGTCTGACAACCAATTCTCTATCCACGCCGGTACGTTACCCCCAATACCATGTGCATTGATTTTGTACACCAATCTCTTATGTGGGATCTTGTCAAAGGTCTTTTGAAAGTCCAAATACACCACATCCACTGGTTCTCCCTTGTTCACTCTACTCGTAACATCCTCAAAAAATTCCAGAAGATTTGTCAAGCACGATTTCCCTTTCATAAATCCATGCTGACTTGGACCGATCCTGTCACTGCTCTGCAAATGCTCTGCTATTTCATCCTTAATAATTAATTCCAACATTTTCCCCACTACTGATGTCAGTCTAACCGGTCTATAATTACCTGCTTTCTCTCTCTCTCCCTTTTTAAAAAGTGGTGTTACATTAGCTACCCTCCAGTCCATAGGAACTGATCCAGAATCGATAGACTGTTGGAAAATGATCACCAATGCATCCACTATTTCTCGGGCCACTTCCCTAAGTACTCTGGGATGCAGACAATCAGGCCCGGGGATTTATCCACCTTCAATCCCATCAATTTCCCCAATACAATTTCCAGCCTAATAAGGATATCCTTCAGTTCTTCCTTCTCACTCGACCCTCGGTCCCCTCGTACCTCCAGAAGGTTATTTGTGTCTTTCTTCGTGAAGACAGAACCAAAGTATTTGTTCAATTGGTCTGCTATTTCTTTGTTCCCCATTATAATTTCATCTGAGTCCGACTGCAAGGTACCTACATTTGTCTTCACTAATCTTTTTCTCTTCACATATCTATAGAAGCTTTTGCAGTTGGTTTTATGTTCCTGGCAAGCTTCCTCTCGTACTCTATTTTCCCCCTCCTAATTAAACCCTTTGTCCTCCTCCGCTGAATTATAAATTTCTCCCAGTCCTCAGGTTTGCTGCTTTTTCTGGACAATTTATATGCCTCTTCCTTGGATCTAACACTAACCTTATTTCCCTTGTTAGCCACGGTTGAGCCACCTTCCCTGTTTTGTTTTTACTCCAGACAGGGATGTACACTTGTTGACGTTCATCCATGTGATCTATAAATGTTTGCCATTACCTCTCCACCGTCAACCGTTTAAGTATCATTTGCCAGTCTATTTTTGCCAATTCATGCCTCATGCCGTCGAAGTTAGCTTTCCTTAAGTTCAGGACCTTAGTTTCTGAATTAACTGTGTCACTCTCCATCTTAATAAAGAATTCTACCATGTTATGGTCACTCTTCCCCAAAGAGCCTCATACAACAAGATTGCGAATTTGTCATTACACATCACCCAGTCTAGGATGGCCAGCGCTCTGGTTGGTTTCTCGACATATTGTTCAAGAAAACCATCCCTAATACACTCCAGGAAATCCTCCTCCACCGCATTGCTACCAGTTTGGTTAGCCCAATTTATATGTAAATTAATGTCGCCCATGATAACTGCTGTACCTTTATTGCATCCCTTATTTCTTGTTTGATGCTGTCCCCAACCTCACTACTACTGTTTGGTGGTCTGTACACAACTCCCACCAGCATTTTCTGCCCTTTGGTATTCCGTAACTCCACCCATACCGATTCCACATCATCCAAGCCAATGTCCTTCATTACTAATGCATTAATTTCCTCTTTAACCAGCAACGCCACCCAGCCTCCTTTTCCTTCCTGTCTATCTTTCCTAAATGTTGAATACCCCTGGATGTTGAGTTCCCAGCCTTGGTCACCCTGGAGCCATGTCTCTGTGATGCCAATTACATCATATCCGTTAACAGCTATCTGCGCAGTTAATTCGTCCACCTTATTCCGAAGGAGGACAGCTGAGACGTTATAAGGATACCCTCAAAGCTTCCCTGGTAAAGTGCGACATCACCACTGACACCTGCAGACCACCTGAGGTGGAGAAAGTCCATCCAGGAAGGCGTTGAGTTCTTTGAGTCTCAACGCAAAGAGCATGAAGAGGCCAAGCGCAGGCAGCGGAAGGAGCGCGCGGCAAACCAGCCCCACCGACTCCTTCCATCGACTAAAGTCTGTCCCACCTGTAACAGGGTCTGTGGCTCTCGTATCAGACTGTTCAGCCATCAAAGAACTCACTTTGGGAGTGGAAGCAAGTCCTCCTCGATTCCGAAGGACTGCCTATGATGATGAACTTGCTGCATAACATTTCTTCCACTCATGTCGCCTCTAGTTCTTTTGCCAAATACCTTGAGCTGGATTTTTGGCTTTCTTGATTTTGGGGCGGTAATGGCGGCGGGACAGTAAAGTTTGCACCTCAGTAAGTAAGTTTGGGCAGCTGGGCACTGCATCATGGGGCGCAGCGCTAAGGGAAGCGTATTTCACCTCTCTTGGGCGCTAGGATGGGCAACTCTCGAAGCTAAAGCGCCGGGCCAGGAGCACTCCGAGGATTGGAACATTACGGTCAGAGCCTCTGCAATTTCCACCCTCACTTCCCTCAGCAACCTAGGACTGGCCTCCCATGTGGACCGGGTGGCAATTCTACTTTGAGCTCTGCCATGCTTTTAAGTACTTCCTCTTGATCTATTTTTATCCAATTCATTTTCTCTACTACCTCCTCTTTACGGTGACATTAGCAGCACGGGTGAGCCAACACTGCGATATGTGTGCGCACTAGGTCCATGCAGCAGAGCAGGTCTCCAGGAAAAAAGACCTGAAAAAAATCCCACAAAATTATTCCCAAAATGTTGTCCACGCCACCACAACATAAATCGGCAAAAGAATTGAAAGCAAAAACAATCGCACTTGCCTTACCTCTTTGTAGTCAGTATCGTTGGACTGCCTGATTTCCCAGGCATTCACTGTGAGGCGCGCTGCAGGGCATATGGGTCGGGCTGAAGTCGAAAAGTGCGCAGGTGTCACAACCAGGGGCATTGCACACCGGGCGCAGCTCTTCCGGGCGGTGCCGCTACACGCTGCCGCAAAACCGGACCCGAGAATTGCTGCGGGGCGCTGGAGGATGACTGCCTGCCCAGAAGTACTCACCGCTGTCGCTCCGGGGCAAAAAACGGAACGCAGAAGACCCAAAAATCCGTCCCTTCAAGTCTGTATCCTCTGGTTACCAACCCGTCTGCCACAGGTACCGATTCCCCTAGCAATCCTACAGTCCTTTGGCACCACTGACATATCTAAGGAGGATTGGAACATTACGGTCAGAGCCTCTGCAATTTCCACCCTCACTTCCCTCAGCAACCTCGGACCGGCCTCCCATCCGGACCGGGTGGCATTTATACTTTGAGCTCTGCCATGCTTTTAAGTACTTCCTCTTGATCTATTTTTATCCTATTCATTTTCTCTACTACCTCCCCTTTACTGTGACATTAGCAGCACAGGTCAGCCCACAATGCGATATGTGTGCACACTAGGTCCGTGCAGCAGAGCAGGTCGCCAGTCATCCTGGTTAATCCCTTGCCACTGGATAAAGGCTGAGCACTGTCAAGCCCGTGTGTTGGCTGATGTGCAACGGCCACCACATGTTAAAAAAATCCACACACAGGCATCGTCCACCCCTTTAATTGGAGTTCAGGACTGGAACATCGGGTCCTTCATTGAAACATCTGTTAACTCTTGTGGAAGCAAGTCATTCTTGCTTGAGGGACTGCCTATAATGCCTCTTCTTTAGTGAAATACTCATTCAGTGCCTCAGCCATGACCTCTGCCTCCACAAGAAGATTTCTTTTCTAATCCCTTTGATGACTCTCTGGGCTGCAAACAGACTGATCATTTCAAGAATTCTTCTCCCTCCACTCTGTACACTGTTATTTTTTCCAGTATACATCCGGATAATTGAAGGCCCCATTATCATTACTCTAAAGTTCTTGCATCTTTCTGTAATTTACCTGCAAATTTACTCCTCTAATTCTCACTATTTGGTGGCTATTATTATACCTCCAGCAGCTGACATATGGAGGAAGACTGGATCGACTGGGCTTATATTCAATGGAATTTAGAAGAATGAGAGGGGACCTCATAGAAACATATAAAATTCTGACGGGATTGGACAGGTTAGATGAAGGAAGAATGTTCCCGATGTTGGGGAAGTCCAGAACCAGGGGTCACAGTCTAGGGATAAGGGATAAGTCATTTAGGACCGAGATGAGGAGAAACTTCTTCACTCAGAGAGTTGTGAGCATGTGGAATTGTCTACCACAGAAAATTGTTGAGGGCAGTTCATTAGATATATTCAAAAGGGAGTTAGATGTGGCCCTTACGACTAAAGGGATCAAGGGGTATGGAGAGAAAGCAGGAATGGGGTACTGATGTTGCATGATCAGACATGATCATATTGAATGGTGGTGCAGGCTCGAAGGGCCGAATGGCCTGTTCCTGCACCTATTTTCTATGTTTCTATGTTTCTATAACTCCTCTATTGCACCTTAATTATAACCAAATAGATTCTGTCTTTGAACCCTCAAGTACATCATCTAGGGCTTTGTTCAATACTGCCACCCCTTCCCCTCCTTTCTTTCTTTCCCTATCTTTCTTGAATATACTGGCCCTGAGTTCATGGCCCCTACCGGCGCATACAAGGTGCACACGCACCCATAGGGTCCCCGCAATTTCCGGGTTTAGGTATGCAAAGCGCCTGCCGCCAAACTCGGAACTTGCGATCTGTCAAGTTTCCTCTCGACAGATCGTACGCCTCTGAAATAAAGGACCCCCGCGGGTGGAGGGTTGGGCTATTTGCACAGCGAATGCCCAGCGAATGCCCTTCAAATTCTTATGACTGATAAGTGTAAGACTTTTAAAGGACAGAACGATACAGTTTTTTCAATTATTTTAAGAGTTAAATTCCTGTTCAATAAAGTAAGTTTATTTTTGGACCATTTAAAAATGTGTAAATTTATTTTTCAAAAAATTACATTTTTGTTTTAAATAATTAATTAATTAATAATTAATTAATAATAGAGGAATAGAGTACAAAAGTAAGGATTTATGCTAAACTTTTAGAAGACACTGGTTAGGCCTCAGCTGGAGTACTGCATTTAAAACATGTTGTTTTAACTAAAACTAATTTAAATATTTGTGTGTTTTTGGGGGTATTCCTATTCATACTAAGGGTGATTCTGTATATCTGGAACTCACTACAAGAATGAATGAGAATACCTCCACTTGGAATGATTGTGCCGGCCCACATGGACCCAAGGACATGTGCGAAGTGCCTACGTCCCTGGGATGTGTGGGCCTCTACGCAGCCCTTCACACAAAGGCCCAGGACCACAAGTCTCCGAACCTCCCGGACCACCAGGTAGATTCGTAGAAATTATTAAGGTCGGAGGTGAATTATGGGCCATTATAGCCAGGAATATCAAGTGGCCATTCCTCCGCCTTGTTTAAGGTCTTCGTTACTGCCACTATATCATAATCACTTGTGGTTACTTGTGCCTGCAGTTTGCCAAGCTTATTTACCACGCTCCATGCACTTACGAAAAAGAGAAATGATTTATTGATTCACAGGATGTGGGCGTCGCTGGCAAGGCCAGCATTTGTTCCCCATCCCTTTATTGACCTCGAGAAGGTGGTGGTGAGCCGCCTTCTTGAACCGCTGCAGTCCCGTGTGGGAAAGGTACCCCCACAGTGCACTCGCCCATCTTAGTCTACTTCGCATTTCTCCTGTGTCTGTCCCCTTCTGTTTCTGAACTACTCTTTATTCTAATGCTGAATAAAATGGAATTCCAGAATCGATACCTTTAAGTGATGCAGGAACAGACACCATGAAGTGACAGACAGACACAAGCTCTGACCTCGAGACTCTGCAAACCTGCTGTTGGGAATTCACTTACTGAGCACACTGGGCTGATACATTGCATGCAACTCTTCCACTGTTGTTTTTCAAGTGCAGAGCCTTGGCCTTATGACCACATAGAAACATACAAA
Source organism: Pristiophorus japonicus (assembly GCF_044704955.1). Classification (NCBI taxonomy): domain Eukaryota; kingdom Metazoa; phylum Chordata; class Chondrichthyes; family Pristiophoridae; genus Pristiophorus; species Pristiophorus japonicus. Next base: position 181,197,222 of record NC_091989.1, read on the forward strand.
ATAGGTGCAGGAGTAGGCCATTTGGCTCTTCGAGCCTGCACCACCATTCAATATGATCATGGCTGTTCATGCAACTTCAGTACCCCATTCCTGCTTTCTCTCCATACCCCTTGATCCCTTTAGCCGTGAAGGCCACATCTAACTCCCTTTTGAATATATCTAACAAACTGGCCTCAACAACTTTCTGTGGTAGACAATTCCACATACTCACAACTCTCTGAGTGAAGAATTTTCTGCTCATCTCGGTCCTAAATGGCTTACCCCTTATCCTTAGACTGTGACCCCTGGTTCTGGACTTCCCCAACATCGGGAACATTCTTCCTGCATCTAACCTGTCCAATCCCGTCAGAATTTTATATGCTTCTATGAGATCCCCTCTCATTCTTCTAAATTCCATTGAATATAAGCTAGTCGATCCAGTCTTTCTTCATATGTCAGTCTTGTCATCCCGGGAATCAGTCTGGTGAACCTTCGCTGCACTCCCTCAATAGCAAGAATGTCCTTCCTCAGATTAGGAGACCAAAACTGTACACAATATTCAAGGTGTGGCCTCACCAAGGCCGTGTACAACTGTAGTAAGACCTCCCTGTTCCTATACTTAATTCCTCTCGCTATGAAGGCCAACATGCCATTTGCCTTCTTCACCGCCTGCTGTACCTGCATGCCAACTTTCAATAATTGATGTACCATGACACCCACGTCTCACGGTACCTCCCCTTTTCTTAATCTGTCACCATTCAGATAATAATCTGCATTCCTGTTTTTGCCACCAAAGTGGATAACCTCACATTTATCTACATTATACTGCATCTGCGATGTATTTGCCCACTCACCTAACCTGTCCAAGTCACCCTGCAGCCTTGTAGCATCCTCCTCACAGTTCACACTGCCACCCAGCTTAGTGTCATCTGCAAACTTGGAGATATTACTTTCAATTCCTTCGTCTAAATCATTAATGTACCATGTGTGTGGTAAGCCCAGAATCATTGCATTTTTAACAATGCTACACCTAATGTAGCTATTTATAAAATCTTAGAACGATACAGCATAGAAGGGGGCCATTTGGTCCATTGTGTCTTTGGTAAAAAAAAGACTTGCATTTATATAGCGCCTTTCACGACCACCGGACGGCTCAAAGCACTTTACAGCCAATGAAGTACCTTTGGAGTGTAGTCACTGTTGTAATGTAGGAAACACAACAGCCAATTTGTGCACAGCAAGCTCCCACAAACAGCAATGTGATAATGATCTGATAATTTTTTTTTTAATGTTGATTGAGGGATAAATATTGGCCAGGACACCGGGGATAACTCCCCCTGCTCTTCTTCGAAATAGTGCCATGGGATCTTTTACCTCCACCTGAGAGAGAAGACGGGGCCTCGGTTTAACGTCTCATCCAAAAGACAGTACGTTGAACAGTGCAGCGCTCCCTCAGCACTGCACCGGAGTGTCAGCCTATATTTTTGTGTTCAAGTCCCTGGAGTTGGATTGGAACCCACAACCTTCTAACTCAGCTGAGTGTGCTACCCACTGAGCCACAGAGCTATAATGGTAGAGCTATGCAAGTAATCCCTGCACTTCAAAAAGTACTTAATTGGCTGTATAGCACTTTGGGATGACCATTGTTCCTGAAAGGCGCTATATAAATGCAAGTCTTTCCTTCCTTTTTCTCCTACCCACAGAATGATCATAGAATCAGAGAGAAAGGTTACAGCACAGAAGGAGGCCATTTGTCCCATTAAGCCCATTCTGCTCTTTCCCCACAGCCCTGTACTTTTATTCCTTCAAGTATTTATCCAATTCTATTTTGAAAGTTACTATTGAATTTGCTTCCTCTGCCCTCTCAGCTATTTCATTCCAGATTTTGACAATTTGCTGTGTAAAAAAAATGCTCCTCATGTAGCCTTTTGCCAATCACCTTAAATCCGTGTCCTCTGGTAATCGACCCTCTGCCACTTGAAACAGTTTTGCTTTATTTACTCTATCAAAAAATTCATGATTTTGAACACCTCTATCAAATCTCCTCTTAAACTCCTCGGCTCTCAGGAGTACAACCCCAGCTTCTCCAGTCTATCCACATAACTGATGTCCCTCATCCCTGGTACCATTCTAGTACAGGTAACTCTCGATTATCTGCACACGGATCCAACAGGAAACCGTTGTAACAGGATTTAAAATTGTGGCCTGGGAAGGCATCGGGCCGGTGCGTTCGGAGTCCTTTCGGCCCGAGAAGGCATCGGGTTTTAAGTTTATAATGTCAATCGCTCTAATGGAGAAAATCGTTTACCGGCAGAGCCCAATCCCCGAGGGACCCGGATCAGTGAGAGTTGCCTGTAAATCTTTTCTGCACCCTCTCCAAGGCCTTGACATCCTTCCTAAAGTGCGGCGCCCAGAATTGAATGCAGTACTCCAGCTGAGGCCTAACCAGTGTCTTCTAAAAGTTTAGCATAAATCCTTACTTTTGTACTCTATTCCTCTATTATTAAAGCCGTGGATTGCATATGCTTTTATAACAGCCTTCTCAACTTGTCCTGCCATTTTCAAAGATTTGTGTAAATAAATCCTCAGGTCTCTTTGTTCCTGCACCCGCTTTAAAATTGTTCCATTCAATTCATATTACCTCTCCTCGTTCTTCCTACCGAAATGTATCACGTCACACTTCGTTGTGTTACACTTCATCTGCCAATGAGTACAATACATGGACCATCTATTTCACCAGTCTGTCTATGTATTGTATTTGGCTCAAACATCATTTCTCATAAGTCCAAGAAGTTGGTTGGCGGGACGGGCATTGTGCTGTTGTGGACAACGGTCTTGTTTTAAAGAGAGGAGAGCCATGCTGCTGGTGGGGAAGCGGGGTGGTGGCCACGTGTACTGGTGTTATCATACAATGGGGAAGGGTGCTACTGAGAGTAAGAAGGTTAAGAGGCAGAAGAACCAAAGGCTACATGAGGAAAAAATGTTTTACGCAGTGAGTGGTTAGGATATGGAATGCACTGCCTGAGAGGGGGCTGGAGGCAGATTCAATAATGGCGTTCAAAGGGGAGTTGGATAAGTCCCCGCAGGAAAGAAAATTGCAGGGCTACAAGGAAAGGGCAGGGGAGTGGGACTGGCTGAAGTGCTCTTGCAGAGAGCCAGCATGGACTCGATGGGCCGAATGGCCTTCTTCTGTGCTGTAACCATGGTCTATGATCATTCTGTGGGTAGAAGAAAAAGAAAGACTTGGATTTATACAGCGCCTTTCGGGACCACTGGACCTCCCAAAGTGCTTCACAGCACTTTGATGTAGTTTTTTGTAAATTAATTCATGGGCTGTGGCCGTTTGCTGGCAATGCCATCATTTATTGCCCATCCGCAATTGTCCTTGAGAAGGTGGTGGTGAGCCGCCTGATAAAACTGAGTGACTTGCTGGGCCATTTCAGAAGGCAGTTAAGAATCAACCACATTGATGTGGATCTGGAGTCAGACCGGGTAAGGACAGTAGATTTACTTCCCTAAAGGACATCAGTGAACCAGATGGGTTTTTACAACAATGCAGTCAGTCAGCATTACTGATACTAGCTTTTTACTCCAGATTTATTTAATTAACTGAATTTAAATTCCACAGCTGCTGTGGTGGGATTTGAACTCTTGTCTTTGGATTATTAGTCCAGGTCTTTGGATTACCAATTCAATAACATTACCACTATGCTAAAATTCTCCTGTTGCAATGTAGGATGACACGGCAGCCGATTTGCACACAGCAAGCTCCCACAAACAGCAATGTGATAATGTCCAGTCATGCTGCTTCCTGCGACTAAAATTAAAGCTAGCTCTCCTATTGTCTCACTTGGCTAATTAAATACATTGTGTGGGACTGATCTGGAAAGATCTAGAATGTCCCATGTTCAGGCTGTGCTGAGTTAGCTGATTAAAGAGCATCCTTTACAGCAGAAAACCAGCCTTCTCAGCAGCAGCAGCTCGTTCTCAGTTAAGGATGGAATCAAACCCAAGCTGGAATATCCCCTGCACTATTTCGGCGAACACATGAGGAATTACTGGTCGCGACTGAATAGCAAATTAATGGACCGCAATTAGAATGCCTTGATCAATTTCAAGTTCTAACATTAATCATTTCACCGCTTAAGGAATCTCATTGATTCAGGATTTATTTTTCCCCATCACTCCTGAAGATACTGAGTCACATTGGATTCCAGCTCTGCAAAAGATGGCCAAAGCTAGCCTTGCAGCTTCGAACCAGAGCTGAACCTATCCTGGGAGTGCTAGGTACTTCAGCAGCGCACTTCACTTCCCACCATTAACTCCCCTTACAGGCGATAGCATGATTTCACCGATTCTGTGCTCAATTGAATATTGGGAAGACTGAAGCCGTTGTTTTTGGTCCCAGTCACAAACTGCGTTCCCCAGCCACTGACTCCATCCCTCTCCCCAACTTCTGTCTGAGGCTGAACCAGACTGTTCGCAAACTTGGTGTTATATTTGAACCTGAAATGAGCTTCCTACCACATATCTGTGGCATAACTAAGACTGCCTATTTCCACCTCTGTAACGTCGCCCGTCTCTGCACTGGCCTCAGCTCATCCACTGTTGAAGCCCTCATCAATACCTTTGTTACTTGTAGACTTGACGATTCCAACGCACTCCTGGCTGGCCTCCCACACTCTACCCTACGTAAGCTAGCGGTGATCCAAAACTCGGCTGCCGGTGTCCTAACTCGGACCAAGCCCCGCTCACCCATCACCCCTGTGCTCACTGACCTACATTGGCTTCCGGTTAAGTAACACCTCGATTTCAAAATTCTTATCCTTATTTTCAACTCCATCCATGGCCTCTCCCCTCCCTATCTCTGTAATCTCCCCCAGCCCCATGACCCTCCAAGATGTCTGCGCTCCTCCAATTCTGAGCTCTTGAGCATCCCTGATTATAATCGCTCAACTATTTCCTAGGCCCTGAGCTCTAGAACTCCCTGTCTAAACCTCTCTGCCTCTCTACCTCTCTTTCCTCCTTCAAGACGCTCTTTAACACCAAACTCTTTGACTAAGCTTTTGGTCACCTGCGCTAATTTCTACTGTCAAAGTTTTTATCTCATAATACTCCTGTGAAACATAGAAACATAGAAACATAGAAAATAGGTGCAGGAGTAGGCCATTCGGCCCTTCAAGCCTGCACCATCATTCAATATGATCATGGCTGATCATGCAACTTCAGCACTCCTTTCCTGCTTTCTCTCCATAACCCTTGATCCCTTTAGCCGTAAGGGCCACATCTAATTCCCTTTTGAATATATCTAACAAACTGGCCTCAACAACTTTCTGTGGTAGACAATTCCACAGGTTCACAATTCTCTGAATGAAGAAGTTGCTCCTCATCTCGGTCCTAAATGGCTTACCCCTTATCCTTAGACTGTGGACCCTGGTTCTGGACTTCCCCAACATAGGGAACATTCTTCCTGCATCTAACCTGTCAAATCCCGTCAGAATTTTATATGCTTCTATGAGATCCCCTCTCATTCTTCTAAATTCTAGTGAAGCCTAGTCGATCCAGTCTTTCTTCATATGTCAGTCCTGTCATCCCGGAAATCAGTCTGGTGAACCTTTGCTGCACTCCCTCAATAGCAAGCATGTCCTTCCTCAGATTAGGAGGCCAAAACTGCACACAATACTCAAGGTGTGGTCTCAACGTTAAAGGCGCTATATAAATATAAGTTGTTGCTGTTGTTAATGGGAGAGAAATAAAGAACGAAAGCCATGCATTTCTATAGAACCTTTCATGAGGATGTCCTCATTACTAAATATATTCAAAAAGGAGTTAGATGTAGTCCTTACTACTAGGGGGATCAAGGGGTATGGCGAGAAAGCTGGAATGGGGTACTGAAGTTGCATGTTCAGCCATGAACCCATGAGCTCGAAGGGCCGAATGGCCTACTCCTGCACCTATTTTCTATGTTTCTATGTTTCTATGTCCCAAAATGCTTTATAGCCAATAAAGACATGTGGGATGATTTCACCAATTCTGTGCTTAAAAGGAGCAAAATAAAGAAAGAATTGCATTTAGAACCTCAGGATGTACCAAAGTGCTTTACAGCCAATGAAGTAATTTTCAAGTGTAGTCACTGCTGTATTGTAGGAAGCACAGCAGACAATTTACACACAGCAAGCTCCCACAAACACCAATTATATAATGATCAGATAATCAGCTTTTAGTGATGATGATTGAGGGATAATTATTGGCACCAGGACACTCGTGAGAACTCTCCTGCTCTTCTTCAAATAATGTCATGGGATATTTTATGTCCACCTGAGAGGGCCTTGGTTTAATGGCTCATCCGAAAGACGGCACTTCCGGCAGTGCAGCACTCCCTCAGTACTGCACTAAAATATCAGCCGAGATTACGTATTGAAGTCTCAGTAATGGGGCTTAAACCCACAACCTTCTGACTCAGAGGTGAGAGTGCTACTCACTGAGCCACAGCTGACCTCTGAGGTGAAAGTGGGGATATCAAACTGTCCCCATGGTTCACTGACCTGTGCTCCTTTTGTGTGTGGCTCATCCCAGGGAACACAGGATTAGTGAATTCATAAGAATGTCACCTGGTGATGACTGAAGATTTGACCATAGCTGATCTGTGCACTGGTCACACATCTGTGATTGGCAGTGAGGAAGCCCAATGAAGTTTAAGCAGTTCCTCCCCACCTTCTCTACCTTAGAAATGGCTCGCAAGGAATTCCATCATGTCCCAACAACAAACTGATGAATCTGCTCCCCCACCTCATCCCAGACCCAGGCACAGTAAAAGCCCGGTGTAATGTATGCTCACAGGTGTGTAGAGTTGTTGCATTGTGCATGGCTTAGTCAGTCACCTAATTTCCACAAGACTCAATAAAACCCCAGTTATTTGGGTTCGGGGCATTCACAATGAGGTATGCAGTTGTGAGTGTAGTGGATGAACTGGTAATGTGTAGTGTGATTGTTAAACCTTTGTTAATAAACCAACTAGTTCTTAATAGAAATATGTTGCTATGAATTCTTAAGCAAAAAATCCATGAAGCAAATACATTGCACTAGGCGACCCTGTTACTCAAACCCATCAAAGTCTTAGTTGTTCGGCAAATCGTTAACTGTCACAGGAGTCTCATACATTTTATGTCCAATACAAATTGTTTAAATCCCGTAAACCCTTTAGTCAGAAAGAGGTTGACACAGCTGATGCCGAACTACACTTTTAATCAATTTAAGCTCCTTGCAAACAGATCACCATGATTCTCAGCTGCTCCCTTCAATGGCCTTTGTAAACCAAATTGTGTTTTTTTTTTATTTAAGAAGACCGGAAATCTTCAATCTGCACACCTGATTAGCAGTTGTTCCTCATTAATGCAACTATACAGTATTACTGTGTTTTTCAATTTGCTTTGCAAGGAAATTACAGTCAGCGAGCAGAAGCATTTTAATATACTGTGATACAAGCATTAAATAACACACTGCAAGGCTTTGAAGTTACTGGGTCATTTTGTGATATAGAGGTTCAACTATTCATTGCTTGATGAGATTTATGCTCAGTTTTACAGCAAATTCAATGCCTCATTTAATTTATATATGCCTTGCTTGAAGTTAAATTGCTTTTGGATTAAACACAGAATTCATCATTCAACTTATCTTCTGATAGCAGCCTCATTTTATCCCATCTAATTGTATCACTGTAAAATGAAAGGCTAATGGTCGCGGGGACATTTGATAGACTTGGCCGATTGAGAGCAGACCTCAAGGAAAAGTTTATGAGTGCAGCTTTAGGAACATCTATTTTGTGATTGAATGCATTAAACGTTGTGAACGTTTTCCAACCAATCTATTACTTTTCTATCAGGGACAAAACACAAACTCAGGACAGTGCCAACAAATAAGAAGGTTGAACACTGGGGGAGAAGGATTCGTAGAGCATACAGATCGAGTTGCTTTATACTAAGGTAGAGAAGGTGGCGAGGAACTGATAATTCATTGCAGCAACCTGTTCAGGCTTGGTTCTGAGGACAATGGATAGACAGTAAAAGGTGTTCTGCTCCATCCCGTAAGACTTATCTTTTATAAGAACAGGTTTTAGCTTGTAAGATCTTGTCTTGACTCTACAATTTCAGAATTCGGAATTGTGAAACAGAACACTATAGACACAGGATGTTTCATCACTGACCCCTATCCAGGGGTTATCTTTACTTTGAATAATCAAAAGAAATACAAGCAATAAATTCTAATTATTAGCCCTCAGCAACCTTTCCCATTAAAGTACCTTATAATAGTTAAAATTGCCTATCCTCTAAGTGATTAATAGAAAGCAAAGACACTCACATAGGGTTAATTTCAGCCGTGGTCAACGATCGAAAATTAACCTCCTTTCCTTTTGTAACAAACCAGGTTACCAATCTCTTGACTGCATTTGACCTCACATGTTACAGCCATTTTGTGTCTGACCTAGACAATTGCGTACATGGTGGGATGTCCACCCACCGTATACGCAATAGCCTAGGTTCAAAACAGAGGGACACTCTCTCACGATGAATAGGTCTTTCATTCTCTTCTCCCTCAGAAAGTCTTTTTTCCATAGTTCCCAGGCAAGTGTTATGCAGCTGTGAGGCGCTAAAACTCATGAACTTGCCAGCATTTTGGGTCATTAAAAATGGTCAAGCCATGTTCAGCCATCATGGAGCAGTTTTCAAGCACAGTTATTAGCAGAAAGTGAGACAGAAAAAAATGCTGTAGGCTTACAATCCAGCCTGTCCCACACTTCTGCGATGCCGTGTAATCATGATACGTACACTCCTCGCTTCACCATGCCATCTCCTGAGAGAGGTGAAAAACCAGATAACCAGGATGCAAGGGCTTCCAAACACCAAGGTAGAACACATTGTTTTGTCTGAACTAATCACAAGGCCAGAGATTGCGATCTAATTTTGTGTACAAACCTGAAGTTTTATTTCTTTGTGTGAATTGTCAGGTATCAGATTTGTATTGAAGTAACAATTGCTTCTTTGGGAAAGATGTCAAAATAGATGGCTAAAAAAACAATAATCTTTTGATATTTTTTATTGAGAATCTAAGGAGAAGGGTCCAAAGTCCAAGATATTACCCAAAGAGTCAGAGAGAAAATGAGCTCAATTGAGAAGCATTGTTTAGATGACAGCGAGATTGGGTTTCAAATGCTTGAAGATTTAGGGGCAAGGGAAGGTCAAATTAAGTAGGTGATAATATTGTGCTGGCACCTTATTGAACACTAGAGAGTCCACTGAGGGAGTAAGTATACTGTAGCAATTACGATCTAGGGTCTCTTCATGTTATATCGAGAGGACAATGGTCCAGGCAGTCTGACGATGGGTCACCGACCTGAAACATTAACTCTGTTTCTCTCTCCACAGATGCTGCCTGATCTGCTGAGCATTTACAGCATTTTCTGTTTTGACTTCAGATTCCTGCATCCGCAGTATTTTGCTTTTGTATTCATGTTTAATTCACCGCCGCTTCTCTTCCAGGGATGCCCACCTAAGAACATAAGAACAGCAGGAGTAGGCTATACGGCCCTCGAGCCTGCTCTGCCATTTAATACGATCGTGGCTGATCCAATCATGGATTCAGGTCCACTTCCCTGCCCGCTCCCCATAACCCCATAATCCCTTGAAGATGTTGTGCTCTTCCCTCAGATGGGATTTCCGTTTGTCTCTTTTACCGTGTTCATCTTCAGTTCTGATGAAGGGTCATTGACCTGAAACGTTAACTCTGTTTCTCTCTCCACAGATGCTGCCTGACCTGCTGAGTATTACCAGCATTTTCTGTTTTTAATTCTGAAGTAAAAGCAGCCCTTGCCTTACCACACCAACTTGAGTGTTGAGGTAGGATTTAAATAGATTATGATCAGGTGACCGTGAATCTATCCTGACCTAGGGACTGCACCTTGATATCTTGGGAAGGTTTGCGTGCTCCTCTGACCCTGAGAGCGATGCTGGTGGGAATATTACTTTCTGCTCAGGCCACCTAGGCCAGACAGGGCGAAAGGTAGGAGCCAGATTAAAGGCCGGTGCACCAGTATTCCTGATAGCTGAGTTTGTGAGTCAGGTAAAGGAGCTGCCCACGTAAAAATGCCTTCGGTTAGGGAGACAGTCCAGAGGCAAAACGAGTTTGTTACAGATTTGCAAATATAAGCATCAAATATGGGGAAATCACAATTGGAGACAAATATTTTGCTCGAAACAGACAACACTGGAAGAAATGAATTCCATTCAGCACAGGAGACTGCTATTAGCTAACTAACTCGCATCAATGTGACACTAGACTAATGAAGGGACATGAAAGTTGGAGAACCAGCTCTTTACAGAGTGTAATTATATCAGCTCAGTTAAGCAATGACTCGATTTTAAAATTCTCATCCTTGTTTTCAAATGTATTCATGACCTCGCCCCCTCCCTATCTCTGTAATCTCCTTCAGCTCGACAACCCTCCGAGATCTCTGCGCTCCTCCAATTCTAGCATCTTGAACATCTCCGATTTCAATCTTTCCACCAATGGTGGCCGTGCTTTCAGCTGTCAAGGTGTTCAATAATGTGCGAGCAACATTCTTATCACCTACTTCATTTGACCTTCCTTTGCTCCTAAATCTTCAAGCATTTGAAACCCTAAGCTCTGGAATTCCCTCCCTCAACCTCTCTACCTCTAGATAAATGTGAGGTTATCCACTTTGGTGGCAAAAACAGGAAGGCAGAATCTTATCTGAATGGTGACAGATTAGGAAAAGGGGGGGGTACAATGACACCTGGGTGTCATGGTATATCAGTCATTGAAAGTTGGCATGCAGGTACAACAGGCGGTGAAGAAGGCAAATGGCATGTTGGCCTTCATAGCGAGAGGAATTGAGTATAGGAGCATGGAAGACTTACTGCAGTTGTACAGGGACTTGGTAAGGCCACACCTTGAATATTGTGTACAGTTCTGGTCTCCTAATCTGAGGAAGGACATTCTTGCTATTGAGGGAGTGCAGCAAAGGTTCATCAGACTGATTCCCGGGATGGCAGGACTGACATATGAAGAAAGACTGGATCGACTAGGCTTATATTCACTGGAATTTAGAAAAATGAGAGAGGATCTCATAGAAACATATAAAATTCTGACGGGATTGGACAGGTTAGATGCAGGAAGAATGGTTCCATTGCTGGGGTGTTCCAGAACCAGGGGTCACAGTCTAAGAATAAGAGGTAAGCCATTTAGAACCGAGATGAGGAGAAACTTCTTCACGCAGAGAGTGGTTAACCTGTGGAATTCTCTACCGCAGAAAGTTGTTGAGGCCAGTTCATTAGATATATTCAAAAGGGAGTTAGATGTGGCCCTTATGGCTAAAGGGATCAAGGAGTATGGAGAGAAAGCGGGAATGGGGTACTGAAGTTGCATGATCAGCCATGATCATATTGAATGATGGTGCAGGCTTGAAGGGCCGAATGGCCTATTCCTGCACCTATTTTCTATGTTTCTATGTTTCCTCCTTTAACACGCTCCTTAAAACTTATCTCTTTGACCAATCTTTTGGTCACCTGCCCTAATAGCTCCTTATCTGGCTCGGTGCAAAATTTGTTTGTTAATGCTCTGGTCAAGCGCCTTGGGACATTTTATTATGTTAAAGGCACTTGATAAATAAAAATTGTTGTTGAATTAAAATGGCTGGCTGATTGAATGCAAGGACAAATCCAACCCCTACAGCAAGAGTTTGAGCTCACAATTGAAAGCGGACACACAGCAGTATTTAGAAGAGTATTATGTTGGCAGGGGTGATATCCATCCTGTTAAAGTGAAGTTCTATCCTATTCAGATGTAAGTTAATGCTGAAATAGGAAGATGTCACGATGCTATTGTGAAAATGTAAGTCCAAATGAGCTAGAGGGGTGTATTCACACAAATAGGGTTCAAGTTAGCTCATAGAACAGTGAGGACAGAGGATGGGACAGTCTTGGATCTGGCCTGTAGACGACGATGGTTGAACAAGTTCCCGCTAGTTCTATAGTTTTGTTCCACTCCGGCTGAGAGATTGTTGAGTGTGAGATGAAGCATAGCAGCAAGGAAGATCGAGAAGAAGGGCATGATGACGCAGCCCTGCTTGACCCTGGTTCGGATGTTGATTGGGTCTGTGGTGGATATGTTGGTCAGGATCACGGCTATCATGCCATCGTGGAGCAGGTGGAGAATGGTGACAAACTTTTGGGGGCAGCTGAAACGGAGGAGGGCACTCCATAGTCCCTCATGGTTAACAATGTCAAAGGCCTTTGTAAGGTCAAAGAAGGCCATGTACAAGGGTTGGTGCTGTTCCCTGCATTTCTTTTGCGGTTGTAGCGCCGTAAAATCGTGTCCGTTATGCATCGTAGTGGACGGAATCCGCACTGTGACTCCGGGAGGAGCTCCTCAGCCACAGGAAGAAAACGGAAATACCACCAACAATGCCTCCGTAAGATCCTACAAATCCCCTGGGAGGACAGACGCACCACCAGTGTTATCGATCAGGCCAACATCCCCAGCATCGAAGCACTAGCCATACTCGACCAGCTCCGTTGGGCTGGCCACATTGTTCGCTTGCCGGCCACAAGACTCCCAAAGCAAGCGCTCTACTTGGAACTCCTACATGGCAAGCGAGCCCCAGGTGGGCAGAGGAAATATTTCAAGGACACCCTCAAAGCCTCCTCGATAAAGTGCAACATCCCCACCAACACCTGGGAGTCCCTGGCCAAAGGCTGCCCTAAGTGGAGGAAGAGCATCCAGGAGGGCACTGAGCACCTCGAGTCTCGTCGCCGAGAGCATGCAGAAACCAAGTGCAAGCAGCGGAAGGAGCCTACGGCAAACCAGACTCCCCGCCCACCCTTTCCTCCAACGACTGTCTGTCCCATCTGCGACAGAGACTGTAATTCCCGTATTGGACTGTTCAGTCATCTGAGAACTCGCTTTTGGAGTGGAAGCAAGTCTTCCTCGATGATGAGAATAATGAACTTCTAAGTCCTTGAGCACGGGGAGAGGGCCATGTCTGTGATTGTTGGCCTCTTTCAGAATGTTGAATAAATTAGAAAAGATTACACGACAGTGTAAATCATACAATTTACATCTCTCTTCACCAATTTTCTTCCCTCTCCACTTCTGAAGAATCCTTGCTCGGGTGTCATTCCACAAGCACCAGTCACATATCCTTTCCTCTCACCCAAGTAATCATTATTGTTGGCACATTTCAGCAATGCCAACACCACAGTTTCACTCAGAAATTTCCAAAGATATTTTTTACTATAACTTTACAGCTGAGTACATTTTCTGTGCGAATCGCCAAAACTTAAAAAGGAAAAATACACAATGATGATGGAATCTTGACAGGTGAGTACTGCCAACTATGTTGACCTTTGGAGGACATAACAGCTGGATCAATTCAAATGTGTCAAGTATCAGCCGTGGCTCACTGTTATCACTCTCAGCTCTGAGCCAGATGGATGTGGGTTCACGATAAGCAAATAAGAAATAGGAGCGGAGATAGGCCCTTCGAGCCTGCTCTGCCATTCAATAAGATCATGACTGATCTTCAACCTCAAATCCAATTCAAATTCACACTCCGTAGACTTGCGCACATAATGTAGGCTGACATTTCAGTGCAGTATTGAGTGAGAGCTGCACTGTTAGAAGTCTTTTGGATGAGAAGTGAAACCAAGGCCCCGTCAGCCCCCACAGGTGGAGGTAAAAGATCCCGTGGCACTATTCAAAGAAGAGCTGGGGAGTCTGCCCAGTGTGCTGAACCAATATTTCTCCTTCAACCAACATCGCTAAAACTGATTATATGATCATTATCTCATTGCTGTTTGTGGGAGAACAGAAGAAATAGGAGCAGGAGTAGACCATTTGGCCCCTCAAGCCTGCTCCACCATTCAATAGGTTCATGGCTGTTCTGATCTTAGCCTCAACTCCACTTCCCCATCTGCTCCCCATAACCCTTCACTCCTTTATCGCTCAAAAATCTGTCAATTTCCATCTTAAATATATTCAATGACCCAGCCTCCACAACTCTCTGGGGCAGAGAATTCCAAACATTCACGACCCTCTGAGAGGAGCTTGCTTGTGCGCAAATTGGCTGTCACGTTCCCTACATTACAAATTTGCTGGAGTTCTTTGAGGAGGTAACGAACAGGGTGGATAAAGGGGAACCAGTGGATGTGGTATATTTGGACATCCAGAAGGCATTTGACCAGGTGCTACATAAAAGATTACTGCACAAGATAAAAGTTCATGGGGTTGGGGGTAATATATTAGCATGGATAGAGGATTGGCTAACTAACAGAGAACAGTGAGTTGGGATAAATGGGGGGCATTCTCTGGTTCGCAACCAGTAACTAGTGGGGTGTCGCAGTGCTGGAACCCCAACTATTTGCAATTTATATTAACAACTTGGAAGAAGGAACTGAGTGTAATGTAGCCGTGTTTGCTGATGATACAAAGATGGGAGGAAAAGCAATGAGCGAGGAGGACACAAAAAAATCTGCAAAAGAACATAGACAGCCTAAGTGAGTGGGCAAAAATTTGGCAGATGGAGCATAATGTTGGAAAGTGTGAGGTCATGCAGAAAAAAATCAAAGAGCAAGTTATTATTTAAATGGAAAAAGATTGCAAAGTGCCGCAGTTCAGCAGGATCTGGAGGTACTTGTGCATGAAACACAAAAGGAAAGTATGCAGCTACAGCAAGTGATCAGGAAGGCCGATGGTATCTTGGCCTTTATTGCAAAGGGGATGGAATATAAAAGCAGGGAAGTTTTGCTACAGCTATATAAGGTATTGGGGAGGCCACACCTGGAATACTGCGTGCAGTTTTGGTTTCCATATTTACGAAATGATATACTTGCTATGGAGGCAGTTCAGAGAAGGTTCGCTAGGTTAATTCCGGGGATGAGGGGATTGACTTATGAGGAAAGGTTGAGTAGGTTGGGCCTCTACTCATTGGAATTCAGAAGAATGAGAGGTGATCTTATCGAGACGTATAAGACTATGCGGGGACTTGACAGGGTGGAGAGGATTTTTCCAATAATGGGGGAGACTAGAACTAGAGGGCACGATCTTAGAATAAGGGCCGCCCATTTAAAACAGAGATGAGGAGAAATTTCTTCTCTCAGAGGGTTGTGAATCTGTGCCTCAGAGAGCTGTGGAAGCTGGGACATTGAATAAATTTAAGACAGAAATAGACGGTTTCTTAATTGATAAGGGGATAAGGGGTTATGGGGAGCGGGCAGGGAAGTGGAGCTGAGTCCATGATCAGATCAACCTTGATCTTATTGAATGACAAAGCAGGCTCGAGGGGCCATATGGCCTACTCCTGTTCTTATTTCTTATGTTCTTATGTTCTTATTACAACAGTGACTACACTCCAAAAAGTAATTCATTGGCTTTAAAGCGCTTTGAGAAGTTATGAAGATGTGAAAGGTCGCTATATAAATACAAGTTTTTTCTTTCAACTGCATGCACACATACTTTCTGTCACGGAAGTGGAAATATGAATTGATTTCACCTTGTCCTACCACGCATGCCCCTACCCCACAGTAGCCCAGTGGGATCATAGGGCAATAGTAGTGCCTCTACCACCACCTTGGTTGAGATCGGCTAACACCGCACAGATTGACAATTGGACCTCGAACCTGCTCGCACTGAGTGTTCTCACCTGCTCACCGGGCAATCTCATTAAGCCTTCAGAAGAGCATTCTGTGTTTGCTGATGTACTGATGCGAAGACATTTGCAGGCATATTAAATCCATTTAATGGGGGTGGATAATATAGCAGCTGAAATAAGCAAACATGAAGGATCTATTTCAGGAAATGCAAAGGACATTAACAATATATTTAGGGAATTTTACAAATGTTGTCTACCGAGCAAAATCTATGTCTTCAATAATGGATATTGATGCTTTCCTTAGGGATTGCAATTACCATCTCGCTCACTCTCTGAGGAAGAGTGCATTGATATTGAGCGTTTTGTTACCATATACTAAAGCAATGCATACTCTCCTTATGCTAGTGCAGATGCCTTCTCATGTACCATCTGTCATAAACTGCTTCACATGATATCTTTTTAATCAGTTCTTTATTGATATAAAGTCCCATGAAGCGTTATAGTGTGTTCAATTTTTGTCTTTTAATAATAAAATGCAAACATCCATTAGATTGCACTCAAGAGGAGCCACTTTCTGCAGGGCTATAGTTTCTGACAGGACAAGCAGTGTGTCTTTGAGGACTGGATTAAGTCAATTTTAATCAAACTGATTTGCGCTGAAAATATGCAAGTCTTTTTTGATATAAAAGTGCTGAGACTGCATGAGGTAAAGTTTGCAAAAACAGCTTATATTACTGCCCGCGCTCCCATAATTAAAATCAGTTTTTCTCAATCCCCAATTGCTACAATGATCTGGGTTTAGCCTGAATCCATGGGATCACATGCAAGAGAATTCTCATTAGAGAAGGTCGCAGATCATTGGCTGATAAGCAAGATGTCCATACCCTAATCCATGAACATACGTGTAATGTATTTGCTTCATGGGTTCTTAGCTTAAGAATTCATAGCAACACATTGCTATTAAGAACTAATTGGTTTATTAACAAAGGATAAACAATCACACTATACATTACCTGTTCATCCACTAGGCTCACAACTGCATTCCTCATCGTGGATGACCTCGACCCAACTGACTGGGGTTTTATTGAGTCTTGTGAACATAATAACGTGACTGGCTAAGCCACTCACATTGCTCTGGCTCTACAGACCGTGAGCATACTTACAGGTGCAATACTAAAAATGACAGGCCAGAAAGGACCTAATGGTCCATTTAGACTGTCCCACACATTTTTGACATCTTGTGCAACATAAGAGATACTCTCCCCAACCCTCACCCAGAGCAATCTTTCAATGGAGAGGCGAAAATTACAATAAAAGAAGAAATTATCTTTCACCATTTACTTTTTAAGTCTTTGGGGTAACTTGGCACAAGATATTGTCAATGAGATGGATTTAGAGATAGTTGCTCACATTGGGTTGCCAGGTCAGTTTTCTCCAGTGTAGGGTGTTCGTTTTACACTCTACCTTGATTTGTAGACCTCGGGAATTACAGGAAAGGACTACACGCGACACAAAGTTTAGGCTTAACCCAATTGTCAGTTTTATTATGCAAAAACGATCTAAAAACTACAGAGCAAGACTTCTGAGAGAATTGACCGAAGACATACAATCACCCGTCCACTTAGTTGCTGTAACCGTAGATTGTAGGTTCGTGGTCATTGGTTCCGTGACCGGTTGTTCCTCTTCGATGTTCCCTCTTCTGGTCGTTCCCATCTCTTCCATTTCTTCCATGTTTATTCCATTCCTTTTCATTTTCTCTGAAATGCTCTCAGCTCATGTATATACATCCATTTTATGAATCAAACACCCGCAGAACTGAGGTTTCCGTTAATGTGTCTGGTTCGATTTGTTGTTTGTGGTGATCCGTTTGACTGACTGCCATGGGCCTGGATGTCCCCAATTTGCACATGGAAACTACAGGGCAAAAGAAAACTCCTTACCTTAAGTACCCCGTTCTCCAAAAATGTACGCCTTGTGGGGTTCCTCTGTTGTTCTGATTTCTTGCAGACTTGTAATCTCCAGAGAGAATTGTTTTTCCCCCTCCGGCCAATCAATCCAGGGGCTCTTCTGTGGGTTTTTATGAATTGTATCTTTTGTGTTCCTAACACAGATGAGGCTGTACACAGGGAGGTTAAAGTAACAGTGACCTCAGTCTTTAATAAGACACTCCAGAGTGAGGAACAGGCCTTAGGGGCCGGCTTATATACAGTGCTCCCAAGGGATGCTGGGATCTCTTGGGACTTCAGGGGATGAGCTCCCTGGTGGCGGAACATGGGAGTGCATGCTTTACAGATACATAACATCACTCCCCCCCCCTCAAAGTCAAAGTGAAAACTATTTACAAGGTGAGGTGGTCGGGAGCCTTTCTTTCCCTGGTGGACCACCTCGGTACAAATGTCTGTTCTGGTATGTTGGCTGTGCCCTCGCTGGGCTGGCGTGTTGTTGGCCCTGCAGGGCTGCTAGGTGAGCCTGGCCTTGCTGGGCTTTTGGGCATGATGGGTTCGATTTCCTGGTCCGGCGTGGTGGTGTTGATCCTTTGGGTGTGTGTTGTGGGCTCGAAAAAGGTGATGTCTTCTGTGGGTTGTTCAGGGCAATCTGTGAACCGCAACCTCGTTTGGTCCAGGTGCTTTCTGCAAATTTGTCCATTGTCTAGTTTGACGACAAACACCCTACTCCCTTCTTTAGCTATCACCGTGCCCGCGATCCACTTGGGACCATGTCCATAGTTTAGCACATACACAGGGTCATTCAGATCAATTTCCCGTGACACAGTGGCGCGACCATCGTTTACATTTTGTTGCTGCCGCCTGCTCTCTACCTGATCATGCAGGTTGGGGTGAACCAGCGAGAGTCTGGTTTTAAGTGTCCTTTTCATAAGTAGCTCAGCCGGGGGCACCCCTGTGAGCGAGTGGGGTCTCGTGCGGTAGCTGAGCAGTACTCAGGACAGGCGGGTTTGCAGTGAGCCTTCTGTGACTCGTTTAAGGCTCTGTTTGATGGTTTGTGCTGCCCGCTCTGCCTGCCCATTGGAGGCCGAGGTGACATGTTTGATCCCATTGCGGGTCATAAATTCTTTAAATTCGGCACTGGTGAAACATGGCCCATTGTCACTGACCAGTAAGTCAGGCAGGCCTTGGGTAGCAAACATGGCCCTCAGGCTTTCAATGGTGGTGGTGGCGGTGTTTCCTGACATTATTTCACATTCAATCCATTTTGAAATAGCATCCACCACCACCAGGAACATTTTACCGAGAAACGGGCCTGCATAGTCGACATGGATCCTCGACCATGGTCTGGAGGGCCAGGACCACAAACTTAGTGGTGCCTCTCTGGGCGCGTTGCTCAACTGAGCACATACTCTGCATTGCCGGACACAGGACTCGAAGTCAGAGTCGAAACCGGGCCACCACACATGGGATCTGGCTATCGCTTTCATCATTACCTTACCCGGGTGTGTGCTGTGGAGATCCAAGATGAACGTCTCCCTGCCCTTTTTTGGTAGCACTACGCGGTTATCTCACAACAGGCAGTCTGCCTGAATGGACAGCTCGTCCTTTCGCCGATGGAACAGCTTGATTTTCTCTTGAATTTCAACGGGGATGCTGGCCCATGCAGTACACAGTTTTTTACTAGGGACAGCAGAGGATCTGGGCTGGTCCAAGCTCTAATCTGGCGGGCTGTGACAGGTGATTTATCATTTTCAAATGCTTCCATGCCCATCAACAAGTCTGCGGGCTGCGCCATCATCAACAAGTTTGCAGGCTGCGCGATTTCCACCCCCGTGGTGGGCAATGGTAGCCGACTGAGAGCATCCGCACAGTTCTCGGTGCCTGGTCTGTGGCGGATGGTATAGTGATACGCTGATAGCGCGAGTGCCCATCTTTGTATGCTGGCTGAGGCATTAGTATTTATCCCCTTGTTTTCAGCTAACAGGGATGTGAGAGGCTTGTGATCGATTTCCAGCACAAATTTGAGGCCAAACAGGTACTGATGCATTTTCTTTACCCCGAACACACACGCTAATGCCTCTTTTCAATCATGCTGCAGACTCTCTCGGCTCCTGTAAGCATAGGCGACAGGTTGCAACTTACCCGCAATGTTAGTTTGTTGTAATACACACCCGACTCTGTACAACGATGCGCCACATGCTAGCACAAGTCTTTTACACGGGTTATACAATTCAAGCAGCTTGTATGAGCATAAAAAGTCTCTGGCTTTCTCAAAAGCAATTACTTGTTTTTTTCCCCATACCCAGTTCTCACCTTTGCGCAATAACACATGTAGGGGCTCTAAGAGGGTGCTTAACCCCAGTAGGAAGTTACCAAAATAGTTGAGGAGTCCCAGGAACGACCGCAGCTCCGTGAAGTTCTGTGGGCCGAATGTTGTACACTGCGATCTTTCTCCCCAAAAACCCCACTTCTGTTGCCATGAAGACGCATTTCAACCGCTTCAGCCGCAGCCCTTTGCGATCAATCGCTGGAGGACCTCCTCCAGGTTTTGTAGGTGCTCGACGGACTCCCGACCCGTGACCAATATGTCGTCATGAAAGAGCGACTTAAGTAGGCTCTCCATGTTTCTCTGGAAGATCGCTGCAGCCGACCGAATTCCAAACGGGCATCTGTTGTAGATGAACAGTCCCTTGTGAATGTTGATGCAGGTGAGGCCCTTCGAAGACTCCTCCAGCTCCTGCGTCATGTAGGCCAAAGTCAGGTTGAGCTTGGTGAACGTCTTGCCTCCTGCCAGCGTCGCAAATAGGTCGTCTGCCTTAGGTAGCGGGTATTGGTCCTGTAGCGAGAAACGATTAATAGTTACTTTATAATCGCCGCAAATCCTGACCGTGCCATCACTTTTGAGTACTGGAACAATCGGGCTGGCCCACTCGCTGAATTCCACTGGGGAGATGATGCCCTCACGTTGCAGCCTGTCCAGCTCAATTTCCACTCTCTCCCTCATCATGTGAGATACCGCCTTGTGGTGAATAGGTCGTGCCTCTGGGACCGAGTGGATCTGCACCTTCACCCCGGAAAAGTTTCCAATGCCTGGCTCAAAAAGGGAAGGAAATTTGTTAAGAACCTGGGTACATGAGGCCTCATCGACATGTGATAGCGCTCGGATGTCGTCCCAGTTCCAGCGGATTTTGCCCAGCCAGCTCCTTCCAAGCAGTGTGGAGCCATCGCCCGGGACAATCCAGAGTGACAGTTCATGCACCGTGCCCTCGTAGGTGACCTTGACCATGGCGCTGCCCAGGACAGTGATAAGCTCTTTGGTGTACATTCTCAGTTTCATGTGGATGGGGCTCAGGGCTGGTCTGAATGCCTTGTTGCACCACAGTCTCTCAAACATCTTTTTACTCATGATGGATTAGCTAGCACCAGTGTGCGGTTCCATGGCTATGGGTAAGCCATTCAATTTTACGTTTAGCATTATAGGTGGACATTTCATCGAAAATGTGTGCACCCCGTGTACTTCAACATCTGCTTCCTCTCTCTGAGGCTCGAAATTGCTTTGATCCACCATGGACCAATCTTCCTCTGCCACGTGGTGGTTAGTAGGTTTTGATGTGTGTAAACCTTACATCAGATATCCTTTGAGCTGTCACTCTGACAACTAAGGGGCCAAAATTGCCCCTTAGCCCAATGTCAGTTAGCGCCGCCGGCTGCAGATAACAGAGCGCTAATGAGTTAGTGCGCAGGCGCGGCGGACACATTGACCCGCGCGGACTTGCCTCCAGGGCTCCGCCGGTGGAGAGTGGTTTGCACCACGATTAGCGCACCAGCACGGCACATGCACGGTGATAATATCATCACTGTGCGCACTCACCCCCTTATCGCCATGTGCCTTTATCACTGAGCCGTAGTGCTGTGCGAACGCTCCGTTAGCGCAACTACAATTTTTGCAGGTGACAGAGCCCAAATCCGTGCCGTCGCTAAAAAAAAAACAAATTCAAATTATGCGCACCAAACCGAGCGCCTGGCAAATTCAGCCCCTTTATCTTTAAAATTATGAAACATAGAAACATAGAAACATAGAAAATAGGTGCAGGAGTAGGCCATTCGGCCCTTCTAGCCTGCACCGCCATTCAATGAGTTCATGGCTGAACATGCAACTTTAGTACCCCATTCCTGCTTTCTCACCATACCCCTTGATTCCCCTAGTAGTAAGGACTTCATCAAACTTCTTTTTGAATATATTTAGTGAATTGGCCTCAACAACTTTCTGTGGTAGAGAATTCCACAGGTTCACCACTCTCTGGGTGAAGAAATTCCTCCTCATCTCGGTCCTAAATGGCTTCCCCCTTATCCTTAGACTGTGTCCCCTGGTTCTGGACTTCCCCAACATTGAGAACATTCTTCCTGCATCTAACCTGTCTAAACCCGTCAGAATTTTAAACGTTTCTATGAGGTCCCCTCTCATTCTTCTGAACTCCAGTGAATACAAGCCCAGTTGATCCAGTCTTTCTTGATAGGTCAGTCCCGCCATCCCGGGAATCAGTCTGGTGAACCTTCGCTGCACTCCCTCAATAGCAAGAATGTCCTTCCTCAGGTTAGGAGACCAAAACTGTACACAATACTCCAGGTGTGGCCTCACCAAGGCCCTGTACAATTGTAGCAACACCTCCCTGCCCTTGTACTCAAATCCCCTCGCTATGAAGGCCAACATGCCATTTGCTTTCTTAACCGCCTGCTGTACCTGCATGCCAACCTTCAATGACTGATGTACCATGACACCCAGGTCTCTTTGCACCTGCCCTTTTCCTAATCTGTCACCATTCAGATAATTGTCTGTCTCTCTGTTTTTACCACCAAAGTGGATAACCTCACATTTATCCACATTATACTTCATCTGCCATGCATTTGCCCACTCACCTAACCTATCCAAGTCGCTCTGCAGCCTCATAGAATCCTCCTTGCAGCTCACACTGCCACCCAACTTAGTGTCATCCGCAAATTTGGAGATACTACATTTAATCCCCTCGTCTAAATCATTAATGTACAGTGTAAACAGCTGGGGCCCCAGCACAGAACCTTGCGGTACCCCACTAGTCACTGCCTGCCATTCTGAAAAGTCCCCATTTACTCCTACTCTTTGCTTCCTGTCTGACAACCAGTTCTCAATCCATGTCAGCACACTACCCCCAATCCCATGTGCTTTAACTTTGCACATTAATCTCTTGTGTGGGACCTTGTCGAAAGCCTTCTGAAAGTCCAAATATACCACATCAACTGGTTCTCCCTTGTCCACTCTACTGGAAACATCCTCAAAAAATTCCAGAAGATTTGTCAAGCATGATTTCCCTTTCACAAATCCATGCTGACTTGGACCTATCATATTACCTCTTTCCAAATGCACTGCGATGACATCCTTAATAATTGATTCCATCATTTTACCCACTACCGATGTCAGGCTGACCGGTCTGTAATTCCCTGTTTTCTCTCTCCCTCCTTTTTTAAAAAGTGGGGTTACATTGGCTACCCTCCACTCCATAGGAACTGATCCAGAGTCAATGGAATGTTGGAAAATGACTGTCAATGCATCCACTATTTCCAAGGCCACCTCCTTAAGTACTCTGGGATGCAATCCATCAGCCCTGGGGATTTATCGGCCTTCAATCCCATCAATTTCCCCAACACAATTTCCCGACTAATAAGGATTTCCCTCAGTTCCTCCTCCTTACTAGACCCTCCGATCCCTTTTATATCCGGAAGGTTGTTTGTGTCCTCCTCAGTGAATACCGAACCAAAGTACTTGTTCAATTGGTCCGCCATTTCTTTGTTCCCCGTTATGACTTCCCCTGATTCTGACTGCAGGGGACCTACGTTTGTCTTTACTAACCTTTTTCTCTTTACATATCTATAGAAACTTTTGCAATCCGTCTTAATGTTCCCTGCAAGCTTCTTCTCGTACTCCATTTTCCCTGCCCTAATCAAACCCTTTGTCCTCCTCTGCTGAGTTCTAAATTTCTCCCAGTCCCCGGGTTCTCTGCTATTTCTGGCCAATTTGTATGCCACTTCCTTGGCTTTAATGCTGTCCCTGATTTCCCTTGATAGCCACGGTTGAGCCACCTTCCCTTTTTTATTTTTACGACAGACAGGAATGTACAATTGTTGTAGTTCATCCATGCGGTCTCTAAATGTCTGCCATTGCCCATCCACAGTCAGCCCCTTCAGTATCATTCGCCAATCTATCCTAGCCAATTCACGCCTCATACCTTCAAAGTTACCCTTCTTTAAGTTCTGGACCATGGTCTCTGAATTAACTGTTTCATTCTCCATCCTAATGCAGAATTCCACCATATTATGGTCACTCTTCCCCAAGGGGCCTCGCACAACGAGATTGCTAGTTAATCCTCTCTCATTACACAACACCCAGTCTAAGATGGCCTCCCCCCTAGTTGGTTCCTCGACATATTGGTCTAAAAAACCATCCCTTATGCACTCCAGGAAATCATCCTCCACCGTATTGCTTCCAGTTTGGTTAACCCAATCTATGTGCATATTAAAGTCACCCATTATAACTGCTGCACCTTTATTGCACGCACCCCTAATTTCATGTTTGATGCCCTCCCCAACATCACTACTACTGTTTGGAGGTCTGTACACAATTCCCACTAACGTTTTTTGTCCTTTGGTATTCTGCAGCTCTACCCATATAGATTCCACATCATCCAAGCTAATGTCCTTCCGAACTATTGCCTTAATTTGCTCCTTAACCAGCAATGCTACCCCACCTCCTTTTCCTTTTATTCTATCTTTCCTGAATGTTGAATACCCCTGGATGTTGAGTTCCCAGCCCTGATCATCCTGGAGCCACGTCTCCGTAATCCCAATCACATCATATTTGTTAACATCTATTTGCACAGTTAATTCATCCACTTTATTGCGGATACTCCTTGCATTAAGACACAAAGCCTTCAGGCTTGTTCTTTTAACACCCTTTGTCCTTTTAGAATTTTGCTGTACAGTGGCCCTTTTTGTTCTTTGCCTTGGGTTTCTCTGCCCTCCACTTTTCCTCATCTCCTTTCTGTCTTTTGCTTTTGCCTCCTTTTGTTTCCCTCTGTCTCCCTGCATTGGTTCGGTGTTTGATAAGGTGGATAGTGGAGAAGATAGTCACTAATAGATCCAACAGGGAATTCAGGGAGAACTTCTTGACCCTGAGAGTGGTCAGAATGTGGAACTCGCTGCCATAGGGAGTTGTTGAGGTGAATAGCATAAGAACATAAGAAATAGGAGTGGGAGTAGGCCATCGGCAAGGCACAACTCAGGAGTGTGATGGAATACTCTCCACTTGCCTGCATGAGTGCAGTTCCAACAACACTCAAGAAGCTCGACACCATCCAGGACAAAGCAGCCCACTTGATCGGCAGCCCATCCACCACATTAAACATTCACTCCCTCCACCACCGACGCAACGTGGCTGCAGTGTGTACCATCTACAAGATGCACTGCAGCCACTTGCCAAGGCTTCTTCGACAGCATCTCCCAAACCTGAAACCTCTACCACTTAGAAGGACATAGGCAGCAGGAGCAAGGGAACCTCCAAGTTTCTCTTCAAATCAGACGCCATCCTGACTTGGAAATATAATGTGGCTGGGTCAGAATCCTAACAGCACTATGGGAGTACATTCATAAGAAAATAAAAACATAAGAAATAGGAGCAGAAGTAGGCCATACGGCCCCTCGAGCCTGCTCTGCCATTACATTGTACATTAATGATTTAGACGAGGGGATTAAATGCAGTATCTCCAAATTTGCGGATGATACTAAGTTGGGTGGCAGTGTGAGCTGCGAGGAGGATGCTATTAGGCTGCAGAGTGACTTGGATAGGTTAGGTGAGTGGGCAAATGCATGGCAGATGAAGTATAATGTGGATAAATGTGAGGTTATCCACTTTGGTGGTAAAAACAGAGAGACAGACTATTATCTGAATGGTGACAGATTAGGAAAAGGGAAGGTGCAACGAGACCTGGGTGTCATGGTACATCAGTCATTGAAGGTTGGCATGCAGGTACAGCAGGCGGTTAAGAAAGCAAATGGCATGTTGGCCTTCATAGCGAGGGGATTTGAATACAGGGGCAGGGAGGTGTTGCTACAGTTGTACAGGGCCTTGGTGAGGCCACACCTGGAGTATTGTGTACAGTTTTGGTCTCCTAACTTGAGGAAGGACATTCTTGCTATTGAGGGAGTGCAGCGAAGGTTCACCAGACTGATTCCCGGGATGGCGGGACTGACCTATCAAGAAAGATTGGATCAATTGGGCTTGTATTCACTGGAGTTCAGAAGAATGAGAGGGGACCTCATAGAAACGTTTAAAATTCTGACGGGTTTAGACAGGTTAGATGCAGAAAGAATGTTCCCAATGTTGGGGAAGTCCAGAACCAGGGGTCACAGTCTGAGGATAAGGGGTAAGCCATTTAGGACCGAGATGAGGAGAAACTTCTTCACCCAGAGAGTGGTGAACCTGTGGAATTCTCTACCACAGAAAGTAGTTGAGGCCAATTCACTAAATATATTCAAAAGGGAGTTAGATGAAGTCCTTACTACTCGGGGGATCAAGGGTTATGGCGAGAAAGCAGGAAGGGGGTACTGAAGTTTCATGTTCAGCCATGAACTCATTGAATGGCGGTGCAGGCTAGAAGGGCTGAATGGCCTGCTCCTGCACCTATTTTCTATGTTTCTATGTTAATACGATCATGGCTAATGCATTTAAGGGGAAGTTAGATCGGCACTTGCAGGGGAAAGGATTAGAAGGTTATGCTGATAGGGTGAGATGAAAGAGGGGTAGGAGGAGGCTTGTGTGGAGCATAAATACCAGCGTGGAACAGTTGGGCTGAATGGCCATTTATGTGCTGTATATTCTATGCATTCTTTGTAACAGGTCACTTAGGATTGCAAGTAATGATGCCACATGACAGAATTTTACACTTCACATTTCTAAATATAGCTCCTTCCCTCTCTCGACAGCTTGAGATGACCTCAGGATTGAAGCTGATTTCCCTAGTCGTCATCTGTCCCCGACTTCCACTTCCTCTTTTATGTATTGGTCCCTACGTTTAGTTAATTCTCAATACCCTCAGAGGACCCCCTCCAACAATACAGAGGGAGACCTGGGGCCAGAACTGACTGATTTGAATCAGTTGTGTTGTTCTTCAGCCAAAATGTTACCAACATTTACAGTCTAAGAAGATGATTACACAACATCTGAGAACGTGGCCCTCAGGTGAGTTCACTTCGAATTTAAATTTCTCCCCCTTGTTTGCATTCTCTTCATGGCCTCACCTCCCCCCCTCACCCTCCCCCCTCCCCCCCCCACCCGCCCTATCTCTATAACCTCCTCCAGCCCCACAACCCTCCGCGATCTCTGTGCTTCTCCAACTTTGGTCTCTTGCGCATCCCTGATTTTAATCGCTCCACCATTGGTGGCCGTGCCTTCAGCTGCCTAGGCCCCAAGCTCTGGAGCTCCCTCCCGAAACCTCTCCACCTCTCTTCCTCGCTCTCCTCCTTTAAGACGCTCCTTAAAACCTTCCTCTTTGACCAAGCTTTTGCTCATCTGCCCTAATATATCTTCTTGTGTGGCTCAGTGTTAAATTTTGGTTGATAAAACTCTTGTGAAGTGCTTTGTTTCACTCTGTTAAAGGCACTATATCATTGCAAGTAGTTGTTGTTGCTTTGATCAAAAGAGCGAATAACTTCTCTTTACTCACTAAATGTCCTTCTATTCCACTCTAAAAGTCGTGACGTTTAAAACTCTTTTTGTCTCTATTTAGAACTGTCATTCCACTGCTAACTGCCTGTCAGAGCCTTAATCAAATAGTGCTCAGGCATAAATTGATGTTGCTGGAATTGAACAAGTTTCTTGCTGGCTTTGACAGAGCAGTGCTAGGACGACAACATTTAATTTGCTTTATACATGAAAGAAACACGAAAAACACTTCATATTAATGCACACTGCTGTTGATTTTGATTTCTGGCCGCACGGTTGACGAATAGAATGTGCCGGAGATTCACCATTAACCATGGCGAAGGGGCGAGTGTGATTCTGAGGCCCCAGCTTCATTCACGTTGGGCCGCTTCAGCTGTGGGGTGCCAAACAGGTCCAATGTGGCTCACCGGATTCCAGCTGGCCAATATTGGGTCACCCCTGGCTGTCAGTAGGGCGAGGTGGGGATACAATCGTGGATCGTGGGGGAGAAGGGGCGGGGGGAGGTGTCCTATGGTGGTAACGGCCCAGATTGTTTTCATGGAGCACTCGAAAGAGCATTACTGCCCTTTGTAAGGTTATTAATCTTCAGAAAAACACAGACCATGAACTAAAAATTGATTAATCCAAGCTTTTGGGAATTAAGCTGGATAATTAAAGATATTCTGTGGTCAGGAACTAAAACTGACTTCATGCATAACAACAATGGAGTTGTTACATGAGGCCCTGAACTTGATTGACCAGGGTGGGGAAAACAACCACTGGAGACATCGAGTCTGTATAAAGACCGGACAATGAAGGACCCCACGAAATGCAAATTTTTGGATAACAGCATTCCGCATAAGGAAATATCTTTTGCACTGTCGACTCCGTGTGCAAATTAGTAGCCTTTCAAACTCATCACCACAACCAGTTAATCAGACCACCACCTCGGTAATCGGATCTCGGAAGCAAGAAACTTATTCATACTATGGATATAAATATACGGACACAGAGACACACAGGGAGGCAACACTAGAAGGACAGACAACACAAGAAGAAGCGGCAGAAAAGGAACAGAAGCTGTAGATATCAGCCAGAATAAGAAACAGCAGGTTATGGAACCAAGGACCACGAATCTCTGGTGATTGTATGTCTAAAGTCAAATTTCTCTCAGCAGTCTAGTCCTGTAGTTTTAGTCATTTTTTGTCACGTAATAAAACTGACACTGGGTTAAGCATAAATGTTGTGCCTCTTGTCCTTTCCCACTATAAGTTTTGTGGTCTAAGAATCAGAGTAGAGTGAAAAGCAAACACCCTACACCCTCCTTGCCCCACAAAGATAATATCACGCTTACGTTGGCTGGGCATCATCGGCTCTGTGAACCCCAGAGATGATTGGAGCATGCACGGCGCATTCTGCGACCCTTTCTAACCTAAAATGGCAATCAAAGTGGCCCTAGCCTTCTATTAGCACACTGAACGGGGCTGCCTCCTATTGGCCGCCCAGCAGTAGACCTCTTTCAAAATGGCGCCTGTCGCATTGTCTGGGTTAATGCGGGCGGTAAGGTTGCCGACTCCATTTTGAGGCCATTATCGCCCCCCATTCACTCCTGACAACACAAGTTAAAGTCGGCACTTTCTCTCCGAGGCACAATGATCTTGGGCATGTTGTCAAGGGCAATTGTGATATATTCTTTATGACATCACTAAGCACACTACACACAAGGTGGCTCTACAGGGACTTGTCATGTGACCTTGTCAATGATCCTTTTATTATATACATCTGCAGTTGCATTACCACAGTAGTCCACTGGGTGGAGCAGCGTTCCACTAGGGGGAGCTCTATATTACAGCAATGCTTTGAATACTTCCACATCTCCTGAACATAAACCTTGGTCTAAGCTGCACACAATGGAACAATGAGTGCTTGGGATGTTTCCGAGGTTGCAAGCATTGTATAAGTGTAAGAGTCATCATGGATCATTGTTAATGACGATGACGATGATGAAGAAGAATAGCGATGTGTGTAATAGTACAATGGTACCGAAATAGCAGCGACAACTTGGAAATCTGCACTGCTAGTCAACCTTGTCCAGTGTGGCATCAGTGACATAAATGCATTCACAGCACTGGTTCCTCTTCCCGTATCGTAATAATACTTGCATTGACTTAGTGTCAATGATACATCTCCAAGTAGTCAGGCGATGAGTTACTTTGTGCAGTGTAGTCACTTTTAGGCGATGTCAGCAGTGAAGTTCACCAATCGCCCCCTTCTGATGCAGTTGTTAATCTTTCCCACAGGAGCTTCCTTAAAAAATAGCATGGCCAAATGTGAATAAGAACTTAAGAACTTAAGAATTAGTAGCTGGAGTAGGTCCCTCGAGCCTACTCCGCTGATCTTCTACCTCGACTCTACTTTCCTGCACTGTCCCCATATCCCTTGGTTCCCTTAGTGTCCAAAAATCTATCGATCTCTGTCTTGAATATAGTCAAAGACTGAGCCTCCACAGCCCTCTAGGGTACAGAATTCCAGAGGTTCACCACCCTCTGAGTGAAGAAGTTTCTCCGCATCTCAGTCCTAAATGGCCGACCCCATATTCTGAGACTGTGACTCCTGGTTCTGTATTCCCCAGCCAGAGGAACCATCCTCCCTGCATCCACCCTGGGTAGTCCTGTAAGAAATTTGTATGTTTCAATGAGATCACCTCTCATTCTTCGAAATGCCTATTGAGAGGGTATCCTGTATTCCAGTTATACAATCTTGCCTTCTATTATTGAGCAGGCTTTCAAATCTCCTCAACAAAATGTTTGTTTTGTTCCTTGAGTAGCTCTGAAAGGGAACTCTAGTATATAAAATTTCTCATTCTGCGAATTCTTTGTGCTGTTCCCCTCCAGTCCCATTGACGATCTGACAGGACCTGAGGCTGGTGAGGCTGATCTTGATCGATCTTGATGACCTTGCAAGAGACGTGAAGAGGCTACGGCTCACCCTGCTGCTACTAGCATTGCTCAGGGATAGGTTATTGCCAGCCCTGTCCCTGCTGCTACTAGTATGGCCCCTACCCACAGCAAGGCCAGTGTCACTGTGAAGACCACAATCTTCTTCTGTACAACTGTAGGCCCCCATTTTCCTGAGTCACAGGTTTTTACACAAGAGCTATTGAAACTCATGCTCCTAAGTATCAGGACATATTAATCCTGCACTGGTGGCAATGCTGCAGGGATATTTTTCGACAGGATAATTTGCAGATGATGTTAATGTTTTGGTCTCTGTAACTGTTAATGGGCATTGAACAAGCCAGTACATGTTGTAGCAATCATAGTCTGATACTAGTGAAGGTAGGTATCTCTGTGCAAAGTTTTCTTTGTCCCCCAGTTGTACTTAGGGGTTGGATAAGGTTATAGTGGACATGGTTCTCTTCCTGCTCCCGCACCTTCACATCTGGTATCTCCCAACAATCCGTCCTTGGCCCCCTCCTATTTCTCTTCTACATTCTGATCCTCGGCAACATTGTCAGGTTCCGCATCTATGCTGATGACACCCAGTTCTATCTAACCACAACCTATGTCCAGCCCTCCACAGCTTGCAATTTGTCACACTGCTCGTCAGATATCCAGTAACGGGTGAGAAGGAATTTCCTCCAATTAAATATTGGGAAGATCAAAGCCCTTCCCCACAAACTCCCTTCCCCAGCCACCGGCTCCATCCATTTCCCTGGCAACTGGGGCTGAACCAGACTGTTCTCAATCTCTGCATCCAATTTGGATTCAACAAGCTCCCCGCTGGAGTGGAACTAAACTACAGAACCAGTGGGAATCTGTTCAACCTTTGTCATCTCCAGGCCAGGTCCAAGACTGTCCCATCCTCTGTCATCGAACTATAGTACGCGGATGACGCTTGAGTCTGCGCATATTCAGAGACTGAACTCCAAGTCATAGTCAACATCTTCACTGAGGCGTACAAAAGCATGGGCCTTACACGAAACATCCGTAAGACAAAGCTCCTCCACCAACCTGACCCCGCCACACAGTACTGCTCCCCAGTCATCAAGATCCACGGCGCGGCCCTGAATTACATAGACCACTTTCCATATCTCAGGAGTTTATTATCAGCAAGGGCAGACATCGATGATGAGATTCAACACTGCCTCCAGTGCTCCAGCGCAGCCTTTGGCCACCTGCGGAAAAGAGTGTTTGAAGATCAGGCCCTCAAATCTGCCACAAGTTCATGGTCTTACAGGGCTGTAGTGATACCCGCCCTCCTATATGGCTCAGAGACGTGGACCATATTTAGTAGACACCTCAAATCGCTGGAGAAATACTACCAATGATGTCTCTGCAAGATCCTGAAAATCCCCTGAGAGAACAGATGCACCAACGTTAGCGTCCTCGATCAGGCCAACATGCCCAGCATCGAAGCACTGACCATGTCGACCAGCTCTGCTGGGTGGGCCACATTGTTCGCATGCTGGACACAAGACTCCCAAAGCAAGCGCTCTACTCGGAACTCCTACACGGCAAACGAGCCCAAGAGGAAACATTTCAAGGACACCCTCAAAGCCGCTTTGATAAAATACAACATCCCCACTGACACCTGTGAGTTGCTGGCCAAAAACCACCCTAAGGGGAGGAAGAGCATCTGGGAGAGTGCTGAGCACCTCGAGTCTCATCGCCAAGAGCATGTAGAAAACAAGCACAGGCAGCGGAAGGAGCATGTGGCAAACCAGACTCCCCTCCTTTCCTTCAATGACTGTCTGTCCCACCTGTTTCAGAGACTTACCAGAACATTTTAGAGTGGAAGCAAGTCTTCCTCGATTTCGAGGGACTGCCTATGATGATGATGATGATGGGGCTGAAACAGACTGGCTCAACCTCTGCATCCAGGTACAGCAGGCAGTAAAGAAAGCAAATGGCATGCTGGCCTTCATAACGAGAGGATTTAAGTATTGGAGCAGGGAGGTCTTACTGCAGTTGTACAGGGCCTTGGTGAGACCACATCTTGAGTATTGTGTGCATTTTTTGTCTCCTAATATGAGGAAGGATGTGCTTGCTATTGTGGGAGTGCAGCGAAGGTTCAGCAGACTAATTCCCGGGATGACAGGACTGACATATGAAGAAAGACTGGATTGGCTAGGCTTATAGAAACATAGAAACATAGAAAATAGGCGCAGGAGTAGGCCATTTGGCCCTTCAAGCCTGCACCACCATTCAATAAGATCATGGCTGATCATTCACCTCAGTACCCCTTTCCTGCTTTCTCTCCATACTCCCTGATCCCCTTAGCCGTAAGGGCCATATCTAACTCCCTCTTGAATATATCCAATGAACTAGCATCAACAACTCTCTGCGGTAGGGAATTCCACAGCTTAACAACTCTCTGAGTGAAGAAGTTTCTCCTCATCTCAGTCCTAAATGGCCTATCCCTTATCCTAAGACTGTGTCCCCTGGTTCTGGACTTCCCCATCATCGGGAACATTCTTCCCGCATCTAACCTGTCCAGTCCCATCAGAATCTTGTAAGTTTCTATGAGATCCCCTCTCAACCTTCTAAACTCCAGTCTATAAAGGCCCAGTTGAGCCAGTCTCTCCTAATATGTCAGTCCCGCCATCCCGGTAATCTGGTGAACCTTTGCTGTACTCCCTCAATAGCAAGAACATCCTTCCTCAGATTAGGAGACCAAAACTGAACACAATATTCCAGGTGAGGCCTCACCAAGGCCCTGTTCAACTGCAGTAAGACCTCCCTGCTCCTATACTCAAATCTCCTAGCTATGAAGGCCAACATACCATTTGCCTTCTTCACCGCCTGCTGTACCTGTATGCCACCTTTCAATGACTGGTGAACCATGACCCCTGGGTCTCGTTGCACCTCCCCCTTTCCTAATCTGCCACCATTCAGATGATATTCTGTCTTCGTGTTTTTGCCCCCAAAGTGGATAACCTCACATTTATCCACATTATACTGATCAGCCATGCATTTGCCCACTCACCTAACCTGTCCAAATCACCCTGCAGCCTTTTAGCATCCTCCTCACAGCTCACACTGCCACCCAGTTTAGTATCATCTGCAAACTTGGAGATATTACACTCAATTCCTTCATCTAAATCATTAATGTATATTGTAAAGAGCTGGGGTCCCAGCACTGAGCCCTGCAGTACTCCACTAGTCATTGCCTGCCATTCTGAAAAGGATTATCCCGACTCTCTGCTTCCTGTCTGCCAACCAGCTCTCTATCCACATCAGAACATCACCCCCAATACCATGAGCTTTGATTTTGCACACCAATCTCTTGTGTGGGACCTTGTCTAAAGCCTTTTAAAAGTCCAAATACACCACATCCACTAGTTCTCCCTTGTCCACTCTACTAGTTACATTCTCAAAAAATTCCAGAAGATTTGTCAAGCATATTTTCCCTTTCATAAATCCATGCTGACTTGGACCGATCCTGTCACTGCTTTCCAAATGAGCTGCTATTTCATCCTTAATAATTGATTACAACATTTTCCCCACTACTGATGTCAGGCTAACCAGTCTCTAATTATCCGTTTTCTCTCTCCTTCCTTTTTTAAACAGTGGTGTTACATTAGCTACCCTCCAGTCCATAGGAACTGATCCAGAGTCGATAGACGCTACTCAGTTTTAGAAGTATGAAAAGGGATCTCATAGAAACATATAATATTATGACGGGACTGGACAGGTTCGATGCAGGAAGAATGTTCCCGATGTTGGGGAAGTCCTGAACCAGGGTACACAGTCTAAGGATAAGGGGTAAGCCATATAGGACCGAGATGAGGAGAAACTTCTTCACTCAGAGAGTTGTTAACCTGTGGAATTCTCTCCCACAGAAAGTTGTTGAGTCCAGTTCTTTGGATATATTTAAGAGGGAGTTAGATGTGGCCCTTACAGCTAGGGGGATCAAGGGGTATGGAGAGAAGGCAGGAGTGGGGTACTGAAGTTGCATGATCAGCCATGATCATATTGAATGACAGTGCAGGCTCGACGAGCCGAATGGCCTTCTCTTGCACCTATTTTCTATGTTTCTATGTTTCTATTTGACCCTGAGCTGAGCTTCTGAGCATATATCCTCATCATCACTAAGACCGTCTAATTCAAACTCCATAACATCGGCTGTCTCCGTTCCTGCCTCAGCTCATCTGCTGCTGAAATCCTCTTCCATTTCTTTGTTACCTCCAGCCTTGACTATTGCAATGCTTTTCTGGCCGGCCTCCCATCTTGCATCCTCACTAAGCGTAACTCAAACAAAAATTCTGTGGCTAGATCTTAACTCACACCAAGCCCTGTTCACCCATCACCCCTGTGCTCGTTGATCTACCTTGACTTCTGGTCCGGCAACGCCACGATTTTAAAATTCTCATCCTTGTGTTTAAACCTCTCCACAGCCTCTCCCTTCCTTTACTTGTAACCTATTTCACACCAGAAGCCTCCGGGATCTCTGCTGTCCTCCAATTCTGCCCTCCTGCACATCCCCAATTTCAATCGCTCCACCTTTGGCCGCCGTGCCTTCAGCTATCTAGGCCCCTAAGTTCTGTCATTCCCTCCCTAAACCTCGCTGCCTCTCTACATCACTCTCCTCCTTGAAGTCGCTCTGCCTCTTTTATCAAGCTTTTGGGCACCTGTCCTAATACCTGTTTCGGTGGTTCGGTGTCAAATTTTATTTGCAACTGCACCTGTGAAATTACTTGGGACGTTTTTATTAGATAACAGGTACTATATAAATGCAAGTTTTTTGTTGTTGCAAGGCTATCTCTTTTGCTAATGTACGCGAGTTATGCTGAGGTCAGTTCTGACGAAAGGTCATCGACCTGAAATGTTAACTCTGTTTCTCACTCCACAGACGCTGCCTGACCCGCTGAGTATTTCCAGCATTTTCTGTTGTTAGTTCAGATTTCCAGCATCTGCAGTGTTTTGCTTTTGTGTTGTGCTGAGGTCTAGTGGGGCTTGAACCCCACAACTTTGTGCCCCAGAGGTCAGTAAGACCAACAGAACCAACTTTAAAAACAGAATAGTAGGCCAGACAAGCAAGGTGAAATCACGCAATGATTATTAGTGATGAAAAGCTTAATACAAACCTTTAGATTATAAGAGGAAAGAAACATTGAAGGAGGTAAGGACTTGAGCATATAAATCTAGGCTGACACTCCAGTGCAGTGCTGAGTGAGTGCTGCACTGTCAGAGGTGCCGTCTTTTGGATGAGATGTTAAACCGAGGCTCCATCTGCTCTCCCAGTAAAAGATCCGATGGCCCTATTTCAAAGCAGAGCAGGGGAGCTATCCCCGGTGTCCTGGCCAATATTTATCCCTCAATCAACATAACAAAAATAGATTATCTGGTCATTATCACATTGCTGTCTGTGGGAGTTTGCTGTGTGCAAATTGGCTGCTGCCTTTCTCACATTACAACAGTGACTACACTCCAAAAGTACTTCATTGGTTGTAAAACGCTTTGGACATGTTCGGGTGTCGTGAAAGGTGCTATATAAATGAAGGTCTATCTGTATCTATCTATCTATCTATCTATCCCTTGAGCCCATGTCGGCTCTAAGCTAGAGCACTTCAGCTAGTCCCACGCCCTGCCCTTTCCCCATAGCCCTTCTATTTTTTTCCCCTGCAGGCACTTAGTTAATTCCCGTTTGAAAGCCATGATTGAGTCTGCATTCCAGATCCTAATCACCCACTGCATAAAAAAGTTTTTCTTCATTTAGCCTTTGGTTCTTTTCCCAATCGCCTTAAATCTGTGTCCTCTGGTTCTTGACACTTCCGTCAATGAGAACAGTTTCTCTCCGTCTACTCTGTCCAGACCCCTCATGATTTTGAACACCTCTATCAAATCTCCTCTCAATCTTCTCTGCTCTAAGGAGAACAACCCCAGCTTCTCCAGTCTATCCACGTAACTGAAGTCCCTCATCCCTGGAATCATTCTCGTAAATCTTTTCTGCATCCTCTCTAAGGCCTTCACATCCTTCCTGAAGTGCAGTGCCCAGAATTGGACACAATACTCCAGTTGAGGCCAAACTTGTGTTTTATACAGGTTCATCATAACTTCCTTGCTTTTGTACTCTGTGCCTCTATTTATGAAGCCCAGGATCCTATATACTTTTTTAACCACTTTCTCAACCTGCTCTGCCACCTTCAATGATTTGTGCACATATATTCCCTGGTCTCTCTGTTCATGTACTCCATGTAGAATTGTACCCTTTTGTTTATATTGCCTCTCTTTGTTCTTTCTACCAAAATTATCACTTCACACTTTCCTCCGTTAAATTTCATCTGCCACGTGTCCACCCATTCCACCAGCCTGTCTATGTCTTCTTGAAGTCTATCACTATCCGGCTCATTGTTCACTATACTTTCAAGTTTTGTGACATCTGCAAATTTTGAAATTGTGCCCTGTACACCCAAGTCTAAGGGGCCGATTTTCTCACCGCTGACTGCCGCCCACTGCCACCGACAGTCCTCCTGAAGATCCGCCCAGTGCCACTTTCGGGGCGGCCTGGAGCGGGCGGGAGGAGAGAGCCGCCGGGAACCACCCGCTGACGTCAGCGGACGGCCGAGTGGCGCGACTGAGCTCCCGCCCGCCGAACTCCCAGAATCCTGCGGGCGGGAGTCGGCGGGACTTGGCGGCAGAACGGGGACGGACCGCTGGCTGGAGGCTGGTCTGTCCCCGACGGGGAGTCTGAAGATCCTGAAAAAAAGGGTAAGTGAACATTTTAATACTTTTTTTCAACAGAGACTTACCTGGATGGGATCCCCTGAAGGTCTTCGGATACCTTTTAAATTTTTTGCTGTTGATTTTTTTTCAGGTATTCGACCCTCCTTGGGCCTGACTCCATCCTCGGCGGCACTTGGGCGGCAAGCGCCTGCCACCGAGAATGAGATCTCCCGCCCGCTGCCGCCCAGATTGGTGGCCCATGTCATCCATTTGCCACCCGCCGACCTTCGAGGGACCTTGACCATGAATATCCCGCCCAAAGTACCGTCCGGCACCTCGGCGGCCATCGGCTGCACTTTGGACAGCACTTGGCCGGGCGGGGGCCTTGATGAAAATTGGCCCCTAAGTCATTAATTATATATCAAGAAAAGCAGTGTTCCTCGTACTGATCCCTGGGGAACGCCACTGCATACCTTCCTCCAGTCTGAGAAACAACCGGTCACCAATACCACAAAAGCATAGTCACTTAGCCAATTGTGTATCTATGCTGCCACTGTCCCTTTATTCCATGGGTTTCAACTTTGTTGGAAAACCTATTATGTGGCACTTTATCAAATGCCTTTTGGCAGTCCATGTATACCATGTCAACCGCATTATCCTCATCAAACCTCTCTGTTACCTCAACAAAAAACTTGATCAAGTTAGTTAAACATGATTTGCCTTTATCAAATCTATGCTGGCTTTCCTTAATTAATCCACACTTGTCCAAATGACTGTTAATTTTGTCCTGGAGTATCATTTCTAAAAGCTTACCCACTACCAAGATTAAACTGACTGGGCTGTAGTTTCTGAGTTAATCCTTACACCCTTTTTTGAACAAGAGTCTAACATTTGCAATTCTCCAGTCCTCTGTCACCACCCCTGCATCCAAAGTAGATTGGATGATTATGGCTAGTAACTCCACAGTTTCCAGCTTTACTTCTGTCAGCATTCTAGGATGCATCCCGTCCAGTCCTGGTGACTTATCTACCTTAAGTACAGCCAGTCTTTCTAGTACCTCCTCTTCAACAATTTTTATCCTATCCAGTATCTCAACTATCTCCTCTTTCACTATGTCTTCAGCAGCAACTTCTTCATTGGTAAAGACAGATGCAAAGTATTCATTTAGTAGCTCAGTCATGCCCTCTGCCACAATGCATAGGTCTCCATTTTGATTCCAAATCGCCCGCCTTTACTACATGTTTAACATTTATATGCCTATAGAAGACTTTTGGATTCCCTTTTATGATAGCTTCCAAGCTGTTCTCATTCTCTTTGCCCCTATTATTTCTTGTTTTGTTTCCCCTCTGAACTTTCTCTATTCAGCCTGGTTCTCACGTATTCTCAACCTGACATCTGTCATCCAACCCCTTTTTCTGCTTCATCTTACTCTCTATCTCTTTTGTCATCCAGCGAGCACTGACTTGAGTTGACCTACCTTTTCCCCCTTGTGGGAATGTACCTCGACTGTACCCAAACCATCTCCTCTTTAAAGGCAGCCCATTGTTCGATTATAGTTTTGCCCACCAATCTTTGATTCTAATTTACCCAGGCCAAATCCATTCTGAATCCACTAAAATTGGCATTCCTCCAATTAAGTATTTTTACTCTAGATTGCTCCCTGTTCTTTTCCATAGCTAATCTAAACCTCATGATGCTGTGATCAATGTTCCCTAAATGTTTCCCTACTAACAATTGCTCCACTTGATCCACCTCATTCCTCAGAACCAGATCCACCAATGCCTCCTTCCTTGTTGGGCCAGAAATGTACTGACCAAGAAAGGTCCCCTGAACACACTTCAGAAATTCTTCCACCTCTTTACCCTGATGTCGGGAAGCACATCTTCACACAAAGTGTAGTGACAATCTGTAACTCTCTCCACTGCAAAGCTGTTGAAGCTACGGGCTCAATTAATAATTCATTCGAAACTGAGTTTGATAGATTTTTCTGAGGAAAGGGTATTAAGGGTTATAGAACCAAGGCAGGTAGATGGAGTTAAGACACAGATCATCCATCATCATCATCATAGGCAGTCCCTTGGAGTCGAGGATGACTAGTTTCCACATTAAAAAGGAGTTCACAGATAACTGATAAGCCCGATGCGGGAACTACAGTCTCTGTCGCAGGTTGGACACACGGTGGTTGAAAGGATGTTGGTTGAAGTGCCGGTTTGTTGAAGTGCTTGGGTTGTTGTGCGCTCCTTCCGCCATTTGCGCTTGGTCTCCGCTTGCTTCCGTCGAAGAGACTCGAGATGTTCGGCGCCTTCCCGGATTATTCTCTTCCACTTTGAGCGATCTTGCGCCAGGGATTCCCAGGTGTCAGTGGGGATGTTGCACTACTTCAAGGAGGCCTTGAGGGCATCCTTGCAGCATTTCCTCTGCCCACCTGGGGCTCGTTTGCCGTGCCAGAGCTCCGAGTAGAGCACTTGAATGGTGGAACAGGCTCGTGGGGCTGAATGGCCTACTCAAGTTGCTATGTTCCTTTAGAATATGTAAATGTGAGGAATTACCCCTTACCCCATCCAACAGTTTATAGAGTTCGGACTCGTGGAGCAGACAACTCAAAACAAATATTTCTGGAATAAGTTCTCTTTACATAAAATCAACAAAAAATTACAAGTAATCATCTAATAGTACTGTTACACGCGGTAATCCCAGATTCTAAATAAGGAAGCACAGATCTATTCCTTTATTTAAAGCTCAAGCGATCAAAAGCAAAAACTCACACGTAGTAACACCAGTGAGTGATCGGTTCGGCAGTGACTAGACGTGGCTCTTTAACTGGCAACTGACCACATTGCCCCTGACTGTAGCAGTCCCGAGTGTCTTTTTGCAGCACTTTTTATACACCAAAACTGGGTAGTCCCTAAGTGTATACGTGCCCCCTTCAGTAGGAATAAGTGTGTACATGCCCCATTCAGTAGGAGTAATGGTCGTAGTTCTACTTCTGTTCTCCTTATCAATCAATTTGACAGTTAGTCAGTGGGCCACAAAATTGGAGACATCATGTCTACAAAACTCTCAAGATCTGAAGGCCTATTACCTCTTTTATCTGTGAATAATGCCCTCCAGCTATAACCATTTGTCCTGTCTTCCTTGTCTATGAGAAACAGCTCACAGTGTTTCGCTGTTTTATTTCACATTTGTTCAGCAGAAAGTCCTGTTGGCCTCGCGAGGCATGTTGGTACATAAAATTTGGGCCACATTTATGCAAATTTTACAAAATGTTACAAATAATTAGCATTTAACATTGCCTGTAAAAAAATTAGTTCTGAGGAGCAATTGAATTAAGTTTTGTTTGATTAGTAGAACTACAAATATTACAGTTGTTCTTTAAAAGTTCTACTTTAGATTTTGGTTTTACAATAACGTCTAAAAATGATTGGGGAAAAAACGCTAGCGAGAGATTTTATTCTATTGCATTCAAATGAAAGAGCAAAGTCAACAGAGTGAAGAAATTCCTCCTCATAAGAACATAAGAACATAAGAAATAGGAGCAGGAGTAGACCATTTAGCCCATCGAGCCTGCTCCGCCATTCAATAAGATTCCTGTGGCACCCCACTAGTCACTGTTTGCCAACCGGAAAATTACCCATTT
The DNA here is from genome assembly GCF_044704955.1 of Pristiophorus japonicus. Taxonomy (NCBI): domain Eukaryota; kingdom Metazoa; phylum Chordata; class Chondrichthyes; family Pristiophoridae; genus Pristiophorus; species Pristiophorus japonicus. The sequence goes on from NC_091989.1 coordinate 181,237,846, forward strand.
ATCTCGACTCTTTGTTTTCTGTTTGTTAACCAATCTGCTATCAATGCTAATATATTACTCCCAACCCCGTGAGCTTTTATCGTGTGCAGTAACCTCTTATGTGGCACCTTATCGAATGCCTTCTGGAAATCCAAATACACCACATCCACTGGTTCCCCCTTATCCATCCTGCTCATTACATCCTCAAAGAACTCCACCAAATTTGTCAAAAATGATTTCCCTTTCATAAAACCATGCTGACGCTGCTTGATTGAATCATGCTTTTCCAAATGTCCCGCTACTGGTTCCTTAATAGTTTTCCAACGACAGATGTTATGCTAACTGGTCTGGAGATTCCTGCTTTTTGTCTGCATTCTTTTTTAAATTTGTGGTTTTCCAATCCACTGGGACCGCCCCAGAATCCAGGGAATTTTGGTAGATTACAACCAATGTATCCATTATCTTTGTAGCCACTTCCTTTAAGACCCTAGGATGTAAGCCATCAGGTCCAGGGGACTTGTCCGCCTTTAGTCCCATTATTTTACCAAGTACTACTTCATTAGTGATAGTGATTGTATTTAGTCCCTCCCTCCCTATAGCCCCTTGATTATCCACTATTGGGATGATTTTAGTGTCTTCTACTGTGAAGACCGATACAAAATATTTGTTCAACGTCTCTGTCATTTCCATTTTCTCCATTATTAATTCCCCAGTCTCATCCTCTGCCGGACCAACATTTGCTTTAGCCACTCTTTTCCTTTTTATGCACCTGTAGAAACTCTTACTAACTGCTTTTATATTCCATGCTAGTTTACTTTCATAAACTATCTTCCCACTCTTTATCATTTTTTTAGTCTTAAATGGCCGACCCCTTATCCTGAGACTATGCCCCCTAGTTCTAGACTCTCCACACAGGAGAAACAACCTCTCGGCATTTACCATGTCAATGCCCCTCAGAATCTTGTATGTTTCAATGAGATCACCTTGCATTTTTCTAAACTCCAGAGAGTATAGGCCCAATCTACTCAATCTCTCCTCATAGGACAAACCTCTCATCCCAGGAATCAATCGAGTCAATTCTACAGCACTCTTCCTCTTATCAATAGGGCACCTAGTGTTCAGTTAACAGAATGCCAGTACCACACATATCACACTTGGTCAGCTGATCACTACAGAAAACACTTAGAGGGCAAAATTGCCCCTTTTTATAGCCCTGTTAGCACCTCCGTGAGTAAGGCCATTTTCACTCAGGGGAGGTGGGGGGTGCTACCGTCTCCTGGGAAATTGCCCTGGAGGGTTGGGAGGCGCTGCCCCCTCGGGCCGCCCCCTGCATTTAGCGCTCTGGGCCGCCGTGCGACTGGTGATGATGTCATCGCCATGTGCGGCGACCCCTCACCGCCCCGCACTGACCCATTTACACCCTGCGGGGGGGGGGGGGGGGGAAATTGCCTCGCAGGCAGCGAGGCTAGCGCAGGCGATTTTCAACGCCGCCTTCGTGGGTCACGACGTTGGCGTGCTTTTGTTGCTCGGCCGACTCTTGGGTCATGAACCAGCTGCCATCGCCCAGGGTGCTGGCCTGGTCTCAGGCAGCCCTGGTGGCCCAGTGGCGGCCACCAAGGAGTCATGCAGAGTGCGCAGCGGCCCTCCGCTTGAATTGCTCCGCTCCGCTTCGCTTTAAGGGGCGCGAGGCCTAATTCTGCATTGGCGGCGGGACTTGCGGGCCAGCCGATAAAAGTCCCGGCCCCGGCAGGTTACCGGCCCCAATCGGGATGAGGGGCAACATTTCTGAGCGGATTTTCAAAATGGAAAGAATAACCCAAAGCTTCTGCTTGCATTGTGGAGAGAAAAGGAAAATGACGGTAGGTAAATACGATTTAAGTAGAATTGAATTTTTTTGTAGTAGCTATCAGTGCTGGCCTAAAATGCATCGAAGATGTTATCTGGAATTTTAATAGTGCACATTCATTCACGCCCTCCATAATTAAAGACACTTTTAAGAATTAATGTTCCCAAAAATTGTGAGCGAAAAATTAATGGGCATTGCTCAAACTTCAAAGATTGCATTTTGTAGATGGAAGTGGCTGGCTTGACTGCTTTAACTGAAGCTAAATAGCTCCAGTTGCACATTATTAAAAACATGAACATATTGAATCCTTCTGAAATACATAGTGCGATTTTTTTTTGCTGCATGGCAGACTGTTAGAAATCCTATCCACTCTATCCACTCTATCCAGGCCCTTCGTAATTTTATACATCTCAATCAGCTCTTCCCTCAGCCTCCTCTGTTCCAAAGAAAAAAAACAAGACTATCCAATCTTTCCTCATAGCTAAAATTCTCCAGTCCAGACAATATCCTCATAAATCTCCTCTGTACCCTCACTAGTGCAATCACATCTTTCCTGTAATATGGTGACCAGACTGCACGCAGTGCTCTAGCTGTGGCCTAACTAGTGTTTTATACAATTCAAGCATAACTTTCCTGCTCTTATATTCTATGCCTCTGCTAATAAAGGAAAGTGTCCCGTATGCCTTCTTAACCAGCTTATCTACCTGTCCTGCCTGCTATCTTCAGAGATCTGTGGACATGCACTCCAAGATCCCGCTACACTTCTCTGTATCCTACCATTTACCATGTATTCCTTTGCCTTGTAACCCCTTCCCTACTGCATTACCTCACACTTCTCCAGATTGAATTCCATTTGCCATTGTTCTACCAACCTGACCAGTCCATTGATATCTTCCTGCAGTCTACAGCTTTCTTTCTCACTATCAGCAACATGGCTAATTTTTGTATCATCTGCAAACTTATTAATCATGCCCCCTACATTGAAGACTAAGGGCTAGACTTTCCATTATTTTTGCATCGTTACCGCCCACTTAACGTCCATTTTAACACTGAGATGAGGTATAACTCCCAGATTTCACCCATTTAGGCACAAAAAGGAAACTGACGCCCATGTATCGCTCACGTATCGCCAGCGTTACTTTCAGCATGTACTTAACACCGAGAATTAATGGGCTCAAGTTTTGGCCTGAGTTGCTCCTATTTTTTTGGAGCAACTTGTTTAGAATGGAGTATCTTAGAAATTGCAATTCTTGGCATTTAGTTTGCTCCAGTTCCAGTGAGCTAGATTAGTTCCATTTTAGAACAAATTTTTTTTTCAAAAGGGGGCGTGTCCAGCCATTTATGTCTGATTTGCAAATTTAGGCAACGAAAACTTACTCCAAACTAACTTAGAATGGAGTAAGTGTAGATTTCTGTACGCTCAGAAAAACCTTGCCTACACTTAGAAATCAGGCATAGGGAATGAGAGATGGGGGGGGGCACGGTTTACAAACATTAAACACCACTTTTACAAATAAAGAGCCATGATCATTAATAAATGATCAATAAATCAATAAATCAATCAAAAAATTTTTTTTTTTAAATCAATCAATAAATAAAAAATGAAGTTTCTACTCACCGACTGAAGCACCGGGAGCCCTCCAACAGCGTGCTGGGACAGGACCCCCCCCATGTCTCTCTCTCTGCCTCTGTCTCTCTCTCTCTCTGTCAGTTTCTCTCTCTGTTTCTGACAGCAAGGGGTGAGGGGAGAGAGGTGGGGGTGGGTGGGGGGGTCGGGGGAGAAGAGGGGGTTGGGGGGAGAGGAGGGGGGTGTGTGAGGGGTGGGGGGAGAGGAGCGGATGGGGGAGAGGAGGGGGGGTGGGGGAGAGGAGGGGGAGAGGGGAGAGGAGAGGGGAGAGGGGAGAGGGGAGGGGGAGCGGGAGGGGGAGAGGAGAGGGGAGGGGGGAGATGATAGGAGCTGAACGGGGTGGAAGGAGGGGGGCTGAACAGGGTGGGGGAAGGGAGCTGAAAGGGGGGGAGGGAGGGGGGGCTGAATGGGGGGGAGGGAGGGGAGCTGAAAGGGGAGGGGGGGCTGAACTGGGGGGAGCGAGGGGGAGCTGAACGGGGAGGGGGGCTGAACCGGGGGAGCGAGGGGGAGCTGAATTGGGGGAGGGAGGGGGGCTGAACGGGGAGGGGGGGCTGAACGGGGGGGAGGGAGGGTGGCTGAACGGGGAGTGGGGGCTGAACGGGGGGGGAGGGAGGGGGGCTGAACGGGCCCTGCCGCCACTGATGCTGACGCCGGGCTCCCAGGATGACTTTGGGTGGGGCCGCCCCCAGCAAGAGGCTGGGCATGCAGCCCGCTGCCGACGAGGTAAGTGGTGTCAGGCCACTCGGCCTGGGATAGGGGCGACGTCCCTTCGGTCATCGCCCGGAGACAGGACACCATGGGAGGGCCAGGAGCTACTGCGCACGCGCTCAGCTGCCAGCACTGTTTTTGGCGCAGAGCTGTAGCTCCGCCCCCAGCAGCTCCTGCTGCGCCGCGCCGAGCTGGAAACGGGCCTACAGATATCAGAGAATCGCGAGGTAAGTATTTGGCGCAATTTTTGTTCTACAAATTAGGCGGGCCTCTCCGATGTGCGCCGTTCTAGCGGGGGTCCGAAACTTGAGCCCAATAATACTGCCTGCCTACTTTTTTTTGCCGTAAAGATCAGAATGGGCGAAACTAACGCCCGTAATTTCGCCGAGCGTTACTTTCGGCACATCGGCCACATATCGCCGAAAATATCACTCGCCGAAAAAAACGCTGAGAAAAAGTTGCTCTCACCTGACCTTTACCGAGCGGTATGGACGCCATTTTTTAAATCGGAGGTCGGTCATATAAAAGGCTGCTTCAACTTCTGGGCCGTTATGATGTACTCTGGAGTTCTTTTAAGGTGATTTGAACATCTGAACAAATATCTTATCATACTGTGGACGATTTAAATTTACTTTAGGTGTTTTAGTAGGTAAATTTGTTGTTTGTGAGCAATAGGTATAATACTGATTGTTATTGTAATGGGGCCTGTAATTTCTCAGCCTGCCTTGATGACGACGCACATGCTGCAGACTAGAGATGGCAGAAGGTATATTCAAGAGCATTATGTGCCCAATCAAAGAGGTGGCAGACTGATGAAGAGGACGAGAACTTACACCCCTCGCACTTACAGGGAGAAGCCATCTTACCTGAACTTTTCCGATAACACGTGCCTTAGGAGACTGCGCTTCCGGAAAGAGGTTATCAGTGAGATATGCCAGCTCATTAGGAGAGATCTTCAGCCTGCCAGCACCATCAGGACCGCACTGTCCGTTGAGGTCAAGGTAACTGTGGCACTTTCCTTCTACGCATTGGGTTCCTTACAGGCCTCAGCTGGCGACATTTGCATTATATCTCAGCATGCCACACATCGCTGCATTCGACAGGTGACTGAAGCCGTTTATGCATGCAGGATGGACTTTATCAGCTTCCCTATAAGAACATAAGAATTAGGAACACACACTGAGAGGGCTCTAGGATTCTCCAGAATTGCAAACTTCCCCAAGGTGCAGGGAGCAATAGACTGTACGCACATTACCATGCGGGCACCTTTTCGGGATGCAGAGATTTTTTGGAACTGAAAGGCATTCCACTCCCTGAATGCGCAACTCGTTTTCGATCACCAGCAAATTATTATGGCAGTAAATGCAAAATTTCCGGGCAGCATTCATGATGCTCACATCCTGCGTGAGAGCACTGTATCTGATATGTTTACCAGTCAGCCACAAGGTCAGTGCTGGATGCTTGGTGACAAAGGATATGGCCTCGCCACCTGGCTGATGACCCCCTCGGTAACACCGAGACAGAAGCCGAGAAGCAATACAATGAGAGCCACAGATCCACTCGCAACATCATCGAAAAAACCATTGGAGTGCTTAAGCAGCACTTTAGATGCCTGGACCACTCAGGAGGCGAGTTACAATATCAGCCTGAGCAGGTAACTCAATTTGTGGTGGTGTGCTGCATGATGCACAACTTGGCTATCAGGAGGGGACAAGAATTGCCAGAAGGGACTTCCGGTCCACCTCAGGAGAGAGCGGAAGAGGAGGACAAGGAGGTGGACGCTGACCTCGGGGGCAGACAATCAGGCTGACGATGAAACCATGCCCCCGCTCCCCATTAGACCGCAGAAAAGGGCCCGTTGGTGGATATACAGCAAGACTCTAATGTCAGCACCTCATAAATGAGCGCTTTGCTTGAAATTATATTGGTGGTATTTACAAAGCTGCAACACTGCTGTGTCTGCAGCTCATAAATGAATGGTGTGCATTACCTTGTTGACAGTTAAAGTTTAAGTTGATTCAAGTGACGTTGAACTATCCCCTTTCATGTTATGGAATCACCAGTGTGTAACGGTGCAGCTATCTGAGACAGCGCAACAAGGTTACGTGAAATAAAAAACATTTAATGAGAACATTTGTATAAAATCATAATTGTAGCTGTAAAAAAAAAACACCCCACCCCCACTCCACCCCACAACAAAGTTATAACATTTATATCATTCACGAAATTTTTATCATTTCCAACAAAACTTCTTAAACATAGAACACAAATGCAAAAAAAACAAGGTTACCACCCCCTCCCCACTTCCCCCAAACCTCCCAACAAAATAGCAACAGCAACATAAAAATACTGCGACCAATACAACTCCTGCAGCCATGCATCTCCCTTTCCTTCCCCCCCTCCTCTTTTTCCTCCTTTACCCCTTCCTCTTCCCGTCCCGACTCCAAGCCGCCTGGCGGCACTGTTCCTCAGGTGCTGCTTCATTGGGGGTGATGTTGGCAGAGCCGCTAGTTGGCCGGATGCTGGAGAGGACAGTCCTGAGGAGGGAACGTCCTCCGAGCCACCAGCGAGACCTTCCTCCTGGCTCTCACGTGTCATTGGCAATGGGGGAGTGGCACCTTGGGGTGCAGTGCCATGCTCCGGGACCACTGTTGGCATCTCTGGCACCAGTGTTCCTGGCTATCACCTCCAGGGCCTCCGTCATCTACGGCACGTACTCGGTCATGATGGCGGACATGCTGGCCAGCTGTTGGGATATGCCCCCCCCCCCCCGCATTGTCTGGAGGATCTGCTGACCTATGTCAACACTCCTCCTGGACAAGTGTACCATGTCCCCGCTCAGATCTGCCACTCATGGAGCAGTCCTGCTGCGTCGAACCAACCTCCATGGGGTCCGCGCCATCATGGAGACACTTGGGGTGCCCTGCGGCAAGGTGCTTGGGCCCACTACCTCCACGGTGGAGGAGGACATGGCTGCAGGAGCAATAGATGTCATCGGGGTTGCATAGAGGATGGAGCTTGTCGATGCAGTCTCCTCAAAGTCGGCACTGTCATCAGTGGAAAAGACACCCTGCAGGTCCACGGCTGAGATTCGTGGCTGCTCAGCACTAGATTGATGATGTCCTGCCAAGGGTGCCTCCGGATCCGCACCTTCTTGGCTCGGTAGTCTTGCATGGGGCCGCGCTGCTGGTTGAGCTACAAAATATAAATGAGGTTATTAGAGGAGAAGGGGGTGCTCGGGTCACAAGGTGATTCAAATGCTACACACAGCATATGCATGACAAAAGCACTACTGCTATCAAAATCATCGCAGACTTCACATTTCATGACTATGACCAAATTCTGTAATACAATGATTTTCATCATTATTTAGATACCATTTTTATCAATCGTCTATCATATGTTATTGTTCGGCTATGAGTGGGTGTGGCATCTATTGACTTTACATCACGCAATGGTGTGTACTTTACTCACGTGGCATCACATCAGGTTGTGTTGCTGCTCGCGTGGCCGACCAGTGGTGGCTCCCTGCTGGTGCCAGCATCCGCTCCTCGATGTCTGTCAGCTCGCTGATGACTGGTGGCCCACCACTTGTGCGCCGCTGCCCGGCCTTATTCTTCGAAAGCTTCTTCTGCAAAAGCTAACAACAGCACGACATGGCATGAGATCATTGCGTGAGATCATTGCATGAGAACATTGCTTGGTACTACCATAAAGACTGATACAATACATAACCGACAGATGTAATCATGATTATTATGATAATTATCATTATTTACCTAAAGACGTACACCGTAAACGCAGGCTTTGAGTAAAACATTCCTGGTATAAGTGCAAGACATCACTTATGATTTTAATCACTCATCACACTTACAATTCAAATGATCTAAATATCTAAGTAAATGTAAACAAACGTAATACTTACGCCGGCAGATCCGACAAGGTCGTTCCAGCGCTTGCAGCACTGGTTGCCCTCATGCACCTCGTTCGTCGCCGACGAGACCACCTCGGCTATGTCGGCCCAAATCTTCTGGTAAACCCTTAGGGTGGGCTTCCCACACCCACCCCGGGTCACATGACCCCAGCATGACTGTGCCTCCTGCCGGAGGGAAACATTTGCCTCGTCTGAGAATCTCCGAGCTCGTTTTCGCCCTCCCACTTTTAGGTCCTCTCCCACTTCACTGCTCTCGCCAGCAGCCTCACTCTCCACATCATGCTGTGTCACCTCCTCCATGCCTTCCATTTTAATTTTTTTTTTTTCCCCAAAATCTCCGTGCAAACAAAGTCATTTGTGCTCTCAATTCTTTTTACTGCTGCTAAATCTCTTTCCTACCTCCCACAACAGCCAAACAACCACACAACACACACCGCTTTCAGTTCCTCTCTGCTCCCTCCCTCTCCTCTTCTGCGCATGTATTGATGACCCCTGACCTCCTGCAACGCGGGAAACTACCGTTGCCATGGTGTTGTTATGGACACCGATATTTTACGGCAGAAGGACAAAAATGGGTGTGGTTGTGAGTGGTTGTGCATGTATGTGGGTGTGCGTGTGTGTGAGTGTCCCTGGTGTCTGGCTGTATGGGTGTGCGGTGTGTGTGTGGGTGTGTGTGTGTGGGTGTGTGTGTGGGTGTCCCTGGTGTCTGGGTGTATGGGTGTGTGTGTGTGTGTGTGTGTGTGTGTGTGTGTGTGTGGGTATGCCTGGTGTCTGGGTGTGCCTGTGACTGTGAAGACTGCCTGTGACAGCGGAGCAGTAAAGAAGCCAGTTATGGAGAGGATGACCTCCATCAATTGTTGTGAGTTGAATCAGCAGAATCTCCTGTAAACAAAGTAATGCTTTTGAGAAATCTGAGACGTGGCATGGTAACTGGTATGAAGGAAAGAATTGAAAGGATCCGACTGCTGCCATTTACACCTCCTACATTTTCCCACATTACAACAGTGGCTGCACTCCAATAGTACTTCATTGGCTGTAAAGTGCTTTGAGACGTCCGGTGGTCGTGAAAGGCGCTATATAAATGCAAGTCTTTCTTTCTTTCTGTCTTTCTCCTCTCGACCCATCTTTTGTTCCTTTACTTGTCCCATTACCAGCCCGCTTTTGCCTTGCACCACCATCTCTAGTCATTTAATCTCTCCTGCCTTCCACCCTACCCCGAACCTTCCCTTTTGTCCTTTCCTCTCCTCCCCCTTTCCCTGCCCCGGCACTTGCATAAAACCTCTTACATCTCTAACTTTTTCCAGTTCTGATGAAAGGCCATCGACCTGAAACGTTAACTCTGATTCTCGCTCCACAGACGCTGCCTGACCCGCTGACAATTCCCAGCATTTTCTGTTTTTATTTCAGAATTCCACTATCCCCAGTATTTAGCTTTTGTTGCATTTATATGGCGTCTCTCACAACCTCAGGGCATCCCAATACGCTTTACAGCCAATGAAGTTACGTTTTGAAGTGTAGTCACTGTTGTAATGTAGGAAAAAGAGCAGCCAACTTGCGCACAGCAAGCTCCCACAAACTGTAATGTGAAAATGGCCAGATCATCTGTGTTTTTAGTGATGCTGGTTGAGGGATAAATATTGGCCGGGACACCAGGGAGAAATCCTGGGACCTTTTACCTCCACTTAAGAGAGCAGGTGAGGCGTCGATTTAATTTCTCATCCGAAAGGCCGCAGTGCAGTACTGCACTGGGAGTGTCAGCCTCGATTCTGTGCTCAAGGACCAGACTTTCGGCTTCACTGTCGGCGATTTTCTCGGCGGTACAGCTGGTTTTCCGCCCGGCGAGAGTTTCCACGTAAGTTGTTCAACGTTATCGCCCACATCTGAAGTCGCTGGCGGGGACCAGGCCGCCCACGTGCAACGCCGCGAACAGTCGCCAGGGCGTAAGTTTGGCCTCAACCGCCAACGTCCAGATCGCCGAGAGACCCGCCCTGTAAAAGCTGCTTAAACAGGGCGGTAAGAACATAAGAACATAAGAACATAAGAATTAGGAACAGGAGTAGGCCATCTAGCCCCTCGAGCCTGCCCCGCCATTCAATAAGATCATGGCTGATCTGGTCGTGGACTCAGCTCCACTTACCCGTCCGCTCCCCGTAACCCTTAATTCCCTTATTGGTTAAAAATCTATCTATCTTTGACTTGAAAACATTCAATGAGCTAGCCTCAACTGCTTCCTTGGGCAGAGAATTCCACAGATTCACAACCCTCCGGGAGAAGAAACTCCCTCTCAACTCGGTCCCAAATTGGCTCCTCCGTATCCTGAGGCTGTAAGGGGGGCCCTGCAAAGAAAGGTCAGTTAAAGGTACTTTAATAACTTTTTAAAAATTAATACACGCCGATTAGGGTTAAAACTGTCTTGGGAATGCTTTGTATGTGTTTATTTAAAAAAACATTTTTTTTTTAAGTTTTCCTCCCTCCCTAGGCCCAACCGCAGCCTCGGACTAAATTTTACTACTTACCGTCCATTCCGGTAACGACCGCATTTGGCTAACTTTCCACTTACCTGCCAAAAAAAACCGCCGACAATCAGTGTGCAATGCCCATTTTCTCGCCGGGCGTTTAGTTTTACTTACTTTAACCTTTAGAATGGAAATCCTCCCCAGCTTTTTTCGCCGAACGATAGCGGTGTTTCTCAGCGGCCAATCGGGCGTTGAGGGCCTTTAGGGAAAGTCTAGCCCCAAGTCCCTGGAGTGGGACTTTGAACGCACAACCTTCTGACTCAGTGCTGCCCATTGAACCACGGGCTGATAGCTAAACGCAGCTGGAGCCATATGGAGCAAGAGGGACAGTTCGACTCTTACAGCGTTAGTTACAGAACTCCGATCGAGGCCGCCTGTCATCTGCCGTTGTTTCCTTTCCCCATGTCCCCTCACCAACTGCCAAGCGCCCTGCTCGTTTTAAATTGCATTTCCCGAACAAGAGCACCTATTTAATCTCATTTACAGCGCGGCTGTAATACATTACGCTGCTTGTCCATTTAAACAATATGACAAGGAACAACAGCTGCATTCACAGGTTCTAAGTAATTACTTATTCCCTTTGTAATCAGTCACTCTCTGAGAAACGGGTAACTAATGAGCAGGAGAACTGCAAGAACAGCCTCGTGAGGTTAACATTACTTTTTGTAATTAATGCTGCCTTACGCTACAGCACACTAGTTTCCATTAGACTCTAATTATAGTCTGTGCTTAAACCCTTCAACTACTAAACAGGACAATTTCTACAGGATGGTTAACGATATCACAAAGTGATTTAATGTTCAGCGGCTAATTAGGAGGGATAGAAAGTGAGTTCAATTCAGCATCCTGTTTCATTTTCCAAAACTATTTGTGAGGGTTGACAGTGCAAAGGAATGTGCAGAGCCACTGACAAATGCACCTCCCTCCCCTGCCCCTCACATTACTGAATTTGCAAATAATCCCATGTGTTACGAAGGGAGAGATGTACACAGGTAACCACCATATATACAAGTGTATTACAGAGAACTACATAGAATTGACAGCCCAGTAACAGGCCATTCAGTCTAACTGTCCATGTCAGTGGATCCTCATCCCACCCTGCATCTCACCCGATCAGCATAACCTTCTATTCCTTTCGCGCTCATATGCTTATCTAGCTTCTCCTTTATTAGTGCTTATCTTAATTAATGGCCCCTAGTTTTGGCCTCCCCCACAAATGGAAACATCTTTTCCATGTTTCATCATCATCGTAGGCGGTCCCTCGAAGCGAGGGTGACTTGCTTCCACGCCAGAAAAAAGGATGAGTTCCCAGGTGTTTCGAATGAAGGACCCGAACTACATCCTGAAGGGTGGAAGGTGCCTGTGCGTGGATTTTTTTAATGTGTGGTGCCGTTACACACCAGCCACCACACGGGCTTGACAGAGCTCGGTCTTGGTCCAGTGGCAAGGATTCCTCAAGACAACTGGAGACCAGCTCTGCTGCACAGACCTAGTGCGCGCACATATCGCACAGTGTGGGCAGGCCCGTGCTGCCCCTGGGCCCCGAACTCAAGCCTCCCCTGGGCCCCGATCACATCCCTCCACAATCTCTCACAGCTCCTTCGCCCCGACCTCGCCGCTCCTGCTGCATCTGCCCACGCTCCAATCACCGAACTGAACCTTGCTGACGTCACTCTTCGCTGCCGTTGCCCTCCTGCACCAGCTCGCGCTGTACCTTGCCGTGGTACACCACCACACTTTCCACGTTTACCCTATTAGTGTCAGCTGTGGCTCAGTGAGCAGCACTATTGCCTCTGGGTCAGAGGTTATGGGTTCAAATCCCCACGCCGGGGACTTGAGCACAAAAATCTAGGCTGACACTCCAGTGCAGTGCTGAGGGAGTGCTGCCTTTTAGGATGAGACATTAAACCAAGGCCCCATCTGTCCTCTCAGGTGGACATAAAAGATCCCATGGCACTATATTGAAGAAGAGCAGGGAAGTTATCCCCGGAATTATCTCACAATCAACATTGCAGATTATCTGGTTATTATCACATTGCTGTTTGTAGGAGCTTGCTGTGTGCAAATTTACTAACATGTTTCCTACATTACAACAGTAATTATACTTCAAAAATAAAGTAGTTTATTGGCTGTAAAGCGTTTTGAGACGTTCGGTTGTCGTGAAAGGCGCTCTAAGAATCCAAGTCATTCTTGCTTTTTCTATCGAACCACTTCATCATTTTAAAAACCTCTAACAGATTACCTCTCAGCCTTTTCTTTTCTAGAGAAGACAGCCCCAACCTGTTCAGATTTTCTCGTAGTTATAATCTCTCAGTGCTGGTATCATTCTTGTAAATCCGTTTTGCACCTTCTTCTCCATATCCTTTTTGTAATATGGAGACCAGAAGAACTGTGCAGAGCTCTCCAATTGCAGTCTAACCAAGGTTCGATACAAGCTTACCCTAACTTTCCTGATTTTCAATTCTATTCCTTTATAAATGAACCCCAATGCTTTGATTGCATTTATTATGGCCTTGTTAACTTCCGTTGCTATAATATGATCCAACTGTAAGTTCATTCCCAACCTAAGAAAGTGAAAATAAATCTGTGGCGCGTTAATTGGACAGCCCAGCAGTCATCCTAATTCCTCCTTGGCAGGAAATTTGATTTTTTAAGATGTGCTCACTACGCTACTTGCTGCTAATGCTGCGTGTAGGCAGGGTGCTAGACTGGAAAGCACAGAGCGAAGAGAGATTGAGCACTGGTGAAATAGGGAGATGAACGTTGAGGGGACGGAGAGAGGCAAGCAGGAGACTGATTTCCGCAGAGACAGGCGGTTGGAAGACAAGGAGCTAGAGCAGAGGCAGAGATTCAGAGTTAAAGAAAAGAATAGTGGGCACAAGAAAGAGGGGACAGGAGAGCAGGAGTTGGAGGGAGGAGAGGGAGAGACTAGGTGATGGAGCGAGGGTGAGGGCAGGAGGCAGACCAGAAGATGGAGAAAGGGGAGGTGAAAGACTAGGACAGAGAGAGAGGAAGGCACGAGACTAGGAGTTGCAGAGAGGGAGATGAGAGCCCATGAGTTTTAGAAAGGGAGCCAGAGAGAAAGGAGGTGGAAGACAAGGAGCTAGACAGAGTAATTATGGAACATACAATGAGAGCGCAATGGAGATAGAATTAGGCGAGTGTGCTTCCTAGAGTAAGCTTTAAGAATATGCATCATAATCACTCGTGACTAAGAAGGCTCACCACTACATTCTCAAGGACAACTAGTGATGGGCAATAAAATCTGGCCTTGCCAGCAACACCCACATCCCATAAATAAATATATCACTTGTGTATAAGATTACAGCCTTCTTCCAAGCAGTGACTGAAAGTGCGAGAAATGTGTCTGTTACTAATAAATCCAATGAGAAATTCAGGAGAAACTTCTTTACCTCAGAATGGTTAGAATGTGGAATTCTCTTCCACAAGGAGTAGTTGAGGTAAATAGCATAGAGGCATTTAAGGGGAAGCTAGATACACACATGAGGGAGAAAGGAATAGAAAGATATGCTGAACGGGTGAGATGAAGCTTGTATGAAACATAAACACCAGCATGGATTAGTTAAGCCGAATGGCCTTTTTCGGTGCTGTAAATTCGATGGCATTCAATGACTCTCTAATACCTCCAACTAGAGTAGAATTAGATCCACAACATAGATCATAGCAGCCATGGAATGAGCTACAGTTACACAGAGGTCTGGCGGTTGTTCAAAAGTCATGATTGCAGTTTCTGCTTTGATTTTTTGGATCGCCGTGCTGGCTGAGGAAAGAATCCGGCAAATTGAAAACCATCGTGGGCTGCCTGAGTGCTTAACACACAGCGAATAAAAAATTGGCAATGGGCAGTGCTCTGACTGAGCAGCCGAACCCTACTTCCTAAGATGGTTCTCTGCTCCTCCAGTGCACCAGCTATTTATGCCACCGCTGTAATATAGCTCCACCTAGTGGACTACCACTCCACCTAGTGGCCTACTGTGGTAATGCACCTGCTGATGTAAATAGAATAAAAGGGTCATGTGACAAGTCACATAATGACAAGTTCCTGTCGAGCCATCTTATAGTCTGTGTGTTTGTGATCTCGTAAAGTATATATCACAACAGCAGCAAGATCAAAATTGAATATTTTCTATATTTTTGTCTTCAAAGACATAACCTGGGAATAGACATCTGGAGGGAACACCCCTGCCTTGATAAGAAAGAAGGAAAAAAAAAAGAAAGAAAAAGAAAGGAAGGAAGGAAAGACTTACATTCTATAACACTTTTCATGACGTCAGGGTGTCCCATAGTGCTTTACAGCCAATGAAGTACTTTTGAAGTCTAGTCACTGTTGCAATGTAGGAAACGAGGCAGCCAATTTGCACACAGCAAGCTCCCACAATATGATAATGACCAGATAATCTGTTTTTGTTATGTTGATTGAAGGATAAATATTGGCTAGGACACCGAGGCTAACTCCCCTGCTCTTCTAGTGAAATAATACAATGGGATCTTTTACGTCCACCTGTGAGAGAAAACATAGAAACATCGAAAATAGGTGCAGTAGTAGGCCATTCGGCCCTTCGAGCCTGCACCGCCATTCAATGAGTTCATGGCTGAACATGCAACTTCAGTACCTCATTACTGCTTTCTCGCCATACCCCTTGATCCTCCTAGTAGTGAGGACTACATTTAACTCCTTAGTTTAACATCTCATCTGATAGACAGTGCAGTAGTCCCTCAGTATGGCACTGGAGCATCAGCCCTAGACTTCTGTGCTCATGTCTCATGTGTGGAACTTGAACCCACGACCTTCTGAGACAGAGGCAAAAGAGTTACCAACTGAGCCATGACTGACATTAAACTTTGAAATGGTCCAATTGTTGCTCAGCATTGAACCCTACTTCACCTGAAGACTTCACTCAGTCTTACTTCCTTTTGTGCAGAATAACGAGAGATTCACTAGTTTATTTATAAATGCCTGGCTTCTGTAAGCAACATAATTATAGCACAGTGTTGATGTAATATGGTTCCTCTGATTAATGTAATTGGTATCAGTCGAATTATATAATTATAATTTGGAGCAATCTTGTATTATAATTTAGAATGCTCATCCACCTGTTTATCATCTATTCCTGATTGGTAATTTATCCAAAGGTTTTTTTTTTCCCCTCCACGCATTGACTCCTGTTCATTGGATACAAGTGACCTTTACTATGTGGATGGTCTTTATGTGTTAGGCCAGAAAATCATGGTCAGCAAACCTCATCCATGCCTTTGTTACCTCTAGACTTGACTATTGCAACGCACTCCTGGTTGTCCTCCCACATTCGACCCTACGTAAACTAGAGGTGATACAAAATTCAGCTGCCCATGTCCTAACTCGCACCAAGTCCTGCTAACCTATCACTCCTGTGCTCGCTGACCTACATTGGCTTCTGGTTAAGCAACACCTCAATTTCAAAATTCTCATTCTTGTTTACAAATCCCTCCATAGTCTCACCCCTCCCTATCTCTGTAATCTCCTCCAGCCCACAACCCCTCAAGATGTCTGCGCTCCTCAAATTCTGCCCTCCTGAGTTCCCTGATTATAATCGCTCAAACATTGGTGGCCATGCCTTCCGTTGCCAAGGCCCCAAGCTTTGAAACTCCCTGCCTAAACCTCTCCACCTCTCTACCTCTTTTTCCCTCTTCAAGATGCTCCTTAAAACCTACCTCTTTGATCAGGCTTTTGGTCAACTGCACTAATTTCTACTTATGTGGCTCGGTGTCGAATTTTAGAAACATGGAAAATTAAAAAATTACAGTGTAGAAGGAAGGCATTTCGGCCCATCGTGTCCGCGCCGGCCGACAAAGAGCCATACGGTCCTCGGTCAGCAGCTCTGAAGGTTATTCATAAACCTATGAACAATGAACAATGGTGGAAAGGTAAAGAGCACCCAGCCCAACCAGTCCGCCTCACACAACTGCAACACCCCTTACACTAAAACATTCTACATTCCACCCCAACCAGAGCCATGTGCTCCCGGGCGAGGCAAAAAACGGTTAAAAACCTAGGGCAATTGGGGGAAAAAAAATCTGGGAAAATTCCTCTCCGATCTATCCAGGTGATCGATTTAATCTCATAATACTCCAGTGAAGCACCTTGGAATGTTTCATTCTGTTAAAGGTGCTGAATAAATTAAAGTTGTTGTTGTTTAACCTTCAATGACAGCAGAGCCAAGTCCGATTCATTCTCTACCTGTTTCACCTCCACCCCACCCAATTACCCATACATCATTCTGTAGGAGTCACTGGATAATAAACAGGAGCTGGAGCCCTGAGTGAACTGTCCTCTTCCGAGCCCAGAGACAGTGAGACAAACTGTAGCTCTATAATAGTGGCAGTGTCTCTATTGCATTGTAGCTGGTACCATGTACCCCTGAAGCTCCAGTACATTAGCACTTCACTTCGAATTCAATGACTCAATTGTAGGGGCCTGCTGCTGATTTCTCAGTAGTTGGGTTTGAAGACTGTTAACATGGGGCTCGATTACTGCATGTGTCACACACCTGGATAAACATAACGATTAACACAAGTAATTGGTTAGACCCATCAGCACATTTGACGAAAAGCAGAGACAAGCTTTCTTTGTGGCTATGACTGTTCAGAAATTAATAAGTTAAATAGTCATTTGCTGACTCTGACAAATTCTTTAAAAGTATGCTGATCGACAGGCTGTGGAATAGACAAATATCATTCCTCCAATTGCTGAGCCATGGAGAAAGAATGTTTGGAGGAAAACCATAATAGTCAGGTATTAGTACCATTAGTGAGTGTCAGCTGTGGCTCAGTAGGTAGCACTCTTGCCTCTGCATCAGAAGGTTGTGGGTTCAAGTCCCACTCCAGGAAATGGAACACAAAAATCTAGGCTGATACTCCCAGTGCAGTGCTGAGGGAGTGCTGCACTGTCGGAGTTGCTGTGTTTCAGAGGTGACTTTAAACCGAGGCCCTGTCTGCCCTCTCAGGTGGATGTAAAAGATTCCACGGCACTATTTAGAAGAAGCGTAGGTGAGTTATCCCCACTGTTCCTGCCAATATTTATCCCTCAATCAACATCAGCAATAAACAGATGATGTGGTCATTATCACATTGCAGTTTGTGGGAGCTTGCTGTGTGTAAATTGGATTCCTTCATTACAACAGTGACAACACTTCTAAAGTATTTCATTGGCTGTAAAGCACTTTGGGATGTCCGGTGGTCATGAAAACCCCGATAGCAATGCAAATCTTTCTTTTCACCTCACAGCAATGTAACATTAAAGAATTCTCTAAATTACCAGCTGGAGTTCTGGCGGAACATCGAAACTTTGTGGGTGTACTTTCAATTCTAGTCATCCATGTACAAAATTGCATTGTGAAGGTCTACGACAAGATGTTTGATGCTAAAGCCATGCAGTTTGTCCAAAATGTGTAAACATTTTTAAATGGTAATTAAATTTCGAGGGGGAAAAATTTGGTAGCACCGTGTTTGGGGGCGCTGTATTTTATATGATTGACCATTTAGTGACTGGCGAGATGGGCTGCAAAATTGTGGCAAATTGGACACTTTCCCCTCATAAATGCAGCCAGGCGGTATCTAAGGCATTCATGGCCTCAGTGGGATGCTGCAGGGGTGCTATTAGACTTGACTACAACGCACTCCTGGCTGGACTCCCACATTCTACCCTACGTAAACTAGAGGTGATACAAAACTCAGCTGCTCCTGTCCTAACTCGCACCAAGACCCGCTCACCCATCATCTCTGTGCTCACTGACCTACATTGGGTTCTGGTTAAGCAACACCTCGATTTCATAATTCTCATCCTTATTTTCACATCCCTTCATGACCTTCCCCTCCCTATTTCTGTTGTTTCCTCCAGCCCCACAACCCCCCGAGATGTCTGTGCTCCTCTAATTCTATCCTCTTGAGCATCCCTGATTGTAATCGTTCAACCATTGGTAGTAAACTCTGGAATTCCCTGCCGAAACCTCTCCCCTTCTCTACCTCTCTTTCCTCCTTCAAGATGCTCCTTAAAACCTACCTCTTGGACCAAGCTTTTGGTCACCTGCGCTAATTTTGACTTATACAGCTCGGTGTCAATTTTTTAATTTCATAAAACTTCTGTGAAGCGCCTTGGGACGTTTAACTATGTTAAAGGTGCTATATAAATACAAGTTGTTGTTGTTACCAGGGCTGCACCCAATTTCAGCTTACTTTCATCCATTGATAATGAGGTTGCTGTTCATTACAGTTCTTCAAGGGGCTGTCATTTCAGACAGCACCTGGTCATTCTCATCAGTTCTTGTATAGGATCTGTTACTCCCGCCCTCCAACGGTAAAGATTGGACTAATACATTTTTTAGTATCCAGGACTGCATTACAGCCTGAAAAAAGAGCTGGTTAACAAAGGGTTCGACAGTACAGTGTTGCACAGCAGAGCAGATCTCCAGGTGTCTTGGGTAATCCTTGACACTGGACCAAGACCTAGCTCTGTCAAGCCCGTGTGGTGGCTGGTGTGCAACGGCCACCACACGTTAAAAAGATCCACGCACAGGCATCTTCCACCCTTCAAGATATACTTCGGGTTCTGGAATATTAGGTTCTTCATTGAAACACCTCTGAACTCATCCCTTTTTGGCATGGAAGCAAGTCATCCTCGCTTCGAGGGACTGCCGATGATGATGAATTTAAACATTGAAGTAAAACCATGAGACTGGAAGGACATCATCAGAGACAATGACGTAGGCTGCCTGCCATTTGATCTAATCAACATAGACAATAGCACCAGAAGAGAGACATTCAATCCTCCAATGATCCCTGAAGAAGATGCAGGAACATTCACATATTCATTTACCTTAGGGGTTACATTGTTAAAGAAGCGTACCTTGGAGCATTGTTCTGGAAAGGCTGGTATCAGTGTAGGCCGAGACAATGGACCGAGCCCTAAACCATTTGAATATGAATGGTACTAGAAACCAACAATTAGCATATGCAGTCACCTTGGGAAAGTTACAGAAAACACCAAGACTGTTTCGACGAGAATGACCTGGAGATCCAGGAGCTAATATGCCGCAAGCGCAAGGCATTCTTGGACTGGAAGCAGCAACACAACTCGAGGACAAGAAAGCAGCTCTGCAGACATCTGCAGGCTTAGGTCCAATAGAAAAGCCGCGACCTAAAGAACAGATGGTGGGTGGAGAAAGCTCAAGAAATCCAATAGCTAGCCGACAACCACAACGTGCGAGGATTCTTCAGCGCAGTCAAGATGACCTACGACCTAAGCACCCAAGGCCCTACCCGACTACTGGCCAAGAACGGAGAGGTGCTCATCAATGAATGAAAGTCCGCTGAAGGAGCACTTTGAGGATCTCCTCAACCGAGACTCTGTCTTTGACGTGAGTGTTCTCGACTCCATCCCACTGCATGCCACCCGCCACCATCTCAGCACAACCCCAGCCCGGCACGAGGTTAAAAAGGCCATCCGACAACTGAAGAACAATGTGGTACAGATCCACGACCTCATCTATCTTATCTGGAAGGAGGGGATCATGTAAGAATTCGGCGAAAACATTGACAGCAAAAGCATAAACTTTTGGACTTAAACTTTTGGACTTTAAGTTTTGGACATTGCTTTTAACTTGGCTGTTGCTGCAGAAGGGCAGACAGCATGACGTGGGACAAGTCCAAACATGTCCCACAGGAATACACATCAGGTGGGCAGGAATGGATGGATGACATCGCAGGATGATGGTTGATGGGGGGGGGCCCTTGTCATGTAATCAGTGAGAGATCAAGAAGATTGATCCCTGCTCAAGACACAAAGGAAGCTTTTTGACCACCCAGACTTATTGGAGTCTTGTCCCTAGGAACAGGACAGTTGACAAGGACATCGTCCGAAAAGGTTTTACATTTTGCTCTTTTAGTTGCACTGTCTCAGGCGAAGGACTGATTTTTGGCGCGAGGAATTCAGAACCATTTTGTAGGTATAAGAGAGGCAGTTTTCGGCTGCCATCTCTCTCTCTCTCTCCTCTTCTACGCTTGCTCGCTTCATTCAACGTACAAGGACTGAGCACTCCATCTGGCATGGAGCGAAGAAACCACCATCTATGAGCAAAGAAAGCCTTGCTACTTCGACTGGGAAGCTGACCTTGAGACTGGACTTGAATACCACAGATTGGTACAGAACCAGAAGACACGCCTCATCCGGAGAAGCAGCGAGTAAGTCAGAGCGATAATTGTTGAGCATTTATCCCAGCCCATGCATCTCGAAGACCACCACATAGTGTGAAGGGGTGTCGTGTGTCCCAACCAAGCCTTAGGGATTTAGTGGGGAGGTTTTCTGCAAGGATCACAAGCGTACACTCATTCTGTTGAACAGTTTCGGTGGTGAACTTTTGAATCTGAGTAGGGGTGTTTTAGTCGTGGGTACTTCGTGTTAGGGGCCTGTTCAGACGGGCCAGTGTTGTGTGTTGTACTGTCTCTGTTTGTTTTATATCACCAGGGTGTGTTTTACTGGGTGGGGGGTATGTGCTTTAACTTTAATAAAAGCATTGTGACGGTTGAGACTGAAAGATCTGGCTATAACTGTGTATTTCTGTACACCACTATAATTCCAGTGTCTAGAACTGTTGTAAGGAGGGTGATTCCAAAACAGCAAGGATAAAAACCACTTACAATCTTGCCAGGAGATTTCAGAGATGCTGTAATCGTGACCAGCTTCAAGAAAGGTGACAAGCCCGACTGCGGTATCTACAGAGGAATCTCCCTGCTGTCGACCACCGGGAAAGTCATCACAAGAATTCTGCTGAATCGCCCTCTTCCTGTGGCTGAAGAACTCCTTTCACTAAGGGGCACAATGGACATGATCTTCACTGCGCGGCAGATACCAGAAATGCAGGGAGCAGCACAAACCCGGCCTTCTTGTACTTGCCATTCTTTGACCTCACAAAAGCCTTTGACACTGTCAACCATGAGGGATTATGGAGTGTCCTCCTCAAATTCGGCTGCCCTCAAAAGTTTGTCACCATCATCTGCCTGCTCCATGATGACGTGCAAACCGTGATCCTGACCAATGGATCCACCCCAGACCCAATCCACATTCGGACTAGGGTCAAGCAAGGCTGTGTCATCGGCTCTTCTCGATCTTCCTTGCTGCAATGCTCCATCTCACCCTCAGCAAGCTCCCCGCTGGAGTGGAGCTAAATTACAGGACAAACGGGAGTCTGTTCAACCTCTGCCACCTCCAGGCCAGATCCAAGGACGTCCCATCCTCCATCATTAAGTTACTGTATGCAGACGACACCTGCATCTGCGCACACTCGGAGGCCGAACTCCAAGCTATCGTCAACATCTTCACCGAGGCGTACGAGAGCATGGGCCTTACACTAAACATCCGTAGGTCAAAGGTCCTCTACCAACCTGCCCCCACCACACAGCACTGCCCTCCAGTCATCAAAATCCACGCCGTGGCCCTGAACAACGTGGACCATTTTCCATACCTCGGGAGCCTACTGTCAACAAGGGCAGACATTGGCGACAAGGTCCAACACCACCTCCAGTGTACCAGTGCAGCCTTTGGTCACCTGTGGAAGAGAGTGTTTGAAGACCAGGACCTCAAACTTGACACCAAGTTCATGGTCTACAGAGCAGTGGTGATACCCACCCTCCTATATGGCACAGAGACATGGACTATGTACAGCAGGCACCTCAAAACATTGGAGAAGTACCACCAGCACTGCCTCCACAAGATCCTGCAAATCCATTGGCAGGATAGGCGCACCAACGTCAGTGTTCTCGCTCAGACCAACATCCCCAGTATCGAGGCATTGATCACGCTCGATCAGCTCCGCTGGACGGGCCACATCGTCCGCATGCCTGACACGAGACTCCCAAAACAAATGCTCTACTCCAAACTCCAACATGGCAAGCGAGCCCCAGGTGGGCAGAGAAAATACTTCAAGGGCACCCTCAAAGCCTCGTTGAAAAAATGTAACATCCCCACCAACACCTGGGAATCCCTGACCCAAGACTGCCCGAAGTGGAGGAAAAGCATCCAGGAAGGCGCTGAACTCCTCGAGTCCCTTCGCCGGGAGCAAGCTGAAGCCAAGCGTCGACAACGGAAGGAGGGCACGGCAACCCAGGCACCCCACCCACCTCTTCCTCCAACCAGCGTCTGCCCCATCTGTGACAGAGACTGTAGGTCCCGCATTGGTCTCTTCAATCACCTGAGAACTCATTTTTAATGTGGAAGCAAGTCATCCTCGACTCCGAGGGACTGCCTTTAATGATTATGATGATGACATTGTCAGAAAGTATTCATCCACAGGTAGGCGGTTTCCAAAGTAATCATGAACAATGGCCCTAATACAAGGGACAATTAGCCATCAAGAGTTCTCTGTTAGAGACATTCACACATTTGATGCTGCCATCATGTTCACAGGAGGGAACAGGAAATCTGGTTCAAGATATTGCAAGTTGGTTTGATATAAAGAAGAGCAATTTTAGAAGACACAGTATCAGGAACAGTATCGGAACAGTATTGAAACAGCAATAGACAGCAGTGTGTCTTCAGGACACAAATTGCAACGGAGATCCGGGCCTACACTCCACCTCAGGAGACAGCCTATCGGGAGTGTGTGTATTGTAAGTTTCAGTCAGATCAAAGAAAGGGTTTGGTGATTTAATCTGGGTAACTTTATCATTATAGGCATTCCCTCGGAATCGAGGAAGACTTGTTTCCACTCTAAAAATGAGTCCTTAGGTGGCTGAACAGTCCAATACGAGAACCACAGTCCCTGTCACAGGTGGGACAGATAGTCATTGAGGGAAAGGGAGGGTGGGACTGGTTTGCCGCACGCTCTTTCTGCATGCTCTCGGCGATGAGACTCGAGGTGCTCAGCGCCCTCCCGGATACATTTCTTCCACTTAGGGTGGTTGTTGACCAGGGACTCCCAGATGTCAGTGGGGATGTTGCACTTTATCAGGGAGGCTTTCAGGGTGTCCCTGTAACGCTTCTGTGGCCCACCTTTGGCTCGTTTGCCGTGAAGCAGTTCTGAGTAGAGCACTTGCTTTGGGAGTCTCGTGTCTGGAATGCGGACAATGTGGTCTGCCCAGTGGAGCTGATCGAGTGTGGTCAGTGCTTCGATGCTGGGGATGTTGGCTTGGTCGAGGACGCTAACGTTGGTGCGTCTGTCCTCCCAGGGAATTTGTAGGATCTTGCGGAGACATTGTTGGTGGTATTTCTCCAGTGATTTGAGGTGTCTGCTGTACACGGTCCATGTCTCTGAGCCATATAGGAGAGCGCGTATTACTTTATATGTAACAGTCAAATCGCAGACGGGTTTAACTGTGTCATATTGTGCCGATGTAAATAACCCTTTCGTAGGGGTTTGTAATCTGGAGTTTGTTGGTCCAATATAAATTGCAGTGATTTATGCAGGGGAGGTAATTATGTGTATGTTCAATAAACAAATGAATTTTGGTTCAGCCAAAACCCTGTGCCATATGTATTTTGTTCTTATTAATCCTGAAGTCAAAGAACAGTGTGTAATGGGGAACTAGTATCAGAAGCCCTTATACTTGAGTTTGAGCTGCAAGAAAGGTGTGCGATGGCTGCTCCAGGAGCTCATGCAAGGGCCACTCGGTTCAGCGACCTGGCGTTGGAGTCATTGATGGGGGCAGTGGAGAGAGGGCCGACGCCACAGGTTTTTCGAGCCACGTGGGCAGAGGTGGCTGCGGAGGTGCCGGCCAGCATGGTTGTGGTTAGAACCCCTACACAGCGTCGCAAAAAAAATCAACGACCTCACTCGGTTGGTCCAAGTGAGTACGTATTTCCACGACTCTTACAAAGCAGCCTCTGAACCTCTGTCTGTGCACACTCTGCAAACCAACACTTAACCCCAGCAGGCAACCACCAGCCATCTGTGGCTACTCACAGTCACAGTCTCATTTCACGCCTTGCCTACATTCACAGCTATTTAACCGCGGCAGTCATGTGTTCCGCAGATATAACTGGACTCTTACTCACACAGCTTCCATTCTTTTGCAGGCCAAGATGGCACACAACAGGATGGAGCAGCAGTGGACTGGGGGGGAGGGGGAAGCTGAACTGCGCCGGCTTTCTGACCTGGAGGAGCGAGAGCTGCGGAGCATTGGCCCGCAGGTGGCTGGCAGAGACGTCGATCCCGCTGGGGGCAACGAAGGTATCTTTATCCCCTCTTCTCATCCCACCTCCCCGTTAAACCAGAAGGCCGTATCACTTTCCACCTTGTCATCCTGTCTGGCTTCGTTGCTCCATTCCTGCCCTCCTGCTCTCACCTTAACGTGACTTTTGTGCCATGTATGCTTTCAGATAATCAGCCAGCAGATGAGCAACCTGTGCCTGAGTCTCCCCCCGACCCCCATCCTCCATACCCAGTCACGAGGCAGAAGAAGAGGGGGACAAGGAGGAAAACAGGGAGGAGGAGGAGGAACCAAGCACTACATCACTGCTTCTCTCACCCGCAGGCACCGGCTCAGATATTGGCACTACGCGGTTCGAGGTTAGCTTAGGACACGGGTATGCACTGGATGATGCACTGGGGCCTAGCGGGCTGCAGCACATTCGAGGGGAAAGAGTAGCTCAGGAGCGAACTCTCCAGAGGGCAGGCTCGCACGCGAGTTCTGCTGTACAGGACTCAGATCAGGATGTCGATGGGGATGGTCGTGATACAGGCGATGGCAAGGGTGCCCGAGAGCCTGTCGTAAATGTGGCAAGGAGTGTGGAGGAGTCCGCCTCCCGCATTGCAGACAGCTCTGCGTACACCATGGAGCCCCTCATTGCCAATGTGCAGACGATGGTGTACTCCCAGGCAGACCGTTCGATCCAGGCCTCATGACGTGTGTTATGGGCGATGTGGCAGCTTCCATTGCGGCACAGGCAGCAGCAACGCAATGGTAATAGAGTCAATGGTTGCTCGCATGAATGCTCACACTGCTCTCATGCAGTCTCAGCTGCGTGCCACACTAGCCCTGACTGCCACCATCGCCGCTGGGTCCACCACAGTCGATCGGGGATCACAGGGTGTTGCAGCAGCCCAGCAACCTGTGCTCCATCAGATTGCTGGGGATGCTGAGGTGCTGCCCCGGGGGAGTGGCACTAGGTCAGTGGAGCAGGAACCTGCTGCCCTCTCTCAGGATTACAGTATTCCTCTATTCCGCTCCGCTTGTCCATGCCTGTCTCCCAGCCAGCCCAGACTGCCGCCGTCCAGCCTGAGGTGGTGCAGTCTGGAGCCGGGACTTCCAGGTCCAGAGCTGGTCGGCGACGTCCTACAAGGCCATCGGTAGTCTCTGGCCCCGACACACAGCAGCCTTCCACCAGCCGTGCTGTAGCCACAGGGGATACATTGCGGAGAAGTAATAGAATAGGTGGACGAAAAGGGGGCTTGAAGGAAATGCACAAAGGTGATGATTAAATACGCAGTTACAGATTTTATTGTTGTTTCATAAATGGTGATTAGAATGTTTAATGTTTGCTGTTGTCTCTCATTTTAGTGTTGGGGCTTTGTACGGAAGGACAACTTGAAGTGGTGATGGGGACGTCCACAGGAACCGGGAAGTGGGATGAGACAGTTGCGGGCCTCCCTTGTAGGATCGCGATGGACTTGCTACCTCCTCCAGCACGGCTGTTGCTGCTCCTGCTCCTCCTTCTCCTGCTGTTGCTCCTCCTCCTGGTCCTCCTCCTCGTCCTCCTCCACCATCTAAGATGGTGCGCCTATGCCTGGTTGCAATGGCTGTGCCCTCATGATGGCCAGGTTGTGCAGCATGCAGCAGACTACGACGAATAGGGACATCCGCTCAGGCAAGTACTGCAGGACACCTTCCGAACCATTGCTTCAGCACTCTGAGGGTCTACTCAGTGATGTTCCTGGTGGCGGCATGGCTCTCATTGTACGCGTGCTGGGCAGGAGTGGTGGGGTTGCGGAGGGGAGTCATGAGCCACGTGCATAGCGGATAGCCCTTGTCTCTGACCAGCCAGCTGCGAAATTCATTTGGGGGCTGGAACAGAGCTGGCACACCTGTCTGGCACAGGATGACGGCATCGTGGCTGCTGCCAGTATAGCGAGAATTGACGGTCATTATTCTGCGTATATGGTCGCATACCAACTGCACATTCAGTGATTGATAGCCTTTGAGGTTACGGAGGATCTCTGGATTGTGATGCGATGCCCTCAAAGCAACGCGGGTGCAGTCAATGGCACCCTGCACCATGGGGTAACCCACTATCCTGGCAAAGCCACATGCACATTCGTGCTGCGTCTTTCTGCTCATGGGGAGGGAGATGCAATCCCTCCTCCTTCTGCACAGAGCATTTGTGCTCTCGCGGATGGAGCAATGGACTCCAAACTGGGAGATGTTGGAGCTGTCTCCTGTTACACACTGGAAAGATCCACTGGCGTAGAAATTGAGAGCGCTGGTGACCTTGACTGCTACTGAGAGAGCTGTCCTTACCCTGGTCTGAGGTTCGAGATCCCGTTGCAGCAGATCGCAGAGCTCTGTGACCATGTCCATCCTGAAATGCAGCCTTCGCACACACTGCTCCTCGGTAAAATTGTTGTAAGAGGACTGCTGACGGAACACTCTGGGAGGATAAGGCCTTCTGTTGCCAGCCCTGTGGTGTCTTCTTCCTCTGGCAACAGCTTGATGTGCTTGTCCCTGTGCTGCTGGATGTGGTTGTCTGTGCCTTTCCTCTTGCCTCTCCCTTTCCCTCTCCTTTTCCCTCACCCTGGGCCTCTCCATGGACCTCTCCGGGTGGCGTGCTCTATGGGCCTCTCCATGGACCTCTCCCTGTGGCGTGCTCCATGGACCTCTCCCTGTGGCGTGCTCCATGGACCTCTCCATGTGGCGTGCTCCATGGGCCTCTCCCTGTGATGTGCTCCATGGGTCTCTCTCTGTAACGTGTTCCATGTGCCTCTCCCTGTAACGTGCTGCTTGGGCCTCTTCCTGTGTTGCTCCCTCATAGCCTTTCTCTATTGATGCCTTTCCCTCTACAATTGGCAGTGCCATTGTCTTCGTCGAAGCATCCACTGACATCCGGTGACATCAGAGCATGAAGTCGAACGTCAGCTCAACCCCCATGAAGTGACAGAAATGGTAGAACGTTGAAAGTGACGTGAGTGATACAGGGGGAAATGTTAGGAGGCAGAAGAATCTTTGAGCCATAAAAATCACTGCTATCGGTCCACCGGCCATTCTGCCTCACTGTTGGAAACCAGAAATAAGTAATGGCCAACAGAAAAAACTTTCCAAGCTGCCGCCTTTAACTAGCACTGACTGCAACTTGACAGCTCAAGCGGTCGTTGTCATCGCCAGGCGCTAAGCAAGGTTGCACGGGGAAATTCCACTTCCGGGGCGGTAAGGGGGAAATGCGCACGGTGATGACGTCACCATCGCCACGCGCCACCCGAGGGGGCATTACCGCAAAACCTCCGCACAATTCCACGCGGGGGGGGGGGGGGGGGGCGATTTTTGCTCCATACCCGGGCGAATTTATTTTCTTGTTCTATTTTTATCCTCCTGGAGGCACTAGCGGCCGTCGTTAAAAGGGGCAATTTTGGCCCCCTAGTGTACGATTATTCATTTAATTGCTATTTGGTAAAAGAAAAAGGAAAGGACTTGCATTTATCCTTGAACAACATGAGGACATCCCAAAGTACTTTACAGCCAATTAAATACTTTTTGATGTGTAGTCACTGTTGTAATGTGGGAAACGTGGCAGCCAATTTGCACACATCAAAATTCCACAAACAGCAATGTGATAATGATCAGACAATAGCCCTGAAATTCTGATGTCCCGGGTCTGTACGAAGTTCCTACAGACCCGGGAAGGCATCGGAAAAGCCGGGTTTGAGCGCGCAATGCGCATGCGCTGAAAACCGGCTTTTCCGATCTGTCAAGTTTCTGGCCCTGCAAATGTCCTTTAAAATCTTACGCCTGTAAAAGCAGGTGTATAGCCTACTTTTACAGGCGCAAGTGTTTAAAAATACACAAAAACATTAAAATTAAATTAAGTAAACACATATGAAAAAATACTTTATTGTTAAAAACCCTCCCCACTACTGTAAGTTTATCTTAAGGCAACTTTAAAAAAAAATTGGGAAAATATTAATTTTTATAAAAACTTTAATTTAAATGATTCTGAAATATGTTGTGTATTTTTCTATTTTTTATTGATTTTTTTCTGTGTTTGGGGGGAGGGTTCTCATTCATAATAATGGGAACTCCAACTTATGGAGTTCCCATTATTATGAATAAGAAAATACTGTACCTTGATTGGCTGCCCAGAGCCATGTGACTACAGCTCCAGCCCTGCACACGTCCTGACGTGCACGCGCTCCGATGTGCAGGAGTGAAGGCCTCAGGCTCGGATGTTCGAGCGGGCGCAGCAGCAACAGGTAGGTGCGCAGTTTTTTACCTTTTTTCTTTAGTTTTCCCACGGGAAGACCTCTATCGGAATTTCAGGCCCATTTAATCTGTTTCTGTTATGTTCATTGAGGGATAATCATTGGCCAGCGGGGATAACTCCCCTGCTCTTCTTAAAAATAGTGCCATAGGATCTTTTATGTCCACTTGAGAGGGACGCGGTTTAACGTCTCCTCCGAAAGACGACACCTCCGACAGTGCAGCACTCCCTCAGAACTACACTGGAGTGTTTGCCTGGATTTATTGTGCTTATGCCCCTGGAGTGGGACTAGAACCCTCAGCCTACTAACTCACAGGCCACAGGCCCACTGAGGTACAACTTTACAACAACAACACCAACTTATATATATATATATATATATATATAGCACCTTTAACGTAGTAAAACGTACCTAGGCGCTTCACAGGAGTGTTAGCAAACAAAATTTGACACGGTGCATTGGTGACACCATAGGCCATAGAGGGGAGGGTGCCAGGGCCCTAGGCCGCCATCTTATTTGCCTGCCGACTCTCGAGTCGACTCTACGATGGCAGCCCCTAGCGTGGCCCGGGCTGCAGACCTGGTCGCCCGCTGCCCTTGTGGCCCAGTGGAGGCCATCAGAGACCATGCTGAGTGCGCAGCGGCTCTCCCCTTTAAGCGAAGGGGAGCGGCTTTGAAGCGCAGCAGTCTTCACGTGGAGTGTCCACGTAACACTTCCCTCAGCGCCCCAGTCGTGCCCCGATTACAGCCCCCAGAGGAAGTGGAGCGCGCGAGATTTGACGGAGGGTAAAGGGAATTTCCAGGTAAAGGTGGGGAAGGAGGAGGAGGGGGAGAAGGAGTATGAGGAGGGGGAGGAGGGGGATGAGTGGGAGGAGGAGAAGGAGGAGATGAGTGGGAGGAAGGGGTGGAGGGGGATGAGTGGGAGGAGGATGAGGATTGGAGAGGGAGGAGGGGGAGGAGTGTGAGGAGGATGAGGAGGGGGAGAAAGATGAGGAGGGGGAGGAGTGGGAGGAGAATGAGGAGGGGAGGATTGGGATGAGTGGGAGGAGAATGAGGATGAGGAGGGGAAGGATGAGGAGAGGGAGGAGGGGGAGGAGGATGAGGAGGGGGAGGAGGATGAGGAGGGGGAGAAGCGGATGAGTGGGAGGAGGGGAGGAGGGGATGAGTGGGAGGAGGATGAGGATGAGGATTGGAGGAGGAGGAGAGGGAGGAGGGGAGGAGTGTGAGGAGGATGAGGAGGGGGAGAAAGATGAGGAGGGGAAGGAGTGGGAGGAGGATGAGGAGGGGGATGAGTGGGAGGAGAATGAGGGTGAGGAGGGGAAGGATGAGGAGAGCGAGGAGGGGGAGGAGGTGGGGGTAGAGGATCAACCTGAAAGTGATTTGAAGTGCCGCCCCCACCCCCCCCACAGCCTTGCTGCAGCCACTGGGGCAGCACTGCGTGACATCAGTAGGATAGGCTAAGGCACGCACAAGTCAGTTACTAAGAGAATGCATGAGTGAGTAGTTGATTTCTCCAAGCCATTATGGATGGGCAGATTGGCCTATACTCTCCTTTAAAGGGGAGGGCCGCTGCGAATTCTGCAGCCGCTTTAGTGGCACCCTCGGGCCACCAGAGAGGTGTACCTGCGCCCCTATCGGGCCTCGTGAGATTTTGCAGGATATTCGCTGGGCAGAAGTTGGGCAAATAGTTTGGATGCAGTGGGTCTGTCAAAGTGCCGGGTTTAGGCGCACGCGCTTCGCATACCGAAACCCAGAACCTGCGGGGACCACCATGGGCACGTGCACACTTTCAGTCCCAGTGTGTTCGGGGAATGGATGCAAAGTAGCAGAAAGCCCATGGGACGATTATTTGCTCAAAACTGTAAGCAGTACAAAGAATAAACTTCACTGCTCACTTAATACTAATTAATGAGCAGTATATGCAGTTTATTGTAATAAATGGCTCCGTTTTACCACCCAAATAACAATTGCTGCCTGCCCTATGAAAGATTTAAGATGTTGAGTTGTTAACTGATAGACCGATATTTAAGTCACCCAGGCAACAACAATAAATTATTCAAAGTATGCTCACACATAAATTAGCGAAGAAAAATTAACTCCTTTGCATTAGCCACTCAGAATAAATGAATGGCTTTGTGTATGAATGCTGCACAATGCAATGTAGATATACTTACAGCCGATTGGACCCTGAGCTGAGCTCCCCACTGTTATATAGGTAAACCTGTATACACTTTGTACAGCTAGCAGAGGGCTCATCCCCTGAAGTCCCAAGGGATCCCACAATCCCTTGGGAGCACAGGTACTTAAGGAGGCCTCACAGGCTGGAGAGGCACTATGGAGACCTGCAATAAAAGACTAAGGTCACACTTTACGTTGAGCTCACAGCATCCAGTCAGACTCTTTATCCATACATAACACCCACCCCATATCCGCTCCTGTAATACAGAGCTCCCTCTAGCGGACTACTGCTCCATCTAATGCACTGCTGTGGTAATGCGACTAATGCTGTGGATAATAAAAGGATCATGTGAGAAGGTCACATGACAAATTCCTGCAGCACCATCTTGTGTATGTGTGTGTTTGTGATGTCGTAAAGAATATATCGCAGCTCCATCACCAAGATTGCCCACGTCCATCTCCGTACCATCGCCCGTCTCCGCTCCTGCCTCAGCTCATCTGCTGCTGAAACCCTCATCCACGCCTTTGTTACCTCTAGACTCGACTATTCCAACGCTCTCTTGGCTGGACTCCCGCCTCGCACCCGCCGTAAACTTGAGCTCATCCAAACCTCTGTCGCCAGTATCCTAACTCGCACCAAGTCCTGTTCATCCATCACCCCCGTGCTCGCTGACCTACATTGGCTCCTTGTCCGGCAATGGCTTAATTTTAAAATTCTCATCCTTGTTTTCAAATCCCGCCATGGCCTCGCCCCTTCCGATCTCTGTAACCTCCTCCAACCCTATAACCCTCCCAGATCTCTGCGCCATTACTCCCTTTAATTTTTGGCGGAGAGTGCGGCCCCTCTAAGGGGCTGAGCAGTCCATTCAACATATCACACAAGCGCGTTTTTTCCTATTTAATAGCCGGTGAGCCGGTTGCACGGGAGCTATAAAGCACTGTGTGACCTCACAGCTTAAAGGGAACATTGCTCTGCCCTCTTCCAATTCTGGCCACTTGTGCATCCCCGATTTTAATCGCTGCACCGTCGGTGGCCATACCTTCAGTTGCCTACGCCCAAAGCTCTGGAATTCCCTCCCTAAACCTCTCCACCTCTCTCTCCTCCTTTCTTTAAGATCAGAATGAATCACGTGCCCAATTAGTTTAGTGTGGTCATTATCACTTTAGAACTGCAACCAATTTAGAATTCAAAAATATTAACTCAAAAGAATAGATTCCTTAAAATCTATCTCTTTGACCAAGCCCCCTGATATCTCCTCGTGTCAAATTTCGTTTGATAATCATTCCTGTGAGGCGCCATGGGACATTTTATAACATTAAAGGTGCTATATAAATGCAAGTTGTTTTGCTGTTATTGTTTACAGCCAAAGTGAATATGTGCTGGTGTAATGGTTCACACTGAACTGAAGGCAGTGATGAGATTTTCAAAGTATTAACAGACCCTTCCAATCATTCTTCGCTGTTTTCTCAGATGCAGAGAAGGTTAAGGGAGGAAATCCAATAGATTTCAGAGATATGAAAGAATTTAATGGGTAAATTGTTTACACTATATGGGGAAGCGTAATAAGGGGCTTAGAGAGTGGAGTGTCAGTAGTAGAGTGATGGGGGAGGTTCCTTAGCGAACCTTCAGACAGTGGAATACTTTACCACAAATACTTAACAAGGCAGAGAATGTATTTATTTCAAAAGCAATTAGATAAGTATTTGAAAAGGAAGACTATGAAGGGATACGGGAGCTAGGTCAGAGAAAAAGTTTCAGAAAAAAGATGCACTGCAGCAACTCGGCAAGGCTTCTTCGCAGCACCTCCCAAACCCGCAACCTCTACCACCTAGAAGGACAAGGGCAACAGGCGCATGGGAGCCTCCACGTTCCCCTCCAAGTCACACACCCTCCTGCCTTGCAAGTATATCGGCCGTTCCTCCATCGTCACTGGGTCAAAATCTTGGAACTCCCTCCCTAACAGCGCTGTGGGAGCACCTTCACCACACGGACTGCAGTGGTTCAAGAAGGCGGCTCACCACCATCTTCTCAAGGGGCAGTTAGGGGATGGGCAATAAATGCCGGCCTTGCCAGCGACACCCACATCCCGTGAATGAATGGATAAAAAAAGTAGGAAGGTTCAGTGGAAGAGCTAGTACTTGAATTGGTACTTTTATGTCTGCAATTACCATCGAATAACTCCAGGAGG
This sequence comes from Pristiophorus japonicus, assembly GCF_044704955.1. Classification (NCBI taxonomy): domain Eukaryota; kingdom Metazoa; phylum Chordata; class Chondrichthyes; family Pristiophoridae; genus Pristiophorus; species Pristiophorus japonicus. Next base: position 181,271,280 of record NC_091989.1, read on the forward strand.
CCTTGTATTATGAGTAAGAGGTGTGTGACTTCAGTCCATTTAATACTGTAAAGTGAGGGGCAGCATAGCTGTCTGTCTTTTATATGCCCTTGCACACTAGGGCAGGAAACCCCTGGGGCCTCCAACAGCAGCGCCCTCAGGTGGTACATCGCACATAGTTACACAGTGAATACAAAGAGTTTGCATACATGACAGGTACAATGATCCGAATGGTCTCCTTCCTGTGCTGTGAATTCTCATAATTCTATCAAACGCAGTGTGTAGCTTTGCGGTTAAATGTAGTGCTCATCCTGGAACCCAGCGTGTCAGTCACTAAGGTCGCTGGTTCGCCCCCTCCATTACCATGGGGGGGGCAGCAGGAATTCTGATCCAACTTGATTTAGTGGCTGCTGTTGAACAGAGTGAGAAAACCAACAGGCTTTCTGCTCCTGAATGCCATCCGGTGGCTTTGCTGCAATTTTCTATGTTTATTTCTTCCAATCTTTGCCCCTTTTCTGCCTTCCCAAAGGCGGGTAAGTGGAGTCAAGATCAAGGTCAGCCATGATGTAATTGAACCATGGAACAGACTCAAGGGGATGAATGGCCTTCACCTGTTCCTATGTTCCTCTGTTCCTATGTTCCCATGCTCCCATGCTCCCATGTTCCAATATTCCCATGCCTTATGTTCCTATGTCCCAATGTTCCTATGTTTTTCCAAGGGGAATAAGATAATACAAGTGGAGTAAAATAATAAGGAAGTCTTGGTGCAATTGTACAGGGCTTTGGTGAGACCACACCAACTGTGCACAGTTTTATTCTCCATACCTGAGGAAGGATATATTTGCCTTAGAGGTGGGTACAACAAAGGATCACTAGATTGATTCCTGGGTTGAGAAGGTTGTCCTGTGAGGAGAGATTGAGTAAATTGGGCCTATACTCTCTGGAGTTTAGAAGAATGAGAGGTGATCGCGTTGAAAATCTTCAGGCAGGAATGGTTGAGGAGGCTGTTAAAAAAGCATACAGGTCCCTTAGCTTTATTAATAGAGGAATAGAGTGCAAAAGCAAGGAAGTAATGCTACAACTTCACAAAACACTTGGTCTGGCCTCAGGTGGAATATTGTGTCCAGTTCTGGGCACCACACTTTAAGAAGGATGTCATAACCATAGTGAGGGCGCAGAGGAGGTTAACCAGAATTATGTCAGGGATGCTAGATTTGTGGGGGAATCTAAAACTAGGGGGCATAGTTTCAGAATAAGGAGGTCACCCATTTAAAACGGAGATGAGGAGAAATTTCTTCTCTCAGAGGGTCATGAATCTGTGGAATTCTCTATCACAGAGAGCTGTGGAGGCTGGCTCCTTGAATATATTTAAGGTGGAGATAAACAGATTTTTGAATGATAAGGGAGTGAAGGGTTATGGGGAGTGGGCGGGTAAGTGGAGTTCAGGCCAAGATCAGATCAGCCATGATCTTATCGAATGGCGGAGCAGACTCGAGGGGCCCAATGGCCTACTCCTGCTCCCATTATGTTCTTATGAGGGACTTCAGTTATATGGAGAGACTGGAGAAGCTGGGATTGTTTTAGTTAGAACAGGGAAGGTGAACGAGAGGTTTAATTGAGGCGCTCAAAACTATGAGGAGTTTTAATAGCGTAAATAAGGAGAAACTGATTCTCTGCCAGGAGGGTCGATAACCAAAGGACACATTGTTGGGATAATTTGCAAAAGAATCATAGAGTAGATGAAGTGATTTTTTTTTAAGCAGCGAGTTGTTGTGACCTGGAACGCGTTGCCTCAAAAGGCGGTGGGAGCAGATTCAATAGTAACTTTCAAAAGGGAATTGGAAACAGACATGAAAAGGAAAATTTGACATGGCTGTGGGGAAAGAGCAGCGGGAATGGGACTGATTGGATCACTCTTTCAGACAGCCAAAATAGGCAGGATTGACGAATGGCCTCCTTCTGTGTTGTAGGATTTTATCATTTGATGATTCTATGAAAAATTCCAAAATGGCTGCTATGTCCTCTGAGTTCTTGATTAAACATTGTGCCTCAAGTGCTGACAGGTACACTGCCCTTTATATATTAAAAACGCTTTGATGGATTCTAAATAATGCCCCTGCCGCATTTATGATGGGGTCATTTTATTTTGACAAAGGCAAGTCATTCTGCAAATTAATAGGGAATCCGTATAATGGTATCAGGCTAATTTTGTTCCAAATAAATTTCATTAAAGTGACATATATTCCATTATTCATGCCTCAGCTCCAGATCACTATGCTGCAGTACCTTACCTGTAATAGGCTTATAATTTAATAAAGGGCCATTCTTGTCAGTGGAATTTTACTGATCGTCTGACACTCAGCGCCTCTGTTCATTATGCCAACACGACAGGGGTTGGAAATGAATACAATATAACTCCACTGATGTCTATGCCCATTGTTACGAGGAAATCTCTGATGGCTCAGGCTGCATTGTCGGATGAGATGTCAACCTGTGGCCCCGTCTGCAAGCTTGGCAACTTTCTCTCCGGCTAAGAACATAAGAAATAGGAGCAGGAGTAGGCTACACGGCCCCTCGAGCCTGCTCCGTCATTCAGTGAGATCACGGCTGATCTTCGACCTCAACTCCATTTTCTGCCCTATCCCTTGATTCCTCTAGACTCCAAAAATCTATCGATCTCAGCCTCGAATATACTCAACTACTGAGCATCCACAGCCCTTTGGGGTAGAGAGTTTCAAAGATTCACCACCCTCTGAGTGAAGAAATTCCTCTTCATCTCAGTCTTAATTGTTCAACCCCTTATCCTGTGACTATCCCCCGAGTTCTGCACTTTCCAGCCAGGGGAAACAACCTCTCAGCATCTACCCTCTCAATCTCCCACAGATTTGTAATATATATATATATAGCTCCACGCAGTGAACTACTGTGGCACTGCAGCCATTGTTGTTTACAACAATAAAAAGGGAGTCACCTGACTAGGGTTCCTGAAGTTATCAGCCATCTTAAAACTGTGTGTGTTCGTGATGTCGTACTGAAAACTTTAAAATGGTAACAAGAATGGGATAATCGGATAACAAAGTTGAAATTTTTGTTGGTGGATGATTTAGCCAACTGACAGAGAGACTTTGAGAGCTTCTTTGTTTCGATTAACAGCTACAAATCCAAGGTAAATTACAAGCACACTTGGTTGAACAGCCAAAATCCAGATGGCCGTGCCTATGGAAATAATAGGGCACTTGGGGAAGTTTCAACGCGACCGTGAAAGTTTTGGAGTGTATGTAGAGCGGCTAGAAATGTTTTTCACCACAAATAATATCAAATGATGAAAACCATAACCAGGTTGGAAAGACAATGGGCTATTTTCTTAATTGAAGCAAGGCCCGAGGTATATGAAACCCTGAATAATTTGCTTGTGCCTGTCAAGCCAAAGGACACATCTCTCATCTCTTAAGCAGATTCTAACTAAGTTACAACAGCAATACAGTCCAGAGCCCTTGGAAATTGCTGAAAGTTATCATTTTGGAATACGAGATCAGTTAACAAAAGAAAATATTAGTGAGTACATGGTAGCATTAAAAAAGTTATCTATTCATTGGGATTTCAGAAACCCTCAGGACCGAGCATTGCGTGACCACTTTGTTTGTGGGATGAAAAATGATGTGATCAGAAGAAAGTTATTGACAACTCCTAACTTGCTTTTTGATTTAGCTTGTCAGAGAGCTATGTCAATGGACATGGCCGACCAATATTCCCGAGAATTTCGTACCATTTCCAGTCGTCAGACAACCGAGGTGAATCGCCTGCAGGTTAAAAGTAAAAGGCAGTTGGGTCCCAAGGTCTCAGCAACTAGCAATGGTAACAGAGCATTGAAGTCCTGGATCGGTGCCTGGGACAACACATTGCTCAAAGTTGTCCATATCTGAAGGCAGAGTGATTCTTCTGCAGGAAATCTGGGCATCTTGTGAAGGCATGTCGACTGAAGAGTAAACCAGCTTTCAAAGCTATGCAGAGACTATATAGCATGGAAGAAAAACAACAGGATGAGGAGGTTTTAGAGCTACACATCATCAGGAGCATGAGGGTAACTAACAGTGATTCAAAAAATATCATCATCCTGTAGATGTTGCAAGAACCAAGATACCCATGGAAATCAACACTGGTGCATCCATGAGTGTAGTACCGGAGTCGCTATACCTCGACAAATTAAGTGATTGTCCATTGGAAAAATCCAAGATAGAGATGTGAGGTTACTCGGAAGAGAACATTCCTGTAATAGGTCGTATCACTGGACCGGTGAAATAGAAGGATCAATTTCAGAACTTGCCTCTCTTAGTAGTGGCAGAAGATAAGCCTCTGCCTTACTAGGAAGAAATTGGTTGGGATCACTGAAGCTGGATTGGAGTGAGATTTTTCGTGTTGAAACAAGATTTGCATCAAAGGATGATGTCATCAAGAAGTATCCGAAGATGTTCTGTGAAACAGGCAGTCCGATCCAAGGCTTCAAGGCGAGTGTCAGGGCACAGAAGGACGCTAGACCAGTTTACTGCAAGCCACGTCCCGTACCATATGCACTCAAGGAGAAAGTTGAGCAAGAACTCAAAAGACTAGAGACTGAGAACATTATTTGTAAGATAGATCGATGTAACTGGGCTACACCCATTGTTGTTGTAACTAAGTCTGATGGTAAGGTAAGATTGTGTGGTGATTATAAAGTAACCGTAAACCAGGTTCTAGAGGTAATCTCCCCAATACATTGCCAAATATAGAAGATTTGTTCACAACACTGACAGGTGGTCAGATCTTCTCAAAGTTGGATCCTATGAATGCCTACTTACAACTTGAACTAGATGAGGAGTCCAAGTCATGCTTGACTATAAATATTCATCTAGGCCTATACAATTTAATAGGCTACCATTTGGAGTATCTTCTGCCCCTGCCATATTCCAAGGGGTGATGAACCAGATTTTGCAAGATATTGAAGAGGTAGTTTGTTATTTAGATGACATACTAATTTCAGCAACAAGCAGACAAATTCATCATAACATATTGAAATAAGTGCTCAAATGACTAGAGAAGCGCAGAGTTCGAGTGACTGCTCACAAGTGTGACTTATTTCAAAACTCAGTGGAGTATTTAGGACACAGAGAAGACAATAATGGTTTACAGCCAACCAAGGGAAAGCTGGATGCAATCAGAAATGCATCCACTCCCAAGAATGTCACTAAACTTCGATCATTTTTGGGTCTTTTGAACTATTATGGGAAGTTCCTACTAAATTTGGCTACAGTTTTACATCCACTGAATGAACTCTTGAAAAAGCAGGTCCATTACAAATGGTCAGAAGAATGCGACAAGGAGTGTAAAAGCCAATTAGTAGAGAGCACCATGTTAGTTCACTATGACATATCTAAGGAGATCAAGCTAGCATGTGATGCCTCTACGTATGGAGTTGGGGCAGTGATCTCTCATGTACTACTTAGTGGGAAGGAGAGACTGATTGCTTTTGCTTCACGCACTCTCAGTGCCAGTGAGAGTAATTATGCGCAAATCGAAATGGAAGCTTTGGCATTAATTTTTGGGGTCAAGAAGTTCCACAAATACTTGTATGGTCGTAAGTTTACCATCATTATGGACCATAAGCCCCTGACAGCAATCCTCCATCCAAAGTCCCAAGTTCCAATATTAGTTGCGGCCCGAATGCAGAGATGGGTTTTGATTTTGTCAGCATATACATATGATATTGAATACAGATAATCAGCTGATCACAGTAATGCCTTCCTCATCACAAGTTACACCCGATATGGAAGAAGTGTTCTATTTTTCATACATTGATGAACCGCCAGTCACAGCGGAAGAGATTGGTAGGGCAACCAAACGTGACCCAGTTATGTCAAAGGTGTATGATTACATCGCAAATGGCTGGCCAAACCAGCTAACAGATAAAGATATTCATCCATTCTTCATTCGTAGGAATGAATTATCAATCGATAAAATTGTATCATGTGGGGTGCAAGAGTGGTTATACCAAATAAATTCAGTTCCAAATTATTCGGAGTTCTTGATACCCAGCACCTGGGAATGTGCTTGACTAAGAGTTTTGCACGCAGTTACTTATCGTGACAAGTTCGAGATAAAGATATAGAGTGCATCGTCAGTCAGTGTACGACATGACAATCGGTAAGCAAGCAACCACCATCAGTACTGTTACAGCCATGGGAATGGCCTCCCAGGGTGTGGCAAAGGCTACGTATTGATTTTGCTGAGCTAGAAGGACAACAATTGTTCATTGTGATTGATAGCCATTCGAAGTGGGTCGAGTGTTCCCAATGCGGAAAGAGCAACAAGGAAAACATTTGATATTTTGCAAAGATTATTTTCTTCATTTGGTCTCTCAGAAGAAATTGTTTCTGATAATTGTAAGGTTCGAAAATCCATGGCCGCATTTGAAACACCGTAAGGACAAGAAACTAACATGGGATCGTTCCATACACTAAATTAACATTTTTGGCCAAGTAAAAGCAGGCTGGGAAAACGTGTGGGCGGATACAGACATTGTGGAGTCTGGCTCACAAGCGAGACCGAGGCACTGGCCAATGGGGGAAAAGTGCATTCTGGCAGGCCAATCAGAGGTCGAGTCCGGGCTTGAAGTGGGGAAATCTTCAACCAATAAGGACTCCCCGGCCCAGTTTGAAAATGAATCCCCTCCGCCTCAAATCAAACTACGAATGTGGGCCATTATCTACCGAATTAATATGGACAATAGCTCTGAATCAAAATTATGAATCACTGCAGGAATGGCCCACTGATTCCCAGGACTATAACAAAGGACCCACAGACGTTCAGGCACCGATGTGCTCTGTAACAATACTCTGGTCCTCACACCTGCGTGTACCTGTGACATCTACTGATTAAATATTCAAAGCTATCTCCCCGCCCAAACTTACACAATGGACCACCAACTGAGTTTGAGCGTGAAAAGACCAGAACTAAATTGGTTATAGGATACAGAACCACCAGAAAGACAGTTGTGGAAAAAACAGTTGGAAAAAACAGTTGGAGAAAAACAGTTGGAGAAAAACAGTTGGAGAAAAACAGTTGTGGAGAAAAGGAATTGTGGAGAAAGGGAGTTGTGGACCAAAAAGGAGCTGAGAGAGTTTTGCAAACTTTGATTTTGGTTGAGACTAAAAACCCACGAGCCAACCTCCTGGTTGGTAAGTGGCAGCAGGTGCTGCTGTTAGCCCTGAACACACTGGACAGGGTGAGAATAGTCGAAGCATCAGGCTGGGGCACGCAGAGCTGTGCAGACCTGGACACCTGGTTCAATAACCTGGATTCACAGCTGTAGTCTGACGATAACCGAGAGGCAGATCGAAGAAACCGAGGCAATTTCGAAGAGGAAAACCGAACAACAACATAAAACCCACCCCAGAGGGACCCTGAGCTGAAATAAGTGCTACAGAACCTCGGAGTTGATAGGATTGTGAGTATTGCCCAAACCCCCTCACAGACTCAATTTAGGATAGGAATTGGTAGGAAGGATGGGAGTGGGAGGTGTGGTTGTGTGTGAGTGGGATGTTTTCACCTCTTGTTTTCCCCTTCCCTGTTGCGAGATTTTTCAGGTTGAATGAGATTTTGCCATTACTGCTATTTTATGACCTCTTCCTGTGCCCTCTATCTTTGTGTTTGCTATTCTAAATAAACAACATTAGCCATTTTGCACTCTTACCCACTGTGTCTGGTGCCTCGTTACTCACCCACCCTCATAAATCACACATACAGAACCCAAGGGGAGTGTGGATTCGAACCCACACCCCAAGCTTCCCTTACATAATGGACCAGTATTTTGTTCAGAAGAATTTGCACAGTTCACGAGCAAAAATGGTGTGAAACATACCAAGGTTCCATCTTATCAAATGTTGCAGCAGAACACACAGTACAAATTGTAAAACGTGCCCTCATCAAACAGATGTTGGATCCAAATCCAAAGAAACGACATTTATCATTGGACCACAAATTGGCTAATTTCCTAATTATGTATTGTAATATTCCTCATACAACTACTGGTAGAACACCAGCAGAGTTGTTTCTCAAATGACAGCCATGAACCAGATACTCGTTGTTAAAACCAAATTTGGCACAGTCTGTAGAAGCGACACAATTAAGACAGAAAGAGGATCATGATAGAGGTAGAGTAAAAGAGAGAAGTGTGAAATTAAATCAGAAGGTGAGAGTGAAGAACCATCACCATAAATGGTTAAAGTTGTTACCAGGAAGAGTGGTGAAGATATGTGGTCCTCGCATAAATTTGGTCAAGATGTTTGATCATGGACACATTAGGTTTGTTCACATTTATCATATTTTACCTACAGAGGTGGAAGGAGTTCAAGGTTGAAATAATTTGATTATTTCTGACTCATCCGATAGTCTTGATCCAAGTAAAGTACGAGTAGCAGACCCTACATCAGATGTACTGGAAACAAGTCCAAGAGAAAGTCAGAATTTAAGTCTGAGTCCGAGTCAGGCAGACAAACAGTTTGAGGTTATAAAGAGTTCAAATGTAAATCAAGGGCATCCCTTGGAGACAAACTTTCCCCAGAATCAACCTCGAATGAATCTAAGTTCGACACCATGTTTGGAAGGTTCTGTTCGAGAGTGAAGGTATCCTCTTCGAAACAGAAAACAAGTGGTTAAGCTTGATTTGTAAATATGACAAAATAAGTCCATATCTTTTGTTATGTATAACCATGCAAGTTATGTATGATGATTATTTGTTATAATTACTTCTTCATTAAGGAGGGAGAAGTATAATATATATAGCTCCACCCAGTGGACTCCTGTGGCATTGCAGCTGTTACTGTTTACAACAATAAAGAGGGAGTCACCTGACTAGGGTTCCTGAACTTATCAGCCATCTCAAAACTGTGTGTCTTTGTGATGTACTGAAAACATAACAAGAATCTTATATGTTTCAATGAGATCACCTCTCATTCTTCTAAACTCTGGGAATATAGAGTCAATCTAGTCAATCTCTCCTCACAGAACAACCCTCTCATCCCAGGGATCAATCTAGTGATCCTTTGCTGCACCACCTCTAAAGCAAGTACACCTTCCCTTAGATAAGGAGACCAAAACTCTTTGACCTTAGTGCACTTTGGGACTTGACCTTTCACCTGAGTTCCTCAGTGTAGGAAATAAGATTCAGTGGGCTTTCTGCATGAATTGGTACATCGTGTTGGGTGCTTTACAGATGTTAAACTAACTCAGTTGGTAGCACTCTTGCCTCCTTATTTCTTCCAGAATTTGAACTCATGATCTAGGCTGACACTACAGTGCAGTGCTGAGGGAGGTGCTGCATTGCCTGAGGAGCTGTTCTTTGAATCAGATTTAAAATTCTCACCTTATTTACAAATCCCTCCATGGCCTCGCCCCTCCCGATCTGTGTAATCTCCTTCAGCCTCACAACCCCCCGACGTGCCTGTGCTCCTCATATCTGCCCTCTTGAGCATCCCTGATTAAAGCTGCTCAACCATCGGTGGCCGTGCCTTCAGCTGCTTCGGCCCCAAGCTCTGGAACTCTCTCCCTAAAACTCTCTGCCTCTCTACCTCTCTATCCTCCTTTAAGACGCTCCTTAAAACCTACCTCTTTGACTGAGCTTTTGATCATCTTCCATAATTTCTTCTTATGTGGCTCGGTGTCAAGTGTATTTGATTTGTCTTAAAACACTCCTGTGAAGCTCGATTGGCTGTTTCACTATGTTAAAGGCGCTATATAAATACATGTTGTTGTTGAGACATCAACGCAAGGCCCCAACTGCCTGGTCAGGTGGGTGCAAAAGAGCCCATGGCACAATTTGAAGAAGAGTAGGGACTTGGCCAAAGTCCTTCCCTCAACAAACACTACCATAAAAACAGGTTAACCGATCATTCATCATTGTTTGTTGGATCTTGCTTTGTGCACAAAATGGCTGCCACGTTGGGTAAAAACAGCTGCACTTCATAAGTCATTAACGAAGGGAAGGGCTTTGAAATTTGATACAGTGCCGGATAAAAATATTTTTTCTTTGTTTTATTGCAGAATACTATATGGATTTAAATGCTCGAATATTCTGTAACAGCCAGAGGAAAAGAGAGAAGTGAAGCGGTAAACGTCTTAAATAATAAATGAATAAAATACGATTTCAAACTAAATTAGATTTTCTCTATCATCCCAGGAATGTAACTGATCTTTTTGTTCTAGTTGTTAGTTGACTGCTGAGTGTGCCCCTGATAATATACTGTTAGAAGTGACTTGTCAGAAAAGCTGGTTGGATTAAAGATCAGGATGTGATTCACCAGTTGGAGCCTAAAAGTTAACATTTGACAAATTCACGATGAATTTCCCGTACATTAGTGATGTGTTTCTTCCCCCCAGTAAACTAGAATGTTGCGTTCACCGAACTCCACTTTAATTAATACCTCTCGAAAGATTTGATCAAAGATGGTGAGGTTTGTCTTCCATGAAATCACTAGATCCCTCCGTGAAAATCAGTAGCTTATGGAAGTGCACTATCAGTTGATGCTGTCACAATGATGCAAAAATAAACATTTTCTTCCTCCCCCCCCTCCCCCCTCCCCGCCCCCTGCATTTCGTAGCTATGGCAACAGCATTCTGATCAGGGCACAGCTGGAACTCTGTGGATCCATGCTTCTCAATCATTTGTGCTTTGTTTACTAAGAATTCTTAGCAAAGGGACAAGGTGCTTAAACACCACTAACATTGGAAACAGTTATCAGAGAGCATGAGGTAAGAAATAACTTTGCATTTATATAGTGCCTTTGACAACCTCATCCCATTCCAGAGACTTGAGCACAAAAATCTAGGCTGACACTCCAGTGCAGTGCTGAGGGTGCGCTGCACTGTCGCAGATGTCATCTTTCGGATGAGTCGTTAAACCAAGGCTCTGTCTGCTCTCTCAGGTGGACGTACAATATCCCATAGCACCATTTCAAAGAAGAGCAGGGGTGTTATCCCTGGTGTCCTGGCCAATTTTTATCCCTCAACCAACATCACTAAAACAGATTATCTGGTTATGAGCAAATTGCTGTTTTTGGGAGCTTGCTTTGCGCAGAATTGGCTGCCAAGTTTCCCACATTATAACAGCTGTGGGGTGTGTCACAAAGGCTCCACCCACTGTGAGTGTGCAGCAGAAGGAAGCCCCTTGAGTGACGAGAAGTATTTCATTGGCTGTAATACGCTTTGGATCATCCTGAGGTGCTTTATAAATGCAAGTCTTCCTTTTCTATCAGGATGTCCCAAATCACTTGACAGCCAATGAAGTACTTTTGACTGTAAAGCACTTTTGGATGTTTTGATGTCATGAAAGGCACTCCATTAATGCAAGCTCTTTCTTTCTCACACAGCAGTGCTCACACAGATAATGATCGCTGACAAAAGACTTGGTATAACCACAGTGACATCACCACCACAATGATGCTGCTAGTGTTGTAACACATTTTGTAGAACCACTACCAATCTTACCCAATGGTCAGGCACTGGATGATACTTGCGAGCTCTCATTGAGCCTTTGTATTTACACATATCCACACTAAACTGGAAATAAAATTGCCCGGAAGAAACAGCATGCTGTCATTTCACCTCTGGGTCCTGGGTGTAAGAGAAGAGATAGGTTAATATCTCAAGACAAGAACCTTTCACTGACTATACCATACATGGATGGCTATTCCTATGATCAGCATGTCCACCTTGGTGAGATCGCCCTCACGTATTCATTACACTGCCATTGATTGAAGATCCAGGATCCAATAATTTCTTGTCACTTAATGATTCCATTAAAAGTTGTTCACTACAATGTAGGGTGTTCGGTTTCCACGCTACTTTGATTTATAGACCTCGGAAATTACAGGAAGGACTCCACATAACGCAAAATTTAGACTTAAACCCAACTGTTAGTTTATTATACAAAAACCAACTAAAATTACAGATCAAGACTTCTTAGAGATTGACTGAAGACATACAATCACCCATCCAGCCAGTTGCTGCTATTGTCGATTGTCGGCTCAAGGAGCGAGGGAAGATGGTGGGTCCCGGCTGCTTGCTTCTCTCCTCCTGCTTGTGTTTCCTTCTCGTTGTCTCTCCTTGTTCTTCTTTCCGTTGTTCCCCTTCGTGGTCATTGTTCCTTTGACCTGTTGTTCTGCGCTGTTGTTCTGAGATGTTTCTTCGACCTGTTGTTCTGACCTGTTGTTCTGCGCTGTTGTTCTGAGGTGTTGTTCTGAGCTCCTTCATACATATCCATTCAATTGTACAAGTCTCCTGCTGGGCTGCTTTCAGTTAATGCATCTGGATGAGTCTCGATGGTTGTGATGATGGATTTGGATCTGTTTAGGTGGTCACAATTTGCATCTCGTTCTGTGCATTGAATCGGCATGGCCAAAGATAACTCCTTACCTTTTATGCCTCGCGATCCAAAAGTGCATGGCTTGTGGGATCCTTTGTGGTCCTGGGTTTTCGCAGATTTGTAGTCTCCATGGGGAACTGATTTTTTCCCTCCGGCCAATTAATCCAGGGGCTTCTCTGCGTGGCTGTATCAAAACCCTGTGTCTCGATGTTAATCAGGTCACGCTCCTGACCACAGAAATTGCATTAATCAGTTGTGAGTCACCACCTGCCCAGGCTAGTGCTCTTTCTCCTGCCCAACAGTCCCATGGGTTTTTGTTTCAACCATTTCAGTCCGTGGCCTTTTGCTGTGCCTTGATCACAAAATGCTTAACCCTTACAACAATACAACAATTCTGCCACATTAGAGGCATGTTATAAAACATCTTTGTGCCACTCCCACTGCATTCCTTTAACTGGCTTTGTTTCTTTCCACATTGAAGCTATAAAATGGTTCAAGGCAAAGGCTGTTTGAGCTGCTCGCAACTTCTGTGTTCACCTGAACTTATTGGACTGATAGAGGAATTAAAAACAGGAAGTGCTGCAAAGACAAAGCGTGTCAGTTAGCATTGACAGAAAGGTTAATGTTTCAGGTGGAACCTTACATCACGGCCGGTGTGGGGAGAGGGGGGAGAGGGCAGAACCCCTTCAAAGATATTTACAAAGGACAAGCGCGCTGGAAGTAGTTAACTTGAAGGCCAGGGTAACATGTTGTCCTGTCAGCCTGCTTTCAGTGTAAATTGAATTTGCTGGGAAATAAGTGAGGGACTGATGCCTAATACCTTAAGTTATGATGGGTAATCCTTTAAATCTGATTGATTCACGCTCAGTGTGTCGATGGGCATCATTTGTTTTTGAATGTGTGTGCTATTGGAAAGTTCATGACAACAAAAACACTTCATAACAATCAATGGGATTTATTTGTAAACCTGCTATTGCACCCACACCTTCGCTGGGTTCCATTCAACTCTTCAAAGACCGCATTTACAGTGGACGGAATATTTTGGGACATGCTACCCGTGGTTTTCGTATATGCAAATTTGACCTCGGAAACTACAGGAAAGGACTCCACGTAACACAAAGTTTAGGCTTAAACCCAACTGTTAGTTTATTACAAAAAAAGCAACTAAAAATTACAGATCAAGACTTCTTGGAGATTGACCGAAGACATACAATCACCCATCCAGCCAGTTGCTGCTGTTGTCGATTATCGGCCCGTGGAGCGAGGGAAAGTGTTGGGTCCCACTCCAACGCCTCTGTCCTTGGCCTCTTACACTGTTCCAATAAATTCAATGGAAGCTCGAGGAACAGTGCCTCATCTTTCGATGAGGAACTGTACAGCCTTCTGACCTCAACATTGACTTCCGATCATAAAGACCACTCCTATTTCCCCGGACAGTAGGTGCTGGTAATGGTTCTGCTGTTGCCATTTAGACTCATGATTTGTTTCTTTATTTGTCCCATTACCACCACTTTTTGTTTCATACCATCATCCCTTTAATCATTTAACAGCTCCTGCCTTCCACCCTATCACAGTTCTTCCGCTTTATTCTTTCCTCCCCCCTCCCATTTTTCTGCCTCAAGTATCTCACAGTAATTCATTGTCTCACCTCCTGACTCCCCAAAGCCTCTCCACCATGTACAAGGCACAAGTCAGGAGTGTGATGGAACACTCTCCACTTGTCTGGATGAGTGCAGCTCCAACAACACTCAAGAAGCTCGACACCATCCAGGACAAAGCAGCCCGCTTGATTGGCACCCCATCCACCGCCTTCAACATTCACTCCCTCCACCACTGGCGCACCGTGGCTGCAGTGTGTACCATCTACAAGATGCACTGCAGCAAATCGCCAAGGCTTCTTCGGCAGCATCTCCCAAACCCGCAACCTCTACCACCGAGAAGGACAAGGGTAGTAGGTGTGTGATAACATCACCACCTACACGTTCCCCACCAAGTCACACACCATCCTGACTTGGAAATATTTTGGCCTTTCCTTCATTGTCGCTGGGTCAAAATCCTGGCACTCCCTCCATAACAGCACTGTGGGAGCATCTTCACCACACGGACTGCAGCGGTTCAAGAAGGTGGCTCACCACCACCTTCTCAAGGGCAATAAATGCTGGCCTTGCCAGCAATGCCCACATCCCGTGAACGAATAAAATAAATTGTCCATCAGACCTTTCTGAGACACCTGTTCCAGCCTTTATGTAAATGCAGATGTCCCTTTCAGTTTCTCTCTTACTAAAGATGCAGTTATCCCACCAATGGTTATGCAGGCTGACCGGATCAATGTGCCTGTTTGTGTCAGAGCGAGTTGTAATCTTCAGTCAAATCTTCTGAAGAAGAAAACAAATTCATTACTTCTCCCTGACTATCCTATCTTGTCTGGCTGTATAATAATACAAAAGTACTTGGTCGAAGAAATCCCTTTTAATCTTTTCCGTTATTATTTTGAGTGAAATGAATTGATTTGCATTGCCTGACCGGATCCGATAACATCCAAATTAAATTGTTAAACGTGCTCCAAATCTTTAATAAATAATTGAAGGAGGAGGGGGCGTTAAAGAATTACATCGAGATACCTAGCCTACAGTGGGGCGACATTTTATTTTGGCACAATCTTGTTCTTAGGCTGAAATCGATAAAACCATACAAGAGAATTTATTGTACTGCCATCGTAATACAATTCTCCTTAAGCGAGATGGTCTGATAACAGGAAAGACTGCTTAGAGGGGATAGTTTAGGAACAATTATTAATGGTTTCACCGTCACAAAACTGTAATAAAAAATGACGCTGACCTTTCCCCCAATCTTGCCATAAAACTCTTGTTATCAGACTTAACCTTATGAGTGCCGTTTCCTATAGGGCTCCCAAAGCTTTGGAATGAGCTTTCGACCACAGCCATAGCATCACTAAGACCGCCTATTTCCACCGCTGTAACATTGCCCGTCTCTACCCTTGCCTCAGCTCCTCCACTGCTGAAGCCTTTATCCATGCCTTTGTTACCTCTAAACTTGACTATTCCAATGCACTCCTGGCTGGTCACCCACATTCTACTCTACGTAACCTAGAGGTGATCCAAAACTCGGTTGCCCTAACTCACAGCAAGTCCCGCTCACCCATCACCCCTGTGCTCGTTGACCTACAATGGCTCCGGTTAAGCAACGTCTTGATTTCAAAATTCTCATCCTTATTTTCAAATCCCTCGATGGCCTCACCCCTCCCTATGTCTGTAATCTCCTCCAGCCCCACAGCCCACCCCACCGAGATGTCTGCTACTCGATATCTGCCCTCCTGAGCATCACTGATTGTAATTGTTCAACCATTGGTGGCCGTGCCTTCTGTTGTCCGGCACCTGGGAATCCCTGGCCCAAGACCACCCTAAGTGGAGGAAGATCATCCGGGAGGGCGCTGAGCACCTCGAGTCTCGTCGCCGAGAGCAAGCAGAAACTAAGCGCAGGCAGCGGAAGGAGCGTGCGGCAAACCAGACTCCCCACCCACCCTTTCCTCCAACCACTGTCTGTCCCACCTGTGACAGAGACTGTAATTCCCATATTGGACAGTACAGTCACCTGAGAACTCACTTTTAGAGTGGATCCACGTCTTTCTCGATTTCGCGGGACTGCCTATGATGATGATGATGTCTAGGCCTCAAGCTCTGGAACTCCCTGCCTGAACCTCTCTGTCTTTCTACCTCTCTTTTCTCCTTGAAGACGCTCCTTAAAACAATCCTCTTTGACCAAGCTTTTGGTCACCTGCGCACATTTCTACTTATGCGGATCGGTGTCAAATTTTTATCGCTTAATACTCCTGCGAAGCGCCTTGGGACGTTTCACTACGTTAAAGGCGCTATATAAATACAGCCTGTTGTTGTTGCTTTTTAAGACTTATTTTTAGTCTCTCCCGAAGACCCTGGGCCAGATCTTGTTGGAGCGGGACATCCCGTGGTGAGCGCCGTTAGTTCGTTAGACTTTTTCCCGCCATTTTCAGCTCGAATATAATTTGCGGCAAAACTTGCTGAAAGTGCGAGCTGATAACAACACGGCGAGGGAAATGGGAGATCTGGGACATCACGGAACGGTGGGAACAACGGTCTATCCCTTTAACCAGTGAGATTCAAGGATTGTGGAACAAATGGAGGAACGACGGAGAAGGAAATAGGGTTGGTTAAAGAAAAGAAAGACTTGCATTTATATACTGCCTTTCACCACCTGACGTCTCAAAGCGCTTCACAGCCAATTGAGTACTTTTGGAGCGTAGTCACTGTTGTAATGTCGGGAACGCGGCAGCCAATTTGCGCACAGCAAGCTCCCTCAAACAGCATCGTGATAATAACCGGATCGTCTGTTTTTTGTTATGTTGATTAAGGGATAAATATTGGCCAGTTAGCCTCAGATCAGGTACAGAAAGAGAAATGAGGAGAGCGAAAAAGAAAGATTGGATTAAGAGAGAATGAAAAGAGACAGAAATTAAAAGTAAGAATAAAACATTTAAAATTTCAACTTTGCTGTTTTTTTTAAAACTCTAACATGCAGGAATATGATTGAACTATTAAAATTCTTCCCTTTCTGGGCCAGAGAGGTTGATTGGCATTGAATTGACAATCAGCATCATCATCATCATCATAGGCGGTCCCTCGAACCAGGATGACTTGCTTCCATGAGTTCACAGGTGTTTCGGTGAAGCAGCCGATGTTCCAGTCCTGAGCTCCAATCGAGGGGGTGGAAGATGCCTGTGCGTGGATTATTTATTAAATGTGTGGTGACCGTTGCACATTAGCCACCACACGGGCTTGACAGAGCTAGGCCTTTATCCAATGGCAAGGGTTAACCAGGACGACTGGAGACCTGCTCTGCTGCACGGAATGGCCCGATAATTGAATGAGCGCTGATCTGAGGCTTCAGGCATTACGAATGGGGCCCTTGAATGAAGTACTGAAGGAATAAACAGGTGCCTGTGGAATTGTACATTCCGGGGGGGGGCGGGTGAATCAGCACCTTCCGCCAGAGTGACAGAGACTGGGGTGCCAATGTGGTGGCAGCAACAGTCAAGGTCACCGTGGACAGTGTCGATGGGGAGTGGTTTTTCACGAGTGAAGAAATGCTGCAAACCACAGGAGACAACATCGCATTGTTAAAAGGGTACTTGCGCTGTTGATCACCAGACTTAACTTTCTGTGGCGAGTTTAAAGGGCTCGTAATGTGCAAATTCAGCAAGTTTGTATAAATCATGGGAAGGCCAAGGACGAGACGCCGTTTGTGTAAAGCAAATCCTCATCATCATCATAGGCGGTCCCTCGAACGAGGCTGACTTGCTTCCATGAGTTCACAGGCGTTTCGGTGAAGCAGCCGATGTTCCAGTCCTGAGCTCCAATCGAGGGGGTGGAAGATGCCTGTTGGTGAATTTTTTTTAATGTGTGGTGACCGATGCGCTCCATCCACCACACGGGCTTGACAGAGCTAGGGCTTTACCCAGTGGCAAGGGATTAACCAGGACGACTGGAGACCTGCTCCGCTGCACGGACCTGTAAAGCAAATGGCGGAGCGGCGTAAATCGACATGTAAGTTCAGGAGATTCATAACGAACAGCATATTTTTCAATCCGCTGAATTTACTGTCCAATTTGCGCATTAATAGCTCCGTGCATTGTTAACATGACATTGTTTACATTCAAGACAAGCATCGGCAGATTTTTGGATACTAAGGGAAGGGATATGGGGATAGTGCAGGAAAGTGGAGTTAAGGTAGAAGATCAGCCATGATCTCATTGGATGACGAAGCAGGCTCGAGTGGCCGAAAGGCCTACTCCTGCTCTTATTTCTTGTGATCTTATATTTTTCCACTGAGATCCAGCCGGATATTCTTCCTGAGCTGCAGTTCCATGGGTCCTCCGACATCTTTCACCCTGTGCCAGGGCAGTCGGTGAGGGGCGACGGGCTGTTTGGCCATAGGGGGAGGGAAGGAGTCCCAATGCCGAGCACCAGCTTGCCCCAGCTGTAGAAACTTGGGGGTTTACATCCTGAGGAAGAGTCAACTGAGAGGTGACCTTACAGAGACCAATAGAAATGTAAGCATTATGGAATAGGTAAATCGGATAATTGCTTCTAACTATATCGTGACATGTAGGGCGGGGCGGGGAGGGAGTGGGGGGCACAGGTTCAAATTAGGGGTTGAAGAGAAATTAAGGACTAATATCAGGAGTTCTTCTTTCCTAAAGAGTGATCAATACTAGTCCATCTCTGGTGTCGTCACACAAAAGGATCAGATGTAGTCTTCAGATGAAGTCGGGTTACAGGCCGAGGGATAGTTGAACCAGGGTGTGCAGATGTAATTGAGTCTCTATTTTAAAGTCATACATTCTTGATCTTTTTGTACCTCCTTATATATTTCCAATGCCACATTTACACTGCTGGTGTAAAGTTATCTCTAAGAGCCTGAATTTGCAGTCGGAAGCTTCCCACGGGCGGACGCCTCCGAACCGCAATAAAACTACAAATCTCCCGGACCCACATAAACTTGCACTCCTGGGCCTCTCCGCTTATGCCTGCCAGAAGGCCCACGTATCCCAGGGGCAGAAGGTTCGCTATCGTCCCTTGGATCATGTGGGGCAGCCCAACCAATCACAACGGGGATTCCCCATGCTGCTTATGGGGATTCCATTTACGTATGGAGTCATAAGAATATAAGAACATAAGAATTAGGAGCACGATTAGGCCATTCAGCCCCTCGAGCCTGCTCCGCCATTCAAAGAGATCATGGCTGATTTTCGACCTCAACTCCACGATCCCCATATCCCTTGATTCCCTTAATAGCCAAAAATCTATCGACCTCAGCCTTGAATATACTCAACGGCTGAGTCTCCACAGCCCTCTGGGGTAGAGAGTGCCAAAGATTCACCACCCTCTGGCTGGAGAAGTTTCTCCTCATCTCAGTCCTAAATGGCCAACCCCTTATTCTGAGCTTGTAAGCTTAATCAGAATCGCCTAAAAAAAATACATGTACACATGTACACAACACTGAAATTAAAAAAATCATTACATGTTTAAAATTAATTAAAATACAAATTAATGAAACATTTAAATCAAACATTTAATTCTCTGAAAATTAAATGTAAACATTTTTCAAGTGGCCAAATATAACCTATATTTATTTTACATGATTTTGAATGATAAAATGATTAAAAATATATTATTTTAATGTTTATTTAAACCCTTATGCTGGAAGATTAAAGCCCTGCTTTTACCAGGTGTAAGAGTTTCATGGGCAAATAGCTCAACTATCCGCCAGTGAATATCTATTTCCCGGGAATGCGGATGATCGCTCAGGAAGATTCTTGACAGATCGCAAGTTCTGGATTTTTGCCCATGCGTTTCGCATGTGGAAACCTGGAATTTGCGGGGCACTAACGGTGCAGTCACAGGCTCCGGAAAATCCGGACCAATATCGTTGTGCCTTCCTTCAATGGTGGCCCTCCAGCAGCTCCAGTGGTGGGAGGGTGTAATTACAGCATGAAAAGTTTGCTTGGGGAATGGAGGAGTTGGGTTCATGTGATAGGAGGTGCTGCTCCTGGGATAGCAAGTGCTACATTTCCAAAGCAATTTAGAAACATAGAAACATAGAAATTTACAGCGTAGAAGGAGGCCACCTTGGCCAATCCTGTCTGCCCTGGCCGACAAAGGGCCGCATGGCCCTCGGTCAGCAGCCCTGAAGGTTACATGTAAACCTATGAACAATGAACAATGACGGAAAGGCAAAGTGCACCCAGCCTAACCAGTCCAGCTCAAACAACTGCGACACCCCTTAAACTGAAACGTTCTACACTCTACCTCAACCGGAGCCATGTGATCTTCCGGGAGAAACAAAAAACAGATAAAAATCCAGGCCCATTTGGGGGAAAAAAAATCTGGGAAAATTCCTCTCTGACCCATCCAGGCGATCAAAACTAGTCCAGGAGATCACCCTGGCCGTATTTGATTCCCTGCATTACTTACTATCATATCTGCGCCGGCCAACAAGAGGTTATCCAGTCTAATCCGAATTACCAGCTCTAGGTCGTAATCCAGCAGGTTACTGCAATTTAAGTGACCATCCAACCATCTTTTGGGTTTCAGCATCCACCACTCTTCCAGGCAGTGAGTTCCAGGCCCCCACAATCCTCTGCGTGAAGAAGCCCCCCTTCAAATCCCCTCTGAACCTTCTGCCAACCACCTTAAAAGCTATGCCCCCTCGTAATAGATCCCTCCACCAATGGAAATAGTCCCTTGCTATCCACTATATCCAGGTCCCTCAATATTCTGTACACCTCAATGAGGTCTCCTCTCAACCTCCTCTGTTCCAATGAGAACAAACCCAGCCTATCCAATCTGTCCTCATCACTCATATTCTCCATTCCAGGCAGAATCCTATTAAATCTCCTCTGCACCCTCTCTAATGCAGTCATGTCCTTCCTATAATACGGCAACCAGAACTGCATGCAGTACTCCAGCTATGGCCTAACTAGAGTATTATACAATTTAAGCATAACCTCCTTCTCCTATATTCTATGGCCAATAAAGGCAAGCATTCCGTATGCCTTCTTAACCACCTTATCCATCTGGCCTGCTACTTTCGGAGATCTGTGGACAAGCACCCAAAATCCCTTTGTTCATCTACACTATTAAGTGGCCTACCGCTTAATGTGTATACCCTTTCCTTATTAGCCCTCCCAAAGTGCATTACCTCACACTTTTCCAAATTAAATTCCATTTGCCACTGCTCTGCCTACCTGCCCAGTGGATTGATATCCTCCTGCAGTCCATGACTTTCCTCTTCATTATCAACCACATAGCCAACTTTAGTATCATCTGCAAACTTCATAATCATACTCCCTATATTCAAATCTAAATCAATGATATATACCACAAAAAGTAAGGGACCCAGTACTGAGCCCTGCAGAACCCCACTGGAAACTTACTTCCAGTCACAAAAATATCCATTAACCATTACCCTTTGCTTCCAACCTCTGAGCCAATTTTGGATCCAACTTACCACTTTGCCCTGGATCCCTGTGCTTTAGCCTTTGTGACCAGTCTACAATGTGGGACCTTATCAAAAGCTTTGCTAAAGTCCATATACACTATATCGTATGCACTACCTTCATCGACCCTCTTGGTTACTTCCTCAAAAAATTCAATCAGGTTAGTCAAACATGATCTTCCCTTAACAAATCTGTGCTGACTGTTAGGGGGATCAAGGGGTATGGTAGGGGGATCAAGGGGTATGGCGAGAAAGCAGGAATGGGGTACTGAAGTTGAATGTTCAGCCATGAACTCATTGAATGGCGGTGCAGGCTAGAAGGGCCGAATGGCCTACTCCTGCACCTATTTTCTATGTTTCTATGTCCCGAATTAATCCATGCCTTTCTAATTATAGATTTATCCTGTCTTGCAGGATTTTTTCCAATAATTTTCCAACACTGAGGTTAGGCTGACAGGCCTGTAATTACTCGGCCTATCCCTTTCTCCCTTCTTAAACAAGGGTACCACATTAGCAGTCCTCCAAAACCGCCCTCTCTCATGTTGGGCTTGTTACATACTGACTAAAACAGTTCTCTTGAATGCATTTTAAGAATTCCGCACCCTCTATACCCTTCACACTATATTTGTCCCAATCAATATTAGGTTAGTTAAAATCGGACTTCACAGCAATTTGGCTACATATTTTCTCCTCTATCTCCCTCCCACTGTTTGGGGGTCTATAATACACGCCCAGCAGTGTGATCGCCCTTTTTTTATTTTTCAATTTGACCCATATGGCCTCATTTGATGATCCCTCGAACATATCATCCCTCCTCACTGCTGTAATGGTTTGTTTAATCAATACCGTGACACCTCCCCCAACCTTTTTACACCACTTGTCTAAAAATCCTGCAACCAAGAATATTGATCTGCCAAATCTGCCCCTCTTTCAAGCCATGTTTCTGTAATGGCTATCATGTCATACTCCCAAGTATCTACCTGTGCTCTTAACTCATCTGCCTTATTCGCTAAACTCCTTGCATTAAAGTATATATCATTTAGCACAGGAAGAACTCCTTGATTACTACTTACTAACCCTTGTTTCCTCTGTCTTACAGATTCGCTTTCTAAATTCTTGCTATCCAATTTCTGCTTTACTTCCTTCCCTATTGAATTTGTTCTCAGGTTCCCATCCCCCTGCAAAGCTAGTTTAAACTCTCCCCAACAGCACTAGCAAAAATCCCCGCGAGGAGGAGCTTTACACTGTACTCAATGCCTGACCTGCAATGAGTGCTTTGCTCTGTATCCGATACATTGGCCACCTACAATGGAGAGGAATGTTTTAAAAGGTCATAGTGAAAGTGTTAGGGTTGAAAAAGTTAGAGGGTAAAGGATGGGTAAATGAATAGGTGCCAGCAGATTGTGGTTTAAGAGTGAATGAAAAGAGACTGAGAGAGGTAGCAGTTCCAATTTTGAAGTGCTAATTAAAGTGAGCTGGAATTGGAGATGCAATGAGTGAGGATGAAGAACATCTAGAAGGGGCAAGAGGAGAAAGTTCAGAGGGTAGAACTGGGTTTGAAATAAAATGGAAGAGAAACCATTTCTTTTACAAGAGCACGTTTATCAATCTTATTCAGAATCTGTCTCTGTGCCAAATGCTCCGACTTAATGTTACTCCATGTGTTTGTCAGGAGTGAACCATTTACATGACCTCCATGATTAGGCTCCATCTGCTGGTTACATGTGTGATTACATGATATAGCCTTAATCAAACAACAACTACCTGTATTTATATGGCGCCTTTAACGTAGCAAAAGGCCACAAGGCGCTTTACTGGAGCATTAACCATAGCATTAATGAAATAGAAAGAGACAAGAACGTTTGCAGTAGAGAGAGAGACATTAGAGGCTAGCAGTGAGATAATTCTCATGCTCTGGAAGGCGCTGCCAGAAAGGCAGATTCAATAATAACTTTCAAAAGGGAATTGGATAGTTATTTGACTGGGAGAAAAGTTGCAGGGCCATGGGGAAAAAGCAGAGGAGTGGGACTAATTGGATAGCTCTTTCAAAGAGACTGCACATGCATGATGGGCTGAATGGTCTCCATCTGTGCAGTATGATGCTATGATTTTATAACAATCAGTAGTTATGAAGACCCCATGAAGTGAAGACTGAGGGCTCTTCTCATTCCTAACATCATTATGGTCCTCATGCCAGTGCTTCTCCATGATAGACAACTTGTATCATCTTCTGTCTACCCATGATCATCTGGTTAGTTCAACCAGAATTCTGTGGCCCATATCTTTTCCATCACCCTAACCCTTGCCAACCTCCACTGGCTCACTTTAGCCCAATGTAATCCTTTCCCTCATCGTCAACTTGCTCCATGGCTTCTCTGCACCCGACCTCTGTGAACTTCTTCAGCCCCAGGATCCAACATGCTCTACTGACTCTGGCTTACCCACTTCATCCCCATCACTCCACCATTGCTGCCAGAGCCTTCACTGGCCCTGCAGTGTGGAATTCTGCCCGAAACATTTCTATCTCCTTCCCTCCTCTCAAAAGCCTCTTTCATCTGAGATTCTGGTCACCTTGTCTAACTTCTCCCTTACTTCCTGGTTGGTGTCCAGTGCTCTCTCCTGCAAAGCGCCCCAGGACATTAGCTACAGGGAGAACACTTTTGGGCTAGACGTTCCCTGAAGCCCCTAACCGCCCGATTGCCACCCAGAAACACCGCTAAGGTTCTGCAACTAACGCTGGTGAAAATTTCCATAATAAAGGTAAAAAATATCGCCCAGCGAGAAAATGCATCTTGCACCAAGATTCTCGGCAGTTTCTTGGCGGTTAAAGGCGCAACTAGGTGAAACGGGCGGTTCTTACCGGAATGGACGGTAAGTACTTAAAATTTAGTCCCAGGCTGAGATTGGGCCTAATGAGGGGGGAAAATTCAAAAAATATTTTTTCAATTCAACAAAAAATAAAAAGTTATAAAATATTTTCAAGACACTTTTTAACGTAATCGCTGTTATAGAATTTTAAAAATAATTATAAAAAACCTTTAACTTGCCTTTCTTTGTAGGGTACTCACCTACCACCCTGTTTCAGGCAGCTTTTTGTGGCCATTTTCCTTGGTGGTATGGGTCCCCGTTGAGGTAATACTTGGTTCTCAGCGGTGCACGCAGGTGCACGTGGGCGGTCTGCTCCCCGGCAATCTTTTCCAAATGTGGGCAAAACTCTTCAAACAATGAAGAGGAAACTTTTGCCGGGTGGTTTTTCATCAAAAAACAGCTGTACCGCCGAGAAACCTGACGTAAATGAAGGCGAAAGTTTGGCCCTTTATAAGTGTAAGTTGCTGACTGGTACAGAGCTGCAATAACTTTGCTCTCACTTCAGTTTGCACTATTCTTGAACCCAGAACAAAGAAATATAGAAACATAGAAAATAGGTGCAGGAGCAGGCCATTCGGCCCTTCGGGACTACACCACTATTCAATATGATCATGGCTGATCATGCAATTTCAGTACCCCATTCCTGCCTTCTCCCCCATACCCCCTGATCCCTTTAACCATAAGGGCCACATCTAACTCCCTTTTGAATATATCCAACAAACAACTTTCTGTGGTAGAGAATTCCACAGGTTCACAATTCTCTGGGTGAACAAGTTTCTCCTCATCTCGGTCCTAAATGGCTTATCCCTTATCTTTAGACTGTGACCCCTGGTTCTGGACTTCCCCAACATCAGGAACATTCTTCCTGCATCTACCCTGTTCAATCCCATCAGAATTTTATATGTTTCTATGAGATCCCCTCTCATTCTTCTAAATTCCAGTGAATATAAGCCGAGTCGATCCAGTCTTTCTTCATATGTCAGTCCTACCATCCCGGGAATCAGTCTGGTGAACCTTTGCTGCACTCACTCAATAGCAAGAATGTCTTTCCTCAGATTAGGAGACTAAAACTGCACACAATACTCAAGGTGTGAGCATAAAACCTGTCCCACCACTGTCACTACAGGATACCACCATAAAAAAAACACGAGATGACAAAGCGCACAGAAAACAATGTATTTAAGGGGAAGCTATATCAATATATGAGGGAGAAAGAAATAGAAGTATATAGTGGTGAAGTATGAGTTAGAAGGAGCAACGTGCGGTGGCCCAGCCCGGAAATCAGCGCGGTCTCAGCCTGCAGGACCATCAGCAGGCCGGGGCCATTAGAGGGAGCGGAATGTAGCGGCATACCACTGCAGGGAGCAGCGCGTAGTGCTGTAGGAGGGCAACAGCTGCGAAGAGGGCAACTGGATTTGATGTCACCCAAATCCAGGTCGCTGATTGGAGTGCGAGCAGGTACAGAAGGAGCGGCGAGAGTTGGTAGAGGGACGTGATCGGGGCCCAGGAGAGGCGCGAATTCGGGGCCCAGGAGAGGCGCGAATTTTGGGCCCAGAAGAGGCGAGGGCCCAGGGGCAGCACGAGCCAGCCCACACTGCGATATGTGTGCACACTGGGCCCATGCAGCAGAGCAGGTCTCCAGTCGCCTTGGTTAATCCTTGCCACTGGACCAAGACCTAGCTCTGTCAAACCTGTGTGGTGGCTGGTGTGCAACGGTCACCACACGTTAAAAAAACAGGCAGCTTCCACCCTTCAGGATGTAGTTCGGGACCTGGAATATTAGGTCCTTCATTGAAACACCTGTGAATTCATCCCTTTTCGGTGTGGAAGCAAGTCATCCTCATTTCGAGGGACTGCCTATGATGATGAGTTATTATGATCTGGAATGCGTTGCCTGAAAGGGAGGTGGAAGCAAATTCAAGAGTAACATTCAAAAGGGAATTGGATAAATACTTGAATGGAAGATATTTGAAGGGTTAATGGAAACGAGGAGGCCAAGTGGGATTAATTGGATCGCTCTTTCAAGGAGCCGACATAGACACGATGGTCTGAACATCCTCCTTCTGTAAGATTGTTATTATGTTTTCAGTACAAACTCACAAACACACAGGCTCTGAGATGGCTGATAACTTCAGGAAGCCTGTCAGGTGACCTGGCCTGTTTATTCTTGTAAACAGCAATGACTGCAATGCCACAGTGGTCCACTGGGTGGAGCTATATATATTATCATTCTACGATTCGATGAAATGTTGGTGGAAACGGCTGCCTCTTGAAGGAGCCTCTTGAATGACTGTCTGTTCTGTTATATCCTATGATTCTATAAGTAGGGTGGGAGGAGGCTCGTGTGGAGCATAAACATATGTGTTGGACCAGTTGGGCCGAATGGCCTGTTTCTGTGCTGTACATGTTTTTGTACAAAGAAAATGAGATAAATCAGCTCTGTTCTTGAAAATGCTTTGGGTCTTTTACAGATCAAGCTGTACTCCTCTGTAAGTGACAGGTGTGGCATTCCTGCGTGTAATTTGCTCATAACATTTCAAGGAATATTAGAGAAAACCTTTTTCTCAGTCAGAGGTGCTACGTCAAGATGAGAGCTGACATTCTGGAGTCCTGTTTTTCTCAGCTCTGTTCCCCTGACATTTAACTGGTGCATTTTCAGAGCTGCTGATTGGTCACGAAGAAAAGCCATTTGGTAAGTTCATGACTGTCGTTCCTGTCGTAACATTTGTTGGGATTTGCTCGCTGTCCCACCAAAATAGGGGGTGATGTATTTAACATTTGTTCTGTGCTGAAGGAGTTTTTTTGTAATCATTTGCTGCATCTTCCTGAGCTGACTGCGAAATGCTTTTTTTGTTTTGGTCATACATTTTGTATGCTGATTTTTTGTGCGTAGATTAGGTGACGGCTTGAGTGTGGCAGATATTTTCCTCCCATTAGTGTCGCTTTCAAAGCAAGCTGGGGTCACACCGTATACGTCTGGTTTGCTTGTTCCATTCTTTCTGAAAGTAAATCCATGCAAAGCCTGACGATAAAGACTTGCATTCATCTAACTCCTTAAGTATTTGGCCGGTAACGCGATTCCACAAACGACAATGAGATGATCATAGAATCAGAGCAAAATTATGACACAGAAGGAGGCCATTCGGCCCATCGTGTCCACGCCGGCTGACCAAGAGCTACCCAGCCTAATCCCATCTTCCAGCACTAGGTCGGTAACCCTGTAGGTTACGGCACTTCAAGTGCGCATCCAAGTACTTTTTAAAT
The DNA here is from genome assembly GCF_044704955.1 of Pristiophorus japonicus. Taxonomy (NCBI): domain Eukaryota; kingdom Metazoa; phylum Chordata; class Chondrichthyes; family Pristiophoridae; genus Pristiophorus; species Pristiophorus japonicus. The sequence goes on from NC_091989.1 coordinate 181,298,839, forward strand.
GTGGTGAGGGTTTCTGCTTCTGTCACCCTTTCAGGCAGTGAGTTCCAGACCCCCACCACCCTCTGGGTGAAGAAATTATTCCTCATCTCCCCTCGAACCCTTCTACCAGCTACGTTAAATCTATATCCCCAGCTCAGGGAAGCAGGTTCGTCCTGTCCACTATCGAGACCCCTCATAATTTTATACACCTCAATTAAATCTTGCCTCTCAGCCTCCTCTGTTGCAAGGAAAACAAAACCCAACCTATCCAATCTTTGCTCATAGCTAAAGTTTTGCTGGCAATATCCTCATAAATCTCCTCTGCACATTGTCTCGTGCAATCACATCCTTCCTATAATGTGGTGACCAGAACTGCACGCAGTACTCAAGCTGTGACCTATCTAGTGCTGTATGATGTCCTGTGAGTTCTGTTTTTGGTGGGACTGGTTGAATTTTGGGCATATTGGCCTGGACACTGACCTCAACAGCTTTTTGGAGGAGAAAGTTCCAGATTTAATACTACTGTTTGTGTGGTAGCTTCCTGAAGTCACCCCTGAACAGCCTAGCTGATTTTAAGAATACGCCCCCTTGTTCTGGACTCCCTCCACCAGAGGAAATAGTTTCTCATCTTAAACATATCAATTAGATTGCCCTTTAATGTTCTTTACTCAAGTGAATACAAGCCTAGCCTAAGAATCCTGTCCTCATAATTTAACCCCTTTAGCCCCGGTATCATTCGGGTGAATTTGCACAGTATCTGCTCCAAGGCCGATATATCTTTCCTGAGTGTGGTGCCCAGAACAGAATGCAATACTCCAGACGCGGCCTAACCAGTGCTTTATATTACTGTAGCATAATTTCACTCCTTTGTATTCCAGCCTATGTCTCTGCACCATCACACTTCCTAACCTCACTACTTAGAAAATTCTCTGATCTTTCTTTCTTAGGTTCAAAAAAAGAAAGACTTGCAATTATATAGCGCCTTTCACGACCACCGGACTTCCCAAAGCGCTTTACAGCCAATGAAGTACTTTAAAAGAAAAGTATAGTCACTGTTGTACAGTGGGAAATGCAGCAGCCGATTTGCGCACAGCAAGCTCCCATAAACCGCAAAGTGATAATGATCAAATAATCTGTTACTTTGTTATGTTGATTGAGGGATAAATATCGGCTCCAGGACATCCTGGATAACTTACCTGCTCTTCTTTGAAATAGTGCCATAGAATCTTTTATGCCCACCTAAAAGGGCAGAAGAGGCCTTGCTTTAATGTCTCATCCGAAAGACGACATGTCCGACACTGCAGCACCCCCTCAGTATGGAAGATGGTCCATGTTTTCCAATACCACGCCATGGACTTTTCCATTCCTCAGGAGCCTACTATCAGCAAGGGCAGACATTGATGACGAGATCCAACACCGCCTCCAGTGTGCCAGCGCAGCCTTCAGTCGCCTGAGGAAGAGTGTGTTTGAAGACCAGGACCTCAAATCTGGCACCAAGCTTATGGTCTACAGGGCAGTAGTGATACCCACCCTCCTGTATGGCTCAGAGACGTAGACCATATAAAGTAGACATCTCAAAGTACTGAAGAACTACCACGAGCGCTGCCTCCGCAAGATCCTGCAAATCCACTGGGAGGACCGATGCGCCAACATCAGTTTTCTCACTCAGGCCAATATTCCCAGCATTGAAGCACTGACCACACTCGACCAGCTCCGTTGGGAGGGCCACGTAGTCTGCATGCCCGATACAAGACTCCCAAAGCAAGCGCTCTACTCGGAACTCCTACACGGCAGGCGAGCCCCAGGTGGGCAGAGGAAACATTTCAAGGACACTGTCAAAGCTTCCTTGATAAAGTGCAACATCCCCACCGGCACCAGGGAATCCCTGGCCAAAGAGCATCCGGGAGGGTGCTGAGCACCTTGAGTCTCATCGCTGAGAGCATGCAGAAAACAAGCGCAGGCAGCGGAAGGAGCGTGCGGCAAACCAGACTCCCCACCCACCCTTTCCTTCAACGACTGTCTGTCCCACCTGTGACAGTGACTGTAATTCCCGAATTGGACTGTACAGTCACCTGAGAACTCATTTTTAGAGTGGCAGCAAGTCTTCCTCGATTTCGAGGGACTGCCTATGCTGACTCCCTCAGTACTGCATTGGGAGTGTCAGCCTAGACAGACTGATAAAGGGTCATTGACCTGAAACGTTAACTCTGTTCTTCTGTCCACAGATGCTGCTCGACCTGCTGAGATTTCCAGAACTTCCAGTATCCGCAGTATTTTGCTTTTTTATTAGAGACCTTAACATGGGCCACCGTCACTCATTGCTAACTTACCCAAGCAGAGCAAATAGAATGTACAAACTGGGTAAAAGGAGTTTACCCATACATAGGCCTGTCCGTGTCAAGCATGATTTCTGTCCATGCGTGGTCTAAATGGGCTAGATTTCATAGGGCCCAAAGTTGATGGTCCTACCGCTGAGTTTTCTCGGCGGGTTCCCCATTATGTCGGCACACTCCCCTCCATGGGAGATTGGTGAAGTCTTCACACTGGCGGTTTGGAAGGACCACTGGGGAGCGTCCGCTGGTGTGCGCCGGCGTGCAATACCGATAAAAGTCCTCCCACCCGAGATTCATGCAAACAGTCCTCCGCGCCTGCAGAAGCAAAGACCACCACGTGGGAGCAGGTCTTACCGGGACGCTAGGTATGAAGACCTGCAAGAAAATCTAAATGAGATTCTATTTTACTTCTTTTGCAGCAATTTTGTGTTATCGGGTCCTCTGAAGGCTTTGTGATTTTTTTTTTTTTGTTTTTAATTTAAAAAACTTTTTTTTTTGGTGTGTGCCCCCCTCCCTTGGCCCGACTCCAGCCTCGGGGTAACTTTCTCCAGGATTCTATTTGCCGCCCAGAATCCCCCTCTACCGCCCAGAATCGGCACGTAATGCCCATTTTTGCCGCCGGACCCTTTTTTTCCTCCTTTTTTGACAAAACTTCCGCCCAAAGTACCATCAGGATCTTCGTGGTCTTTTCGACAGTAAATGGGCGGAACTTGCCTGTGATCAATTTCGACCCCATAGAATCATGCAGCACAGAGAGAGGCCATTCAGCCCACCGTGCCTGTTCCAGCTCTTTGAAAGCGCTATCCAATTATCCCACTTCTCCCCGCTCTTTCATCATAGCCCTGCAAGTTTGTCCGCTTCAAGTATGTATCCAACTCCCTTTTGAAAGTTACAATTGAATCTGCTTCCACCGCTCTTCCAGGCAGCGTGTTCCAGGTCACAACTCGCTGCGTTAAAAAATTCTCTTTATCTCCCCTCCGGTTTTTTTGCCAATGACCCTAAAATTATATCCTCTGTTTATCAACCCTCCTGCCAATGGCAACAGTTGGTCCTTATTTACTCTACAAAAACCCCATAAAAGTTGAACACCTCAATTAAATCTCACCTTTTACCTTATCTGCTCTAAGGCAAACAATTCCAGTTTATCTCGTCTCTCGGCATGACTGAAGTCCCTCATCCCTGGTACAATTCCAGTAAATATTCTCTGCACCCTCTCCAAGTGCAGTGCTCGGAATTGAATACAATACTCCAGCTGAGGTCGAACCATTGTTTTATAAAAGTTTAGCATAACGTTCTTGCTTTTGTACTCTATGCCTCTATTTATAAAGCCAAGGATCATGTATGCTTTTTTAAGTCGTCGCAACTTGGTCTGCCTCCTTCAAAGATGTTTGTTCATACACCGCCAGGTCTCTCTGTTCCTGCACCCCCTTTTAATAGATTAAAAAATAATTATTTATAGAAGAGTTGATATTTAAAAGTGGGACAAATATTGGCGGTTGTGATGCAGGATCTATTTGCCTCATCTCTCACGTTTGGCAATCATATAAATGGTGTTTAGCTCTTGTGCATATGATGTATGATGCATTTGTCCTCTAATCCCCAGGATCTAAGTGCAGGTCCACCCTGGAAAGATGTGATTAAATCAATAAATTAATCTGTCTCAAAACTGCACATCACAAAATTGCCCATTTCATTCTGAAAAGCAACAAGGCAACTGGTTACGGAAGGAATCACACTGATGCAAATATTGGGAAAAAGATGTTGCAACAAAATAGAAGGAGCTTTAACTTTGCATCTGTCCTAATTTTGTGAGCTCCCGCCTGCAATAAACCCAATTTTGTCATTTGTGGGAGCTTGCTGTGTGCTATTTGGCTGCCACGTTTCGTACTTTACAACGGTGCCTACACTTCAAAAGTATTTTATTGCCTATAAAGCACTTTGGAACATCCTGAGTCCATGAAGGGTGCTGTATAATAGAAAGTTAGATAGAAGAACAGAAATTAGTTGTTTAATTTCCTCTTTATAGAGAATTACATAGAATTTATAGCACAGAAACAGGCCATTCAGCCCAACAGGTCTATGTCGGTGTTTAAGCTCCACACGAGCCTCCTCACACCCTATTTCATCTCACCCTATCACCCTATCCTTCTATTCCTTTCTCCCACATATACTTATCGAGCTTCCCCTTAAATGCATCTAATCTAGTCGCCTCAATTACTCCCTGTGGTAGCGAGTTCCACAATCTAACCATTCTCTGAGTCAAGAAGTTTCTCCTGAATTCCTTAATGATTATTGGTGACTATTTTATATGTATTAAATAACCATCTGGATGGGAATGGACTTGACTGAAGAATTTTAGCTAAGAGGAAAGATTGGATAGATTGGGTTTGTTTTCTTTGGAACAGAGGAGGCTGAGGGGAGATTTAATTGAGGCGTATAAAAGCATGAGAGGCCTAGATAGAGTGGATAGGAAGGACCTATTTCCCTTAGCAGAAGGGTCAAGAATGAAGGGTCATAGATTTAAAGTAATTGGTAGGAGGGTTAGAGTGGATTTGAGGGGACATTTCTTCACCCAGAGAGTGGTGGGAGTCTGGAACTCACTGCCTGAAAGGGTGGTAGAGGCAGAAACTGTAATGTATTTAACCCCTAGGTAAACTGCATCACACCTGACCACCAGAAGGCCTACCAATCATTGTCACGTGTAGAACCAATATCTCGCCATCAAAATGCTTTCCTTCGGATTTAGGTGCTCCCGGACCAGCGTGCACAATTCTTCATAGGATTTCTCTGTTGGTTTTGCCGGTGCCAGGAGGTTCTTCATGAGGCCATAGGTTGTTGCCCCACAGACAGTTAGGAGGATCGCCCTTCATTTCGTCGCGTTCTCATCCCCTTCCAGCTCATTGGCCACGAAGTATGGGTCGAGTCTCTCCACAAAGGCCTCCCAATCGTCCCCTTCTGAGAATTTCTTCAGGATGCCGACTGTTCTTTGCATTTTCGCGTTGTTGTTCGTTACCTCGTCGCCAATTGTTACACTCATAATAAATGGAGTCCCAAGGGATCCCAGCATTCCTTGGGAGCACAGTATATAAGCAGGCCACCCACGAGGTACCTGCACTCTGGAATCTTAATAAAGGAGCTCAGGTCACACTTGCTCATTACACACAGTACTCAGTCTGACCATTTATTATGAGTATAAAAATTAACGTCCACCACAGACCGGGCACAGAGAACTGCACAGATGCTCTCAGTCAGCTACCGTTGCCCACCACCAGGGTGGAAATGGCACAGCCAGCGGACTTGCTCATGGTCATGGAGGCATTTGAGAATGAGAAGTCCCCCGTTACGCCCCGCCAGATCAGGACCTGGACCAGCCAGGATCCTTTACTAGCCTTGGTAAAAATCTATGTCCTCCATGGGAGCTGGTCCAGTGTCCCAGTGGAAATACAGGAAGCGATTAAACTGTTCCAGAGATGCAAAGACGAGCTGTCCCTACAGGCAGACTGCCTTTTGTGGGGCAATTGTGTGGTCTTGCCCAAGAAAGGCAGAGACACATTTATTTGCGAACTGCACAGCACCCACCCAGGCATCGTAATGATGAAAGCCATAGCCAGATCCCACGTGTGGTGGCCTGGCATCGACTCAGATTCAGAGTCATGGGTGCACCAGTGCAACATTTGCTCTCAGTTGAGCAATGCACCCAGAGAGGCACCGCTAAGTTTGTGGTCATGGCCATCCAAACTGTGGTCGAGGATCCATGTAGACTATGCGGGCCCATTCCTAGGCAAAATGTTTTTGGTTGTCATGGACGCTTACTCAAAATGGATTGAATGTGCAATAATGTCTGTAAGCACATCCACGGCCACCATTGAAAGCCTACGAGCCATGTTTGCCACGCACGGCCTGCCTGATGTCCTCGTCAGCGACAATGGACCATGCTTCACCAGTGCTGAATTCAAGGAATTCATGAACCGCAATGGGATCAAACATGTCACATCCGCCTCGTTCAAGCCCGCATCCAATGGCCAGGCAGAACTGGTAGTTTAGACCATCAAGCAAAGCTTGAAACGTGTGTCAGAAGGCTACCTGCAGACCCGGTTGTCCCGAGTACTGTTCAGCTACCGCACCAGACCCCATTCACTCACCGGGATTCCCCCAGCTGAGCTGCTCATGAAAAGGGCACTTAAAACAAGGCTCTCCCTTGTCCACCCTGATCTACATGATCATGTGGAAGACAAGTGGCATCAATAAAGTGTGTACCATGACCGCGCAAATTTGTCACGCGATATTGAAATCAATTATCCTGTGGTTGTGCTCAATTATGGACATGGTCCCAAATGGCTCGCTGGCACGGTCACAGCTGAAGAGGGGAGTAGGGTGTTTCAGGACAAACTGACCAATGGAAAAATGCACAGAAAACACTTGGACCAAATCAAATTGCAGTTCACCAACAGCTACGAACAGCCTGAAGAGGACACCACCAACTTTGACCTTCCAACACACAAGTGACAACTGAGATCACAGTTGACCATGAAACCGAACTCATCATCCCCAGCAGCCCAGCAAGGCCGGCTGCCCAACAGCCCAGTGAAGAACTGACCAATCCACCCAAACCAGCATTTGTATCGAGACGATCGACAAGGGAGCGCAAAGCCCCAGATCGTCTCACCTTGTAAATAAGTGTACTGTTGACTTCACGGGGGAGTGATGTTATGTATTTAACCCCTTGTAAACTGCATCACACCTGACCACCAGAGGGCCTACCTGTTGGAGTCTCAAGGGATCCCAGCAACCCTTGGGAGCACAGTATATAAACAGGCCACCCACAAGGTACCTGCACTCTGGAATCTTAATAAAGGAGCTAAGGTCACACTTGCTCATTACACACAGTACTCAGTCTGATCATTTATTATGAGTGTAACAGAAACCATCACCACATTTAAAAGGCACTTGGATGAGCACCTGAAGTGCCATAACCTACAAGGCTACTGACCGAGAGCTGGAAAGTGGGATTAAACTCTTTGTCGCTCTTTGTCAAGATGTTTCAGTGCTGTAATGCCTCCGTGGCTCATTAGTCTGCCAGCACTCACTGTCCAAATCATACCTGAAGAAATGGCCACTTCGTGAGGTACCAGGGAGAAGCTGAGCCAGCATAAATCAGCACCTTCAGGATAGGAGTGGGGATGGGAGGTGTGGTCGGGCAGGGAGGGTGGGGGGGAGTTGGGAACGAATGAAATGCCATCAAAATGCAAGGCGTAAAATCCGTCATAAATGAAGCACCCCTTTAGCACTGATATCTGGGATTCCTAATATCATATCGCTCTCACCTCAAGGAAGAGAAATATAATGATTATAAATATTCATAATAGATATTAATGTGCCATTCTGTCAAGGAAACTGACCTTGCTGAAATAATTATGAACTGTTCTTGAGGAATTTGCGAGCCTCTGTGCTTCTACTCAACAAACATCCATCAAATTTAAGGAGTGGTTTGCGTGCACTCTGCAATACCCTTGAATGTAAAAACAGCACCTCTTGGTTCATTGACATTCATGACCAGCAAGAGTGAAAATGGCAAGATTCCAATTGATGCAAAATCCCCAAACGTTCAATTACAAACGCCTGCGAACAGCCAGTGACTGTCACGAGCCAAAGCGATTATGAAGCGCACTGGATAGTCCATGAAAAATGTACAGTCCCATCGCGGTATTCATCCATCAATGCTCAGCCAATCTTTGATGTAAATTCCCGATGGTTGAATTACTAAAAGTCATTGAATTAAAAGCAGGATATCTTTTATGCCGACTAGGTTACATCTATGTTAATAATTAACGCACGCTGCTTAGAGATCACTAAGTCAGTGCACGTTTGGCTATATTTCTGCTCTTGTTGTCAATGATTTCAGGATAGTGCCTCCGCAATTAGTTTGAGCTTTGCTCTGTAATCAATCCTTTACGTTTTATTCTTGTATGGTCCTTAGGATGTGTAGAGTTGGCGGAAGGGAAACGGTCCATTTAAAAAAAATGTTTTGGCCGATCACAACTCCAGCGCCGTTGCAAAAGGTTTCAGAGTAAAGCTGTCTTTGAGAAGAGCAAGGAGAGTTTGTTTGATGGTCTGACCAGCATGTATCCCTCAACCATCGTCACCAGAAGCAGATCATCTGGTCTAAGCTCTGGAACTCTCTCTCTAAACCTCTCCGCCTCTCTACCTCTCTTTCCTCCTTTAAGACGTTCCTTAAAACATACCTCTTTGACCAAGCTTTTGGTCACCTGCCCTAACTTCTTATATGGCTCGGTATCAATTTTTCTTTGTCTTATAATGCTCCTGTGAAGTGCTTTGGGGCGTTTTACTAAGTTAAAGGCTCTACAAGTTATTGTTGACTTTCCAGTTTTGTATTTTATTCTAACTGTTATGTATGCAACACCATGTAACCAGCATTCTACCGCCACCAGAGGGCCCATCTGTTGGAATCCCAAGGGATCCCAGCATCCCTTGGGAGCACTGCATATAAGCAGACCTCCCATGCTGTGCCTGCACTCTGGAGTCAGAATAAAGAGACTAAGGTCACACTTACTCAAGTCTACAGTACTCAGTCACATTGCTTTATTTGAGACATAATACCAACGGTATGAAATTTTGTGCAACAAATTTCCACAGAACAGCCAGACTCCCAAGGAGATGATAGCGCAGACCTACAAAAGAAAATTGTTTATTTCACAGCCCTCTGAAGCAGAAGTGGGCAATTCGGATCTGAGGGGCGGCAATTGCAGAACAGCTACAGTCAGGCCCTTGATGGGTTCAGGTGTCGACTGTCACTGAGGCGGGAGGAGTTGGAGATGGACAGACCCACAGTTCATCCTTCTGCCTCTCTCTCCTCAGACAGACAGCCTTCATCATTGGCTGTAAACGACAATCATTTTCATGTGGGAGCCCCTCCACCCCCCCCCACAGCCCACTCTCCCTCCCCCCCTACCTCGTGCTTGATCAATGGACATCGTGGCTCTGTTGACAATCAAGGATGGGTCAATGTAATCAGCCTCTGGGGCAGGGAGAGCTGATGCACCTCTGTAGGAATCTGACTGTGGCACGAGATAAAAAATACATACTTTTTTGCATTCAATATAAACGATCGGGTGAAATGCAATATATTATACAGTTTAATTATACCAGCCAGACTGAAATTGCAATCCCACATGTGTCAGAAGGGTTATGTTTAACAGCTTCAACCGGAAAGCTCTCCTGTATGAAATAAAACTTCAGGGTCACAAAGTAATTTCTTGGGATATCACATTATGTACTTAATGGCTGTTGCACCATTTTAAGTGAATAATAGAAACGGATTGGCAGTTCATGTTAAGAGCATTCTGTGATATATACTCAGGCCTGTTTCCATTACAGTCTAATTCTCTAAGTGATGAATTGCTTTCAAAGCAGTTTCCTCTTTTTTTTAAGCTACTGGAAAGCTGCAAGAAAATATATTTCAATCGAAGTGGGGATACTGACCTTTCTCCTCCTGGCCTAGGGTGCGGACAATGGCTGTAAGGCTCCCGTGTGAATTTAGTGTAGGCAGTCTCAATCCAGTTATTGGGGGGATTGGAGCCGCCAATCGTGTCGAACTGCTAAAACTCCAGCGTTCTCGTTGTTCAAGGACAGGTGACAGGTGTCGAGAACCAGAGGACACAGATTTAAGGTGATTGGCAAAAGAACCAAAGGCGACATGAGAATAAAACTATTTTTTACGCAGCGAGTGGTTAGGATCTGGAATGCACTGCCAGAAAGGGTGGTGGAGGCAGACTCAATTTTATCTTTCAAAAGGGAGTTGGGTAAATATCTGATGGGGAAAAAAAATTGCAGGGCTACGGGGAATGGGCGGGAGGGAGTGGGACTAGCTGAGAGTCGGCATGGGCTCGACGGGCTGAATGGCCTTCTTCCGTGCTGTAACTCTTCAATGGTTCGATGAAAGGACTCCGTAAGTATGGCAGAAATATTAAATGGGTACTTTGCAGCGATCTTCACCCTTGAAGATGATGCTCAACAATAGAATTTAATAATGTTACTAACAAAATTAGTAATATTAGATGAACATATTGTTTTAGAAAGAATTAAGAACTTGAAAATAAATAGAGCAACAGGGCCAGATGATATCCACCCAAGGGTCCGAGGGGAGTTGGGACATGTGCTGTGCGAGCCCCTGGCCTGTATTGTTAATACCTCACTGCACGCTGGGATGGTTCCCGTAGATTGAAAGAAGGCTAATTATAGTCCCCCCATCTTTAAAAAAGATGACAAGATAGATCCATGTATCCAAAGGTCCATCAGTTTAACATCAGTAATAGGTAACATGTTTGAGGGAATCATTAGGGTTGCAATATAGAATATTTGGATAGAGTGGGATATATTAGGGACACCCAACATATTTTCACCCCCTCGAAATCTTCAGACAGCCAGAGTTACATCTATTGACTGTCTGAAGATTTTGAGGGGGGAAAATTCAACATCATTGCGCCTGTTTATATTGCGCATCAAATCATCATTGGAGTGGGGGGGGAGAGGATGGGTTTTGTTCTTGTTTCCCCCGCTTCTCTCCAGAGTTGCGCTGGCTGAAAAGTTGGAAGCCGGATCCTAGGTCTGTAGGAACTGGAGGAGGCCAGTCAGCCCCTCGAGCCTGTTCTACCATTCATTCAGATCATGGCTGATCTTTGCCTTGAACTGTATCCTCGAAGTGCGCAGGACCCCGACCAAAATTAGTTGCATCTATTTCAGTAAAAGGCAAATGACAGGAAACAAAAGTCAAAGATTCGGTTCGATGTTGAATGCGGCGTCTTCATGAATTGTGCCCACGAGCAAGTTAAGTAGCGTCATTAAGTGTGCAATTGGAAAATTCAATTTTGAGCCTGTTGTCCAACCGGAGCTCTGATCCCATGCCATGTGACCCTCCTCAGACAATCAGTCTCACCAATTTTATTCTGGCAGGCTTCTCATGAATAATTGAGGGACTGGAATTGGGCAAATATACCATTACCTGAAACTAATACACAGCAAGAGCAGTTTAAATCAATTGCCTTGTAATCTGTGATGTCCTTACTCAATGGCACAAAACCCACATGAGGCACATTCTATGGACAAGGTCATTCTATGACCTGAACCTTTATTCACAGGATCAAGAAGTCATGACCCTGCGTGGGACCTCCCTTTATATACCTAGCTGACCAGGTAAGGAGTGTCTCCCACAAGTTCACCCCCTGTGGTCAAGGTGTGCATTGCTTAAGTATATACAGTATTGCAGTGGCGTTACATAGAGGTTACAGACATGATATCACCTCCCCGCCAAAGTCTTATTGGGATCATAGGTTAAGTCTTTCAGTGGTCTACGCTCCCTCGTGGAGCGCCGCAGTTGGGACTCTGGTTGTTGAGCCTTGGCGTGGGTGTCTGTCACCTGTGGTGATTCCAGCCTGTTCGGGCTGACCGCAGGGACTGTGCATGCTGCTGAATGTTCTTGTTGCTCGTTCACTGGCGGTGGTGTGAGCACCATCTCATGATCTTCCTCGGGTTCCTCAGTATCCATGCTGAACCTTTTTTTTACTTGGTCCAGATGCTTACGGCATATCTGCCCATTGTTAAGTTTAACCACGATGAACCTATTCCCCTCTTTGTCTATTACAGTACCCTCAAGCCATTTGGGCCCCACGGCATGATTGAGGACAAATATGGGGTCATTTATTTCTATACATCTCCCCCTTGAATTTCGGTCATGGTACTCGTTTTGGGACTGGCGCTTGCCCTCAACTATGTCGGTCAGGACTGGTTGAATGAGGGACAACCGAGTTTTGAGTGTTCGTTTCATAAGTAGCTCAGCGGATGGGACCCCCGTGAGCGAGTGCGGTCGGGACCTATAGGCCAGCAGGAGACGCGATAGGCGGCATTGTAGGGAGGGTCCTTGAATCCTGAGCATACCTTGCTTAATGATTTGGACCACACGTTCCACCTGGCCATTGGAAGCCGGCTTGAACGGTGCAGTCCTGACGTGGTTGATGCCATTGCCCGACATAAACTCTTGGAATTCGTAGCTTTGAAACATGGGCCATTATCACTTACCAGGATGTCTGGCAAGCCATGGGGTTGCAAAGATCGCATGTAGGCTTTCCACGGTGGTGGATGACGTGCATGAATTCAGAATGATGCACTCAATCCATTTCGCGTACGCATCTACCACAATAAGGAACATCTTTCCCATGAGCGGGCCCACGTAGTCAACATGAATGCGTGACCATGGCCTGGTGCGCCAGGGTCACGGGCTGAGCGGGGCCTCCCTGGGGGCATTACCCAGCTGGGCACACGTCGTGCACCTGCGAACACAGTGTTCCAGGTCTGAATCAATTCCCGGCTACCAAACATGTGACCGGGCAATGGCCTTCATCAGCATGATTCCTGGATGCTCGCTGTGGAGTTCCCTGATGAATGCCTCCCTGCCCCTCTGGGGCATGACTACCCGGCTGCCTCATAGTAGGCAGACGGCTTAGATGGCGAGCTCATCCATCTGCCTGTGAAACGGTCTGACCTCCTCAGGCCATGCTCTGTGTGCGGGCGCCCAATCCCCTTTCTTAATCAAAGATAGGAGGGGATCTCTGTTTGTCCAGATTTTGATTTGGCGGGCTGTGATGAGGGAGGCTGCGCTGTCAAAGGTAGCAACGGCCATGACCATCCCAGCACTTTGTTCCGCTGCCCTCTCGGTGGTGGCCAGTGGATGCCTGCTGAGTGCATCAGCGCACTTTTCGGTGCCAGGCCGGTGCCGGATGGAGTAGTCATAAGCAGCCAGCGTGAGAGCCCATCGCTGTATACGAGCTGACACATTGGCATTGACAGCCTTGCTGTCTAACAACAGGGATATTAATGGCTTTTGGTCCGTTTCTAATTCGAACCTCCTGCCAAAAAGGTACTGATGCATTTTTTTTACACCATAGACACATGCGAGTGCCTCCTTCTCAACCATCCCATATCCCGATCTGCTTGAGAGAGCGACCTGGAAGCATAAGCCACAGGTTGTAGTTGGCCCTCAGCATTACTCTGCTGCAACATGCACCCAACCCCATTGGAAGATGCATCACCTGTCAGAACCAATTTCTTACACGGGTATTACAGGGTCAATAACTTATTTAAACAAAGTAGGTTCCGCGCCCGATTGAAAGCCCGTTCTTGACAGATCTCCCAAAACTAATCACAACCCTTACGCAGGAGCACGTGAAGCGGCTCCAACAATGTGCTTAAGTTCGGCAGAAAGTTCCCGAAATAGTTCAAGAGTCCCAGAAATGAACGCAACCGCGATGTGTTGCTGGGCCTGGGCACTCGTCGAATGGCCTCTATTTTGGATTCGGTGGGCCGAATCCCACCTGCAGCAACCCTCCTGCCCAGGAACTCAACCTCAGGAGCCAAAAACACACATTTAGACTTCTTGAGTCGCAGGCCTACCCGGTCCAGTTGGCGTAGCACCTCCTCCAGGTTGTGAAGGTGTTCCTCGGTGTCACGATCCATGATGAGGATATCGTCCTGAAACACGATTGTTCCAGGAATGGATTTGAGCAGGCTTTCCATGTTTCTTTGAAAAATCGCGGCCGCTGATCGAATGCCAAACGGGCACCTGTTGTAAGCGAACAGTCCCTGTGCGTAGTGATGTCAGTAGTTTAGATTCATCAACCATGTAGGTCATGTAGGCTGAAGTGAGGTCCAACTTGGTAAACAGCTTGCCGCCTGCCAATGTGGCAAAAAGATCCTCCGCTCTCAGGAGCGGGTATTGATCTTGTAGGGACACCCGATTGATAGTGGCCTTGTAGTCGCCACAGATCCTGACAGAACCATCCGCTTTTAGGACGGGAACGATGGGGCTCGCCCAGTCGCTGAATTCAACGGGAGAGATAATGCCCTCTCTCAGCAAAGGATCAATTCGCTCTCAATTTTCTCCTGCATCACATATGGCACCTTTCTGGCTTTGTGGTGCACTGGTCTGGTGTCCGGGGTGATGCGTACCACTACTTTGGTATCTTTGAACGTCCCGACACCAGGTTGGAATAGTAACTCAAATTATTGTAGGACTTGTGAGCACGAACTTCGCTCCACAGATGACATTGTGTGCACATCCCCCCATTTCCAGTTCATCTCAGCTAACCAACGGGACCATTGCCCGGGACAATCCAGAGCGGCAGCCGGTTCACTGATCCATTGTGTGTGACCGCCAACATTGCACTGCCTAGTACTGGAAAGATTTATTTGGTATACGTCCGTAGTTCTGTCTCAATGCGTTCTAGTTTGGGTCTACTGGCTTTGAGTGGACATAGCATTTCGAATTGTTAAACACTCATGAGTGACTGGCTGGCCCCCGTGTCCAGTTCCATGCGTACAGGGATGCCATTTAATAAAACCTTCATCATCATTGGAGGCGTTTTGGTATATGAGCTGTGAATGTTTGCCACTTGAACCCGCTGAACTTCAGCGTCCATTGATTTGCCCCAAGGGTCATCCTGCCTCACAAACCCCTCTTCTGGTCCATCCACCTCATAAATTAGCCCAGTGACAGGCTTCCTGCATATTCGAGCTAAATGGCCACTGAGGTTACAATTTCTGCAGACAAATTGTTGAAACCTGAAAGTCCTGGCAGGGTGTTTGCCCCCATACCTCCAGTATGAGCTGAGATTCTCATTGTTGTGAACAAAGGAGCTATGACCCGGCATTCCTCGCAGATTGTCCCTTTGACTGCTCTTGAGTACCCTGTTAGTGGCTGTCAATGGCCCCATCCCGGACCGCATTGTCCACTGTGATGGCGTAAATGTCCGTTCAGCCTGCCAATGTCTCTGTTGAAAACCTACTCTGGGATCTATTGCTGCCTGGGGTGTATCTAACTGCCCTTGCCTGCCTGCGGGGCTCTGAGTCATGTTTATGATATTGGCTCCCTGATCCCCCGCCGCATTGGAGGCAGAATTGCGTGCGTATATTATTTTTGTTTCCTCCTCCCCCGCCATAAAAGTCTGAGCCATCAGCGCCGCCGCTTCCAAAGTTAAATCCTTGGTCTCAATAACTTTCGGAAAATCCCCGCATGACCGATGCCCTCAATAAAGAAATCCTTTAACACCTCTCCCCTGCAGGCGTCTGTAAACTTACAGAGGCTGGCCAAACACCGGAGGTCCGCAACGAAGTCCGGTATGCTCTGTCCTTCACGATGTCGGTGGGTATAGAATCTGTGTCGGGCCATGTGTATGCTGTTCGCTCGTTTGAGGTGCTCACCGACTAGTTTTCTGAGCTCTTCAAAGGTTTTGTCCGTCGGCTTTTCGGGTGCCAGTAGGTCCCACATGAGCGCGTAAGTCTTAGGTCCACAGCTGGTCAGCAGATGGGCCTTTTGCTTGTTGGCCGCTGCATCTCCCAGCCATTCTTTCATGACAAAACTTTGCTGGAGCCTCTCAATGAAATCGTCCCAGTCCTCACCAACACAATATAATTCCTCTGTGCTACCGGTGGCCATTCTCATGGGTCGTTGATTCCCGTTTCTCGTCGCCAATGTAATTTCCTTACTCAATGGCACAAAACCCACACGAGGCACATTCTATGAACAAGGTCACTCTATGACCTGAACCTTTATTCACAGGACCAAGAAGTGATGACCCTGCATAGGACCTCCCCTTATATACCTGGCAGGTAAGGAGTGTCTCCCACAAGTTCACTCCCTGTGGTCAAGATGTGCCTTGCTTAAGTATATCCAGTATTGCAGTGGTGTTACATAGAGGTTATATACATGACATAACCTACAGTGCAGATTTCATATTGAGCGCACTAGATGCTTCTCTGTGTGCGTCGCTTATATTCAGACAGTGTGCTGACTTCACCGTGGCCTTCCAGGGACCCTTCTTAAAGGGGAAGTGCTCTCCGTTGTGTTGCCATGTAAAATGGGTGAGAGATTTGGCGGAGCTTAGGATCATTGCAGGAGGAGGCCATGGAGCCCCTTGAGCTTGCTCCGCCATTCAGTTTGATCGGGGCTGATCTGTGGAATCATAGAATTGTACAGAACAGAAGGAGCCCATTTGGCCTATCGTGCCTGTACCAGCTCTTTCAAAGAGTCATCCAATTATTCCCATGCCCCCTGCTCTTTCCTCGTAGCCCTTGCAAAATTTTTCCCTGTACATTAACTCCATTTAACCTGCTTAGCTCCATATCCCTTGATGTTGCTGAATAAATCCTGCGAATTTCTCCGTGAGTGGAGCAAGTTTGTGTTGCCCTCTTTCATGGAAATCCCTACAGGCGGTGAGAATTAGTATTCAAAAAGGAAGACTACAAAGGGCAGGGACATGGGAATGGAGCAGACACTTCCGGTTGCTGTACAGGCCCAAATGGGTCAAATGGCCTCCTACGTCAGACTAATTCTCTACAATAACTCCGAAGCCCATATTTATAAATCCTTTGATATCTGCACCATACTCGGCATCTAGCTGCCTCACGAGATCACCAGCTGGAAGCAGTTCGGTTCTTTTGGTCAGCTGTGGCTCAGTGGGTAGCACTCTCACCTCTGAGTCAGAAGGTTGTGGGTTCAAGTCCCACTCTAGGAACTCAAGCACATAAATCTAGGCTGACACTCCAATGCAGTGCTGAGGGAGTGCTGCACTGTCGGGAGGTGCAGCCTTCAGGTGGATGTAAAAGATCCCATGGCACGATTTCAAAGAGGAGCAGGGGAGTTCTCCCCGGTGTCCTGGACAATATTTATCCCACAATCGACATAACAAAAACAGATTATCTGGTCATTAACACATTGCTGTTTGTGGGAGTTTGCTTGTGTGCAAATTGGCTGCTGCGTTTCCCACATTACAAAAGTGACTACACTCCAAAAGTACTTCATTGGCTGTAAACTGATTGGAGACATCCGGTGGTCGTGAAAGGTGCAATATAAATGCAAGTCTTTCTTTCTCGGGCTGACTGTTGATGCTGCTCAATTTGTCTCATTTAGATTCTGGGATCAATTTAACTAATGGCAGCAGATCGTGCGTGCTGAGATGTGAAAAATATAAACAAGAGGGTTGGCTCATCAGACACATTTCCATGAGGGCAGTGACCTTTGGGGCTCAATTCACTTGCTTCCAATGCTCAGTCTGAAATAATGAATCAATTGCCTTCAAGACAGACTAAGGAGGCCTGTCTAGTTCCGATTGTGGGAGGTCAGAGCAAGTACTCAATGTGACTTCTGTAGGGTATTTGTTTGTCACTCTACTCTGATTCTTAGACCTCAGAACGTACAGTGGGAAAGGACAATACATGGCACAAAATTTAGGCTTAACCCAGGGTCAGTATTATTATGCAACAAAAACTGACTAAAACTACAGGACTCGACTGCTGAGAGAAATTGACTTTAGACATACAATCACCAGCCCTGGCTGCAGCTATTGTAGGTTCATGGTCATTGATTCCGTGAGCTGTTGGTCCTTCTTCTGGCCGCTCTCTGCAGTGCCTGTTCCTTTCGTGTCCTTCTATCTCTCTGTTTGACCTTCTTCCTTCGTTCTTCCGCCTGCTTCTGTTCCTTCCTGCTTCCTTTGTGCCTGCTTGTGTTTCTGTGTTCGTATATTTATATCCACAGTATGAATAAGTTTCCCGCTGGGCCGAGATCCGATTATCGATGTGGTGATTTGTTTAGCTGGCTGTGGTGATGAGTTTGAATGGCTACTAATTTGCACACGGAGTCGACAGTGCAAAGGATAACTCCTTATCTTGAATGCTCTGTTATCCAAAAATGTGCATTTTGTAAGGTCCTTTGTACTCCTGGTTTTCTTGCAGACTTGTAGTCTCTGGGATGTCAATGCCTTTGTCTGTATGCATAATCAAGTTTCGTCCGAGACCACAAAGATTGCTTTTAATGCATGATGAGTCACCCCTTGCCTCAGGCTGGCGCTTGTTCCCCTCCCAAGTAGTCCAAAGGATTTTACTTTAAAACAGTTTGTTTTACTTCAAAACAGTTTGTTTGTGGCCTTTTCCTGTGCCTTGTTCCAAGAAAAATAGGTGCATCTTGCCATTCACTTACCCAAGAAACAGAATTGTAAGTCCAACATATCCTGAATCTATGCAAAGGGATGTCAGGAGGCTCATGTACATGCTCTGTCTTTGCACAGATTTAAAGAAAGAACTTGCATTTATATAGCACCTTTCATGACCTGAAGAATCAGGTCGTCCCTAAGAGCTTTACAGCCAATGAGGTACTTATTTGAAGTGTAGTCACTTTTGTAATGTAGGAAACACGACAACCAATGTGTGCACTGCAAGCTCCCACAAACAGCAATGTGATAATTGCCATGTATTCAACTATCATTGTAACCCATGTATAAGCTGACCTAAGTTGTACACCTTGAGAACATTGACCACAAGGGGTGAATTTGTGGGAGACACTCCTAACCTGGACTTTCAGGTATAAAAGGGGAAGCTCCATCCACCTGCATCACTTGAGGTCTTGGTAATAAAGGTAACTGATCACAGAGTGACCTTCTCTCAAGTATGGGCCTCGTGTGCATTTATACTGTATATTAAGGACATATCATTGGCGATGAGAAATTGGGTTTTAAACCACGTGAGCATGGCCACTAGCAGCACAGAAGAGAGGTACTGTGTTGCTTGATGATTGGGATGACTTTATTGAGAGACTACAGCAAAGTTTTGTCACGAAGGAATGGTTGGGACAGGATTCGGCGGACAAACACAGGGCTCATCTCCTGACGGTTTGTGGATTCAGAACGTACTCCCTGATGAAGAGCCTTCTAGCGCCAGAGAAGCCGGCGGACAAGATGTTCGAAGAGCTCAGTAAGTTGATTGGGGAACACCTTAAACCGGCATGCACATGGCGAGACACCAGTTTTACACGCACCGGCGGCGAGAAGGGTAAAGTGTTCCAGACTTCGTGGCAGACCTCCGGCGACTGGCGAGCCTATGTAAGTTCCCAGATGCATGCAGAGCGGAGATG
The DNA here is from genome assembly GCF_044704955.1 of Pristiophorus japonicus. NCBI lineage: Eukaryota > Metazoa > Chordata > Chondrichthyes > Pristiophoridae > Pristiophorus > Pristiophorus japonicus. The sequence continues at coordinate 181,318,123 of NC_091989.1, forward strand.
CTGCGAGACTTTTTTATTGAGGACATCGGGCGTGCTGGGGTTTTCAGGAAACTGATTGAGACGAAAGACTTGACCTAGGAAGCAGCGGCTCAGGGGATGAAGAGACCAGAATGATGTATGACAAAAATCTTGGCTCAAATGCGGCAAACGACCAGGGAGTCAACATTGTTAATGCGGCACACAGTTCTCCAGGCAGACAGGGGCAATCGGACATGCCCCATCATGTAGTCGAACCCAAAGGGGGAATTCAACAGAGACAATGGCTAGCTGAATGGCGATTCATGCTATCGCAATGGACAATGCGGCCAGTAATGGGGCCATCAACACCTGTTAATGGTGCGCTTAAGGACAGTTACAGAGACAGTCAGAGACGATCGACTGGTAATGGACCTTTTGTTTCCAACAACGGGGCCTCCAGCTCATGCTGGAGGTGTGGAGGCAAACACCCAGCCAGAGCTTGCAGGTATCAGCAGTATACATGCAGAAACTGCAACGTCAGCGGTCACTTGGCGCATATGTGCAGGAAGTCTGCAGCCAGGTTAATATACGAGGAGGACGGGCCCGATGTAAGCCCTACGAGGCCAAATGAATATGGGGGAAATCACAGGAAGCTGAAGATCAGCGAGTTCATGTGGGGCACATATACAGTTCATATACCAAGACGCCAACGACAATTATGAAAGTGCTCCTCAATGGCATCCTAGGATTAATGGAGCTAGACATGGGGGCCAGCCAGTCCCTGATGAGTATCAAACAGTTCGATAGGTTGTGGGTGTCCAAAGCCAGAAGGCCAAATTATTGCTGATTGACACACAGCTACAGACATATACAAAGGAGATCATTCCGGTGCTAGGCTGCGCCACGGTAGTCGTGACCCACAAAGATTTGGAGAACAGGTTGCCACTCTGGATTGTCCCGGGGGACAGTCCCGCACTACTGGGGAGCAGTTGGCTTGCTGTCATGAACTGGAAATGGGGGATGTCAATGCAATTTCTTCTGTGGAGCGAGTATCATGCTCACAGGTCCTGGACAAATTTAATTCATTATTTCAACCTGGCATCGGCACTTTCATGGGAGCCAAGGTAGCGATTCACATAACCTCGGACGCCAGGCCAGTACACCACAAGGCCAGAGCGGTGCCGTATGTGATGCGTGAAATAATAGAATGCGAATTGGACCGCCTGCTGAGGGAAGGCATCATCTCGCCAGTCGAATTCAGTGACTGGGCGAGCCCGATTGTGCCGGTGCTCAAGGCAGATGGGTCGGTCAGGGTAAGTGGCGATTACAAGGCCACCATCAATCGGGTGTCACTCCAAGAACAGTACCCGCTACCGAGAGCAGAGGACCTCTTTGCGACGCTATCCGGTGGCAAACTTTTTTCAAAATTGGACCTGACCTCAGCTTACATGACCCAGGAGCTGGCGAGTGAGTCGAAGAAGCTGACCACCATCATGGCACCCAGGGGGTTGTTTGAGTACAACAGTTCGGGATTCGTTCGGCTGCTGCGATCTTTCAGCAAAATATGGAAAGCCTCCTCAAGTCGATTCCAAGGACGGTGGTTTTCAAGATGACATCCTGATCACGGGTCGCGATACTGAAGAACACCTCCACAACCTGGAGGAGGTGCTACAAGACTGGACCGGGTAGGGCTGCGACTGAAAAAGGCGAAGTGCATCTTCTTAACTCCAGAGGTAAAATTCCTGGGGAGGTGTGTAGCAGTAGACGGGATCAGACCTACTGCGTCCAAAACATAAGCAATCCAGAGAGCACCCAGACCCCGTAACACGATGGAGCTGCGTTCGTTCTTGGGGCTCCTGAACTATTTTGGTAACTTTCTTTCCAAATTGAGCACGCTGTTAGAGCCGCTACACGTGCTCCTACGCAAAGGTCGCGATTGGGTCTGGGGGGACAGCCAGGAAAGGGCTTTTGATCGAGCACGCAATTTGTTATGTTCCAACAATCTGTTAACGTTATATGACCAGTGTAAGAAACTTGTTTTAACGTGCGATGCGTCGTCCTATGGGGTCGGGTGTGTGTTGCAGCATGTGAATGCCAATGGTCAGTTACAGCTGATAGCTTATGCCTCCAGAAGTCTGTCCCAGGCAGAAAGGGGCTACGGGATGGTAGAAAAGGAAGCGCTAGAATGTGTATATGCAGTAAAAAAAATGCACCAGTACCTGTTTGGCAGGAAATTTGAGCTGGAGACAGATCACAAACCCCTAACGTCCCTTTTGGCTGATAACAAGGCCATAAATGCGAATGCGTTGGCCCGCATACAGAGGTGGGCACTCATGTTAGTCGCCTATGACTACACAATTCGGCACAGACCAGGCACTGAAAACTGCGCCGATGCAATCAGCAGGCTCCCACTAGCCACCACTGAGCGGTCAACTGAGCATGATGCTGAGATGGTCATGACTGTTGAAGGTCTCGAAAGCGAAGGCTCACCTGTGACAGCCCATCAGGTTAAAGTCTGTACAAATAAAGACCCGCTAATGTCTTTAGTTAAGAAATGTGTCCTGAATGGGTACTGGGCAGCCACGTATGGGGCATGCCCTGAGGAATTTAAACCATTTCATAGGCACAAGGATGAACTCTCGATTCAGGCCGATTGCCTACTGTGGGGAAACCGAGTAGTCATGCCCCAGATGGGCAGAGAGGTGTTTATCAGAGAACTTCACAATGAGCACCCGGGCATTGTCACGATGAAGGCAATTGCCAGGTCACACGTTTGGTGGCCAGGGATAGATGCAGACCTGGAATTTTGTGTTTGCAGGTGCAACACATCTGCCCAGCTGGGCAATGTGCCCAGGGAAGCCTCCCTTAGCCCCTGGCCATGGCCTGCCAAGCCATGGTCACGCATCCATGTGGACTATGCAGGTCTTTTCATGGGAAAAATGTTTTTGATTGTAGTAGACGCCTACTCCAAATGGATTGAGTGTGCCATTTTAAATTCAAGCACATCCTCTGCCACGGTAGAAAGTCTACGGGCAATGTTAGCTGCCCATGGTCTATGGGATGTCTTGGTCAGCGACAATGGCTCGTGCTTCACAAGCACTGAATTCCAGGGCTTCATGGCAGGCAATGGAATCAACCATATCAGAATGGCACCGTTCAAGCCGGCCTCAACCGGCCAGGCGGAACGAGCAGTGCAGATAATCAAACAGGGGATGCTCAGAATCCAAGGGGGTGCCCTACAAAGACGCTTATCATGCCTCCTGTTGGCTAATAGATCCCGACCACACTCACACTCACAGGGGTTCCACCCGCAGAACTGCGAATGAAAAGGACGCTCAAAACCCGGTTAGCCCTTATACACCCCACTATGAAAGAAATTGTTGAGAGCAGGCGTCAGTCACAATGTGACTACCACAGCAGGAATCCGAGGGCGCGATGTATTGCTGTCAATGAGCCTGTTTTTGTCCCAAATGACGCTGCAGGGCCCAAATAGCTTACAGGCACTGTGATTGCCAAAGAGGGGAATAGAGTTTTGGTAGTTAAACTTACCAATGGACAAATCTGCCGCAAACACGTGGATCAAACTAAAAGGAGGTTCAGCAACCACATAGAAGAAGCAGAGGAAGAACACGGTGTAGAGCAGGAATGGGGCACTGAAGCTGCATGTTCAGCCATGAACTCGGTGCAGGCTCGAGGGGCCGAATGGCCTACTCCTGCACCTATTTTCTATGTTTCTATGTTTCTAGAGTTTACTCCACCATAGGTGACCGAACACCAGAACCAAGTGAAGGAGAGCCCAGTCACTGTGGGCAGTCTGGACAGGCCTGAGGCACCACAAACAGCAGACACTCAGGCCAGCGCCCAACAACCGGAGCCCCAACTCAGGCGCTCTACAAAGGAGCGTAAACCACCAGAGAGACTTAACCTGTGATCCCAATAAGACTTTGTGGGGGGAGGTGATGTCATGTATTCAACTATCATTGTAACCCATGTATGAGCTGACCTAAGTTGTACACCTTGAGAACATTGACCACAAGGGGTGAACTTGTGGGAGACACTCAGGTATAAAAGGGGACGCTCCACCCACCTTCATCACTTGAGGTCTTGGTAATAAAGGTAACTGGTCACAGAGTGACCTTCTCTCAAGTATGGGCCTCGTGTGCATTTATACTGTATAGTAAGGACATATCAACCATGACCAGGTGATCTGTTTTTAGGTGTTGGTTGAGGGAGAAATATTGGCCAGATCCCTGCTCTTCTTTGAAGTAGTGCCTTGGGGTATTTTAAGTCCACCTGAGAGGGCAGATGTTCACTTGGTCCTAGAACTCCCTACCAAGCACCATTGTGCGAGTACCATCAGCACAGCGACTGAAGCGGTTCAAGTTGATGGCCCACTATCCATTTCTCAAGCCATCCATGGACACTACATCCGAGCAAAATCACGCCCGATATGATAGGTTGTAAAGACAACTAATCTTACTCATGGCATATCTATAAATACAGCAGATGATGTGTATGTGACTGATAGTATTTAACAGATGATTTTGTGCTAATGTTAGTGAGAGGATGTATAGTGAAAGGGCCTGAGGAAAACACTGCCTTCCTCAAATCCCAAGTTGGGAAATAAATTGAAACTGAACAGATCTATGTCCACAGTAATTTATTTCAGAGACTTTGGGGGAGAAATTGGCCTGGTTTGCGCCTCCTGTTAGCACCTGCAGGGGGCGGTAACAGGGCGCGAAAGGTTACTGACCGGGTGCGCCGAATTCACCGACGCCGTGGTGGTTTTTGTGCTGGCGCTAACACTTACCGTCTCGTTCTCTTGCGCCTCATAGGTTGTAACATCATCTGGTGCGCAGCGCCACGTTACCGCCCCAGATGCAATATTTGTTACTGGCCCCTGCAGCGTCGCTGAGCGTTAACAACGTCAACTGCAGGAGGCGTTGTCACCTCGGCTGGCCGCTTGGGGAGCAATATTTAAAGGCAGTGGCGGTCAGGTAGGGCAACATTTATTTAGTTCCCCAATCCTGGTGCCCCTGATTTCCTTAGCCCGCGTGTTTGCTCAGCCCTGCCCTCTCTTAGAGTGCTTGAGTCTGGTGTGCACGCAGCACAGGTGTCGGTGCCCAACACAGACAACATGAAGATTCAGTCACTCCAGCATTGGCTCTTCTCTATCAGGGAGGGAAGGAACCTGTACAGACGGCAACATTGCACTGAACATTACTCAGAGCTCTGCCGATACCGCCCCCTCTCACTCCCTTTAGCACTCTAAGGGAAGTGGGGGAGTTTGATGCAGCGCTGCACCTCCCTCTTGGAGCGCTAAAGCAAAAGTTTACGTCAGCTGCAAATCCGTTTCGCCCGGCGATACTTTTCCGCACCCTAAAAAGTTATCGCCCCAAACGGGGCGCTATGCAATTTCTAGCCCTTTTTGCATTTAACTTGCTGACTGGGCAGCAAAACCCTCTGCGAAGTCAAACCTTAATCTTTCTATTTGACAGGCTGACAAGGCGTTCTCGTCGTGCTAAAGACCAATGTCCTCTAGCAAACGTTCCACCTACGTGTCCTTAAATGTCACTACTTCAAGGACCTCGCTCTTCAAGTGTGGAGTCTGGAGACATATATGCCTTCACCTTAATCAGGAGAGATGTGATGGAAGGAAAATCGTATGTTCAGGGACTCCTGCTCTGTAGGGAAATCAGAATTATGTGCTGGAGGTAAAGGCCGTTTAGAGAACTCACTGAAATCCTTTGACACTTCCCGTCGCTTTAATTATCGTCTTTGATCGACTACAGTGGAAGGAAGCAGGTTACCTCAAACATCAAAGCCACCAACATATCTCTGCTTAAAGGGTTAGGATGAATGTATCCTGAAGGGCGAGCAGATGCCCGAGCACCTCAGACGGACATGCTGGAATGCCTGTGGTGGATGCCACTTTGAAATGAAAAAAAAGAATACATCAGCGCCTCAAAGATAAAGGCTAACTAAAGTGGCGATCTCTATATCCTATCGGAAGACGGCAGGGGAAACGTCAACCAGGGCTCCCCGATTTTTGACCGCATCATCCGGTAAACCCCCCCCCCCCGCGGAAAAGTGTGCGTGTCTGGCTGGTCTCTGATTTTTTTAATTGTTGGATAGGGTGTAGCTGTGACACCTTTCACAGTCGAGCAGTCTGCCAGTACTTCGGTGACACCAGAAAGATGGCCACCTCAGGTGAGGTACCAGCACCTGTGGCAGCACCTGTAGAATGTGTACCCCGACAATGTGCCAGGACCTGATTGCCTTAAGCTGGGCTGCAATTTTTGGTGGAATTGTTTTGGAGATCCAGTCTGTTTAGGAGTCCGGCCTGTCCACCGATTGTTCATCTTGAGTCTGCCTCCAACCATTCGCCCCCACACTCGCAATCCCCTGCCCCTGATATGTAAGATGCTCAGACTAAATAAATAAGTTTTCCTGATTTTCCAAGTGGTTCAGCCCTGGCTGAGTGAGTTGCGCCCTCGCCTCCGAGTCACAGGCTTCTGGATTGAAATCTCACTCCAGAGACTTCAGCACAAAAAATCTAGGCTGACACTCCAGTGCAGTGCTGAGGGAGCCCTGCACTGGCGGAGGTGCCATCTTTCAGATGAGACGTGAAACCGAGGCCCCGTCTGCCCTCTCAGCTGGTGGTAAAAGATCCCATGGCACTATTTCGAAGCAGAGCAGGGGAGTTATCCCCGGTGTCCTGGCAAATATTTATCCCTCAATCAACATCACCAAACAGCATATTTGGTCATTTATCACATTGCTGTTTGTGGGAGCTTGCTGTGTGCAAATTGGCTGCTGTGTTTCCCACATTACAACAGTGACTACACTCCAAAAGGTATTGGCTGCAAATCGCTTTGGCATGTCCTGAGGTCGTGAAAGGCGCTATAGAAATGCAAGTCTGTCTTTCAAGTTGATCTTGCAGCATACCAAATTGAGTATCGCTCTCCGAAGGATGTTAATCTACTGGCCGAGACTGTGTGGAGCAGGCAGATGTAATCAATTTATATCATCTTTTCGTAGTGAGGTGGGGAAACTCTAATCAAATAATCCGGCATATCCTGTTCCCATTTAATTAGCTCTGACTCAATTACTGCCTTTATCGTGTTATTGTTCTAATGAAAGATTCATAGAAACTATGCTCAAAAAAAGTTAAGCTACAAATTAGGTTTCAGAGCTCTGTAAAAGGATAAAGTTTTACAGAGTTTAAATAAATTAAAGAAACAATAAAAGAAATCCATATGAAAAGTGCTAAACTGATTTTCTACCTGCGCAATAAAAAAACTAAAGTGCCTTTCGGACCAAAACGTCCCCTAGCACTTTGCACGATGGAAGACCCATATTGAAATGTTTTGCACAGGCAAGCCTGGCTGTCATCTTATAGCAGCAACGAGAGGGATGATTAGTTAATCTGTTTTTGGTGGTGTCGGGAGCCGGTAACCTCTGACTGCCGGCAGTGCCTGCCAGGACATAAGAACATAAGAAGTAGGAGCAGGAGTAGGCCATTTGACCCCTTGAGCCTGCTCCGCCATTCAATAAGATCATGGCTGATCTGATCTTGGCCTCAATTACACTCCCCATAACCTTTTGACTGCCTTATCTTTCAAAAAGTCTGTCTATCTCCAACTTAAATATATTCAATGACCTAGTCTCCACAGCTCTCTGGGGCAGAGAATTCCAAAGACTCACGACCCTCCGAGAACAAATTCCTCCTCACTTCTGAAATAAATGGGAAACCTCTTATTCTGAAACTATGCCCCCTAGTTTTAGTTTCCTCCACGAGGGGAAACATCTTCTCTGCATCTACCCTGTCAAGCTCCCTCAGAATATTATACGTTTCAATACGATTACCTCTCATTATTCTAAAATCCCATGACTTTAGGCCCAACCTGCTCAACTTTTATACATAAGACAACCTCTCCATCTCAGGAATCAACCTCACGAACCTTCTCTGAACAGCCTCCAATGCAAGTATATCCCTCCTTAAATAAGGAACCCAAAACTGTATGCAGTACTCTAGGTGTGGCCTCACCAATACCCTGTACAGATGTAGCAGGACTTCCCTTCTTTTATACTCCATCCCCCTTGCAATAAAGGCCAACATTCCATTTGCCTTCCTAATGACTTGCTGTACTAACTTTTTTGTGTTTCATGCACAAGGACCCCCAGGTCCCTCTGTACCTCAGCATTGTGTAATCTCTCCCCACTTAAATAATAATTTGCCTTTTTATTTTTCCTACCAAAGTGGATAATCTCACATTTTCCCAAATTTTACTCCATCTGCCAAATGTTTGCCCACTCACTTAGCCTATCTATATCCCTTTGTAGATTCTTTGCATCCTCCTCACCACTTGCTTTCCCACAGAAACCGGCGGGAGGCCCCTTCAAAATGATAATCAGGGGCCTGACCCATGTCATGGGTGTAATGTATGTACCTGTGAGAATGCTCACAAGTTTGTAGAGATGTTGATTTGTGAGTGGCTTAGCCAGTCACGTGTTTATCACAAGACTCAATAAAACCCCAGCCAGTTGGGTTCAGGTGGTTGTGAGCCTGGTGGATGAACTGGTAATGTGTCGTGTGACTGTTAAACCTTTGCTAATAAACCAACTAGTTCTTAAGGACAATGGGTTGCTATGAATTCTGAAGCAAAGAACCGTTGAAGCAGAAACATTACAGTGGGTTCAAGTCCCACTCCAGGGACCTAAGTGCATAACCTATGCTGACACTGTCAGTGCAGCGAGGGACTACAGCACTGTCGGAGGTGCAATCCTTTCAAACGAGATGTTAAACCGAGGTTCCGTCTGCCTTCTCCAGTGGGCATAAAAAATTCCATGGTACTATTGTGCAGAAAAACTGGGGTTTCTCTCCAGTATCCGTCCAATATTTATCCCTCCACCAACTTCACTAAAAGGCAGATTACCTGGTCATTATCACATTGCTATTTGTGGGAGCTTGCTGTGCGCAAATTGGCTGCTGCTTTTCCTACATTTCAACAGCGACTGCACTTCAAAACTTCTTCATTGGCTGTAAAGCGTAGTGGGACGTCCTGAGGTTGTGAAAGATGCTATATAAATGCAAGTTCTTTTTTTTCTCTCGTGGCTGTTGGGTAGCAGAACAGAAGGATGTCCCCGGCCTTGAGCAGGAATGCTCCATAAGCTGCTGCAGTGCAGGAACTGACATTTCACGAGAATGTCTCCAACCCATTATGGAACTTTCCCAAAATATCTTGGCCTTGTTAGTTCTCTCCCCTTCTATAAAAGGCCTTCCAAAACCTATCTCTCTGATTGTGTCTTTATTTAACTCACTATTTCGAAGAAGAGCAGGGGAGATCTCACCGGTGTCCTGGGCCAATATTTATCACTCAAACAACATCACTAAAACATATTATCTGGTTATTATCTCATTGCAGTTTGAGGGAGCTTGCTGAGCGCAAAATTGGTGGCTGTGTTTCCTACATTACAACAGTGACTACACTCAAAAGTGTTTCATTTGCCTGAGGTTGTGAAATGTGCTATTGAAATGCAAAATTCTTTCTTTCTTTCTTTCTTTCTTTCTTTCTTTCTTTCTTTCTTTCTTTCTTTCTTTCTTTTTTTCTTTCCTTCCTTTCTACCTTTCTTCCTTCCTTCCCTCCTTCTTTCCTTCTCTCAACTGCTCCCAATTCTGCTTACAATTTTTCTCTTCCCCTCTTGTAAGGAGTTCTAAAATATTCTTCTATGCAAGGCTCTCTTGAACAATACAAGTTTTTTAAACTTCTGAAACAGTTTGCTTCTGTCTTTATTCTGAGTTTTGGCTGCAGCTTCTGTTGTAGCTGGGCATCCTGCGTGGCATATGCCAACCATCCTCAATAAGTTGTGGCATCTCCACCAGGGTGGGTAAGCTTTCACAACAAAGTAGAGCACTCACAGCGATGCTTCACCATAACACAAGTGTATCACCAACAAACCATCCATTGAATCCGAATGCTGTCTACCTCTGAATAATGGTAGTGCTAGACCATGGGAATGTCTCATTAACAGGAGGTAGAAACCACAAATGCTTGTATTCTCCCTGGTTCTGCTACCATTGGTCTGGCCAGTGACCACTCCTACCCTCACATAGAATCATAGAAATTTACAGCATGGAAGGAGGCCATTCGGCCCATCGTTTCTCTGCCGGCCGACAAAGAGCTACCCAGCTTAATCCTACTTTCCAGCTCTTGGTCCGGAACCCTGTAAGTTACGGCACTTGAAGTACACATCCAGGTACTTTTTAAATGCAGTGAGGGTTTCAGCCTCTACCACCCTTTCAGGCAGTGATTTCCAGACCCCCATCACCCTCTGGGTGAAAGAAATTCCCCTCAAATCCCCTCTAAACCTCCCCCCAATTACTTTAAACTCCTTACTAATTACTTTATATGCCAAGGGATCTCCTTCAAAAGTACAGTGGCTGTAAAACGTTTTTGGATGTCCTCAGGTCAGGAAAAGTTACATAAATATGAGTTTTTTCTTTGTTCTTTGATGCTGTAAATAGTTGGAAATGGCTCACGTCTAAATCTAGAACTAGGGGCATAGTTTCAGAATAAGGGATCGCCCAATTAAAACGGAGATGAGGAGGAATTTCTTCTCTCAGATGGTCATGAATCTTTAAAATTTTCTGCCGCAGAGAGCTGTGGAGGCTGGGTTATTGAATATATTTAAGGTGGAGATAGATTTGAACAATAAGGGAGTCAAGGATTATGGGGAGCGGGCAGGGAAGTGGAATTGAGGCCAAGGTCAGATCAGCCATGATCTTATTAAATGGCGGAGCAGGCTCGAGGGGCCAAATGGCTGACTCCTGCTCCTATTTCTTATGTTCTTATGTTCCTCTATCGCACTGATGTCTGTAAGAGCCAAAACTGTTATGTACGTAAATATTATAACTGTGTAAGACTTGCCACCAGAGGGCGCACCTGTTGGAGGCCCAATGGTCACCTACACACCTCATGCAAGCGAGTATAAAAGGTTGTCTGCCATGCTGCTTTGGCACTCTGGAGTTTTATTAAAGAAACTAAGGTCACATCAGTTTAAGCTTACAGTACTCAGTCTTATGGAGTTATTCTAAACATATCAAAAACCATTTGCCAACAATTGCCGTTAGCTCCTTCCTGTTCAAGTACAAGACTGTAACTCAGAGAAGGCAGTGTGAAAGCAGGCCAGCGACCAAGAACATGCATACCCCTCAATGCACGTCTGGAAGAACATATGCTGCCGTCAACTCATCGCTGAGCAGTATCTCAGTGGGGCCTGCAACACCACATTCCCACTCAGATGCCCGACCTCTTGGAGCAGAGTTTCACACAGGAAGGCATTAGTCGTCATCGAGGACTGTAGCCTGACACTTACATTGCCTCTCTGACTCTGCAAGGATGTTGAGTTAAGGCCAATTAGTTCTCGGTTCGAGGCAGGCTTTCTTAGTCTTTGCCGTGGAATTATTCTCCAGGAACTGGGTCAAGGCTCCTAGGACTCATTCCGTCTGTGACCTTTCATCGTCAGAAGGGAAGAGATCTGTATTCTCGCCATCTTGCCTGTGTGTTCACATTGGCGCCCCAGAGATAGGATCTCTGCTTTTAATTATAATAATGATACGCGAAACTTGTCTGAGCAAGACTGAATGGAGATCGGGCAACAAGGGGATGCAGAAGGGCAGGCAAACATTACCACAAAAGCAAAATACTGCGGATGCTGGAATCGGAATTAAAAACAGAAACGCTCAGCAGGTCAGGCAGCATTTGTGGAGAGAGAAACAGAGTTAACGTTTCAGGTCGATGACCCTTCATCAGAACTGGAAAAAGTTAGAGATGTATCGGGTTTTAAGCAAGCACAGGGACAGGGAAAGCCGCGAGGGCCGGAAAGAACAAAATGAAGGTCTGTGGAAGGCAGAAGAGAAGACGAATATTACTTCTGGGTTTGCACTGCACTCTACAGAATATAGAGTTAGTGATACAAATAGTGGACCTTCCATGTTGCCAGTGATTTTATTTAAATTTTCCTTGAAAGGGTGGTAGAGGCAGAAACCCTCACCACATTTGGATGTGCACTTGAAGTGTCGTTACCTACAAGGCTACGGACCTAGAGCTGGAAAGTGGGATTAGGCTGGATAGCTCTTTGTCGGCCGGCACGGGCACGATGGGCCGAAATGGCCTCCTTCCATGCTGTAAATTTCTATGCTGAGTAGATTTTTCCAGTAACAAAGTGACAATATGGTGAGCACAATCCAGTGACTCTGTCAGATGGCGGCACGTATTCTGTTTTGTTGGGTTATTTGAGGTGGAAAATGGAGAGTGAGTACAAAAAAAAATTCCTTTTATATTGGAAAGAGTTTCACTCATAAACCAGAAATGGAAAACAACGCAACTCACACAGCAATAATCCACTGCAGTACACAGCAATTGTAAACAAAATGACTGATTGCTTCATAGGAGCCTATTCGGTGATGACACAGCCTAGGGTAAATTCATTGATCCCACAGTCTCAGTGGGGAGGGAGCCTCACAAGGAACACACGAGAGCCAATTTTCTGACTCATGCTCTCTTTGAGAACACCCCTTTCTCCCCTCCCCCGTCGCAGTGGGAGTGTAGGGTCAGTAAATTGTGTTCAAAGGCCAAAGATTTATATTATTATTAGCTGGAGAAGCAAGGAATTCCTTTTTGCTTTAAGATTGTGCGTTCAAGTCACAAACCAGGGCCTTGAGCACAAAAAAAATCTAGGCTGACACTCCAGTGCAGTGCTGAGGGAGTGCTGCACTATCGGAGGTGCCGTCTTTCAGATGAGATATTAAACCGAGGCCCTGTCTGGACGTAAAATATCCCATGGCACTATTTTAAAGAAGAGCAGGGGAGTTATTCCCGGTGTCTGGGGCAAATATTTATCCTTCAATCAACATAACAAAAAACAGTTTATCTGGTCATTATCATGTTGCTGTTTGTGGGAGCTTGCTGTGTGCAAATTGGCTGCCGCGTTTCCCACATTACAACAGTGACTGCACTCCAAAAGTACCTCATTGGCTGTAAAATGCTTTGAGATGTCCGGTGGCCGTGAAAGGTGCTATATCAATGTAAGTCTTTCTTCCCTTTTCATTCACAGGATGTGGCCATCACTGGCAAGGCCAGCATGTATTGCCCATCCCTAATTGTCCTTAACTGAGTGTATCGCTAGGCCAGTTCTGAGGGCAGTTAAGAGTCAACCACAATGCTGTGGCTCTGGAGTCACATATAGGCCAGAACGAGTAAGGACAGCGGATTTCCTTCCCTGAAGGACATTAGTGAACCAGATTTGTTTTACAACAATTTGGCAGTTTCATGGTCACCATTAAAGATACTAGCTTTTTATTCCAAATTTATTTATTAACTGAATTTAAATTTCCCGTTTGCCATGGTGGGATTTGAACCCAATGTCCCCTGATCATTTGTCCAGGCCTTTGGATTACTAGTCCAGTAACATAACTATTATGCGACAATTAATGTTAATTGAGGAACAATGTGAAAGTAAAATAACCGCAGCAAAATGACCGGCTGTTGGCATTTGGCATGAATAGTGGACGATGAAATATGTAGGACATGCTATTTGAAGGTTCTGTTGCTGTAATTAATGCTGGATACTTCACCATTGTGACAGTGGCACTATCACTCACAGCTGGTTAGCCTGTGAGAAATTTCGGAACTTATTTTGGTGTCAGTCTTGGCTGTGTGGGTAAGGCTCTCGACTCTTCATCAGGATGACGTAATTTCAAGGCTTTCTCCAGAGACTTGGGCACGTAATCCATGCTAACACTCCATGCGGGAGTGCTGCACTGTCAGACGTGACGCCTTTTGGATGAGAGGCTAAACCGAGACCCCATCTGCCCTTTCGGGTAGGAGTAAAAGATCCCAGCCGAGATTTTTGTGCTCAAGTCTCTGGAGTGGGACGTCAACCCACACAACCTTTTGACTTAGAGGTGAGAGTGCTACCAACTGAGCCACGGCTGACACTGACAGTGGAGCAGTCCATGCCCACATGCAGCACGACCTGGACAACATTTAGACTGGGGGTGATAGGTGGTTAGTAACATTTGCGCCACACAATAGCCAGGCAATGACCATCTCCAACAAGAGAGATTCTAGCCACCTTCCATTGACATTCAACGGGATTATCATCGCTGAATCCCTCACCATAAACACAGTGGCTACAAGAGAAGGTTAGAGGCCAGATATTCTTTGGCGAGTGTCTCACCTCCTGACTCCCCAAAGCCTTTCCACCATCTACAAGGCACAAGTCAGGAGTGTGATGGAACACTCTGCACTTGCCTGGATGAGTGCAGCTCCAACAACACTCAAGAAGCTCAACACCATCCAGGACAAAGCAGCCCGCTTGATTTGCACCCAATCCACCAACTAAACATTCACCCCCTCCACCACCGGCACACAGTGGCTGCAGTGTGTACCATCTACAAGATGCACTGCAGCAACTCTCCAAGGCTTCTTTGGCAGCACCTCCCAAACCCGCGACCTCTACCACCACAAGGGCAGCAAGCGCATGGGAACACCACCACCTCCAAGTTTCCCTCCAAGTCACACACCATCCTGGTTTGGAAATATATCGCCGTTCCTTCATCGTCGTTGAGTCAAATTCCTGGAACTCCCTCCCTAACAGCCCTGTGGAAGCACCTTCAACACACGGGACTGCAGCAGTTCAAGAAGGCGGCTCACTACCACCTTCTTGAGGGCAAGTAGCGAAGGACAATAAATGCCGGCCTTGCCAGCGACGCCCATATGCTGTGAATACATTTTTAAAAGTTTGCCACATTTGAAAAATGCAGGTGTGTTTTGACCTGAGGAGAGTCATGACTGAAAATTTCACAGCCTGGAGCTTCCACAACCATGACAGTGCTGGGAATATCTTCACTGGGATGAGGTTGCATCAGCCGTGGAATTGAATCACTACCTTAAGAGACATTACCATGGTCTCGCACCATCATCATCATAGGCAGTCCCTCGGAATTGAGGAAGACTTGTTTCCACTCTTAAAATGAGTCCTTAGGTGGCTGAACAGTTCAATATGAGAACCATAGTCCCTGTCACAGGTGGGACAGATAGTCATTGAGGGAAGGGGTGGGTGGGACAGGTTTGCCGCACGCTCTTTCCGCTGCCTGCGCTTGGTTTCTGCATGCTCTCGGCGATGAGACTCGAGGTGCTCAGTGCCCTCCCGGATGCACTTCCTCCACTTAGGGCGGTCTTTGGCCAGGGTCTCCCAGGTATCGGTGGGGATGTTGCATTTTATGAGGGAAGCTTTGAGGGTGTCCTTGCAACGTTTCCTCTGCCCACCTTTGGCTCGCTTACTGTGAAGGAGTTCTGAGTAGAGCGCTTGCTTTGTGAGTCTCGTGTCTAGCACCACCATTGTTCAGAGATGAGGAAATGGGGGGAACGTTTGGGAAGAGTGCTGAGACTGCACCAGGAACACAATGACGAGTATAGATTGTTCAACAGAGAGTAACCATCCATGTTACAATTCAAAGATAACACGTACAATATAATCTGCTGAGTTTCCATCGCCAATCTGCAAATACAGCATAGAGCAGATGGTGTGGACTGGATTGTAATTTGTAGAATTAATGTTGATGTCAAATTCTTGCTCTTTGCCCTGCATTCTTGCCACAGACAATGAGCTTGAAGAGAAAGTATGTTCGTTTGAATTGCTACCTAATCTTAAATGCTGCGCAGCAAGTAAGCTGTGTACTTACTGCTGTCTTCCTTTGTCTCTGCGATTTAAAACTAGTCCGTGTCGAAAACATCCTGGAAGTTAACCTTTGATTTGTTGTAATCTTCTATTTTGTTCTGCATGAAATTTCTCTTCAGTAATCTTATCTCTATGGGTAAAGTACAATGGTTGTGGACTTGTAGAATGTGTCTCAGCACTACAGCAATTTTCTGCCCTTCCTTGTGCTCATGTGTGTGGAATTACGGTTCTACAAGTGCCAATCATCATTAGGTGCGTCCTCCACATGTCCATTCTTCAGAGACAGAGTGGTACAACCCTATTCGACCACCGAGGGGAGAATGTATCGCAGCTGATCCACAATCCTATCCACACTCAACAACCACACACATGGAATGCTGAAATAATACAATGCAGGAGGTGCTATTCGGCCCATTGTATGTGGGCAGGGATTGATAGATAGATATCAGGATCGGAAATTCAGGCTGATTTTTTTTTAACTCCCTAGCCTGGGGTGCTGAGGCTAATTGTTAGTAAAGAAAGAACTTGCATTTATATAGCGCCTTTCATAACCTCAGGGCATCTCAAAGCACTTTACAGCCAATGAAGTACTTTTTGAAATGTAGTCACTTTTGCAATGTCGGAAAGGCGGCAGCCAAGTTGCGCACAGCACGCTCCCAGAAACAGCAATGTGATTCTGATAATCTGTGTTTTAGTGATGTTGGTTGAAGAACTTCTCTGCCCTTCAAAATAGTACCAAGGGGTCTTTTACATTCAACTGAGACTGCAAATGGGACCTCGGTTTAACGCCTCATCCGTGAGATGGCACCTCCGACAGCGCAGCTCGCCCTCAGTACTATATTGAAGTGTCAATTTAGATTTTCGTGCTGAAGTCTCTAGAGTCGGACATGAGCTCACAACATCAGGATTCGGAGGAGAGAGTGCTGCCCACTGAGCAAGGCTAACAGTAGACTGGAGGTCAAAGTGGATAGGCACGGAAATCTAATAACTCAGTTCCTTAATGACATACATCCATCATTTTCCACTTCAAGGAAATTACTTTAATTGTAACAAATCACTTCCTGTAAAAATATAATCTACCAGGATCATGCAGAAACTCATGGGGTAAAGAACACTTCTTATCCAAACGTACTCTTGGAAGAAAGTAAAACCTTTCATTATTGTTGGATTTTTCTTTTATTTGAGTTCCAGAATGGTGCACTGGTCCTCACAGAGCAGGTATGATTTCATAGGCTGCCAGTAAATACGATCTAATGCAAATAAAGGCTGCCTTAGGCCCGTGAAAACTCCTTGGGTGCAACCGTGAATCTTTTACTGTAGCTCATCGCAAATAGTAATGTTTAATTTTCCTGAGACTACAAGCATTACATGGCTAATTAAATACAGCTCAGTGAGGCTCCTGTCCAGGGACAGATAAGCATCTCTCATGATGAATCGTTGCACAAACCAAAATATAGTCAAGATTATTGAAGTACTTGCAACTCCCCATTTTACAGTGGCGTAGATGATTAAATCTTATCTGTTTTTAATACTGCTGTCACAACTATCGGTAGATCAGCTCAGTATAATCATTGGCATTAATGCAGAGCACGTATCTGGAACAAAAGCAGAGAATGCTGCTAATGGTCAAGGGGTCAGGCAGCGTCTGGGGAGAGAGACACAGAGTTATGTTTCAGGTCAGTGACCTTTCGTCAGGACTGGAAAAGTTAGAGGTATAAGAGATTTTAAGCAAGTGCAGTGGCAGGGGAGGCCTGGGGGGGCGGAGGCCGGGCAGGGGGGAATGACAGAACAAAAGAGAAGGCATATGATAGGGTGGAAGGCTGGAGAGATTAAATGACCAAAGGGATGATGGCGTAAGGCGAAAGGAGATGGTAATGGGACAAGTGTAGAATCAAAAGATGGGTCTAGAATAGGTGTAAATGGGAATAGCAGAATCATCAAAAGCTGCCGTCCGAAAAAATGGGGGCAGAGGTTATGATCTGAAATTGTTGAACTCGATGTTGAGTCTGGAAGGCTGCAAAGTGCATAATAGAAAGACGAGGCGCGGTTCTTCGAGCTTGCGTTGAGTTTCATTGGAACAGCGTAAGAGGCCGAGGATGGAGAGATCAGAGTGGGAGTGGAGCGCAAAATTAAAGTGACAGGCGATCGGAAGCTCAGGGTCACACTTGCGGACTGAATAGAAGTGTTCCTGAATGACATTTGATGAATTTTCCTCCAGGATACTTTTTAATATCTTAACCTGCCTCGGGGTGAACGGGTGAAAGCAAGGCTGAATGCGGCAGTTCTGGCCAGGAGTGTGCCAGGTTCGATCCTTGGTCGGTGCTGAGTCAGCTGATCCTAGCAAGGACAGTGAGTCATCTGGGAATCCCATTCTTCATCTCCTAATGGAACGTGTTATATGTGTGGACATCCTGGGAGGATAGGATTGGTTGAGTACGATGCTTGTTGCTAATGATAAATTAGCCTTCTAAACTCCAATCTGTACTCATTCATCAAGAGAAACGACATGGGCTTAAACAAGCCACCCACCCTAGATCCCCCAACCCCTTCTCTAGCCCTGAACTTCTTTTTGTTCTGGTTACTCTCCCACCATGCCCCCACTGAGCTCATCTTGTTCTTGAGGTCTACTTCCACAATCCCCAATTCCTATTAAGTTGCAGAGCACCCAATTTATGTTCCTAGTTTCAATGCAAGCTGGCATTGAAAATGGTTCTATCTCCTCAGGAAGGTTAAAGGGTGATCTGATCAAAGTTTCCAAGATATTAAGGGGAACAGACAGGGCAGATAGAGATAAACTATTTGCGTTGGTTGGGGATTCTAGGACTTGGGAGCATAATCTAAAAATTAGAGCCAGATCTTTCAGGAGTGCAGTGAAAGAAAGAACGAAAGACTTGGAGTTGTACAACAGTTTTCACAACCACCGGACGTCTCAAAGTGCTTTACAGTCAATTAAGTACTTTTTGGAGTGTAGTTACTGTTGTAATGTGGGAAACGCGGCAACAAATTTGCGCACAAGCAAGCTCCCGCAAACAGCAATGTGATAATGACCGGATAATCCGTTTTATTATTATGTTGATTGAAGGATAAATATTGGCAAGTTAGGAAACACTTCTACACACAAAGGGTGGTAGAAGTTTGGAACTCTCTTCCGCAAATAGCAGTTGATACTAGATCAATTGTTAATTTTAAATCTGAGATTGATTAATTTTTGTTAACCAATGATATTAAGGAAAATGGACCAAAGGCAGGTATATGGAGTTAGGTCACAGATCAGCCATGATCTCATTGAATGTCAGAACAGGCTCAAGTGTCTCAATGGCCTCCTCCTGTTCCTATGTTCTAGTGATCATCCCTTGGCCTGCGGGGGCCACTCGATCCCCGTGAAATGATTTTCTCCTCTCCCCCAATTCACACTTTAGCATCACTATTGTTGTTTTTCATGAATTAAAGGTGTTGGGTCTCTATGTGACAAATTTTCAGAGCTTGACTCTCTAATTTGTTTACAGAAGTGCTTCTAAATATTGAAGTTACTCATTTCAAAAAGTCTCCCTCAGAGCAGGGTTGAAAGTTACTCATTACTAGATTGATTCCTGGGATCAGAGGGTTGTCCGATGAGAAGACTTTGGATAGATTGGGCCTGTAATCTCTGGACTTTAGAAGAATGAGAAATGATTATATTGAAACATTCTGAAGGGATTTCACAGGGTAAATGCCGAGAGGTTGTTTCCCCTGGCTGGAGAGTCAAGAACTAGAGGGCATAGTCTCACGATAACGGGTCGGCCATTTAATACTGAGATGAGGTGGAATTTCTTCACTCAGAGAGTTGTGAATCTTTGGAATTCTCGACCCCAAATGTCTGTGGGTGTTGATTCATTGAGTATATTAAAGGCTGAAATAAATAGATTTTTAGACTGTTGGAGAATCAAGGGATATGGGAATCGGGCAGGAAAATGGAGTTGAGGAGTTGAGGTCGAAGATCAGCCATGATCTTATTGAATGATGGAGCAGGCTCGAGGGCAGTATGGCCTAATCCTGCTCCTAGTTCTTATGTTCTTATGTTCATTAGCAGAAAGATGGTTTGCATTTGAATCCTATTATGTCAGATGAAATTTGATGATAATCTATAACTTTATTTGCATTTGTTCTGTCTTTTGTGAGTGAATATTCTGATAGTCCAACTGCAAGATGGCATTGAGGAAACTGACACCACTGTCAGTTGTTAAACCCATTGCTGGTACTTCAGAACTTCTAAATGATGTTAGTGACTTGAATTAATGCTTCGTACATAAATATTCCAGGAAATGGAAACAATGATGTTTCCCCACAGTACACAAGTATAATACTGTCGTGTAGTGGTTCTGTCACTAGACTAGTAAATTAAAGGTCTGGACTAACAATCCAGCGAATAACAGTTTAGATCCCACCCTGCCAGTTAGAGGTTTCAGTGGAAATAAAAAGTTGGTACCCTGTATCAGTATAAGTGAATGTGAGGCTGTCATATTATTGTAAAAACCCAACTGATTCATTCAGGTCCAACTAAGGATGCACAAAAAATATTGGCCTTGCCAGCAATGCCCAAAGCCGAGTGGATGATCCATATCGACCTCCTCCTGACGTCCCCACCATCACAGAAGCCAGTCTTCAGCCAATTTGATTCACTCCACGTGCTATCAACAAACGACTGAGCGCACTGGATAGAGCAAAGGCCATGGGCCCCGACAACATCCTGGCTGTTGTGCTGAAGACTTGTGCACCAGAACTAGCCGGGCCTCTAGCTAAGCTGTTCCAGTACAGCTACAACACTGGCATCTATCTGACAATGTGGAAATCTGCCCAGGTATGTCCTGTCCACATAAAGCTGGACAAATCCAATCCGACCAATTACCACCCCACCAGTCTGCTCTCAATCATCAGCAAAGTGATGGAAGGTGTCATCAACAGTGCTATCAAGCGGCACTTACTCACCAATAACCAGCTCACCGGTGCCCAGTTTTGGTGCCGCCAGGACCACTCAGCTCCAGACCTCAATACAGTCTTGGTGCAAACATGGTCAAAAGAGCTGAATCCCAGAGGTGAGGTGAGAGTGACTGCCCATGACATCAAGGCAGCATTTGACCGAATGTGACATCAAGGAACCCTAGTAAAACCGAAGTCAATGGGAACCACGGGGAAAGCTCTCCACTGGCTGGAGTCATACCTAGCACAAAGGAAGGTGGTTGTCATGGTTGGAGGTCAATCATCATAGCACCTTAACATCACTGTAGGAGTTCCTCATGGCTTACCCCTTATCCTTAGACTGTGACCCCTGGTTCTGGACAACCCCAATATCGGGAACATTCTTCCTGTATCTAACCTGTCCAATCCCATCAGAATTTTACATGTTTCTATGCGATCCCCTCTCATTCTTCTAAATTCCAGTGAATATAAGCGTAGTCGATCCAGTCTTTATTCATATGTCAGACCTGCCATCCTGGGAATCAGTCTGGTGAATATTCGCTGCACTCCCTCAATAGCAAGAATGTCCATCCTCAGATTCGGAGACCAAAACTGCACACAATACTCAAGGTGTGGTCTCACCAAGGCCCTGTACAACTGCAGTAAGACCTCCTTGCTCCTATACTCAAATCCCCTCACTATGAAGACCAGCATGCCATTTGCCTTCTTTACTACCTGCTGTACCTACATGTCTACCTTCATTGACGAATGTACCATGACACCTAGGTCTCGTTGTACTTTCCCTTTTACTAATCTATCGCCATTCAGATAATAATCTGCCTTCCTGTTTTTGCAACCAAAGTGGATAATCTCACACTTATCCACATTATACTGCATCTGCCATGCATTTGCCCATTCACCTAACCTGCCCAACTCCCCCTGCATCCTCCTAGCATCATCCTCGTAGCTCGCACTGCCTCCCAGCTTAGTGTCATCTGCAAACTTGGAGATATTACATTCAATTCCTTTGTCTAAATCATTAATGTATATTGTAAATAGCTGGGGTCCCAGCACTGAACCTTGCGGCACCCCACTAGTCACTGCCTGCCATTCTGAAAAGGACCCGTTTATTCCTACTCCTTGCTTCCTGTCTGCCAACCATTTCTCTATCCATGTCAATACATTACCCGCAATCCCATGCGCCTTAATTTTGCACAATAATCTCTTGTGTGGGACCTTGTCAAAAGCCTTTTAAAAGTCCAAATACACCACATCCACTGGTGCTCCCTTATCCACTCTACTAGTTGCATCCTCAAAAAACTCTAGAAGATTTGTCAAGCATGATTTGTCAAGCATCATAAGGTCAGAAGTGGGGATGTTCGCTGATGACTGCAGAGTGATCAGTGCCATTCGCAACTCCTCAGATAATGGTGCAGTCCATGCCTGCATGCAGCAAGACCAAGCCAATATTCATGCAAGTAACATTCACGCCACATAAGTGTCAGGCAATGACTATCACCAACAGGCGATGTCTAACCACTGCCCCTTGACATTCAATAGCATTACCATTGCCGAATCCCACACCATCAACATCCTGGGTGTCACCACTAACCAAAAATTTTACTGGACCAGCCACATAAATACTGTGGCAACAAGAGCAAGTCAGAGGCTGGGTATGCTGCGGCGAGTGTCTCACCTCCCGACTCCCCAAAGTTTTTCCGCCATCCACAAAGCACAAGTCAGGAGTGTGATGGAATACTCTCCACTTGCCTGGATGAGTGCAGCTTCAACAACACTCAAGAAGCTCAACACCATCCAGGATAATGCAGCCCGCTTAATTGGCACCCCATCCACCACCTTAAACATTCTCTCCCTCTGTCACTGATGTACCGTGGCTGCAGTGTGTACAAGATGCATTGCAGCAACTCACCAAGGCTTCTTCGGCAGCCCTCCCAAACTTGTGACCTCTACCACCTAGAGGGACAAGGGCAGCAGGCGCATGGGAACACCACCACCTCCATGTTCCCCTCCAAGTTACACACCATCCTGACTTGGAAGTATATCACCGTTCCTTCATTGTCGCTGTGTCAAAATCCTGGAACTCCCTCCCTAACAGCACTGTGGGAGAACCTTCACCACACGGACTGCAGCGGTTCAAGAAGGCGGCTCACCACCACCTTCTCAAGGGCAATTAGGGATGGGCAATAAATGCTGGCCTTGCCAGTGAGACCCACATCCAAGAAACACATTTTTTTTTAAAGCCTGACAGTCACTAATATAAAGAAAAAATGGGAACCTCGCACTTGACAAAGGATAATGTCAGCCATTATCTGATATGTGCTGGCTGCAAAGAGCCCCCATACCTTCAGGATTATTCTGCCTGGACAATGATGCCAGCATTTAAGTTCATCCTGGAGGTTCTGCTTCTGCATCAAACAGGAAATTAGGGGTGCATGCAATAAAGGTGCAGCAGTTATCATGGGTGACTTTAATATGCATATAGATTGGGCTAACCAAACTGAAAGCAATACGGTGGAGGAGGATTTCCTGGAGTGCATAAAGGATGGTTTTCTAGACCAATATGTCGAGGAACCAACTAGGGGGGAGGCCATCTTAGACTGGGTGTTGTGTAATGAGAGAGGATTAATTAGCAATCTCGTTGTGCGAGGCCCCTTGGGGAAGAGTGACCATAATATGGTGGAATTCTACATTAGGATGGAGAATGAAACAGTTAATTCAGAGACCATGGTCCAGAACTTAAAGAAGGGTAACTTTGAAGGTATGAGGTGTGAATTGGCTAGGATAGATTGGCGAATGATACTTAAGGGGTTGTCAGTGGATGGGCAATGGCAGACATTTAGAGACCGCATGGATGAACTACAACAATTGTACATCCCTGTCTGGTGTAAAAATAAAAAAGGGAAGGTGGCTCAACCGTGGCTATTAAGGGAAATCAGGGACAGTATTAAAGTCAAGGAAGTGGCATACAAATTGGCCAGAAATAGCAGCGAACCCGGGGACTGGGAGAAATTTAGAACTCAGCAGAGGAGGACAAAGGGTTTGATTAGGGCAGGCAAAATAGAGTACGAGAGGAAGCTTGCAGGGAAGATTAAGATGGACTGCAAAAGTTTCTATAGATATGTAAAGTCCTGTCCCCTCAGTACAGATTCACATGAGGCATGTAGTGAAGTCAAGGTCACTCTGGACCTGCACCTTTATTTTACAACTCTGGAATGCTGCACTTGCCTGAGACCTGTCCTTATATACCTGTCTCTTGCAAGTGCACCCCTGGTGGTAAGGTATGCTGGTGGTTACAGGTCATATCTTATTACAGTCATGTATAGCATGTTAGGATACAGTTGTATATAATAATGTAAGATACATGACATCACCCTCCCCCAAGGTCTTATTGTCTTTATAGGTTCAGTCTCTCAGGTGGTCTACGCTCTCGCGTGGAGCGTCTGAGTTGTGGTTCAGTTGTTTGCCTTGGTGTCTGTTTTTCTTTGGGTGTGGTTGCTGGTATCTCGCCTGGGCTGTCTGTTTCATTTGGTGTGATTGTTGTTGACTCGCCTGGGCTGTCTGTTGGGATTGCCCTTTCCTCAGGTTGTTCCCTCTGTCTGTCCACCAGGTGTGGTGCGAGTTCCACATTGTAGTCTGCCTCTGGTTCCGCAGTGTTGTTGCTAAATCTGCTTTTGACTTGGTCTACATGCCTCTGGCAGGTTTTGCCATTGTCCATTTGTACGACCAGTAGCCTATTCCCTTCCTTGCCCGCTACTGTCCCTGCAAGCCATTTGGGATCCCTGCCATAGTTTAGTACAAACACTTTGTCCCCTATCTCATTCCATCTCCCCCTCGAATTTCTGTCATGGTACTCAGTCAGCTTACGGTGCTTTGCCTCAACAATTTCGTGCATGTCTGGGAGGATTAATGAGAGCCTTGTTTTTAAAGACCTTTTCATCAACAGTTGTACGGGGGGGATCCCAGTCAGTGAGTGTGGATGAGATCTGTATGCCAGTAGCAGTCACGACAGGCGACCCTGCAGCGTGGGACCTTGGAATTTAAGCATGCCTTGTTTAATGATTTGCACTGCTCTCTCCGCCTGGCCGTTGGAGGCCGGCTTGAACGGTGCCGTCTTGACGTGATTTATGCCGTGGTCAATTATAAAGTCTTGGAATTCCGCGCTGGTGAAGTACGGACCATTGTCACTGACCAATATGTCAGGAATTCCCTGCATTGCAAACATGGTTGCGAGGCTCTCCACAGTGGTGGAGGTTGTGCTCGAGTTTAAAATGGTGCGTTCGATCCACTTTGGAAATGCATCTACAACTACGAGGAACATTTTGCCCATGAATGGGCCCGCATCGTCTACGTGCACCCGCGACCACGGTTTGGTAGGCCAGGGCCAGGAGCCTCCCTGGGGTCATTGCTGAGTTGGGCACAAATAGTGCACCTTCGGACGCAGAGCTCCAAGTCCGCGTCAATACCAGCCATGGGATCTGGCTATGGCCTTCATGAGAGCAATCCCCGGGTGCTCGCGGTGGAGCTCCCGGACAAATGCCTCTCTGCCTCGCAGAGGCATGACTACTCAACTGCCCCACATCAGGGAGTCTGCTTGCATGATAACTCATGCATGTGCCTGCGAAAGGGTTTTAATTCCTCGGGGGAGGCATCACGAGCCTCTGCCCAGTCACCGGTTAGACACATCTTTTTACTAAGGATAACTTGGGGTCGCTGGCCGTCCAGGCTCTGATTTGGCGAGCCGTCATGGGCAAACCTGTGGAGTCAAAGGCATTGATTGCCATGACTATCTCATAGTACTGTTCTTCAGACCCTTCCATGGTCGCCAGGGGTAGCCTGCTGAGTGCGTCGGCACAGTTGTCTGTGCCTGGTCTGTGCCTTATGGTATAGTCATTGGACACCAGCATGAGTGCCCACCATTGAATTCGCGTCGAGGCGTTGGCGTTTATTGCCTTGCTCTCAGATAGCAGGGACGTGAGGGGCTTGTGGTCGGTTACTAATGCGAACTTGGCCCCGAAAAGGTATCGGTGCATCTTTTTGAACCGTACACGCATGCGAGCGCCTCCTTCTCTACCATTCCGTACCCACGCTCCACCCGCGAAAGTGACCTGGAGGCATAAGCTATGGGTTGTAATTTGCCCGCACTATTGACATGTTGCAAAACGCACCCGACCCCATACGCTGACGCATCGCATGTGAGAACTAGCTTTTTACCTGGGTCAAAGAAAGTCAAAACACTGTTGGAACACAGAAGGTTGCGTGCCTTATTGAAGGCGCGTTCCTGGGCGTCCCCCCAAAACCAATCGCACCCCTTTCTGAGTAGCACGTGGAGAGGCTCCAGCAGTGTGCTTAAGTTCTGCATAAAGTTCCCAAAGTAATTGAGTAGCCCGAGAAAGGCGCGCAATTCTGAGACATTCCGGGGCCTGGGTGCCAGGCGAATTGCTTCTGTTTTGGACTCTGTTGGGTGGATTCCATCAGCGGCAATCGTTCTGCCCAAAAATTCAACCTCGGGTGCGAGAAACAGGTACTTGGATTTCTTGACTCATAGGCCTACCGATCCAACCGCTTTAGTACTTCCTCCAAATTACGGAGATGGGAGTCGGTGTCCCTGCCCGTGATAAATATGTCGTCTTGAAATACAACCGTCCCCGGGATGGACTTGAGCAGACTCTCCATGTTGCGCTGGAATATGGCAGCTGCCGTCCTGATGTCGAATGGGCATCGATTGTACATGAAAAGGCCTCGATATGTGTTGATGGTGGTGAGTAGCTTGGATTCCTCGATCAATTCTTGCGTCATATATGCAGATGTGAGATCTAATTTTGAGAAAAGTTTACCTCCAGCCAATGTGGCAAATAAGTCCTCCGCTCTGGGCAGCGGGTACTGGTCCTGTCGGGAGACTGTGTTTATGGAAGATTTGTAGTCCCCACAGATTCGTACGGATCCATCAGGCTTCATGACTGGGACGATGGGACTTGCCCAGTCGCTAAATTCCACAGGTGATATAATGCCTTCCCGCAGAAGCCTGTCTGTGTTCAATCTTTTCTTTCATCATATAGGGCACAGCTCTCGCCTTGTGATGGACCGGTCTAGCATCCTGTGTGATGTAGATTTTGACTTTGGCCCCTTTGAAAGTGTCCACACCTGGCTAAGAGAGATGTTCAAATTGCTTTATAACTGTTGAGCAGGAGGTCCGTTCCTCTAATGACATGGCATGGACATCATCCCATTTCCAGTTTAGTTTTGCCAGCCAGCTTCTCCCCAGCAGTGCTGTGGGCTCTCCGTGGACAATCCACAATGGAAGTCGGTTCACTGTCCCTTTGTGTGTGACAGAGAGCATGGCGCTGCCGAGGACTGGTACGATTTCTTTGGTATAGATCCTTAGTTTGGTGTCGACCCTTGTGAGTTTTGGTCTGTATCTTTTATGCGGCCACAGTTGTTCAAATTGTTGAGCGCCCATGAGAGATTGACTCGCTCTCGTATCCAGCTCCATGTTGACATGTTTTAGGAGCAGCGGCCATTTATAGTGTTGACCCGCTGTACATCGGTGTCCCGGGTACTGTCCCCACCATCTTCTTGTCCGCTTTCCGACCCATCCGATACGAATCGGATGGGTCAAATGCCCTGTATGTTCACAATTTCTGCAAACAGCCTGCTGAAATCAACATCCCCTTGCCGAGTGCCCACCCCCACACCTCCAGCACAGACCTGTTCCATTGTTCAAAGTGTTCCCAAAGAATGAGCTGCGTCTGGCTGATCTCTCTTCAGCTTCTCTCAGTTTGTAGTTGATTGCTCTCATTGTGGGTTGATGACGTGTGAACGGCCGTTCCTGTGGCCCTTGATGGCTTCTGCCTGTTCTCCTTGTTTTGTCTATGTGTGGGGGTAGCAGCTTATTTAGTGCTGTGAACTTCTTGTTCCGATATTTCGTTAGTTGTTGTACCTGCATTGTAAATCAACTTTGTTTCTTCTTCTCCTACCAAGAATGTCTGTGCAACCAGTGCTGCTGCCTCTAAGGTCAGGTTCTTGGTCTTTATGAGCTTTCGGAATATGCCTGCATGGCCTATTCCTTCAATGTAAAAGTCTCTCAGCATTTCTCTCCTCAGTTCATCGGAGAACTCACATAAACTAGCCAACCTCCGAAGTTCCGCCACGAAGTCGGGTATGCTCTGGCCCACACAGCGTCTGTAGTTGTAGAACCTGTGTCTGGCCATGTGTAAGCTGCTCGCTGGCTTCAGGTGGTCTCTTACCAGTGTGTTCAATTCTTCAAACGACTTGCTTGCTGGTTTCTCGGGTGCCAACAGATCCTTCATTAAAGCGTATGTTTTCGAGTCACAGCTGGTCAAGAGATGGGCTCTTCTCTTGTCTGCCTTATCGTTGCCTAACCAATCTTTGGTTACAAAGCTTTGCTGGAGCCTTTCTATAAATTCCTCCCAATTGTCTGCCGCATTGTACTTTTCATCTGATCCGTTGTTACTCATTCTGTGAATTCTGTAATCCCGTAACTCGTCGCCACTGTAAAGTCCTGTCCCCTCAATACAGATTCACACGAGGCATGTAGTGAAGTCAAGGTCACTCAGGACCTGCACCTTTATTTCACAGCTCTGGAATGCTGCACTTGCCTGAGACCTGTCCTTATATACCTGTCTCTTGCAAGTGTACCCCTGGTGGTAAGGTATGCTGGTGGTTACAGGTCATATCTTATTAGAGTCATGTATAGCATGTTAGGATACAGTTACATATAATAATGTAAGATACATGACAAGATATGTAAAGGGAAAAAGGTTAGTAAAGACAAACGTAGGTCTCCTGCAGTCAGAATCAGGGAAAGTCATAACTGGGAACAAAGAAATGGCAGACCAATTGAACAAGTACTTTGGTTCGGTATTCACTAAGGAGGACACAACCAACCTTCTGGATATAAAAGGGATCAGAGGGTCTAGTGAGAAGGAGGAACTGAGGGAAATCCTTATTAGTCGGGAAATTGTGTTGGGGAAATTGATGGGATTGAAGGCCGATAAATCCCCAGGGCCTGGTGGACTGCATCCGGGAGTACTTAAGGAGGTGGCCTTGGAAATAGCGGATGCATTGACTGTCATTTTCCAACATTCCATAGACTCTGGATCAGTTTCTTTGAAGTGGAGGGTAGCCAATGTAACCCCACTTTTAAAAAAAGGATGGAGAGAGAAAACAGGGAATTATAGACCGGTCAGCCTGACATTGGTAGTGGGTAAAATGATGGAATCAATTATTAAGGATGTCATAGCAGCGCATTTGGAAAGAGGTGACATGATAGGTCCAAGTCAGCATGGATTTGTGAAAGGGAAATCATGCTTGACAAATCTTCTGGAATTTTTTGAGAATATTTCCAGTAGAGTGGACAAGGGAGAACCAGTTGAGATGGTGTATTTAGACTTTCAGAAGGCTTTCGACAAGGTCCCACACAAGAGATTAATGTGCAAAGTTAAAGTAGATGGGATTGGGGGTAGTGTGCTGATGTGGATTGAGAACTGGTTGGCAGACAGGAAGCAAAGAGTAGGAGTAAATAGGGACTTTTCAGAATGGCAGGCAGTGACTAGTGGGGTACCGCAAGGTTCTTTGCTGGGGCCCCAGCTGTTTACATTGTACATTAATGATTTAGACGAAGGGATTAAATGTAGTATCTCCAAATTTGCGGATGACACTAAGTTGGGTGGCAGTGTGAGCTGCGAGGAGGATGCTATGAGGCTGCAGAGTGACTTGGATAGGTTTGGTGAGTGGGCAAATGCATGGCAGATGAAGTATAATGTGGATAAATGTGAGGTTATCCACTTTGGTGGTAAAAACAGAGAGACAGGCTATTATCTGAATGGTGACAGATTAGGAAAAGGGGAGATGCAATGAGACCTGGGTGTCATGGTACATCAGTCATTGAAGGTTGGTATGCAGGGACAGAGGCGGTTAAGAAAGCAAATGGCATGTTGGTCTTCATAGCGAGGGGATTTGAGTACAGGGGCAAGGAGGTGTTACTACAGTTGTACAGGGCCTTGGTGAGGCCACACCTGGAGTATTGTGTACAGTTTTGGTCTCCTAACATGAGGAAGGACATTCTTACGATTGAAGGAGTGCAGCAAAGGTGCACCAGACTGATTCCCGGGATGGCGGGACTGACATATCAAGAAAGACTGGATCAACTGGGCCTTTTTGATTGGAGTTTTGAAGAATGAGAGGGGATCTCATAGAAACGTTTAAAATTCTGACGGGTTTAGACAGGTTAGATGCAGGAAAAATGTTCCCAATGTTGGGGAAGTTCAGAACCAGGGGTCACAGTCTGAGGATAAGGGGTGAGCCATTTAGGACCGAGATGAGTAGAAACTTCTTCACCCAGAAAGTGGTGAACCTGTGGAATTCTCTACCACAGAAAGTAGTTGAGGCCAATTCACTAAATATATTCAAAAAGGAGTTAGATGTAATCCTTACTACTAGGGGGATCAAGGGGTATGGCGAGAAAGCAGGAATGGGGTACTGAAGTTACATGTTCAGCCATGAACTCATTGAATGGTGGTGCAGGCTCGAAGGGCTGAATGGCCTACTCCTGCACCTATTTTCTATGTTTCTATGTTTCTATGTTGACCATTACATTTGATGCTGTGACTGAGAGGCAGGGGCCAGGTATACCACTCTATACAGCCTATTAGTGGCAGATCAAAGCATGCCTTTGAGAGAGTTGGGTGATGCGGTAGTTTAGACAATGGCCTTCTATCTTCATCCCAGATTGATGGGACGGAAGTGTCATTTGTTTACAGGTTATAAGGCTTCTATGTGAAATGAGTTTGAGCTTTCTCAATCCAGTTGCAAGAGGGAATGTGCCTAAAAAGAAAAGATTTCTATCGTGTCTTTCACGACCACTGGTTGTCTCAAAGCGCGTTGCAGCCAATGAAGTACTTTTTGAAGTGTTGTCACTGTTGTAATGTAGGAAATGCAATCGTCAGTTTGCACGCAGCAAGCTCCCACAAACATCAATGTAATACTGACCAGATAATCTCTTTTAGTGATGTTGATGGAGGGATAAATATTGGCCAGGATACCGGGGATAACTCCCCTGCTCTTCTTCAAAATAGTGCGTGAGAGTGGATAGGGCCTCGGTTTCACTTCTCATCGGAAAGACGGCACCTCCGATGGTGCAGCACTCCCTCAAGATTACTTTGCATCTGGACACCTGAAATGGGAAGAATGTTTTCTGGAACTAACATCCACAGCTTGATGAACAGCAAAAAAGGCAAACAAGTTAGATTGTCCAACCCTGCTACTCAGAATGGGTAGACAAGAAAGTGAGAGGCACCTTTTTGTGCAGTTGGGCAGTTAAGAATCAATATATCGTTATTGATTAATAGAGACGGGGAGAATAAATGCTAAAACACAAATATTGACGTTCTGAAAGCAAAGCACAACATTCAGGAAGAATTACAATATTTAAAAGGTTCTGGGGAAAGGCAGGGGAAGGGAACGATGGGAGACCCAGCCCAATGGGCCAAATGGTCTCCCTCTGTGCTGTAACATTCTATGGGTCCGAACTTGGTCAGAGTACAGCCCACAGCCGCCGAGCTACCGCCTAGAAAAAACGTTTTCTGAGAGATTCCTCACGTACCTTCCATCTGCCGCCCGGCGGGAGTTTCCTCGGTGAAGTACTGCCGGCGCAACTTCCTGCCGCCCGACCATCCCGGAGGCTCCAAAAATGGGATTGTCCTTGTGCACAGTCCTCGAAGATCGTGCTCCCGCCCGCCAGAACGACCGCTGGCAAAAAGATAGTCTGAGCTGGCTGTGAATCGGGCAGCAGGGAGAATCATGCAGAGTGTTCCAGTGCTGCATATCCCGTGGAGCGTCCAATCGCTGCACCACTATCACAGGCTCAGAATGAGTTCTCAGAGCGACCTTAAACTGCGCAGAATGACTTCACAGATGTAAATGAAAAGTACTCCGTTGAAGGGCAGGTGTGGTATAGGAAGCGGCAATTAGTTCTGACTGGGTGTCATGGTTCATCAGTCATTGAAAGTTGGCATGCAGGTACAGCAGGCGGTGAAGAAGGCAAATGGTATGTTGGCCTTCATAGCAAGGGGATTTGAGTATAGGAGCAGGGAGGTCTTATTGCAGTTGTACAGGGCCTTGGTGAGGCCCCACCTGGAATATTGTGTCCAGTTTTGATCTGCTAATCTGAGGAAGGACGTTCTTGCTGTTGAGGGAGTGCAGCGAAGGTTCACCAGACTGATTCCTGGGATGGCAGGACTGACATATGAGGAGAGACTGGATCGACTGGGTCTGTATTCACTGGAGTTTAGAAGGATGAGAGGGGATCTCATAGAAACAGATAAAATTCTGACGGGACTAGACAGGTTAGATGCAGGAAGAATGTTCCCGATGTTGGGGAAGTTCAAAACTAGGGGACGTAGTCTTAGGATAAGGGGTAAGCCATTTAGGACTGAGATGAGGAGAAACTTCTTCACTCAGAGAGTTGTTAACCTATGGAATTCCCTACCGCAGAGGGTTGTTGATGCCAGTTCATTGGATATATTCAAGAGGGAGTTAAATATAGCCCTTGCGGCTAAAGGAATCAAGGGGTATGGAGAGAAAGCAGGAAAGGGGTACTGAAGGAATGATCAGCCATGATCTTATTGAATGGTGGTGCAGGCTCGAAGGGCCGGATGGCCTACACCTGCACCTATTTTCTATGTTTCTATGTTTCTATGTTTCTTTGTGACACACAGTCAAGGCTCCATGGAGATGCGCTATAAGGGTTTTTGGACCATTGCAGGAGAACAGAGTTATTGACAGAGTGTGAGTGCACACATGGTATGAGCTTATGTCAAAGTATAGAGGCAATAATGAGAACATGTAATGCTGTGTCAGGTGGCAGGATGTGACAGTGAGAACAGCAAAAGCTCATGTATATAAGACGGGAAAAGATATATAATGGACTGCAAGGTCACTGAGGAACATGCCATATCAGGGGTGGGACTCTGCGATGTTGGACCTCAGAAAATGTGGACTGAAGTGCAAGCCTTAATGTGCGCCCTCCAAGTTGTGCAACTGTCTCTCATTCACTAGCAGTCTTCCTGCATTGGTCACCCTTACTTGTCGTAGCGCAATCGCCTGATGACAGGACCCATTAAAGAGTCACGTCATATGTGGACGGCAAGATATTCTTCAGACAGCAGCACACCTGAAGGAGATTTGTCTGTTTCTCAGCAGGTACCCCAGATGATGTAAAAGTGAGACACTGGCCAAGAGTAGGTGAACATGTGACCGTATTGAATAGTGCTGCATGCCAAAGTAACAGAACATGCAAAAACTGAATTCAACATATGTGTACATTGTCTCAGAAGCCACTGAAGTCACATTCACAATGATCCATGCTGTACCTGCATGCCAACTTTCAATGACTGATGTACCATGACACCCAGGTCTCGTTGCACCTCCCCTTTTCCAGAGAGTCAGCTCCCACCACACCAGCCAGAAACACATTCCAGAGGCTCCCTAATCTCTGGGCAGAGGAAGAGCTGCCCAACATTCAGCAGCCCCGATGTAAAGTGTGATTGTGTGTGGACAACAACTTGTATTTATATAGCACCTTCAACACAGTAAACCACTCAAGGTGCCTCACAGGAGGGTTATAAGAAAAAACAAATAAATTTGACACCGAGCCACATAACAAGAAACAACGGCAGATGAGCAAAAGCTTGTCAAAGAGGTTGGTTTTAAGGAGCGCCTTAAAGGAGGGAAGAGAGGTAGAGATTGAGGACAGGATCAAACGTGCCTGCGTGCCCTTGCTCCCTCACCAGCCTGCCAATGGCTGCTCAGCTGGTATACGAATCGGATGGGTCGGAAAGCGGACCAGAAGACGGTGGAGACGGTACCCGGGACACCGAGGTACAGCGGGTCAACACGATCAATGGCCGCTGCTCCTGCAACAGGATGTCTCCTATAATGATGAGGGTCCTACTCAACGGGATATCTGTCAACATGGAGCTGGATACGAGAGCGATTCAGTCTCTCATGGGCGCTCAACAATTTGAACAACTGTGGCCGCATAAAAGAGACAGACCAAAACTCACAAGGGTCGACACCAAACTAAGGACCTATACCAAAGAAATCGTACCAGTCCTCGGCAGCGCCATGCTCTCTGTCACACACAAAGGGACAGTGAACTGACTTCCCCTGTGGATTGTCCCCAGAGACCCCCCCCCAACACTGCTGGGGAGAAGCTGGCTGGCAAAACTAAACTGGAAATGGGATGATGTCCATGCCATGTCATTAGAGGAACGGACCTCCTGCTCAACAGTTACGAAGCGATTTGAACATTTCTCTCAGCCAGTTGTGGGCACTTTCAAAGGGGCCAAAATCAAAATCTACATCACACAGGATGCTAGACCGGTCCATCACAAGGCCAGAGCTGTACCCTATGTGATGAGGGAAAAGATTGAACAAGAACTAGACAGGCTTCTCTGGGAAGGCATTATATCACCTGTGGAATTTAGCGACTGGGCAAGTCCCATCGTCCCAGTCATGAAGCCTGATAGATTAGTACGAATCTGTGGGGACTACAAATCTACCATAAACAGAGTCTCCCTACAGGACCAGTATCTGCTGCCCAGGACTTATTTGCCACATTGGCTGGAGGTAAACTTTTCTCAAAACTAGACCTCACATCTGCGTATATGACGCAAGAATTGACCGAGGAATCCAAGCTACTCACCACCATCAACACACATCGAGGCCTTTTCGTGTACAATCGATGCCCATTCGGCAACAGGTCGGCAGCTGCCATATTCCAGCGCAACATGGAGAGTCTGCTCAAGTCCATCTCGGGGATGGTTGTATTTCAAGACGACATACTTATCACGGGCAGGGACACCGACTCCCATCTCCGTAATTTGGAGGAAGTACTAAAGCGGTTGGATCGGGTGGGCCAACGAGTCAAGAAATCCAAGTGCCTGTTTCTTGCACCCGAGGTTGAATTTTTGGGCAGAAGGATTGCCGCTGATGGAATCCGCCCAACAGAGTCCAAAACAGAAGCAATTTGCCTGGCACCCAGGCCCCGGAATGTCTCAGAACTGCGCGCCTTTCTCGGGCTACTCAATTACTTTGGGAGCTTTATGCAGAACTTAAGCATGCTGCTGGAGCCTCTCCACGTGCTACTCAGGAAGGGGTGCAATTGGTTTTGGGGGGACGCCCAGGAACACGCCTTCAATAAGGCACGCAACCTTCTGTGTTTCAACAGTGTTTTGACTTTCTTTGACCCAGGTAAAAAGCTAGTTCTCACATGCGATGCGTCAGCGTATGGGGTTGGGTGCGTTTTGCAACATGTCAATCGTGCGGGCAAATTACAACCCATAGCTTATGCCTCCAGGTCACTTTCGCGGGCGGAGCGCGGGTACGGAATGGTCGAGAAGGAGGCGCTCGCGTGCGTGTACGGTGTCAAAAAGATACACCAATACCTTTTCGGGGCCAAGTTCACGTTAGAAACCGACCACAAGCCCCTCACGTCCCTC
Source organism: Pristiophorus japonicus (assembly GCF_044704955.1). Lineage (NCBI taxonomy): Eukaryota > Metazoa > Chordata > Chondrichthyes > Pristiophoridae > Pristiophorus > Pristiophorus japonicus. The sequence continues at coordinate 181,353,303 of NC_091989.1, forward strand.
CTATCCGAGAGCAAGGCAATAAACGCCAACGCCTCGGCACGAATTCAACGGTGGGCACTCAAGCTGGCGTCCTACGACTATACCATATGGCACAGACCAGGCACAGACAACTGTGTCGACGCGCTCAGCAGGCTACCCATGGCGACCACGGAAGGGTCTGACGAACAGGACTGTGAGATCGTCATGGCAATCAATGCCTTTGAGTCCACAGGTTCGCCCATGATGGCTCGCAAAATCAGAGCCTGGACGGCCAGTGACCCCACATTATCCTTTGTAAAAAGATGTGTCCTAACCAGTGACTGGGCAGAGGCTCACGATGCCTGCCCCAAGGAATTAAAATCCTTTCACAGGCGCATGCATGAGCTATCACTACAAGCAGACTGCCTGATGTGGGGCAGCCGAGTAGTCATGCCTCTGCGAGGCAGAGAGGCATTTGTCCGGGAGCTCCACCGCGAGCACCCGGGGATTGCTCTCATGAAGGCCATAGCCAGATCCCACGTCTGGTGGCCTGGTATTGATGCGGACTTGGAGCTCTGCGTCCGAAGGTGCAACATTTGTGCCCAACTCAGCAATGCCCCCAGGGAGGCTCCACTGAGCCCCTGGCCCTGGCCTACCAAACCTTGGTCGTGGGTGCACGTAGACTATGCAGGCCCATTCATGGGCAAAATCTTCCTCGTAGTTGTAGATGCATTTTCAAAGTGGATCGAATGCACCATTTTAAACTCGAGCACAACCTCCACCACTGTGGAGAGCCTCGCAACCATGTTTGCAACGCACGGAATCCCTGACATATTTGTCAGTGACAATGGTCCATGCTTCACCAGCGCAGAATTCCAAGACTTTATAATTGACCATGACATAAATCACGTCAAGACGGCACCGTTCAAGGCAGCCTCCAACGGCCAGGTGGAGAGAGCAGTGCAAATCATTAAACAAGGCATGCTTAAAATTCAAGGTCCCACGCTGCAGGGTCACCTGTCGCGACTGCTGTTGGCATACAGATCTCGTCCGCACTAACTGACTGGGATCCCCCCCGCGCAACTGTTGATGAAAAGGACCTTAAAAATAAGGCTCTCATTAATCCTCCCAGACATGCATGAAATCGTTGAGGCAAAGCGCCGTAAGCTGACTGAGTACCATGACAGAAATTCGAGGGGGAGATGGAATGAGATAGGAGACAAAGTGTTTGTACTGAACTATGGCAGGGGTCCCAAATGGCTTGCAGGGACAGTAACGAGCAAGGAAGGAAACTGGCTACTGGTAGTACAATTGGACAATGGCAAAACCTGCCGGAGGCATGTAGACCAAGTCAAAAGCAGATTTACCAACAGCACTGCGGAACCAGAGGCAGACTACAATGTGGAACTCACACCACACCTGGTGGACAGACAGAGGGAACAACCTGAGGAAAGGACAATCCCAACAGACAGCCCAGCCAAGTCAACAACAATCACATCAATCGAAACAGACAGCCCAGGCGAGATACCAGCAACCACACCCAAAGATAAACAGACACCAAGGCAAACAACTGAACCACAACTCAGATGCTCCACACGAGAGCGTAGACCACCTAAGAGACTGAACTTATAAAGACAATAAGACCTTGGGGGAGGGTGATGTCATGTATCTTACATTGTTATATATAACTATATCCCAACATGCTATACATGACTCTAATAAGATATTGACCTGTAACCACCAGCATACCTTACCACCAGGGGTGCACTTGCAAGAGACAGGTATATAAGGGCAGGTCTCAGGCAAGTGCAGCATTCCAGAGCTGTGAAATAAAGGTGCAGGTCCAGAGTGACCTTGACTTCACTACATGCCTCGTGTGAATCTGTACTGGGGGGACAGGACTTTACACTTTTTAATTTCATCCCTGGACTTTTTGAACTCCTCTAGCGATTCTGGAATATTTAACACTCGGTACCTGTCAGCAGCTTTCCTTTTTTTCTTTATCCTACTCTGTAAGTCCCTAGACATCCAGGGGGCTCTAGATTTGTTAGTCCCATCCTCTTTCTTTAAGGGCACCTATTTGGCCTGAACTCTCCGGATCTCCTCCTTGAAAGCCTCCCACTGCCCTGACACTGATTTACCTTCAAGTAGCTGTTTCCAGTCCACTATGGCTAAATCACCTCTCAGTTTAGCAAAGTTGGCTTTTCCCCAATTTAGAACTTGTATTCCTGGTTTATTCTTGTCTAATTCCATAACTACCTTAAATCTGACTGAATTATGGTCAATAGCACCTAAATGTTCTCCCACTTATACCCCTTCCACCTGCCCAGCTTCATTCCCTGAAACTAAATCCAGAACCAACCCCTCCCGTGTTGGGCATGCTACATAGTGGCTAAAAAAGTTCTCTTTATCCTTCATACCCGCTATGCCCTTCACACTAATTTTGTCCCAGTTAATATTAGGATAGTTGAAATGCCCTACTATTACTGCCCTATAGTTTTTGCACTTCTCAGAAATGTGTTTATGTATTTGCTCCTCTATCTCTCTCTCTCACTGTCTGGAGGTCTATAATACATGCCCAGCAGTGTGATCATCCCTTTTTTGTTTTTCAGTTCGACCCATATGGCCTCGTTTGATGATCCCTCTAACATATCATCCCTCCTCACCGCTGTAATAGATTTTTTAGTCAATACTGTGACCCCCCACTCCCTTTTTACCCCCTCTCTATCCCGTCTGAAAATCCTGTAACCAGGAATGTTGAGCTGCCAGACCTGCCCCTTTTTTAGCCATGTCTCTGTAATACCTATAATATCATACTCCAAGTGTCTTCCTGTGCTCTCAGCTCATCTGCCTTAGTCGCTGTACTCCTTGCATTGAAGTATATACCATTTAGTTCAGCCAGACCTCCTTGCTGACTACTTTCTAGCCCTTGTTTCCTCTGTCCTTCAAATTCACTTTCTATATTTTTGCTTTTCAATTCCAGCTTAACTTTCCTTCCTACTGAATCTACTCTCAGGTACTGAGAGGGCGGGGAAGGGGTGAGAGCAGAGGTGCAGGAAATAGAACGAATGGTTGAGGGCCATGTTAACCATGGCGGAAGGGAATGCTAGATTGAGGAAAAGGAAGACATGTCAGAGGCATTAGTGTGAAAGAGCAGATGCGACGGAAACTGAGAAACTGGGAGAATGGAATAGAGTCCTTAAAGGATGTGGGGTGGGAGGATGTGTAGTCCGGATAGCTGTGAGAGTCAGTGGGCTTATATTGGATACTGGTCAATAGCTTATCCCCAGAAATGGAGACAGTCGAGGAAGGGAAGGGAAGAGACGGACATGTGAAGGTGATGGAAGCGTGGAAATTGGATGCAAAGTGAATTAAATTTTTTACTTCAGGGCGAGAGCAGGAAACGGCACCGATACAGTCATCAATGTACCAGAAAAAGTGAGGGCGGAGACCCGAGTAGAACTGGAACAAAGAAAGTTCCACATATACCACGAAAAGGCAGGCATAGCTAGGATGCGGGTTCCCATAGCAACACCTTTAATTTGGAGAAAGTGGGTGGAATTAAAGGAGAATTTGCTCAATGCGAGAACAAGTTCAGCCAGGCGGAGGAGGGGGGTGGTGGAGGGGGACTGGTTAGGCCTCTGCTCGAGGAAGAAGTGCAGGCCATCTTGGTGGGGGATGGAAGTGTAGAGGGATTGGACGTCCATGGTGAAAAGGAGACGGTTGGGGCCGAGAAATTGGAAACTGTTAAAGTGACGGAGGGTGTTGGAGGAATCACGGATGTCGGTGGGAAGAGAGTGGACAAAGGGAGAAAAAATAGAGTCGAGATAGGAAGAAATAAGTTCTGTGGGGCAAGAACAGGCTGAAATGATGGGTCTACAGGGGCAGTCCTGGTTATGAATCTTGGGAAGGAAGTAGAAGCGGGATGTGTGGGATTAGGGAACTATAAGGTTGGTGGCTGCGGAGGGAAGATCTCCAGAGGAGATGAGGTCAGTGACGGTCTGGGAAATGATGGCTTGATTGTCAGTGGTGGGGTCATGGTCCAGGGGGAGGTAGGAGGAGGTGTCAGAGAGTTGGCGATCAGCCTCTGCAAGGTTCTGGTCAGTTCGCCAAACAACAGCGCCACACTTGTCAGCAAGTTCAATGACAAGCTTGGGGTTGGAACTGAGCGAGCGGAGTGCTGCAAGTTCAGAGGGAGGTAGGTTGGAGTGAGTGAGGGGAGCTGAGAAATTGAGATGGCCAATGTCCTATGCAATGAAGAGATCTATAGAGGATAAGAGGCCAGAGGGAGTCATCTTTTATGATGTCAGCAAGCCTATTCTTTTCTGTACGCTGAGTTTGGAAAGAGGTAATATGATAGGTCCAAGTCAGCATGGATTTGTGAAAGGGAAATCATGCTTGACAAATCTTCTGGAATTTTTTGAGGATGTTTCCAGTAGAGTGGACAAGGGAGGACCAGTTGATGTGGTATATTTGGACTTTCAGAAGGCTTTCGACAAGGTCCCACACAAGAGATTAATGTGCAAAGTTAAAGCACATGGGATTGGGGGTAGTGTGCTGATGTGGATTGAGAACTGGTTGGCAGACAGGAAGCAAAGAGTAGGAGTAAATGGGGACTTTTCAGAATGGCAGGCAGTGACTAGTGGGGTACCGCAAGGTTCTGTGCTGGGGCCCCAGCTGTTTACACTGTACATTAATGATTTAGACGAGGGGATTAAATGTAGTATCTCCAAATTTGCGGATGACACTAAGTTGGGTGGCAGTGTGAGCTGCAAGGAGGATTCTATGAGGCTGCAGAGCGACTTGGATAGGTTAGGTGAGTGGGCAAATGCATGGCAGATGAAGTATAATGTGGATAAATGTGAGGTTATCCACTTTGGTGGTAAAAACAGAGAGACAGACTATTATCTGAATGGTGACAGATTAGGAAAAGGGGAGGTGCAAAGAGACCTGGGTGTCATGGTACATCAGTCATTGAAGGTTGGCATGCAGGTACAGCAGGCGGTTAAGAAAGCAAATGGCATGTTGGCCTTCATAGCGAGGGGATTTGAGTACAAGGGCAGGGAGGTGTTGCTACAATTGTACAGGGCCTTGGTGAGGCCACACCTGGAGTATTGTGTACAGTTTTGGTCTCCTAACCTGAGGAAGGACATTCTTGCTATTGAGGGAGTGCAGCGAAGGTTCACCAGACTGATTCCCGGGATGGCGGGACTGACCTATCAAGAAAGACTGGATCAACTGGGCTTGTATTCACTGGAGTTCAGAAGAATGAGAGGGGACCTCATAGAAACGTTTAAAATTCTGACGGGGTTAGACAGGTTAGATGCAGGAAGAATGTTCCCAATGTTGGGGAAGTCCAGAACCAGGGGACACAGTCTAAGGATAAGGGGGAAGCCATTTAGGACCGAGATGAGGAGGAATTTCTTCACCCAGAGAGTGGTGAACCTGTGGAATTCTCTACCACAGAAAGTTGTTGAGGCCAATTCACTAAATATATTCAAAAAGGAGTTAGATGAAGTCCTTACTACTAGGGGAATCAAGGGGTATGGTGAGAAAGCAGGAATGGGGTACTAAAGTTGCATGTTCAGCCATGAACTCATTGAATGGCGGTGCAGGCTAGAAGGGCCGAATGGCCTACTCCTGCACCTATTTTCTATGTTTCTATGTTTCTAAGGTGCACTTTGTTTTGCACAATTCAATTTTTAGCTTGCATTTCATATAGTTTCAAATTCGATTTCATTAAAGATTCACTGGGGCAGCATCTTGTGCCTGAGCAGCTTTCATTTACTCAGGACAAGTGCCGAACTGGAGGAATGTCATGTGTGCCCTTGTCGCACACTTCCCATTTATTACTCAGTGAAAGGGAGCGTGATTAAATCTGGAAGGCCTGCTGACTGTTTCTGTTTATATCAGAAAGGATCAAGCTCTTGGGGTGGGTATTGACTCTCTGCATGCCGTCAAACAAATGTTAATCGGATAAAACTAAACTTACAGACTCTGTCCTGTCCTGTCCTTCGACATGTCTGAGTGAGTTTGATAAATCGCGCAGGAAGTGCGGTGCTGCATGTTTAATGCAGTTCAGTTGTGTGCTCTGCTTGCTAATCAGATATTATTTGCATTGTATCCTGGACTGGCAGCATGACCGGTAACGTGCTGTCGATCTGCATGATGTTAAGCATTGCAATCGCTGACATGCTGTGGTGCAGAAAGACTTGTGTTGGCACCAACAGTTGAAGTCCGGTTGATTATTAAAGAGCGAGATTATACACTGCCTGCCAACATTCACACATGGATTTATATAGCCCCTTTCATGACCACCGGACGTCTCAAAGTGCTTTACAGCCAATGAAGTACTTTTAAAGTGTAGTCACTGTTGTAATTTGGGAAATGCGGTTTCCAATTTGAGCACAGCAAGCTCCCACAAACAGAAACGTGATAATGACCAGATAATCTCTTTTTTTTGTTGTGTTGATTGAGGGATAAATATTGGCCAGGACACCGTAACAACGGTAACTACAGTTCAAAACAAAAAAGTTATAGGCTGTGATGCACTTTGGTCATCCTAAGGATGAGAAAAGTCTGGTATCAAAGCAAGTTTTTTTTGAGCAGCATACCAAAGAGTTACTGTTGTTCACGGAAATGTGATCTGCCAAGGAATTAGCTCCTTCAGGAAAAGAGGGAGGAAACACAGGTAAAAAGGTAGTAAAAATAATAGCATCAAAGAGTTCACATTGTGGAAAATGTTCCATTATATCTAAAAATATTCAACAAATGGCACAACGGAATAGTCTTCTCATCCCGTATCAGTGATTCAAATCTTGAGGGATGCAGACTACCAACTTGACAATATTTGTGTTTGTTAGAATTTCATTTGAATGACCCCAGGCATTGCATTAAAAATATGAAGTATCTATTTCATAATTTATTTATGATTTATTGATTCAGATTTGACATTGGTGATAGGTTCACTTGTTCCAGCATCTATCTGCAACCACAGATGGATGTTGGAACAGCTCAAGATCACAAGATTATTTGATGGCTCCATGAAGGCAGGAATATTTGTGTAACTGCGCATAAAATAAACTAATGCAGGAACAGAAGAGGAGAGTAGACGATTGGCAGAGGTACTGGAGGACAATTACCGCATCCTGAACCATATCTCACCAGGGACCAAGCGACTTCTGAAGAGGAGGGAAGCGTAATTGGGATGAATTAGCAGTAAATTATGAAATTTAATTGGCAAAGAAATTTCCCCCTTTTTTAAGGGCCGTTACTGCCTCTAAGAAGCGGTAACGGGGCAGTCAGGCCTTATCGACTGGGGGAAAGGCGGAAAGTGCAACCAGTCCACAATTGGCGCTGGGCCGGGGGTGATGGAAACGGCACGCCCCAACTGCTCCCGCCCAGTGCGCCGATTTCTTACCATCTGGCGGCGACATCTTTTCCGCCTCACGGGGGAAATTGCCCAGTGGGAGCATGGCCCCTGCCGGTCGGTGCCCCCGACATCTTCGCGAGGCGGTGGTCAGCGTGGCGGTGAAGGACACTTCCCCGCCCCCGACCTGCACCTGCTCCCACACCGCCTTTGGGGCGCCGGGAGGCGGTGTCACAGTTAAAGAGCTGAATTTTCCGCCTGAGGGTAAGTATTCAAATAATTCGAATCATCCACCCGAAATGGGGCGGAGTGCAATTTCCACCCCACCGCCCCCGCCCTCCCCCAATCACCCCAATGTGTGTTTTGGGTTTTCTCTGCAGTCTGCTAAGTATTTGCTGAGCCACAGAAAGGGCTCGGCAGAAAATATGGCACGATACCAGTCGCAAACCTTTGTGAATAACTTACACAAAAGCAAAATACTGCGGATGCTGGAATCTAAAATAAAAACAGGAAATGCTGGAAATACTCAGCGGGTCAGGCACTATCTGTGGAGAGAGAAACAGTGTTAACATTTCAGGTCGACGACCCTTCATCAGAACTGGCGAATGTTGGAAATTAACAGATTCTTAAGGAGCAATGAAACGGTGAGGGAAGGAAGAAATAAAAGGGAAGGTCTGTGAGAGGGTGGAAGGCAGGAGAGATTCGAGAGACAAAAGGGATGATGGGCCGAATTGAAATGGTAATGGCAGGAGTTAGAGAGGAGCCATGGAACTGTCTATTGAACCCGTTTCTACAGCCAGATTTATTGGCATTCCCTCAGCTTTCACTTCCCTTTCTTCATCGCATTTTCTCCGAGTTATTGACCCAGCTGCGGAAATGGAGGTAAACGATGAAGTGGAGAACCACTGTAAAGGGAAACACTTCAAAAAAAGAGAATGAAATCTGTGATGGGTGCGGGTTAGTTCAACCCTCTGGGCATTGTCAGCCTCTGGGAGCTGCTGATTAGAATATTCCTTCAACAGCTCCTGTCCTGTCTTTATATTCAGGATTTAAACACGGTAAACCTGCAGCATGTGAAATAGGTTCATGTTAATGACGGGACAAGTGAGGCGTTTTCAGGGTTCTGATTAATGAGCTACTCAGTGCATTAACCTATTCTAACTGACCTGCTGAATCTTTCCACCATTTGATGTGCTTTTTCTTTCAGATAGATCCCTTGCGTTCGTGATAGTCGGAACCTTGCAAGCTGCTGACTCCTCATGCTGTGAGCAAATCTTACAACTGCACTCCCGTGGACAGGAAGCTGCTAACTAGTACGTGTGGTTTGAGCTCCCCGGACCTCCCAGAGAGAATAGGAAACTTATAAAGTTAACTTCATCAATTCGATTCGATGCAGTGAGTCGGTACCGAAGGACAGTTTGTGAACTCACACTATCGTAAATTGTGTGAATACATACCAATGCACAGTATGAACAGGTACTAATGGGCAATGTGGAGTCAGCTTTGGCTCAGTGGGTAGCACTCTCAGCTCCGAGACAGTTGTGGGTTCCCACTTCAGTGACTTGAGCACAAAAAACTAGGCTGACACTCCAGTGCAGTGCTGAGGGAATGCTGTACTTCGGAGGTGCCGTTTTTCGGATGAGACGTTAAACCGAGGTCCCGTCTGCTCTCCCAGGTGAATGTAAAAGATTCCATGGCACTATTTCGAAGAAGAGCAGGGGAGTTCTCCCCGGTGTCCTGGCCAATATTTATCCCTCAATCAACATAACAAAAACAGATTATCTGGTCATTATCACATTGCTGTTTGTGGGAGCTTGCTGTGTGCAAATTGACTGCTGTGTTCCCCACATTACAGCAGTGACTACACTCCATAAAGTATTTCATTGGCTGTAAAGTGCTTTGGAACATCCAGTGCTTGTGAAAGGCACTACATAAATGCAAGTCTTTCTCTCAGTGAAAATGCACCAATTGGTGTTTAGGGGGTGAAGATAGCTTTGAGGTTTTTAGTATTTGGCATTTGAGGAGAGGGATTTGAGGAGCACCTTGAAATGGAGAAAAGGAGTCATGGGTTGTCCTTGATTATGCTGGAGTAGGACGATGTTTAGGTTAAGTGCTGGGCCAAACCTGGTGATGGATGTCTAGACCAGTTGTCCACCAGGTGCACTCAATTTGCTGCCTCAAAACTCCAAGAAGCAAAGATACAGACTATTGTGGAGGAAGGAGAAGGGCTAAAAATGGCGAATGATTTGGTATAAATGAGGACATCCAGGCAGCAATGAGGGAGCAGTATAACAAATCACTGACAGCAGAGGGATCATGATGAGTGGAGTGCAAGAGGAGAAGAGGGAGCTGAGGTAGAGTTTCTTCCATGGGTTGAGGATGAAGGTCTTCCTTCTTAGGCAGTCACCCGGGAGTCGAGGATGACTTGCCTCCACACTAAAATTAGCTCTAAGCTGACTGATGAGAGCAATACGGGATCTACAGTCTCAGTCACAGGTGGGGTAGGTGGTGGTTGAAGGGACATAAGAACATAAGAATATAAGAACATAAGAATTAGGAACAGGAGTAGGCCATCTAGCCCCTCGAGCCTGCTCCGCCATTCAACAAGATCATGGCTGATCTGGCCGTGGACTCAGCTCCACTTACCCGCCCGCTCCCCATAACCATTAATTCCCTTATTGGTTAAAAATCTATCTATCTGTGATTTGAATGCATTCAATGAGCTAGCCTCAACTGCTTCCTTGGGCAGAGAATTCCACAGATTCACAACCCTCTGGGAGAAGAAATTCCCTCTCAACTCGGTTTTAAATTGTCTCCCCCGTATTTTGAGGCTGTGCCCCCTAGTTCTAGTCTCCCCGACCAGTGGAAACAACCTCTCTGCCTCTATCTTGTCTATCCCTTTCATTATCTTAAATGTTTCTATAAGATCACCCCTCATCCTTCTGAACTCCAACGAGTAAAGACCCAGTCTACTCAATCTATCATCATAAGGTAACCCCCTCATCTCCGGAATCAGCCTAGTGAATCATCTCTGTATGCTCTCCAAAGCTTGTATATCCTTCCTTAAGTAAGGTGACCAAAACTGCACGCAGTACTCCAGGTGCGGCCTCACCAATACCCTGTACAGTTGCAGCAGGACCTCCCTGCTTTTGTACTCCATCCCTCTCGCAATGAAGGCCAACATTCCATTCGCCTTCCTGATTACCTGCTGCACCTGCAAACTAACTTTTTGGGATTCATGCACAAGGACCCCCAGGTCCCTCTGCACCGCAGCATGTTGTAATTTCTCCCCATTCAAATAACATTCCCTTTTACTGTTTTTTTCCCCAAGGTGGATGACCTCACACTTTCCGACATTGTATTCCATCTGCCAAACCTTAGCCCATTTGCTTACCTATCTAAACCTCTTTGCAGCCTCTCTGTGTCCTCTACACAACCCGCTTTCCCACTAATCTTTGTGTCATCTGCAAATTTTGTTACACTATACTCTGTCCCCTCTTCCAGGTCATCTATGTATATTGTAAAAACGGGTGCGTGGGGTGCTTGATTTGTCATGCGCTCCTTTCGCTGTTTGTTCTTGGCTTCCACGTGCTCCCGACGAAAAGACTCGAAGTGTTCAGCGCCTTCTCAGATACTTCTCCTCCACTATGAGCGGTCTTGGGCCAGGGATTCCCAGAGTCGTTGGGGATGTTACATTTTTTCAAGGAGGCTTTCAGGGTGTCCTTGAAGCATTTTCTCCGACCTCCTGGTGCTCACCTGCCGTGACGGAGCTCGGAGTAGAGCGCTTGTTTCGGGAGTCTAGTATCGGGCAGGCGGACAATGCGGCATGCCCATCAAGCGTGGCAAGTGCTTCGATGCTGGGGATGTTGGCCTGAGAGAAAACGCTGATGTTGGTGCGCCTATCCTTCCAATGAATTTGCAGGATTTTGTGGAGGCATCATTGGTGGTACTTCTCCAGTGCTTTGGGATGCTTGCTGAACATTGTCCATGTCTCTGAAGCATATAGGAGGGCAGGTATCACTACTGCTCTGTGGACCATGAGCTTGATGCCGGGTTTGAGGTCCTGGTCTTTGAACACTCTTTTCCTCAGGCGGCCGAAGGCTGCACTGGCGCACTGAAGGTGGTGTTGGACTTCGTCATCGATGTCTGTCATTGTCGATGGTCTTGTCATGGATCTTGATAATAGGGGAGCAGCACTGTGTGGCGGGGGCAGGTTGGTCGATGTTTAATGTAAGGCCCAGACTTTTGTGTGCTTTAGTGAAGTTGTTGTATACGTAAATAAACAGACTAACTGAAACAGGATGAGTAGCAACTCTCAAAATGGCATCCAAAACTAGAATGTTTACAGCAGTCATGAATAGCCCCCTCAGGGTCCTAAAGCCTGTCTAGTAAGCATCCGTTTAACCAACAACATAATTGCCCTCTTCTGAAAAAACAGTCAAAGTCCTTACGATAACCAGGCCGAGTTCTGATACGTTGAGACCGGCGTGGAACTTGCGGTGTTCGATCGAGGTTTTCGGTTGGGAAACAGAACGGTGCCTCTGTTCCATCCTGCTGGTCTGTTGGCCTGTGAGTTCGGATCGGTCTACGAGCGTTCCATCAAGTTCCATCATTGAGCTCGTAGGTATGAGGCTGAACTTTCGCCCAATCTGTTTTTGAGGCGAAAGTGCAGATGCGAGCTTATGACTACGGTTTGGGCGCTTAACTCTGACCCAATCTCCGTTCTTCAGTTGGGGCTTTTGAGCGCGTCGTTTTGTGTCAGTGTACAACTTCTCTTTTCATTGGCGTTCCGAAATCTGGGATGCGAGTGTGGTTATCTTCACGCTAGGTTTGGCTGGGGGTTTGAGAATGTCCAATAGCCAGTGAAGATTCTGCCCAATCATGAGCTCAGCGGGTGTTAGCGAGTGCTTTGTCGAATGGTATGTGCGGAGAATGGTTTGAACCGCTTTGTCGAATGTTTGGCCTGCTGCGAGGATGGCTTTCAAACCCACTTTGATGATGCAGCTAAATCACTCAACATCTCCGTTGCTTTGAGGATTGTATCGAGCAGTAAGGTGATGCTCGATAGCAATACGAGTGAGGAAATCCACGAACTGGTCGGACACAAACTGTGGTTCATTGTCAGTGATTATGACATCTGAGAGGCCCCACTTCGTGAACATATGCTGCAGAATAGTGACGATCGTTGATGAGGTCACTGAACTTGTAGCGATTTCTGGCCATTTAGAATGCAGGTCATGTACTACAACAAGGAAACGCTGGTGATGTGGAGCTGCTTCAACTGGACCGAAGATATCCAACTGAAATTGTTGCTATGGTCTTTGTGGGCCATGGAATGGGTTTCATTGGCGCTGGTCAGAGGTGTGTGGCCTTTTTGTTCAGACTGCCTGCTTCGCAGTGTGAGATTAACTCCTCGATGCGCGTGTCAATCCCAGGCCACCATACTGAATCGCGACATCTGTTTCATGCCAGGGTGTCCATCGTATGCCAATAAGAAAACGTGCTATTGAAGCGACTTGGGAATTACTGCTCTATCACCACGAGCTAGGCAGCCATCGTTCCAAACGGAAAATTCCTCGCGAAGACTGTGGAAGGTTTTCAGCTCTTCCAGAATTTGCTTAGGCCACTCCGTCTGGAGGAAGTGGCACACATGCTGGAGTGTAGCATCACTCTGTGATTCAGTTTTGAGTTCATCGCAGGAGACCATATTTCTGAGGACTGAGTGATGATCGACGTGACATATGTGTCAACATCTGTGAACAAGTCAGCACCAGAGTCCGAAGCAGGTGTCAAGCGACTGAGCATGTCAGCTACGTGGTTGCGACTGCCAGAGATGTACTGTACATCAAAGTTATACTGATGAAGGTGATCTGACCATCAGTTGATTCGTAGTGGTCTGTGCTTGGTGATCCGTACAGTGAGTAAATTTCCTGCCATAGAGATAGATGTGCCAACGTTCACATGCGTAGATGCAAGCGAGAGCTTCGCGTTCCCCTGTAGAGTATTTACGTTCTGCAGATGAGAGCATGCAAGAGGCGAAGGCTACTGGGCGTTCCAGGCCATCAATCCATTGCGAGAGCACAGCATCCATGGCGGTGCCTGATGCATCCGTGGTGACATACGTAGTGGCATTTGGATCAAAGTGCATGAGGATAGAAGGGGATGTGATTTTCTCCTTAAGCGTAGTGAATGCCTGAGCCTTGGAATCTGTCCATTCCCAAGAAATATCCTTGCACAGCAACTTGTGAAGTGGTTCGGCAATGTGCATCTAGTGCGAGACCAACTTCAGGTAGAAGTTGCAAGTGCCGAGGAATGATGAAAGTTCTTTGACGTTGGTAGCCTCCTGCATTCGCTGGATCACGTCAATGTTGTCAAGCCCTAGTGCTGTGACTCTGTAGCCCAGAACGCTTATTTCTCCAGCAACAAATGTACACTCATCGGCATTAAGTGTAATGTTATGTATAGCAAGTCTAGCAATAACGGCGTGAAGTTGCTGGTCATGTTCTTCCATTGTCTGTCCATGGATGACGATATTGTCAAACAGATTGAGGGCTCCCTCTATGCCTGCTAGCATAGTAGTGACAATCTTCTGAAATACACTTGGTGCAGAAGATAGTCCATAGAGCATGCATCGATACTGATACAGACCATCATGCTTCGTGAATGCCGTGAGCGGTTTGCTGTCCTCTGCTAGGGGTATTTGCAGGTAACTGCAGCACATGTTGAGTTTTATAAAAACTAATGAGCCATGGAGTTCTGAAGACAGTTCGTCGATGGTAGGAAGAGGGTACTTATCGGGGATGATGGCCTTGTTGACCTCTTTCAGGTCGATGCATAGGCAGATCTCCCCATTTTTACACCAAGCAATGACTAAGTTCGAGATCCAGCGTGAGGAGTTGATGCTCTCAAAGTTTCTCTGAATTCTGCGGCTACTTGGTCGCGAACCGCGATTGGGAGACGGCGAAGACGCTATGCAACTGGTTTGATGGCAGGGTCAACGCGGGGACGATGGCAGAATTTTGGTTTCACCCTAAACCCTGTGAAGATTGAGGGATACTGCTTGTCAAAGTCTACTGTGTACACAGGTGTGCCGGTAGGGTCATAAACTTTGAACCCAAGCTTGTCAAAAAGGTCAACACCTATGAGGCTTCATCCCTTCACGACATGAAAGGAAAAGTTCTCCAATGCATCGGGACAGTTATGAACCCAAGTAACTCAATTTTAGAATCAGTGTATGCATGTAGAGTGGAAGTTGCGAGCTGCAGTTGACAGTGCCTTAAGTGAGTTTTGTACGCAGCCTCGCTCAATATGGAGACTTTAGCTCCAAGGTCAATGAGGGGGCAGATGGGCATGCCGTCAATATTTACATCACAGTCCTTGAATTTGATCGAACCTGTTATGTATGTATGTAAACCTCACCAATATGTAAGACTTGTCACCAGGGGGCACACCTGTGGGAGATGTAAGGGTCACCTGGGCAAGCAGGTATAAAAGGTAATCTACCATGTTGCTTCCTCACTCTGGAGTCACATTAAAGAGACCAAGGTCACAACAGTTTGAGCTTACGATACAGTCTTGTGGAGTTAGTCTGAACATAACAAATTGGCGACGAGTAATGGATCACGAACTTTCACGCGGTAATGGCTGCCGTTCGTATTCTTGAGAGATTTGTTGAGGGTGATGATTGGGAAGCCTTCATTGAGCATCTCAACCAGTACTTCATGCCCAACGAGCTGGACAAGGCTGAGATGGCAGTCAAACGCAAGGCGATTCTCCTCATCTTATGTGGGTCTTCGATATATGGCCTCGTCAAAAATCTGCTGGCACCAGACAAACCAACGGACAAGACTTACACAGAGCTGTGCATGCTGGTTCGGGAACATCTCAAGCCGAAGGAGAGCATCTTACTGGCCAGGTATCGCTTTTACTATCACTCCGAGGGACAGAACATGGCGAGCTTTGTCACCGACCTAAGACGCCTTGCGGGACAGTGCGAATTTAAAGGATCTTTGGGGGAAACGTTGTGGGACTTTGTCGAGCTTGGAATCGGCCACGAGGTCATTCTTCGCAAACTGCTGTCTGCCGAATCCCTAGATCTGAGCAAGGCCACCACAATAGCCGAGGCTTTCATATCCACGAGCGACAACACGAAACAGGTATCTTCACAGAATCGAAGCTCACTGGCAAGTACTGGGCATAAAATAACGCTTTCAGTAGGCAGAACTGTACAGGGCAGGGCCCACACAACGGCAGAGGCCAGACCTAGGCCTCGGGTGACTCAGACTCCACCGTGGGGCGTGAATGCGTATCCATTAACACCATATTGGTGCTGCGGGGACAGTCATAGAGTCCATCAATGTCAATTCAAGCACTATGTGTGCAAGGGCTGTGGAACAATGGGGCACCCCAGCGAATGTGCAAACGATCTGTGACTCACCACGTAGCAGAGTCGGGAGAGGACGACCGATCCCGTGAGGATCACGCTGAACGAGCAGGAGAGGTAACTCAACCTGAGGATGAAGAGGAAGTATATGGGATACATACGTTCACCACCAAAAATCCTCTGATAAAGTTAAAAGTTAAACTCAACGGCACTCCAGTCACCATGGAATTGGACACAGGGGCGAGTCAATCAATAATGAACCAGAAGGCATTCGAGAGGTTGTGGGGTGACAGAGCACAATGACCCAAGCTGATCCTGATTCAGGCAATGCTGCGCACCTATACCAAGGAACTGATAATGGTAGTGTGGACATAATAGTATCCCATGAGGGAAGGATGCACAATTTACCACTGTGGATTGTTTCAGGTGATGGCCCAATGCTGCTTGGCAGAAGGTGGATGGGGAAGAGTCGATGGAACTGGGAAGACCTCTGTGTACATTCTCCGGTGAACGACGTCTTCCCCTTCTCAAAGGCTGAGCAAACCCCCACCTTCAGCTGAACCAGGCATCGAAGTGCAGATCCATTTGCAGACCCCCGAGGCACAGGCCGCTCATCACGACCACGAGGAGGTAAAGATCAACCTAGCAGCGGTACAGGCATGGTACCCACCACCCGAAGCCGACGACCTCTTCGCGACATTGGAAGAGGCTCCAGGTCGACCAAGCAGAGTAGGACTCCGGCCGAACCGATCCGAATGGGCCTTCCTGACGCCAGAGGCAAAATCACTGGGGAGAAAGATCGCGGCAGTCGGCATCACAGACATAGACGAGAGTGCGCCCAGACCACGGGACGAGAGAGCATCCAGACCACAGGTTGTTGCCGCAACGAAACAGAGGCATGTGTTGCCCAGCAAGGAAGACGACTGGGCTTGGGGCAAAGGTAAAGGGGCGGCTGCTGAGAAGGCCAGGGACTCACGATGTTCCAATAAGTTGTTTGCACCGTGTAACCCATGTGAGCGCTCTTTCGCGGCCAAAGATGTATTATCATATGGGGTCGAGGGCACCTTACAACAAGCCAGAGTAGCGGGTGAACACCAACCGGTCGTATATATATCTGACAAAGTACTTGTAACAAGTGATGTGTTATCACAAGGGGTCGGGCATGTTGTACAGCAAGCCAAAGTAGCAGGCGAGCCCCAACCGGTTGTACATGTATCCAATAAGTTAACCAAGGCAGTAGCCTGCGATCATGGAACAAAAGAGACGTAACAAAGAGTGTCCCAATATTTGCTCGAGTCAGACAAGCTGCCCATCCCACAGGTTTGGGAGAGCAGAGGCACCATTATCAATGTTTTGTTTTGAATATATCTAACACTGTCTGTGCACTGTAACATGATCCGCCATGGGCCAGGCACTGAGAACAGCGCTAATGCCCTCAGTTGGTCACCGTTGCCCACCACCGGGGTGGAAACACACAGCCCACATACCGGCTCAATGCTTTGGAAGTGCTAGAAAGCGAGGGGTCAACTGTAATAGCCCCCCAGTTTAGGACCTAGACTAGCCAGGATCCTACGTTACCGCCTGCTAACAGCGAACTGCTAGATGGGAGGTTGCAGCTTATCCGTCGCCAAGATGAAATGCTCATTCCATCAGATTGGCCCCTATGGGGCAACCCTGCAACGTTGCAAACAAAGGCAGGGAGGTTACACACAGCGTTGGTGGTCCAGGACCTCCATACCATGGCCCAGGATCCACGGGGAGCACGCGGCCTCCCGCCACTACTGAAAGTCTCAAAGCCATATCGGCCATCCTGGGCTTGCCAGACCTTAGGGACAGCGACAATAGTCTGGAGCGGGCAGCCCAAATCACATGAGCAGTGTATTGGAGGACAGCCAGCACCTGTGGCACTGAACCCCAATACAAGCCCCCATCCTCAGTGTGGGAGAAAACTGGTCCATCTTCCCTACCCTGGCAGTGAACTGCGGACCTTGTTCTTAACACTCAGTTAAGAGTATGTTAGATTTGGTATCCAGTATTTCCCAGTAAATCTCCTTCATTTTTGGCATTGAACCATTCCAAAACATAGAAACAGCGCGATTAGTATAAACAAAATGAAGAATCACTCAATGTTGATGCTAAAGGATTAGATCTCGCTGAGAAAGGCAGCATGAAGCTTGGAAGGTGGTGCTTAACAAAGGAGCAACCTTTCCCCTCGCCCCGACTGGGGGTAGTAAGCAGCTGGGGCCCCCGCCGCTGAATGAAGTGGAGCGCAATCTCGTGCACTTCACTTCCTTTGGAGGCAGGTCCCGGAGCACTACTTTAGCACAGACGCGCTGCAATGCTCCTTCAATTAAAGGGGAGGGCCGTTGCATACTCTGCAAGGCTTCTGGTGGCTTCCAAAATGCTAAGGCTGCCATCCTGGAGCTGACCCGAGAGTCAGCAATCCAGAAAAGATGGCGGCACGGGGAACTGGTGCCTTTCCCTTTAAGTAGCCTGCCCCCAAGATCCAATATCGGCTAGCTGGCATTGACATCCGCTCGCACCAGCCCCGCGGCCTGCGGGGCAATTCCCCCCACGGGGCGGTGAGGGGTCTCCGCGCACAGTGCCTCCGCAATGACTCGGGCATATTTGGCAGGAGTCGGTAGCACCCCCACCCCCCCCCGCCCCCACCTCACCACCTCCCCCCCCCAGCGCTAATTGGCCTCTAAAAAAGGGGCAATTGCGCTTCCAAAGATTTCAAGTAAGAGACGGGAGGCGTGGAAGAGAGTTAAGTTTTATCAGGAGGAAACAATGTCAAATGAGTCGGTGGTGAATTTGGAATAGGACTTTGCAATAACAACCACTCCACTGCCAAGTCGATTTGAGCAGGCCACGTGGTGGAAATCAGTCCATTAATCAGAAAGGCTATTGAGGTGGAGGCAGAAGTGGGGTGGGAATGGGGTTTGTCCATTGAGGGAGCTAACGGTGGCAGCAAAGGAACATAGGAACAACATAGGAACAGGAGAAGTCCATCGAACCTGTTTCACCAAAGGTTCAACCAGGAGTCAATGATGTCAAGAAGGCCAGACTGGCAGCCAGCGGAGGAGGGAAGTCCCATTGAGCAGCCAATGGTACGTCCCAATTCATTGGCCTTATCCTCTGCAAGACATGTTCTGACGAAACATTCCAGGCGATTATGTGCATTGTGTGAGACCACGTAGATCAACACAGGCAAAAGGGTTAATGTGAAGATATACTGGAATTTGTAACTTCATCAGGAGGATGTCTCGACCTTTGCATTTGTGAGGCTGTAAGTTTTCTTAGCTGTCACCATAACTACTGTAATGCCACAGAACAGATTTGATAAATCTGTGACTACTTCATATTACAATGCACTCTTCTGGTTGTAATTTTGCAGAGCTCTTAATAAAATCAGTCTCGCATTTCATTCGCGTGGGATACTCGCGTTCGCGGTGTGGCGAGGTTCCACAATTTCCTCCTCGAATGGCTTTTGTATCGACAAGACACTGCTATTGCACTCCAGGTTTCTTCCTTGTGCAACTTCAATTAACTGCAAAGAAGAGCTAATGCAATCAGAAAGAACAAGCCTGATTTGATAAGGAATGATTACGCGTGGGGAACAGCTAGGCTCTGAAACTAATGGATGCAAACCAACTTGCACAGTTTTGCCTTGGGACCATCAAGACCCTAATTTGGCCAAGCCCGCCTGGATTCGGTTGATGGGAGTCAATTGATCGATAATATCGTAGGTGGGTGCAGCCCAGTGGGCGGAAGTCAAGCAATTTTCACAAACTTGCATTGTGCATTTTAACAGGGATCTAGATTCTGCAATAAAGTATTGAACTTTTTTGTCTTTCTGAGCGACGTAGACTCATTCCGCAGAGCCCCGGGGCTATATAGAAGCTCACGGCACAGAAGAAACCATTTGACCCATCGTGCTCGTGCTGGCTCTTTGAAAGAGCTAGCCAATTAGTTCCACTCACCCTGCTCTTTAACCAGAGCCCTGAAAATGTCTCCTTTTCAAGTATTTATCCAATTCCCTTTGAAAGTTGAAAGCGAATCTGCTTCTACCGTCCTTTCAGACAATTCATTCCAGATCATAAAAATTTGCTGTGTAGAAACATTTCTCCTCATCTCCCCCCGGTCCATTTTCCAATTCTTTTAAATCTGTGTCCTGTGGTTGCCGAGCCACCTGTGAGTGGACACAGTTGCTCCTTATCTACTCTGTCAAAACACTTTCTTGAACACCACTTTTAAACTTCCTCTTAACCTTCTCTGCTCTAAGAAGATCAATCCCAGCTTTGCTAGCCTCTCTGAAGTCTCGCATCACGTGTATCATTCTCGACATTCTGCTCTGCTCCCTCGCTAAGTCCTTAACATCCTTCCTAAATTGTGGTGCCCAGAATTCTACGCACAATAAGATATAACCAGTTAATCTGTTTTGGAAGTGTCAGTTGTGAGATTAAGGATACGGTAGCATAGTGAATATGTTATTGTACTAGTAATCCAGAGGCCTGAACTAATGATTCAGTGACGTGAGTTCAAATCAAAATAAATCTGGAATATAAAGCTAGTATCAGTAATGCGAATCATGAAACTACCTGTTTGTTATAAACTTTCAAAGGGAATTGGAAAAATAGTTGAAAAGGAGACATTTTCAGGGCTATGGGAAAAGAGAAGCTAATTATATCGCTCTTTCAAAGAGCCTCCGTGAACTTCTATGTAGCTCTGGGGCTCCGCAGAGCTCGTCTAAATTGCTCAGAAAGACCAAAAAGTTCAATGTACTTTAGGGAAGGAAATCTGCCTTCCTTACACTGTCTGGCCTACATGTGACTCCAGACCCACAGCAATGTGCTGCCCTCTGAAATGGCCCAGCAAACCACTCAGTTGTATAAGGCGGCTCACCACCACCAGCTCAGGGGAAATTAGGGTTGGGCAATAAATGCTGGCCTTGCCAGCAACACTCACATCTTGTGAATGAATAAAAAATAAGATGAATGTTGGCAAGGAAAATTTGGAAAATTCCTTGCTCTTGTTCGAAAAAGTGTCATGGAATCCTTGAGGTCCACCCGAGAACAACAACAGCAATCATTTGCATTTAAATAGCACTTTTAACGTAGTAAAACCTCCCAAGGTACGTTATCAGACAAAAGTTTACACCAAGCCACAGAATAAGATATCAGAACGGGTGACCAATAGCTTGGTCAAAGAGGTAAATTTTAGGGGCATCTTAAAGGAGGGCAGAGCAGTAGAGAAGTGGAGAGGTGGAGCTGAGTTCAAAGCCACATCTGAAAAGAAAGACTTAGATTTATATAGCGCCTTTCACGATCACCGGACGTCTCAAAGCTTTTTACAGCCAATGGAGTACTTTTGGAGTGTCGTCACTGTTGTAATGTGGGAAACATAGAAAGATGGCAAGAGAGCCACTGCACCGGCACTGCACTGAAGTGTCAGCCGAGATTATGTGCTGGAGTAGAATAGTTAAAATAAAGAATAGACATTTAGGCAAAATGCCGAATAATGCCCAGGAGACAGTTGGGCAGCAGAAGTGGAAACCTATAAGGATGAAAGAAAACTGAATTAAAAAACAATAAAGCAAAGCGTGGTTCATGCAAGTCTCAGCTTAAGGACACACAGGATCTAATTTTCATGACTCTTGATATCTAATCACCATTTATTTAAAGCCTGTGGAATTAACCCGGTACCAGTTGCCATGGCGAGGAAAATACTGTGTTCGAATTGGTGCTGTTGCTGACCGCAACTAAAGTCATTTCACCATCAGCCCATTAGTGCAACCAACGAAGAAACAACACAAGCACTTAAGTGCCAGTGAAGGATCTAGGTATAAGAACCAATGGCAGTATTTTCCCCAACCGATGAAAATAAATCTTGTATAATGGTCCTTATTTTTAGCAGCTGGGTAAAGATGATCCAGATAATGAAGAGCGCGGAGTAATTTACAGAGGCCTGTGTAACAGAGCAGTTTAAGTGGACCTTATCATGGTATTCTATTACCCAATTTGTGGCTGCTTAGTATGTTATGTTAACCAAGTACGAACTGGCCACCATTGATTTTTAATTTCGACTGTGTAACACAATGCCATTCACAATCTCGCTGAAACAGTCCACTCATGTCAATTGAATGAATTCTACATGGGTTCTATGCTTAAGAATTCATAGCTACACATTGCTATGAAGAACTAATTGGTTTATTAACAAAGGTTTAACAATTACACTACACATTACCAGTTCATCCACTAGGCTCACAACTGCATACCTCATCGTGGATGGCCCAGACCCAACTGACTGGGGTTTTATTTGAGTCTTGTGAAAACCGACAACTTAAACAAATTAAAATTTAGACATTAAATCAAATTAAAATTTGGTTGCCGGGGGTGATGATGCACTCCAGTCCCTCCGGCGCCCACCTCTCGTGGAAGGCCGCGAGCGTACCGGTGGACACCGCGTGCTCCATCTCCAGGGACACCCTGGTTCGGATGTAGCAACCTGTGAGCATCCTCACAGGTGCACACATTGCTTCAATTAAGGAGAGCTAAACAGCCTAAAGCAAGGCTGCTCAGTTGGCCATTTAATAAAGGGGCCCACTTAATACATCTTTCACTTTCAGCTGCTGAATGCCCTGGATTGCTGTTTTTATTTCAGCATTCTAACCTGTCCTCTCTCACGTCTGAGTCAGAAGTTTGTGGGTTCAAATCAGCACTCCAAAAACTCGAGCAGAAAATTTAGGCTGACACTCCAGTGCAGTGCTGAAGGAGTGCTGCACTGCCGTTTTTCAGATGAGACGTTAAACCGAGGTCCTGCTGCACTCTCAGGTGGATGTAAAAAATCCCATGGCACTATTTCAAAGAAGAGCAGGGGGCTTATCCCCAGTGTCCTGGCCAATATTTATCCCTCAATCAACATAACAAAATAAAACAGTTATCTGCTCATTATCACATTGCTTTTTGTGGGAGCTTGCGGTACACAAATTGGCTGATGCGTTTCCTACTTTTCAAAAGCACCTACACTTCATAAAATACATTGAGACGTTGAAAGGCGCTATATAAATGCAAGCCTTTCTTTATTTCATAAGGTACAGTTATGAGCATCTTCAAGAAAGGGACAAGTCCGATTGCGGTCGTTACAGAGGAATTTCCCTGCTGTCTGCCGAAGTGAAAACCATCGCAAGATTCCTCCTCAATCGACTTCTCCCAGTGGCTGAAGAGTTCCTCCCAGAGTTTCAATGCAGATTCCGCCCACCAAGGGCTACAATGGACATGATCTTCACCACGCGGTAAATCCTAGAGAAATGTAGGGAGCAGCATTAAGTTCTGTACATGGCTTTCTTTGACCTCACAAAGGCCTTCGACTCTGTCAACCATGAGGGATTATGGAGTGTCCTTCTCAAATTCGGCTGACCTCTAATATTTGTCATCGTCCTCTGCTTGCTTCACGATGACATGCAAGCCATGATTCTTACCAACGGATGCACCACAGTCCCAATGCAAGCGCGGACCGGGGCATCGCACCAACGCTCTTTTCGATTTTCCTCTCTGCAATGCTTTATATCACCTCCAACAAGCTCCCCGCTGGAGTGGAGTTAATCTACAGAACAAATGGGAAATTGTTCAACCTCCGACGCTTCCATTCCAGATCCAAGGTTGTTCCAAACTCTGTACTTGAATTACAATATGCAGATGTCGCTTGCACCTGTGCACACTCAGAGTCCGAACGTCAAACCATCGTTTACACCTTCACTGAAACGTACGAGAGTCGGGCCTTACATTAAACATCAGTCAGACAAAGATTCTCTACCAACCTTCCCTTACCACACAGCACTGCTCCCGATTATCAAGATCCATGAGAGACCTTGGGCTATGTGGATCACTTCCCATACCTTGGGAGCCTGCTATCGGCAAGGGCAGACATTGATGACTAGGTCCAACACAGGCTTCAGTGTGCCAGTGCAGCCTTCTGCCACCTGAGGAAAAGAGTGTTCGAAGACCAGGATCTCAAACCCGGCACAAAGCTCATGGTCTACAGAGCAGTAGTGATACCCGCCCTCCGATAGACTATGGGCTAGAACCTCCACTTTTGTGGTTATCACCCAAAAATGTGCAATATTTCCAGCGTGGGCGGTAAAAAAGGGTTTTCAGATCGCCGTCTTCTCGCCCATTCTCAAACCACCTAGTCTCCGCTTTTGAAAATGGTCGATACCGCGAGCGACATAAAATGGACGGTAGCGTTAAATTTTTTTGACCTTCTGTCGTAAAGTGTGGCCGTCCTTAGCAACGGCATGGCAACGCTCAATTCCCACAATTCTGGAGGTCAAGGGTCATCCTGACATGCGCAAAAGAGGAGACAGAGAGAGAGGGATCTCAGAGGGACTGAAGGCATGTCTGGGTTTGGTGTGGCTGCTTTGGGAGGAAGGAGGGAGACATTAGAGCTTCACAGCAAGTAGGCAAACAAAAAGTAGCTGTTACATGCCACATATTTGCCCAAATTTGGCCTATAATGGAGAGAGAGGAGGAGGCATCACAGCACGCTGTAGAGACTGACTCTGGAGAGAGCATTGAAGTGGGAGAGGAGCACATTGGAGGGCGCAAAAGAGCAACGAGGTTCTCGGACGAGGCAAATGCCTCTCTCCTGCTGGAGGTCGAGTTACGCTGGGGTGATTTGAAACAGGGAGGGCATGAGAAGCCCACACCAAAGGCATACCAGAAGATATGGACCGAGGTAGCAGAGGTGGTCTCGTCAGTGATCAACGAGGTGCGTGAGGGCAACCAATGCCGCAAACGATGGAACAAACTTGTGGGATCCGCAAGAGTAAGTATTGCATTGATTTACATGTACTTATGTATTTATATAATTTGATTTGTAACAGTCATGAATGACTATCATCAGATGTGAGGTCTTGCACTCAAAGCCTGCGGTCACGGAGCACGTCTTTAGGTAAAGAAGGATCATTTTCATAATAATGAGGATTACATCTGTCGGTTATGTCTTGTATCAGTGCCTGTGACCGTACCTAGCAATGCTATCACGCATGATCTCATGTCACGTCATCCTGCCACTTTTTACATCGACGATGAGGTCCATGTGGAGGTGAACAGGAAGGGGCCACCAGTCCCCAGCGACATCACTGAGATGGAAGAGCGAGTGCTAGCACTCGTGGGGAAGCACCCCGGGACAGCCATGGACGCATCTGCAGACCCTGAAGTAATGCCACATGAGTAAAGCTTACCCCTTTGCGTGATGTAAAGTCAATAGATGCCACACTACTCATATCTGAACAATCATATATGGTAAATGATTTCTAAAATTGTCATAGAAATAATGATGACCGAATAAAAGTCAATGGAATGCAAATGTGTTGATGGTCATGAAATGTGATGTCTGCGATGATTTTGAGAACGGTGGTGCTTTTGTCGTGCATACGCTGTGTGTAGCGCTGGACTCACCTTGTCACCCTAGCACCCCCTTCTCCTCTAATAACCTCATTTGTGTTTTTTAGCTCAACCAGCAGTGCGTCCCAAGGCAAGACCACAGAGGCCAGAAGGTGGGGACAGATAATCCTACATCTGGTGCAGAGGAGCTCCGATTCTCGCCTGTCAATCCGCTGGGTCTGTTCTCCAATGATGAGAGCGCGGATTTCGAGGAACCTGCATCGCCACGCTCCAGAAGCCATTCCACCCCAAGGCCATCTAATGGTCCTCCGGTCATTCCTTCCTCCACTCTGTAGGTATTGCCCCAAGCACCTCACCACTGGGCAACTCATTTGTCCTCAGGACGATGCCGACCCCGTGGAGGTCCCGAGGACGCGGCAGGCCTGTTCCACGAGCGCCACATGACAGCGGAGAGATGGTACAGTTGTCCAGGAGGACTGTAGATATTGGTGACCAGCTCATTGAAGCATTGGGGGGCATATCCCGACAGCTGGCCACCATGACTGAATACATTCCACAGATGGCAGAGGCCCTGGATGCGATAGCCAGGAACACTGCTGCCACAGGCCTCCCAGTTGTCCCAGAGCGCAGCACTCCACCCATAGGTTCCGCACCACCACTGCAAAGGAGATGAGGGAAAGGACCAAGATCCTGCTTCTGATAAGAGAATGTTGTCCCCTCAGCAACCCCCGCTCCCGTATCCGTGTAACGACCGCATCTGCCTTCATCCCCCCCAATGAGGCACTGCCTGAGGAGCTCCTCAGCCAGGCGCTGTGGAGAGGGAAGGGGAAGGGGTAGAGGTGGGGTGAAGAAATGGAGGGGGGAAGGAAACTGAGCTGCATGTCCACAGGTGATGGCGGTGTTATGTCTCTATCTGGGTGTATGCAATTTATTGCAATGTATGGGGGCTGGGGACCACGCTCCTGCTTTGCCTTTGTATTCTGTGCTGCTGGACATGTTGAACATGTGATTGATGTCAATGGTGGAAAAAGTGGGGTGTGGGCGGGGCTGTGTGTTATTGCCTGTGACACTTAAGATTTCAGACCAATGTTGATATAAAATTTTTGTTAGTGAACATAATCTTGTTGTGCATTATCTCTGATAGCTGCACTGTTACACACTGTTGATTCCTTAACATGAAAGGGTTAAATACAACTTAACATCAATCAACGTAAACTTTAACTGGCACCAAGGTGATGGGCACCATTGATGTCTGAGCTGCACACACACAGCACTGTGTCAGTGTTGTCACTCACATCAATGCTCTTTCAGGCAAATCATTCAGATTTCAGCTCCTCACGCAAGAGTAGGATTTTAAAAATGTCAGTCACACTGTTGGCATTCGTTCGGAATAGTTCCACTTTTTGTGGGCGTTTTTTTGGGCGAGCGATATTGTGGGCGATATATGTGCGAGGTGGGGAAAGTTATGATAGGTGATCTCCTGGGCGTTCGTTTCACCAAATGTGCTCTTTACGACAAATAAAAGTGGACGGGCGGTATTATTGAATTTCGGCATTGATTCCATATGGAAATTAACACTGGGCCCATTCTGATGATTCTGCCCAAAAAAAGTAGGTGGCCAGTAATATTTTTTCCCGGCAATAACCACATGGGGAATGTAACGCTCGGCGATAAGTTTTCTAAAAATGCCCGTCAGTTTCCATTTTGTGCCAAAATGGGCGATATATGAGCATTATATGTAATTTCAGCAGAAAAATGGGCATTAAGTGGGCATTAAGCATGCAAAAAAAGTGGAGGTTCTAGCCCGTGGATTATGTGGAGTAGGTACCTTAAAGCACTGGAGAAGTGCTGCCTCCGCCAAATCCTGCAAATTCATTGGCAGGATAGGTGCACCAATGTCAGTGTTCTCTCTCAGGCCAACATCCCCAACATCGAGGCATTGACCACCTCAATCAGTTCCGATGGGTGGGCCACATCGTCCGCATGCCCGATACTCTTGTCCCGAAACAAGCACTCCACTCCGAGCTATGTCACGGCAGGCGAGTTTCAGGGCAGAGAAAATTCTTCAAGAACACCCTCAAAGCCTCCTTGTAATATTCCCACCGACTCTTGTGCATCTCTGTAACCATGTCCGCTCAAAGTGGAGGAGAAGCATCCGGGAAGGTGCCGAACAGCTCAAGACTCTTCGCCCGGAGCGCACGGAAGCCGAGTGCAAACAGTGGAAGAAACACCAACAAATCAAGCACTCCACCCGACTGTCCCTGGCCAATATTTATCCTTCACCAACATAACAAAAACAGATTATCTGGTCATTATTACTTTGCTGATTGAGGGAGCTTGCTGTATGCAAATTAGCTGCCGTATTTCCCAAAATACTACAATCCAAGAAATACTTAATTGGCTGTAAAGCACTTTGGAACATCCAGAGGTCGTGAATCATCATCATCGGCAGACCCTCGGAATCGAGGAAGACTTGCTTCCACTCCTGAAGTGAGTCCTTAGGTGGCTGAACAGTCCAATACGAGAGCCACAATCCCTGTCACAGGTGGGACAGATAGTCGTTCAGGGAAAGGGTGGGTGGGACAGGTTTGCCGCACACTCTTTCTGCATGCTCTCGGCGATGAGACTCGTGGAGCTCAGCGCCCTCCCGAATGCACTTCCTCCACTTAGGGCGGTCTTGGGCCAGGGACTCCCAGATGTCAGTGGGGATGTTGCACTTTATCAGGGAGGCTTTGAGGCTGTGAAAGCAACTATATAAATGCTATTTTTGTCTGTCTTATACTCCCTCCCCCCACCCCGCCCCTCCCGTTCCTCCCTCTGTCCCTTGAGCATGGACTTACCTCCATTTGTCTAACAATGTGTGGCAAAATAATAGACATATGGTTGATCAATATGCTTAATCTTTGAGTCTTGTGGGAGGGACAAGCTGAATCAGAATTGCTCTACAGAATATTGGACAAAAAGTGCTTACATGAAGCAAAACCCTACAACATCCCGTATCTGTGATGATGGAGAACTACGTGAATTGATATAGTTATAATTATTGCTACCTATCGTTTCCTTGGTTGTGGATCTCCATCTGCACTGAGTTACCTTATCGCAGCCAGCGGAGTGTTTGGGTTCATTAAAATTGAACTCAGAGCCCTGGGCTAAAATTAGCTCGGATTTCCCTCACTGAGTTATCACCTTTATTGGTGACTGGTGACTGTCAGCATTTACTTTGGTTTGAGTTTGAGTGAGTCACCACTGACTGCTAACATGACTTTTTCAGCACTGGCACTTTTTGATAAATGCAATTCTCCACTACTTATGTTCCCTGTGGTAAGTTGCCCTAGGCTAAATATTTTGTTAAATACAAGTAACACAAGATTTTTGAGTCACCTGTGTGAAAGTCAAGTCTGAAAAGGTGTTATGTTTCTCAATGCTGCAGACTATTATTATGAGAGAAGTGATGTTTCTTGGACAAAAGCGTCAATAAACTTTAAAGAATATTGCTTATTGTGAGAGGCATCTATAAATTCATTAGCCTATGTGGTTTTATGTAATATGTACTGGAGATTCCTGATAGTTCAGTTGGACAGTACATTGTCGAGTGTGGAACTGAACCATGTATATTACAGATCATAACCATTGCTCCCAGTTTTTCAGACAGCAGCTACTAGTAATGATTCTACTGTTGTCATTTACAGCTCCTCTCGCCCCATCTTTTAATTGAATCATAGAATGGTTACAGCACGGAAGAAGGCCATTCGGCCCATCGAGCCTGTGCCGGCTCTCTGCAACAGCACTTCAGCTAGTCCCACTCACCCGCCCTTTCCCTGTAGCCCGGCAAATTGTTTTCTTTCAGATACTTATCCAACTCCCTTTTGAAAGCCGTTGTTGAATCTGCCTCCACCGTCCTCTCAGGCAGTGAATTCCAGATCCTAACCACTTGCTGTGTAAAAAAGATTTTGTTGCTTTTCTTGTCCCAGCACTGCCCCTTGTACCTGGCACTTTCATCCCTTACGTCATTTAATCTCTCCTTTCTTCCACCCTATCACTGACCTTCCCTTTTGTTCTTTCCTCCCCTCCCCCTTTCCCTGCCTCTCCACTTGCTCAATACCTGTTACGTCTCTGGCTTGTCCCAGTTCCGATGAAAGGTTATTGACCTAAAATGTTAACTCTGTTTCTCGCAACACAGATGCTGCCTGACCTGCTGAGTACTCCTGGCATTTTCTGTTTTTATATCTTTTCTCAGGTTTGCTGCTCAAAATTGAACACAAATCTCCAGACCATGGTTCTGTACACGTGAGAGCATCACTTCCTCACTATTGTATTTAACCTTTGTTTAGCAGTCAATATGCTGTTAAAACTCCAGTTACAGCATATTAGCTGCTAAACAAAGGTGGTGGGTCTGAAAAACAAATTTGTGCCGTGTCAAATTTTTCCATTTAAAAAAAAAATTTACATCTTGAAAAAACAGGTTTCTTCATCTTTATTTCAGGTTTGCCATTTCCCCATGACAGAGCCCCAATCTTTGGCCTCAAAATTGCCCAGTAGTTGCTCCGTTTTTTTTGGAGCAACTTGATTTTTCTGGAGTATCTTAAAAACCCCCATTTTGCACATTCAACTTGCACCAGTGTAAGTGAGTTAACTATGATTTTTTTTCGTTTAGTTTAGTTTTTTTCAAAAGGGGGCGTTACCAGCCACTTATGCCTATTTTGCCCATTTAGGCCACTTTGGACAGCTAATAGTTGCTCCAAACTAACTTAGGACAGCGTAAGTGGCCACTTGTGGCCGTACAGAATACCCTTGCAGAGAGTTAAGAAATCAGCGCAGGTAGGTACATTGGAGGCCAGCAGAACTTAAAGACTTGACGAAAGAATATGAATCAGATCAATAGCTGCACAGGACATCATATGACAAACTTCACAAAGTTAATTTACTATACAACAGAAACATTCATGGAAGCTTAAATAATAAAAATAAAAGAAGTAAAGTGAAAAAACATATTTACTTCATTTTTTCTAAATATCCAAATAAAAAATAGAAGTACCTCCTGCTCGTAATTCTTGTGTTCTTATGTTCTCCCAGCCGCCTAAGCTCATCCACCATCAGCCCGCCCCTTACAAACAACCCTACCTCCCGGGATCGGGGATCAGACCCTCCAGGATCAGTACAGCACCTGGGGTCAGAGATCGGACACGTCTGGGGATCAGATCTTCCCTAAAGGTCGGGGATTGGACTGCCCACGGGATCAGAATCCCCTACCCCCATGGGGTCAGTGATCGAATCCACCCTGCAGTTCGGAAATCCCCCCCACCTCGGATCAAAACTTCTGGGATCAAAACTGCCCTCCGTCCCCCACCTGGATCAAAACTCGCACCCCCCCTACCCCCCCAATGTATCTCCGCCACCCCGGCTTGGGCCCCGCACTAACCTGCTTGTTGTGGCCTTCTAGCCCGGGAAGGCAGCGGGCTGGCCTGTGCTGGAGGCCACTCGGCCTGGGATAGGGGCGGGATGCATCGGGTCCCATGCTGCAGCACGCACACAGAGGCTGGGGGAAAGAGCTACTGCACATGCGCGCACACTCCAATGCACATGTGGAGAGCTGCCGGCACTGTTTCTGGCGTAGGGCCCTAGCTCCGCTCCCCAATCGACTAGCCATGCTGTGCCAAGCCCCGGGAGAGACAACAGAGCGGCCAGAATCAGAGGACATTTTTTCCGTGCCCTTTTCAGCCCACAAAGTTGCCGCATCTTGTGAGTGCACCGAAAAAGGGGGTGGGCCAATTTTGAGCCCTTTGTTTTGCTCACTCTAACATTTTCTAAAGTTAGAATTTTAATAGCTTACTCACTTCCTTGTTCACTGTCTGTGAAAATTCTGCATTTTGCTTGGCTGCCTAGACAGCTTTTTGATGTCACAGCAGCTCACACTAGGGGATACCCACTGTACTTTGCTGATTTTAATTAAACATCGGAAAACTCGAAGCTCTTTGTGGGAAGCTTATTTTGGGGCCAGTGGCGAATGCCTTCGCCTCACTGCTGACTGCAAGTTCCGGGCCAATATCTCTATCCTTCCAAAGCGTTGCTGATTGTGGAAGTGATGATTTTGTAGTCTCAGATGTTTCCTTCTGCAGAACTTGTTATCAATGAATTAAAGCATGGGCGTGCCTTTTAATTAGGTTTATTGTCCAATCTGACCATTGCTTTAATTTTGGGGACGGGCTCCAGTAAATGGGGAGATAGGGGAGGGGCACCAGTAAATGGGGGAATTGGGGAGGGGCTCCAGTAAATGGGGGAGTTGGGGAGGGACACCAGTAAACCGTCCATCATGACTGTGTGGCAATGATCTGACCAGAACGACATAAAAGTACCTTCTCGGCTCCAGTGGCAGGACTCCTGGGGAGGAAGATCGAATTCAGGGGCACTCTTCCAGCTTTTGTGGCAGAATCGCGGGAGAGAAGGATCAAGGCAGTCGACCTCGAGGACAGGGGAAAGATGGCGTCCCTGCTGCAGCGAGGTGCAGCGTGGCTGAAAAAAAAGATGGCTGCAACCATATCACGAGGTGCAACACTGAGGGACCAACACGTGGTGTCTAACAAAGGGTTTAATTGGGGTAAAGCCAGCAGGGTTCTCTTAAAGGAGACCAGCAACCAACTGAACTTAAAGAGACATTGTATACATGGCAATCAATGTAACGAACCGATTAAGATTGTGAACAAAATGTTGTTGCAAGATGTCGGTACTATTCCTAATGTAAAGAACAAAATGTTGTTGTGAGATGTCGGGAATAGAATATCCCCAAAAGTAGCAAGAGAGTGAATTCGGGAGAGTAAAGGCACAGATCCTGATACCCTGCCCCAGGTCTATCCCTCACTGCAGGCACCCGATGGCACCATTTGCCATGGACCTAGAAACAAAAACGGCGCCAATAAATGCTATCAGCCACCGTTGCCCACCACTTGGGTGGAAGCAGCGCAGCCCCCGGACCCAGTCGCTAACTTGGCCATGTCCGGGCGCAAAAGGTCAGAACCAACAAGTTCCCTAAATGGGAGCTGGAACAGCCAGGTTCCCAATACCGTTAGAGAGCAGGCAGAAGATTCTGCAGCCCTCAAAGGAGGACAGGGAGGCCACACACATCTGTGGCTCTGCCCACCACTATGCAACTGCAAAGGCTCTGAGTCCTGGCTAGGTGAGCGAACCAAGCCCACCTGGCTAGCTGGGGGCGCAGTACCGCCATCAAACAACTAGGACCCCGTCTGGTTGCTCTGGAACTTGCATCCTCACATACCTGTACTGCTACCTCAGTACTTACCATGACTGAACCATGAATGCAATCTACCCAATCCTGGCGCACGACTGCCAAACATAACGAATGTAAGTCACTGAAACAAGGTGTCACGATACAAACTATAAATTCCTTTCTTTGTAATTGCACTGTGTCTGATCCTGTATGTTAATGTAACGGGCCTGCTGCATAATCTCGTTGCTGCGGGGGGGCGGGAAATGGATGTGTGTAGCCATGGACCACACCCAGAACCCACTGGAACCTCCACTGCATCATCGAACCATCCAAACCGGTAACCACTACCCAACGTGTGGCAAAAGGACTTGGGGGTTAGCAGGGAGAGAGCCAAACCAAAGCACAGCCAAAGTGCAAGGGCCATTGGCACTCAAGTCTGGGGAGAGCTAAGCCAGAGCACATAGTGCAAAGGTAATCGGCACAAAGGACTTGGGGGAGAGTGATGTTATATATGCAGACTATAGATATACTCTCTGTGTAGTCACTGTATAGTTGCATAAGATGGAGACTTGTTACCTGATGTACTATCAACAAGGTTTACATTGTGTATATACTATGCTGGCACCACTAGAGGGTGCAACTGGTGGAGACTGGGGTTTCCTGCCCCTGTGGCAGAGGCTGTCCACCAGAGGGCACTGTGGTGGGAGACCTGTGGGTCACCTGCATAGGCGTGCAGGGCCCAGTATAAAAGGCTGCTCACCATACTTGTGCCTCACTCTGGAGTTACGAATACAGGACCAAGAACTGCAGTTTGAGTACAACACATTGCCTCGTGGAGTCATTCATAAGTGCATTACAGACATAACAGCGCGGAGGTCTATGTTGAGTTCGCTGATCGCGAGTCAGGATAGCACTAATTGTGCTAAGAGGCCAGCCGCGAGGTCGGGACCCAAGGCCAGTATATGTGGGGTAACCACCAAAGCATGAGCGGCTGGAGAGCATGGGGAAAAGCGCAGCAGAGCCTGCACATGGAGAGTTGGAGCTGGAGCTGGAGCCGGGGGACCCAGGGTACAGGATCAATAATCTATGGATAAATATGCAAGATGAAAAACAGGAACGAGGACCTGAGGGAGGGAGGGAGGGGGTTAGTAGGAATGTGTGTGTGAGTGTGTGTGTGTGTGTGTGTGTGTTAGGCCCTTGCCATTGGACCAAGACCTTGCTCTGTCAACCCGTGTGGTGGCTGGTGTGTAATGGCCACCCCACATTAAAAGAATTCATGCACAGGCATCTTCCACCCTTTAAAATGAAGTTCGGGACCTGGCCCGCATTGGTCTCATCAGTCACCTTAGAACTCATTTTAGTGTGGAAGCAAGTCATCCCGGACTCTGGGGGACTGCCTAAGAATAAGATTGGTGAAAATTTCCACCAAACATTGCTAGTGACAATTGTGATCCCTTTAAATTTCAGTAGCAGTTAGATTACCGTGCCTTATCCAAAACTCTGCTGCCTGTATCCTAACTCTCACCAAGTCCCGCTCACTCATCACCCCTGTGCTCGCCAACCGACAGTGGCTCCCGTTCCAGCAACTCCTCAATTTTCAAATTCCCATCCTTGTTTTCAATTCCCACAATGGCTTTGTCTCCTCCCTATCTCTGCAATCTCCTCCAGCCCTACAACCATCCAAAATTTCTTCTCTCAGAGGGTTGTGCATCTGTGGAATTCGCTGCCTCGGAGAGCTATGGAAGCTGAGACATTGAATAAATTTAAGACAGAAATAGGCAATTTCTTAAATGATAAGGGAATAAGGGGTTATGGAGATCGGGCAGGGAAGTGGAGCTGAGTCCATGATTGGATCAGCCATGATCGTATTAAATGGCGGAGCAGGCTCGAGGGGCCGTAAGGCCTACTCCTGTTTCTATTTCTCATGTTCTTCTGTTCTTATGAAATCTCTGCGCTCCTCTGGCCTCTTTCGCATCCCCGATTTTCATCGCTCCACCATTGGCAGCCATACCTTCAGCTGCCTGGGCCCTCAGCCCTAGAATTCCCTCCCTAAACCTCTCCGTCTCTCTATCTCTCCCCCTCCTCCTGTAAGACACTATCTCTTTCCAGCCCTAATATTTCCTCATGTGGCTAGGTATCAAATTTTGGTTTATAATTGGTCCTGTGAAGCGCCTTGGGATGTTTTGCTACATTAGAGGTGCTATATAAATGCAAGTTATTATTGTATTAAAAAGGAAATCTAATTAATACTGCATGTTAAAAAGTATTGACCATTGCTATGTCAATACACTTAAATTTATGAGACTATCTTCTTCCACACTACAGTGCTTTCACAGAATTATTGGTATCAGTTACTCAAAGAGTGAAGCACCTAATCTGGAGTAAAAGTGACCTTAGCAAAGTTACATAAGGTTACAAATACATACAATTATTTTAATCAATAAATCTGCAAGGATTCCAACAAATCCTTGCGGAAAGTTAAATACCACGACTGAGCTGAAGTAAATCCACAAGCTGTAATGAGCTATTCATTGGGATTTAATTAACGGTTAATGAGACTGACTTGGACAGGACATTTTCAGGTCATTTATTGTGTCATTAATGGTGCAGCGCGTCCACAATATAGATTCTTTCAGGAGCATGAATAGGAGCGGTTTAGACGGAGTTTTTCAATGAATGTTTGTGACAATCAGCAAAGGTCATTCGACAGATATAAGTTGAGTTTGTATTCCTTTGGCCACTGCTTTCAATACATTTGCCATTTTACATTGTTCCTGCTCTGCCAGTCTCCTGCTCCGCCAGTGTGATATCTTGACACACAGCTACACAAGCACAAGATGGCTCCTAACAGAAGTGTGTGACCACATGCCTAAAATGTATCTTGGATTTTTAGCCATTCTGCCAAACAAAGAACCTCTGAAAGTCTCTATTACATCAGTAATTATTACATCTGTAGACCACTAGGTGGAGGAGTCCACTGGAGAGTCCGGGGTAGAAATTGCTCTCCGCCAGAAATGGGGCACACCTACCCTTTGTGAGGTGTTCTGGCCACCTCAATGGATGATTAATTGGAGCCAATGTAGGTCATCGGGTGAACTGGACTTTACAGCCAATAAAGACATTTTTTGATGTGTAATCACTGTTCTAATGTAGGAAACACGGCAGCTAATTTGCGCACAGCAAGCTCCCACAAACAGCAATGTAGTAATGACCAGATAATCTGTTTTAGAGATGTTGATTAAGAAATAAATACTTGCATTTATATAGCGCCTTTGACCACCACCAGACATCTCAGTGCACTTTGCAGTGGACAAGAAATGAGGGCGAGGGGTAAAACGGACTTCCAATTTGCTGTTGTACATTTTGCACCACCAATGAAGACCAATCTCATTCCCATTCTTCTTTTTTCCTCGACCCCATCCCAGATTTACCCTTGGTGGATCAGATAGGAACATAGGAACAGGTGGAGGCCATTCAGCCCATCGAGCCTGCTCCTCCATTCAATTCCATCATGCACCTCCATTCCATTTGCCTGCCTTAGCTCCATATCCTTTGATACCCTTGTCGAACAAAAATCTATTGATCTTAGTCTGGAAAGTGTCAATTGTCCCCCATCACCCACAGCCTTTTGGGGAGAGGGTTCCACATTTCTACTACTCTTTCCTGCATTTCAGCAGTGACTACACTTTAAAATGTACTTATTTGGCTGTAAAGCGCTTTGGGACATCCGGTGGTCGTGAAAGGTGCAATAGAAAAACAGGTCTTACTTTGTTTGGTTCCTTTGTGTGAAAAATTGCTTTCTGATTTCGCTCCTGAATGGTCTATGCCTCCTTGTTCTTGATTCCCCCACCAGAGGAAATAATTTCTCTATTGAATCCTTTCAACATTTTTACCACCTCGATCAGATCACCCTTCAATCATTCATACTCGAGGGAATGCAATTACATTTAGGCGACCTGTCCTCAGAATTTAACCCTCTCAGTACCGGTATCATTCTGGTGAATCTGCTCTGCATCCATTACAATGCCGATATATCCTTCCTGAGCTGCGGTGCCCAAAATTGAACGCAGCACTACCGATAGGGATCTGACCAAGGCTGGATAGACGCAATACAGGAGGTTAAGTGGGCTAAAGATTGTAGCGGAAAGAACAGAAGAGAGATACGGCAGAGTGAGAAACTCAAATAAAACCTCGGTGGGAAGATAAACATTACTTTCTTGCATTGCTTTGCAAAGATCCAACTTGTAATATATTATGGACATATCTGTATCACGTTCCCCGGATATCTATTTTTTGCCTCGTGTTTTCTATCTTTCTTCTCCTCTTGTGATAGAAACTCAAGAAAAAAAAATCAGCATTTTAAAAAGCGATTGAAGAAATGCAGTATGATACTGAGGACTCTAGGTCTAAAAGCAACAAATGTAAGAAACTTCTTTGATTTCAGATCCTATCTGAAAAAAGTAATGGTGATTTTTATAACAAAAAAAAATCCATTTTACTGACGTTAAATTTTTCCCTCATATTCCTCAGTGCTTCATTTTGGAATTAGGAGTCTAGAAGGGCTAGTTTGTATAGCCGTCAAAAACAGGCGTAGGGATCGCAATGCGTGATTAATCCGCACCCGTTCATTGAAATGCAAGCAGTACGCCGACTTCATGCTGTCTGCACATTTGCATGTTATCTCATAGAATCATAGAAATTTACAACACGGAAGGAGGCCTTTCGACCAATCGTGTCCACACCGACCGACAAAGAGCTATCCAGCCTAATCCCACTTTCTAGCTCTAGGTCCGTAGCCTTGTAGGTTTCAGCACTTCACTGGATTTTCGGGTTTTGGGGTTATTGGCCGAAAACGGTCACGATACGTGAAAATTACCGTTTTTGCTGTGCTACCGGTTATAGGCCGAACATTTGGCCTTTGGGGTCTGTGTCGCAAAGGGAGGTGTTCCACGATTATTTGCGGTGCAAAATGCGAGTTTCACCAACATTAGTGCGGGGTTGTTTGCGCTGCGAGAAAGGGGGAAAAAAATTCAAAAAAACATTCCAAAAACATTACCAAGACCCTTAACTAACTAATCGC
This sequence comes from Pristiophorus japonicus, assembly GCF_044704955.1. Taxonomy (NCBI): domain Eukaryota; kingdom Metazoa; phylum Chordata; class Chondrichthyes; family Pristiophoridae; genus Pristiophorus; species Pristiophorus japonicus. The sequence continues at coordinate 181,390,722 of NC_091989.1, forward strand.
TGCTCAAAAATTAAAAAATTAAAACTTTAACTTACCTTTTTTGCAGGTTTTCTAACTTACCGCTGTCGACAGGGCTGCACCTACAGGCGTGGTGTATGGATCGGGAGCGTGCCGAAACTCGGATGGTAACACAATCCACGTCATTACACATCCAGCACAGCTCTCTCCGGCAGTACTTCCCATCGCCGCCGCAAACACCGAGCCCAGGATCCCGCCCCCTTAGCAACTGGGTTTACCCCGCAGAGTGTCAAAACGCGGCAAAAACCCAGTCGCAAACCCCTCGAAAATCTCTCTCTAAAAGCGCACATCCAAGTACTTTTTAAATGTGGTGAGGGTTTCTGCTCCTACCACCCTTTCGGGCAGTGAGTTCCAGACCCCCACCACCCACTGGGTGAAAATAATTTCCCCTCAAATCCTCTCTAAACCTCCTGCCAATTACTTTAAATCTATGCCCCCTGGTTATTGATCCCTCTGCTAAGGGAAATAGGTCCTTCTGCGTCTCGCCGCTGTTCATTAGCTGCACGCATCATCAGGGGACCAAAATCATAACTTCCTGGCACCAACTTAAAGCTAGCCTGCACCGCTTAATGGGGAGGTGCACTGCAGCAGGTGCTGGGAGTCTGTCCTGGGAAACAGAAACATGAGAGAGAGTGGGCTCCAAGGTTTTCAGATGCTGCACTGTATGCCTTGGAGGAGGAGGTGGAGAGGTGTCCTGTTTCTGCAGATGGGCGGGAGGCCCTCCAGACACACGGTCAAAAGCCAGTGGGAGCGGATAGCCGTGGAGGCCAATGCCAGCCATCCAGCCCCAAGGACGTGGATGAAATGCCTCACCTGAGTGATTGAGGTCTGTGAATGCAACTTCAAATGGCACATCCACCCAACTGCACCACTAGCCTCAGTCACAGCTCAATTCAGCACATCCCCATCACTCATCAACCAACAATCTTTAGCAATCAGGCCTCATAGCTAACATAGACCATCACTGACCTCATCTCCTCTGGAGATCTTCCCTCCACAGACACCAACCTCACAGTTCCCCAGCCCCGCACAGCCCACTTCTACCTCCTTCCCAAGATCCACAAACAGGACTGCCCCGGTAGATCCATCGTTTCAGCCTGCTCTTGCCCCACAGAACTTATTTCTTCCTATCGCAACTCTAGTCCACTCTCTTCCCACCTACATCCGTGATTGCTCCGATGCCATCCGTCACTTTAACAGTTTCCAGTTTCCCGTCCCCAATCACCTCCTTTTCACCATGGACACCCAATCCCTCTACACTTTCATCCCCCACCAGGATGGCCTGAGGGCGCTCCGCTTCTTCCTCGAGCAGAGGCCCAACCAGTCCCCATCAACCACAAACCTCCTCCTCCTGGCTGAACTTGTTCTCACATTGAACAATTTCTCCTTTAACACTATTCACTTTCTCCAAATTAAAGGAGTTGCTATGGAACCCTCATGGGTCCTAGCTATGCCTGCCTTTTCGTGGGATATGTAGAACATTCTTTGTTTCAGTCCTACTCGGGTCCCCTCCATCATCTCTTTTTTCGGTACATTGATGACTGTATCAGTGCTGTTTCCTGCTCCCACCCTGAACTCGAAAATGTCATTCACTTTACATCCAATTTCCACCCTTCCCTCACCTTCACATGGTCTATCTCCAACTCTTCCCTTCCCTTCCTTTCCTCGACTTCTCCTGCTCCATTTCTGGGGATAGGCTTTCGACCAGTAACCACTATAAGCCCACTGACTCCCACAGCTACCTGGACTACACTTCCTTCCACCCCGCATCCGCATCCTGTAGTCTTCATTCCATTCTCCCAGTTTCTCCGTCTCCGTTGCATCTGCTCTGACGACGCCACTTTTCACACTAGTGCCTCTGACATGTCTTCCTTTTTCCTCAACTGAGGATTTCCCACCGCCGTGGTTAACATGGTGCACCTGACACTTAAGCTTTTAACTTTAGTGCCAAGAAAAATAAAACATAGAATTTGCTACTATGGATGTTTGAATAGTCATGGAATATATTGTGTACTGTGCGGTGAGAGATTGTGGCGGAGGTGCGGCGAATGTTTATGGCAGAGGAGTGGCAAGAGATCATGGTGGACGTGTGGCAAATGAGGGTACAGGCCCAGAAGAGCCCAGGGCCCATGAGCAGCACAGGCCAGCCCACACTGCGAAATGTGCATGCACTAGGTCCGTGCAACAGAGCAGGTCTCCAGTCGTCCTGGTCAACTCTTGCCACTGGATAAAGGCCTAGCTCTATCACGCTTGTGTGGTGGCTGATGTGCAACAGCCAGCACATGTTAAAAAAATCCACACACAGGCATCTTCCACCCCCTCAAGTGGAGTTTAGAACTGGAATATCGGGTCCTTCATTGAAGCATCTGTGAACTCATCCCTTTTGGTGTGGAAGCAAGTCATCCTCGTTCGAGGGACCGCCGACTATGATGATGATGATGATGGTTAACATGGTCCTCGACCATGGCGTTCTATTTCCCGCACCTCGACTCTCACCCCTTCACCTCCCGCTCAGAACCATGACAGGGTTCCCCTTGTCCTTACCTTTCACCCCACTAGCCTCCACATTCAGCGGATCATCCTCTGCCATTTCTGCCACCTCCAGCGTGATCCCACCACCAAACACTTCTTCCCCTCCCCTCCCCTCCCAGCATTCCGATGGGACCTCTCCCTCCGCAACACCCTGGTCCATTCCGCAGTCACCCCCAGCACCCTCTCCCTTCCCACGGCACCTTCCTGTGCAAGCACAGGAGATGCAACACCTGCCTTTTTACCTCCTCCCTTTGCACTATCCAGGGCCCCAAATACTCTTTCCAGGTGAAACAGCGATTTACTTGTACATCTTTCAATTCAGTATACTGTATTCGCTGCTCACGATGTGGTCTCCTCTACATTGGGGAGACCAAGCATAGATTGGGTGACCGCTTTGCGGAGCACCTCCGTTTAGTCCGCAAGTGTGACCCCGAGATTCCCGTCGCCTGTCACTTTAATTCTGCACTCCACTCACACTCTGACCTCTCCGCCCTCGGCCTCCTACACTGTTCCAATGAAACTCGATGCAAGCTCGAGGAACAACACTTCATCTTTCGTTTAGGCACTTTACAGCCTTCTGGACTCAACATTGATTTCAACAATTTCAGACCATAACCGCTGCCAATCTTTGGCTCCCTTCACGCCTCCCACCCCCGCCCCCCCGCTGCCCCCCCCCCCCCAGAGCCTGTTTCTTTTTTTTCTTGTCTCCAATGGCAGTTGGTCATTATCCCACCATTCACACCCTATCGTGGCTAATGTTTTTCTAACTCCTGGCATTACCATTTGAATTTGGGCCATCATCACTTTCCTCTCTCTAATCTCTCCTGTCTTCCTGTCTTCCAACCTATCACAGACCTTCCCTTTTGTTCTTTCTTCCCCTCCCCCTTTTAGTGCTTGTTAAGAATCGGTTCATTCCAAACACTCTCCTGTTCTGACGAAGGGTCTCGGCCCTCTCCACAGATGCTGCCTGACCCGCTGAGATTTCCAGCATTTTATGTTTGTATCTCGTATCTAACATGCATAGCCTCATCTCACCCTCACACACTTAGCATTGCTGCAAGCCTCACACCCACAGCTTTCACACACCGCCAGCTGTTTAACCATGAGAGGTCTCCTCACCCAAACAGATTGCACGACACACTGATACACCCCTCTCTATTGGAGGACAAAGTTGCCCACAGCGGGAGGCAGCGGCAACTAACCAGAATGGGACAGGCTTGGCTGCATGTCGTAATGCCCATGGAAGAGACGGTGCTGACCATTATTGGGCTGGACATGGCTAAGCCATGGCCAATGGTGGGGCTGAAACCATCGAAGATGATGGTATCATCTTGACTAATCCTCCTTCTCACATCCCACTCCCCCCCCTCATCCTCAATCACTTCTGATTTACAAGCGGCAGAGGGGGTAAGCGTGCAAATTGTGCTTTCCCCCCCTGGCCTCAACACAACCCTAGCCTTTGTCCTTTCAGATAGCCAAGAGGTGCAACCTGCCCAAGCATTGAAGGAACACCAACGAGAGGATGAGGATGAAGACACACCGTCACTTGATTTCACAGTCAGAGCCACCAACTCAGATATTGACACTCCACATATCTTAGAGAATAGAGTAGGGGCAGGATCTGCATGTGAACATAAGAACTTAAGAAATAGGAGCAGGAGTAGGACATACGGCCCCTCGAGCCTGCTCCGCCATATAATACGATCATGGCTGATCCGATCATGGACTCAGGTCCACTTCCCTGCCTGCTCCCCATAACCCCTTATTTCCTTATCATTTAAGAAACTGTCTATTTCTGTCTTAAATTTATTCAATGACCCAGCTTCTACACCTCTTTGAGGCAGTGAATTCCATAGATCCACAACCCTATGAGAGAAAAAATTCCTCCTCATCTCAGTTTTAAATGGTCGGCCCCTTATTCTAAGATTATGCCCTCTAGTTCTAGTCTCCCCCATCAGTGGAAACATCCTCTCTGCATCCACCTTGTCAAGCCTCCTCATAATCTTATACGTTTCGATAAGATCACCTCTCATGCTTCTGAATTCCAACCTACTCAACCTTTCCTCGTAAGTCAAGCCCCTCATCCCCGGAATCAACCTAGTGAATCTTCTCTGAACTGCCTTCAAAGCAAGTATATCCTTTCTTAAATATGGAAACCAAAACAGCACGCAATATTCCAGTTGTGGCCTCACCAATACCCTGTATAGCTGTAGCAAGACTTCCCTGCTTTTATAATCTATGCAATAAAGGCCAAGATTCCATTGGCATTCCTGGTCACTTGCTGTACTTGCATACTAACCTTTTATGTTTCATGCACACCAGGACCCCCCCAAGTCCCGCTGTACTGCAGCACTTTGCAATTTTTCTCCATTTAAATAATAACTTGCTCTTTGATTTTTCCTGCCAATGTGCATAACTTCACATTTTCCAAAATTATACTCCATTTGCCAAATTATTGCTCACTCACAGCCTGTCTATGTCCTTTTGCAGGATTTTTGTGTCCTCCTCACATATTGCTTTTCCTCCCATCTTTGTATCGTCAGGAAACTTGGCTACGTTACACTCGGTTCCTTCATCCAAGTCATTAATATAAATTGTAAATAGTTGGGTTCCCAGCACTAATCCTTGCGGTACCCCACTAGTTATTGATTGCCAACCCGAGAATGAACCAGTTATCCCGGCTCTGTGTTTTCTGTTATTTAGCCAATCCTCTATCTATGCTAATATATTACCCCCAACCCCGTGAACTTTCATCTTGTGCAGTAACCTTTTATATGGCACCTTGTCAAATGCCTTCTGAAAGTCCAAATACACCACATCCACTGGTTCCCCTTTATCCACTCTGCTCGTTACATCCTCAAAGAACTTCAGCAAATTCATCAAACATGACTTCCCCTTCATAGATCCATGCTGACCGAATTTTGCTTTTCCAAATGTTCTGCTACTGCTTCTTTAATAATGGACTCCAACATTTTCTCAACCACAGATGTTAGGCTAACTGGTCTATAGTTCTCTGCTTTTTGTCTGCCTCCTTTTTTAAATGGGGGCGTTACATTTGCAGTTTTCCAATCTGCTGGGACCTCCCCAGAATTCAGAGAATTTTGATAAATTACAACCAATGCATCCACTATCCCTGCTGCTACTTCTCTTAAGACCCTAGGATGCAAACCATCAGGTCCAGAATTTATCTGCCTTTCGTCCCATTATCTTACTGAGTACCACCTCCTTAGTGATTGTGATTGTGTTAAGTTCCTCCTCCGCTATAGCCACTGTTGGGATATTTTTAGTGTCCTCACCGTAAAGATTGATAAAAAATATTCGTTCAGAGTTTCTGCCATCTCTATGTTCCTAATTACTAATTCCCCGGTCTCGTTCTCTAATGGACCAAAATTTACTTTAGCCACTCTTTTCCCTTTTATATATCCGTAGAAACTTTTGCTATCTGTTTTTATATTTTGTGCAAGTTTACTTTCATAGCCTATCTTCCCTTTCTTTATCAGTTTTTTAGTCATTCTTTGCTGGCTTTTAAAAGCTTCCCAATCTTCTGTCCTCCCACTAGTTTTGGCCACTTTCTAGGTTCTTGTTTTTAATTGGATACCATCCTTTATTTCTTTAGTTAGCCACGGATGGCTATCTTTTCTTTTACACCATTTCCTCCTCACTGGAATATATTTTTCTTGAGAGTTATGAAATATCTCCTCAAACGTACACCAGGCACCTCGCCACACCTCGCAAATCGGGTGAGGTGGCATACGGGTTCCGCTGCACAGTACTCAGATGAAGACTTTGATGGGGTGACTGACAGAAGAACGATGCAGGGTATGCACAATGAAATGCATGGTGCATTGGGAAGCCTGCCAGAGAGCTGGCGCTCAGTGTCAAAGAGCATGGAGGAGTCCAGCACCCCAAATTGGCACAGGGCTTTGTGCAGAGCTTGGAGACCATCCTTTCCCGCGTGATGTACCATGACACCCAGGTTTCGTTGCACCTCCCCTTTTCCTAATCTGTCACCATTCAGATAATATTCTGTCTTCCTGTTTTTGCCACCAAAGTGGATAACTTCACATTTATCTATCGGTGAGAACCTCTTTGTGGGAGCGCAGTCTCCGAAGGCAGGTGGTGTCGGGCAAGTCGAGGTAAGACTGCTTCTCCCTGTACTTGCGGGGGGTGTAATGTCTGGTTCCCCTCATCAGTCTGGCACATCTTGCATTAGGCACATAATGCTGTGGAGTGTACCTTCAGCCATCTCGAGTCTGCAGCATGTAACTGTTTATCAAGAGACTGTGAGAAAGGACAGGCCCCATTGCAGTAGCTCTCTGTTTTCCACCCGATTGGTTACAAAGAATGCCTATTAAATTCCAATCGGACACAGTATGGTCAAGATGTTCGTACATATGTTCACATCAATTCCAAAGCCCTCCAGGGTATATCCGAACTCCCCCGAGGTTGAAGCACAGCAGCCTTTTAAAAGATGCAACGTGTGATGTAGAACATGGCATCCATAACGCTGTGATCAATTCCAGTTAGTTGCACTTTTTCTGGGTGTTTTTTTTGGGTGAGCGATATTGTGGGCGATATGTGTGCGAGACGGTGAAAGTGACGCTGGGCAATTTCATGGCCGCTAGTTTCAGTAAATATGCTCTTTACGACAAAAAAAAGGGGGCGGGTGGTATTATTGAATCTCGGCGTTAAATCAGTGCGGAAATTAATGCTGGCCGATATTATGGGCATTAATTTTGCTCATTCTTATTATTCTGCCCCCAAATAGTGGGTGGGTGGTATTATTTTTTCCCGGCGTTAAATACCTGGGGAAAGTAACGCTCGATAATAACTTTTCTAAAAATGCCCGTCAGTTTCCATTTTGTGCCAAAATGGGCGATATAGGAATGTTGTACGTCATTTCAGCGGTAACATGGGTGTGAGGCATGCAAAAAAAGTGGAGTTCTAGCCCAATATTATTATTATTATCATGATTGATGCCAGGATATCGGGCATTGACCGGCAGGATTCATAAGAAATAGGAACAGGAGTAGGCCATAAGGCCCCTCAAGCCTGCTCCGCCATTCAATAAGATCATGGCTGATCTGATCATGAACTCAGTTTCACTTCCCTGCCCGCTCCCCATAACCACTTATCCCCTTATCGTTTAAGAAACTGTCTATTTCTGTCTTAAATTTATTCAATGTCCCAGCTTCCACAGCTCTCTGAGGCAGAGAATTCCACAGATTCACAACCCTCTGAGAGAAGAAATTTTGTTGCTTATGGTCAGACACCCATTGGACGTTGAGGGAGTGGAATCCCTTTAGTATCCGGTATATGGCAGAGTTGACAAGCGGTGCCCACAAAGCGATGTTCGTGCAGTCAATGGCACCCTGTACCATGGAGAAGCCTGCAATCCTAGGAAAGCCACACGCTGGCTCCGCCTGTTGGCTTCTGGCTAGAGAGAATGAAACGTAGCCAGGTCTCTTTCAATAGAGAGCCTCAGTGACCTCCCTTCCGCAACAGTGGATGGCAAGCTGCGAGATGTTACCAATGTTACTCTACTCAGAACTCCGACACGGCCAGCGAGCCCCAGGTGGGCAAAGGAAACGCTTCAAGGACACCCTCAAAGCCTCCTTGAAAAAGTGCAACATCCCCACCGGCACCTGGGAATCCCTGGCCCAAGATCGCCCTAAGTGGAGGAGAAGCATCCGGAGAAGGCGGCGGACACCTTGAGTCTCTTCGCCGAGAGCATGCGGAGTCCAAGTGCAAACAGCGGAAGGCGGGCACGACAACCCAAGCACCCCACTCACCCGTCCCTCCAACCACCTGTGACAGAGACTGTAGGTCCCACATTGGGCTCATCAGTCACCTGAGAACTCATTTAAGTGTGGAAGCAAGTCATCCTCGACTCCGAGGGACTGACTAAAAAGAAGAAGAATCCAAACTCATAAAATGTCATCACCACAACACTCACATTCACAGCCACTGGCAATGAGATCCTTGCCCCCGCTCTGAGGCTGCAGTTGTGACTACAGCGGCTGAAAGATTTCAGTGAGGACGTCCTTATTGAAGCACAAACATCTCACATGCTGTTCCTCGCTGAGGTTCAGGTCGGGGAATGTCTCGCTGAACAATCTGGGCAGCTCTGGCCTCTTGCTGAGAGCCTTTCAAGGTGGATGCAGAGAGGATGTTCCCACACATGGGGGAGACTGGAACTAGAGGGCATAATCTTAGGATAAGGGGCAGCCCATTTAAAACAGAGATGAGGAGAAATTTCTTCTCTCAGAGGGTTGTAAATCTGTGGAATTCGCTGCCTCAGAGAGCTGTGGAAGCTGGGACATTGAATAAATTTAAGACAGAGATAGACAGTTTCTTAACCGATAAGGGAATAAGGTTTTATGGGGAGTGGGCAGGGAAGTGGATCTAAGTCCATGATCGGATCAGCCAAGATCGTATTAAATGGCGGAGCAGGCTCGAGGGGCCGTATGGCCTACTCCTGCTCCTATCTCTTATGTTCTTATATTTCTTCCCCTCCCCTTTCCTCTTCTGATAGCTTGTCCTGCTCTGTGTCGTCTCTGCTCATTCTCTCGGTCGTGCTGTATTCCAAGGGGAATGCTTATTACTGCAAACATGTCCAGCTGCCATCGGTGTGCGCAGAAGCCTTGAAGTAAGAAAGAACGCCTTTCAGCACCTGCCAGACCACTCCCTGTGGACCTTTGCAACTTGAAAGAACGACGGAAAGCAACAAACACTTGTGCAACTGCAGCGAGATCCAGAAGAATTCAACCAGCAACTAACCTGACAATAATTGATGATCCCTTGAAAAAGAGTGCCGGTGGAATGTCCTTCCTGCTGCTGAATGCGTGTTCAGCTGTCCGAGGTCGAGAGAGGACATTGGCTGGAGCTCTGAGCTCCAACATGGTGGCACTGGCATCAAATCAGCATTGTGCGCTGACTGCAATAATAACAACAACAATAATAACAACTTGTGTTTATATAGAACATAAGAAATTGGAGCAGAACCATTCAATAAGATTGTTGTGTCCATAACAAAGTAATGTAACTGAGTACTGTCGACGTGAGTGAGTGTGACTTTAGATCCTTTATTCTAACTCCAGGTACAGCAAGGGAAGCCTGCTTATATACAGTGCTCCCAAGGGCCAACAGGTATGCCCTCTGGTGGCAGTACAAGACTGGTTACAAAGATCATGGTTGATCCGATCATTTCCCTGCACTTCCCTGCACCTTTGACGTAGTGCAATGTCCCAAGGCCCTTCACAGGGGCTAAAAAATTGACACCGCGCTAACACCCTCACCAACGAGGTATCCAACGCAATCCACGGCAGAAGTGTGCGCGCGTATATCGGATGCCATTTTGGTCCTCGAGTGGCACCCATAGCGCCCAAACGACTGGCGCTGCCCAGCCCAATTCTGCCCCCTCGGCATCTTGCCTATCCCATCATGCATTCAGGGCAGCACGATTTGTAAAATGGTTCAGCAAATACAGCAGGCAAGAGTTCCAGATTCAATCTTATTATCTAACGCCTCAGTTAGTCCAAATGTGAAGTATACAGTTTACTTAACAAGAAAGTAGCACGCTCTCAGATTTTTGTTAACTGCACATCAGTATATTAACGATTTATACGAACAACTGAGCTGAAGGGTGAGACCCTTGATACTTGCTTGGCTGAAAGAGTAATGGAGAAGTGAAGATAAATCAGACAGTCGTGATTAGGCGATGCAAGGCTGTCTGTATGTGATGACGAGCACCTTGTTTTATACTGCGCGTGGTGGCGGGGGAGGTTGGGGTCAATTATCAGGCTTTGAATCTCCGTAAAATCAAAGCAGCAAATTTCTCCCTCAGGAATCCTTTCCCTGTTAAGCATCGAACCGTTGGAAAGAAATATGATGAATCCCCTTTGTCTGTTATTTTTTTTTCCCTGCACGTTGAGTTTTGCGAATGCAATCAGGCTTCCGTGTTCCGTGTTGGATGATTTCCTGATTTTAACAGTGTGAGGAATTGGATAAACATTAAAAACACAAATGTTTTAGTTTCAGCTGTGCGTGTACATGCGGGTGGGTGTCTGCACGTGGGATGGGGGGGGCGGGGGGGTTGTTGGAGGGAGCGGAGGAGTGCATTAACCCTCTGTGTTCCATCACATCATTTACTTGCTGGCACAAGCAATTCCATGGTTTCATTTAACTTTCTTGCAAAAACGATTAATTTGCCTGCATCTCATCATCATCATCATAGGCAGTCCCCTGGAATCAACGAAGATTTGCTTCCACTCTTAACATGAGTTCTTAGGTGGCTGCACAGTCCAATACGAGAGCCACAGTCTCTGTCACAGGTGGGACAGACTGTGGTTGAAGGGAAGGGTAGGTGGGGAGTCTGGTTTGTCACACGCTCTTTCCGCTGCCTGCGCTTGTTTTCTGCATGCTCTCGGCAACGAGACTCGAGGTGCTCAGCGCCCTCCTGGATGCACTTCCTCCACTTAGGGCGGTCTTTGGCCAGGGACTCCCAGGTGTCGATGGATATGTCGCACTTTATCAGGGAGGCTTTGAGGGTGTCCTTGTAACCTTTGGCTCGTTTGTCGTGGACGAGTTCCGAGCAGAGCACTTGCTTTGGGAGTCTCGTGTCTGGCATGCGAACTATGTGGCCTGCCCAGCGGAGCTGATCAAGTGTCTATGATGTGACCAAGTCTATCTTATGAATCTAGGCTACAGTTTATTTGGAAAACTGGGTTTTTACTGCTGTTCTATCATCCAATGAAGACCCTTTTAAAATAAGAGGAGGACGGGGAAGGGTGGAAAATGAGACACAGTAGCATAGTGGTAATGTTACGGGACCATTAATCCAGCGGCCTGGACTAATCATCCAGAGACAGGAGTTCAAATCCCACAACGGCAGCTTGGGGACTTTAAATTCAGCTAGTTAAATAAATTTGGAATTATAAAGATTAATGGGCCAGATTTTTGGTTTTCGGGGAAAATGGTAGCGATATGTGAAACTTACCATTTTTGTTGCACTACCGTTTTTAGGCCAAAACTTTTGGGTTTTAAGTTTGCGCCGGAGGTGCATTGCAAGAGGATTCACATTGCAAAAATGCGTGTTTCGCCAAATATAGTCCGGGGCCAGGAGTGCTGCGAGAGAGAAAAGAATTCGCCAAAACATTCAAAAACCATTTACAAGACACTTATCTAGTGAATCGCTGAAAAAAACTAAAAATGTAACTTGCTTTTTTTGCAGATTTTTCTACTCACCGCTGCTGGCAAGGCTGCACTGACAGGTTTGACTCTGTCGGTGTTCTGAGCACGGCGTACGGGTCAGGAGAAAGCCGAAAGTACAACGGTAACGCAATCCGTGGCTTTGCACGTCGGCGCTCCTCTCCCCGGTGGTACGTCCCATCGCTGCCGTAAACAGCGAGCCGAGGATCCCGTCCGTGCTTTAAGACCGGGTTCTTGCCGCGGACGGTTATGTGGTTGACTCTTAACTGCCCCTCTGAAATGGCCGAGCATGTCGCTCAGTTATCAAGAAGGTGGTTCACCGTCGCCCTCACCTTCTCAAGGGCAATTAGGGAGGGACAATAAATAATTTCCACATTCCGTGAATGGATAAGGAAGGAAAGTATAAGGTTTTGGCCTCGTCTCAGGGTTAATTCAGTTCCTCCTCCACTATTGGGTTCAGTGACTTCCTGCTCCCGCCAAAATCACCCGCTCACTGCTTTTGTTTGCAGCCGCTGTACCAATCATGTTGCAGGAAGAAAAGCATTTGGAGCAAAAGACCAGTTGATTTAATTCTTTTCAATTTAATTTAACCATGGGAGTGCTTCTGCCGGCAAGTAAATTCTTTGATGGAATGCAGAGGGTAAATGCACTCCTCCGCTCCCTCCACTCCCTCCCCCAATCCCGCAAACAGACACCCACCCGCATGCACACGCACAGCTGAAACTAAAACACTTGGGGTTTTGAATGTTAATGCAATTCCCTCAGGACATTGTTTCTCACGCAAAGAGCGATTGAACATAAGAACATAAGAATTAGGAACAGGAGTAGGCCATTCAACAAGATCATGGCTGATCTGGCCGTGGACTCAGCTCCACTTACCCGCCCTCTACCCGTAACCCTTAATTCCCTTATTGGTTAAAAATCTATCTATCTGTGATTTGAATACATTCAATAAGCTAGCCTCAACTGCTACCTTGGGCAGAGAATTCCACAGATTCACAACACTCTGGGAGAAGAAATTCCTTCTCAACTCGGTTTTAAATTGGCTCCCCCGTATTTTGAGGCTGTGCCCCCTAGTTCTAGTCTCCCCGACCAGTGGAAACAACCTCTCTGCCTCTATCTTGTTTATTCCTTTCATTATTTTAAATGTTTCTATAAGATCACCCCTCATCCTTCTGAACTCCAACAAGTAAAGACCCAGTCTACTCAATCTATCATCATAAGGTAACCCCCTCATCTCCGAAATCAGCCTAGTGAATCATCTCTGTACCCCCTCCAAAGCCAGTATATCCTTCCTGAAGAAAGATGACCAAAACTGCACGCAGTACTCCAGGTGCGGCCTTACCAATACCCTGTACAGTTGCAGCAGGACCTCCCTGCTTTTGGAATCCATCCCTCTTGCAATGAAGGCCAACATTCCTTTCGCCTTCCTGATTACCTGCTGCAAACTAACTTTTTGGGATTCATGCACAAGGACCCCCAGGTCCCTCTGCACCGCAGCATGTTGTAATTTCTCCCCATTCAAATTGACGTGTGGAATTAACCTCCTGATAGAGTATTGCAGAGGGACCAAAAAAAAGAATGACTTAAGAATGGACTATAGGGGAATCAAGGGATATGGGGAATTGGGCGGGAAAATGGAGTTGAGTTTGAAGATCAGCCATGTTCTTGTTGAATGGCGGAGCCGGCCGAGGGGTCGTATGGCCTACTCCTGCTCCTATTTCTTATGTTCGTTACCAGAATGATGGTTTGCACTTGAATCTCATCATGCCTGATGAAATTTGATGGTAATCCATAACTTTCGCTGAATTTGTTCTGTCGTTTGAGAGTGAATATTCTGATAATCCAAGTGCAAGATGGCATTGAGGAAACTGACACCACTTCCGGTTGTTAAACCCATTGCTGGTACTTCAGAACTTTGGAATTATGTTAGCGTCTGGAATGAATGCTTCGCACAAAAACTGTTATGTGTGTAAGCACTCTAGTAATGACTCCACGAGGTAAGGTACTGTACTGAACTGTTGTGACCTTCGTCCATTTATTGTAGCTCCCTGAGTGAGGAGACAGTGAGGTGATCTCCCTTTTATACTAGGTTACCTACAGTGTGCAGGTGACCTCTAGGTCTCCACCAGTAGCACCCTCTGGTGGTACAGGTATAGTGTATACAGTGTGAAGATATATTCAGTGGTCTAATATTACAGTACATACATTATACATACACAACATAAATATTCCGGGAAATGGAAATAATGGTGTTTCCCCACAGTACACAGCATGTTATTACGTAACATTTGGAGAGCAGTTTTTACATGCATCGCATGGGTGATAAACCGGGGCGGAGGATCGAGGGCCCTCTGCCGATTTTTAACTGTTTGATAGCGATTGAGATGAAAACTAGCCAGGTTTTAGCATGAGCCAGATTACCACCCAGCGGGTGATGGTGAAAATCCCCCCCCTTGAATGCAACAGTGGCGGGGATAATCAGATCTCCCTGGATGGATGAATTAAGATGGGCCGAAGGGCCTTCCTCATCCATGATTATCTCATGAGCATGATCGTGTGAATTGAGCCCAAGTTAGATGCATAATCCAGACACAAAAATTCCTCCTTCAGCAATATATCAATAATTTACGCTTTTGCTTAAGAAGGATCTGATTGCAAACGGAAATGAAGAACCAGGCATTCAACAGTACAGCATTCAGAGAAAATGATTACCAGCTAAATATAATTTGAAGCTATAATTACAAAGATTGCAAATCCAGCACACATCAGGAAATAAGCCATTCATGTTTACATTCAAGAACAGCTGGTGCATCACACACAACCTTAAGAAATCTAAATGATTGGGAACCTCGCCCTTAAATTCAGTGATAAAGCTAACAATTCCAACACCCAAGGTTCATTCCCATCAACTGCAACTCTTTCCAGATTGTGTTTTGTTTAAATATTTTGATGCTTTAATTGCAATCTTAAAGGTATGTAGGTGGCTAGCAATGAACCAACTTACAGGAGATGTTTCCAGAGAATCTATTAGACTAATTATATGGACAATACCAATATTTGCAATACCTCCTTTCAGTGCCGAGGAAGAATGGATTATTTGTGCTCAGCAAGTCCAGAAAAGGCAGTGTCAGTCATGGCTCATTGAGTGGCAGTCTTGTCTCTGAATTAGAGTGTTGTGGGTTCAAGCCCCACTCTCGTGACTTGGGCACATAATCTAGGCGGACACTTCATTGCAGTGCTGAGGGGGTGCTGCAATGTTAGAGGTGCCGTATTTCAGAGGAGGTGTTAAATTCCCTTTTGAAAGCCACGATTGTTCTGCCTCCACTACCCTCTTAGGCATGGCATTTCAGATTGTAACCACTCGCTGCGTAAAAAAGTTTTTCCTCATGTTGTCTTCTGCCAATCAGGTTAAATCTGTGTCCTTTGGTTCGCGACTCTTCCGCCAATGAGAACAGTTTCTCTCTATCTGATCTCTCTCGACCCCTCATGATTTTGAACAATTCTATCAAATCTCCTCTCAACCTTTCTTTGCTCTAAGGAGAACAACCTCAGCTTCTGCAGTCTATCCACAAAACTGAAGTCCCTCATCCCTGGAACCATTCTTGTTAATCTGTTCTGCACCCTCTCTAAGGCCTTCACATCCTTCCTAAAGTGCAGTGCCCAGAATTGGACACAATACTCCAGTAGAGTCCAAACCAATGTTTTATACAGGTTCATCATAACTTTCTTGCTTTTGTACTCTGTGCCTCTATTTCTCAAGCCCAGGATCCCGTAAGCTTTTTTAACCACTTTCTCAACCTGCCCTGCCACCTTCAGTGATTGGTGCACATATACCCCCCAGGTCTCTATGTTCATACACTCGCTTTAGAATTGTACCCTTTAGTTTCGATTGCCTCTCCTCATTCTTCCTTCCAAAATATATTACTTTGTACTTTTCTACTTAAAATTTTATCTGTCCGCCCATCCTCTGAATAGGATCTTGACAGTGAGACTGCCTCTGTAAATGGGACATTGATGGTTGGAATCCAGCTGCTAGAGGGACTTTGATAGGGCGATCGTTTCTGTAAGAGGAGCCTTGAGGCTGAGACTGCCTGGGTTTTGGTGATAAGATTCCCTCTGAAAAAGGCACCTTTATGCTGTGAATCCTTTATGGCTGATGGTATTGAATATAGACGATGAAGAGTTGAAATGATTCTTTGTGGTTATGGATAGTGGAAATATAGTTCAATAATTACTCCTCATTAATTCTAATTCAAAGTCAATTTGGACAATCAATTCCAAGAGGACTAGCTGAGGGATCTGCATTATAGCTTCACACAAACTACAAAATCAATTACCGCAGCTCGAGCTGAAGCTTCACCTGTATAAAAATGACTAATGAAAGAATATTTTTAAGCCGCAGTGTATAATTCATTTCATTAGATAGATGCCATTTGCACTGATCAATTGTAAAAATGCAATTAAAACCATTTTGGTGGCTGCCTGGTCATGACTGACAAAGCTCGCAATAGTCGATGATGTTGGATGTCGCCTCAACAGCCCTCGTGGGCTCCGAGACAGCTTGTGAGCCCAACATGGGACAGACATCCTTGGCCACGTGCAACAAATTGATCAGAGGCTTAATTTGTGCTTTGCTTTCCTGTATATTTTCCATACATTGGACCCTGAAATGAGCTTTCGACTACATATCCGCAGCGTAACTAAGACTGCCTATTTCTACCTCTGTAGTATCACCCGCCACTGCCACTGCCTCAGCTCATCTGTTGCTGAAGCTCTCATCCAGCCTTTGTTACCTCTAGACTTGACTTTTCCAACGCACTCCAGGCTGGCCTCCCACATTCTACCCTACGCAAACTTGAGGTGATCCAAAAACTCGGCTATCCGTGTCCTAACTCGCACCAAGTCCCGCTCACCCATCACCCTTGTGCTCGTCGACCTACATTGGTTAAGCAATGCCTCAATTTCAAAATTCTCATCCTTGTTTTCAAAACCCTCCATGACCTCACCTCCTCCCTATCTCACTTGACCAGGAAACACAAGACTGGTTCGACGAGAACGACCAGGAGATCCAGGAGCTAATAAGGCACAAGCGCAAGGCATTCTTGAACTGGAAACAGCAACACAACTCGAGGTCAAGAACGGAGCTCTACAGACGTCTGAAGGCCGAGGTCCAACAAAAAACTCGTGACCTAAAGAACAGATGGTGGATGGAGAAAACGCAGGAGATCCAGGGCTAGATTTTACACTTTTGTGCAGGTCGCCCAAAAATGGGCGTTATTTCCGGCGTGGCGGTAAAAATGGGTTTTCAGAACGTCGGCTTGTCGCCCATTCTCAAAGCCCCTAGTCTCCAGTTTTGAAATTGGGCATTACCGCGATATGAGCGGCAGCATTACATCTCTCTGACCTTTTGCCGTAAAGTGTCGCCGGCCTTAGCAACGGCATGGCAATGTTCTATTCCCATGATTCAGGAGGTCAAGGGTCATCGTTGTCATGTTTGTAACCTCGTATAACTGTAACCTTCATGTAACAACATTGTACACTGTATACACCTGAGAAATGCACACCTTGACCACAGGGGACGAACTTGTGAGAGACACTCCTCACCTGGTTATCCAGGTATATAAAGGAAGGTCCCACGCAGGGTCATCACTTCTTGGTCCTGTAAATAAAGGTACAGGCCACAGAGTGACCTTGTCTCCAGTATGTGCCTCGTGTTGATTTGCTGTAGTGTGTAAGGACTCAACATTTGGCGACGAGAAACGGGAATCAACGACTCAAGAGAATGGCCACCAGTAGCACGGAGGAACGGTACTGTGTTGGTGAGGACTGGGATGATTTCGTTGAGAGGCTCCAGCAGAGCTTTGTCATGAAGGACTGGCTGGGAGCGGCAACGGCTGACAAGCGAAGGGCACATCTACTGACCAGTTGTGGACCTAAGACGTACGTGCTGATGAAAGCCCTGCTCGCACCCGAGAAGCCTGCGGACAAGACCTTCGAGGAGCTCAGCAAACTGATCGGTGAGCACCTCAAACCGGCGGGTAGTATACACATGGCCCGACACCGATTCTATACGCACCGACGTCGGGAAGGGCAGAGCATACCGGACTTCGTTGCGGACCTTCAGCGCTTGGCCAGCCTCTGTAAGTTCACAGACGCCTGCAGGGGGGAGATGTTATGGGATTTCTTCATTGAGGGCATTGGTCATGCCGGGATTTTAGGAAGCTAATTGAGACCAAGGACATAACCTTGGAAGCAGCGACGTTGATGGCTCAAACCTTCATGGCGGTGGAGGAGGAAACCAAGATCATATACGCGCGCAACTCTGCTTCCAACGTGGCGATGGAGCAGGGCGTTAACATGGTAAATGCGACTCAGAATCCCGCAGGCAGGCAAGGGCAATTCGACACCAACCAGGCAGTAACAGACTCTAGGGTGGGTCCGCAACAGAGACAATGGCAGGTTGAACGGACATTTACACCATCACAAGGGACAATACGTCCCGGGATGGGACCATTGACACCCACAAATAGAGTGCTCAAGAGTAATCAGAGACAATCAGAGAGGAATGCCTGGAAACAGCTCTTTTGTTCACAACAATCTCAGCTCATGCTGGAGGTGAAGGGGCAAACATGCTGCGAAGACCTGCCGGTTTCAACAATTCATCTGCAGAAATTGTAACTTGAGTGAACATTTAGCCAGGATGTGCGGGAAGCCCGCAGCGAGGCTTGTTTACGAAGTGGATGAACCACAAGAGGGGTCTGCAAGGTAGGGGTATGCCTGGGACACAGCAATGGACGCTGAAGTTCAGTGGGTCCAGGTGGCAAACATCCACAGGTCATACACAAAAACGCCACCTATGATGATGAGAGTACTGGTAAACGACATCCCGGTACGCATGGAGCTGGACACAGGAGCCAGCCAGTCACTTATGAGTGTCCAACAATTCGAGAAACTGTGGCCACTCAGAGCTAGCAGACACAAACTAGAACGCATTGACACGCAATTACGGACATACACCAAAGAGATCATCCCAGTGCTAGGCAGTGCAATGTTGGTGGTCACACATAATGGATCTCAGAACCGGCTGCCACTCTGGATTGTCCCGGGAAATGGTCCCGCATTTTTGGGGAGGAGCTAGCTAGCCGAGATGAACTGGAAATGGGGGGATGTGCACCCCATTTCATCTGTGGAGCGAAGTTCATGCTCACAGGTCCTACTAAAGTTCGAGTCATTATTTCAACCTGGCGTCGGGACTTTCAAAGGCACCAAAGTAAGGATACGCATCACCCCGGACGCCACACCAGTGCACCACAAAGCTAGAGCTGTGCCATATGTGATGTGGGAGAAAATTGAGAGTGAGTTGGACAGGTTGCAAAGAGAGGGCATAATTTCGGCCATTGAATTCAGTGACTGGGCAAGCCCCATCATCCCAGTTCTAAAAACGGATGGCTTGGTCAGGATCTGTGGCGACTACAAGGCCACCATCAACCGAGTGTCCCTTCAGGACCAGTACCCACTTCCGAGAGCGGAGGATCTTTTTGCCACGCTGGCAGGCGGCAAGCTGTTCATCAAGTTGGACCTCACTTCAGCCTACATGACCCAGGAACTGGCCGAAGAATCCAAGCTACTGACCACCATCACCACGCACAAGGGGCTGTTTGTCGACAACAGGTGTCCGTTTGGCATTCGTTCAGCAGCCGCTATCTTTCAGAGGAACATGGAAAGCTTGCTCAAATCCATCCCCGGAACAATCGTATTTTAAGGCCAACATTCTTATCATAGGTCGAGACACCGAGGAACACCTCCACAACCTGGAGGAGGTGCTACGCCGACTGGACCGGGTAGGCCTGTGACTAAAGAAGTCCAAGTGTGTGTTTTTGGGCAGGAGGGTTGCCGCAGATGGGATCCGGCCCACCGAATCCAAAACGGAGGCGATCCGTCATGCCCCCAGGCCCGGCAACACATCAGAGTTGCGTTCATTTCTGGGACTATTGAACTATTTCGGGTACTTTCTACCGAACTTAAGTACATTGTTGGAGCCGCTACACATGCTCCTGCGTAAGGGTTGCGATTGATTTTGGGGGGACTGTCAGGAACAGGCTTTCAATCGGGCGCAGAACCTGCTTTGTTCTAATTAGTTATTGACCCTGTACGACCCCTGTAAGAAATTGGTTTTGACACGTGATGCATCGTCCTATGGGGTTGGGTGCGTGTTGCAACAGAGTAATGATGAGGGCCAACTCCAACCTGTGGCTTATGCCTCCAGGTCGCTCTCCCAAGCAGAAAGGGGGTATGGGATGGTTGAAAAGGAAGCACTCGCATGTGTCTACGGTGTGAAAAAGATGCATCAGTACCTTTTTGGCAGAAGGTTCGAGTTAGAAACTGACCACAAGCCGTTAACACCCCTGTTGTCCGACAGCAAAGCTGTTAATGCCAACGCGTCAGCTCGCATACAGCGATGGACTCTCACGCTGGCTGGGTATGACTACACCATACGGCACCGGCCAGGCACCAAAAATTGCACTGACACGCTCAGCAGGCTTCCACTGAGGGGGCAGTGGAGCAAAGCGCAGAGATGGTCATGGCTGTCGATGCTTTGACAGCACAGGCTCCCCCATCACAGCCCACCAGATCAAAACCTGGACAAACAGAGATCCCCTCTTATCTCTGATCAAGAAATGTGTCCTGACTGGGGATTGGGCGCCCGCACACTGAGCATGCCCGGAAGAGGTCAGACCGTTTCACAGACACGGATGGATGAACTCTCCATCCAAGCCGACTGCCTACTATGGGGCAGCTGGGTAGTCATGCCCCAGAGTGGTAGGGAAGCATTAATCAGGGAACTCCACAGCGAGCACCCAGGCATGGTGCTTATGAAAGCCATTGCCCGGTCACATGTATGGTGGCCGGGAATTGATGCATACCTGGAACACTGTGTTCACAGGTGCACGACGTGTGGCCAGCTGGGCAATGCCCCCAGGGAGGCCCCACTCAGCCCATGGCCCTGGTCACCAAACCATGGTCACGTATTCACGTAGACTACGCGGGCCCGTTCATGGGGAAAATGTTCCTCATTGTTATTGATGTGTACTCGAAATGGATCGAGTGCATCATATTGAATTCGTGCATGACATCCACCACAGTGGAGAGTCTGCGTGCGGTATTTGCGACCCACGGCTTGCCGGACATCCTAGTTAGCGACAATGGCCTGTGTTTCACTAGCTATGAATTGAAGGAGTTCATGTCGGGTAATGGCATCAAACATGTCATGACAGCGCCGTTCAAGCTGGCTTCCAATGGCCAGGCGGAACGTGTGGTCTAAGTCATAAAGCAAGGCATGCTACGGATTCAAGGACCCTCCCTTCAATACCGTCTATCGCGCCTCCTGCTGGCCTACAAGTCCCGACCGCACTCGCTCACGGGAGTCCCGCCAGTGGAACTACTCATGAAATGTACACTAAAAACTCTGCTGTCCCTCATTCATCCAGTCTTGTCAGACATTGTTGAGGGCAAGTGCCAGTCCCAAAATGAGTGCCATGACCGTAACTCAAAGGGGAGATGGATAGAAATCAATGACCCTGTATTTGTTCTTAATCACGCTGTGGGCCCAAGTGGCTCGAGGGTACTGTAATTGGTAAAGAGGGGAATAGAGTCACAGTGGTCAGACTCAACAATGGGCTAGATTTGCAGCAAGCATCTGGACCAAGTAAAAAAAAGGTTCAGCATGGACACTGAGGAACCTGAGGAAAATCATGAGATGCTGCCCACACCACTGCCAGTGAACGAGCAACAAGAACCGTCAGCAGCATACACAGTCCCTGCGGTCAGCCCGGACGAGCCGGAATCACCACAGGTGACAAAGACGCATGCCAAGGCTCAACAACCAGAGCCCCAACTGCGGCGCTCCACGAGAGACTCAATCTTTGACACAAAGAAGTTGGGGGGAGGTGATGTCATGTTTGTAACCTCACATAACTGTAACCTTCATGTAACAAAACTGTACACTGTATACACCTGAGAAATACACACCTTGACCACAGGGGGTGAACTTGTGGGAGACACTCCTCACCTGGTCATCCGGGTATATAAAGGGAGGTCCCACGCTGGGTCATCACTTCTTGGTCCAGTGAATAAATGTACAGGTCACAGAGTGACCTTGTCTCCTGTATGTGCCTCATGTTGATTTGCTGTAGTGTGTAAGGAAAGAACAATCATGACATGTGCAGAAGAGGAGACAGAGAGAGAGGGAGCTGAGAGGGACTGAAGGTATGTGTGGATGTGGTGTGGCTGCTTTGGGAGGAAGGAGGGAGAGTTTAGAGCTTTAGAACAAATAGGGAAACAAAAATTAGCTGTTACCAACCAGATATTTGCTCGAATTTGGTATATAATGTAGGGAGAGAAGGAGGTGACACAGTACGCTGTGGAGACTGATGCAGGCGAGAGCAGTGAGCTTGGAGAGGAGCACATTGGAGGGCGCAAAAGAGTGAGACGTTTCTCGGATGAGGCAATTGCCTCCCTCCTGCAGGAGGTCGAGTTACGCTGGGATGATTTGACACAGGGAGGGCGTAAGAAGCCCATCAGAGGCCTACCAGAAGATATGGGCCGAGATAGCAGAGATGGTCTCGTCAGCGACCAATGAGGTGCGTGAGGGCAACCAATGCCGCAAACGATGGAACGACCTTGTGGGATCTGCAAGAGTAATATATTTATTAACATGTACTTATGTATTTATATAATTTGATTTGTAACAGCCATGAGTGACTTTCAGCAGATGTGCGGTCTTGCACTTTTACTGCGAATGTTGTAGTCGAAGCCTGCGGTCACGGTGCACGTCTTTAGGTAAAGAATGATAATTATCATAATAATCATAATTACATCTGTCGGTTGTGTGTTGTATCAGTGTCTGTGACAGTACCTAGCAATGATATCACGCAATGATCTCATGCCATGTCGTCCTGTCACCTTTTACAGAAGAAACTATCGACGATGAGGTCCGTGCAGAGGTGAACGGGTGGGGAGCCACCAGTCATCAGCGACATCACTGATATGGAAGAGCGGGTGCTCGCACTCGTGGGGAAGCCATGAATGCATCTGCAGACACTGAAGTGATGCCACGTGAGGTAAAGTTTACACCATTGCGTGATGTAAAGTCTATCGATGCCACACCAACTCATATCCAAACAATCATATATGATAGATGATTTCTAAAATTGTCCTATAAATAATGCTGGCCCAATGAAAATCATTGCAATGCCCAATGTGTTGATGGTCATGAAATGTGATGTCTGTGATGATTTTGACAGTGATGGTGCTTTTGTCATGCATATGCCTCGGGACCCGAGCACCCCCTTCTCTAATAATCTCATTTGTGTTTTGCAGCTCAGCCAGCAGCGTGGCCCCAGGCAAGACCACAGACGCCAGAAGGTGGGGGCGTGGGGCCGGACTCAGCGGAAGATCCTACATCTGGTGCTGAGGAGCTCCGATTCTCGCCCGTCAATCCACTGGGTCTGTTCTCTACGGATGAGAGCGCGGACTTCGAGGAACCTGCAGCGCCACGCTCCAGAAGCCATTCCACCCCAAGGCCATCTAGTGTTCCTTCGGTCATTCCCGCCTCCACTCTGGAGGTTCCGGCCCCAAGCACCTCGCCACAGGGCACCCCATTTGTCCTCAGGAAGGCGCCGACCCCGCGGAGGTTTCATGGATGTGGCATGTCTGGTCCACGCGCGCGACTTGAGAGCGGAGAGATGGTATAGTTGTTCAGGAGGACTGTAGACATTGGTGACCAGATCGTCGAAGCATATCCCGACAGCTGGCCACCATGACCGAGTACATCCCGTGGATGGCGGAGGCCCTGGAGGCGATAGCCAGGAACACTGGTGGTACATGCCTCCCAGTGGTCCCCGAGCGCGGCACTCCACCCCTAGGTTCCGCACCACCACTGCGAACGACAGTGAGAGGCAGGACCAAGATCCTGCTTCTGGATCCGAGAATGTTCCCCCCTCGGCACCCCCCGCTCCTGTACCCGTGCAATGACCTTATCTGCCTTCATCCCCCCCAATGAGGCACCGCCTGAGGAGCTCTTCGACCAGGTGGCGTGGAGCGAGGAGGGGAAGGGGTAGAAGTGGGGAGAAGAAGGGGAGGGGGAAAGGAAAGTGAGGTGCATGTCCACAGGTGATGGCTGTGTATATCTCCATCTGGGTGTATGCAATTTGTTGTAATGTATGGGAGGGGGCTACCCTCCTGCTTTGCCTTTGTGTTCTGTTGCTGGACATGTTGACCATGTGATTTATGTCAATGGTCGAAAAAATGGGGTGTGGGCAGGGGTTGGGTGTTTTTGGCTGTGATACTTATGATTTCAGACCAATGGTCGTATTAAATGTTTTTTATTCAACATAACATTGTCTCAGATAGCTGGACCGTTACACACTGGTAATTCCTTAACATGAAAGGGTTAAATAAAATTAACTTCAAGCAACGTAAACTTTAACTGGCATCAAGGTGATGGCCACCATTGATGTCTGAACTGCACACACACAGCAGTGTGTCAGCATTGTCACTCACAGCAAATCGTTCAGATATTAGCTCCGTAAGAGTCTTCTGGCAATTCTTGGCCCCTCCTGATAGCCAGGTTGTCCAGCATGGAGCACATGACCACAAGTTTAGCTACTTGCTCAGGGTTGTATTTTAGCTCCCCTCCTGAGTGGTCCCGGCATCTAAAGCACTGCTTAAGCACAGTTATTAATTTCTGGAACACATTGCGTGTGTCTCTGTGGCTCTGGTTGTATCGCTTCTTGGCCTCGGTGTGGGTGTCATGCAGGGAGGTCATCAGCCAGATGATGAGGCCATATCGGTTATCACCAAATATCCAGCATTTTCCTTGTGGCTGACTGTTAAATGTGTCAGAGACAGTGCTGTCACGCAGGATGTGAGCCTCATTGAAGCTGCCCGGACATTTGGCATTCACTGCTATTATGATCTGTTTGTGATCGACAACTAGTTGGACCTTCAGGGAGTGAAATCCTTTTCTGTTACGAAAAAGCTCTGGGTCCTGAGAAGGTGCGTGCATGGCGACGTCAGTGCACTGTATTGCTTCCTGCACCCTGGAGAAGTTAGCAATGCGGTAGAATTGTGTATACTCTGGACCTCCTCCTCATTCTGGCACATCTTAAATTGGGCACAGAATGATGTGCATCACACATTGAGCCATTTTCACTCTGCAGCATATGCGTATTAATCGATGCAGGCTGAGAAATGGCTGGCCTCATTGCAATGAAAGTACAATAGCGATTGATCAGAAGCAATAATTTCCTCACCAAAATACACCTACAGTAAACCCCCAAGAGTCCAGAGTCTGAAAATATGTCACTCCGCCTGAGAAAAACTCCAGAGTCAATCCTAACTCCCCCGAAGTTGAAGCAGCCTTTTGAATGAAGCGACCTGCGATTTTAAAAATAACGCCACACCGCTGTGATGAGTTCAGAACAGTTCTACTTTTTCTGAGCGGTGTTTTGGGTGAGCGATATTGTGGGCGATATATGTGCGAGGTGGTGAAAGTGACAGTAGGTGATCTCCTGGGCGTTAGTTTCAGCAAATGTGATCTTTACGACAAAAAAAAGTGGACGGTCGGTATTATTCAATCTTGGCGTTACACACATGGGGAAAGTAACACTCGGCGATAAGTGTCCGAAAAATGGGCGTCAGTTTCCATTTTGTGGCTAAATGGGTGATATCTGGGCGTTATAGAAACATAGAAACATAGAAAGTAGGTGCAGGAGTAGGCCATTCGGCCATTCGAGCCTGCACCACCATTCAATATGATCATGCACTTCAGTACCCCATTCCTGCTTTCTCACCATACCCTTTGATCCCTTTAGCCGTAAGGGCCACATCTAACTCCCTTTTGAATATATCTAACGAACTGGCCTCAACAACTTTCTGTGGTGGAAAATTCCACAGGTTCACCATTCTCTGAGTGAAAAAGTTTCTCCTCATCTCGGTCCTAAATGGCTTACCCCTTATCCTTCGACTGTGACCCCTGGTTCTGGACTTCCCCAACAATGGGAACATTCTTCCTGCATCTAACCTGTCCAATCCCGTCAGCATTTTATATGCTTCTATAAGATCCCCTCTCATTCTTCTAAATTCCATTGAATATAAGCCTAGTCGATCCAATCTTTCTTCATATGTCAGTCCTGTCATCCCGGGCATCAGTCTGGTGAACCTTTGCTGCACTCCTTCAATAGCAAGAATATCCTTCCTCAGATCAGGAGACCAAAACTGTACACAATATTCAAGGTGTGGATTCCTCAAGGCCCTGTACAACTGTAGTAAGACCTCCCTGCTCCTATACTCAAATCTTATTGCTATGGAGGCCAACATGCCATTTGCCTTCTTCACCGCTTTCTGTACCTGTATGCAAACTTTCAATGACTGATGTACCATGACACCCAGGTTTCATTGCACCTTCCCTTTTCCTAATCTGTCACCAGTCAGATAATAATCTGCCTTCCTGTTTTTACCACCTAAGTGGATAACCTCACATTATCTACATTATACAACATCTGCCATGTATTTGTTTATGCACCTAACCTGTCCAATCACCCTGCAGCCTCTTAGCATCCTCCTCACAGCTCACACCGCCACCCAGTTTAGTGTCATCTGCAAACTTGGAGATATTACATTCAATTCCTTCGTCTAAATCATTAATGTATATTGTAAATAGCTGGGGTCCCAGCACTGAACCTTGCGGTACCCCACTAGTCACTGCCTGCCATTCTGAAAAGGACCCATTTATTTCTACTCTTTGCTTCCTGTCTGCCAACCAGTTCTCTATCCACGTCAATACATTACCCCCAATATCATGTGCTTTAATTTTGCACACTAACCTCTTGTGTGGGGCCTTGTCAAAAGTCTTTTGAAAGTCTAAATACACCACTTCCACTGGTTCCCCCTTGTCCACTCTACTAGTTACAACCTCAAACAATTCGAGAAGATTTGTCAAGCATGATTTCCCTTTCATAAATCCATGCTGACTTGGACCAATCCGGTTACTGCTTTCCAAATGCGCTGCTATTACATCTTTAATAATTGATTCCAACATTTTCCACACCACCGATGTCAGGCTGACCGGTCCATAATTCCCTGTTTTCTCTCTCCCTCCCTTTTTAAAAAGTGGTGTTACATTAGCTACCCTCCAGTCCATAGGAACTGATCGAGAGAATATAGAATGTTGGAAAATTATCACCAATGCATCCACTATTTCTAGTGCCACTTCCTTAAGTACTCTGGGATGCAGACTATCAGGCCCTTGGTATTTATCAGCCTTCAATCCCATCAATTTTCACAACACAATTTCCTGACTAATAAGGATTTCCTTTAATTCCTCCTTCTTGCTAGACCTTCGGTCCCCTAGTATTTCCAGAAGGTTCTTAGTGAAGACAGAACTAAAGTATTTGTTGAATTGGTCGGCCATTTCTTTGATCCCCATTATAAATTCACCTGATTCTGACTGGAAGGGACCTACATTTGTCTTCACTAATCTTTTTCTCTTCACCTACCTGTAGAAGCTTTTGCAATCAGTTTTTATGTTCCCTGCAAGCTTACTCTCATATTCTATTTTCCCCCTTCTAATTAAACCCTTTGTCCTCCTCTGCTGAATTCTAAGTTTCTCCCAGTCCTCAGGTTTGTTGCTTTTTTTGGCCAAATTATATGCACCTTCCTTGGATTTAATACTATCCCTAATTTCCCTTGTAAGCCACAGTTGAGCCACCTCTCCCGTTTTATTTTTCCGCCAGTTGCTGAGTTCATCCATGTGATCTTTAAATGTTTACCATTGCCTATCCACCGTCAACCCTTTAAGTATCATTCGCCAGTCGATCCTAGCCAAATCACGTCTCATACCTTTCCTTAAGTTCAGGACTCTAGTCTCTGAATTAACTGTATCACTTTCCATCTTAATGAAGAATTCTACCATATTATCGTCATTCTTCCCCAAGGGATCTCGCACAACAAGATTGCTAATTAATCCTCTCTCATTACACAACACCCAATCTAGGATGGCCAGCTCTCTGGTTGGTTCCTCGACATATTGGCCTAGAAAACCATCCCCTTTACACTCCAGGAAATCCTCCACCGTATTGCTACCAGTTTGGTTAGCCCAATCTATATGTAGATTAAAGTCACCCATGATAACTGCAGTACCTTTATTGCACGCATCCCTAATTTCCTGTTTGATGCCATCCCCAACCGCAGTATGACTGTTTGGTGGTCTGTACACAACACCCACTAGCGTTTTCTGCCCTTTGGTGCTCCGCAGCTCTACCCATACAGATTCTACCTCATCCACGCTAATGTCCTTCCTTACTATTGTGTTAATCTCCTCGTTAACCAGTAACACTACCCCACCTCCTTTTACTTTCAGTCTATCATTCCTGAATGTTGAATACCCCTGGATGTTGAGTTCTCAGCCTTGGTCACCCTGGAGCCATGTCTCCGTAATCCCAATTACATCATATCCGTTAATAGCTATCTGTGCAGTTAATTTATCCACATTATTACAAATGCTCCTCGCCTTAAGACACAGAGACTTCAGGCTTGTTTTTTTTAACACTCTTTGTCCTTTTAGAATTATTTGGAGTGTGGCCCATTTTGATTTTTGCCTTTGATTTTTCTGCCCTCCACTTTTACTTTTCTCCTTTATATCTTTTGCTTCTGACCCCATTTTACTTCCCTCTGTCTTCCCATCCCCCTGCCCTATTAGTTTAAATCCTCCCCAACAGTAATAGCAAACACTCCTCCTAGGACATTGGTTCCAGTCCTGCCCAGGTGCAGACCGTCCGGTTTGTACTGGTCCCACCTCCCCCAGAACCGGTTCAAATGTCCCAGGAATTTGAATCCCTCCCTCTTGCACCATTCCTCAAGCCACATCTCAGTTCAAAATGGCTTAACCTTAGACTGTGATCTCTGGTTCTGAACTTCCCCAACATCGGGAATATTTTTCCTGCATCTAACCTGTCCAATCCCGTCAGAATTTTATATATTTCGACGGGATCCCCTCTCATTCTTGTAAATTCCAGTGATTATAAGCCGAGTCGATCCAGTCCTTCTTCATATGTCAGTCCTGCCATCCCAGGAATCAGTCTGCTGAACCTTCACTGCACTCCCTCAATAACAAGATTGTCCTTCCTCAGATTAGGAGGCCAAAACTGTACACAATATGCAAGGTGTGGCCTCACCAAGACCCTGTACAACTGCAGTAAGACCTCCCTGCTCCTATACTCAAATCATCTCGCTATGAAAGCCAACATGCCTTTTGCCTTCATCACCACCTGCTGTATCTGCATGCCAGCTTTCAATGACTGATGTACCATGAAACCCAGGTCTCGTTGCACCTCCCCTTCTCCTAATCTGTCACCATTAAAATAATATTCTGCCTTCCTGTTTTGGCCATCAAAGTGGATAACCTCACATTTATCTACATTATACTGCATCTGCCATGTATTTGCCCACTCATCAAGCTGTCCAAGTCAGCCTGCAGCCTCTTAGTATCCTCCTCACAGCTCACACTGCCACCCAGCTTAGTGTCGTCTGCAAACTTGGAGATATTACATTCAATTCCTTTGTCTAAATCATTAATGTATATTGTAAATAGCTGGGTCCCAGCACTGAATCTTGCGGTACCCCACTAGTCACTGCCTGCCATTTTGAAAAGGACCTGTTTATTCCTACTCTTTGCTTCCTGTCTGCCAACCAGTTCTCTATCCACGTCAATACCATGTGCTTTAATTTTGCATACTAATCTCTTGTGTGGGACCTTGACAAAAAGCCTTTTAAAAGTCCAAATACACCACATCCACTGGTTCTCCCTTGTCCACTCTACTAGTTACATCCTCAAAAAGTTCTAGAAGATTTGTCAAGCATGATTTCCCCTTCATAAATCCATGCTGACTTGCACCTGTCACTGCTTTCCAAATGCGCTGCTATTTCATCTTTAATAATTGATTCCAACATTTTCCCCACTACCGAGGTCAGGCTAACCAGACTATAATTCCTTTTTTACTTTTTTTAAAAGTGGGTAATACATTAGCTACCCTCCAATCCATAGGAACTGATCTAGAGTCTATAGAAAGTTGGAAAATGATCACCAATGCATCCACTATTTCTCGGGCCACTTCATTAACTACTCTGGAATGCAGACTATCAGGCCCTGGGGATTTATAGGCCTTCAATTCCATCAATTTCCCGAACACAATTTCCTGACTAATAAGAATTTTCTTCAGTTCCTCATTCTCCCTAGATCCTCGGTCCCCTGGTATTTCCGGAAGATTCTTTGTGTCTTTCTTAATGAAGACAGAACCAAAGTATTTGTTCAATTGGTCTGCCATTTCTTTGTTCCGCATTAAAATTCACCTGATTCTGACTGCAAGGGACCTACATTTGTCTTCACTAATCTTTTTCTCTTCACATATCTATAGAAGCTTTTGCAGTCAGTTTTTATGATCCCTGCAAGCTTACTCTCTTACTCTATTTTCCCCCCTCCTAATTAAACCCTTTGTCCTCCTCTGCTGAATTCTAAATTTCTCCCACTCCTCAGGTTTGCTGCTTTTTCTGGTCAATTGATATGTCTCTTCCTTGGTTTGAACACTATCCCTAATTTCCCTCGTTAGTCACAGTTGAGCCACCTTGCCCATTTTATTTTTATGCCAGACAGGGATGTATAATTGTTGAAGTACATCCATGTGATCTTTAAATGTTTGCCATTGCCTATCCACCGTTAAATGACATTCGCCAGTCTATTCTAGCCAATTCACGTCTCATACCATCGAAGTTACCTTTCTTAAACTTCAGGACCCTAGTCTCTGAATTAATTGTGTCATTTCTTAATGAATTCTCAATGAAGAATTCTACCATATTATGGTCACTATTCCCCAAGGAGCCTCGCACAACAAGATTGCTAATTAATCCTCTCTCATTACACAACACCCAGTCTAGGATGGCCAGCTCTCTGGTTGGTTCCTCGACATATTGATCTAGAAAACCATTCCCTATACATTCCAGGAAATCCTCCTCCACCGTATTGCTACCAGTTTGGTTAGCCCAATCTATATGTAAATTAAAGTCACCCAGGATAACTGCTGTACCTTTATTGCATGAATCCCTAATTTCCTGTTTGATGCCATCCCCAACCTCACTATGACTGTTTGGAGGTCTGTACACAACTCCCACTAGCGTTTTCTGTCCTTTGGTGTTCTGCAGCTCTACCCATACAGATTCCACATCATCCAAGCTAATGTTCTTCCTTACTCTTGCGTTAATCTCCTCTTTAACCAGCAGCGCTACCCCACCTCCTTTTCCTTTCTGTCTATCCTTCCTGAATGTTGAATACCCCTGGATGTTGAATTCCTATCCTTGGTCACCCTGGAGCCATGTCTCCGTAATCACAATTACATCATATCCGTTAACAGCTATCTGCGCAGTTAATTCATCCACCTTATTAAGAATGCTCCTCGCATTGAGACACAGACGTTCAGGCTTGGTTTTTTTAATACTCTTTGTCCTTTTAGAATTATGTTGTATTGTGGCCCTTTTTGATTTTTGCCCAGTTTTTCTGTTCTCACTTTTCCTTATCTCCTTTCTACCTTTTGCTTCTGACGCCATTTTACTTCCCACTGTCTCCCTGCATCGATTCCCATTCCCCTGCCATATTAGTTTAAACTCTCCTCAACAGCACTAGTAAACACTCCCCCCTAGGACATCCATTCCGGTCCTGCCCAGGTGCAGACCGTCCGATTTGTACTGGTCCCAACTCCCCCAGAACCGGATCCAATGTCCCAGGAATTTGAATCCCTCCCTCTTGTGACATTCCACAAGCCACGTATTCATCTTAACTATCCTGCTATTTCTACTGTGACCCGCACGTGGCCCTGGTAGCAATCCTGAGATTACTACCTTTGAGCTCCTACTTTTTAATTTAACTCCTAGCTCCCTAAATTCAGCTTGTAGGACCTCATCCCATTTTTTACCCATATCGTTGGTATCTATATGCACCACGACAACTGGCCATTCACCCTCCCCCTCCAGAATGCCCTGCAGCCGCTCTGAGACATCCTTGATCCTTGCACCAGGGAGGCAACATATCATCCTGGAGTCTCAATTGGAGCCGCAGAAACGCCTATCTATTCCCCTTACAATAGAATCCCCTACCACTATAACTCTCCCACTTTTTTTCCTGCCCTCCTGTGCAGCAGAGCCACCCATGGGGCCCAATTTTGGCCAGTACAAATTGCTGGTGCACTCACCAAAGGTCCGCCGCTTTTGTGTAGCGATTAGGGCGTCATAAATCTTCACGCACATTTCAGCCGCTCCCCAGCCTCTCCCCAATGGTGGCGCAGCATGGCAACTCGATTCGGGGGCGGAGCCAGGTCCCAGCACTGAAATCAGTGCCAGGACCTCTGCACATGCGCGCTAGAGTGTGCCCGCATGTGCAGCTCCTCGCAGCCCGACGCTATGTGAGAGGGGCCGAAACACGCCATCCTTATCCCAGGCCGAGTGGCCTGTGGCACTCTCTGATATCGAAGGATCGCAGACCGGTGTGAGCATTGACTTGGTGCAGAGCCAGGATGGCAAAGAGAATTCATCGGACACCGAAGAGGAGACCATTGACAGCCAAAAGTGCCCAGCGTGTGAGGTCGTCTTCCCGCTCAACCTGGAGGACTTTGATTTCGAGCAAAACGTTGTGAAGCACTTTGTTTACGAGTGTCCAGTGTGCCAAATGATCTTTCCAGAGAACAGACAAGTTGCCTATGAAGACCATGTGCAGTCCCATTTTATGAAGGTCAACTGAAGAGCAAACAACAAACCAGTTTGAGTTCTACTTTATAAAGATGCCTCCAAGACCAGCCTTTCTTCTCCCTCCCCCCCTCTCGACCCGGCCCGCTGCCTTCACTGGCCAATTTCAACTAAAGGTAGGATTTCATATAATTTTTAATTGTTGTTCAATTGCTTACCCTATTTTTATGCAGTTATTTGAACTTTTATATTGAATGTTTGCTGGTGTTGGTGTTGGTGCTTGGCGCAGAACCTACCTGCACGGATTTGTTTTTCAGAGTTGGCCACATACGCTGACCTCAGTGGATTTGGAGTAACTTTTAGCTGGCCAAAATGGTATAAACGGCCAAAACTGGCATAAGTGTCTGGGAATGCCCCCTGTTGAAGAAAAAACTGATCTAAAAAAAAATCGTACCTTACTGACTTACTCTGGAGCAAATATTTTGGGGAAAATGGCATTTTTTAACTTACACCAGAAACAACAACTTACTCCAAAAAAAGTGATGCAAAATTGGGCCCATGGTGTCATGAACTTGGCAGCTGCTGTCTTCCCCTGATGAGCCATCTCTCCCATCAGTATCCAAAGTGGTATATCTATTTTAGAGGGAGATGATCGCAGGGGACCACTGCACTACCTTCCTACTCCTGCTCTGCCTGATGGTCACCCATCCCCTATCTGTCTTTGCAACCTTTACCTGCAGTGTGACCAACTCACTAAACGTGCTTTTCATGACATCCTCAGCATCACAGATGCTCCAGAGTGAATCCATGCACAGCTCCAGTACCAGAATGTGGTCTGACAGGAGCTGCAGCTGGATACACTTCCTGCACACTATTTTACATGTTTCTATATTTCTATGAGGTTGAAAAGGCCATCCGACAACTGAAGAACAACAAGGCCTCAGGAGCAGATGGAATCTCTGTGGAGGTTCTAAAGCATAGCGGAGAAGCACTATTGTTGCAAGTACATTAACTCATTTCTCTTATTTGGAAGGAGGAGCGCATGCTAGTTGATTTCAGAGATGCCATCTTCACGAAAGGAGACAAGTTTGATTGTGGTAATTATAGAGGAGTTTCCCTGCTGTCTGCCACAAGGAAAGTCATTGCAAGAATCCTCCTCAACCGTCTTCTCCCTGTGGCTGAAGAGCTCCTCACAGATTTGCAATGCGGGTTCCGCCCAGTAAGGGACACAATGGACATGATCTTCACCGCCTGTCAAATTCAAGAGAAATGCAGGGAACAGCACCAACCCTTGTACATGGCCTTCTTTGACCTCACAAAGGCTTTTGACACTGTCCACCATGAGGGATTATGGAGGGTCCTCCTCAAATTCGGCTGTCCTCAAAATGTTGTCACCAACCTCCGCTTGCTTCACGATGACATACAAGCCGTATTCCTGACCGACAGATCCACTACAGAACCAATTCATGTATGGACTAGGGTCAAGCAAGGTTCACACCAATGCTCCTCGCTATCTTCCTTGCCGCAATGCTGCATCTCACCCTCAGTAACTCCCCGCTGGAGTGGAGCTAATCTACAGAACAAATGTGAAACTGTTCAACCTTCACCACCTTCAGTCCAGATCCAAAGTGGTCCCATCCTCTGTCATTGAATTACAGTATGCAGACGATGCCTGGCTAGACTCAGAGGCCGAACTCCAAACCATCGTCGACACTTTCATCGAATTGTATGAGAGCTTGGGGCAGTACACTAAACATTCGTAAAACAAAGGTCCTCTACCAACCTGCCCCCACCACACAGTAATGCCCCCCGATTATTAAAATCCAAGACGAGGCCTTGGACAACGTGAACCATTTTCCATACCTCGGGAACCTACTGTCAACAGGGGCAGACATCGATGACGACATCCAACACCGCCTTCAGTGTGCCAGTGCAGCCTTCGGTCACCTGAGGGAGAGAGTGTTTGAAGACCAGGACCTCAAACCCGTCATCAAGCTCATAGTCTACAGAGCAGTGGTGATACCCGCCCTACTATATGCTTCAGAGACATGGACCATATACAGCAGGCACCTCAAAGCACTGGAGAACTACCACTAACGCTGCCTCCGCAAGATCCTACAAATCCATTGGCAGGATAGGCACACCAATGCCGGTGTTCTTGCTCAAGCCAACATCCCCAGCATCGAAGCATTGACCATGCTTGATCAGCTCCGATGGGTGGGCCACATCGTCCGCATACCAGATACGAGACTCCCAAAACAAGCGCTCTAATCGGAGCTCCGACACGGCAAGCGAGCCCCAGGTGCGCAGAGGAAATGCTTCAAGGACACCCTCAAAGCCGACTGGAAAAAGTTCAACATCCCCACCGACAACTGGGAATCCCTGGCCCAAGAGCACTCAAAGTGGAGGAGAAGCATCTGGGAAGGCGCCGAACACCTCGAGTCCCTTCGCCGGGAGCACGCATAAGATACGCGCAAACAGCGGAAGGAGGGCACGACAGCCCAAGCACCCCACTCACCCATCCCTTCAACCGTCTGCCCCACTGTGACAGAGACTGTAGGTTCCGTATTGGACTCATCAGTCACCTGAGAACTCATTTTTAGTGTGGAAGCAAGTCATCCTTGACTCCGAGGGAATGCCTAAGAGAGAGATCTCTGTAATCTCCTTCAGCCTCACAAACCCCTCGATCTCTGTGCTCCTTGAATTCTGCTGTCATGAACATCCCTGATTATAATCGCTCAACCATTGGTGGCCGTGCCTTCTGTGCCTGGTTCACTGGCTCTGGAACTTCCTGCCTAAACCTGTCCGCCTCTCCACCTCTCTTTCCTCCTTCAAGACGCTTCTTAAAACCTACCTCTTTGACCAAGCTTTTGGTCACCTGCCCTAATTTCTCCTTATGTGACTCGATGTCAATTTTTTTTGTCTTGTAACACTCCTGCGAAGCACCTCAGGACATTTTACTATGTTAAAGGCGCTATATAAATACAAGTTGTTGTTGTTGTTGAAAAAAATGTTTTGCATTTATAATGCCCAACCTCAGGATGTCCCAAAGTGCTCCACAGCGAATGAAGTGTTTTTGAAGTGAAGTCACTGCTGTAAAGCAGGAACTGCAGCAGCCAGTTTGCAAACTGCAAAGTCTTTCTTTTTTTTCTTTCTTTCTCTACACATGGCTCTGCCTTCTCTGAGTTGCTTTGGTGACTGTTGACGATTGTTAGTTCCCAGTATCTCCCTGCTGCTCACTCCCTTTCACTTTATTAAGGCCCTGTGAAGGGATTTGCTTTTCTTTCTGTTTCCGTGTTCTGATGCAGGATCTGCATCCAGAATGTTCAGCCATTCCTTTCATTTTTCAGACGCTGGCAGGCCTGCTGACTATTTGTTTTTATTACAAATGAATGGATGCCGGTGGCTAAGTACTGAAAGGAATGTGGTGCAATATTCAAG
The DNA here is from genome assembly GCF_044704955.1 of Pristiophorus japonicus. Lineage (NCBI taxonomy): Eukaryota > Metazoa > Chordata > Chondrichthyes > Pristiophoridae > Pristiophorus > Pristiophorus japonicus. The sequence continues at coordinate 181,426,713 of NC_091989.1, forward strand.
AGGAGCCGAAAATGTGTCATCTGTCAAAATAAAAAAAATAGCCAACTTTCAACTTAAACTCCCGTCATTCTCTCGAGAATGCCTTTGAACGTTCTTTGAGTGTCTCCCAGGGTTTCGATCCATTACATTCGATATCCATGTTTGTCTAACACCTAAAGAAGTATTTGCTGATGTTTCCTCTCTTCATTCAATACTTGCAAGGATCTCTGAGCAGCACCTTAGCTTGTTATTTATCACTTCGGTCAATCCCGTACATAGGACTCCCCAATGAGTGAGCCCAACACTTCTGACTTTGCGCAGTCATTCATATGGAGAGGCAACTCTGCCAGCAAAGAACTGCTGCGAAATTATCCATAGTTCACTGTGAGGTGCTTTTCTGCCCCTTAAGTGATCAGAGATTCTCTGTTACAAGTTTATGATCTGCCTTACATATAATCTTCGCTCATAGATTGTCTCAACACGTTTAAGTATCTGTCCAATATCTAAAAGAAAACAATGAAATAACTTGCATTTACATCATTATCATCATAGGCAGTCCCTCGGAATCGAGGAAGACTTGCTTCCATTCCTGAAATGAGTTCTTTGGTGGCTGAACAGTCCAATATGAGAACCACAGTCCTTGTCACAGGTGGGACAGATAGTTGTTGAAGGAAGGGGTGGGTGGGACAGGTTTGCCGCACACTCTTTCCTCTGTCTGCGCTTGATTTCTGCATGCTCTCGGCGATGAGACTCGAGGTGCTCAGCGCCCTCTCGGATGCACTTCCTCCACTTAGGGCAGTCTTGGGCCAGGGACTCCCGAGTGTCAGTGGGGATGTTGCACTTTATCAGGGAGGCTTTGAGGATGTCCTTGTAACGTTTCCTCTGCCCACTTTTGACTCGTTTGCCGTGAAGGAGTTCCGAGTGGAGGGCTTGCTTTGGGAGTCTCGTGCCTGGCATGCGAACAATGTGGCCTGCCTCGCGGAGCTGGTCGAGTGTGGTCAGTGCTTCAATGCTGGGGATGTTGGCCTGGTCGAGGATGCTGATGTTGGTGCGTCTGTCCTCCCAGGGGATTTGTAGGATCTTGCGGACACATCGTTGGTGATATTTCTCCGGCGACTTAAGATGTCTACTGTACATGGTCCATGTCTCTGAGCCATACAGGAGGGCGGGTGTTACTACAGCCCTGTAGACCATGAGCTTGGTGGCAGATTTGAGGGCCTGGTCTTGAAACACTCTTTTCCTCAGGCAGCCGAAGGCTGCACTGGCTCACTGGAGGTGATGTTGAATCTCGTCGTCAATGTCTGATGTATAGCATCTTTTACAAACTCAGGATGTCCCAAAGCACTTTACAACCAATAATTTTTTCTTTGAAGTGCTGTCACTGTGGGAATCTGAGGTTGTTCTCCTTGGAACAGATTTGATCGAGGTGTTTAAAACCATGAAGGATTTAAATAGATTAAATAAAGAGAAACGGTTTCCAATGGTTGAAGGGTTGATAACTAGAAGGCACATATTTAAGGTAATTGGCAAAAGAACCAGAGGAGACATGAGAAAAACTTTTTTTACACAACGAGGTTAGGATTTATAATGCACTGCCAGATAGGGTGGTGGAGACAGATTCAAGAGTAACCTTCAAAAGGGAATTGGATAAATAATTGAAAGAGAAAAAATTGCAGGGATATGGGGAAAGAGCGGGGCAGTGGGACTAACTGGATTGCTCTTCGTCAGAGCTAGCACACATTCGATGGGCCGAATGGCCTCCTTCTATGCTGTATTATTCAACGATTTCTATGAAACGCAGCAGACAATTTGCGCAGAGCAAGGTCTCACAAACAGCAAGAAATGAACAATCAGATAATCTGTTTTTGGTGGTGACTATTGGCTGAAGGAGAAATGCTAAGGCAAGATATCGGGATGATTCCCTGTTCTTTTTCGAACAGTGTTATGGAATTTTTAAAATCCAGTCATATTTATCAGCATGGTGAAATTAGCTAAGAAACTAACATTGTTTATTTCATGTGGGTTTGCCCAGCATGTGGGCAAGAATTGCTTTGATTGCTGTGAATAGTGTTAGACCTCATTAACTGTTAGATGGTTGAAGCTTGATAGAATGGAACCAATCAGGATGTGTATGATACCTCATTGACTATTAGATGGCCTTAACTTCATTAACTGTTAACAACTTATCAATTTCATGCTTTGACAAATGACTAGAGGGAGTAAGTGTAGCATCCAGGAGGGCGCTGAGCACCTCGAGTCTCAACGCCGAGAGCATGCAGAAATCAAGCGCAGGCAGCGGAAAGAGCCTGCGGCAAACCAGTCCCACCCACCCCTTCCCTCAATGACTATCTGTCCCACCTGTGACAGGAACTGTGGCTCTCGTATTGGACTGTTCAGCCACCAAAGAACTCACTTCTGGAGTGGAAGCAAGTCTTCCTCGATCCCGAGGAACTGCCTATGATGATGATGATGATAAAGAGAGGGAAGTCACACGTAATTCCAGGCAAACTAGACCACTGCAGTCTGTGTCAGATAGTGCTGGAAATACTCAGCTGGTCAGGCAGCATCTGCGGAGAGTGAGAAACAGAGTTAACGTTTCAAGTCGATGAACTTTTATCAGAACTAGAAAAAGTTAGAGATGGTATCAGGTTTTAATCAAGTACAGAGGCGGGGAAAGGCAGGGAGAGAGGAAAGAACAAAAAGGAAGGTCTGTGATTGAGTGGAAGGCAGGAGAGATTGAATGGCAAAAGGGATAATGGTGTGAGGCTAAAGGGGGTCATAATGGGCCAAGAAAAGAAATAAAAGGAAGGATGTGAAGGCCTTAGAGAGGGAGCAGAAAAGATTTATGAGAACAATTCCAAGGACGAGGGACTTTAATTATGTGGATAGACTGGAGAAGCTGGGGTTGTTATCCTTAGTGCAGCGAAGGTTGTGAGGAGATTTGATAGAAGTATTCAAAATCTAGACAGAGTACATAGAGAGAAACTGTTCCATTAGCGGAAGGGTCGAGAACTAGAGGACACAGATTGGCAAAAGAAGCAAAAGAACATGAGGAAAAAAATGTTCATGCAGCGAGTGGTTAGGATCTGGATTGCACTTCCTGAAAGGGTGGTGAAGGCAGACTCAATCTGCTTTCAAAAGGGATTTGGATAAGTGCCTGAGGGAACAACATTTGCAGGGCTGCAGGGGGAAGGGTGAGGGAGTGGGACTGGCTGAAGTGCTCTTGAAGAGAGCCGGCACGGGTTCGATGGGCTGAATGGCCTCCTTTTGTACTGTAACCATTCTATGATTCTGTGGTTCTCAGAGCTGGGCCTAGAGGAGCTGTAAATGACAAAGGCAGAGTCATTACCAGCAACTGCTGCCCGGAAAATGGGAGTGGTGGTTATAATCTGAAATCATTGAACTCACTGTTGAGTCTGAAAGGCTGGAAATGCAGCGCTGTTGCTCAAGCTTCTGTTGAGCTTCATTGGAACTATGTAGGAGACCGAGGTCAGAGTTGGATTGGGTGGAGAATTAAAATGACAAGCGATAGTGTGTAAGATAATAGCTGATTGAAACTAGACAAAGTGGAGCCAATTCGATTTGGCTGATGCAAAAGAAAGAAAGACTTTGGATTTATATAGCGCCTTCATGACCACCGGACGTCACAAGGCGCTTTACAGCCAATGAAGTCCGTTTGGAGTGTAGTCACTGTTGTAATGTGGGAAACGCGGCAGCCAATTTGCGCAAAGCAAGCTCCCACAAACAGCACTGTGATAATGACCAGATAATCTGTTTTTGTTATGTTGATTGAGGGATAAACATTGGCCCTTGACACCAGAGATAACTCCCCTGCACTGCACTGGGGTGTTCAGCCTAGATTTTTGTGCTCAAGTCCCTGGAGTGGGGCATGAACCCACAACCTTCCGACCCAAAGGCGAGGGTGCTACCCACTGAGCCACAGCTGACAAAAAGGCTAAAAAAAAAAGGAGTCCTCTGAAGGAAATAATGCAGGATGCTCTGCACAACAGAGACATAAGGAAAGGGGTATAAATGAAAGAACAGAAAAACCTAGGCTGACACTACAGTGCGGTGCTGAGGGAGTGCTGCACTGTCGGAAGTGCCGTCTTTTGGATGAAATCTTAAGCCAAATCTGCTCTCTCAGATGGACGTAAAAGGTCCTAAGGCATTATTTCAAAGAAGAGCAGGGGAGTTATCCCTGTTGTCCTGATTAATAATTATCCTTCAATCAACATTTAAAAAAATAATTATCTGGCCATTCTCTTATCACTGTTTGTGGGAGCTTGCTGTGTGGTTCCTGCATTACAACAGTGACTACACTTCAAAAAAATTTACTTCGTTGGCTGTAAAGTGCTTTGGGACGTCCAGTGGCCATGAAAGGCGCTATATAAATTCAAGTCTTTCTTTCTTTTCAGGGATAGGACAATGCACAGTGGATTTGAACAAGATCTAATTGCTACATTTCTGTCCAGAGGCTCAGACCGGCTAATACCAACCTTGATTTTGTGAACGCTTACTTGATTACAGTGTGTATGATTGAATCTGCTCGTGTTACAATAAGAACATAAGAACTAGGAGCAGGAGTAGGCCATTTGGCCCCTAGAGCCTGCTCCACCATTCAATAAAATCATGGCTGATCTGCACCTTGTTATACCCAATTGGGATTGCCAATTTGAATCATCGACAGGGTAACCTAGAGCTGATGATCCCTGACAGGAAGGGTCCCCATAACGATAGTGAAATCGTAAACATGTTCTTACTTAATGCATGTGTATTGTCATTACATATAGAAACCAGAGAAAGTCTTTCACCACGACATGACCATTACCAGTACAGTGCACCTTCTAATCTACGGCACGTTTTGATGAATGTGAGTTCAATACTGAAGCACTGAAGGCAAAGAATGATATAACATCTCCCTTTATTTCTTCTTTTTTAATGAATCATTTTCAGTTAGTTTTTAGTTTTTTCTGTCATCTTGGGCCCAAGTTTCGACTGACCCGTAGAACAGCGCACCTCCGAGAGGTCCGCCGACTTTTTAGAACGAAAAGCGCGCCTAATATTTACCTCAGTATTCTCCACCATGATCAGGCCTGCTTTGGACTCGGCGCAGCGCAGCAGAAGCAACGGGGTGGGGGGGGGGGGGGGAGTGCATAGCTACAGCCCTGCGCCAAAAAGAGTACCAGCAGCTGCACGTGTGCGCAGTGGAGTCTGCGCGCGTGTGCAGTAGCTCCTGGCCCTCTCGGCATGTCCTGTCTCCGGGCGACCCTATGCCTGGCCGAAGGGATGACGCAATGTTCGCAGCCCCTATCCCGGGCCGAGTAGCCTCCCGCACAGGCCGGCCGCTGCCTTCCTGCACTCCCTGAACAGTTCCCATGGCAACACGGCAGGATGGAGCATGTACACAGGGAGATTTAGGCTACTTTGTTTACACTGCTAAGGAAATAATGTTAGCAGTCTATATAATATACTCCAGTACATAAACTTAATGACTTTGAGCATGCATATATGTTATATTTACCTAGCATGCTTTTCAGGAGGCAGGACCCTTTGTTCTTGGATTAGCAGCCCTGCCAGAACTTACCCCTTTGATGTCTATCTATCTCAAATAGTATCACCATTTTACACGATGACTAAGTATGCTGCAGTAGGTGAGGTAGGAACTTTTTACTTTTTATTTATTGATTTATTTATTGATTGATTTATTTATGATTTATTATTGATGATGGTTCTTTATTTTTAAAAGTGAAGTGTTTAATGCTTTGAAAAATTCTTTAACTTCCCTTACCGCGCCTTCCCCCCTCCCCGCTGACATCTCTGGCTACCTGATTTCTAAAGTGTCCGCAAGGTTTTTCAGAATGTAAAAAAGTGGACCGTTACTCTGGCCTAAGTTAGTTTGGAGCAACTATTTGCTGGCCAATGCACTTAAATGGCCAAAACAGGCGTAAGTGGCTGGGAACGTCCACGTTTGAAAAAAAAAACTAAACTAAATAAAACCCAACTAACTCACTTACACTGGCGCAAATTAAATGGCCAGAATTTCAACTAAAAAGATACTCCAGAAAAATCAAGTGGCTCCAAAAAAAACGGAGCAACTCCTGGAGAACTTTGGGCCCCTTATTTCTGTTCTCTTTTACCCCCAGGTGTCACACTGGTGCAACATTGTTTCTCCTTTTAATTGGCTAATAACTTAAAAGAAGATATCTTGAATTATTGCGTAGATGCATTGATGAGGGAAGCTAGATAAGTGCATGAGGAATAAAAGAATGAAGGATAAATTGATTGGGGTTAGATGAAGAGGGTTGGGAGGAGGGCTGTATGGATCATAAATACTGGCATAGACCTGATGGGCCGTATAGCCATTTTGTGTGCTGTAGATTCTATGTGATATATCTAAAACCCTCAGTGCCCTTCTCGCTGTACTGGAAGGGATGAAGGCCTACTGACCACTTTTTAAGGTGCTTATTTGACTCTTTGTTCTACAGTTTTCTTTTTTGACTCCTGATTATTATGTAAGATTATAGTCTTTTTGCTTATAAATTGGGTTATTAACACTATTTTATTCATACACACATATATGTAGATAATTATAATTAGCTTACAAGGAAAAATAAAAAAGAGCAACTTTTAAAAAGTTGTACATATCTTCTTTTCTTAGGCAGCCCCCCGGAATCGAGGATGACTTGCTTCCACATTAAAATGAGTTCTCAGGTGACTGATGAGACCAATACGGGATCTACAGTCTCTGTTACAGGTGGGGCAGACACTGGCTGGAGGGACGGGTGGGTGGGGTGCTTGATTTGTCGTACGCTCCTTCCGCTGTTTGTACTTGGCTTCCTCGTGCTCCCGGCAAAGAGACTCGAAGTGTTCGGCACCTTCCCGGAAGTTTCTCCTCCACTTTGAGCGGTCTTGGGCCCGGGATTCCCAAGAGTCGGTGGGGATGTTACATTTTTGCAAGGGGTTTTGAGGTTGTACTTGAAGTGTTTTCTCTGCGCTCCTGGGACTCACTTGCCGTGACGGAGCTCGGAGTAGAGCGCTTGTTTCGGGAGTCTAGTATCGGGCAGGCGGACAATGTGGCCCGTCCATATATAACTGAACAATGGCACATTGAAAATACATCAAGTTACAGTCCTTGAAACATCGTGCCAGTTTGAGAATAACAATCCACAGATGGGGTTGGGAACTGCTGAATCGTAAAAATTAGTTTGATAACGACATAGCAACCAGATGGATAGGGAAGGGACCGGAGCAAGGTTCTTGAAATAGTTTAACTTCCGAGGAAAAATACAAAAAAAAAGGAAAAACTGGGTATGGTCAGGTGACACGAGAGACCCTATGGAGAAAGAAAGGAAGGTTAAATGTCAACTAGTGAAAGGTCCAGGGAAGCTCCATAGGTTTGAATTGAAAGTGATGGTATAAAAAGGGGACCCCAGCATTTCTTCAGCTTAGAAGATTGGAGTCGAGTTTGGGAAATTCTGGGAGACACTCGCAGGTGGAGACAGGCCAGGGGCATGACCCAGAGGGTGCGGAGATCTTTTTCTTATGCCCAAGGCATAACGAGTCAGTATAACTATTCATTGTACCTTGTAAACTGCTGCTTAAGATGCAGTAATTGTATTGATCCTTACTTGTGCTGAACACAGGAACATGGGAGACTGGGAACAGGAGGAGGCCATTCAGCCCCTCGATCCCGTTCTGCCATTCGATGAGTTCATAGAATCATAGAAAATTTCGACCCGTGTCGGTCAAAAAAGAGCTACCCAGCCTAATCCCATCTTCCAGCACTAGATCCGTAGCCCTGTAGGTTATGGCTCTTTAAGTGCACATCCAACTACTTTTTAAATGGGATGAGGGTTTCTGCCTCTACCACCCTTTCAGGCAATGAGTTCCAGACCCCCACCACCCTCTGGGTGAATTGTTTTTCCCTCATCTCCCCTCTAATCCTTCTAAAAAAAAGGAAAAACTGCGTACGGTCAGGTGACACGAGAGACCCTATGGAGAAAGAAAGGAAGGTTAAATGTCAACTAGTGAAAGGTCCAGGGAAGCTTCATAGGTTTGAATTGAAGGTAATGGTATAAAAAGGGCACCCCAGCATTTCTTCAGCTTAGAAGATTGGAATCTATGCCCGTTAGTTATTGACCCCTCTGCTAAGGGAAACAGGTCCTTCCTAGCCACTCTAGGCCCCTCATAATTTTATACACCTCAATTAATTCTCACCTCAGCCTCCTCTGTTCCAAAGAAAACAACACCAGTCTACCCCATCTTTCCTCTTAACTACAATTTTCCAATCATGGCTGATCTGCGATCTAACTCCATATACCCGCCTTTGGCCCATAACCCTTAATATCTTTGGTTGCCAAAAAGCTATCAATCTCCGATTTACAATTAACAATTGATCCAGCATCAATTGCTGTTTGCGGAAGAGAGTTCCAAACTTCTACCACCCTTTGTGTGTAGAAGTGTTTCCTAATTTCACTCCTGGAAGGTCTGGCTCTAATTTTGAGACTATGCCCCTTGTCCTAGAATCCTCAGCCTATAGAAATATTTTCTCTCCATCCACCCTTTTCTTCCCCTTAATTTTCTGAAAGCTTCGATCAGATCACCCCTTAATCTTCAAAATTCTAGGGAATAGTTTGTGTAATCTCTCCTCGTAACTTAACGTTTGAAGTCGGGGTATCACTCTGGTAAACTTACTCCCTCCAAGGCCAATAAAGTTTAATCACTGCTTGCAATACAGTTCAACGTCCAATCATTTGGAGTAACAGAGGCTCCAAAAAGGGACAAAATGGCGACCAAAAAATAAATTGTCAGGTGTATGTGTTTTTTAAATTCAAAGCCACAAACCAGAACCAACAATTTCTCGTTAAGTTTTCTGCTGTAGTCGGCATAGTCGGCCCTTGAATGGACAGAATTTTAAAATATGTTTATAGGTCCATGGCCTGTTAACTAGTTGGAATTAGGCGCTGGTTTGTATTGATTATATTTGCTAAGGATTCCTTCATTCAGAATGCTCCTCCGCTTCTAATAAATTAGCCTGTCAACCCTGTGAGGGGAAAATGGAATTGAAAACTCATATTTTTTGACAAGCTATTTGACTGCTCTTTCTGTACCTACTGATGGCTCGCATTGTACAAATCATCCATTAAAGTGATTGATTTAATCTTTTTCTTTGGGGAAAGGAAATCAAGTGAATAGTAAAGATGACAAGCAGAACAAATTTTGCAAATTGACATTGTGTTACTCTCACTCTATCTTAAGGGAAAAAAAGTTGTTTTTTTAAATAAAAGATTGAAATCAAATATGTTGACATGTAGTTTAAAAAGTACAGCTGGGCTGGATTGGTCCAGTGGGTCAATAGGGAGGACTGATTGACAAGGCTACTTTCAGTTCGGCCATGCATACCCAATGCTCTGGCTTACCTGCTTCAACCCTGTTATCTGTCAGTGAGGCTCTGGGGCAAGAGGCTTCTCAGAATGAGGAAGAAAGGGATTACAATTCCTGGAGGAAGACAGGAACAGGAGGAGGCCAGTCAGCCCCTCGAGCCTGTTACACTGTTCAATTAGATCATGGCTGATCTGTATCTTAACTCCATCAACCTGCCTTGGTTCCATATCCCTAAAATCCTTACCCAGCAAAAATCTCAAATCTCAGTTTTGAAATTTTCAATTAACTCCCAGCCTCAACATCTTTTGGGGGAATTGCATGTGACATACAGCACAGAAACAGGCCATTCGGCCCAACCAGTTCATGCCGGCGTTTATGCTCCACTCGAGCCTCCTCTCATCTAACACTATCAGTATAACCCTCTATCCCCTTCTCTCTCATGGGCTTATCTAATGAGTGTCAGACGTGACTCAGTGGGTAGCACACTCGCCTCCGAGTCAGAAGGTTGTGGGTTCAAGTCCCACTCCAGGGACTTGAACACATAATTATAGGTTGATGCTCCAGTGCAGTGCTGAGGGAGAGCACTCTGGGAGGTGCCATTTTTCGGATGTGATGTTAAAGCGAGGCCTCGTCTGCCCTCTCAGGTGGATCTGAAAGATCCCATGGCACTATTTCGAAGAAGAGCAGGGTAGTTATCCCCAGTGTTATTTATCCCTCAATCAACATAACAAAAACAGATTATCTGGTCATTATCACATTGCTGTTTGTGGGAGCTTGCTGTGCGTAAGTTGACTGCCGTGCTTCCCACATTACGACAGTGATTACATTCCAAAAGTCCTTCATTGGCTGTAAAGCACTTTGAGATGTCCTCTGGTCATGAAAGGCGCTATATAAATGCAAGTCTTTGCATTTCAATGCCGGTTTTCCTGAGCCCTGGGAAATCCGTGCGGCAGCTGATATATTTAATTCAGGTTCCCAACCGCATGGCGGGAGACTGACTTAAAACTGATAATCAAGCGTCCCGCCTCTCCAAGACGAGATACATGCATTCCTCGCAACCCGCCACGTATAAGCAGCATAGGGCACAGACGCGTTCACCAATCATCGTGGGCCATCCCGACCTGTGTGAGAACACCACCGCAGGTCGGGGCTATAAATAGAGATGGAGCGCCGGGCCCTGGAACATAGTGGGCGAAAGTGCGGCTAATTAGAGTACGGGGCCCAGAAGAGCCATGGGTCTGCCCACACAGCGATATGTGTGTGCACCAGCTCCGTGCAGCAGAGCAAGTCTCCAGTCTTCCTAGTTCAACCCTTGCCACTGGATAAAGGCCGAGCTCTGTCGAACCCTTGTGGTGGCTGATGTGCAACGGTCACCACACGTTAAAAAAATCCACGCACAGGCATCTTCCACCCTCTCAATTGGAGTTCAGGACTGGAACATCGACTCCTTCATTGAAACATCTGTGAACTCTTGAGGAAGCAAGTCAGCCTCGTTCGAGGGACCACATATGATGATGATTTTTAACCCCCACTTTGTACCCTCTGCTGGGGTTAATATCAAGACCATCAAATGTCACAGCACAGAAGGAGACCATTCAGCCCATCGTGCTGGAACACAGAAATGGCAGACCAGTTGAACAAATACTTTGGTTCTGTCTTCACGAAGGAAGACACAAATAACCTTCCGGAGGTACTAGGAGACCGAGGGTCTAGTGAGAAGGAGGAACTGAAGGATATCCTTATTTGGCAGGAAATTGTGTTAGGGAAATTGATGGGATGGAAGGCCGATAAATCCCCGGGGCCTGATTGGGATGCATCCCAGAGTACTTAAGGAAGTGGCCCTAGAAATAATGGATGCATTGGTGATCATTTTCCAACAGTCTATCGACTCTGGATCAGTTCCTATCGACTGGAGGGTAGCTAATGTAACACCACTTTGTAAAAAAGGAGGGAGAGAGAAAATGGGTAATTATGGACTGGTTAGCCTGACAGCAGTAGTGGGGAAAATGTTGGAGTCAATTATTAAAGATGAAATAGCAACGCATTTGGAAAGCAGTGACAGGATTGGTCCAAGTTAGCATGGATTTATGAAAGGGAAATCATGTTTGACAAATCTTCTAGAATTTTTTGAGGTTCTAACTAGTAGAGTGGACAAGGGAGAACCAGTGGATGTGGTGTATTTGGACTTTCAAAAGGCTTTTGACTAGGTCCCACAAAAGAGATTGGTGTGCAAAATTAAAGCACATGCTATTGCGGGTAATGTGCTGGCATGGATAGAGAACTGGTTGGCAGACAGGAAGCAGAGAGTCAGGATAAATGGGTCCTTTTCAGAATGGCAGGCAGTGACTAGTGGGGTGCTGCAGGGCTCAGTGCTGGGACCCCAGCTATTTACAATATACATTAATGATTTAGATGAAGGAATTGAGTGTAATATCTCCAAGTTTGCAGATGACACTAAACTGGGTGGCGGTGTGAGCTGTGAGGAGGACGCTAAGAGGCTGCAGGGTGACTTGGACAGGTTTGGTGAGTGGGCAAATGCATGGCAGATGCAGTATAATGAGGATAAATGTGAGGTTATACACTTTGGGGGCAAAAACAGGAAGGCAGAATATTATCTGAATATTATTAGGAAAAGGGGAGGTGCAACGAGACCTGGGTATCATGGTACATCAGTCATTGAAAGTTGGCATGCAGGTAAAGCAAGCAGTGAAGAAGGCAAATGGTATGTTCGCCTTCATAGCTCGGGGTTTTAAGTATAGGAGCAGGGAGGTCTTACTGCAGCTGTACAGGGCCTGGGTGAGGCCTCACATGGAATATTGTGTTAAGTTTTGGTCTCCTAATCTGAGGAAGGACGTTCTTGCTATTGAGGGAGTGCAGCGAAGGTTCACCAGACTGATTCCTGGGATGGCTGGACTGACATATGAGGAGAGACTGGATTGGCTGGGCCTTTATTTACTGGAGTTTAGAAGGATGAGAAGGGATCTCATAGAAACTTATAAAATTCTGACGGGACTGGACAGGTTAGATACAGGAAGAATGTTCCCAATGTTGGGGAGCGGGCGTGGAAGTGGAGCTGAGTCCATGATCAGATCAGCCATGATCCTATTGAATGGTGGAGCTGGCTTAAGGGGCCAAATGGCTGACTCCTGCTTCTATTTCTTATGTTCTTATGTAAAGTATGGTGCCCAGAATTTGACACACTACACCAGCACAGCTCTAATGTGTGATTTATAATGTTTTAGCACAACTTTCTTGCTTTTGTACTCTATTTAAAAATGCTCAGGGTACGTATGTTTTTTTTTAAACAGCCTCTTCGAATTTTCCTGCCACCCTCAGAGGCAGAAGGAGCTTTTAGCATTCTTAAATTGTGCTTGGAATCTTCCTCACAACATTTATTCATAAATCTCCAGTTCTGATAATGGGCTGACCTTTACTGTTTAGCTTCAAACAGCAGCTCCCGAACTCCTTGAGTGTCTCTCGTACTTTGATACTATTCATGTTGTGGCATTTTGCACTAGGTGCTTAATAATTTAATCAGGGAGGAAATGAATTTATGTTTTAAAGTCCACCTTTTCTGCACCACTGTTCCTGGATGATTTAAAATGGTTTCTTAACATAGATATAAAGAGGAAATTGCATTTGTTATGGCGAGTTTCAAGGAAAGATTTTATGTTCATTTGAGCATTTTTGCAGTAAAATATTTTACTGTTTTCTTTGAAAGAGGATTTTCAGGATGGTTTCATGTTGAGAGGGCCAAAGGAATAAGATCATAAAAACATAAGAAATAAAGCAGGAGAAGGCCATTTGCCCCTTGAGCCTGCTCTGCCATTCAATAAGATTATGATTGATCTTCTACCTCAACTTCACCTGCCAGTTTAATCCCCATATCCTTTGATTCCCCTAGAGGCTAAAAATCAATTGATCTTAGCCTTGAATATACTCAAAGGCTGAGCCTCCACAGCTCTCTGGGGTAGAGAATTCCAAAGATTCACCACCCTCTGAGCGAAGAAATTTCTCCTCATCTCAGTCTTAAATGGCCGACCCCTCCCCCAACCCCGACCGGATTGGCGTAAAAACCCACTTGTCTCACTAATGTACTTTAGGGAAGGAAATCTGCCGTCCTTATTTAGTCTGACCTATATGTGACTCGAAACCCACAGCAATGCAGTTGACTCTGAACTGCCCTCTGAAATGGCCCAACGAGCCACGCAGTTGCACCAAACTGTTGCGATAAAGTCAGCACTGTGGGAGCACCTTCACCACACGGACGGCCATGGTTCAAGATAGCGGCTCACCACTACCTTCTCAAGGGAAACTAGGGGTGGGCAAATAAAGCCGGCCTTGCCAGCGACACCCACATCCCAGGAATTAATTTTTTTAAATCTCCAACTTCCTGCGCTATCCTTATATCCTGTGATTCCCTTAGTATCCAAATATCTATCGATCTCAGTCTTGAATGTGAAGACCCAATAAAGGGGAACTGGTGGGTAACTGGATAAAAATGGTGCGCTAGGCTTAGGAAAGATCGACCAACAACCCCTGGAAGGATAGAAGAAAAGCATTTGGTGTCAAGGGTTTCCAAACCCCTCCCAATCTAACTAATGATTCCGCATAGACCAGGGATCGAACCTGCCACTTATCTCATCTGTTGGCTCAGTACCACATGAGGGGGTGCTTTCATCTATGAAGTCATCAAAGAAAGAAAGAAAGTCTTACATTTCCACAGCGCTTTTCATGACCAACTGACGCACCAAAGCACTTTACAGCCAGTGAAGTACTTTTGAAGTGTTGCCACTGTTGTACTTTAGGAATTTGCTCCCAGCAAGCTCCCACAAACCAGATAATGTGCTTTAGTGAAGTTGATTGCAAGATAAAAATTGGCCAGGACATCGGGTGACAACTCCCCTGCTCTTCTTCAAATTAGTGCCATGGGATCTTTTACGTCCACCCGAAAGGGCAGACGGGGCCTCGGTTTAACGTCTCATCCGAAAGACGGCACCTCCGACAGTGTTAGCCCTGAATCTTATTCTCAAGTCTCTAGAGCGGGACTTGAACTGACAAACTTCTGATGCAGAGGCAAGACTGTGAGCCACCGAGCCACCGAGGAGATTGACTGCATTATTGTGGTTCCACTATAGCTGCTTCTGCTCCCACTGCATGCTGTCTCATATTGATTTCAAACCCTTCTCTCTCTCTCTCTCTTTCTTGACTTATGTAGAAATGCCTAAGAGTCACCAAAATCAATAGCAATATTTTATTTTTCATTCCCTCCAGCAAGGTAAGATTTGAAACCCAATTCCTCGCTTAATACGCATGTTATTTGCCATTATTCCAGACACGGTGATCTGCAGACAGATGAAGACAGCTCGACAATGAGTCTTTTCGAACCTTGCTGCAAATCAAAGCGTTACAGAGTTGAAAGTTACACGCTTGACATGCAGGACAAGGGGGTGCAAGACAACCTTAGATCATTGGCAAGCACCGGAGCTAAAGCAGATTCTGAGGAGCAATCTAGTCAAAGATGTAACTTATGTAGCGAGATCAAAGTGGTGCTTTATCACAGGAGGGAAAGAAGAAAGTCAGTAAGATTTAGGCAGAAGAAGAAAGGAATAGATTAGATGGACAAGCTAGTAGAATTCTTCACATAGCTTTCATTGCAATCAAGATGAACTAATTATTGTTGGCTTGTAGAACCAATTTATTCCTTGTGAAAACTGGGGGTCGAAATTCGATTTCTGCTGCCACCTATTACCGTCGGAGCGAGGCAGCTAACGGACAGCTAAGTGCTTACTGTCGGCGGAGACCGGGTTCCTGGGCTGGCTGGAAATTTAGTTGGGCGGTGGGGGCTGCGCCAAGGCATACTGCTGCGCGCTCAGCTGCTACCCACGTGGTGACATCATCGAGCGTGCAACGCTCCCTCGCCACCGCGGCTCCAAAATTAGGTGAGTGTGGTGGTCTTACTGGGTAGGCGTCCGTACAGCCTGGGAAAGGTGGTGGGCCATCGGGGATCCCGGGGCGGGAGCGACCAGTGATCAAGTGGTTATGTTTATTTTTTAGCACTTATGTATTAATGGGACCAGTGGTGAATTATGGGTGTGGGAAATTAGGGAAATAGTGCTTTTGGATTTTTTTTTTCCTCTCGCATGCCGGCGGCCTACCGACGGGAAATTCAGTCTGCCTCCTGAGGATGGTGTGCAATAGCACTTTTAGCGCTGCTCTCTCATAGAAACATAGAAACATAGAAAATAGGTGCAGGAGTAGGCCATTAGGCCCTTCGAGCCTGCACCACCATTCAATAAGATCATGGCTGATCATTCCCTCAGTACCCCTTTCCTGCTTTCTCTCCATACCCCTTGATCCCCTTAGCTGTAAGGGCCATATCTAACTCCCTCTTGAATATATCCAATGAACTGGCATCAACAACTCTCTGCGGCAGTGAATTCCACAGGTTAACAACTCTCTGAGTGAAGAAGTTTCTCCTCATCTCAGTCCTAAATGGCTTACCCCTTATCCTAAGACTATGTCCCCTGGTTTTGGACTTCCCCAACATCGGGAACATTCTTCCTGCATCCAACCTGTCCAGTCCCATCAGAATCTTATACATTTCTATGAGAACCCCTCTCATCCTTCTAAACTCCAGTGAATAAAGGAGCAGTTGATCCAGTCTCTCCTCATATGACAGTCCAGCCATCCCTGGAATTAGTCTGGTGAACATTCGCTGCACTCCCTCAATAGCAAGAATGTCCTTCCTCAGATTAGGAGACCAAAACTGAACACAATATTCCAGGTGAGGTCTCACTAAGGCCCTGTACAACTGCAGTAAGACCTCCCTGCTCCTATACTCAAATCCCCTAGCTATGAAGGCCAACATACCATTTTCCTTCTTCACCACCTGTTGTACCTACATGCCAACCTTCAATGACTGATGAACCATGACACCCAAGTCTCATTGCACCTCCCCTTTTCCCAATATGCCGCCATTCAGATAATATTCAGTCTTCGTGTTTTTGCCCCCAAAATGGATAACCTCACATTTATCCACATTATACTGCATCTGCCATGCATTTGCCCACTCACCAAACCTGTCCAATCACCCTGCAGCCTCAAAGCATTCCCCTCACAGCTTACATCGCCATCCAGTTTAGTATCATCTGCAAACTTGGAGATATTACACTCAATTCCTTCATCCAAATCGTTAATGTATATTGTAAAGAGCTGGTTTCCCAGCACTGAGCCCTGCGGCACTCCACTAGTCACTGCCTGCCATTCTGAAAAGGACCCGTTTATCCTGACTCTCTGCTTCCTGTCTGCCAACCAGTTCTCTATCCACGTCAGTACATTACCCCCAATACCATGCGTTTTGACTAACACACCAATCTCTTGTGTGGGACCTTGTCAAAAGCCTTTTCAAAGTCCAAATCACTACATCCACTGGTTCTCCCTTGTCCACTCAGCTAGTTACATCCTCAAAAAATTCCAGAAGATTCGTCAAGCATGATTTCCCTTTCATAAATCCATGCTGACTTGGACCGATCCTGTCACTGCTTTCCAAATGCATTGCTATTTCATCCTTAATGATTGATTCCAACATTTTCCCCACTACTGATGTCAAGCTAACCGGTCTATAATTACCCATTTTCTCTCCCCCTCCTTTTTTACAAAGTGGGGTTACATTAACTACCCTCCAGTCCATAGGAACTAATCCAGAATCGATAGACTGTTGGAAAATGATCACCAATGCATCCACTATTTCTAGGGCCACTTCCTTAAGTACCCTGGGATGCAGACTATCAGGCCCCGGGGATTTATCAGCCTTCAATCCCATCAATTTCCCGAACACAATTTCCCACCTAATAAGGATATCCTTCAGTTTCTCCTTCTCACTAGACCCACTGTCTCCTAGTACATTCAGAAATTTATTCGTGCCTTCCTTCATGAAGACAGAACCAAAGTGTTTGTTCAATTAATCTGCCATTTCTTTGTTCCCCATTATAAATTCACCTGAATCCAACTGCAAGGGACCTACATTTGTCTTCACTAATCTTTTTCTCTTCACATATTTACAGAAACATTTGCAGTCAGTTTTTATGTTTCCTCATAGTTTCCTCTCGTACTCTATTTTCCCCCTCTTAATTAAACCCTTAGTCCTCCTCTGTTGAATTCTAAATTTCTCCCAATCCTCTGGTTTGTTACTTTTTCTCGCTAATATATGCCTCTTCCTTGGATTTAACACTATCCTTAATTTCCTTTGTTAGCCACGGTTGAGCCACCTTCCCAGTTTTATTTTTACTCCAGACAGGGATGTACAATTGCTGAAGTTCATCCATGTGATCTTTAAATGTTTGCCATTGCTTATCCACCGTCAACCCTTTAAGTATCATTTGCCAGTCTATTCTAGCCAATTCACGCCTCGTACCGTCGAAGTTACCTTTCCTTAAGTTCAGGATCTTTGTTTCCGAATTAACTGTGTCACTCTCCATCTTAATAAAGAATTCTACCATATTATGGTCACTCTTCCCCAAGGGGCCTCGCACAACAAGATTGCTAATTAGACCCTTCTCATTACACATCACCCAGTCTAGGATGGCCAGCTCTCTAGTTGGTTCCTCGACATATTGGTCGAGAAAACCATCCCTAATACACTCCAGGAAATCCTCCTCCACCGCATGAATTTATGAGGCAAAACTGAATTTTCCAGTTTGAGGCGGCACTTACCGCCTGCCATTAAAATCAGCCGGTGTCACCATCTCAAAAGTGGCAGGACCGAATTTTGACCCCACCCCCACAGTGTTTAAATATTTTTCAAGCTAACTATGAACTTAAGGACAGATCCTTCTACTCGATGGGTTAGCAGATGAATGCACTGCTGTGGGAACTGAGCATTACAGCCCAGGAAGATGCAATGTACAATTTCCGGTTTGGTCTGGGTTGATTTCAGACAGTTGAGCGTCAAATTAAAATTGACCTCAATGTCCATGGGCAAAGGAGAGTAAAATGTGGCCAACAAAGGTTCGCAATCATGGTCCCGTTAAAGTTTCTCCGCCAACCTCTTCCCCAAATGTACGTGTGTGTCTGACAGGATCTGGATTTGCTGCGATGTTTTTTGGCACCAGTTGTTTTCATGACGTGGGCGTCACTGTCCAGGCCTCCATTTATTGCCCATCCCTAGGTGGTGCAGTCTACTTCATCAACCACTGCAGGCCGTGTGGTGAAGGTGCTCCCAGACTGTTGTAAGGTATGGAGCACCTGCACCTTGTTAAGAATGTAAGAACATAAGAATTAGGAGCAGGAGTAGGTCATACTGCCTCTTGAGCCTGCTCCTCCATTCAATAAGATCATGGCTGATCTTTGACCTCAAATTTAATATCCTGCCCGATCTCCATATCCCCTGATTCCCTTAGATTCCAAAAATCTATCTATATCAGCCTTCAATATACTCAACGATTCATTATTCACAGACCTTTGGGGCAGAGAATTCCAGAGATTCACAAATCTCTGAGTGAAGACATTTCCTCTCATCTCAATCCTAAATGGCCATCCCCTTATCCTGAGACTGTGCCCCCTAGTTATAGACTCTCCAGCCAGTGGTCACTACATGCACTGCACTGGCTCACCACCACCTTCCCAAGTGTAAGGACAGATGGGCAAGAAATGCTGGCCTTTCCAACAATGCCCACATTCCATGAATGAAAATAAATTATTAGCACTTACACTAACAGCCTTCTGTTAGGATACACAGAAGCTACTGAGTGAATGAATTTACATAGAACTTATAGCACAGTAACCGGTCATTCGGCCCAACATGTCTTTGCTTCAGACAAGCCTCCTTCAACATTAATTCATCTCACCGTATTCTTCTATTTCTTTCTCCTAAATGTATCCACACTATTCGCCTCAAGTACACCCTGTGGCAGCAAGTTCCATATTCTAACCACTCTCTGGGTAAAGAAGTTTCTCCTTAATTCCTTTCTGGACTTATTAGTGACTGTCTTATATTTATGGTCCCTAGTTCTGAACTCCCCCACAAGCGGAAACATCAAGCCTATCGAACCACTTCATGATTTTAAAGACCTCTATCAGGTCTTCATCGTCAAAGAAGATGCCAGTCAATAAAGTCATGAACTAACCAATGTATAGTAACCTCATGATCAGAATTAGCAGCACCAAAAGCTTGGACAATGAAAATGCAGCTATTTAGCAGATAGTTTAAAATTATGCATTGAATAATGGAGGTAACAAAGGTAGTTCAGTTAAATTAAAATAATTCAGCATTAACTAACATGTGGAGTATAAACTTACAGTTGAGATCAGTGTCTGAGATTGAGACAAATTGCTGAACTAAGAGGTTTGCAGTGAAAAATGTTTTCGTACTTGACCTTATGAGTTATGAGGAGCAAGGCAAAATAAGCTAAAGGGTACATTCCTAAAGTGGGTGCATGAACAGAAAGACCTGGGGGTAAAAGTGCACAAATCATTGAAGGTGGCCGGGCAGGTTGAGAAAGCGGTTAAAAAAGCATATGGGATCCTGGGCTTCATAAATAGAGGCCAAGAGTGCAAAAGCAAGAATGTCATGATGAACCTTTTTAAAACACTGATTCGGCCTCAACTGGAGTATTGTGTCCAATTCCAGGCACTACACTTTAGGAAGGATGTGAAGGCCTTAGGGCGGGCACAGAAAAGATTTATGAGAATGGTTCCAGGGATGAGGAACTTCAGTTACGTGGACTGACTGGAGAAGCTGGGGTTGTTCTCCTTGGAGCAGAGAAGGTTAAGAGGAAATTTGATAGAGGTGTTCAAAATCATGAGGGGTCTGGACAGAGATTGGTGGAGGGGTCGAGAACCAGAGGACAGAGATTTAAGGTGATTGACAAAAGAACCAAAAGCCACATGGGGCAAAACTTTTTTACGCAGCGAGTGGTTAGGATCTGGAATTCACTGCTTGAGAGGATGGTGGAGGCAGACTCAATCACGGCTTTGAAAAGGGAGTTAGATAAATACCTGAAGGAAAAAAATTGCAGGGCTACGGGGAAAGGGCGGGGGAGTGGGACTAGCTGAACTACTCTTGCAGAGAGCCGGCATGGGCTCAATGGGCAGAATGGCCTCATTCTGTGCTGTAACCTTTCTACGATTCTATAAGCTGCCATAGTTCAAATGGCTGCCTCGCTATCTCTGGGAGGGTGTTGTTCGTCTTATTGAGACATGTGGAGTGGGAGGAGAATCATGAGGAGTATAAAGACCAGCACAGACCAGTTGGTCGGAATACCTCATTCTGTGTTGCACATTGCACATTCTACCTAATTCTATGTAATAAGAGAGTGATAAACCTCCATCTATGGAGGCAAATGGGGCTGAAATTGTCCACCTCCTTAAGCTCTATTAACAGGCGGTAGTGGAGAGGCCTAGCAGGCAGTCGGGAGGCGGAGCAGCAGCATCGTTGGGAGGCCTACAAAAGCCCAGCTGGTGCAGCTGCAGCAGGGAGGCAAAAAAGAAGTAGCAAGAAATCTAATGATGATGTCACAGCCAAGGGGGTAAGTGATTGGCTGGAGATTGGTAAGTACTTTTTCTTTTTCTTTTCTTTAACAGTAAGTAATCTTTAGCATTGTTGTTGCCAAATTAAGTGTATCTAGGGGTTAAGTCATGGCAGGAGAGCTCGGACACTTGTTATGCTCCTCCTATACTATGTGGGAAGTCAGGGACGCTTACGGTGTCCCTAACAACTAAGTGTACGGGAAGTGTATCTGGCTGCAGCTCCTGACAGACCGCATTGCGGCACTGGAGCTGCGGGTGGATTCACTCTGGAGCATGTACGATGCTGAGAATGACGTGAATAGCACGTTTAGTGAGTTGGTCTTACCGCAGGTAAAGGGTACACAGCCAGATAGGGAACAGGTGACCAACAGGAAGAGCAGTGCAAAGAAGGGAGTGCAGGGGTTCCCTGCGGTCATCCCCCTGCAAAACAGATACTCCGCTTTGGGTATTGTTGAGGGGAATGACTCACCAGGGGAGAACAGCAGCAGCCAAGTTCATGGCACCATGGTGGGCTCTGCTGCACAGGAGGGCAGGGAAAAGAGCGGGAGAGCGATAGTGATAGGGGATTCAATTGTAAGGGGAATAGATAGGCGTTTCTGCGGCTGCAACCGAGACTCCAGGATGGTATGTTGCCTCACTGGTGCAAGGGTCAAGTATATCTCGGTGTGGATGCAAGGCATTCTGAAAATGGAGGGTGAATAGCCAGTTGTCATGGTGCATATAGGTACCGAAGATATAAGTAAAAAAAGGGATGAGGTCCTACAAGACGAATTTAGGGAGCTAGGAGCTAAATTAAAAAGTAGGACCTCAAAAGTAGTAATCTCATGATTGCTACCAGTGCCACGTGCTAGTCAGAGTAGGAATCGCAGGATAGCTCAGATGAATGGGTGGCTTGAGGAGTGGTGCAGAAGGGAGGGATTCAAATTCTTGGGACATTGGAACCAGTTCTGGGGGAGGTGTGACCAGTACAAACCGGACGGTTTGCACCTGGGCAGGACTGGAACCAATGTCCTAGGGGCAGTGTTTGCTCGTGCTGTTGGGGAGGAGTTAAACTAATATGGCAGGGGGGTGGGAACTTATGCAGGGAGACAGAGGGAAGTAGAATGGGGGCATAAGCAAAAGATAGAAAGAAGAAAAGTAAAAGTGGAGGGCAGAGAAACCCAAGGCAAAAAGCAAAAAGGGCCACATTACAGCAAAATTCTAAAGGGGCAAAGTGTGTTCAAAAGACAAGCCTGAAGGCTCTGTGCCTCAATATGAGGATTTTTCGGAATAAGGTGGAAGAATTAACTGCGCAGATAGCAGTTCACGGGTATGATGTAATTGGCATCATGGAGCTATGGCTCCAGGATAACCAAGGCTGGGAACTCAACATCCAGGGGTATTCAACATTTAGGAAGGATAGATAGAAAGGAAAAGGAGGCGGGGTGGCATTACTGGTTAAAGAGGAAATTAATGCAATCGTAAGAAAGGACATGAGCTTGGATAATGTGGAATTGGTATGGGGGGAGCTACGGAATACCAAGGGGCAGAAAACATTAGTGGAAGTTGTGTACAGACCACCAAACAGTAGTAGTAAGGTTGGGGACAGCATCAAACAAGAAATTAGGGATGCATGCAATAAAGGTACAGCAGTTATCATGGGTGACTTTAATCTACATATTGATTGCGCTAACCAAACTGGTAGCAATACGGTGGAGGAGGATTTCCTGGAGTGTATTCGGGATGGTTTTCTAGACCAATATGTCGAGGAACCAACCAGGGAGCTGGCCATCCTAGACTGGGTGTTGTGTAATGAGAAAGGACTAATTAGCAATCTTGTTGTGTGAGACCCCTTGGGTAAGATGGTAGAATTCTTTATTAGGATGAGAGTGACACAGTTAATTCAGAAACTAGGGTCATGAAATTAAGGAAGGTAACTTCGATGGTTTGAAGCGTGAATTGACGAGAATAGACTGGCAAATGATACTTAAAGGGTTGACGGTGGATAGGCAATGGCAAACATTTAAAGATCACATGGATGAACTTCAGCAATTGTACATCCATGTCTGCAGTAAAAATAAAACGGGGAAGGTGGCTCAACCGTGGCTAACAAGGGAAATTAAGCATAGTGTTAAATCCAAGGAAGAGGCATATAAATTCGCCAAAAAAAGCAGCAAAACTGAGGACTGGGAGAAATTTAGAATTCAGCAGAGGAGGACAAAGGGTTTAATTAAGAGGGGGAAAGTAGAGTACGAGAAGAAGCTTGCCGGGAACATAAAAACTGACTGCAAAAGCTTCTATAGATATGTGAAGAGAAAAAGATTAGTGAAGACAAATGTAGGTCCCTTGCAGTCAGATTCAGGTGAATTTATAATGGGGAACAAAGAGATGGCAGACCAATTGAACAAATACTTTGGTTCTGTCTTCATGAAGGAAGACACAAATAAACTTCCAGAAGTACTTGGGGACCGAGGGTCTAGTGAGAAGGAGGAACTGAAGGATATCCTTATTAGGCGGGAAATTATGTTCGGGAAATTGATGGGATTGAAGGCCGATAAATCCCCCGGGCCTGATAGTCTGCATCCCAGAGTACTTAAGGAAGTGGCCCTAGAAATAATGGATGCATTGATGTTCATTTTCCAACAGTCTATCGACTCTGGATCAGTTTCTATGGACTGGAGGGTAGCTAATGTAACACCACTTTTTAAAAAGGGAGGGAGAGAGAAAGCGGGTAATTATAGACCGGTTAGCCTGACATCAATAGTGGGGAAAATGTTGGAATCAATTATTAAGGATGAAATAGCAGCGCATTTGGAAAGCAGTGACAGGATCGGTTCAAGTCAGCATGGATTTATGAAGGGGAAATCTTGCTTGACAAACCTTCTGGAATTTTTAGAGGATGCAACTAGTCGAGTGGACAAGGGAGAACCAGTGGATGTGGTGTATTTGGACTTTCAAAAGGCTTTTGACAAGGTCCCACACAAGAGATTGGTGTGCAAAATCAAAGCACATGGTATTGTAATTAATATACTGGCATGGATAGAGACCTGGTTGGTAGACAGGAAGCAGAGAGTCGGGACAAACGGGTCCTTTTCAGAATGACAGGCAGTGACTAGTGGAGTGCCGCAGGGCTCAGTGCTGGACCACAGCTCTTTACAATATACATCAATGATTTGGATGAAGGAATTGAGTGTAATATCTCCAAGTTTGCAGATGACACTAAACTGGGTGGCATAGTGATTTGTGAGGGGGATGCTAAGAGGCTGCAGGGTGACTTGGACAGGTTAGGTGAGTGGGCAAATGCATGGCAGATGCAGTACAATGTGGATAAATGTGAGGTTCTCCATTTTGGGGGCAAAAACGCGAAGACAGAATATTATCTGAATGGCGGCATATTAGGAAAAGGGGAGGTGCAACGAGACCTGGGTGTCATGGTTCATCAGTCATTGAAAGTCAGCATACAGATACAGCAGGCAGTGAAGAAGGTAAATGGTATGTTGGCCTTCATAACTAGGTGATTTGAGTATAGGAGCAGGGAAGTCTTACTGCAGTTGTACAGGGCCTTAGCGAGGCTTCATCTGGAATATTTGTGTTCAGTTTTGGTCTCCTAATCTGAGGAAGGACATTCTTGCTATTGAGGGAGTGCAGCAAAGGTTCACCAGACTGATTCCCGGGATGGCTAGACTGACATGTGAGGAGAGACTGGATCAACTGGGCCTTTATACATTTGAGTTTAGAAGAATGAGAGGGGATCTCAAAGAAACATACAAGATTCTGACGGGACGGGGCAGGTTAGATGCGGGTAGATTGTTGAAGAAGTCCAAAACCAGGGGACACAGACTTAGGATAAGGGGTCGGCCATTTAGGACTGAGATGAGGAGAAACTTCTTCACTCAGTGATTCCCTGCCGCAGAGAGTTGCTGATGCCAGTTCATTGGATATATTCAAGAGGGAGTTAGATATGGTCCTTACGGCTGAGGGGATCAAGGGTTATGGAGAGAAAGCAGAAAAGGGGTACTGAGGGAATGATCAGCCATGATCTTATTGAATGGTGGTGCAGGCTCGAAGGGCCAAATGGCCTACTCTTGCACCTATTTTCTATGTCTCTATGTTTGTATGGAGTGGATAGGCCTCACCGATTGAGGGCAGATGGATGGGCCGACCTGTGCTATATTGGCCCCCGAGCCGGGAACGGTGGGAATGGTTACTGCGCCGCCAACCCCACACCGCCCAAGGCTACCCCTTTTCTGACCCCTGCGGGAATGGCACTGCCGGCGGTCGGTGCCCCCCGACAGGTTTCCCCTGTGTGAGGCTGTGTGTGGCTGGGCGGCGCGACTACCCTTAAAAGGGGAGGGCACACTGCCGCGCACGCCATCTTGTTTTAATTGTCGGCCGACTCCGAAGTCGGCCCGATAATAGCGCCCACGATTTTGGCCTGGCCTCCAGCAGGCAGCCCCGCCACCCCTATAGGGTGCTGGGCCGCTGGGCCGCTGGGCCGGCCACAGCCCTCCCTGCTGGCTCAGTGGGCGCCACTTACGTGGCTGCAGAGTTTGCAGCTTCCCCTCCCCTTTAATTGAAGGGGAGGGACATTGTGACATCGTCAGTGCGACGATGATGACTCTGAGCGGCATTCGACCTGCCCAACACGCACGACCGGTCCACAGCCGGCCCAAACACTGCCCGCAGCTGACATTTTTTTCCCGAGTCCTGAATAGCACCTACTTTCAATCGGGGGCAATTTCAGCCCCATTGTCTCTTCCTCCTGGAAATTCTGCTCCTGAGTAAATCCACCTTCCACACTCGTACCTTAATCTGGACCAGTTGGATTGAATCTCAAGTCCCTTGAACTTTGTAGTGTATGTAGGCACCTTTAGTAATGACTCCACGAGGCAGGGTATGATACTTAAACTGTGTAGACTGTAGTCCTTTATTTGCAGTTCCTCGAGTGAGGACACCAAGCTGTGAGCTTACCTGCAGTGTGCAGGTAACCCTTAGGTCTCCAGCAGCAGCACCCTCTGGTCTACAGGTAAGGTCTGTACAGTGTAATGGTACATACAGTGTTACAAACGTCACACAACAAACAAGCATGCATATATAACAATCTTGGAAACATTTGTACAACTAAGTGACACTTGCATCTGCTGGTATTTAGCTTGTGGTAACATTCTAACTTCTGTCATCTCTCACTCTCTCTTTCCTCCCTCTGTCTCTGCCTCGCGGTCTGACTTGGAAATGTACCTTTTGCCTTTTACAGAGGTGCCCTTCTGCATGCACTAGATCAAGAGCTCCGACACTGTAGTGCTTAATAAACTACATCAAATGAACAAAAACTTCTATTGCAACTTCCACCATTGCCAACCTGCTGTGTCTTAGGGTCGAGTCACTTGATTTTCAAAGAAACCTTTTCAATTTTTACATTAATCATTCTGAATGACATGCGAGAAGAGTAGAGATAAAGAGCTCGTGCTCTGATTGGCGGAATGTGCTAAGTGATATGTTCCCCAGGGATCTGTACTGGGACTCAGCTTCTCACCAGAAATATTAATGACTTGGATGAAGGAATAGAGAGCTGTACATCCAAGTTTCTGGATGACATTCAGTTAGGAGGCACAATAAGTTGAGAACAGAAAGCTACAAAGGGAAACAGACAGATTAAGCGAGTGGGCAAAACTATGGCAGATGTTTGCCAGTTTGAATATCTTAAACAGTGTTTCACAGAAAAAACTGCTTCACGAGAAGTAGTGAATATAGAAAGCCTACTTCCAGTACATGAGCCAGATAATGACAGAAACAGCATCATTTCAATCGCAATGTTATTTTCTTCAAGGAAAACCTGTATCTCATTCTGAATTTAGAAAATTGGGTCAAAAAGCAATTTTGTCCAAATGTCACAAGATCTCAGTGTTTAGTAGTACATGAATCTCTTAAGGTGCATCAACCCGTACCATGAGACGATAGGAAATGCAAGTAGAGTATTAAAATGTATTACGAGGACAATCTAATACAAAACAAAAAGCCCTATACTGTCCTTGTGTAAGACCTTTGTTAAGCCTCAAAGGTCTTCGAATAGGGGGCCGCCCATTTAAAACTGAGGTGAGGAGGAATTTCTTCTCTCAGAGGGCTGTAAATCTGTGGAATTCGCTGGCTCAAAGAGCTGGGTCATTGAATAAATTTAAGACAGAGATAGACAGTTTCTTAGCTGATAAGGTAATAAGGGGTTATGGGAAACGGATCAGCCATGATCGTATTAAGTGGTGGAACAGATTTGAGGGGCTGTATGACCTACTCCTGCTCCTATTTCTTATGTTCTTACATTCTCATCTAGAATCCAGACTTGATGCCCAAAGATATGATGGTTGATATAGAGACCTTAAAAAGGATCAAGAGCACGTCACTAGACTGATACTACAATAGGCTTCTGGAGTTGAGTCTTTTTATTATGGAAAACTGTAAATTGGGGATTGATTTGAATGAGGCAGCACCGAAGAAGGCCATTCGGCCCATCGAGCCCGTGCCGGCACTCTGCAAGAGCACCTCAGCCAGTTCCACCCCACCCGCCTTTTCCCGAAGCCCTGCAATTTTTTTTCCTTCAAGCACTGATCCAACTCCCTTTTGAAAGCCACAATTGAGTCTGCCTCCACCGTCCTTTCAGGCAGTGCATTCCAGATCCTAATCACTCGCAGTGTAAAAAGCTGGATTTTAGGGGCGCGATGTGCATGTGCCGACAACCGGCTTTTCCGATGTGTCAAGATTTCTCCTTACAGATTCTCCGCATCCCCGGGAAAAGGACATACGCGCGGCAGAGATTGGGCTATTTGCCCAACTCATGCCCAGCGAAAGTCCTTCAAACTTTTACACCTGGTAAAAGTAGGCGCATGGCTTACCTTTTCCAGCGTAAGAGTTTTAAAACATAAATAATTTTATATTAAAAACCCTGTCCATTCAGGTAAGTTTATTTTTAGCACTATTAAAAATCCCCCAAATATATTTTTTTCTAAAACATTTAATTACATTTAATTTCAATTAATTTTAAATATGTGAGGTTTATTTATTTATTATGTTGTGTTTGGGTATTTTAGTGGGTTTTCTCATTGATAGTAATGGGAGTCCGTACAAACGGATCTCCTATTTTTATCAATGAGAATACTGCATCGTGATTGGTGGTCCAAGCCCATGTGACTCCAGCTTGGACGTACGTGCCTGAAAGGCATCTCCCCATGCACTGTGCAGTGAATGTCGGCCTCCGACTGGGATCTCTACGTTCCTCCGGGACCACCAGGTACTTTTGTAGGTTTGTTTCGGGTCGGAGGCGTTCGTATCACAGAAGCCTCCGACCATAATTTCCCCCCCAATGAAGAGAATAGACGATGTTCCTGCTGACAGTAAGTTTCAAGTCAATAGGCACGGCAGGTCCAGGGGTCACAAATTTAAGTTGTATAGGGCTAGAACTAGGTTAGATGTCAGGAGGTGGTTCTTTTCCCAGAGAATAGTAGACCTCTGGAACAAGCTGCCGTTTCATGTGGTGGATGCAGACTCACTGAACTCCTTCAAGCGAAAGCTGGATTTGTTTCTGGCTGCGGCGGAGATTAACTCTTACAGAAGGTAGGTACTGCAATGAATTTAATAGCCAGAGTGATCTCCTGGACTAGTTACGATCGCCGAGATGGGTTGGAGAGGAATTTCCCAGATTTTTTTCCCCCAAATTGGCCTGTGTTTTTTAATCTGTTTTTTTGCCTCTCCCAGGAGGTCACAGGGTTTTGGGTGGGGCAGAGTGTATATGTTGTGATACACAAGGTATCGCAATTGTGTGGGACAGGCTCGATGAACCAGAGGGTCATTACCAGTCCTTCATTGTTCGTATGTTTGTAAGGGCATTCAGCCCATCTTAATCATCCATCTGGACACACCTCACATTCCCCGAGCTGGAGCATCCAATTGGTTTTGAAATGATTCCACCTGTTTCACCGATACTGCTCTACTTGGGAGTCCATAGAAGATATCGATCACTCCTTGTGAGCACAAGCATATCTTGATACCTCTCCTAAATTTGTTTTTTAATTAGTTTCAACCTCTGTGTCCTTGTCCTACATTTTCTGTGTTTCCTACATTACAACAATGTCTGCTCTTGTTGAAAGGAGGCTCTCGAGATATGGGAACTGGTCCACGGTGTCCAGGGCCGCACGGTGGATCTTGATGAATGGGGGACAGTGCTGTGTGGTGAGGACAGGATGGTGGAGGACCTTTGTCTTGCTGATGTTTAGCATAAGGCCCATGCTTTCGTACGCCTCAGTAATACGTCGACTATGTCCATGAGTGCAGCCTCTGTATGTGCGCAGACGCAGGCGCCGTCCGCGTACTGTAGCTCGCGACAGAGGTTGAGGTGGTCTTGGACCTGGCCTGGAGACGGTGTAGGTTGAACAGCTTCCCACTGGTTCTGTAGTTTAGTTCCACTCTAGCGGGGAGCTTGTCGACTGTGAGATGGAACATGGCAGCGAGGAAGATTGAGAAGAAGGTTGGGGCGATGACGCAGCCCTGTTTGACCCTGGTCCGGACAGCCTCCAGTGTGCCAGTGCAGCCTTTGGCCGCCTGCGGAAAAGAGTGTTTGAAGACCAGGCCCTCAACACTTCCACCAAACTCATGGTCTACAGAGCTGTATGAATACCCGCCCTCCTGAATGGCTCAGAAACATGGACCATGTACAGTAGACACCTCAAGTCATAAGAACATAAGAACATAAGAAATAGGAGCAGAAAAAGGCCATATGGCCCCTCGAACCTGCTCCGCCATTCAATACGATCATGGCTGATACGATCATGGACTCAGCTGCACTTCCCTGCCCGCTCTCCATCACCCCTTATTCCCTTATTGTTTAAGAAACTGCCTATTTCTATTTTAACTTTATTCAATGTCCCAGCTTCCACAGCTCTCTGAGGCAGCGAATTCAACAGATTTACAACCCTCTGAGAGAAGATACTTCTCCTCATCTCAGTTTTAAATGACGGCCCCTTATTCTAAGATCATGCCCCCTAGTTCTAGTCTCCCCTATCATTGGAAACATCCTCTCTGCATCCACCTTGTCAAGCCCCCTCATAATCTTATATGTTTCAATAAGATCACCTCTCATTCTTCTGAATTCCAATGTGTAGAGGCCCAACCTACTCAACCTTTCCTCATAAGTCAAGCCCCTCATCTCCGGAATCAACCTAGTGAACCTTCTCTGAACAGCTTGCAAAGCAAGTATATCCTTTCGTAAATATGGAAACCAAAACTGCACGGAGTATTCCAGGTGTGGCCTCACCAATACCCTGTACAACTGTAGCAAGACTTCCCTGCTTTTATGTTCTATCCCCTTTGCAATAAAGGCCAAGATTTCATTGACCTTCCTGAACACTTGCTGTACCTGCATACTAACCTTTTGTGTTTCATGCACAAGTACCCCCAGGTCCTGCTGTACTGAAGCACTTTGCAATCTTTCTAATAATAGAAACATAGAAACATAGAAAATAGGTGCAGGAGTAGACCGTTCGGCCCTTCGAGCCTGCACTGCCATTCAATGAGTTCATGGCTGAACTTGAAACTTTCGTACCCCATTCCTGCTTTCTCGCCATACCTTTTGATCCCCCTAGTAGTAAGGACTACATCTAACTCATTTTTGAACATATTTAGTGAATTGGTCTCAACAACTTTCTGTGGTAGAGAATTCCACAGGTTCACCACTCTCTGGGTGAAGAAGTTTCTCCTCATCTCGGTCCTAAATGGCTTATCCCTTATCCTTAGACTGTGACCCCTGATTCTGGACTTCCCCAACATTGGGAACATTCTTCCTGCATCTAACCTGTCTAAACCCGTCAGAATTTTAAACGTTTCTTTGAGATCCCCTCTCATTCTTCTGAACTCCAGTGAATACAAGCCCAGTTGATCCAGTCTTTCTTGATATGTCAGTCCCGCCATCCCGGGAATCAGTCTGGTGATCCTTCACTGCACTCCCTCAATAGCAAGAATGTCCTTCCTCAAGTTAGGAGACCAAAACTGTACACAATACTCCAGGTGTGGCCTCACCAAGGCCCTGTACAACTGTAGTAACACCTCCCTACCCCTGTACTCAAATCCCCTCGCTATGAAAGCCAACATGCCATTTGCTTTCTTCACCACCTGCTGTACCTGCATGCCAACCTTCAATGACTGATGTACCATGACACCCAGGTCTCGTTGCACCTCCCCTTTTCCTAACCTGTCACCATTCAGATAATAGTCCGTCTCTCTGTTTTTAATAACTTGCTCTTTGATTTTTTTCTGGCAAAGTGCATGACCTCGCAACATTATACTCCATCTGCCAATTTTTTGCCCACTCAATTAGCCTGTCTATGAAGTCGCTGGAGAAATACCACCAAAATGTCTCCGCATGATCCTACAAATCCCCCGGGAGGACAGACGCACCAACATTAGCATCCTCGACCAGGCCAACATCCCCAGTATCGAAGCACTGACCACACTTGATCAGCTCCGCTGGGCAAGGCACATAGTTCGCATGCCAGACACGAGAAGCAAGCACTCTACTCGGAACTCCTTCATGGCAAACGAGCCAAAGGTGGGCAGCGGAACCGTTACAAGGACACCCTCAAAGCCTCCCTCATAAAGTGCAACATCCTCACTGACACCTGGGAGACCCTGGCCAAAGACTGCCCTAAGTGGAGGAAGCGCATCCGGGAGGGTGCTGAGCACCTCGAGTCTCGTCGCCGAGAGCATGCAGAAATCAAGCGCAGGCAACGGAAAAAGCGTGCGGGAAACCTGTCCCATCCATCCCTTCCCTCAACGGCTATCTGCCCCACCTGTGACAGGGACTGTGGTTCTTGTGTTGAATTGTACTCATGTTAAGAGTGGAAGCAAGTCTTCCTCGATTCCGAGGGACTGCCTATGATGATGATAACTTT
Organism: Pristiophorus japonicus; assembly: GCF_044704955.1. Taxonomy (NCBI): domain Eukaryota; kingdom Metazoa; phylum Chordata; class Chondrichthyes; family Pristiophoridae; genus Pristiophorus; species Pristiophorus japonicus. The sequence continues at coordinate 181,458,515 of NC_091989.1, forward strand.
ATTGGCTGTCAAAAGGTTTGGGACTGATGTCATGAAAGGCACTATATAAATGCAAGTTTCTTTCTTTCCTTTTAATCTTGCACTTTACCTAAAGTGATATTCGGGATACACCTGTTCCATACTATTTACTATCTAAATAAGATCACATCTCAGTTTTCTCCTATACAGGCTGAAAAGCCCAAGTTTCTCCACTAGAATCATAGATTCATATTGCAAAGAAGGACACCATTCGGCTCATCGTGCCTGTGCCGGCTCTTTGAAAGAGCTGTCCAATTAGTCCCACTCCCCTGCTCTTTCCCCAATGTCCTGCAGATTTTTCCTTTACAAGTATTTATCCAATTCGCTTTTGAAAGTTATTACAGGTGCAACGTCCCGAACCCAGAACTCTGAAAACCGGTATTGTCTGAAAACTGGACATTTTGGCGAGCGGCAAGGTCCGAAATCTGGCAAAACTCGAAATACGGCGCGGACTTGGCCCCAATGATTCCGGATTTCAGACGTTGTATCTGTATTGAATCTTGCTGTGCACCACTTTGAATGTCGAACTTGTATTCTCAGAACCACACTCACGATGCGATCTCACCAGAATGCTATCCTGATTACCACTGCCTCTGACCTGTATTAACTGTATCTCCTGACTGGTCTCCCACCTCAAACCCTGCATAAACTTGAGCCCCTGCAAACTTCTGCTGCCCCTGACCTAACTCGCCCCAATTGCCGTTCATTCATCACCCCTATTGCTCGCTGAAATATAAGTAGGTCCCAGTCCGGCAATGCCTCAATTTTCAAATCCTCAACTTTGTTTTCAAATCCCTCAATGACCTCACCCTCTCCCTATCTCTGTAACCCCTTCCACCCTACAACTCCCTGCCACCTCTGCACTCCTCCAATTCTGGCCTTGTGCACATCCCAAATTCTCATTGCTCCTCCATTGGTGGCCCAGGCTGCGTGGGCCCTAAGCTCTGGAATTCCTTCCCTAAACCACCTTGCCTTTCTACCTCACTCTCCTCCTTAAAGACAATCCTTAAAACCTACCTCTTTGACCAAGCTTTTGACCAATCTGTCCTAATATCTCTTCATATGAGGCAAATTTTGTTTAATAATGTACCTTGGGATGTTGTACTATGTTAACGCGCTATATAAATGCAAGTTGTTGCTGTTTCAGCTGTTCGAGCTCCTTTCGCAGATGAACCCAGAAGTTAGAGGAGTAGCGATGGACAATTCTACCCAAAGCATTAATCTCTCCCTTGCGTTCGGCTGCGGAGTGACCCGTAGCACATTTCTGATTTTTTTCTGTTTCTCTTTCATTGTTATCTTTGCTTTCTTGCCCCGATAGATTCACTCAGCCAGAATTCATTATAGTTAAAAAGTAACTTTTTCCTTCCTCGGTTTGAATGCATTAAATCCCTGCCCAACGTCTGAGCATTAAATACTGCTAATGGATGAACTGTTGCTTTAGATTTATTATCTAATCAATCACACACCACTCCATAAGCAGCAGAGTCTCTATCTGCTTCACCGAGATTAAAATTAATCAGAGACTAAAGTAAATTGCATTTTACGTGGTTTGCCTGCAGAATGAGAGCTCCCCAAAAAGAAGGGAAATCAGTGTTTAGAAAGCCCTTCATCTCGACATTGCTAAGGTGCCAGTTTGTGCAAACGTAAGTGCTGGAGCTGCCATGTCCTTGGTCATTTGCTGCTTCCAGGAGGAGTTGCAGAGGCTGGCTGTCGGTGCAATGGCAGAGCAGGCCGGGGAGCAGAAGGAGCAGCGTGGTGACCTGGCCCAGCAGACTGAGTGACCCCCGGCCTGCGAGCACCATCGGAGCAGGCTGGGGAACGGAAAGAGCAGCGTGGCGACCTGGCCCAGCAGGCTGAGTGACCCCCGGCCTGCGAGCACCATCGGAGCAGGCCGGGGAGCAGAAGGAGCAGCGTGGCGACCTGGCCCAGCAGGCTGAGTGACCCCCGGCCTGCGAGCACCATTGGAGCAGGCTGGGGAATGGAAGGAGCAGCGTGGCGACCTGGCCCAGCAGGCTGAGTGACCCCCGGCCTGCGAGCACAATCGGAGCAGGCCGGGGAGCAGAAGGAGCAGCGTGGCGACCTGGCCCAGCAGGCTGAGTGACCCCCGGCCTGCGAGCACCATCGGAGGAGGCTGGGGAACGGAAGGAGCAGCGTGGCGACCTGGCCCAGCAGGCTGAGTGACCCCCGGCCTGCGAGCACCATCGGAGCAGGCCGGGGAGCAGAAGGAGCAGCGTGGCGACCTGGCCCAGCAGGCTGAGTGACCCCCGGCCTGCGAGCACCATCGGAGCAGGCCGGGGAGCAGAAGGAGCAGCGTGGCGACCTGGCCCAGCAGGCTGAGTGACCCCCGGCCTGCGAGCACCATCGGAGGAGGCTGGGGAACGGAAGGAGCAGCGTGGCGGCCTACCACTCCAGATAGCAAACACGTGCTGGAGCAGGAGAGCAACGGCAGCGAAGAGTGTCGTCACCAAGATCCAGGTCGCTGATTGGCGCGTGGGCAGATACAGCAGGAGCGGCGAAGTCGGGGCGAAGGTGCGGCGAGATATTGTAGAGGGATGTGATCGAGGCCCAGAAGAGGCAAAGGCCCGGCGGCAGCACGGACCAGCCCACACTGCGATATGTGTGCGCACTAGGCCCGTGCAGCAGAGCAGGTCTCCAGTCGCCTTGGTTAATCCTTGCCACTGGATCAAGACCCAGCTCTGTCAAGCCCGTGTGGTGGCTGGTGTGCAACGGTCACCACACGTTAAAAAAATCCACGCACAGGCATCTTCCACCCTTCAACACGTAGTTCGGGATCTGGAATTTTAGGTCCTTCACTGAAACACCTGTGAACTTTTTGATGTGGAAGCAAGTCATCCTTGATTCAAGGGACTGCATTTGATGATGATGATGATGGCATAGAATGTACAGCACAGAATCAGGCCATTCAGCCCAACTGGTCTGCACCGGGGTTTATGCTCCACACGAGCCTCCTCCCACCCCAACTTCATTCCACCCGATCAGCATATCCTTCTATTCCTTTCTCCCTCATGTGCTTATCGAGCTTTCCCTTAAGTGCATCTATGCTTTTCACCTCAACTTTTCTTCTATTCGTTCCTGGGGTGTGGGCGTCGCTGGCAAAGCCGGCATGTATTGCCCATCCCTAATTGCCCTTGAGAAGGTGGTGGTGAGCCGCCTTCTTGAACCGCTGCAGTCCGTGTGGTGAAGGTGCTCCCACAGTGCTGTTAGGGAGGGAGTTCCAGGATTTTGACCCAGCGACGATGAAGGAACGGCGATATACTTCCAAGGCAGGATGGTGTGTGACTTGGAGGGGAACTTGCAGGTGGTGGTGTTCCCACGCACCTGCTGTCCTTGTCCTTCTAAGTGTCCTTCTAGAATCATAGAATGATACAGGACAGAGCGAGGCCATTCGGCCCATCTTGCCTGTGATCATAGTGCTGTAATTTCTTTCCCTTGAAATATTTATCCAATTTCTTTTTGAAAGTTACTATTGAGTCTGCTTTCACTGCCCTTTCAGGCAGTGCCTTCCCAATCACAACAACTCGCTGCGTAACATCCTCATGTCGCCTCTGGTTCTTTTACCGATCATCTTAAATCGGAGTCCTCACGTTACCGACCCATGTCTTAGCGAGTTCCACATTCTCACCACTCTCTGGGTAAAAAGGTTTCTCCTGAATTCCTTATTGGGTTTATTAGTGTTTACCACATTGCAACAATGACTAAGCTCGAAAAGTTCTTCATTGGCTGTGAAGCGATTTGAGACGTCCGCTGGTTGTGCAAGGCGCTATATAAATGCAAGTCTTTTTTTTTAAATAATAGCATCTAATTTTAATTCACCCAATCCTAGTGTAACTGCAAACATGTGTAATCTGCCTCTGTTCAGACTGAGACTGAACAGTCTTTTAAGGAGAAAACAACAGAACAAAAAGTAGCACGTATGCAAGCAGAACGAATATGACATCTTGTGATGAGCAATGTTTTATTTGCTCTCATGGTCAGTGTGAGAGAAATTGTGCCTTAATAAACAAAAATGAGTCACTGCTTACAGGGGTGGTCTGTGGTTATATATAATGACAAGAGAATGCGAGCCACATAGCCAAACAACTAGAAGTCTAATTTGGGATGGAAGGGTGTCATTGGTTGCCTAAAATAGCCCATGAATTTAATGGCTGCCTGGCTGAGGGGCAGAGGAGAGTAATATATACCCAAACCTCTAAATGGGTGTACTTAAGAGTTATTCTGACAATCGAGGTGTGTGCAGGCCTTTAATAGACTTTAGTATTGATAAATAAATACATGCAGGTAACAAGAGGTAGTATATAACACAATGAAGATCAGTGCATTGCAAAAATAAAAATGATCCGGTTGTGATTATTGATCCAAGGATGCTAATACAGTTTTTCTTTGCTTGACAGACAGTCTTGTTAAATTTATACAGTAGTACAGAACTAGTTCCACCTCAAATAGATCAATGTTTGCAGTGTCTGGATTTGAAGCCTGAATTTACCTAACGCACATCCACATTATGAAGCACCTTACTTGCATTTATATAGCGCCTTATGACATCCTTGGGACATCCCAAAGCGCTTTACAACCAATGAATTACTTTTGAGATGTGGTTCCACGTCATGGTCCCACAAACGATGAACCCGACGAGTGACCTGTCAATCTGACTTTAGTTGTATTTGTTGAGGACACAATGTTGCCCAGACCACAGGGCAACTCCCTGAGTTGCTCTGGATAAAGCCATAAAAAGTTTTATCTCGATCCAATCAGGCAGATAGGGCCTCGGTTTGGTGTCCTTTTAAAAAATTTGTTCATGGAATGTGGGCATTGCTGGCAAGGCCGGTATTTAGTGACCATCCTTAATTGCCCTTGAAAAGGTAATGGTGAGCCGCCTTCTTGAACCGCTGCAGACCGTGTGATGAAGGTGCTATTACAGAGGATAAATAAATACATAGCAGCTCACAGGAAGTATGTAAGACAACGTGCATTGGAAAATGTCCTACAGGGCTGTTACTGAGGGATTACCAGGATTTTGACCCAGCGACGATGAAGGAACGACGATATACTTCCAAGTCAGGGTGGTGTGTGACTTGCAGGGGAATCTGGAGGTGACGGTGTTCCCATGCACGTGCTGCCCTTGTCCTTCTAGAGGGTAGGTGCTGCCGAGGGAGTGAATGTTTAGGATGGGGGAGGGAGTGAGTGTTTAGGATGGGGGAGGGAGTGAGTGTTTAGGGTGGGGGATGGAGTGAGTGTTTAGGGTGGGGGAGGGAGTGAGTGTTTAGGGTAGGGGAGGAAGTGAGTGTTTCAGGTGGGGGAGGGAGTGAGTGTTTCGGGTGGAGGAGGGAGTGAGTGTTTCGGGTGGGGGAGGGAGTGAGTGTTTCGGGTGGGGGAGGGAGTGAGTGTTTAGGGTGGGGGAGGGAGTGAATGTTTAGGGTCGTTATCAGAAATGCAACACCTGCGCCAAAAGAAATAAATGCTCGCTTCACGACCAAAGACGCTCTTTTGAAGCAGAGGCACTGCTGTAATGTGGTGAAACGTGGCAGATACTTTGCATACAGCAAGCTCCCTCCACAGCACTCCATCCGTACTACAGTGAGAGTGTCAGCCGAGACTTGGAGTGGGCCTTGAATTCATGACCTTCTGACTCCACACTGGGCGGGCCACCGCTGAGGCACGCTGACAAATAAATCAATCAACCTCCGAGTCGTGTAATTCTTGCTTTGTTTGACCTTTCAAACAAGATAAATTGCCCAATCAGGTCGTCCTTCTGCAAGATATGGTTTGAATCTGAGTACTCATCGCCTTGTCTACATGATATATTCCTGAAGTAACGCCTGTGCAGTATATCCAAGATACTTCCATAGGCATCCTAAGGAATGGATTCAGCTAGGCTAAGTCACTATTGAAGCACAATTCTTTTATGTATTAAAATGTAAACAGAAGGGACCCATTTGGACGATGGTTGTTGGAAAGCAAATCGAACAAACTTGTAGATGGCGATTTTACCTTGTTGCGATGAGGTAGAAATTTCCACAGTTGGAATACACGGCTTCATCGCAATCATTGCCAGATATTCCTTAAAATATCGCTTCTTTTAAAACTTGACATTTTGGGCCCAAGTTTCCACATGATTTGCGCCTGATTTTTAGGAGCAACTGGTGGAGAACGGTCTATCTTAGAAATCGCAATTCTCTACATTTTTTTTTCTGCAGTTCTAGTCAGGTAGAACAGTTCTACTTTGGAACAGAATTTTTTCTTCAAAAGGGGGCGTGTCCGGCCACTGACGCCTGATTTCAAAGTTTCCACAGTGAAAACGTACTCCAAACTAAAGTAGAATGGAGCAAGTGAAGATTTTTGTAGAACTGAAAAAACCTGTTCTACACATTAAAAAATCAGGCGCAGGTTACAAATTAGGCGTCCAGAACGAGGTGGGGGAGGGGGGGGAGGGGAAGTCATTAAATTCTACAATAAATCCTTATTTATACTTCTACAAATATTATACAAATAAATCCAACCTGAATAAACATTTATAAGCAAAGAAAAGATTAAATAAACCATCTTCCTACCTGTGTGAAAGTGCTTCAGGCACGGAGAATTCTGCAGCCGTTCGTTCCCGCGGAGGGGCGGGGGGGGGGGTTTAAACAGCCGTTTCGTCCCCGCGGGGGAGGGGGGAAGGAGACAGTGAGAAGGCTGCAAGTGCTGATGTGCTTTTATTAAAAAAATGTTCAAAAATTAAACAGCTACAACGAACTACAAAAATGGCCGAGTGCCAATGTTTCCTTCACACTGAGCATGCGCGAACGCTCCAACGCGCACGCGCAGCGTTGCCGGCAGGAAAAAAAACTAATTTAAATAGTACCCGCCCCCTCCCACTTACAAAATCGGCGCGAGTGTAGGCTCCGCCCCCCTGGGCGCCACGCCAGGCAGACAAGGAGCTGCAGAACGCTCCAGAATTGCGAGTTTTTTTTTAGCCGCCGTTTTAGGCGCGAAAAACGGGCGCCCAGCTCGGAGGGGCGCCCGTTTTTTATCGTGTGGAAACTTGGGCCCTTTGTCTCCATTCCACGTACCATCGCTGACAACCAAGTGTACTGAGACCAGGACTCCACCGTTATTTAATCAAAGGTTGAAAATGTACCTACAGTGACCCACCGTTACACATTGGGGGGAAAATTGTAAACGCCTCTGACCGGAATTTTTTTAACAAAAATACCTGGTGGTCCCGGAGGAACGTAGGATTGCAGTCAGAGGCCTTCATTCGCTGTACAGCGCACGGGAACATGTCCTACAGGTACGTAGTCGTGTCCTGGGATCACATGGGCCTGGACAACTAATCACTATCTAGCATTCTCATTGATAAAAATTCGAACTCTCGATGTATGAGCTCCCATTACCATCAATGAGAATACCCCCAAAAGGGGGAGGGGAGGAAAGAACAAAAGGGATGATGGTGCAAAAGAAGATGGTTAAGAAGCTACAGCATTTTGCTTTTATATTATATCAAATTTGAAGCTGTCTGGAATGAATTTTGAATGTACATAAATTTTCTCCAATTGAATATTGAGAAGAGCGAAGCGGTTGTTTTCGGTCCCTGCCACAAACTCCGTTCCCTAACCACTGACTCCATCCCTCTTCCCAACTTCTTTCTGAGGCTGGACCAGACTGTTCGCAACCTTGGTGTCATATTTGACCCTGAAATGAGCTTTCGACATATATCTGCAGCATAACTAAGACCGCCTATTTCCACCTCCGTAATTCCACCCTTGCTTCAGTTCATCTGCTGCTGAAGCCCTCATCCATGCCTTTGTTCCCTCTAGACTTGACTATTCCAATGCGCTCCTGGCTGGCCTCCCACATTCTACCCTACATAAACTAGGGGTGCTCCAAAACTCGGCTTCCCATGTCCTAACTCGCACCAAGTCCCACTCACCCATCACCTCTGAGCTCGCTGACCTAAATTGGCTTCCATTTAAGCAACTCCTCGTTTTCAAAACTCTTATCCTTGTTTTCAAATTCCTGCATGGCCTCGCCCCTCCCTATCTCTGTAATTTCCTCCAACCCCAGAACCTCCCGAGATATCTACGCTCCTCTAATTCTGCCCTCCTGATCATCTCTTATTATAATCACTCAACCATTGGTGGCCGTGCCTTCTGTTGCCTAGGCCCCAAGCTCTGGAACTCCCTCCCTAAACCTCGCCGGCTCGCTACCTCTCTTTCCTCCTTCAAGACGCTCCTTAAAACCGACCTCTTTGACCACGCATTAATTTCTACCTATTCGGCTCGGTGGCAATTTGTTTAATCTCATAATTCTCCTTTGTAGCGCCTTGGGACGTTTCACTACGTTAAAGGTGCTATATTAATACAAGCTGTTTTTGTTGTACATGCCAGGCATGGCTCCGTGGGTAACGCTCTCCTCCCTGAGTCTGAAGGTCGTGGGTGCAAGCACCACTCCCGAGACCTGAGCACAAGATCCAGCCTGACACTCCAATGCAGTACTGATGGCACGCTGCACTGCAAGCGGTGACATTTATCGGATGAGACAGATTATTGAATCTGCTCCCACCGCATTTTCAGGCAGTGCATTCCAGATCATAACAACTCGCTGCGTAAAAACAATGCTTCCTCGTGTCGCCTCTGGCCAATTACCGTGAATCTTCGTGCTTTGGTTACCGAGCCCTGCCACTGGTAACAGTTCCTCTTTAGTTACTCTATCAAAGCCTTTCATCATTTTGAAGCCTCTATCAAATCTCCACTTAAACTTCTCTGCTCTAAGGAAAAAAACGCCCCAGCTTCTCCAGCCTCTCTACATAACTCAAGTCTTTCCTCCATGGTACCATTCTAGTAAATCTACTCTGCACCCTCTGTAAGACCTTGACATCCTTTCTTAAAGTGCGGTGCCCAGAATTGGGCACAATACTCCAGCTGGGGCCTAACCAATGTTTCTGAAAGGTTTAGCACAACGCCTTTGCTTTTGTATTCTATGCCACTATTTAGAAAGCCAAGGATCCCATAAGCCTTTTTAACAGCCTTCTCAGCTTTTCCTGCCACCTTTAAAGATTTGTATACCTACACTCTCAGGTCTCTCTGTACCTGCACCACTTTAAAAATTGTACCATTTAGTTCATATTGCCTCTCCTCATTCTTTCTACCAAAATGAATGCCTTCACACGCCACAGCATTAAATGTCCTTATGCCATGTGCCTGGCCATTTCCCGAGTCTGTCGACATCCTTCTGAAATCTGTAACCATCCTCTTCACATTTCCCAGTTTTGTGTCATCTTCAAACTTGGAAGTTATATCCTGTATACCCAAGAGCAGGTCGTCGATATATAATCAATGCAAGCAGTGGTCCCAACACTGGGGAACACCACTGTATATTTCCCTGCAGTCTGGAAATGTCTGGTGTGCTTGCCAGAGAATATCCCTTTAAATTTAACAACCGTTTTATAGAGGGAAAAGTTTGCATTTTCCAGTGCTCTGGAAACTCTGCTCCCTTTGAAAGGCAATCTGCAGGAGGTGATCTCGTTTCACACCTCACAATGCATAATTGCTTTCTTTTATAATAATACTTTTCAGTTGCTATAGACGTTCAAAGCATGGGTGCGGAAGGCACTGAGGAGGCACGCAGTGCCAATCTCAGACACACTACGGGAGGTGAGGACAGATCGAAAGGTACTTGAGCTGATTTTGTTCGCTCCCTGCTGCTCAGGACCGCAGCTGTCTTGGCAGAGGCTGGGAGCAGGGGTTCCTTGGGTTGCAGGAGGTGTATGTCCTGGGGAGAGTGAAAAAAGAAAATAGGGCATTGAGCATCATCCAAGAGTAACACACCTTGTGAGTACCTGGCGTTGAACATATTCATTGCCGAACGGGAGTTGGATTATCATAAAATCATTGAACTAAACTATGATTATACTCTCCACGACATCACAAACACACACTTACAAGATGGCTCTGTGTGAACTTGTCAGGTGACCTGACCTTTTATTATTATACATCAGCAGTTGCATTACCACAGTAGCTCACAAGGTGGAGCAGCAGTCCACTAGATGGAGCTATATTACAGATACAGCATGGAAGGAGCTCATTGTGCCTCTGCCGACTCTTTGGAAGGAATTTTCCAATTGTATGGCCGACCTGCAGTCCTGCAGACCCTCAACAATTAGAGTGCTGCAAATAACTGCCGTCAGTGGCACTGAGTCAGAAGGTTGTTGGTTCAAGTCCCACTCCAGAGACTTCAGCACAACAATCTCGGCTGACACTCCAGTGCAGTGCTGAGGGAGTGTGGCACTGTCAGAGGTGCCATCTTTCAGATGAGATGTTAAACGAAGGCTCCCGCCTGCTCTCCCAGATGGATGTAAAAGATCCCATGGCACTATTTCGAAGATGAGCAGGGGAGTTCTCCCCGGTGTACTGGCCAATATTTATCCCTCAATCAACTTGATAAAAACAGATTATCTGGTCGTTATCACATTGCTGTTTGTGGGAGCTTGCTGTGTGCAAACTGACTGCTGCGTTTCCCACATTACAACAGTGACTACACTCTTAAAAAAAAAGTACATCCTTGGCTGTAAAGCGTTTTGGGACATCCGTTGGTCTTGAAAGGTGCTATATAAATGAAAGCCTTTCTTGTTACATAAAATAGAGCACTACTCAATCACATGCCCAATAAGAACCTATCTTGCTACGTTTAATCCATTACAGATTGTCGAGTCAGTCTTAAAATGTTGGATTTACTGATAGGTCACAGTGTTAGTTCACAAGAGGGAGCCTGAAGATTTTGCCAGCACAGAGCTAAGGACATGCTTAGAACTCACAAGGTAGCAGCTATGTGAAATGAAAGGAGTGTTGTCTTGTCGATAAATGTTTGGCAAGACTTTTAGTTTTGGGTGGAAGAAGGGGATTGTAACACATGCACCTGTGAGAATGCTCACACGTTTGTAGAGCTGTTGCATTATTTAAAGGGGCTGCTCCTCAAATTCTGGTTGCACTTCAGTCCCACACTCCTGATCTTTGGGCACCCTGTGTGGAGGGGAGTGGGTAGGTCCGAGGGCCTCCTTGTAGGACTGCTCCTGGGCACGGCCAAGGGTGCCATCAGCCAGTCCTGGCAGCGGGCGGTCGAGAGGGTGGTTCAGCCCGACTGCCTGCCTCTCTTCTGCGGCTATATCCGAGTCAGGGTGTCCCTGGAGATGGAGCACGCAGTGTCCACCGGTACGCTCGCGGCCTTCCGTGAGAGGTGGGCGCCGGAGGGACTGGAGTGCATCGTTACCCCCGGCAACCAAATTTTAATTTGATTTTATATGTTTTAAGTTTAATTTGTTTTATTGCCGATTTTAGTGTCCCCCTCCCCTTTTACAGGGGGCACGTGTATATATTTATGTTTTAACTGCCCAAAAAAAAAGCAAAAACCTCCACAAAAATCACCAAAAAAAAAAACACACAAAAAAAGGCATTGATAAGTGGTTGGAGTGTCCCCCAGATTAGGGGGTACTTGATTTAATTATTTATGTTTTCTACAAAAGAGTTGTAGTGCTGTTGCATTATTTAAAGGGGATGCTCCTCAAATTCTGTTTGCACTTCAGTCCCACACTCCTGATCTTTGGTCACCCTGTGCGGAGGGGAGCGGGCAGGTCGGAAGGCCTCCTCGTAGGACTGCTCCTGGGCATGGCCAAGGGGGCCATCAGCTGGTCCAGGAAGCGGGCGGTTGAGGGGGTCATTCAGCCCAACTGCCTGCCTCTCTTCCGCAGTTATATCCGAGCCAGGGTGTCCCTAGAGATGGAGCACGCGGTGTCCAACGGTACGCTCGCAGCTCCCATGAGAGGTGGGCGCAGGAGAGACTGGAGTGCATCATCACACCCAGCAACCAAATTTTAATTTGAATGGCAAAGTTCCCAGTTAATTTCTAAATTTATGAGTTCAAGTGCCCTATACAAAGGGGGCACTTGATTTAAAGTTTAGTTTAAAATAGTTGTAGAGCTGTTGCATTATGAATGGTTTAGCCAGTCACGTGATGTTCACAAGACTCAATAAAATCTCAGTCAATTGGGTCTAAGTCAACCATGATGAGGTATGCAGTTGTGAGCCTAGTGCATGAACTGGTAATGTGTAGTGTGATTGTTAAAGCGTTGTTAATAAACCAACTAGTTCTTAATAGCAATGTGTTGCTCTGAATTCTTAAGCAAAGAACCCAAGAAGCAAATACATTGCAGAGATGAAAAGCAATGATACACTGATGCAATGTTGTTATTTAGAAGTAATATACTGCATGGATTTAGGAAGTAACACTGCTGCAGTAGGCAGACTCACCCAGGGTTCATGGACTTGATAGCCAAGATTTGTGTCACATATGGCTCTTGGTTTGGACACCTCTATATTATAGCCTGAAAATTGCTTTTCTTACAATTAACACCAACTACTTGTATTTATATAGCACCATAAAACATCCCAAGATGCTTCCCAAGAGTGTCATCGTACAAAATTTGACACCAATCCACATAAGGAGATATTGGGACAGATGACCAAAAGCTTGTCCTAAGAAATAGGTTTTAAGGAGCGTCTTAAAGGAGGAGAGAAAAGCAAAGAGATTTAGAGAGTTAATCCCAAAGCTTAGGGCCCCGGTAGCTGAAGGCACGGCCGGCAGTGATGGAGCATTAAAAATCGCTGATACTCAAGAGGGCAGAATTGGAGGAGCGCTGAGATCTCGGAGAGTTGTGGGGCTGGAGAAGATTACAGAGATAGGGAGGGGTGAGGTCATGGAGGGATTTGTAAGCAAGGATGAGAATTTTAAAGTCGAGGCACTGCCCTAATTGGGAGCCAATGTAGTTCAACCAGCACAACCGATGCAGATTCCTCTTCGGCGGTCCTTCGAATCGAGGATGACTTGCTTCCATACCAAAAAGGGATGTGTTCAATGAGTTCACAGGTGTTTCAATGAAGGACCTAATATTCCAGGTTCAGAACTACATATTTAAGGGTGGAAGATGCCTGTGAATGGATTTTTTTAACGTGTGGTGGCCGTTGCACACCAGCCACCACATGGGCTTGACAGAGCTAGGTCTTGGTCCAGTGGCAAGGGTTAACCAAGACAACTGGAGTCCATATCGCAGTGTGGGCTGGCTCGTGCTGCCCCTGGGCCCTCGCCTCTTCTGGGCCCCGAACTCACGCCTCTCCTTGGCCCCGATCAGGTTGCTCAGCAATTTCTCGCCGCTCCTGCGCCCCGACCTCGCCACTCCTGCTGTACCTGCCCACGCTCCAATCACCGACCTGGGTTATGGTGATGTCCAAACCAGTCGCCCTTTTCACAACCATCGCCCTCCTGCACCAGCTCGTGCTTTATGCTGAAGTGATATGCCGCCATGCTGCTCCAGCGGCCGCTTACCGCTCGCCTTTTATGGTCCCGACCTGCCGCTGGTGTTTCCTCGCAGATTATAGTGAGGATGGAGAACACTATGGCACCTGGGCACCATTTATGTCTTGTTCTTATAAAATGCTCTCAGTCACTTCATGGTTCATAAAATCTCGTGCATGATGATAATCAATAATGACTCATAATGAATGAGAAACATTGTTACACATTATTATTTACCTGATTACAATTCTTGATTTGTTTTGCATTTGAGACACAGCAACTTAAGTATTATAATTCAATAAATTCAACCACTGGTAAAATGGTGATCAGTTAATCAATGGAAAAATTTGAACTCTTCCACTCAAATTGACTTGTCTTCTGCCGTGGTCCTCCGCATTATTCCTCTGAGGTTCAAAGTCTGATGCAGTATTTGGCTGCCATTGATTTTTTCCAGTCACCTGGAAAAAAACAGACAGCAGGCCAGAATCCTGGGGGTAGATTTTGACTTTGTGATGCGGTATAAATCGGGTGATGGCGAATCGGCAGCCCATTGTACATCGCTCCCCATTCTTACCTCCATTGATGCCAACGGGAAAGAAAGCAAGCTGCCAACTCTCACGATCACCCAACATACAAAGTCAAGACCTGCCCCTTGGACTTTAGGAATCATTTGGATTTTCTTCTCGTGCTTTCAGTCCCCTTTCTGACGTACTGGAACTCTCAACATGAATTTGCGATTCGCACAAATCGGAATTATTGGCGTGTCTTCCTGTCAAATAATGCGGGCAATAGGTGGCTGAATTTCCAATTTACAAGACCAGTGAAAGAGGCTCCCTTAGCCTGCACCACAGGCTCATACAATCTCCCCCAGTTGTTTGTATGGACATCCTTAGTTGGCCATTTTAACAGAGGTTCAACATCTCTATTTTTTGGATCGAGGGAGGACTATTGGCCAGGCAGCAAGAGAACTCCCTACTTTCTTCAGAAGGAACCTTGAGATCCTTAACATTCACCTGCACCTCTAGATTTAACATCTCATCTGAAAGATGGCATTGTAGGAAATGTGGCCATTAAAAATTATGTTTTAAACACCTTGTGACACTCTTAAGAAAACAGGAAGAGTTAACGCGAAGCATTCTATGAAGTTCAGACAGCACTCTTAGGACAAAGAACACTTTAATGACCGGAATTGGCAGATGAGATAGGGTCGGCAACTCTGGTTGGATGTGTTTCTGGAGGTTCTATCACATGACCTCCCGCCTCTGCCATTTGTCTACTGCCACGTCCATCCTCGCAGCTTCCCGACTTCCAGCGCCAACGGAGAAGTGAACAGACTCTTTATTTCCCACCGGACGATTCCCAACTCCAGTCAAACAGCTATTTTTCCCATCTCCAATGTTTTTGGTACTGGTAATAAGCAAAAGTGTTCAAAGAAAATTTTTAAAAGTACGTTATTTTTCTTAATATCCCTATGATTTCTTTCCAGGATTGCACGCAGCAGTGTCCTGGAGATCGATCTTCAATTCCTGGAGACACCAGGCCAATCCTGTAGGGTTGGTAACCCAAAGATCTGGGTTGTCAAGGCCACAAACTTAAAGTTAATGGATAGGTTACACTGTCTGGAAAAGATAAGTGAGATGAGGAGGGACTGAAAGAAATGTCACTTTTATCTCGTATTGTCCAGTTTTTTCATTGTTTATAGTCAGCAATGTAAATGGAATAACCAGTTACCAACTGGCCCAGTGTTTGCCTCATAAAGAAAGATTTGCATTAATATTGGGTCTTTCACAACCACCGGATGTCTCAAAGCACTTTACAGCCAATGAAGTACTATTTGAAGTGCAGTCACTGTTGTAATGTGGAAATCGCGGCAGACAATTTGTGCACAGCAAGCTCCCACAAACAGTAATGTGATAATGAACAGATCATCTGTTTTAGTGATATTAGTCGAGGGATAAATATTGGTCAGGACACCAGGGGATAACAGCCGATGCCCTTCTATAGAAATAGTGCCATGGGATCTTTTACATCTAACTGAGAGGGCATAAGGGGCCTCGGTTTAACATCTCATCCAACAGTGCAACACTTCCTCAGTACAGTTCCTCTGACAGTGCAGCACTCCCTCAGCGTTGCACTGGAGTGTCAGCCTGAATTTATGTGCTCAAGTTTCTGGATTGGGTCTTGAACCCACAGACTTCTGACTTAGAGGCAAAAGTGCTACCCACTGAGCCACAACTGGTACAATTCAAAGTTTACATTTAATTTTTGTAATGACTGAAGAGTCTGGTTACTGAAAACTCACTCAGGTGCAACCTGATCCATCTTTATTCCAGTCCAAGAGTGCCTGCGTGACAAAGACACCCAGCTTATATACAGGTGACCAAGCACACATGCCACATGTGTACAGCCCGATGACCTCTGACTGTGGCGCCCTCTGGTGTCTGGTGACCCCCAAGCATTAATACATAAAAATTTTGCAATTAAAACTTGCTCATTATGTAGCGGTTCAAGAAGAAGGCAGACCTTTTCAACAACAACAACTTGCATTTATATAGCGCTTTTAACATAGTGAAACATCCAAAGACGCTTCACAGGAGTGTTATGTAGGTAAAAAGGAATGTGCCTTTACCCTACAGTGTTCGTGACTCCAGGAATCACAGACACAGACACACAATGTCAGATTAACCATAATGACATTTTTTTTGTATAAACCAAAGTTAAATCTCATACAGAGGCATTGATTATACTTAGCACAACATAAACAAAGTTAATTCCTTAAGTGCTCACTTTTTATGATGCCCAGACCCAAGTGCTGGTCAGGCTTACCTTGTTCTGAGTGCCTCAAACTAAGGGCCCATTTTTGACTGCAGTAAAAATGATCTCTTCCTACTCTCATATTTACCATGGCTGACACTCCAGTGCAGTGCTGAGGGAGTGCAGCACTATCAGAGGTGCTGTCTTTCGGTTGAGGTGTTAAATCGAGGCCCTGTCTGCTGTCTCAGATGGATGCAAAAGATCCTGAGGCCACTATTTTGAAGAAGAGCAGGGGAGTTATCCCCAGTCTCCTGGCCAATATCTATCCCTCAATCGAAATAACACAAGCAGATGATTATCTGGTCATGATCACATTGCTGTTTGTGGGAGTTTGCTGTGCACAAATTGGCTGCCGCGTTTCCTGTATCACAACAGTGACATAGAAACATAGAAAATAGGTGCAGGAGTTGGCCATTCGGTCCTTTGGGCCTGCACCGCCATTCAATAAGATCATGGCTGATCATTCACCTCAGTACCCCTTTCCTGCTTTCTCTCCATACCCCTTGATCCCTTATGTGACTACACTTCAAAAAGTACATTGTTGGCTTTAAAGTGCCTTGGGATGACCTGAGGTTGTAAGAGGCGCTATATAAATGAAAGTCTTTCCATCATGCCTCTCAGATTGGCCTCAGAAGAACGGAAAAGAAAAACTTAACGCAGAACCTTGCCGACTTTGTGACCTTGTTTAACCAGTGTAACAGCGCTGTATTTCATAGAGTCTGGTCAATGATGAGTTGTTGTGATATTTTTAATCTAGGCATCGGCCTATCAAGATTGAACTCTGTCAGTTAATAATAATTACTCAAGTATTTCATGCATTCCTTAATACTTAATTTTATGGTGGCATTAAACGTGTTATCATAGCCGTGTTAATAAATTGATGTTCGTTCATGTATATCTGTGTCTGACTTCATTTCTGATGTCTGGAAAGAGAGAGAGAGACATAGCTAATTTGCTCAGTGGTGTACAGGATTCCTGCTGTGATTGGATTGGCTTGAGTAATTGTTAATATATTTTGAAACACGATGGTTCAAATGAGCTGTGCTTTAGGCACTGAATAAAGCTTAAATGCAGAAGGTAAATCACCCATCATAATTTCTTGTGTGTCCTTCAGAGAAAGGGGTTGAAGACCTTTTAAGTAATCCTCCTGACGTGGTTTATGAATTTACTACATATAATTGTTCTTACAAAAGCTCCCAATGAAGTAACGCTCCTTCAGTAATGTCAGCTCTGACTTAGTGGGGAGCACTCTGGCCTCAAGAAGGTTGTGGGTTCAAGTCCCACTCCAGAGACGTGAGCACAAAAATCTAGGCTGACAATCCCAGTGCAGTGCCAAGGGAGTGCTGCACTGTCGGAGGTGCCACATTTTCAGATGACATGAGAAACCAAGTTCCCGGTGGCCCTCTCAGGTGGATGTAAAAGATCCCATGGCATCTTCCTCATGCGCTGGCTAGCATTTATTCCTCAACAAACATCACTAAAACAGGCTGTTTGTTGGAGCTTGCTGTGCACAGATTTCTTGCCTTGTTTCCTACATTATACCAATGACTATATTTCAAAAATACTTCATTGGCTGTAAATGGCTTTGGGACATCCCGAGGTCATGAAAGGTACTTTATAAATTCAAGTTCTTTCTTTCTTTCTTTTCTTTCTAGTGCACAACCTTGCATCGCAAGTAAAAAGAGACTGAATCATAAATTATCGTAAAATATAATCAATCAACATGATTTTAATGATATCTTTGAGGTTTAAGAAATTTGAATATGAAAACAAATGGGAACTTCTGTTTAGAGTCAGTCAAGTTACTTATCTGGAAAGAAATAAATGGGGACTGTACCACTAAAAGTCTTTCAGCTATTCACAGCCAGGATTTAGGCCTTAGTTGCTATTCTGATTTAAAAATTGTTCATAGAATTACATACAATTTTACAGCAGAGAAACAGGCCACAGTCTAGAGTACTGCAAACAGTTCTGGTCACCAAAGTACAGAAAATATGTGACTGCACTAGAGAGGGTGCAGTGGAGATTTACGACGATGTTGCCTGAACTGGAGAATTTTAGCTAGGAGGAAAGATTGGATAGGCTGGGGTTGTTTTCTTTGGAACAGAGGAGGCTGAGGGGGAGAATTAATTGAGGTGGAAAAATTGTGAGGGGCCCGGATAGAGTGGATAGAAAGGGCCTATTTCCTTTAGCAGAGAGGTCAATAACCAGGGAGAATAGATTTAAAGTAATTAGTAGAAGGATTAGATGGGGAGTTGAGGAGAACTTTTTTCACCCAGAGGGTGGTGGGGGTCTGGAACTCACTGCCTGTAAGGATGGTAGAGGCAGAAACCCTGATCACATTTAAAAAGTACTTGGATGTGCACTTGAAGTGCTATAACCTACAGGGCTATGGACCAAGAGCTGGAAAGTGGGATTAGGCTGGATAGCTCTTTTTCAGCTGGCACAGACACAATGGGTTAAATGATCTCCTTCTGTGCTGTAAATTTCTATGATTCTATGATTCTAAAAATTACACTGCATTTTACTAGCATTTCACTATCCTGTGTAAATTAATAATTATGAAAGAGTAAGTCCCAAACTTAGGTGAAGGGGTTTGCATAAGCACAACTCAGTATAAATGGGACACTGTAATATTGGGGGCATCAGCCTTTGGATTGGACATTTGACCAAGGTCTTATCTACCTTTGCTGGTGGAGAGCCCAATGAACGCTTCATCAGCAATAGATATTGTCCTGGTCGACAATTGCACAGGAAACTTATCCATGAGCCTTCTTCCTATGATATAGAAACATAGAAATTTACAGCGCAGAAGGAGGCCATTTCTGCCCACCGTGTCCGCACCGGCCGACAAAGAGCCGCATGGCTCTTGATCAGCAGCCCTAAAGGTTCCATATAAACCTATGAACAATGACGGAAAGGCAAAGAGCACCCAGCCCAACCAATCCGCCTCGCACAACTGCGACACCCCTTAAACTGAAATAATCTACACTCCACCCCAACCGGAGCCATCTGATCTCCTGGGAGAGGCAAAAACCAGATTAAAAACCCAGGCCAATTTAGGGAGAAAAAATCTGGGAAAATTCCTCTCCGACCCATCCAGGTGATTGGAGCTAGTCCAGGAGATCACCCTGGCCGTATTCTATTCCCTGCAATATTTACCATTATATCTGCTCTGTCCAACAAAAGATCATCCAGTCTAATCCCAATTACCAGCTCTAGGTGCATAACCATGCAGGTTACGGTACTTTAAGTGTCCAAAATGTTAGCTTTTGTTACAAAGGAATTAGAGTATAAGAGTAAATGGAGCTGAAATTCAGGCTCCGCATAAGGCCCGTTACCGGCGTTTTGTGGCGGCCATGTGGCGGAATTGAGTGGCTGCCGTGTTGTGGTCCATTGGCCCCCCCCCCAACCCAAAGTCAGGGCGGGTATTTTTCGGCCTGTTCCCATTTCCGCCCCGCTGCTGCCGACGGCCGCAAGCGTGTCATCAAAGTGCACACCGCCGCTATCCCGCACCTCCATTTTAATCCGGCCCAAATTTAGTTACAAGAATCCATGAGCCGCTGGACAGTGCCCCCGGCATCTTTTTCTGTCGGGGCACCTTCTCCTGACTGTGCAGCCCGGCAGCAAGGCGGCCCTTCAAGGGGAGGGCCCACTGCCACGGCCGCCATGTTGATATTTTTGCCAGACGACTTCCCGATCGGCATTCAATATTGGCCCCGGGTTCGGCCGGACTACCAACAGGCAGCCTGCCACTCCCTGTTGGGTGCCAAGCCGCTGGCCCATCTGAAACCCTCCCTGGTGGGCCAGTGGCCGAAGTTTAAAAATGCCGAACGCTCTCCCCTTCCAGTGACGAGAAGAGTGTGGTGACGCACATGCATCATTGCGTCACTCGGCTCCGCCACTGGGTGACAGCCTCGACTTCCACCCCTCATCGGGACTTACCGCCCCCAACTTCTGCCCCATTGTAACCAACTTCCGGTCCAATGGGAAAAAAAGTTTAAAGTGGCCTCATCGCTCCAGGCTGAAAAGAAAGATAAAGAATCATGGTTGCGCTAGCTTTCTGGCGTCCCTGAATTTTGCACCCAATAAATCTTGCTACAATTATACAGGACATTTGGTGAGGCCACACCTGGAGTACCATGCACAGTTCTGGTCTCCATACCTAAGGAAAGACATACTTGTCTTAGAGGGAGAGCAACAAATGTTCGCTGGACTGATTCCTGGGATGAGGGGGTTGCCTTATGAGGAGAGATTGAGTAGACTAGGCCTTTATTCCCTTATTTATAGTTTGGAAGAATGAGAGGTGATCTAATTGAAACATATAAAATTCTTAAGGGGCTTGACAGTGTTAATGCTGAGAAAATGTTCCCCCCGGCTGGGGATTCTAGAACACGGGGTCATAGTCTCAAAATAAAGGGGTCGGCCAACTAGGATTGAGATGAAGAGAAATTTCTTCACTTAAAGAGTTGTGAATCTTTGGAATTTTCTACCCAGAGAGCTGTGAGTGCTCAGTCGTTGAGTATATTCAAGAAAGAGGTGGGTACATTTGGGAGAATTAAGGGATATGGGGATAGTGCGGGAAGGTGGAATTGAGGTAGAAGATCAGCCATGATCCAGTTGAATGGTGGAACAGGTTCGAGATTCCGAATGTCCTACTCCAGCTCCTGTTTCTTATGTTCTTATGTTTCTGTTGAGTGAGGAATACAAATAAGATGCACAATGTCATTCGGCTCCACTAGGTACATATCTGTGAATTCATTTGCAATGGGATGAGTTGGACTTGTTACATAAGAACATAAGAAATAGGAGCAGGAGTAGGCCATACGGCCCCTCTAGCCTGCTCCGCCTTTCAATAAGATCATGGCTGATCAAATCATGGAATCAGCTTCACTTCCCCGCCCGCTCCACATAACCCCTTATTCCCATTATGGTTTAGTAGAAACTGTCCATTTCTGTCTTAAATTTATTCAATGTCCCAGCTTCCACAGCTCTCTGAGGCAATAAATTCCACAGATTTACAAACCTCTGAGAGAAGAAATTTCTCCTCATCTCAGTTTTAAGTGGACGGCCTCCTATTCTAAGTTCATGCCCTCTAGTTCCAGTCTCCCCCATCGTGGAAACATCCTCTCTGCATCCACCTTGTCAAGCCACCTCATAATCTTATACGTTTCGATAAGATCACCTCTCATTCTTCTGAACTCCAATGAGTAGAGGTCCAACCTACTCAACCTTTCCTCATAAGTCAACCCCCTTATCCCCGGAATCAACCTAGTGAACCTTCTCTGAACTGCCTCCAAAGCAAGTGTATCCTTTCGTAAATATGGAAATCAAAATTGCACGATGTATCCCAGGTGTGGCCTCACCAATACCTTGTATAGCTGTAGCAAGACATCCCTATTTTTATACTCCATCCCCTTTGCAATAAAGGCCAAGATTCCATTGGCCTTTCTGATCACTTGCTGTACCTGCACCTTTTGTGTTTCATGCACAAGTACCCCCAGGTCCAGCTGTACTGTGGCACTTTGAAATCTTTCTCCATTTAAATAATAACTTGCTCTTTGATTTTTTTCTGCCAAAGGCATGACCTCATACTTTCCAACATTATACTCCATCTGCCAAATTTTTGCCCACTCACTTAGCCTGTCTCTGTCCTTATGCAGATGTTTTGTGTCCTGCTCACACATTGCTTTTCCTCCCATCTTTGTATCATCAGCAAACTGAGCTATGTTACACACAGTCCCTTCTTCCAAGTCGTTAATATAGATTGTAAATATTTGGGGTCCCAGCACTGATCCCTGCGACATCCTACTAGTTACTGGTTGCCAACCAGAGAATGAACCATTTTTCCCGACTCTCTGTTCTCTGTTAGTTAGCCAATCATCTATCCATGCTAATATATTACCCCCAACCCCGTGAACTTTTACCTTGTGCAGTAACCTTTTATGTGGCACCTTGTCAAATGCCTTCTGGAAGTCCAAATACACCTCATCCACTGGTTCCCCTTTATCCACCCTGTTCGTTACATCCTCAAAGAACTCCAGCAAATTTGTCAAACATGACTTCCCCTTCATAAATCCATGCTGACTCTGCCTGACCGAATTTTGCTTTTCCAAATATCCTGCTACTGCTTCTTTAATAATGGACTCCAACATTTTCCCAACCACTGATGTTAGGCTAACTGGTCTATAGTTTCCTGCTTTTTGTCTGCTTCCTTTTTTAAATAGGTTTCTTGTATCCATGTTATAATTAACACTGTACTTCTAATTAATGATCCAGCTCTCAATTTCAGTCATTGCAAGAAAGCAGATAGTGTAAATAGAATCCAATTCTCTTTGACTGGAAGAATATTTCCTGCATGGTAACAGCTTGAAACCTTTTGCACCTCCAATTGTTGCCACTGATGAGCAATAACATGAGAAGTGCTTCATTTGCATGCACTGATGAGTAAAAATATCCTTCCTCGCGCACTTTCTGCACTCCCTCGTATGTTTAACTGGGAAAACCATGCCAGAAGAAAGACCACAACAAATTCTCGGAGGGGCTGTCATGCTGTGAATACTTTATTCATGTTTAATTTTTTTTCGAGCTAAGCTAGCTGTAATAATGTAAATGGCAACCTCCATCTCCTGTACACCAGTAACTGCCCAACCTGAATTGGCCTATCCTGACTCTGGGCATGGACTTCATGGGCTGTCGCCAAAGATTTAAGCTAATGCCTGCAGATGCACTATGATAGCGAAGCAACTATGCGGAAAACCTAGTTCGCCGCATTGTCTGATCCTATAAAGTCATGTGCGCTCCCTCGATGCCGGAGTCCACAGGTTCAGTTGGCCAGTAAACGATTTTGTTGCATACTTTGGGACTTG
Source organism: Pristiophorus japonicus (assembly GCF_044704955.1). NCBI lineage: Eukaryota > Metazoa > Chordata > Chondrichthyes > Pristiophoridae > Pristiophorus > Pristiophorus japonicus. The sequence continues at coordinate 181,481,560 of NC_091989.1, forward strand.
TCAAGATGCGTGTGCTTTTGGGCGAGATTAGATATCATTATTCCTCCCTCATAAAAGTGCAGAAATCTTGGCAGCTCATTCCTTTCCACAACACCAGACCAGCCTCATTTATTGAATTCCCCACTCCCTTTGCCTGTCGGCTCCAATACCTTCTTCCAGCTGTTGTTTTTTTTAAGCAGGTAGAGGTCTCTATTTTATGAAGTTCATTGTAAGAGGAAAGGGTGATTAATGTTTGTGCAGTCACCTGGAAAATGTCTTTCCTTGTTGGCCATTTTCTTTTGTATTCTCTGTCCCCTCTTTCTTTTGATCATCTGCTCTTTCTTACAGCTTTCCCCCTCTGATTGCAAGGGTGAAGACGTGTCTTTTGACATGACAGTGAAGCTACCTTCCAATTTTCGACCAGCCTTCATAGGAGCACAGGAACAGGAGGAGGCCATTCACCCTCTCGAGCCTGTTCCGCCATTCAATTAGATCATGGCTGATCTGTATCTTAACTCCGTTTACCTGCCTTGGTTCTTTAACGCTTAATAACCTTACCAAACAAAAATCATCAATCGAAGTTTTGAAATTTTCAAATTGACTCCCAGACTCAACAGCATTTTGGGGGAGATAGTTCCAGGTTTCCACCACCCCTTGCGTGAAGAAGTGCTGACATCACGCCTGATTGGCCAAGCTCAAATTTTAAGGTTATGCCCCTTTTGTTGTGGGCTCCCGCACCAGAGGAAATCTTCCCACTGACACCTGGGAGTCCCTGGCCAAAGACCGCCGGAAGTGGAGGAAGTGCGTCCCGGGAGGGCGCTGAGCACCTCGAGTCTCATCGCCGAGAACTTGCAAAAATCAAGCGCAGACAGCGGAAAGAGTGTGCGGCAAACCTGTCCCACCCTCCCTTACCCTCAACGACTGTCTGTCCCACCTGTGACAGAGACTGTGGCTCTCGTGTTGGACAGTTCAGCCACATAAGGACTCGTTTTAAGAGTGGAAGCAAGTCTTCCTCGATTCCGAGGGACTGACTATGATGATCCACCCTATCAAATCCTTTAATAATATTAGACACTTCAATTACATCGCCCCATAACCATCTATACTCAAAACAATACAAGGTTCGTCTATGTGGCCTCTGGTTGTTATTTTCCTCTCTGCCTTCTCTCCTTCCCCTGCCCTACACTACCATTCTCAATTGACACGATGTGATAATTCAACTGGTCAGTCCATCGGCCTGTGGGGAGGGAAGTTAATTTGAGCAGTTCAAGAAGGGAGACCTCCCACAGCCTTCCCCTGATGGATGATTCCAAATGTGATCGGCAACAATGGAAAGCCCAAGGCTGAATGTTTTCGAGGTAAGTCCCTTAAAATTAATAAGCGCGTGTTATACCCAGGGATGAGGAAATCGTGACACAGGAAGTAAGCATGAGAAACAGGAAATGCGCACTAGCTGCAAGACTTGTAATATATTAATAGATTTAAATAATTAGGGAGACAACTGAGTATTAATTCAAGCCAGTATTCTGCCTATGAATCATAGAATCATGGAATAATACAGCACAGAAAGAGACCATTCGGCCCATCGAATCTGTGCCGGCTCTTTCGAAGAGCAATCCAGTTAGTCCCACTCCCCCCGCTCTGTCCCCATATCCCTGCAGTTGTTTCTCCTTCAAGTATTTATCCAATTCCCTTTTGAAGGCTACTATTGAATCTGTTTCCAACACCCTATCAGGCAGTGCATTTCAAATCCTGACAACTTGTTGTGTAAAAAAGTTTTTCCTCCTGTCGCCTGTGGTTCGTTTGCCAAGCATGATGTCATAAGCATTCACTATTTCAAATCAATAAAATCACAAGGGAATATTTCAACCCTGCCCAGTTGGGAAAAAAAACAGGCAGGCAGATAACATCGCCTGTGGGACTTACTCACCGAGGACCCGCTGTCGTGCAGTGGGTTTGTATTTTAACTAGCTAATTATTCTGTTGTGTATCTGTAAAGCATGCACTCCCATGTTCCGCCACCAGGGAGTGCATCCCCTGAAATCCCAAGGCGATCCCAGCATCCCTTGGGAGCACTGTATATAAGCCGGCCCCTAAGGCCTGTTCCTCACTCTGGAGTGTCTTAATAAAGACTGAGGTCACTGTTACTTTAACTTCCCTGTGTGCAGTCTCATCTGTGTTAGGAACACAATAACTGGCGACGAGTTATACGAATCAAACGCAAAGATGCAGCAAACTGTGGGCATCCTGGAGAAGTTCTCGGCGGGTGAGGACTGGGAAGCCTATGTCGAACGGCTAGACCAGTACTTTGTAGCCAACGAGCTGGACGGAGAAGGAAGCGGTGCAAAAAAGAGAGCAGTCCTCTTCATGGTCTGTGGGGCACCTATCTACAGCCTCATGAAGAATCTTCTGGCTCTGGTGAAACCCACAGATAAGTCATATGAGGAGCTTTGTACACTGGTTCGGGAGCATCTTAACCTGAGGGAGAGCGTGCTGATGGTGAGGTATCGGTTCTACATGTGCCTGCGATCTGAAGGTCAGGAAGTGGCGAGCTACGTCGCCGAATTAAGGCGACTTGCGGGACAATGTGAGTTTAATGACTACCTGGAGCAAATGCTCAGAGACTTTTTTGTACTGGGCATTGGCCACGAGACCATCCTACGAAAACTTTTGAATGTAGAGACACCGACCCTCAGTAAGGCCATTGCAATAGCACAGGCGTTTATGTCCACCAGTGATAACACCAAACAAATCAGCACACAAGTGCTAGCAATGTTCATAAATTTACTGGAACTGTGTTTGCAAGCAGAAATGTACAGGGCAGAAATCACGAGTCTGCAACTGCCAGCAGGCCTCAGGTGACCCAGATGACTCAGAGTCCGCAACAAAGGATGAATGCAAAGCAATTCACACCTTGTTGGCGTTGTGGAGGCTTCCATTCAACCTATTCATGCCGCTTCAAAGGGTATGTTTGCAAGAGCTGTGGAACAATGGGGCACCTCCAACGAACTTGCAGACGAGATGCAATCTCTACAAAACCTGCTAAACACCATGTGGCAGAGGAAGATCAGTCCATGGTGTATCAAAGCAATTTTGAGCCTCAGAGAGAGGAGGCAGATGCTGAATTCCACGGAGTGCACACATTTTGATGAAATATCCACCAATAATGCTAAATGTAAAATTGAATGGCTTAGCCGCAGCCATGGAACTGGACACTGGCACTAGCCAATCCATCATGAGTAAAACGATGTTTGAGAGACTGTGGTGCAACAAGGCACTCAGACCAGCCCATCCACACGAAACTAAGAACGGACACCAAAGAGCTCATCACTGTCCTGGGCAGCGCCATGATCAAGGTCACCTACGAAGGCACGGTGCACGAACTGCCACTCTGGATTGTCCCGGGCGATGGCCCCACACTGCTTGGAAGGAGCTGGCTGGGCAAAATCCAATGGAACTGGGATGATATCCGAGCGCTATCACATGTCGATGAGGCCTCATGTACCCAGGTTCTTAACAAATTTCCTTCCCTTTTTGAGCCAGGCATTGGAAACTTTTCCAGGGCGAAGGTGCAGATCCACTTGGTCCCAGAGGCACGACCCATTCACCACAAGACGCAAGCGGTACCTCACATGATGAGGGAGAGAGTGGAAATCGAGCTGGACAGGCTGAAACGCAAGGGCATCATCTCCCCAGTGGAATTCAGTCAGTAGGCCAGCCCGATTGTTCCAGTACTCAAAAGTGATGGCACGGTCATGATTTGCGGCAATTATAAAGTAACTATTAATCTTTTCTTGTGACACGACCAATATCCGCTCCCTAAGGTAGACGACCTATTTGCGACGCTGGCAGGAGGCAAGATGTTCACCAAGCTCGACCTGACTTCGGCCTACATGACGCACGAGCTGGAGGAGCCTTCGAAGGGCCTCACCTGCCTCAACACGCACAAGGGACTGTTCATCTACAAAAGATGCCCGTTTGGAATTCGGTCGGCTGCAACGATCATTCAGAGAAACATGGAGAGCCTACTTAAGTCGGTACCATGCACAGTGGTTTTTTAAGACGACATATTGGTCACGGGCCGGGACACCGTCAAGCATCTATAAAACCTGATGGAGGTCCTCCAGCGACTGGATCGCGTAGGGCTGTGGCTGAAGAGGTCGAAATGCATCTTCATGGCAACAGAAGTGGAGTTTTTGGGGAGGAAGATTGCGGCGGACGGCATTCCGGCACACAGACACCAAGACAGAGGCTATCAGGAACGCGCCCAAGCCACAGAACGTCACAGAGCTGCGGTCGTTCCTGGGACTCCTCAACTATTTTGGTAACTTCCTACTGGGGTTAAGCACCCTCTTATAGCCCCTACATGTGTTATTGCGTAAAGGTAAGAACTGGGTATGGGGAAAAAAAACAAGTAATTGCTTTTGAGAAAGCCAGAAACATTTTATGCTCCAATAAGCTGCTTGTATTGTATAACCCGTGTAGAAGACTTGTGCTAGCAAGTGATGCGTCGTCGTACGGAGTCGGGTGTATATTACAACAAGCTAACGTTGCGAGGAAGTTGCAACCTGTCATCAGGAGCTTGTCTAAGGCAAGAGGGCCTTCAGCATGATTGAGAAAGAGGCATTATCGTGTGTGTTCAGGGTAAAGAAAATGCATCAGTACCTGTTTGGCCTCAAATTTGAGCTGGAAACCGATCACAAGCCCCTCATATCCCTGTTCGCTGAAAACAAGGGGATAAATACTAATGCCTCAGCCTGCATACAAAGGTGGGCACTTGCGCTATCAGCATATAAATATACCATCCGCCACAGGCCAGGCACCGAGAACAGTGTGGAAGCTCTCAGTCGGCTACCATTGCCCACCACGGGGGTGGAAATGGCGCAGTCTGCAAACTTGTTGATGGTGGCGCAGCCCGCAGACTTGTTGATGTTCATGGAAGCATTTGAAAATGATAAATCATCTGTCATGGCCCACAGATTAGGACTTGGATCAGCCAAGATCCTCTGATGTCCCTAGTAAAAAACTGTATACTGCATGGGAGCTGGGCCAGCATCCCCGTTGTAGTGCAAGAGCTAATCAAGTCGTTCCAGCGGTGAAAGGATGAGCTGTCCATTCAGGCAGACTGCCTGTTGTGGGGTAACTACGTAGTGCTACCCAAAAAGGGCAGTTTGTCTCGGATCTCCACAGCACACACCCGGGTATAGTAATGATGAAAGCGATAGCCAGATCCCACGTGTGGTGGCCCGGTATCGACTCTGACTTAGAGTCCTGTGTACAGCAATGCGGCGTGTGTGCTCAGTTGAGCAACACGCCCTGAGAGGCACCACTAAGTTTGTGGTCCTGGCCCTCCAGACCGTGGCCGAGGATCCATGTTGACTATGCGGGTCCGTTTCTCGGTAAAATGTTCCTGGTGGTGGTGGATGCTTTTTCAAAATGGATTGAATGTGAAATAATGTCGGGAAGCACCGCCACCGCCACCATTGAAAGCCTGAGAGCCATGTTTACCACCCACGGCCTGCCTGACATACTGGTCAGTGACAACGGGCCATCTTTTACCAGTGCAGAATTTAAAGAATTCATGACCCGCAATGGGATCAAACATGTCACCTCGGCCCCGTTTAAACCAGCCTCCAATGGTCAGGCAGAGCGGGCAGTACAAGCAATCAAACAGAGCCTTAAATGAGTCACAGAAGGCTCACTCCAAACCCGCATGTCCCGAGTACTGCTCAGCTACCGCACGAGACCCCACTCGCTCACAAGGGTGCCCCCGACTGAGCTACTCATGAAAAGGACACTTAAACCAAAACCTCGCTGGTTCACCCCAACCTGCATGATCAAGTAGAGAGCAGGCGGCAGCAACAAAATGTAAACGATGGTCACGCTACTGTGTCACGGGAAAGTGATCTGAATGACCCTGTTTATGTGCTAAACTATGGACATGGTCCTAAGTGGATCGCGGGCACGGTGATAACTAAAGAAGGGAGTAGGGTGTTTGTAGTCAAACGAGACAATGGACAATTTTGCAGAAAGCACCTGGACCAAACGAGGCTGCGGTTCACAGACTGCCCTGAACAACCCACAGAAGACATCACATTTTTCAAGCCACAACACACACCAAAATGATCAACGACACCACCCCGGACCAGGAAATTGAATCCATCACACCCAACAGCCCAGCAAGGCTAGGCTCACCCAGCAGCCCTTTGGGCCAACAACACGCCAGCCCAGCGAGGGCTTAGTCAACACACCAGAACAGACATTTGTACCGAGGCGGTGTACCAGGGAAAGAAAGGCTCCCGACCGCCTCACCTTGTAAATAGTTTTCACTTTGACTTTGGGGTGGAGTGATGTTGTGTATCTGTAAAGCATGCACTCCCATGTTATGCCACCAGTGAGCACAACCCCTGAAGTCCCAAGGGATCCCAGCATCCCTTGGGAGCACTGTATATAAGCCGGCCCTGAAGGCCTGTTCCTCACTCTGGAGTGTCTTATTAAAGACTGAGGTCACTGTTACTTTAACCTCACTGTGTACAGTCTCATCTGTCTTAGGAACTCAATATATTCTTTTTGTTTAGTTACTTTCCTTGTGGAGTCTGTAGGATCCCCTGCCCTCCCCTGCTGCCTTCTCCATTCCAACATATTCTCACCAGGAAGAAATACCTGCTTCTGTATTTCCTACCACTTACAGCCTACAAGGCTTTAAAGCGTATGGGTTGGGTGTTACCCGATCCCTCAGTGGTAGCTGAGGTAACTAGTTAAATTGTACCTTGTCCTCTCTCCAGTTCTTTTAGTACTTTGACAGCATTCTGCATTATGGGCTATGTCCCTTCACCTCGGTTTCTCAATTAAAAATTCCACATCGTGCAGTTTGACTTTTCAAATTATGGCAGAATTGAAGCTAATTATTAGAGTAACTTGGCCTGGTCTTCATCCATTTGTCCCAATTACAGGTAATTTGCCATTTGTTCCTTTTCTGATGTGCTTGCATTTTCTCTAATGGGCCAGTTAATGCATTGAGGAGAGCTTTACTCAATGTGTTTTAAAGCAGCTAATATCATTCACATTACCTGAAAAATAAGTTGCCCTTGATAGCTAAGCACATTGGCTAATGACTCCCCCCAGAATCTTCTTACCGGTACAGAAGTATGATAATGAATGAGTATTTCTTCCCCTTGCACCATTAACTCGACTATCAGACGAGAAGCAAATGAAAGGAAAGTGCCCAATGAATGGAGCAATTGAATAGCCTTCCTGCCATTGTTCATTAGTTTGCTAACACTCAAGTGTCGAGGGTCACAAATGAAGAATGACAACTTGGGTGAGATATTGGAAGGCTGCCCGCTCCTGAGGAAGTGTCAGCCGTGGCTCAGTGGGTACTGCACCTCTCTCTCCAACAAGAAGGTTGTGGGTTCAAGCCCCACTCCAGAGACTTGAGCACATAATCTAGGCTGGCACTCCAGTGCAGTGCTGAGGGAGTGCCGCACTGTCGGAGGTGCCGTCTTTCAGATGAGATGTTAAACCGAGGCCCCGTCTGCTCTCTTAGGTGGAAGTCAAGAGTAAGGGAGTTGCCACCATTGTCCTGGCCATGTTTCTATGATTCTATGATAATACTGTTCCCTCTGAGTCAGAAGGTCATGGGTTGAAGTCCCACTCCAGAGACTTGAACTAGATATAAGCTACGCTGAAATAAAAACAGAAAATGCTGGATATGCTCAGCAGGCCAGGCAGCATCTGTGGAGAAAAAAACATAGTTAATCTTTCAATTTGATGACCCTTTGACTTTTGCAATAATTGAGGCTCACCCTCCAGTGCAGGACTGAGGGAGTGCTGCACTGTCGGAGGTGCCGTCTTTTGGATGAGACGTTAAACTGAGGCCCCATCTGCTCTCTCAGGTGGATGTAAAAGATCTCATGGCACTACTTCAAAAAAGAGCAGGGGAATTCTCCCCGATGTCCTGGCCAATATTTATCCATCAATCAACATCTCCAAAATAGATTATTTGGTCATTATCATCTTGATATTTGTGGGAGCTTGCTGCTTACAAATTGTCTGCTGCATTTCCTACATTAGAACACTAACCACACATCAAAAGTACTTCATTGGCTGTAAAGTGCTTTTGGATGCACTAAGGTCATGAAAAGCACGATAGAACTCAAAGTTTTTCATTGCCTTCAGTACAACAACAACAACTTGGATCTATATAGTACCTTTAATTGAGTAAAATGTCCCAAAACGCTTTGCAGGATCATTAGCAAACAAAAATTGACACGAGCCACATAAGGAGGTATCAGGACAGGTGACCAAAAGCTTGGTCAAAGAGGTGGGTTCAAAGGAGTGTCTTAAAGGATGAGAGAATGAGGTACAGAGGTGGACTGGTTTAGGGAAGGATTGCCAGGGGCTTAGGGGCCAGGCAGTTGAAGGTACCGCCACCAATGGTGGAGCGATGATAAATCGATGATGCGCAAGAGGCCAGAATTGGAGGAGCGCAGAGATCTCGGAGGGCTTAACGGCTGGAGTACTGCACTCATACAGTCTCATCATGCGACATGGAGTCCATTGGTCTGTGTGTAAAAAAAATGTTATGAAGTCACAGGAGAGGAATACGCCAGCAGATTTCTGCTCCCAGGCTGTCAAATCATAAAAACATGGCAACTGGGACATTAGAAGGATTTCATACTGCTGCCTCGCCTCAGGACAGTTAAGATTTTAATGACAGTTCGATAGCATAGCTTTAGAACTCCAAAAGGTAGTGGATGTTAGACAATCGGATCTTTTATGACTGGGAACGATGGGTTTTTTTATTAGGTAAGTGTATGGAGCAAAGTTGGGAAAATGTGGTGCAGATCAGCCAAGATCTAATTAGAGGCGAGGGTTCGGGTCCCAGAAGAGCCAAGGGCCCAGGGACAGCATGGGCCAGCCCACACTGCGATCTATGGATAGTAGGAGCACGTGTGGGCATTAGGTCCGTGCAGCAGAGCTTGGTCTCCAGTCGTCTTGGTTAACTCTTGCCACTGGACCAAGACCTAGCTCTGTCAAGCCCATGTGGTGGCTGGTATGCAACAGCTGCCCCACGTTAAAAGAACCCATTCACACGCATCTTCCACCCTTCAACATGTCATTCAGGATCTGGAATATTAGGTCCTTCATTGAAACACCTGTGAACTGTAGGGTATTTGTTTGTCACTCTACTCTGGTTCTTAGACCTCGGAACTTATAGTGGGAAGGGACAACACGTGGTACAAAATTTAGGCTTAACCCAGTGTCAGTTTTATTACACATCAAAAACTGACTAAAACTACAGAACTATATTTCCGACAGAAATTTGACTTTAGACATACAATCATCAGAGATTCATGGTCCTTGATACCGTAACCTGCTGTTTCTTCTTCTGGCCGTTCTCTGCAGCTTCTGTCTTCCTGTCCTTCTTCTTGTGTTGCCTGCCTGTGTTTCTCTGTGCCTGACTATTTATATCCATAGTATGCTTCTTGCTTCCGTGATCCGATTACCGAGGTGGTGATCTGTTTAACTGGTTGTGGTGATGAGTTTGAATAGCTACTAATTTGCACACGGAGTCAACAATGCAAAAGATAGTTCCTTATGCTGAATGCTGTTTTACAAAAATTTGCATTTCGTGGGGTCCTTTGTTGTCTGGTCTTTTTACAGACTTGATGTCTCCAGTAGCTGTTTTCCCCACCCTGGTCAATCAAGTTCAGGGCCTCATGTAACAACTCCATTGTTGTTATGCATGAAGTCAGTTTTAGTTCCTGACCCTCCGAATGTCCTTAATTGTCCAGCTTAATTCCCAAAAGCTTGGATTAATCAATTTTTAGTTCATGGTCTGTGTTTTTCTAAAGATTAGTAACCTTACAGAACTCATCTTTTCTTGGTGTGGAAGTGGGTCATCTTCGATACGAGGGACTGCCTAATACTACAATTGTACGGCGCAGCAGTCCCGAGGGGCTGAATGGCCTCCTCCCGTTGTTTGTGTTACTGGGACTCGAAGCCGAGCGCTGTTCTCTACAGCTGTGCTGAGCGCACTCACTGACCCGCACGTTGGTAGACAATGAAGGTCGTTTCCACCCCCCACCCCCCGCCCCATGGCTCCTGGCGGCCCATCACTTACCAGGATTGTTTCACTGCGTAACTGCTTCATCAGACACAACCGCATCACGAGACGAGGCAGCAGCTGACCTCGCTGCGGATCCACAAACAAAAAGCAAGGTCACTTTGTCCTTTAAAATATTTATTTTTCCTCTCACTCTCTCCCTCTTTGCAAGTATTTCACAAGAAAGATTGCTTTTCGAAAAGAATCTGCTGATAATATAGCCAGCGAGTGACAGCGCTGGCCCCGGAGTGTTCCTTTGGTCTAACGATTAGATGCCTGCGGAAGCAGAGAGAAAATCACTTGCATCAAAAACAAATAGTTTTGGCTAAGAATTCAAGTGGCACTCTGCCAAGTAATTCTTTAAAGGATTAACCTATTAGCTTCAACAATCACAAGCATTAACTCTGAATATATTCCCATTCTCCCCTCCCCCCTCCCCACCCGAGTTCATTTCAAATCATTTCTAATATATTTATTTATTCTTCCCCATTATCTCTTTCTCTCTTCTCCATGTGATTTTCTCTGGCCCAGAAATTCCGACATCCCCGGGCCTGGACGGAGTGTGTCCGTACCCGGGAAGGCATCGGAAAAGCCGGTTTTCAGTGCACAATCCGCATGCACTAAAAAACGGCTTTTCCGATGATCTGCAGATCGGGAGCGAGGACACTTGCAAGGGCAAGATTGGAGTATTTACCCATATCTTGCCCAGCAAATGTCCTCAAAACTCTTGCGCCTGATAAAAGCAGGCACATAGCCTACTGTCACAGGTGTAAGAGTCTTAAAACACACTTAAAACATAAAAATTAAAATTAAAAAAACACATTATTTTTGAAAGCCCTGCCCAATACATTACATTTATTTTTAACCAGAATTAAAACTTTTTTTTTTAAATCGGCCAATTCTTTTATTTAAAAAAAACATTTATAACAACTTTAATTTCTATTAGCGAGGTGTTTTTAAAAATGTTTTATGTAGTGTCTGTGTGTTTTGGGGTGTTTCTCATTCATAGTAATAGGAGATTCTTCTGAATCTCCTATTACTATGAATGAGAAAATAGTTACCTGTGATTGGGTGTCCAGACCCACGTGACACCTGTGGACGTGCCAACGCACTGCGACCCGCAGTCACGTGAGCCTCCGGACCGGGATTTCGAGCGGGCCGAGCAGCTTCAGGTAAGTGCGCATTTTCTGTCCATTCTTTCATAAAAACATAGAAACATAGAAAATAGGTGCAGGAGTAGGCCATTCGGCCCTTCTAGCCTGCACCGCCATTCAATGAGTTCATGGCTGAACATGCAACTTCAGTACCCCTTTCCTGCTTTCTCACCATACCCCTTGATTCCCCTAGTAGTAAGGACTTCATCTAACTCCTTTTTCATTATATTCAGTGAATTGGCCTCAACAACTTTCTGTGGGAGAGAATTCCACAGATTCACCACTCTCTGGGTGAAGAAATTCCTCCTCATCTCGGTCCTAAATGGCTTACCCCTTATCCTTAGACTGTGTCCCCTGGTTCTGGACTTCCCCAACATTGGAAACATTCTTCCTGCATCTAACCTGTCCAACCCCATCAGAATTTTAAACGTTTCTATGAGGTCCCCTCTCATTCTTCTGAACTCCAGTGAATACAAGCCCAGTTGATCCAATCTTTCTTGATAGGTCAGTCCCGCCATCCCGGGAATCAGTCTGGTGAACCTTCGCTGCACTCCCTCAATAGCAAGAATGTCCTTCCTCAGGTTAGGAGACCAAAACTGTACACAATACTCCAGGTGTGGCCTCACCAAGGCCCTGTACAACTGTAGCAACACCTCCCTGCCCCTGTACTCAAATCCCCTCGCTATGAAGGCCAACATGCCATTTGCTTTCTTAACCGCGTGCTTTGCCCGCAGGAAGAACGCGAGAGGAATTTCTGGGCCATGGTTTCTCGGGAATGTGCCGAAACTTCAGTGTAATGGGTCTTAACAAGGGGCTGATGGACCTTCAGATTCCCCCCGTCTGTCTCCAAAGAAGCCAATCCCTCCAGTTGTAACCTCCTCTTGGATCACAGAGGTTTGCCAAAAGGTACTACAGCCTGTAATTCTTTGCCAGGAAGATATCAGGGCCAGGTGTCTCCTGGTTTGTTGTGCTGAGTTCAATTTGAGGAAGGATATATTGACCTCGGAGGGAGTGCCGCATAGGTTTAGCAAAGTGATACTCGGACTCCAGGGGTTAAAGCACGAGGAGAGATTACACAAATAGGGTTGTATTCTCTGGAATTTAGAAGGTTAAGGGGTGATTTTATCAAAGTTTTCAAGATATTAAGGGGAATAGACAGGGTAGATAAAGAGAAACTATTTCCATTGGTTGATGATTCTAGGCCTAGCGGGCATAGTCTAAAAATTAGAGCCCAGCCTTTCAGGAGTCAAGTTAGGAACCACTTCTGCACGCAAAGGGTGGTACAAGTTTGGAACTCCCTTCCGCAAACGGCAATTGATGTTCGGGTCAAATGTTAATTTTAAATCTGAGATTGATAGATTTTTGTTAACCAAAGATATTAAAGGATATGGGGCAAAGTGGGGTATAAGACGTTAGCCATGATCTCATTGAATGGCGGAACAGGCTCAAGGGGATAAATACTCCTGTTTCTATGTTCTTATGTTCCGAATCACTTGTCTGCGCTGACTTGCCCTTACATTTGAGCTTCCGACTAGTTTCGGGAGTGGGATGCCAAAATCAGTCAGGGTTTCTACTCCCAAACATCCAGTCACTCATGGTAGACAGCCAGTTGAGGAATTCTAACCTTCCTAACTGTGTATGTCTCAGCATCAGAAGATTATAAATCTTATAACATGGCACTCTTTATTTTAATGGTTCATGGGTTCTGGGCGTCGCTGGCAAGCCAGCAGTTATTGCCCACCCCTAATTGCCCTTGAGAAGATGGTGGTGAGCCGCCTATTTGAACCACTGCAGTCCGCGTGGTGAAGATACTTCCAAGTGCTGTTGGGGAGGGAGTTCCAGGATTTTGACCCAGCGACGATGAAGGAACGGCGATATATTTCCAAGTCAGGATGGTGTGTGACTTGAGTGGAAATTGTAGGTGGCGGTGTTCCCATGTGCGTGCTGCCCTCGTTCTTCTAGGGCGTAGAGGTCGCAGGTTTGGGAAATGCTGCTGAAGAAGCCTTAGCTGAGTCGCTGCAGTGCATCTTGTAGATGGTACACACTGAAGACATGGTGCACCGGTAGTGGAGGGAGTGAATGTTGTAGGTGGTGGATGGGGTGCCAAACAAGAGTGCAGGGACACAATCTTAAAATTAGAGCCAGGACATTTAACAGGGAAACCAGGAAGCAATTTTTCACACAGAGTGCAGTTGAAATCTGAATTTGCTGCCCTAAAAGGTTATGGATGTTGGGGACAATTAGAGCTTTCAAGACTGAGAATGATAGATTTTTGTTAGTCCTGGAGCATCAAGAGAAACGCAGCTAAGGTGGATAAATGGGTTTGAGGTAGAGATCAGCCATGATCGAATTAAAAGGTCTAGAGGGCTAGAGAGGCTGAATGGCCTACTCCTGTTCCGTGTTCCTGCCTGCCCTGGTAGTTAGAGACCAATACAGCAAAGAAAGGGTAGGTAAGGAGGGGAAGAATATAGCCTGAAAAAATTCAGGACAGGATTAATAATTACTATTTTCTTTTTAATTATGTAGTTCAGTGGAAGCCTATTATAAGCAATAGCCCAGGAGCGGCAAAAGCATTGCATGTAATTGGATTAACACAGATAGGAGATGAATTGGTAGGAATTTGTAAACGGCAGAACATTGTCTGAAATGTAATTTTATTAACATTTTGTAGAAATGTGGATGTAAATTTCTGTAACATAATGATATTGATATATCTGGTCTGCATTTCCTTTTTGTCGCACTTAAATTTATGTGTTAGAATTAAAAGAAAATACAAAAAAATACAATGCGGGGGGAAATTGGTCTTTGCCGGCTGTGAGAAAGGGCTCGTAGTGAATCAGCAGCTGCTTTTACATCTTGCCTGATTTCTTCTCCGATGGACTTCAATGGACTACCGATTCGCTATCAGCCCGCTTCATGCTATTGGTGAAGACAATTTCACCCCCAGGGGGTCATTCAGATGATACACACAAACTCTTCAGTAACTGTGAGGGTATTACAATCAGAAAAGACTGAAAAAGGCTTGAGCTCTTTTCTTCAGAAAAGAAATGGCTGAGGGATGAACTAACAGAGGGGCTTTAAAATCCTGCAGCAGGTTTGATAGAGCAGGCCTAGAGCAGATGTTTCCACTTGCAGGTGAGACCAGGACCGGGGGCCATAAACGTAAGATAGTCAATGTGAGAGCGAAAGTCCATATTACCCGAATAACTTGCTGATTCACTTTGCGCGGACGGTGAGATTAACACATATTGGGTTAAAAGTTAAAACAGTTTTATGATGAGCATGGGTTGTAAATTGGGTAATTAGTCACAGCAAAGGATGTCCTCTCAGGAAAGAAGATACCAGAAGGTGTGAGAATCAATCAGCAATATTTGAATTTGTCAATTTGGTCACCTGAATGTTATGGTGATAAAATGCATGGCAAGAGTTGATGGTGGCAATAAAGCAATTTCAGGAGGGTGAGTGGCTGGTTGTTTCATTTATATTGTCATTCTGTTATTATCTGTATGTACCTTTGATGTACCATGATGTATTGGTAGTATGCGTGGAATGTAGTGATCAAGACCTGGTCAGTATAAGAAATGTAAGTGAACACGTTTTTAATAGCATACACTGGGATCAGATGGTGTGTGTCTCAAATGCAGCAGCATAAACTGGTTTTGTGAAATGTGTGTCTCAAGAACTTCATAAGTGCTGTGGGCATTGAACAAGTGCTGTGGACATTGACCAAGCGCTGTGGGCATTGACCAAGTGCTGTGGGTGTTGAACAAGCACTGTGGGCATTGAGCATCTCAGGGTCATCAAGGCATGCCAGAATGGCTGTGAGGTGCTGGCTGTACAGGGCTTTCATCAAGAACTCCTTACTGGTTTTGTGTAAGTATGAAGTTTCAATAAAGACCTGACCTTCCATTACTGAGTGTGTATGTGTGTGTGTATGCGTGTAATTTGACATTTAAGGCACTGAAACAAAAAAGAACAAGAAAGCAGTCCAACAATAGTCGCTAATAAATCCATCAGGGAATTCAGGAAAAACATCTTTACCCAGAGAGTGGTGAGAATGTGGAACTCGCTGCCACAAGGAGTTGTTGAGGCAAATAGAATAGATACATTTAAGGGGGAACTGGATAAGTACATCAGGGAGAAAGGAATGGAAGGATATGTTGATAGGATTAGATGAAGAACAGTTGGAGGAGGCTCGTGTGGAGCATAAACATCAGCACAGACCAGTTGGGTCAAATGACCTGTTTCACTGCTTTTTTTTCTGAATTGTCACAGAGATTCTGAATGTTTCCCTTAAGTCTTGGTGCTCTGATGAGAGCACAGTACAGTTTGACTATGGCTACCTTTGCTTTGCAATCTAATTATCTGGCTATGTAGTTCAGCCATAAATTTTCCTTCTTCATGGCTGGTTCACAGCGAGTGGGCAGGTTGAGTGTTGAACTTTCTAACTCTCCTAGATCTCATGTGTCAGCCGTGGCTCAGTGGGTAATGCACTCACCTCTGGTTTCAAGTCCCACTCCAGGTACTTGAGCAACAAAAATCTAGGCTGACACTCCAGTGCAGTGCTGAGGGAATGCTGCACTGTCCAAGGTGCCATCTTTCGGATGAGGCATTAAAACCAAGGCCCCATCTGTTCTCTCTCAAGTGGACGTAAAAGATCCCACGTCACTTTCGAAGAAGAGCAGGGCAGTTATCCCTAGTGTTCTGGCCAATATTTATTCCTCAATCAACATAACAAAAAACAGATTATCTGGTCATCATCCCGTTGCTGTTTGTGGGAGCTTGCTGTGCACAAATTGGCTGCTGCATTTCCCACAGAAAGTTGTTGAGGCCAGTTTGTTAGATATATTCAAAAGGGAGTTAGATGTGGCTCTTATAGCCAAAGGGATCAAAGGGTATGGAGAGAAAGCAGGAATGGGGTACTGAAGTTGCATGATCAGCCATGATCATATTGAATGTTGGTACAGGCTCGAAGGGCCAAATGGCCTACTCCTGCACCTATTTTCTATGTTTCTATTACAACAGTGACTACACGTCAAAAGTACTTAATTGACTGTAAAGCCAATGGTCGGTGGTCGTGAAAGGTGCTAATCTTTCATTTGGCCGGTCCTACTTACAAATTTTGTCCAACTTGTTTGCTAAGCTGTGCCCTCAGAATCAGCCGCTTAGACCAATGTTGACTAATTTAATCAGTGTTATGCTCGGTTTTAAGGAAGACTAATGGGTCTGTAGATGTTTGTGTTCAATTCAATTTTTATTTTAAAATGGACGTCACATTCACCCGTTCCCAATCCTCCGGGGCCTCTCCAGTGTTTATTAATGACTGTCACTACCTCACAATTTTCCTTCCTTGTTTCTCCTGGTACTCTAGGAATAAACACCATTGATCCCAGGGGATGTATTTGTTTTGAGCCCTTTTAGCCTGTTTAGGGATAACATGTTCATGTTTCCCTCAGTGAATACTTGGAGGAATTAATCATTTAGTGCGTTAACGACCTTGTACTCAACCTTGGTTTCAGCCCTGTCTGCATCTTTTACAGATCTCACCTCCTCTCTGGCTGTATGGAGCTGAAAGAATTTCTTGCTGTTATGTGGTTTGCAACTGTGTTTTGGCTTTGCATTTCTGGCCACCCTTTTAACACGTTTCTGCACGTTTCTATATTCATCTGGGTGAGTTTCTTCACCTTTCTCCCTGCAGGAGTTGTAGAGTCCATTCATCCTCATTCTTTCACATCTGATTAGTTTGTTAATCCATTGAGGGTCCCGTTTGCTTAATCGAAGCGTGTTGATCTTATCTTTGCGATTATTTTGCATGCTCAATGTTACAGCTGGAAAAGTGCTCCTCTTGCCTTCCACTGAAATGTCATTCAGCAAATTCCTTCTCCAACCAATTTGCTAATCGGTTTGAAGTTAGCTCTGTTAAAATTATATAGCTGGCAGCTCATCCTTCAGGCTTCTTTACCCTTCATCATGTCAAATGTGATCATTCTGTACTATTCCTGGGCCATGAAGCCAGCATGTGTTGGTGTCAGCCGTGGCTCAGTGGGCAGTACTCTCACCTCTGAGAAAGAATGTTATGGGTTCTAAGCCCCACTCCAGAGCCATGAGCACAAAAATCCAAGCTGACACTCCCGGTGCAGTCTCCTAGCTGAGAGCAAGCGGAAGCCAAGCGCAAACAGCGGAAGGAACGCACGGCTATCCAAGCACCCCACGCAGCCGTATCTCCAAACACCATCTGCCCCACCTGTGGCAGAGAGCATAGGTCCCACATTGGTGTCATCAGTCACCTGAGAACTCATATTAGTGTGGAAGCAAGTCATCCTCGACTCCGAGGGACGGCCGAAGAAGAGTATTGAGAGAGCGCTGCACTGTCGGAGATGCTGTCTTATGAAATGTTAAACTGAGGCCTTGTTTGCCCTCCTTAGGTGGATGTAAAATATCCCACAGCACTATTTGAAGAGGAGCAGGGGAGTTCTCCGTGGTGTCCTGACCAATATTTATCCCTCAACCAACATCACTGAAGTCGATTATCTGGTCATTATCACATTGCAGTTTGTGGGAGCTTGCTAAGCGCCAGTGGGCTGCCGCATTTCTTACATTACAACAGCAACTACACTTCAGAAGTACATTGGCTGTAGAGCACTTTGGGATGTTCTGAGTTTATGAAAGGCGCTATATTAATGCAAGTCTTTCTTACTTACACCTAATAAAAGATACCATTAGAATCTGCTTCACGTCAGGTGTCCCCATCAAAGTTAATCATAACGTGACATGATAGGTCCAAGTCAGCATGGATTTGTGAAAGGGAAATCATGCTTGACAAATCTTCTGGAATTTTTTGAGGATGTTTCCAGTAGAGTGGACAAGGGAGAACCAGTTGATGTGGTATATTTGGACTTTCAGAAGGCTTTCGACAAGGTCCCACAAAAGAGATTAATGTGCAAAGTTAAAGCACATGGGATTGGGGGTAGTGTGCTGACGTGGATTGAGAACTGGTTGTCAGACAGGAAGCAAAGAGTAGGAGTAAATGGGGACTTTTCAGAATGGCAGGCAATGACTAGTGGGGTACCGCAAGGTTCTGTGCTGGGGCCCCAGCTGTTTACACTGTACATTAATGATTTAGACGAGGGGATTAAATGTAGTATCTCCAAATTTGTGGATGACACTAAGTTGGGTGGCAGTGTGAGCTGCGAGGAGGATGCTATGAGGCTGTAGAGCGACTTGGATAGGTTAGGTGAGTGGGCAAATGCATGGCAGATGAAGTATAATGTGGATAAATGTGAGGTTATCCACTTTGGTGGTAAAAACAGAGAGACAGACTATTATCTGAATGGTGACAGATTAGGAAAAGGGGAGGTGCAACGAGACCTGGGTGTCATGGTACATCAGTCATTGAAGGTTGGCATGCAGGTACAGCAGGCGGTTAAGAAAGCAAATGGCATGTTGGCCTTCATAGCGAGGGGATTTGAGTACAAGGGCAGGGAGGTGTTGCTACAGTTGTACAGAGACTTGGTGAGGCCACACCTGGAGTATTGTGTACAGTTTTGGTCTCCTAACCTGAGGAAGGACATTCTTGCTATTGAGGGAGTGCACCGAAGGTTCACTAGACTGATTCCCGGGATGGCGGGACTGACCTATCAAGAAAGATTGGATCAACTGGGCTTGTATTCACTGGAGTTCAGAAGAATGAGAGGGGACCTCATAGAATCGTTTAAAATTCTGATGGGTTTAGACAGGTTAGATGCAGGAAGAATGTTCCCAATGTTGGGGAAGTCCAGAACCAGGGGTCACAGTCGAAGGATAAGGGGTAAGCCATTTAGGACTGAGATGAGGAGATACTTCTTCACCCAGAGAGTGGTGAACCTGTGGAATTCTCTGCCACAGAAAGTTGTTGATGCCAATTCATTAAATATATTCAAAAAGGAGTTAGATGAAGTCCTTACTACTAGGGGGATCAAGGGGTATGGCGAGAAAGCAGGAATGGGGGACTGAAGTTGCATGTTCAGCCATGAACTCATTGAATGGCGGTGCAGGCTAGAAGGGCCGAATGGCCTACTCCTGCACCTATTTTCTATGTTTCTATGTTTCTATGTAACGTCTCGGGATCATTATCCGTTTAGGATACGCCAATATTGGAGATTAGTCGGTTCAGTAGGGGAGTAGGAATATGCAGACGGGTTGGCAACATCCCATGTGAGGTGCTATTGTCAGATAGGCCGGAAGCTAACACATGGCAAGGTCATATTAACTATTAACCAACCTGGGATTGTCCAGGTCATCTCTTGTTCCTTTGTAATGTCGTAATGGAGGTGCGGCAAGTGTTTTCATGGCGGAGGAGTGGCGAGAAATCGTGGCAGAAGTGCGGCGAATGAGGGTACAGGGCCCAGCAGAGCCAAGGGACCAGGGTCAGCACGGGCCAGCCCACACTGCGATATGTGTGCGCACTAGGTCCGTGCAGCAGAGCAGGTCTCCTGTCGTCCTGGTTAACCCTTGCCACTGGATAAAGGCCTAGCTCTGTCGAGCCCGTGTGGTGGCTGGTGTGCAACGGTCACCACACATTTAAAAAATCCACGCACAGGCATCTTCCACCCCCTCAATTGGAGTTCAGGACTGGAACATCAGGAGGTCCTTCAGTGAAACATCTGTGAACTCCTGTGGAAGCAAGTCATCCTCGTTCGAGCGACCGTCTATGATGATGTAACGTCAGACAGGAAGGACCAGGTTAAATTGATTAGCCATTAAAGCATCAAGAGGGCCATTATTTCAAGGTCTGGAGGTTTGCTGAGAAAGAACCTCGCTTCAATCTACATTCTCGGCATCGTGTGATATGACTCACATTAAACGGGAGGGTGCTTGAAGAAGGACTGGTCTTTTTGGGCATGTGACAGATGAGCAAAAGAAGGAAACATAAGAATGGGTAACGACCTTCTTGTAGTTAGAGCTCCCGGGTCAGTCGCTAAGCTCAATCACCTTGGGTCTGCAGGAAACCAGGCTGTATGAGTCTATTGTATAACCGTAATAGTTATTATACTACTGGTGTCTGAGTAATAAACTTGCATTTGGACAATACGCTCGAGCCTGAACCGTGAGGAATCATTTAATTGAGTTTAAAGCGATTTCCTTACAATACCACAAAGTGTACTTGGCGCTATCTTCTGGTGGTGTGGCATGTTAAACCATCTGTGAAATTATTTAAAGGTTTTATACGGCAGGAAGGAAAAATGGTCCATTTTGAGTGGATTTGCTTGAGGGAAAGTTTACCCATCTGTGTGGAATAATATCACTGCTTCCTCTAATGCTCAGTCACGTTGAGAGCAACAGGATTTGAAGATGTAACCGTCAGACCCTCTGATTGTACAAATGATGGCGGAGGGGCAGGAATGCATTGCATAAAATGATGTAAACTTGAGGTGATCTCAAACTCGGCTGCCCATGTCCTAGTTCGCACCAAGTCCCGCTTACCCTTCATCCCTGTGGTCTCTGACCTACAATGGCTTTGTTCATCAACGTAACTAAAACAGATTATCTGGTCATTATCACATTGGCTGCTGCGTTTCCCACATTAAAACAGCGATTAAGCATAAAGTGCTTTATAGCCAATGAAGCACTTTTGAAATGTAATTGCTGTTTTAATGTGTGAAACGCAGCAGCCAATTTGCATGCAGCAAGCTCCCACAAAAGGTAATGTGATAGTGACCAGATAATCTGTTTTAGTGATGTTGATTGAGGAATAATGCCATGGGAGCTTTTACCTGAGAGGGCAGGCAGTGGTCATGAAAGGCTTTTATAAATTCTTTATATGAAGAAGTGCTTCCTGACTTCGCTCATGATTGGCCTAGCTCTAATTTTAAGATTATGTCCCCTTGTTCTTCATTCCCCCACCAGAGGAAAAGCTTTCACTCTATCTGCCCTATCAAATTCTTTTATCATTTTAAATACCTCGATCAAATCACTCTTCAATCTTCTAAATTCAAGGGAATGCGAGCCAAGTTTATGCATGTTGTTGCTACAAAGGCGAATGTCCCTGAGTTGAGCTAAATTAGGAAGGCTAAATGCTTTTTAGATGGCCCTTAACTACATTGCATGCTTTGTATTGATGCAGAAAAGGAAGCCATTAAACACTGATGTAATATATGCAGTGTAATCATCTCATTACAAAGGACTCTTAAAGCTAATCTCTCTCCAAAGGACAACTGAAAAATTTAGGGCTAGAATTTGATCAAAAACTGCCGCTGCCGGATTGCCGCCCAAAAAACTGCTACGATTATTCAATTAAGGCCGACGGAACTTTAATCAAAAAAATGGAAAAATTCTGCCCGGCGGGTAAAATCAGTCTTACACGTGGATCCTCGGCGGAAAATGCGTTCCTGGTCAAATTGGGCAGTACTTACTCAAAATTTTGACCAAGGCTGTGCGTTGGGCCTAGGGAGGGGAGAAAACAGCAAAAATACTTTTTCCCAAAAACAAAAATCGGAAAACATTCACAGGACCCTCTTGCACTGAATCACTGCAAAAGAATTTAAACAACAACTTTCACTTACCTTTTTTTGCAAGGTTTCTTACCGACCGCTGCTCAAAGGGCTGCTCCGACTGGTTTCTCGTGGGCGGTATTTTTCCCTCAGCTACGGAACACCACTACCACCAAACTCGGGTGGTGGCGGTTTTTCCAGCATTGCGCGCCAGCGGTCCGCTCCCCAGCGGTATTTCGAAACCACCGGCGGAACACTGTGACGAAACTCGCACCGGGTGGTTTTCAAGCAAAAAACAGGAATACCGCCGAGAAACCAGGCGGAAATGCTGATCAAACTCCAGCCCTTCGGACTTTAGGGTTATTTTAATTCCTTTCCTAGTTCAGCTGAAGTTATATATAACACGGGGCCCAGAACACTGCACACTGGGTCCGTGCAGCAGAGCTGGTCTCCAATCGTCTTGGTTAATCCTTGCCACTGGACCAAAGCCGAGCTCTGTCAAGCCCGTGTGGTGGCTGGTGTGCAACGGTCACCACACGTTAAAAAAATCTACGCACAGGCATTTTCCACCCCCTCAATTGGAATTCAGGACTGGAATATCGAATCCTTCATTGAAACATCTGTGAACTCTTGTGGAAGCAAGTCATCCTCGTTCGAGGGACCGTCTATGATGATATAATATATATATATATATTATGTTGAAATGATAAGCACTGATGACATTGTCAAGCAATACTGAGCCCAAATAAATGAGCAGCATCACAATGTTGAGCAAGCTCAATTTTCTAGATGGACCATAGCCTGGAAATTCTGTGGAGGACATTTGGCTAAAAGGAGGTGAGCCACCAATTGCAAAATACGCAGCTTCTGACCTGCCCTAGTACCCCCGGCATTTGTGTGGCCAGTCCAATGGTTTTGCTCAATGGTGGTGGTAATGCCAGGAGGTGGTTAAACTCTCTCTTGCTGGAGATGGTCATGCCTGGCACTTGCATGGTGCAAATGTTACTTGCCACTTATCAGCCCCCCAAGCCTGAATGTTGTCCAAATCTTGCTGCATGCAGGCATGGACTGCTTCATTATCTGAGGAGTTGCGAATGGAACTGAACACTGTGCAGTGATCAGCGAATATCCCCACTTCTGACCTTATGATGGAGGGAAGGTCATTGATGAAGCAGCTGAAGATGGTTGGGCCTAGGACGCTGCCCTGAGGAACTCCTGCAGCGATGTCCTGGGACTGTGATTACCGGCCTCCAACCACCACAACCATCTCTCTTTGTACTAGGAATGACTCCAGCCAGTGGTGAGTTCCCCCCTGAGGCCTCGACACAACCTTTTTCTGTAAGGAAATGCTCCAGTTTCATTGATTTAGCCACTTCTGACACTATTGGAGTCTCCGCAATTTAATTATCTATCAGAACCGATGGAAGTGCACGTTTCCTCTTCTCTGATGTTAGTTTCTTAATTGCCATTGTTTATATTTCCAACATTAATACTGCAGGCAATTTATTTTAACATTTCTACATGACATTTCATATTGTAAATTCTGTAACCACACTGGGACCAACTTTCAGAGAAATACAAGCACTATGTTTCATATAATTATCCTCTAACAAGGTTTAAAGCTTTTCTTAAACTGTGATAGAATAATTGGCTCCTAGATGGTTTGAAAAATTTAATATTGGTCTGTGTCTAATATTATCATAATGATAGTTTTGACTATAAGCAAATAAATGTATTTATTCTTTTTGTAACACATTGTTTAACCCTTCCTTCATCGTCGTTGGGTCAAAATCCTGGAACTCCCTCTCTAACAGCACTGTGTGAGCACCTTCACCACACGGACTGCGGCGGTTCAAGAAGGCGGCTCACCACCACCTTCTCAAGGGCAATTAGGGACGGGCAATAAATGCCAGCCTTGTCAGTGACACCCACATTCTGTGAATTAATTTAAAATAATGACCATAGTAGTATAAATAACATAGAGAGCGACAGAAGGGGAGAGAGAAGAAAGAGAGAAGAAAGGTTAGAACAGAGTAAAACAGGCTGAAGACGAGAGACGAGTGTAGAATTTAAAGAAAGATTTGAATTTATATAGCGCCTTTCATGACCACTGGACGTCGCAAAATGCTTTACAGCCAATGAAGTACAGTCACTGTTGTAATGTGGGAAACGCAGCAGCCAATTTGCGCACAAGCAAGCTCCCACAAACAGCAATGTGATAATGACCAGATCATCTGTTTTTGTTATGTTGATTGAGGGATGAATGTTGGACAGGACACCGGGGATAACTGCTCTTCTTCTAAATAATGCCATGGGATCTTTTACGTCCACCTGAGAGAGCAGACGGTGCCTCAGTTTAATGTCTCATCCGAAATACGTCACCTCCGACAGTACAGCACTCCCTCAGCACTGCACTGGAGTGTCAGCCTGGATTTTTGTGCTCAAGTCCCTGGCGTGGGTCTTGAACCTACAACCTTCTGACTCAGAGGTGAGAGTGCCACCCACTGAGCCACAGCTGACACAATTTACCCATCAGACGACAAACTTTTCCAGTCGAGAGCTAGATTAACGGATATGAAAACGGCTTCCTTTTTTTAAAAAAGAAAATGATCTCAGTGACCTAATTTTGCGTTCGACTGCAGCGAAAATGCCGATTAATGAGTGCTGGTGCCATCAATGGTGAAAGGATGGTGCTGCAGGCGTTAAGGCTAGGAAGGAATGCACAAATTTTGCAGGCGATCTCAAGGTGAAAAGGGTCCTGTTAAATTTCTTATATGTCCAAAGTGTTGCGTTGATTGAATGCCACTTTTTCTCGTTCAGTCTAAGGGCAGGAGGTGTATGATAGAACTGCAAGCAAGGTGCAACTTAGACTTGGTATTTTAAGCTTGATTGAATCCTTTGGACAGAGAAGCCATTCCCCTTCAAGTCTAAGTTAGTTAAATGAGCCCTGTAAAAGTACAATGACTTCGCAATAAGTACAAGGTAAGTATGTTGCACAAAGTTAAGGCATTAAATCTGCCTCTGAGGTATCTCCAGTAGATTAAACCTTCCAAGTAAGTTTGTAAATGAATCTGGATGGAATAAATTTGGAAACCATGCGCAGTAGGGAATCCTGGTATGTCGCTGAATATTCTTGCTTGCAGTTTATCTCCCAGAGAAAATGATTGATCTATTAACCATTAACATGCGTTCTGAAACCAAATGCTCATATATTTTAATATGATGAGCACTGCAATAACTTTTCTCCTGCTGTTATGGGATATAGTGTTTTTGTGGATTCAGTAGTGCTGGCTGCGTTTATGATTGTTTCTTTCTGTCTGGAGAAAGCGAGATTGCAGGGATTCTGAAGTATTGTGCCTGTGACCGATTTCATAAAGTGGAGGAGAGATGTTAAACCGACGCCCCGTCTGTCCTCCCAGTTGGACGTAAAGATCCCACTGCACTATTTTTGAGAAGAGCAGGTGTGTTCTCTCTGGTGTCCCGCTCAATATTTATCACTCAACCAACGTCACTACAACAGATTATCTGGTCATTATAACATTGTCATTTTTGGGACCTTGCTGTGCATTGTAACAGTGACTACTTCATTTGATGTAAAGCACTTTGGGACATCCTGAGGTCGTGAAAGGTGCTATATAAATGCAAGTCTTTCTTTCTTTCTGTTTACAGTACAGAAGGAGGCCATTTGGTCCATCGTGCCTGTATCGGCTGTTTGCTAGAGCACGCCTATACTAAGCCC
This sequence comes from Pristiophorus japonicus, assembly GCF_044704955.1. Classification (NCBI taxonomy): domain Eukaryota; kingdom Metazoa; phylum Chordata; class Chondrichthyes; family Pristiophoridae; genus Pristiophorus; species Pristiophorus japonicus. The sequence goes on from NC_091989.1 coordinate 181,507,009, forward strand.
ACTGCATGGCTCATCCCCTATAACCATGGCACTCAGGATATCTTATGGCAACCAGACTTGGTTTAACATCTCATCCAAGTGCGCAGATTGCCAGCCATGGCTTGCTCCTGTTGGCCTAGATTAAGTAGGTAGTTGGTCTTGAATTTGCAACCTTCAGGTGTGAGAGTGTTATTAACTGAGCCACCTTGACTGACTGCGAGCATTTTGTGGGAGTCTCGGATGTGGATCTCACACCTGCGTGAGGTGATAATTCCCACCATTCCTCTTGCTGGAGAGCATCTATGGATATGGGGTCTCCCAGCATTCTTCACATGAGTGAGAGTATAGGGGGCATTCATGGCTGCCGAGAACTCTGGGTCAGCTCTGACACCATTGCATTCTCTACGAGAGAAATTGAACGGAAGCACTCTGGAATCACGCAAAGCACCGAGCTGTGGAAAGAGAAAGAGAAAAGCAAGACCCAGGCAAAAATTAGAACTTGAGGAAGGAGAATAAATGGTACAAAGTGGATGAGAATAGAAGAACATATTGATATCTCCTAGCCTTTCTGTGCAGTCCATGTAATGGATACAGCTTGCCTCTTTTATTTGCAGGCATACATTATTTTTATAAGGGTTGTGGGTTCAAGTTTCACTCAAGAGACTTGAGCACAAAACCTAGGACTGACACTCCAGAGCAGTGCTGAAGGAGTGCTGCACTGTCGGAGGTGCTGTCTTTTGGATGAGACGTTAAACCAAGGCCTCACCACTCAGGTGGATGCAAAAGATCTCATGGTTCTGTTTTGAAGAAGAGCAGGGGAATTATCCCCGGTGTCCTGGGGCCAATATTTATCCCTCAATCAACTTCACTAAAAAGAGATTATCTGTTCATTATCGCATTGCTATTTGTGGGAGCTTGCTGTGCGCATATTGTCTGCTGTGTTTCTTATACTACAACAGTGACAATACTTCAAAAGTACTTCATTGGCAGTAAAGTGATTTGGGGCATCCGGCGGTCGTGATAGGCGCTATAGAAATGCAGGTCTTTCTTTTTTTCTTTACACCTGAGCTCCCAGGACATGATGCTGTGTGCCAGAAACACCATCAATGAAGATTCACACCGATCTTAAAGCCCAGGCCGACATGCTGCAGATCATCAACTGTAGAAATGACGGTGACCACAAACTCAACTTTGACATGTCTGGATCCTTCGAGACTGCTTCAAAAAAATTAATGGAGACCTCAATGTTTGATGCCTTTTTCTCCTGGTGAGTCTCATTTATATTTAAAACACCATGATCTTCATTATGGTCGTTTCAGGTGGATGGTCTTTTCGTCAGAACTGGAAAGAGTTAGAGATGTAACAGATTTTGAGCAAGTGCAGAGGCAGGGAAAGCGGGGAGGGGAGGAACAAACAAAAAGCAAAGTCTGGGAGATGGGGTATAAAAGTTGGGATGTCCTGTTACAACTGTGCAGTACAGTATAGTATAGTATTAGGTAATCCCTCGTATCGCGGATGACCTGCTTCCACACCAAAAAAAAAGATGAGTTCACAGGTGTTTCAATGAGGAACCTGACATTCCAGATCCTGAGCCACATCTTGAAGGGTGGAAGATGCCTGTGTGAATTATTTTAACGTGTGGTGGCCGTTGCACACCAGCCATCACACGGGCTTGAGAGAGCAAGGTCTTGGTCCAGTGGCAAGGGTTAACCGGGACGACTAGAGAACAAGCTCTGCTGCCCAATCCCTGGGCCCCGAACCTACTGTTGTTATATGCTGCGCTGCTCCTGGGCCACGATCCTTCGCTCCTCAACTCCGACCCCACCGCTCCTGGGCCACGACCCCGCCACTCCTCGACTCCGACACCGTCGCTCCTGGGCCCCGAACTCTCGCCTCACCTCGGCCCTGACCTCGTCGTTCCTCTGCTGCTTGCCACCTCTCCTCCTGCACCTGGGTCCCGACCCCACCGATGGTCTTGCCCACGCACCAATCGGCGACCTGGATTATGGTAACGTCAATCCAGTCGCCCTCCTCGAAACCGTCACACTCCTAGACTACCTCGCGCTGCTCCCTGTAGGGGCTGGCTCCTTATATCCCGATCTGCCGCGATGGAGTTCCCTCGCAGGTCGTTGGTGAGACCACATCTGGAGTACTACATACAGTTTTGGTCTCCTTATTTAAGGAGAGATATACTTGAATTGGAGGCAGTTGAGAGAAAGTTCAGGAGGTTGATTCCTGAGATAAAGAGGTTGTCTTATGAAGAATGGTTGAGCAGGTTAGGTCTACACTCATTGAAACATATAAAATTCTGATGGGGCATGATAGGTAGATGCAGAGAGGATGTTTCTCCTCATGGGAGAATCTAGAACTAGGGGGCATACTTTCAGAATAAGGGGTCACCCATTTAAAACTGAAATGAGGTGGAATTTCTTTTCTCAGAGGGTCGTGAATCTTTGGTATTCTCTTTTTCAGAGAGCTGTGGAGGCTGGGTCATTGAATAAATTTAAGGTAGAGATAGATCGATTTTTGAATGATAAGGGAGTGAAGGATTATGGGGAATTGGAGTTGAGGCAAAGATCAGATCAGCCATGATCTTATTGAATGGCGGAGCAGGCTCGAGGGACCAAATGGCTGACTCCTGCTCCTATTTCTTAAATTCTTATGTTCTGTGATAGGGTGGAAGACAGAAGAGGTTAAATGACAAAAGGTATCATAGTGCAAAACAAAAGGGACAGGTAAAAAAACAAACGATGAGTCTAGAAGAGGTGTAAATGGGAGGCGTTCTAGACTCATCTATTGTTTCTTTATCTGTCCCATTACCATCTGCTTTTGCCTCGCACCATCATCCCTTTTGTCATTTAATCTCTCCTGCCTTCCATCCCATCATAGACCTTCCCTTTTGTTCTTTCCTCCCCTCTACCCTTGCTTAAAACCTGTTACATTTCTAACGTTTCCCAGTTCTGATGAAAGGTTACTGACCTGAAACGTTAACTCTGTTTCTCTCTCCACAGAGGCTGCCTGACCCGCTGAGTGTTTCCAGCATTTTCTGTTTTTATTTCTGATTTCCAGCATCTGCAATCTTTGGCTTTTATTATTGATCTTCCTCATGTTCCCCATAATTTCACTGACTTATTCATCAGAGTCAGTTCCCTATTCAGTTGTCAAATCAGGAAACACATCTTCACACAAAGGGTAGTCGAAAAGGCTGTGGATGCTGGAGGTGGATCCTGGAGGACAACTGGAGCTTTGAAGACTGAGATCTGTAGATTTGTGTTAGGCAGGGGTATGGAGATAAGATGGGTAACTGAGCTGATGTACAGATCAGCCATGGTATCATTAAATGGCGGAGTGGGCTCGAGGGGCTGAATTACCTATTCCTGAGCCGATGTTCATGAGGTTGATTTCTGAGATGAAGGGGTTGATTTACGAAGAAAGGTTGAGCAGCTGGGCCTCTACTCATTGGGGTTTAGAAGAATGAGAGGTGATCGTATTGAAATGTGTAAGATTCTGAGAGGGCTTGACAGGGTCGATACAGAGAGGATGTTTCCCCGCGTGGGGAATCTAGAACTAAGGAGGATAGTTTCAGAAGAAGGGGTCGCCCATTTAAAACAGAAATGAGGAATTTCTTCTCTCAGAGGGTGGTAAACCTTTGGAATTCTCTGCCCTAGAGAACTGTGGAGACTGGGTCATTGAATATATTCAAGCTGGAGTCAAGGGTTATGGGGAACAGGCAGGAAAGTGAAGTTGAGGCGCAGGTCAGATCAATCATGATCTTATTGAATGGCGGAGCAGACTCGAGGGGCCGTATGGCCTACTCCTGCTCCTATTCCTTATATTCTTATGTTCCATTCCTGTGTTTCCGTTGCCGGACAGGAAGTCTCGACGTCTACAGGTGCACTTTGCAAAGTTGCGGGCACGCAGCGTTCAATTTTTGGTCCATTTGATGGCAGGACAGCAAGGCGGCTCACCAGCAGCAGAAATTCAAACCAGTACTGGATCAGTCAAGGTGCAATGAGGGTGTGCATTCATCAGGTGACTGATGCTCTGTCCCTGGCTGGGATCTGGAACGTCCGCAATGGACTAAAGGCAGCTCCCACACAGTGCAATGGACGGGAACCCATGTTGCAAATGAAGGCTTCCCTTCCGAACCCCGCAAAGGTACGTGAGCAGAATGGGCGGCCACCCCCTGAGAATTTGATAGCCTGCCACGCCCGGCTACACGTCCTGCGGGCGAGCATGTGACTGGTGTCTGTCACGATGCGTTCGATCACACACTTGCTGGGGGACGGGGAGCCCTGTGGAAAGACGGATCCTCGATGATGTGGTTTACCCCCTGCATTGCTGTGAGTGATAACTCCTTTTCACAGGGGCCGATTAACTATGGGGCGGATGGGCCCCAGGCCGAACAAAGAACATCGGCCCACCAAATAAATGTAGGAAAAAAAATATAAGGCCTCCCAAATAGGCTGAATAGACTAGACAATAAGAGGGGAAAAACAAGACCAAGGAAAATAGATTCACTTTTTGTACCTATATACAGAAGTACCTATGTACACGAATGTATCTATATACAGAAATGCCTATGTACACTAATGTACCTATATACAGAACAGAATATGTACACGCCTGTTTTATTTCACATGTTATTGAGAGAAATTTGCATATATGTATAGGAATCTAGTATTGCAATGTTACCAGAACTAGAATATAACCCTACTTGATACAGAATATATGCTTTCATTGTTGAATATACTGGCCTATGTTTTCATACTCAGAATCAGAATCATAGACATAATGTAATGATCATGAACAAACATAACTGTCGGCCCATTTAGATCAGTTTGTCCCAGGCCCATCAGGCCCTTAATCCTACCCTGCCTTTTTGGGTCCCACAGATGTAGCAGAGGAGGGGTGCAATTGGAACATAAACATAAGAACATAAGAACTAGGAGCAGGAGTCGACCATTCGGCTGCTCGAGCCTGCTCCGCCATTCACTAAGATCATGACTGATCTGATCTTGGACTCAGTTTCACTTCCCTGGCCGTTCTCCATAACCCTTGACTTCCTTATTTTTCAAAAATCTGTCCAACTCCAACTTAAATATATTCAATGACCCAGCCTCCACAGCTCTCTGGGGCAGAGAATTACACAGATTCACGACCCTCTGAGAGAAGAAATTTCTCCTCATTTCTATTTTAAATGGGCGACCCCTTATTCTGAAATTATGCCCCCTAGTTCTACATTCCCTCACGAGGGGAAATATCCTCTCTGCATCTACCCTGTCAAGCCCCCTCAGAATCTTATACATTTCAATAAGATCACCTCTCATTCTTCTAAACTCCAATGAGTATAGGCCCAACCTGCTCAACTTTTCTTCATAAGTCAAACCCCTCACTTCAGGAATCAACCTCGTGAACATTCTCTGAACTGTCTCCTGTGTAAGTCTATCCCTCTTTAAATAAGGTGACCAAAACGGTACTCGGTACTCCAGGTGTGGTCTTACCAATGCCCTGTACAGTTGTAGCAGGACTTCCCTACTCTTATACTCCATCCTCCTTGCAATAAAAGGTCAATGCATCCACCGAGCAGGTGGTTGAGAGGGTCATCGGGCTGAAGAGCCACTTCAGGTGCTTGGGCAGGTCTAGTGTTGTCCTCCAAGACGCCCCAGAAAGAGCAGTGAGGATGGTCGTCATGCCCCCCACCATAAGACGGAAGGTCTGGAACTTGACATACTGACGGAGGAGGCATTTAAAGTAGAGGTGACTGGACTACAGGAGCCAAGGAATGTAGCCACAGCTGCAGGAGGGATGGCTTTGAGAGGGCAGGATGGTCAGAGCATGGTTCATGGCGCAGGCTTTAACCGAATGATTGCCCACCTCCTGTAGAGCTCGCAGCCAGAAGAATCAGACATGGCTGGCTTTAACCTTATAGTATCATACAGCATAGTTTCAGAATAAGGAGTCGCCCATTTAAATCAGAGATGAGGAGTAATTTATTTTCTTGGAGGGTTGTGAATTTTTTGGAATTCTCTGCCCCAGAGAGTTGTGGAGGCTGGGTCATTGAATATATTCAAGGCGGAGATAGACTGAACTATAGGGGAGACAAGGGTTATGAGGAGTGGACAGGGAAGTGGAGTTGAGGCCGAGCAGATCAGCCATGATCTTATTGAATAAGAGCAGGCTCGAGGAGCCAAATGGCCTACTCCTGCTCTTAATTCTTATGTTTTTAGAAGGAGGCCATTCGACACTTCATGACTGTGCTGGCTCTTTGTAAGAGTTATTCAATGAGTCCCACTGTCCTTCTTTCCCTATAACCCGGCATATATTTTCTCCTTCAAGCTTCAAAGACTGTTTATTCCAAAAAATGTTCCATAACTTTAAGTGCAAATAGTTACAAGTAAATGCAGATGTTGCCTGAAAATGTTCAACTATACTGAGACATTTCAGCAAACTGTTAACTGGACCCAGAGAAACAATTTTTTAATGACAAATAATTCTTTATGGAAATTTTAAACCCTTTAGAAATATACTCTCACTTTTATAGACCTCAACTGAGGCTCCTTGAGGCTCTGTTAGTTCTGTTCCAAACATGTTCAAACCACCCTGGACAATACCCCGGATTTATGACCATTTTACATATAATCGGATTGGCAGGAAATCTGAGTGTAACTTTACATCGGCAGCATGAATGCAGCAATGTGCAGAGAATCGGGCCCAAATCCTGGTTGCTCCTACGCAATAAAGGTGAAGCCTTTATATTTTTGGAATAAGACAATATACAAAGCCTTGAAGAGTTGAAGATTTTTTAAAAATTCATTTGCGTTGCTGGCAAGGCCGGCATTTATTACCCATCCCATGATGCCCTGAGAGGGCAGTAGTGGGCCTTCCTCTTGGACCATTTGACGCAACCGAGTGTATTGCAAAGCCACTTAATAGTCAACCACATTGGCGTGGGACGGGAGTCACATATAGGACCAGACCGGGTAAAGACAGCAGGTTTCCTTCCCTAAAGGACATTGATGGACCTGATGGGTTTTGGCGACAATTCAACAACTTCATGGTCACTTTTACTGATACCAATTTTTTTATTCATTTCCAGATTATTTTCAACTAAATTCAAATTCTCAAACTGTCATAACAGGATTTTAACTCATGTACTGTGAAATTATTAATCCTAGGTCTCTGCTTTACTAGTCCAGAAAGAAAGTACGTGCATTTATATAGTGCTTTTCCCGACCACTGGATGTCCCAAAGCGCTTTACAACCAATTTTTTGAAGTGTAGTCGCTGTTGCAATTTAGGAACGCAGGTGCCAAATTGCACACAGCAAGCTCCCACAAACAACAATGTGATAATGATCAGATAATCTGTTTTTAGTGAGGTTGATTGAGGGATAAATAGTAGCCAGGACGCAGTAGATAACTACCGTGCTCTTCTTTGAAATAGTGCCACGGACTCATTTACATCTACCTGAGAGCGCAGACGGGGCCTCGGATTAACCTCTCATCTGAAAGATGGCACCTCCAACAGTGCAGCACTCCCTCAGCATTGCACTGGAGTGTCAGCCTAGAATTTTGTGGTCAAGTCCCCGGAGTGGGACTTAAACCCACAACCTTCTGATTCAGGGGCGAGGGTGCTACCCACGGAGCTGCAGCCTGACATAACTGCAATGCCCTGTAGCTCATGACTACTGTTATGTATGAATAAGGAGTCTGACTAGATACTGTGAGCTCAAAGCAAGTGTGACCTTAGTCTTTTATTGCAGATCTCCAGAGTGCCTCTCCAGTCTGTGAGGTCTCCTTAAGTACAGGTGCTCCCAAGAGATTGTGGGATCCCTTGGGACTCCAGGGGATGAGCCCTCTCGTGGCTACACAGGTTTACATACATAACAACTAGCATTTGTCCAGATCTGCCTGTTAACATTGCAAGGTCCTTTGCTTGTTAGCCCATTCGAAGGCAGGTGAATCATGTCCTTTGAGCCGGTTAGTGAGAGGAATCCTCCGGTACTGACTCAACTGTGCCAGGAATCACCATCAGCTGACAACCAATTGTTCCTGGTTACAATCTGCTGTATTGTATCCCAAGTCAAAGAATGGCTGCATTTCACAATTGGAAAACGGTATTAAAAAAATGGATTGGAAGTTGATGTATGCCAAAAACTTTAATAGACACTGCAATGTTCAATGTCCTTTTTCTCCTGATAAACCACTGCTATATTCAAAACACTTTGATCTTCATCATGTTCCCCACAACTTCACTTACTTACTCATCAAAGTCAGTTCCCCATTCAGGAGTGAAATCAAGAAACATATCTTCACACAAAGGATAGTCGAAATGTGCAATTCTCTCCCCTTGAGTAGACTAGGCCTATATTCCCTAGAGCTTAGAAGAATGAGAGGTGACCTAGTTGAAAAATATAAAATTCTTAAGGGTTGATGCTGAGAGGCTGTTTCCCCTGGCTGGGGAGTCTAGAACCAGGGGTCACAGTCTCAGAATAGGGGGTCAGCCATTTAGGACTGAGATGAGGAGTAATTTCTTCACTCAGAGGATGGTGAATCTTTGGAATTCTCTACCCCAGAGGGCTGTGGATGCTCAGTCGTTGAGTATATTCAGGCTGAGATCGATAGATTTTTGGGAACTAACAACAACTTGTATTTATATAGCGCCTTTAATGGAGTAAAACATCCCAAGGCGCTTCACTAAGGAAATTCAGGGTCATGGGGATAGTTAAGGTAGAAAATCAGCCATGGTGTTGTTGAATGGCAGAGCAGGCTCGAAGGGCCAAATGTACTACCTGAGCACTAAGACCTGGGCGACAGTCAGGCTTGGACTTATAAGTGGCAAGTAACATTCACGTCACACAAGTGCCAGGCAATGACTGTCTCCAACAAGCGACAGTCTAACCACCGCCCCTTGACATTCAGCGGCATTATCATCGCCGAATCCCCTACCATCAACATCCTGGTGGTCACCATTGGCCAGAAACTTAATTGGACCAGCCACATAAATATTGTGGCAACAAGAGCATATCAGAGGCTGGGTATTCTATGGCGAGGGTCTCACCTCCTGACTCCCCAAAGCCTTTCCACCATCCACAAGGCACAAGTCAGGAGTGTGGTGGAATATTCTCCACTTGCCTGGATGAGTGCAGCTCCAACAACACTCAAGAAGCTCGACACCATCCAGGAAAAAGCAGCCCACTTGATTGGCACCCCATCCACCACCTTCAACATTCACTCCCTCCATCACCAACGTACTGTGGCTGCAGTGTGCACCATCCACAAGATGCACTGCAGCAACTCGCCAAGGCTTCTTTGGCAACAATTCCCAAACACGTGAGCTCAACTACCGAGAAGGACAAGGCCATCAGGTGCATGGGAACATCACCACCTCCACGTTCCCCTCCAAGACACACACCATCCGAACTTGGAAGTATATCGCCGTTCCTTCATCATCGCTGGGTCAAATTACTGGAACTCCCTCCCTAACAGCACTGTGGGATACCTTCACCACACGGACTGCAGCGGTTCAAGATGGCGGATCACCACCACCTTCTCGAGGGCAATTAGGGATGGGCAATAAATTCTGGCCTTGCCAGCGCCGCCCACATCCCATGAACAAATAAAAAAAAGCTCCTATTTCTTATGTTCTTAAAAGGCTGTGGATGCTAGAGGACAACTGGATCTTTTAAGACTGAGATTGCGAGATTTTAATTTGTTAGAGATATGGAGCTAAGTCAGGTAAACGGAGTTGAGGTATAGATCAGCCATGATCACTTGAATGGCGGAATTTGCTCGAGGGGCTAAATGGCCTCCTCCTGTTCCAATTTTCCTTCCCGGGTTTCTGTTGCCGGGCAGGAATCTCGCCAGCTACCGGTGCATCTTGGGAATTTACAAGCACGCTGTTGCAATTTTCTGTTCATTGACGTCAGGAGGGATGGCTCCTCACTGGCAGCAGGAACTCAGAGCTTTAACCCCCTCCCCCACAGTGCGGGCACAATATGTCGCCACCCAGCAATCTTCACTTTCGAGTAACATCTTGGCTTATATTAGAATGGTACGCAGTAAGAAACAATTGCTGACATCCAGCTCAACGTGTAAAGCACCAAGAGCGTGAAGTGGCACTGGGGCAATGGGTGTGAGGGGCGATGGATGTGAGAGGTGATGGGTGTGAGGGGGCGATGGGTGTGAGGGGCGATGGGAGTGAGGGGCGATGGGTGTGAGGGGTGATTGGTGTGAGGGGCGATGGGTGTGAGAGGGGCGATGGGTGTGAGAGGGGGGATGGGTGTGAGGGGCGATGGGTGTGAGAGGGGCGATGGGTGTGAGAGAGGCGATGAGTGTGAGGGGGGCGATGGGTGTGAGGGGCAATGGGTGTGAGAGGGGCGATGAGTGGGAGGGGGGGCGATGGGTGTGTGAGGGGCGATGGTGTGACGGGCGATGGGTGTGAGGGGGGCGATGGGTGGGAGGGGGGCGATGGGTGTGAGAGGGGCGATGGTGTGACGGTCGATGGGTGTGAGGGGGGCGATGGGTGTGAGAGGGGCGATGGTGTGACGGGCGATGGGTGTGAGGGGGGCGATGGGTGTGAGGGGGCGATGGGTGTGTGAGGGGCGATGTGTGTGAGAGGGGTGATGGGTGTGAGGGGGGCGATGGGTGTGTGAGGGGCGATGGGTGTGAGGGGGGCGATGGGTGTGTGAGGGGTGATGGGTGTGAGAGGGGCGATGGGTGTGAGGGGGGCGATGGGTGTGTGAAGGGCGATGGGTGTGAGGGGGGCAATGGGTGTGTGAGGGGCGATGGGTGTGAGAGGGGCGATGGGTGTGAGGGGGCGATGGGTGTGTGAGGGGCGATGGGTGTGAGAGGGGCGATGGGTGTGAGGGGGGCGATGGGTGTGTGAGTGGCGATGGGTGTGAGAGGGGCGATGGGTGTGAGGGGCGATGGGTGTGTGAGGGGCGATGGGTGTGACGGGGGCGATGGGTGTGTGAGGGGCGATGGGTGTGAGAGGGGCGATGGGTTTGAGGGGGGCGATGGGTGTGAGGGGGGCGATGGGTGTGACGGGCGATGGGTGTGAGAGGGGCGATGGGTGTGAGAGGGGTGGTGGGGCTGATAATACCCAGCTGTACCTCGCCACCACCTCTTTAGACCCCTCCACTGCCTCTGTTTTGTCATGCTGCTTATCCAACATCCAGTATAGGATGCGCAGAAATTCCCTCCAGTTAAATATTGGGACAACCAAAGCAGTTGTCCCCACTACAAACTCAGTACCCTGGCTACCATCTCCATCTTTCTCCTTGGCAAATTCCTGAGGCTAAACCAGACTGTTTGCAAACTTGGCATCCTCTTTGACCCTGAGCGGAGCTTCCGACCATATACCCTCTGCGTCAAAAAGCCTGCCTCCTTCCACCTTTGTACTATCACCCCTCTTCACCCCTGCTTCTGCTGATCTGCTGCTGAAACCTTCACCCATTCCTTTGTTACCTCAAGACTCAACTATTCTAGACCTAACATGGCCAGCCTCCCACCTTGCATCTGCCATAAACTTGAGCTCATCCAAAACTCTGCTCTCGCGTTCTAACTCACTCCAATTCTCGTTCACCCATCAACCCCTCTGCTTGCTGACCTACATTGGCTTTCGGTCTGGCAACACCTTTATTTTAAAATTCTCATCCTTGTTTTCAAATCCCGCCATGACCTCACTCCTCCTTATCTCTGTAACCTCCATCAGCCCTATAATCCTCCGAGATATCCACGCTCCTCCAATTCTGGCATATTGCGCATCCCTGGTTTTAATCGCGCTACCATTGGCGGCCGTACCATCAGCTGTCAAGGCCGGAAACGGTGGAATTCCCTCCTTAAACCTCTCTGCCTCTCTACCTCTCTCTCCTCCTTTAAGACACTTTGACCAAACTGTCTTAATGTCTCTTTATGCAACTCAGAATCAAATTTTGTCTGATAATGTTCCTGTGAAGCGATTTGGGGCGTTTTACTACATTAATGGCACGATATAAATGGAAGTTGTTGCTGTTGTCTGTGAGGCAGGGTGATGGATGTGGGACATGGTGTGGTGGGTTTGTGAGTCGGGGTGATGGGTGCTTGAGGTGAAATGGAGAGTGTGTGAGATGAGGTGGTGGGTGTGTGAGATGGGATGGTGGGTGTGTGAGATAACATGGTGGGTGTGTGAGATGGCATGGTGGGTGTGTGAGATAACATGGTGGGTGTGTGAGATGGGATGGTGGGTGTGTGAGATAACATGGTGGGTGTGTGAGATGGGATGGTGGGTGTGTGAGATAACATGGTGGGTGTGTGAGATGGGATGGTGGGTGTGTGAGATAACATGGTGGATGTGTGAGATGGGATGGTGGGTGTGTGAGATAACATGGTGGGTGTGTGAGATAACATGCTGGGTGTGTGAGATAACATGGTGGGTGTGTGAGATGGCATGGTGGGTGTGTGAGATAACATGCTGGGTGTGTGAGATAACATGGTGGGTGTGTGAGATGGGATGGTGGGTGTGTGAGATAACATGGTGGGTGTGTGAGATGAGATGAAGCTCACCAACTGGAACATTTCCCATTGTCTTACACAAACATGTCTCGAATGTCAGTCCTGCTCCTCAGACTATCCAAAGAAATGTGCAATCAAAATCTCATAAGCTGAGAGTTTTATCTTTGAGGCGTCAGCTGTCACTGACTATGCGGTGAAAGCTCTCCTTTGCTAGCAACTCAATTATCATATGGTGATAGTTTGTAAACAGTAAGTTTTCCCTTGCAAGCCAAAAAAAAAGAATTGGAGACTTACGGAGCTTTTAAGACGAGAGGAACATCCTAGGTGAGATCACCTCCCTGTATAACCAGGAGTGCTTCTACTTTGAGAAACAAGTTGGTCTCTGTGATAGAGAAGGGAAATTTCCACCGGTCCTTAAAAATTTAAGTTGCCGGAGGCATTTTAGCAACTGCCTAGATGCTCATTGCTGTTTGCATGGGTACTGGAAGACATCATTGTGACAGCCTGTGATCTGCAAGAAGCTCGAGCGAAATCACAAGCAATACTCGTGGAGGTAGTGGGAGGGGGAATCGGCAAGGAGCACTCATTATGGCAGCTGGAGATGGCAGGCTCTTTAACTGATATCCAGCACACAGAGGAAAGCGCAACCTTCTCCAGAGCTGCAAACAAATTCATTAGATGTGTTGTCAATCTCGACTCGAAAGAGGAGTTGATATACTGAATAAGCAATTTTGAAATAATGAAACTGGGATTGGAGATAAACTGCATAAATGTCAAAGCTGCGAATGGAGAATTTTCTTCGAGAGAAAATACGGGCAAATGCAGTTAGCTGATTTACGTTAGCAGGCAAAATAGATGTAGATAACATTTCATTTAAACCAGCCCATCAAGGAGTCAGGTTTCAGGACAGTACAATATATGCAGCAGAAATCCTATTAACCAGGTTATACCTGAAGAAGTGAAGGACTCCATTTCCAATTGATTTATTTATTTACTGCTAAACAGATTTGAAGGTTCATAATTGAACTATCAAAAATTATTTAACAGCACGGTTCACTTGCTAATTGACTGTGAGGGTTCCATTCTTTGGAAAACCGATACTTACTGCAGTGAATCTGGAACGCTGCCTGCTTTGATCTTTAATGAAAGAAGCAGATAGCTGGTATCTTTGTCCCCTGCACCTATTGGGTTTGCAGATTGAAACCTGTTTCGATATTGTTTTCTGTAATCTGGATGAGCTAATCATTGATCCATTTTCAGTGTCTGGGTTCGACCTAAAAGAAGGAAAGAAAGATTTGCATTTATATAGCACCTTTCACAACCTTCGGCCAATGAAGTACATTGGAAGTGTAGTCACTCTTGTAATGTAGCGGGTGTGGCAGCCATTTTACACACAGCAAACTCCCACAAACAGCGATGTGATATATATAAGATCATTTTTTTTTTGTGATGTTGACTGAGGGATAAATATTGGCCCAGGACACCGGGTTATAACTCCCCTGCTCTTCTTCGAAATAGTGCCGTGGGATCTTTACATCCACCTGAGAGAGCAGTTGGGGCCTCAGTCTCATCTGAAAGACGGCACCTCCAACTGTGCAGCACTCCCTCAGCACAGCACTGGGGTGTCAGCATAGATTTTAGCGCTGGAGTGGGACTTGAACCCACAACCTTCTGACTCCAAGGCAAGAGTGCTACCCACTGAGGAATGGCTGATATACCTGTACAATAACAACAACTTTTATTTATATAGTGCCTTTAACGTAGTGAAACATCCCAAGGCAATTCGCAGGAGTATTATGAGACAAAAAATTTGACACCGAGCCACATAAGGAGAAATTAAGGCAGGAGGAGGAAAGAGAGGTAGAGAGGCGGAGAGATTTAGGCAGAAAGAATTCCAGAGCTTGGGGCCTAGGCAACAGAAGGTACTGCCACCAATGGTTGACCAATTATAGAAACATAGAAACATAGAAACATAGAAAATAGGTGCAGGAGCAGGCCATTCAGCCCTTCTAGCCTGCACCGCCATTCAATGAGTTCATGGCTGAACATGAAACTTCAGTACCCCCTTCCTGCTTTCTCGCCATAACCCTTGATCCCCCGAGTAGTAAGGACTTCATCTAACTCCCTTTTGAATATATTTAGTGAATTGGCCTCAACTACTTTCTGTGGTAGAGAATTCCACAGGTTCACCACTCTCTGGGTGAAGAAGTTTCTCCTCATCTCGGTCCTAAATGGCTTACCCCTTATCCTCAGACTGTGACCCCTGGTTCTGGACTTCCCCAACATTGGGAACATTCTTTCTGCATCTAACCTGTCTAAACCCGTCAGAATTTTAAACGTTTCTATGAGGTCCCCTCTCATTCTTCTGAACTCCAGTGAATACAAGCCCAATTGATCCAATCTTTCTTGATAGGTCAGTCCCGCCATCCCGGGAATCAGTCTGGTGAACCTTCGCTGCACTCCCTCAATAGCAAGAATGTCCTTCCTCAAGTTAGGAGACCAAAACTGTACACAATACTCCAGGTGTGGCCTCACCAAGGCCCTGTACAACTGTAGCAACACCTCCCTGCCCCTGTATTCAAATCCCCTCGCTATGAAGGCCAACATGCCATTTGCTTTCTTAACCGCCTGCTGTACCTGCATGCCAACCTTCAATGACTGATGTACCATGACACCCAGGTCTCGTTGCACCTTCCCTTTTCCTAATCTGTCACCATTCAGATAATAGTCTGTCTCTCTGTTTTTACCACCAAAGTGGATAACCTCACATTTATCCACATTATACTTCATCTGCCATGCATTTGCCCACTCACCTAACCTATCCAAGTCACTCTGCAGCCTAATAGCATCCTCCTCGCAGCTCACACTGCCACCCAACTTAGTATCATCCGCAAATTTGGAGATACTGCATTTAATCCCCTCGTCTAAATCATTAATGTACAATGTAAACAGCTGGGGCCCCAGCACAGAACCTTGCGGCACTCCACTAGTCACTGCCTGCCATTCTGAAAAGTACCCGTTTACTCCTACTCTTTGCTTCCTGTCTGACAACCAGTTCTCAATCCACGTCAGCACACTACCCCCAATCCCATGTGCTTTAACTTTGCACATTAATCTCTTGTGTGGGACCTTGTCGAAAGCCTTCTGAAAGTCCAAATATACCACATCAACTGGTTCTCCTTTGTCCACTTTACTGGAAACATCCTCAAAAAATTCCAGAAGATTTGTCAAGCATGATTTCCCTTTCACAAATCCATGCTGACTTGGACCTATCATGTCACCATTTTCCAGATGCACTGCTATGACATCCTTAATAATTGATTCCATCATTTTACCCACTACTGAGGTCAGGCTGACCGGTCTATAATTCCCTGTTTTCTCTCTCCCTCCTTTTTTAAAAAGTGGGGTTACATTGGCTACCCTCCACTCCATAGGAACTGATCCAGAGTCAATGGAATGTTGGAAAATGACTGTCAATGCATCCGCTATTTCCAAGGCCACCTCCTTAAGTACTCTAGGATGCAGGCCATCAGGCCCTGGGGATTTATCTGCCTTCAATCCCATCAATTTCCCCAACACAATTTCCCGACTAATAAAGATTTCCCTCAGTTCCTCTTCCTTACTAGACCCTCTGACCCCTTTTATATCCGGAAGGTTGTTTGTATCCTCCTTAGTGAATACCGAACCAAAGTACTTGTTCAATTGATCCGCCATTTCTTTGTTCCCCGTTATAATCAGGGATGCTCAAGAGGGTCGAATTAGAGGAGGGCAGACATCTCGGGCAGTTGTGGGCTGGAGGAGATTACAGAGATAGGGAGGGGCGAGGCCATGGAGGGATTTGAAAACAAGGAAAAGAATTGTGAAATCGAGGCATTGCTTAACCGGAAACCAATTTAGGTCAGCAAGCAGAGCGGTGATGGATGAACGGGACTTGGTGTGAGTTAGGACATGGGCAGCCGAGTTTTGGGGACCCTCAAGTTTATGTAAGTACAAGCTGAGACTCATATTTTGTAATGGGAAAAGATAAGTGTGTAACGTGCTCAGATATAGTTTACTACTGTTTGGGAAATGTGAATCCTGTTGAGTTTAGCACTATCAAAACTACCTGTACCTACTGTAGGGCACAGTTAAATTCGACTTTTTTCATAAGAACATACGAATTAGGAGCAGGAGAAGACCATACTGCACATCGGGCCTGCTCTGTCATTCAAGAAGATCATGGCTGATCTTTGATCTCAACTCCACTTTCACGCCCGATCTCTATATCCCTTGATTCCCCTAAAGTCAAAAAATCTATCAAACTCAGCCTTGGATATACTCAACGACTGAGCATCCATAGCCCTTGGGGAAGAGAATTCCAAAGATTCACCACCCTCTGAGTGAAGAAATTCCTCCTCATCTCAGTCTTAAATGGCCAACCCCTTATTCTGAGACAATGCCCCCTAGTTCTAGACTCTCCAGCCAGGGGAACAACCTCTCAGCATCTACCTTCTCAATCTCCCTCAGAATCGTGTATGCTTCTTTAGCAATGAACAGGTTAAGAGTCAGTTTGCTTCATTCTGTAGTATTGTCTTAGTCCTTTCATCTAACCACTTGCAAAACTCTGTTCTACCCCTGTATGTGGGTTGTATTGTGTCTACGAGTTTAGAGATCAAAGTTTAGAGTCATAGTCAACATCTTCACTGAGGCGTACGAAAGCATGGACCTTACAGTAAACATCCGTAAGACAAAGGTCTTCCACCAACCTGACCCCGCCACACAGCACTGCCCACCAGTCATCAAGATCCATGGCGTGGCTCTGGACAACGTGGACCACTTTCTATACTTCGGGAGCCTATTATCAGCAAGGGCAGACATCGATGACGAGATTCAACACCGCCTCCAGTGCACCAGCGTAGCCTTCGGCCACCTGAGGAAGAGAGTGTTCGAAGATCAGGCCCTCAAACCTGGCACCAAGCTTATGGTCTACAGGGCTGTAGTGGTACCTGCCCTCCTGTATGGCTCAGACCATATACAGTAGACACCTCAAATCGCATGAGACATACCACCAACGATGTCTCCGCAAGATCCTGCAAATTCCCTGGGAGGACAGATGCACTAACGGCAGTGTTCTCGATCAGGCCCAGTATTGAAGCACTGACCACACTCAACAAGGTCTGTTAGGCGGGCCACATTGTTGACATGCTTGATACAAGACTCCAAAAGTAAGCGCTCTACTCGGAACTCCTACTCGACGAGCGAGCCCCAGGTGGGCAGAGGAAACATTTCAAGGACACCCTCAAAGCCTCCTTGATAAAATACAACATCCCCATTGACACCTGGGAGTCCCTGGCCAAAGACTGCCCTAAGTGGAGGAAGAGCATCCGGGAGGGCACTGAGCACCTCGAGTCTCGTCGCCGAGAGCGTGCAAAAAACAAGCGCAGGCAGCGGAAGGAGCGTGCGGCAAACCAGACTCCCCACCCACCCTTTCCTTCAACCACTGTCTGCTCCACCTGTGACAGAGACTGTAATTCCTGTATTGGACTGTTCAGTGAAAGCAAGTCTTCCTCGATTTCGAGGGACTGCCTATGGTCATGATGAGAGATCAAAATTGTGTCAATGCTGCCCCTGTAGACCATATATGGAACCACATAGCACAGATGGTGGACTTTTGGCCCTTCATGCTCTTTGAAAAAGCCATCCAATTAGTCCCAGTCCCCCTGCTCCTTTCTCCCAAGCTCTGCAAATTTGCATTAATATGTCGCCTTTCACGACCTCAGGAGCCGCAGTGAAACTGAACAGATAGAAAGTGCTTCTATAAAAATTTGAACCAACAACATGCGCACTGAATATGTTCCACATAGAGTTAGTATGTGCTGGCCAAGATACATAGACAATAACACTGAATTCAAAAATCTATGCATCAGTATTGGGATGGGACAGGATAGTTGTGCATTTCTCGCTCGTCATTTCCCCAAGTCCATTTAGGCTGTGAGTTGGGTTCCTTATCACCCGTGCCAACCAACAGACCTTCCACACTATTGAGGCTGCTGACAATGTTCTTGCTATCTTGGATAATATTCACCAGCACATCCGGTGTTTGAACAGCTTTACAAGCTGAGGCAGCGTGACACTCGATTCATGTCACCTGCTGATATGCACAAGAGTGAACATTAAAATATCAAGAGAAGCCCAACTCCTAATCAGCCCCTGTCAGATCATCAATACGCTTCCTCCAACACAACGACAACTGCTTGCAATTATAGAATGCCTTTAACGTAGCAAAACATCCCAGGGTGCTTCACAGGAGCAATTGTCAAGCAAAATTTGATCCTGAGTCGCATAAGGAGATATTAGAATAGGTGGAGTTAGGTTTTAAGGAGCATCTTAAAGGAAGAGAGAGTGGTAGAAAGACAGAGAGGTTTAGGGAGGAAATTCCAGAGCTTAGGGCCTGTAGTATACAGATTATAAATTGAGGCACTTTTTGTAAGTTTCCCATTACTACAATGTAAAATGTTATGTCTTATTTCTGCCTCTTACAAGGAAGCTGTATTTCTCATTGGAAGAGAGGAGACTTTCACGATTCCTCGATCACCTCACCTACTTCCCGCTGGAGTCAAGAGGAAATTCTCAACATTATAGGCCCGATTTGGTTTCTGGTGGTCCTGCACTCCCACAGTTAGTGGTCCGTAGAAAGCGGGAGAGAAGCTTCTATTATGCCGGCGGTAAGTAATTATGCACTCCATTGTGAATCATTGAGAAATTGCCACATAATTTCAGATAGAATTACATAGAATTTTTCACGCGCAGAAACAGGCCATTGGCCCGTCTGGTGTATGCTGGTGCTTGTTGCTCCACACGAGTTTCCTCTTACCCCAACTTCATCTCACCCTATCAACAAATCCTGCTTTTCCTTTCCCCCTCGTGCTTATCTAGCTTTCCCCATAAATGCATCTATGAGGGAGAAGTGCTCCGAAAACAAACTTGTAAGGATTTGAATGGGTGCCATTGGTTGCTCAGGAACCGGTTTGCGGGGGGAGATTTCATGAGTTAGCACCTCTGGCATGAATCAGAATATCGAGCATTGAGGTTAGTCCATCTGTTACACAGATGCCCTCTCTTCCATCCATTAAATTAATGAACAGCAATTTGGACACCGGCAGAATGTCCGCATGTGTCACTGTGCCAGATACACTAATTCTTGAAATCTAGCCTTCAGTGTAGAATTAGAATATTATAATTAAAGCAAAAATGAGGCCAGGTGAAATTGGTCTATCACAGTATCGTGAAACATGCTCAGAGAAAATCAGACACAGTGTAAAGTGGGCTGCTGATTCATAATTCGTGAAGACCAATTTTCATCCCCAACATACAAACACAGAAATTAGGTGCAGGAGTAGGACATTCGGTCGTTTGAGCCTGCACCACCATTCAATATGATCATGGCTGATCATGCAACTTCAGTACCCCATTCCTGCTTTCTCTCCATAACCTTTCATCCCTTTAGCCGTAATGGCCACATCTAACTCCCTTTTGAATATATCTAACGAACTGGCCTCAACAACTTTCTGTGGTAGCGAATTCCACAGGTTCACAATTCTCTGAGTGAAGAAGTTTCTCCTCATCTCGGTCCTAAATGGCTTACCCCTTATCCTTTGACTGTGATCCCTGGTCTGGACTTCCCCAACAATGGGAACATTCCTCATACATCTAACCTGTCCAATCCACTCAGAATTTTATATGTTTCTATGAGATCCCCTCTCATTCTTCTAAATTCCAGTGAATATAAGCCTAGTCGATCCAGTCTTTCTTCATATGTCAGTCCTGCCATCCCGGGAATCAGTCTGGTGAACCTTCGCTGCACTCCCTCAACTGCAAGAATGTCCTTCCTCAGATTAGGAGACCAAAACTGTACACAATATTCAAGGTGTGGCCTCACCAAGGCCCTGTACAACTGCAGTAAGATTTCCCTGCTCCTATACTCAAATCCTCTTGCTATGAAGCCCAACATGCCATTTGCCTTCTTCACCTCCTGCTGTACCTGCATGCCAACTTTCAATGACTGATGTACTATGACACCCAGGTCTCGCTGCACCTCCCCTTTTCCTAATCTGTCACCATTCAGATAATATTCTGCCTCCCTGTTTTTGCCACCGAAGTGGATAACCTCAAATTTATCTACATTATACTGCATCTGCCATGCATTTGCCCACTCACCTAACCTGTCCAAATCACGCTGCAGTCTTTTAGCATCCTCCTCGCAGCTCACACCGCCATCCAGCTTAATGTCATCTGCAAACCTGGAGATATTACACTCAATTCTTCTTCCAAATCATTAATGTATATTGTAAATAGCTGGG
Source organism: Pristiophorus japonicus (assembly GCF_044704955.1). NCBI lineage: Eukaryota > Metazoa > Chordata > Chondrichthyes > Pristiophoridae > Pristiophorus > Pristiophorus japonicus. The sequence continues at coordinate 181,527,823 of NC_091989.1, forward strand.
GGCCCAGCACTGAACCTTGCGGAACCCCACTAGTCACTGCCTGCCATTCTGAAAAGAACCCATTTATTCCTACTCTTTGCTCCCTGTCTGCCAACCAGTTCTCTATTGACGTCAATACATTACCTTCTATGCTATGTGCTTTAATTTTGCACACTAATCTCTTGTGTGAGACCTTGTCAAAAGCATTTTGAAAGTCCAAATACACCAAATCCACTGGTTCTCCCTTGTCCACTCTACTAGTTAATCCTCAAAAAATTCTAGAAGTTTTGTCAAGCATGATTTCCCTTTCATAAATCCATGTTGACTTGGACCGATGCTGTCACTGCTTTCCAAATGCGCTGTTATTTCATCTTTAATAATTGATTCCAACATTTTTCCCACTACCGATGTCAGACTAACCGCTCTATATTTACCCGCTTTCTCTCTCCCTCCTTTTTTAAAAAGTGGGATTACATTAGCTACCCTGCAGTCCATAGGAACTGATCCAGTCTGTAGAATGTTCGAAAATTTCCACCAATGCATCCACTATTTCTAGAGTCACTTCCTTAAGTACTCTGGGATGCAGACTATCAGGCCTTGGGGATTTATCGGCCTTCAATCCCATCAATTTCCCTAACACAATTTCATGACTAATAAGGATTTCCTTCAGTTCCTTCTTCTCACTAGACCCTCAGTCCCCCAGTATTTCCAGAAGGTCATTTGTGTCTTCCTCAGTGAAGATAGAACCAAAGTATTTGTTCAATTGGTCTGCCATTTTTTTGTTCCCCATTATAAATTCACCTGTTCCTGACTGCAAAGGACCTACCTTTGTCTTCACTAATCGTTTTCTGTTCACATACCTATAGAAGCTTTTGCAGTCAATTTTTATGTTCCCTGCAAGCTTCCTCTCGTACACTATTTTCCCCCTCCGAATTAAACCCTTTGTCCTCCTCTGTTGAATTCTAAATTTCTTCCAGTCCTCAGGTTTGTTGCTTCTTCTGGCCAATTTATATGCCTCTTCCTTGGATTTAACACTATCCCTAATTTCCCTTGTTAGCCACGGTTGAGCCACCTTACCCGTTTTATTTTTACATCAGACAGGGATGTACAATAGTTGAAGTTCACCCATGTGATCTTTAAATGTCTGCCATTGCCTATCCACCGTCAACCCTTTAAGTATCATTTGCCAGTCTACCAATATAACGCTGGGTTTTCGGCTTTTGTCAAACTTTGGGGCGGTAATGGCAGCGGGGCGGTAAAGATTGCATCCAAAAACATTTTGCGCCTCAGTCTGTAAGTTTGGGCAGCTGGGCCCTGAGTGTGGGACACAGTGCTAAGGGAGGCGTTGTACACCTCTCTTAGGGCATTAAGATGGGAAACTCTTGAGCTAAAGAGCCGGGCCAGGAGCACTCCGAGAGATGCCTGGAGGGGTAAAAAACCTAAAAGAAACCCCACAAAAATATTCTCAAAACTTTGTCCACGCCCCCACAACACAAATCGCAAAAAGAATTAAAAGGTGAAACAATCATAGTTAACTTAGGAATCAGCTGTCGGGATGATTGGCTCGCCCTGATCCCCCAGGCAATCATTGAGAGGCGCACTTTGCGGCGTACGGATCGAGCAATAGTCCAAACTCACGCTGATGTCACAACCAGGGGCGTTGCATACCGGGCGCAGCTCTTCCGAGCGGTGCTGCTCCGCACTGAGGATCGCGGCGGGGCGATCGAGGCTAACCATCGCCATTGCCGCTGCTCCGGGGCGAAAAACGGAGCGGAGAGGAGCCGAAAATCCGTCTGAAGGAGTTTTATAAAACAACATTTGACACCGAGCCACATAAGGAGATATTAAGACAGGTGACCAAAAGCTTGGTCAAAGAGGCAGGATTTAAGGAGCATCTTAAAGGAGCAAAGAGAGGTAGAGAGACTTCCTTCCCTACCCTCTGTGTAGACACCTTCAATTGGAAATAGTCTTAATCCAGGTTAGATTCTTGCTCTGTGCTGAGTTATCATACCTTAGCTGGGAAGTTAGTTGTGACACTATCCCTGGCTGCAGTACCCTTGGACTAGGGCAAGGGGAGAATCAGACAGGGTTCCTGTCACTGATCACTAGCCACTGATTCCTGCTTAAAAGTGCATGTGTGTGTATGGTGACAGCCAGTGAAGACCAGATCGGACTTGCTGTCATGCACACCCACCTCTCCCGCTTTCCGGTCACGAAATCCTGGACACAAAGCCCCTCCCTATCTCTGTAAACTCCTCCAGCCCTACCATCCTCTGCGATCTCTGTGCTCCTCCGTTAAAATGAGATCTCTGGCCTCTTGTGCATCCCCCAATTTTCATGGCTTCACCATTGACGGCCGTGCCTTCAGCTGCCTGGGCCCTGAGCTTGGAATTCCCTCCCTAAACCTCTCCGCCTCTCCAGCTCTCCCTCCTCCTTTGAGACATTAATTGTAACCTACCTCTTTGACTGAGCTTTTGGTCTCCAGTGCTGTGACTCAGTGTCAATTGTTGTTTGATAACACTCCTGTGAAGCGCCTTGGGAGTTTATACTATGGTAAAGACGCGATATAAATGCAAGTATTTAATGGTGGATTAGCTGTACCATTGTTTTGCTGACACTCACCATAAAGGATCATGTTTGAAAAATGGTGGAGAGGTTGTGTGGTCTGTGAAATTGTATCGTTAAAGGATTCAGCACCTTCAGGCTAAAAAGAGAAGAAAGACTTGCATTTATATAGCGCCTTTCACAAACTCAAGACATCCCAAAGCGCTTCACAGTCAAGGAAAGCGCTTCATAGTCACAGTCAAGGAAAGGCTAGTCACTGTTGCAATGTAGGAAATACGGCTGCCAATTTGCGCACAGCAAGCTCCCAAATACAGCAATGAAATAAATGACCAGATAATCAGTTATAATGGTGTTGGTTGAAGGATAAATGTTGGCCAGGACATTAGGGAGAACTCATCTGCTCTTCTTCAAAGAGATGGGACCTTTTACGTCCACCCGAGAGGGCAGACGGGAGCTCGGGTTAACGTCTCATCCGAAAGAGGCACTCCGACAGTGCAGCACTCCCTTAGCACTGCACTGGAGTGCCAGTCTAGAATTTTGTGCTCAAGTCTCTGGAGTGGGACTTGAACCCACAACCATCTGACTCAGAAGCGAGAGAGTGCTTACCCACTGAACCATAGTTTAGACCAGAAGACGAGGAAATAATAGACAGGGGCGGCGGGGTGGGAAGGGGCGGGGGGGAACAGGGATGGGAAATCAGTAAATAAATAGAACTGTCCGCAGTTTCTCTTACGACTACAGCTTCAGAACCGTAGGTGAACCAGCTATAAATCCACCACGTTATGGATTCCCAGTTGATAAAAGGACGCTGGAGTAACAGTATGCAGCTTTCGCCCACGGCCATTGTATGGAGAGATTATTAACACCTTTCCTAAGTACAGATCTCTGTTCCACACAATTACACAAGTTCAGCAGTGGCTGGGAATCAAGAGTTTGATGATATTGAATTTATAAATGAATTACAGCTCCGCGGACTGGCACCCAGCACTGGGAAAGCTATCCATCCCTACTCAGCATAATAAGTTCTGGCTGCAGACAACACCCCTGCATATGTCGCCCAAGCAAGCCGCTTCCAAACTGAAAGACCTGGCAAGTTGAATCACCATCAAGCAGCTTTATGGCCCAAAGAAGAGGAAATTATATTCTTTCACTTTTAGGATCCAGTTTCAAATCCGCTTGCTATTCTCTCCCTGCTGCCTGTCAGAGTTCTTTGCCAAATAAGTTGGAAAATCCCAACCCAATTTCTGATGTGAGAAGGAGCATGGTACTGAACCACCCATTGGTTGTACGAATTGACAATCTCACTCGGAGAACCCGTCTATGTTTGGTGGTGTGAAGATTTGAAGAATTCGCACCGATGTAATCAGATGATTTGGCAGCACGAATTAGAAAGTGTCTTTCAATCCATCGGAACCCACAGCTTCCACGGACCGTGCACAATCTGTCTGATCATGGACTCGATCTCTACCTAGTTTTCCATAAAATTCTCCCTGATTCCACAGGTTATCAAGCTTAGTGTCATCCTGTGGCTCAGTGTCTAGTACTCTCGCCTCTGAGTCAGAAGGTTGTGGGTTCAAGTCCCACTCCAGAGACTTGAGCACAACAAATCTAGGCTGACATTCCCTGTGCAATACTGAGGGAGCGCCGCACTGTCGGAGGTGCCATCTTTCAGATGAGATGTTAAACCAAGGCCCCATTTACTCTAACACAAAAGCAAAATACTGCGGATGCTGAAATCTGAAATAAGAACAGAAAATACTGGAAACAATCAGCAGCTCGGGCAGCATCTGCGGAGAGATAAATAGAGTTAATGTTTCGGGTCAACGACCCTTCATCAGAACTCAACCCCATCTGCTCTCTCAGGAGGACATAAAAGATCCCATGGCAATATTTCAAAGAAGAGCTTGGGAATTCTGCCAGGTGTCCTAGCCAATATTTATCCCACAATCAACCTTAAAAAAAAAACAGAAAAAAACAAAAAAGGCCATTATCGCATTGCTGTTTGTGGGAACTTGCTTTGCGCAAATTGGCTGCCACGTTTCCTACATTATAACAGTGACTACACTTCAAAAGTCCTTCATTCGTTGTAATGCGTTTTGGGATGTCTTGCGCTATAGAAATGCAATTCTTATTTTTTTGAAACTCAAGACCCTCAGATCTCCACAGTTCAGCCCTGGCCTGGTGTCGGCATATACACCTCCAATCCCCACAGCCCCAGTGGCTAAGCAACTATTGTGATGAAGTATTTAATCATCTGTGCCTTCATTTATCTCTATGGTGTTCAAACTCATTTCTAGCTATCTATTGTTGAGGGATCAACCAATATGGCTGCAGTTCTGTCCCTCCACTCACCCTGTGGGGTCGGTGGGGGGCATCTTCTGATTGTTAGTGCTGCTCGAGGCTAGTTTGTTGTGGACTCAAGTCCTCTATTTCTGAGCCCAGTGCAATACTTTCATCTAAAACTCTGGACAATATCCAATCTTGCTCTTATTTCCAAGAGCACAAATTGAATTTTCAAGTTTCCTATTGTAATTTAGCGCCTTAAGTCTCAGAATCACCCCTTTCACCATTTATTGAATCCGCACCAATTTCTCTTTGAGGTAGAGTGCTCAAAATTGCATACAATGTTCCGAGTGTGGCCTCGTCAGTGATCCATACAATGTCGGAATCACCGAGTTTGAGTTTTAGTCGAATATCCTTGAGACACACGCTCGAATGGTTATCAGCTTTGTGGATAACGCTTACCATTGACCGGAATCAATTTAAATCCAATTCCCTCGATGTTCCCTGCCGAAGTTTGTGGAATGCGCGTGGCTATGGAGGAGTGGAAGGAGCATCACTCTACATCGCACTGTGGTGTTTCTGACTTGGCAGTGCTCGGGGCAGATAGTCGAACCTCTGCGTCCGGCAAGGTAGATGCGAACATGGGTCTACAAATAGGACTGCAGTCCCGATCCTACGACCGACATTCCCCATTACAGAGATTCCACACTGGGAGCAGAGCATCATAATTTTGACCCTTGATTGACAAAGTGGAAAATTGTGCCATTGAATGCAATAGGGAATTCAGAGGGAACTTCTCCACCCAGACAATGGTTCGAATGTGGAACTCGCTACCACAGGGAGTGATTGAGACAAATAGTCGATAGGTATTTCAGGGGAAGCTGGGTAAGTGCATGAGGAAGAAAGGAATAGTACTGTATTTGCTTCATGGGTTCTTGTTTAAGAATTCATAGCAACACATTGCTATTAAGAACGAGTTGGTTTATTAACAAAAGTTTAGAAATCACACTGCACATTACCAGTTCATCCATCATCACCACAGGCAGTCCCTCGACATCGATGAAGACTTGCTTCCACTCTCAAAGTGAGTTCTCGGGTGGCTGAACAGTCCAATACAGGAATTACAGTCTCTGTCACAGGTGGGACAGACAGTGGTTGAGGGAAAGGGTGGGTGGGGAGTCTGGTTTGCCGCACACTCCTTCCGCTGCCTGCGCTTGTTTTCTGCATGCTCTCGGCGACGAGACTCGGGGTCGCCCGGATGCTCCGCCTCCATTTGGGCCAGGGATACCCAGGTGCCGGTGGGGATGTTGCACTGATCAGTTCATCCACTAGGCTCACAATTGCATACCTCATTGTGGATGACCTAGACCCAACTGACTGGTTTTTTTTGAGTCTCGTGAACATCTCACAAGGCAACTGCTCGACAATTATTTTGAGCATAACTTTAAATCGTGCCCCCTTTTGGTAAGGGCATTAGAACCCACGCATTTCCAAATAAAATTTTAAAGGAAACTTAAGTCAAATTAAAATGTGGCTGTCGGGGGTAATGATTCACTCCAGTCCTTCCGGTGCCCAACTCATGGGAAGGCCATGAGCGTACCAGTGGACACTGCATGCTCCATCTCCAGGGACACCTTGGAATGAACGTAGCCACGGAAGAGAGGCAGGCAGTTGGGCCGAACGATCCCCTCAACCGCCCGCTGCCTGGACCGGTTAATGGCCATCTTGGCCATTCCCAGGAGCAGTCCTACGAGGAGGCCTTCCGACCTGCCCACTGCAACAGCTCTACAAACCTGCGAGCCGGAGAGGGACGGCTAACAGGTGGCTAAATCCACACCGTCAGCGGCGACCAAGTACCTGGGCTGACTGGAGTTGGGTTGTGGGGGCAGAGTCAAGAATTACTGCTGCGTGTCGGCTGCTACACACGTGGTGATGTCATCGAGCGTGCAACGCGCCCTTGCCGCCGCAGATGCAAAATTAGGTGAGTACAGTGGCCTTACCGGCAGGCGTCCGTACTATCTGGCAAAGTTGGTGGGTCATCAGAGGTGCTGGGGCGGGAGCGACCAGCGATCAAGGCAAGTGTTTTATGTTTATTTTTTGCCTTTAGATATCAATGGGATCATAGAAACATAGAAAATAGGTGCAGGAGTAGGCCATTCGGCCCTTCGAGCCGGCACCACCATTCAATATGATCATGGTTAATCATGCATTTCAGTACCCCATTCCTGCTTTCTCTCCATACCCCTTGATCCCTTTTGCCATGAGGGCCACATCCAACTCCCTTTTGAATATAGCTAATGAACTGGCCTCAACAACTTTCTGTGGTAGAGAATTCCACATGCCCAGAACTCTCTGAGTTAAGAAGTTTCTCCTCATCTCGGTCCTAAATGGCTTACCCCTTATCCTTAGACTGTGACCCCTGGTTCTGGACTTCCCCAACATCGGGAACATTTTTCCTGCATCTAACCTGTCCAATCCCATCAGAATTTTATATGTTTCGATGAGATCCCCTCTCATTCTTCTAAATGCCATTGCATATAGGCCCAGTCGATCCAGTCTTGCTTCATATGTCAGTCCTGTCATCCCGGGAATCAGTTTGGTGAACCTTCGCTGCACTCCCTCAGTAGCAAGAACGTCCTTCCTCAGATTAGGAGACCAAAACTATCCACAATATTCAAGGTGTGGCCTTACCAAGGCCTTGTACAACTGCAGTAAGACCTCCCTGCCTCTATACTCAAAGCCTCTTGCTATGAAAGCCAACATGCCATTTGCTTTCTTTACTGCCTGCTGTACCTGTATGCCAACCTTCAATGACTGATGTACCATGACACCCAGGACTCAGTGGGGAAGTGTGGCTGTGGTTGAGAGAAAGTGTCGAAAATGTTTTTTTTTCATTTATTTTTAACTCACAAGACGGCAGCCTACCGATGGGATATTTGGTTAGCCTCCTGAGATGCTGCTCTGTTAGCGTCCGAGAATGAGTGTGCAACTCCACTTTTAGCGCTGCTCTCTCACTTTGGCCTTCAAAATTGAATTTTCCAGTTTGAGGCAGCATCTACCGCCTGGCGTTAAAATCAGCCGGTGTCACCGCCTCAAAAACCCTAACCCTAAATTTCAACCCCCTGATTTATGCATATTTGAGTTGCTTTAACATTAGCCTCAGAGGGGCTGGTTAATGCTGTTAACTGTTAGCACTCCCCTCTTTGAGTCAGAAGGTTATGGGTTCAAGTCCCACTCCAGAGACTTGAGCACCAAACCTAGGCTGAAACTCCCAGTGCATTGCTGAGGGAATGTTGTACTGTCAGAGGTGCCGTCTGTCAGATGAAATGTTAAACTGAGGCCCCGGCTGCACTCTCTGGCGGATGTAAATAATCGTTTATCGAGGACAGCGGTGAAGAGTGAATAGAAGTGGTTAGAGATGGCCCCATCAGTGACGGAGACCATGAAAGTAGAGAAGCATGAGAGATGTCATGACCAATGGGTGTCCATGAATATGTGTCAGAGAGGTTATACAGAGACATAAGATTTTTAATGGGCCGGACTTTTCCATCAAAATATCATCATCATAAGCAGTCCCTTGTATCAAGGATGACTTGCTTCCATGCCAGAAAGGGATGAATTCACAGGTGTTTCAATGAAGGACCCAATATTCCAGATCCCGAAATACATGTTGACAGGTGGAAGATGCCTGTGTGTGGATTTTTTTTATGTTGGGTGACCGTTGCACACCAGCCACCACACGGGCTTGACAGAGCTAGGTCTTGGTCCAGTGGCAAGGGTTAACCAAGGCGACTGGAGACCTGCTCTGCTGCCGTCAAAGTAACAGTGAGGCTAATGGCGCTCGCCATTATTTATTGGAAAATGGTACGGCAACTTCGAGCAAGGAGCAAATGCATGGTTAAACATTCCAATGTGCTTTATAGCTAATGAAATACTTTTGAAGTGTGGTCACTGTTGTAATATAGGAAACGCAGCAGCCAAATTGCGCACATCAAGCTCCCACAAACAGCAATGTGATAATGACCAGATGATCTGTTTTTATGGATTTTGGCCGGGGCGTCAGGGTGAACTTCCCTGCTCTTCGTCGAATTTCGCCATGTGATCTTTTATGGCCACCTGTTGGAGTAGACGAGGCTGTGGTTTAATGTTTCATCTAAACGACGACACCATTTAACAGTGCAGCGCTCCCTCAGTACTCCCTCACTGGAGTATTAGCCTAGATTATGCATTCAAATCACTGTAGTGGGACTTAAACCACGACCTTGTGACTCATATTTGAAAGTGCTACCCACTGAGCCATGGTTAACACTGTCTAAGATATGGGTTAAGGTGTTTCATACCAGTGGTTCTCCCTTTGTCATCTGCATGCTCGCATTGAGAAACCTCCTCTTCCGTTCGACTGTCCTGCAGTCCTGTATCCCAACCCACTCGATTTTGCTTTCCTCTTTGCCGTTTATTATCTCCTAAATGTGACGCCCTTGGAGCAGATGAGCAGGGCTACAGAAATGCACTTTGGGGGCGATGTTAATCCGACTCACTCAGCAGAAACCTGGTGGTTGGACAGTTAGAATCGCACTGGCTCTTATCTGCCCGAAAACAATTTTAACTTGCTCTCCTGAGCAGGCAGCAAGGACACCCGCTCAGAGATAACAGAGACCCGGCTGTACTTTCAACTCGGGCCTGAGCAGGGAATCCACCTGGACTTAAAATCGGAGGCCTTTTTTATTTTGCAGTGTTCCAGGACTGTTAATAACATTGTAGTGATTATATCGCATATTTCTGCCATCTATTTATAATTGGCAGCACTGGTTTAAGATGGCTGAATAAGTCAAAATCCATTGTTAGTGTGCGCGTTCCTTGAACTCTTACTCATTTTATGGGGATCACATTCTGCAGATGCCATCTATTTTTCTTTGAAGATCATAAATCAGCGATCTAGCTCATTATTAATATCGAACAGTGCGATTTCAATCCCCGAGTCTGTAAATGTAACCCAGACTACGTGTGAGGGTATTATTTCTCTTGAATGTTTCTCACATATCTCATGAACCTGTCACCACATCACATCACAGCTCAGTTGCTGGAATTGTTCTTCCTTTCCAAATCAGTTTGAAAAGAATGGTTGAAATATCAAAGTACTGAGCCTATAAGCTACGGGAACAGCTTTGTTCCCCTGACGGTTTCGTGGCTTAATGTAACACTGCACCATCTTCCACCACAAGTGCTAATCGCCGCCATAACCACCACAACCCACTAACCACAGCCACCACCATCATCATATCCCACACCAACACCACCACTACAACCGCTTACCACAGCAACCACCGCCACTACTAATCACGAATTTAAAAAAAAAGAAAAGTAGGAAGTTATATAGCATTTATGCAGCACTTTTTACAACCACCAGATGTCCCAAAGCACTTTCCAGCCAATGAAATGTGGTCACTGTTGTAATGTCGGAAACATTGCCAAATTGCGCACAGCAAGCTCCCACAAGCCGCAATGTGATGATGACCAGACAATGTGTTTTAATGATGCTGATTGAGGGATAAATATTGGCCGGGACACCGGGGAGAACTTCCCTGCTCTTCTTCAAAATAGCGCCATGGGATCTTTTACATCCAGCTGAGAGATTAGATGGGGTCTTGGTTGATCATCTTAACCCAAAGATGGCATCTCCGACACTGCAGCACTCTCTCAGCACTGCACTGGTGTGTCAGCCTAGAATTTTGTGCTCAAGTCTCTGCTGTGAGACCTGAACCCACAGCCTTCTGACTCAGAGGGGAGGGTGCTATCTATTACCTGAGCCACTGACAGACTCCAAGTTATGAAGGCTCTAGTGGTGATTTACCAAACTTGCTTTCTCAGTGCCCACCCAAATAAGTCAAAATCCCTTGTTAGTGTGCGCGTTCCTTGAACTCTTACTCATGTTATGGGGATCAGATTCCGCAGGTGCCCTCTATTGAATGTTTCTCACATATTTCACGAACCTGTCACCCACGATTTTTCAGCCAAATGGAAGATTATGAGGTGGAGTGGGAAACGTGGCCCTCAATTCCCAATATGTGCTCCCAGCTTAGGAATGTCCAGCCGGAGTTAGCCATGGTTTAGTTATTTGCATTCTCGGATCTGGGTCAGAAGATTGTGGCTTCAAGTCCCACTTTAGCCACTTGAGCTCATAATCTCGGCTGACACTCCAGTGCAGTGCTGAGGGCACGCTGCACTGTCGGAGGTGCGGTATTTTAGATAAGACGTTAAACCGAGGTCCCATCTTACCTCTCAGGTGGATGTTAAAGATCCCATAGCCCTATTTTGAAGAGATGGTAAATTCTCCCTGGTACCCTGACCAATATTTATCCCCAAAACCAACATCACTAACTGGCATTATGGTGCGCATGAACGTTCTTGCCAATGCCCTCACAAGAACCAACAGTGCCAAGAAACCTGGAAAATGCCAAGCTCTCATTCGGCTATGCTCCAAAGTGATTGTGAGATTCCTGACTGTAATGATGAAGCATGGCTATATTGGAGAGTTTGAGATTATCGATGACCACAGGGGTGGGAAAATTGTTGTTAATCTCACAGGCAGACTGAACAAGTGCGGTGTCATTAGCCCCAGATTTGATGTTCAAGTAAAGGAACTCGAAAGGTGGCAAAATGGTCCTCTGTCTTCCTGTCAGTTTGGGTACCTTGTTCTAACGACCTCAGCTGGCATCATGGACCATAAAGAAGCCAAGCAAAAACACACAGGAGGAAAAATCCTAGGATTATTTTTCTGAAACCAGTCTATAATAAAACATTCAAACTAAAAAAAAAAACTGGTCATTTATCACATTGCTCTTTTTGGGAGCATGCTGTGCGCAAATTAACTGCCATGTTTCCTACATTACAAAAAGTGACTACACTTCACAGCGTACTTCATTGGCTATAAAGCACTTTGGGCTTTGGATGTGTTGAGCCTATGAAAAGCGCAGTATAAATGTGTTTGTTTTTTTTTGCTGAAGGAAAGAAGTTTGAGAAGGAACTGTATCAAGGTCTCCCAAATGGTTCTCTGCACAGATGGTACAGACGTTAGCTGGTTATTTAACTTGGATTGTGATTGCAGAACTCGGCACACGACTAAACTGACAAGCCTCCAGCAAGTGTGAAGATCTGAATTGTTCCTCCAGAGACCTAGGTAACTATAGCAGGCATAATTTGTTACATTGATTAACTCCTACAAAAAAAGGCACTAATAAATACCTGGCAAGGGATGCAGTTTAAGAAAAGAAACGAGTTGCATTTATAGCCCGCGGAATAGAATACAAGAATAGAAAGGTAAAGTTAAATTTATATAGAACCTTGACCGGACCATACGTGGAGTGCTGAGTGCAATTTTGGTCTCCGTTCTACAAAAAGGATATTGAAGCACTGGGGAAAGTGCTGAAAAGATTTACAAGGATGCTGCCAGAATTGGGAAGATGCAACTATCAAGAAGCATTGTCAAGGCTGGCGGCTCTTCCCTCTGGTAAAGAGAAGACTAAGAAAGAGAAATTCGGGTCGTTTGCACCTCCTGTTCGGGACGCTAACAGGGCGCTAGCGACTTTTCACCCATGCGCTGCACCGCTGCCGGCTCTCGTGAAATTCCGCGGGAGTTTAGCGGCGTTAACCTGTAGCGCCCCACTCCTGCCGGACAACGTCATCACTGTGCGCAGCCATCCGTTTTCGACCCCGGAGCAAAAATTCAGTCGTACCCCGCGAGGCATGCTACGGGCAGTGTCCACGACAGCCCTTCGGGGCGCATACCGGATTTTAGGCCGCTAGCCGGGTGAAAATTAAACGGGGAGGTGCGGCGCTGAAATTTTTTTAAATGGCCGACTTACCGTTCGCGGCATCGCCCTCTTCAAATCGCGGGGATCATGGCCTCGATGTTGCAGCCCACCACTCTGCTCCTGTGCCGGGCTGCGGACACGGCACCCCGCTCCCCGCTGGTGTTGTGGTGGCCCTTTCTCCCTGAGGCAGAGTCCGCAGTGTGCCCGCCCATTTAATGGAAGGGGCGGTCCCCTGTTCTCCCGCCAGTGCTTCGCATCTCTCCGCATAGCGCTGTAAGATTCCCAAAGGTTAACGCCCCCATCCCGCCCCCGAGATGAAGTGGAGTGCGAGACGTTACACTCCACTTCTTCTCAGGGGCAGTAAGCCCAGTTTAGCTGCTGGGGAGGGAATTCTGGGCCTGGCGCAGGAAGTCCCTCCTCACAGCTGTCTCTGTTCCCAATCCCGGGCGGTACGCAATATCCCCCCGCTAGGTGGATACCTGTTCGACATCTTTAACATTAACAAGGATTTCGGTCGGGTGGATATGGAGAAATTGTTTCCACTTATGGGTGAGTCCAGAACAAGAGGGTTTGCTTATAAGCTGGTCACTAAGAGATCAAATAAAGAATGTTGGAGGAATTTCTTCACACAGAATGTGGAACTCGCTGCCACATAGAGTGATTGAAGCAGAGCGCATTGATGCAATTATGATGAGACTTGATGCAAACACAAGGGTAAAGGGGATAGAGGGATATGGAGGCAAGGTGGGGAAAAGTAATTAGAGTGGGAGGAAGCTCATGTGAAGCTCATGTAACCGCGGGCAAAGACCAGTTGAGACGAGTGGCCTATTTCTGAGCTGTGCAATCTATGTTACATAACACCTCACTAGGTCTCTCAGAGATATCCTAAAGTACAGTAAATTACTTTATATTGCTGACTGTTATGCGGGCAAATAAATACAAGGCCCCACACATTAGGAGATGAATGGCCAGTTGAACTAATGGAGCTGGTTGAAGGAGGAATGTTGGTTTTGATGGCAAGAGAACTGTTACACTCATAATAAATGGTCAGACTGAGTACTGTGTGTAATGAGCAAGTGTGACCTTAGCTCCTTTATTAAGATTCCAGAGTGTAGGAAACTCGTGGGTGGCCTGCTTATATGTTGTACTCCCAAGGGATGCTGGGATCCCTTGGGACTCTGGTAGTCAGGTGTGATGCAGGTTACTCCCCCGTGAAGTCAACAGTACACTTATTTACAAGGTGAGATGATCTGGGGCTTTGCGTTCCCTTGTCGATCGTCTCGGTACAAATGCTGGTGTGGGTGGGTTGGTCAGTTCTTCACTGAGCTGTTGGACAGCCGGACTTGCTGGGCTGCTGGGGATGATAAGTTCGGTTTCATGGTCAACCATGATGTCAGTTGCCACTTGTGTGTGTGTGTTGGAAGGTCACAGTTGGTGGTGTACTCTTCGGGTTGTTCTTAGCTGTTGATGAACCTCAATTTGATTTGGTCCAAATGTTTTCTGTGCGTTTCTCCATTGGTCAGTTTGACCTGAAACACCCTACTCCTCTTTTTGGCTGTGACCGTGCCAGCGAGCCATTTGGGACCATGTCCATAATTAAGGACAAACACAGAATCATTGATCTCAATACCGCGTGACAAATTTGCGCGGACATGGTATACACTTTGTTGATGCCGCTTGCCCTCCATGTGATCATGGCGATCAGGGTGGACAAGAGAGAGCCTTGCTTAAAGCGCCCTTTTCATGAGCAGCTCAGCTGGGGACAACCGGGTCTTTGCTTGATTGTCTGAACTGCCCGTTCTGCCTGGTCATTGGATGCGGGCTTGAACGGGGCAGATGTGACATGTTTGATCCCGTTGCGAGTCATGAATTCCTTGAATTCAGCACTGGTGAAGCACGGCCCATTGTCACTGACTATGACATCAGGCAAGTTGTGCACAGCAAACATGGCTCATAGGCTTTCAATGGTGGCCGCGGATGTGCTTACAAACATTATTGCACATTCAATCCACGACAACTAAAAACATTTTGCCCAGGAATGGGCCTGCATATTCTACTTGGATCCTCGACCACTGTTTGGATGGCCATGATCACAAACCTAGCGGTGCCTCTCTGGGTGCATTGCTCAACTGAGAGCAAGTGTTGCACTGGCACACGCATGATTCTAAATCTGAGTCGATGCCAGGTCACGATACGTGAGATCTGGCTATGGCTTTCATCACTACGATGCCTGGGTGTTGTGCAGTTTGCAAACAAATGTGTCTCTGCCTTTCTTGGACAAGACCACGTGATTGCCTCACAAAAAACAGTCTGCCTGAAAAAGACAGTCTGCCTGCAGGGAAAACTCGTGTTTGCGTCTGTGGAACGGCTTAATCTGCATCTCCACTGGGACACTGGACCAGCTCCCATGGAGGACACAGTTTTTTACCAAGGCCAGTAAAGGATCCTGGCTGGTCCAGGTCCTGATCTGGCGGGTCGTAACGGGGGACTTCTCGTTCTCAAATGCCTCCATGACCATGACCAAGTCCGCTGGCTGTGCCATTTCCACCCCGGTGGGCAATGGTAGCTGACTGAGAGCATCTGCGCAGTTCTCTGTGCCCAGTCTGTGGCGGATTACATAGTTATATGCTGACAGTGTAAGCACCCATCTTTGGATGGGGCAGAGGCATTGGTATTAATCCCTTTGCTCTCCAAGAATAGCGATGTGAGCGGCTTGTGGTCAGCTTCAAGCTCGAACTTGAGGCAAATAAATACTAGTGCATTTTTTTTACCCTGTAAACACACACCAGAGCCTCTTTTTCAACCATGCTGCAGGTCCTTTTGGCTTTGGACAAACTCCTGGATGCATACGCAACCGGTTGCAAAATCCCCGATTCATTAGCCTGTTGTAACACACACCTGACCCTGTATGATGACGCATCGCAAGCTAACACTAATCATTTACCTGGGTTATACGGGACAAGCAGTTTGTTAGAACACAATAAATTTATGGCTTTCTTAAAGGCAGCCTCTTGTGAATTCCTCCATATCCAGCCATCTCCCTTGCGCAGTAGCGCATGTAGGGGTTCTAGCAGGGTGCTTAACCCAGGTAGGAAATTACCGAAGGAGTCCCAGGAACGACCGCAGCTCCGTCACGTTCTGTGATCGCGGCGCGTTCTTGATGGCCTCCGTCTTGGCATCGGTGGGTCTGATGCCGTCTGCTGCGATTCTCCTTCCTAAGAATTCGACGTCCTGTGCCAGGAAAACACACCGAGCGTTTCAACCTGAGCCCCATGTGATCCAACCAACTAAGAACCTCCTCCAGATTCTTCAAGTGCTCCATGGTGTCCCAACCTGTAACCAATATGTCATCCTGGAAGACCACTATGCAAGGAACCGACTTTAGCAGGCTCTCCAGTTTCCGCTGGAAGATCGCTGCGGCTGACCGAATCCCAAACGGGCACCAGTTGTAGATAAACAGACCTTTGTGCGTGTTGATGTAGGTGAGGCCTTTCGAAAACTCCTCCAGCTCATGTGTCATGTAGGCCGAGGTCAGGTCCAGCTTGATGAACGTCTTCCCTCCAGCCAGGGTCGCAAATAGGTTGTCTGCCTTGGGTACCGGGTACTGGTCCTGCAGCGGAAAACGGTTAATCGTTACTTTATAGTCCCCGCAAATTCTAACCGTACCATCCTCTTTGAGTACCAAGACAATCGGACTGGCCCAGTCGTTGAATTCCACCGGCACAATGATGCCTTCACATTGTAGTCTGTCCAGCTCAGTTTCCATTTTTTCATGCATCAAGTACGGTACCGCCCGAGCTTTGTGGTGGATGGGTCGCGTACTGGGACCCAAATGGATCTGCATTTTTGCCCCCGAGAAGCTTCCAATGCCTGGCTTAAATAACGATGGGAATTTGCTTAGAACCTGGGTGCATGCGGTGTCGTCGACAGACGAGAGCACTCGGATGTCGTCCCAGTTCCAGCGGATTTTCCCCAGCCAGCTTCTGCCAAACAACGTGGGGCCATCCCCTGGCACAATCCACAGCGGGAGTTTGTGTACTGCTCCATCACAGGAGACTTTGACTTCAGCACTGCCAATTACAGGTTCCTTGGTGTAAATCCTTAGTTTGATTAACTGCCTCGCATTAACAGATGATGACGGACTCTGAGTCAATTGAGGTCGGGCCACAGCAGTCGCCGTGTACATTCTGCCATGTACATTTCTGTTCAAAACCGACGTTACTTTATGCACAGTACTGGCCAAAACCTCTTTGTTCTGCGAAATCTGCTTGGTGTTGTCGCTGGTGGACATAAATGCCTGGGCTATCGTTATGGCTTTACTCAGATTCTGAATTTCTACAATCAACAGTTTGCGAAGGATTGTCTCATGTCCGATGCCCAGTACAAAAAAAAGTCTCTGAGCATTTGTTCTAGGAATCCCTCAAACTCACAATGTCCTGCGAGGAGCCTTAGTTTGGCGACATAGCTCGCCACTTCCTGGCGCTCCGTTCGTTGACATGTATAGAACCGCTATCTCGCCATCAAAACGCTTTCCTTAGGATTTAGGTGCTCCCAGACCAGCATACACAATTCTCCGTAGGATTTCTCTGTTGGTTTTGCCGGGGCCAGGAGATTCTTCATGAGGCCATAGGTTGTTGCCCCACAGACAGTTAGGAGGATCGCCCTTCGTTTGGTGGTGTTCTCGGAACCCTTCGAGCTCATTGGCCACAAAGTATTGATCGAGTCACTCCACGAAGACCTCCCAATCATCCCCTTCTGAGGACTTCTCCAGGATGCCGACTGTTCTTTGCATTTTCGCATCGTTGTTCGTTACCTCGTCGCCAATTGTTACACTCATAATAAATGGTGAAACTGAGTACTGTGTGTAATGAGCAAGTATGACCTTAACTCCTTTATTGAGATTCCAGAGTGTAGGTACCTCGTGGGTGGCCTGCTTGTACACTGTGCTCCCAAGGGATGCTGGGATCCCTTGGGACTCCAACAGGTGGGTCCTCTTATGGTCAGATATGATGCAGTTTACAAAGGGTTAAATATATAACAAAAACTCCCTGATCTTTGAATAACGTCATGGGATATTTACTATCCATCCGAACTTCTGGATTTAAGACACTTGGCTCTTTGTTTTAAGATCCTGAGCAGAGAGTCATCTGCTTGTGTCATGTGTAGATCTTTGTCGGGTTTGGTGTGGGACAGCTCTCTGTGACAAAGCACTTTCCCCTTCAAGGACCTATAAATGACTATCTCTACTGGAGAGAACAGTGACTAAATATTCTGCAGATAATGAGCCTTTGTTCTGGAACCATCGGGGACTGGCAGATTTGAATAATGAAGGTTTTGAGGCGAGATAACTTAAGTACCTGTGGGCTGAGGAAGGAATTCCAAAGAGAGTTATTTCTGGAGATTAAAGGTGTGTGCTCGACTGCGTGACAGGGTAAATCGTACATGGTCTGTGAAAAGAGTAGGCTGACAACCTAAATGGTCTTTCCATTTTCCATGCTTCCGTTTGTTCTGATTCACTTCTTTCTGCCCCATTCTTCAGTGCAAGAAGAAGTCGCTGATTATTATTCCTTTAAAGGAGGTAATATGATTCTAGACAAAGTACCCCCTCATTTAGGATACAGGGAAAAATCTCTCATCCTTGTTTTCAAATCCCTCCATGGCCTCGCCCGTCCTTATCTCTGTAATCTCCTCCAGCCCCACAACCCCCCGAGATATCTGTGCTCCTCAAATTCTGCCATCTTGAGCAACCCTGATTATAATCACTCAACCATTGGTGGCTGTGCCTTCTGTTGCCTAGGCCCCAAGCTCTGGAACTCCCTCCCTAAACCTCTCCGCCTCTCTTTCCTCCTTTAAGACGCTCCTTAAAACCTGCCGCTTTAAACAAGCTTTTGGTCATCTGCCATAATGTCTTCTTATGTGGCTCGGTGTCAAATTTATCTGTTTTTTTATTATAACACTGCTGTGAAGCATCTTGGGACATTTCACTACATTAAAGGTGCTATATAAATAAAAGTTATTGTTATTGTTGTTTTGCATTTTGGATTTCCGCACAAACTCAAGAATCTATGTGCAATAGAATATAGTCAATGGAACTAAAAATTTGGAGAGATGTATAATGGGCTGTCGACTCTCTGTCGCCCATTCTAAGGCCAGAATTCAAGGGGTGCAGATATCTCGGAGGGTTGTGGGGCTGAAGGAGATTACAGAGATAGGGAGGGACAAGGTCATGGAGGGATTTGAAAACATGGATGAGAATTTTGAAATCAAGACATTGCCAATGTAGGTCAGCGAGCACATGGGTGATGGGTAAGCGAGACCAACGCACATACTCAAGAGCTACCTCATAGAGTTAGCGGACATCCCAATGGCAACATCGGTAAGAGCAGATGTTCCAAGGGATGTCTTTAACATAGTAAAATGTCCCAAGGCACCTCTCAAGAGTGTTATCAAACAAAATTTGGCACTAAGCCACATAAGGAGATATTAGGGCAGAGAGGTGGGTATTAAAGAGTGTCTTAATGGAGGAAACGTAGGAAGAGAGGCGGAGAGATTTTGGGAGGGAATTCCAGAGCTTAGCTCCTTGACAACTGAAGGCACAGCCACCAGTGGGGAAACGGTTAGGGTTAGGATTAGGGGGATGCGCAAGAGGCCAGAATTGGAGGAGCGCAGATATTCGGAAGATTGTGAGGTTGGAGGAAGTTACAGAGATAAGGAGGGCGAGGGCCATGGTATGATTTGTAAACAAGGATGAGAATTTAAAAATTGAGACGTTGCATAACTGGGAGCCAAAGTAGGTCAGTGAGCAAAGTGGTGATGGGCGAGTGGGACTTGGTGCGAGTTAGGATACAGGACACCGACTAGGAGTGCATTGGAATAGTCAAGTATAGAGGTAACAAAGGCACAGCAAATCCTGTATTTTTTTTGTCCTCCTTCTGGTGAAGAATGGAACACTTGCCGTTTGAAATACCCAATGTCAGCATTAAGCATTAAATTCGGAAAAAGCATAGTTTGATTCAGCGTATATTTCCCTTTACTTCAGCAATATGCTCATCTCAATCTGAGAGAAACACTAATGTATGCACCTGTGAGTATGTCCACAGATTTGTGGAGCTGTTGAGTTGGGAGTGGCTGAGCCAATCAAGTGATGTTCTAAGACTCAGTAAAACCCCAGCCAGTTAGGTTCTGGGTATCCACGATGAGGCAGGTGGTTGTGAGCTGGGTGGATGAACTAGTAATGTGTAGTGTGATTAAGAACATAAGAAATAAGAGCAGGAGTAGGCCATTTGGCCCCTCGAGCCTGCTCCGCCATTCAATAAGATTATGGCTAGTTTGATTTTGGACTCAGCTTCACTTCCCTGCCCGCTCCCCATAACCCTTTACTCCCTTAGCGGTCAAAAATATGTCTACGCATTAAATATATTCTATGACCCAGCCTCCACAGCTCTCTGGGGCAGAGAATTCCACAGATTTACAACCCTCTGAGAGAAGAAATTTCTCCTTATCTCAGTTTTAAATGAGCAGCCCCTTAATCTAAGACTATGTCCCCTAGTTTTAGTTTCCCCTATGAGTGGAAATATCCTCTCTGCATCCACGTTGCCAAGCCCCCTCATTATCTTATAAATTTCAATAAGATCACCTTTCATTCTTCTGAACTCCAATGTGTATAGGTCCAATCTACTCAACCTATCCTCATAAGTCAACCCCCTCATCTCTGGAATCAACCTAGTGAATTGTTAAACCTTTGCTAATAAACCAACTAGTTCTAAATAGCAATGTGTTGCTATGAATTCTTAAGCAAGGAACTCATGAAGCAAATGCATTGCAGTACCCACTCAGCCTTTATTTTCCTATTTCTCATTCCAACCAAGCCTGCTTGAGTGGTATTACCAATTAGGGGCACTTTAGTGCTGCAGGAATATGTCCCAGGGGAAATCCGAAACAGTATTCAGGCTGCCAAACTCTTTTAAATAGGCCTTTTTTTCACACTGACCTGTAGGGATGACACTAAGTTGCCCCAGTGTCACCAAACACAAGCATAAAATCAATATGTCGCATGTCCTTCAAGGGCACCATTAATATAATAAATAAACAAGTCAAAGTCCAATTGAATACTATGCTTGAAAAGCAACAGAACAAGGCACACCAATTGAATGTTAATGTTGTCACTGGCGTCTACTGCACTCTATTCCCTGTGGTGCCCACCGGTCGCAGAAGGTTTCAAGCCTATCGGTGAACACGACATACCCCCTTCTCCAAGGCCACCCGGGCACTGGCAATGTCATGGAAGAAGTTTTCGAATAGGATCTTGCAATGTATTTGCTTCATGGGTTCTTTGCTTAAGAATTCACAGCTACACATTTGCTGTAAGGAACTAGCTGGTTTATTAGCAAAGGTTTAACAATCAAACTGAACCCGACCAGTTCATCCACCAGGCTCACAATAGCACGCCTCATCGTGGAGAGTCTGAACTCAATTTACTGGGGTGTTATTAAGTCTTATGAACATCACGTGACAGTCTAAGCCACTCACAGTACAACAGCTCCACAACTATTTTAGATAGAACTTTAAATCAAGTACCCCCTTTTAGTCAGGGCACTAGAACTCACAAATTTCCAAATCAATTGGGAACCTTGCCAAATCAACTTAAAATTCTGTTCCCGGGGGTGATGATGCACTCCAATACCTCCGGTGCCCAGCTCTCGCCGAAGGCCGCGAGCACACCTCCAGAGACACCCTAGGTTGAACGTAGCCAAGGAAGAGAGGCAGGCAGTTGGACTGAATGACCCCCTCGACCGCCCGCTGCTTGGACCGGTTAATGGCCACCTTGGCCAAGCCCAGGATCAGTCCTACGAGGAGGCCTTCCAACCTGCCTGCTCCACTTCACCCCCCCCCCCGTCTCACCACTCGCCCCTCCCACCCCCTCCCCACCCCCGCACCAGGAACAGCTCCACAACTATTTTAATTAAACTATAAATCAAGTGTCCCCTTAAAAGGGGCACTCAAACCAACAAATTAACAAATTAAACTTTGGGGATTAAACAGTCAAATTCAAATTTGGTTTGCCGGGGGTGATATTGCACTCCAGTCCCCCCGGCACCCACCTCTCGCAGAAGGGCATGAGCAACAGCTCCACAGATGCATACATTCCATCTTGGAACTGTCGCACTCAATATCCCGGGAGCAGCACCTTCTATCACATTAACTCCACTCCTCCATTCCCCAAGCCAACTTTTCATCCTGTAATTCCACCCTCCCGCCACTAGAGGTGCTGGAGGGCCACCATTGCAGGAGGGCGCAATGATATTGACCTGGATTTTCTGGAACTTGTGACCGCGTACGCGCCATAAGTGCCCCACAAATTACGGGTTTCCACATGCGATGCGCGTGAGCTAAAAACCCAGAACTTGCAATCTGTCAAGAATCTTCAGGTACATGCCACAAGTACATTACAGATCTTTTAAAGCCAGCAGACAAAGGAGACTTGCATTTGAACCCAGGTCTCAGCAATGAAAAGCCAATGTCCAACCCATCCTAGTTACATTGGGTCTCCAGCAAAGAAACAGACCATTCAGGCCACTGGTCTGTGCCGACCTTTATACTCCACACGAGCCTCCTCCCAGCCCACTGCCAAAGATGGGCAGAGGAAACGTTTCAAGGACACTCTCAAAACCTCCCTGATAAAATGCAACATCCCCACCGACACCTGGGAGTCCCTGGCCAAAGACCGCCCTAAGTGGAGGAAGTGCACCCGGGAGGGTGCTGAGCACCTCGAGTCTCATCGCTGAGAGCATGCAGAAACCAAGCGCAGGCAGCGGAAAGAGCGTGCGGCAAACCTGTCCCACCCACTCCTTACTCTCAACGACTATCTGTCCCACCTGTGACAGGGACTGTGGCTCTCGTATTGGACTGTTCAGCCACCTAAGGACTCATTTTAAGAGTGGAAGCAAGTCTTCCTCGATTCGGAGGGACTGCCTATGATGATGATGATGATGATCTACCCCTATCCGCATATCCTTCTATTTATTTCTCCCTCATGTGCTTATCTAGTATCCCCCCTTAAGTGCATGTGAATCATGTACCACATGTTGCACAATTTTCTGATTGCCTGCCACAAATTAGCTTCTAAAGCTAATGACGCAGTGATTAGTGAAGGGAGCAAGCAGGTGCTTGAATTACAGGACTATGAGGAGGATGGAGCCGCAACACAGGGCGGAGCTTGCAAGAGGAGATAGAGCAGATTGGGAGAGAGGGAGAATTACACAGTACGGCCCAGACTGAGACGTGACCGAGAACACGCAGGCTCTGCAGTATTATTGCCTGCAGCAAACCGTTCGCCCCAGCGAGTGGATCTATAGAAAGTCTGACATATTTTACTGTCCTGTCTGGGTGACAACTGGGAGAATCTGTGCTGGGGAACTGTTGTATTCCTGAGCGGCTATTTCTGTAATCTCTTCCAGCCTCACAACCCTCCGCGATCTCTGCTCTCCTCTAATTCTGGCTTCTTGAGCATCCCGCTTTTCATCATCATCATAGGCTGTCCCTTGAGCGAGGATGACTTGCTTCCACAAGAGTTCACAGATATTTCAATGAAGGACCCGATGTTCCAGTCCTGAACTCCAATTGAGGGGGTGGAAGATGCCTGTGTGTGGATTTTTTAACGTGTGGTGACCATTGCACACCAGCCACCACACGGGCTTGACAGAGCTAGGCCTTTATCCAGTGGCAAGGGTTAACCAGGATGACTGGAGACCTGCTCTGCTGCACAGACATTGTGAGCACACATATCGCAGTGTGGGTTGGCTTGTACTGCCCCTGGGTCCTCAGTTCTGTGGACAGCCTCTGTCTCATCCCGTCCCATTGAAGTTGGCTTTACCTAAAGCTAGAATCTTAGTAGCTGTTTTGCATTTGAAACAACTGACTGTTTAAATACATTGCACTTAATTCACATAAACAGAACAAATAAATACAACAGAACGATGAGAAATGTTGTCCAGTACACCAGTTCAAGGCAGGATCTAACCGAACCAGATTTAGTGAAACATAGAAACATCGAAAATAGGTGCAGGAGTAGGCCATTCGGCCCTTCTAGCCTGCACCGCCATTCAATGAGTTCATGGCTGAACATTCAACTTCAGTACCCCATTCCTGCTTTCTTGCCATACCTCTTGATCCCCCTAGTAGTAAGGACCTCATCTAACTCCTTTTTGAATATATTTAGTGAATAGGCCTCAACAACTTTCTGTGGTAGAGAATTCCACAGGTTCACCACTCTCTGGGTGAAGAAGTTCCTCCGCATCTCGGTCCCAAATGGCTTACCCCTTATCCTTAGACTGTGACCTCTGGTTCTGGACTTCCCCAACATTGGGAACATTCTTCCTGCATCTAACCTGTCTAACCCCGTCAGAATGTTAAATGTTTTTATGAGGTCCCCTCTCATTCTTCTGAACTCCAGTGAATACAAGCCCAATTGATCCAGTCTTTCTTGATAGGTCAGTCCCGCCATCCCGGGAATCAGTCTGGTGAACCTTCGCTGCACTCCCTCAATAGCAAGAATGTCCTTCCTCAGGTTAGGAGACCAAAACTGTACACAATACTCCAGGTGTGGCCTCACCAATGCCCTGTACAACTGTAGCAACACCTCCCTGCCCCTGTACTCAAATCCCCTCGCTATGAAGGCCAACATGCCATTTGCTTTCTTAACCGCCTGCTGCATCTGCATGCCAACCTTCAATGACTGATGTACCACGACACCCAGGTCTCTTTGCACCTCCCCTTTTCCTAATCTGTCACCATTCAGATAATAGTCTGTCTCTCTGTTTTTACCACAAAAGTGGATAACCTCACATTTATCCACATTATATTTCATCTGCCATGCATTTGCCCACTCACCTAACCTATCCAAGTCGCTCTGCAGCCTCACAGCATCCTGCTCGCAGCTCACACTGCCACCCAACTTAGTGTCATCTGCAAATTTGGAGATACTACATTTAATCCCCTCATCTAAATCATTAATGTATAGTGTAAACAGCTGGGGCCCCAGCACAGAACCTTGCGGTACCCCACTAGTCACTGCCTGCCATTCTGAAAAGTACCCATTTACTCCTACTCTTTGCTTCCTGTCTGACAACCAGTTCTCAATCCACGTCAGCACACTACCCCCAATCCCATGTGCTCTAACTTTGCACATCAATCTCTTGTGTGGGACCTTGTCGAACGCCTTCTGAAAGTCCAAATATACCACATCAACTGGTTCTCCCTTGTCCACTCTACTGGAAACATCCTCAAAAAATTCCAGAAGATTTGTCAAGCATGATTTCCCTTTCACAAATCCATGCTGACTTGGACCTATCATGTCACCTCTTTCCAAATGCACTGCTATGACATCCTTAATAATTGATTCCATCATTTTACCCACTACCGATGTCAGGCTGACCGGTCTACAATTCCCTGTTTTCTCTCTCCCTCCTTTTTTAAAAAGTGGGGTTACATTGGCTACCCTCCACTCTATAGGAACTGATCCAGAGTCAATGGAATGTTGGAAAATGACTGTCAATGCATCCACTATTTCCAAGGCCACCTCCTTAAGTACTCTGGGATGCAGTCCATCAGGCCCTGGGGATTTATCGGCCTTCAATCCCATCAATTTCCCCAACACAATTTCCCGGCTAATAAGGATTTCCCTCAGTTCCTCCTCCTTACTAGACCCCCCGACCCCTTTTATAACTGGAAGGTTGTTTGTGTCCTCCTTCATGAATACCGAACCAAAGTACTTGTTCAATTGGTCCGCCATTTCTTTGTTCCCCGTTATGACTTCCCCTGATTCTGACTGCAGGGGACCTACGTTTGTCTTTACTAACCTTTTTCTCTTTACATATCTATAGAAAGTTTTGTAATCCGTCTTAATGTTCCCTGCAAGCTTCTTCTCATACTCCATTTTCCCTGCCCTAATCAAACCCTTTGTCCTCCTCTGCTGACAAATTGGTAAGAATAGACTAGCAGAGAAATTATACACACTTAGTTTGAAATCAGAAGCTGCTGCTCTGCTTTTAATCGCTCCATCATTGATGGCTGTGCCTTGAGTGCCTAGGCCCTAAGTTTTGAATTTCCCACCTTAAACCTCTCTCGCTCTCTATCTCTCTTTTCTCCTTTGAGATGTTCCTTAAAACCCACCTTTTGGTCATCTGCCCTAATATCTCCTTACGTGGCTCAGTGTCAAATAAATGTTGTTTGTTAATCACTCCTGTGAAGCGCCTTGGGGTGTTTTACTATGTTAAAGTCGCTATATAAATATAACATGTTGTTGTTGCTTCTGTGCTTAACTAGAGTAAGGATGGGTTTGGCCATTAATCTATACCAAAAATAGTCATCCCACTCTCACTATAATCTTTCAAGAAACAGTGCTCTGCTGAGAAACAAAACTGTTTTGTTTGGAAAGGGAGGAGAATTGTATAGCATTTTTGCCTCCATGTGTGAAAGTGCATGTGATCTGATGGTGGACTTTCAACATGGTTTGTACACCATAATTTTGAAAGTAATTGAAAGACAGTTGGCAAAAAATGAAGATAGTGCCCCTTTAAGTAATTCTTTAAAATAGCTGACTGCCAGGTGCAAAGACAGAGGCCCCAAGTTTCGTGCCGTGGCGAAAACGGCGCACCTCCGAGCTGGGCGCCTGTTTTTTGCGCCGAAAACTGCGCCTAAAAAAAAAGTCCGATATTCTCGAGCTCCTTGGAGCGCGATGTCTGCTTGGCGCGGCGCGCTCTTCGCAGCAGGGGGCGGAGCCTAACACTCGCGCCGATTTTCTAAGTAGCAGGGGGCGGGTACAATTTAAATTAGCCTTCGTGGTGCCGGAAACCCTGCGCGTGCGCGTTGGAGCGTGTGCGCACGCGCAGTCTCACACAAACATTGGCACTTGGCCATTTTTAAAAATACTGCAGAAAAAGTGAAGATTTGTTTCTTGGACCCCTGCAAAGGCTTGTAATTTTATTTTTTTTGATATTTCTGTGTGTGAGGGAGTGCTTTTAGCAGCACTGCTGAATAAATCACCTGCTGAAATCAGTGAGTTCAGCTTTTCACTGCTCAACTTGCAGAACCGGTGCTGCATTGGTGCATGCAAATTAAGGACTGTGTGTTTGGAGAAATAAGAGTGCCAATTCAACTTTGCAATAATACGTGGTGTTGACAATACAGCACCCATTCTGCAAATTTAAATATAAAACTGTCGATGTGGCTGCCTCTCCTTGTCCAAATGGCCTCAGTCCCCCTCACAGCTCGAAGGCTGCTGCTGTATCTTCGGCTGCCGTTGAGCCACTGATGCCGCCCCTAAAGTGTGGCCGAATGGCCTCAAGCACCATAAAGAGCTGCGTGTGTCCGGTGTTGATTCTTCGGCTGCCGGCCAGCCACTGACGCCGCTGATATCCTATGGCCGAATGGCCTCACGTCCGTCCGCTGCTGATTCTTCGGCTGCCGGCCAGCCACTGACGCCGCTGATATCTCATGGCCGAATGGCCTCACATCGGTCTGCTGCTGATTCTTCGGCTGCCGGCCAGCCACTGACGCCGCTGATATCCTATGGCCGAATGGCCTCGGGTCCGTCCGGTGCTGCTTCTTCGCGGCCAGCCACGAAGGGAATGAAGGCCTGCCTCAAGCACTGCAGCTCAGCTCGAAGCTTGCTGCCGCTGCCGTCGAGACACTGACGCCACACCCCTGCCTGTCTCCAACATGAAAGGCCTGCCTGAAGCACAGCAGCTCGAAGGCTGATGCTATTTCACACAGGTAGGAACATGGTTTATTTAATCTTTTTTTTGCTTATAAATTTTTATTCAGGTTGGATTTATTTGAATAATATTTGTATAAGTATAACTAAGGATTGATTGTAGAATCTAATGACTTCCCTTCCCTCCCTTCCCCCCCCCCCCCACCATTCCCTACGCCTAATTTGTAACCTACGCCTGATTTTCTAAAGTGTAGACAAGGTTTTTTTGAGCGTACAAAAATCTTCACTTACTCCATTCTAAGTTAGTTTGCAGTAAGTTTTCACTCACAAAACTTTGAAAACAGGCGTAAGTGGCCGGACACGCCCCCTTTTGAAAAAAAAATTCTGTTCCAAAGTGAAACTGTTCTAACTGACTAGAACTGGAGCAAACTAAATGACGAGAATTCCGATATCTAAGATACTCCGTTCTACACCAGTTGCTCCTAAAAATCAGGAGCAAATCATGTGGAAACTTGGGGCCATTATAAGCAGTTGGAGCAACAAAACGTTGCCTGAAGTGAATGCACATCAACTCTCCTTCAATCACGTTGAGGTGGTAACTCTCCTGCTTAAGGTACTATTCCTTTCAATTGCAAATTCAACAGGATGTAAAAGAACCTTCAATTTTCAATTATTTTAGGGGTGTAATAATTGATGTGCCGGAGTTGAAGGCAGGACTGTGATTCCTTGATTCCAGGCCTCTTTCATCCATCCTTTGAGAACGGTGAAACACAACTGAAAGAATGTGTCATTGGAAGATTGTCAATTTGCCATTTGTCAGCAGTGGGTCAGTGGGCAGCACTCTCGCTCCTGAGTCGCAAGGTTCGTGGGTTCAAGTCGCACTCCAGAGACTTGAGCACAAAATCTAGACTGACACTCCAGTGCACTGCTGAGGGCACGCTGTACTGTCGGAGTTGCCGTCCTTTGGGTGGGACGTTTAACTTGAGGCTCTGTATGCTCTCTCAGGTGGACGTAATATAACCGTCGGTGCTATTGTGAAGAAGAGCAATGAAGTTCTCGCCGGTGTCCCGGCCAATATTTATCCCTCAGCCAACATCACGAAAAAAAACAGATCATCTGGTTATTATCACATTGCTGTGTGCGAGAGCTAGCGGTGTGCAAATTGGCTGCTGCATTACAACAGTGACTATACTTCAAAAAAGTACTTCATTGGCTGTGAAGCGCTTTGTGACGTTCTGAGGTCTTGAAAGGCGCTATATAAATGTAAGGCTTTCTTCTTTTTCATTTGTTTGTGTAAATCACATGCCCTCAATGAGTTTGGTCCCATTGTATCTGACAGGAGACCTTTTATTATTCATTCTGCTCTTTGATTGTTGAAAAACCAGTTCGGTAGCTCTGAGAATTGAATTAATTACTTTTCTGCTATTTCAGTGTGAGATCGAAGTGTCATTTCCAAACATTACTGGCTTCCTCACTCCCGATGGCCAAACCAATTGAGACATTTCTTGCTAAGTAGCAATCGGTTTGTGACCTTTCTGAGAGGGAAATTAAAACGTGCAAAGCCAGCTGAACTGTTAAAGGAAAGCTGTCGCCAAAGAAGGGAGGCACCAGCTTCAATTCTTGTTCCATGATCAGTTAGAAAGAAGAAAGACTTGCATTTATATAGCGCCTTTCACAACCACCAGACATCTCAAAGCTCTTTACAGCCAATGAAGTACTTTTGGAGTGTAGTCACTGTTGCAATGTGGGAAACGCGGCAGCCAATTTGTGCACAGCAAACTCCCACAAACAGCAATGTTGTAATGACCAGATAATCAGTTTTTGTTATGTAGATTGAGAGATAACTATTAGCCTGGACAATGGGGATAACTCCCCTGCTCTTCTTCAAAATAACGCCATGGGATCTGTTACATCACAAACGCCTCGGTTTAACATCTCATCTGAAAGACAGCACCACTGCCAGTGCAGCACTCCCTCAGTATGCCAGCCTAGATTTACG
This sequence comes from Pristiophorus japonicus, assembly GCF_044704955.1. NCBI lineage: Eukaryota > Metazoa > Chordata > Chondrichthyes > Pristiophoridae > Pristiophorus > Pristiophorus japonicus. Next base: position 181,557,173 of record NC_091989.1, read on the forward strand.
TGCACAACTCCCTGGAGTGGGACTATGAACCCACAGCCTTCTGACCCAGAGGCAAGTGGGCTACCCACTGAGCCACAGCTGACACTAGAAATTTGGCAGTTACCTAACTCCAGCCAGAACAGTGGATTATAAAATGTTCACAGGTCATGTGGCTCGTCAAGTCTGCACCAGTTTTTATCTCCACTTGGTCCACCTCATTTAATCTGACTCTCCCGTTCACTCCACATACCTGTTGGGATTTCCCCTTTTCAATAATATTAAATTCTGTTTTAAAAGTATTTATTGACTCTACTTCAACAAAGGTTGACGTAAAAGACCTGATAGCATTATTCGAAGAAGAGCAGGTGAGTTCTCATCAGTGTCATGGCTGTAATTTCGACCTCAGTCGACACTAAAGCATATTGGCCTGGAATTTGCCGTCAGCGAAGAAGTGACAGTGATCACGGCTGACCTTGAAGAAAACTGCCCACAGGCATCTTACGATCCCCTTTAGCTTTAGGCTCACTGATGTGCAATTAATGGCAGTGCTGTCGATAGCGGATTCCTAGCACAGAGCAGCAGTAACGTCATCAAGCCGTCTAAGCAGCCAATCACATTGATGGATTCTCACTGACAGCAAACCAGGATGTAAAAAGCACTGATATTCTGCACTTTATAAAAGTGTTACAGAGAGCGAAATGGGACATGCACATGGGGTTAAGTTGGAAGCTGAAATATCATGAACATTTTAAAAAATTGAATAATTTTGATCATATTTGAGAAATTTGGCACTCCACATTAAAATTAGTTTTTCAGGGCCAGAAAGGTTGTTTAGCAGTCAATAAAGTGTTAAAACACCAGTTATACCTATTCCAACAAGGCTTAACAGTTAATGGGGTATTTAACAGCGATATGAGTGCAGAAAAGCTTAAGTTTTCGTCAGTTCCACTGATTTAATTGATTTCATGAATTGCTGGCTAAGGGTGGAAGGGGAGCGGGGGTGCAGTCTGTGTCGGAGCAGTGGTGACTGTCCACAACTTCAGGATTTCCGCGTTTATCTGCACATCCTGAAGTTAGGGTCATTTTCAGAGGGGTAATGACGCCGAGCGCTGGGACTCAAAACCCGGGCCAGCTTATTATTGCTTGCTGTTTATGGGAGCTTGCTGTGCACAAATTGGCTGCCGCGTACAACATCAGCGACACTTCAAAAATTACTTCCTCATCCGTAAAGCTCTGTGCGTTGTCCTGAGGTTACGAGAGGCGCAAAATAAATGCAAGTTCTTTCTTTATCTCAGTCGGAGTGGTCCTTACACTGACTCATTTTACATCTGCCCTTTGCTTTCTACCCATCAGCCAACTCGCTATCCACGTAGCTACATTCGCTTTAATTCCACATGCCGAAAGGATGACCCCACTTTCAGTTAAAAAAATGCCATCAGCTGAGATTCCGTGCAGACATCCAGGAGTAGGACTGTGAACAACAACAACAACTTGTATTTATATAGCGTCTTTAACGTAGTGAAACATCCCAAGGTGCTTCACAGGAGTATCAAGAGATTGAAACAGTGTGTGCAGTTTTGGTCTCCTTACCTAAGAAAGGATATACTTGCCATTGAAGGAGTGCAGCGAAGGTTCACCAGACTGATTCCTGGGATGGCAGGACTGTCGTATGAGGAGAGATTGGGTCTGTATTCAGTAGAGTTTAGAAGAATGAGAGGGGATGAGAGGGGATCTCATTGAAACGTATCAAATTCTAGCGGGGTTGCATAGACTGAATGCGGGGAGGATGTTTCCCCTGGCTGGGAAGTCTAGAACAAGGGGTCACAGTCTCAAGAAACGGGGTAGGAAATTTAGGACCGAGATGAGGAAAAATCTTTTCACCCAGAGGGTGGTGAACCTGCGGAATTCTCTACCACAGAAGGCTGTGGAGGCCAAGTCACTGAATATATTTAAGAGGGAGATAGATAGATTTCTAGACACAAAAGACATCAAGGGGTATGGGGAAAAAGCAGGAATATGGTGTTGAGATAGAGGACCAGCCATGATCATCGTGAATGGCGGTGCAAATTCGAAGGGCTGAATGGCCTACTACTGCTCCTATTTTCTATGTTTCTAAACAATTTGACACCGAACCGCATATGGAGAAATTAGCGCTGGTGACCAAAAGCTTGGCCAAAGAGGTAGGTTTTAAAGAGCGTCTTGAAGGAGGAAAGAGAGGTAGAGAGGCGGAGACGTTTAGGCAGGGAGTTTCAGAGCTTGGGGCGTAGGCAACAGAAGACACGGCCACCAATGGTTGAGCGATTATCATCAAGGATACTCAAGAGGAAAGAATTAGAGGAGCGCAGATATCTCGGGGGATTGTGGGGTTGGAGGAGATTACAGAGATAGGGAGGGTTTTGAAAATAAGGATGGGAATAAGGAGGAGAACCCATGAATTTCTGTCTCAGAGGCGAGAGCGCTGCCACTGAGCCAAAGCCTATGCTATTAGTGGTGCGATTTTAAGCTCTTGAGAGTGAAGAGAGCACCAATGTGATAGTGTTGGTGTCTATACACCTCATTCCACCTCAACAATGCACCGAAATAGAGATGAAACACCATGGATTTCTGAAATATATCTTAATAAACAATAACAAGAAATATTCCGTAAAGGAATGCTGTAGTTATCCATAACTTTAAAAACAAATTATTTCAATAATCCCTCTATGAGCTGTGGCTTTCGTTCTTTGGAGAAATCATCCCTTTGTAAAGTTACTGCACTTTCTTGTGGCTGACTTTGATATTTTTTTCGATTTAAAAATTATATATAGCGAGGACTGTTCTTCAGAACTTGAAAGCCTGTGCAGTCAAGATAAAACTTTCGATAGGGGAGCCCATTCATCCTTTGTCGGCTGCTGAAAGGGATAACGCTCCTTGAAGGATCTCGAGGAGTGGCAGCTTTCTTTATTTCATTCCTCTCTGCCGCCTTGCCTCTGCTCCCCTCTCCCAGGCAGATAGCGGGAAGTGGGAATGATAAGGTCAGGATCTGAGGCACTTTCATTATTCAACCTCTTTTCTCTGTAAATAAATAAATAAATAAATAAAACACCAGGCAGCACAAATGCATTAATGTGTCTGCTTTCCAGGAGATAACCATTTAGCAGCCTGCGCCCCTGCGATTTGCCCCAGCTCACCTTCACAGTCAGCAGAAGGGTAGGAAGAATGCATTTGATTCAAAGAGAACCCAGCTTTGTGTTCCTGATATCACCCGACTTCTTTGTGTCTCAATGTTTCCGGAGATTTTCTTGTTGAAGAGATAAAAGATACCCTCTTAATTCTTCGTATAATGCATACAATTCTTACCCAAGTCAGTCGAGTGTGTCATTCATTCTAGACATCAGGTTCAGTCGCAGGCCATGGCCGTTGAGGGGTAAGGAATAAATAAGCAACCTCTTTTATAGACTGTTGCTTATTGTCAAATGTCTCCACTCCTCCTGTATTGTATTTGCTTCATGGGTTCTTTGCTTAATAATTCATTGCAACACATTGCTATTAAGAACTAGTTGGTTTATTCGCCAAAGGTTTAACAATCACACTACACATTACCAGTTCATCCACCAGGCTCACAACCACCTGCCTCATCGTGGATCTCCTGAACCCAACTGGCTGTGGTTTTATTGAGTCTTGTGAACATCACGTGACTGGCTAAGCCCCTCACAACTCAACAGCTCTACAACGATTTTGTTGCATCTGCAAATCTGTTAAATAATAAATCATTAAATCAAGTGCTTCCTAATTAAAGCGGGGGCACTAAAACAGACATTTAAACAAATTAGACTTTAAACATTAAATGGTCAAATTAAAATTTGGTTGCCGGGGGTGATGAAGCAGTCCAGTCCCTCCGGCGCCCACCTCCCGCGGAAGGCCGTGAGCGTATCTCAACAACTCTACAAACGTGCGAGCATACTCAGAGCTGCATGCATTACGCCTCCCTTCTTACTCATTCTGTCCCTGAATGTCGAAACAGGGGACCTGCTTATCTGGTTCTTTCCTTCTTCCTACAATTTTCAGAATTTTCAGGATTTTTTTTTTTATGCATATTCGTGATGGGGGAGCCCCGCTGAACAGGAGGCCATGTAGGGAAACACTGGACACAGGGCACATTCATTTTAGTTATTGGGCTGCACTCTGAAATCTCCTGACACGTGTGTCTTTGGAGGACGAGGCTCCATGTCTTTCAGAATGGCAGCAGAAATCATGGAATCATTACGGCACAGAAGGAGGCCATTTGGCTCATTGAGCTCGTGCCAGCTCTCTGCAAGAGCATTTCAGCTAGTCCCACTCGCCTCGCCTTTTTCCCATGGCCCTGCAAATATTTTTTCCTTTGGATACTTATCCAATTTCCTTTTGAAAGCCGTGATTGCGTCTGCCTCCACCACCCTTTCAGACAGCGCATTCCAGATCATAACCGCTCGCTGCGTAAGAACGTTTTTCCTCATGTCGTCTTGAATTTTCCTCCAATCACCTTAAATCTGTGCCCTCTGGTTCTCCACCCTTCCACCAATGGGAAAAATTTCTCTCTATCTACTTTGTCCAGACCCATCATGATTTTGAACACCTCTATAAAAACTCCTCTCAACCTTCTTTGCTGGAGAACAACCCCAGCTTTGCTAGTCTGTCCACGTCCCTCATCGCTAGAACCATTCTCGTAAGTCTTTTCTGCCCCCTCTCTAAGACTTTCACATCCTTCCTAAAATGTGGTGCCCAGAATTGGACACAATACTCCAGTTGTAGCCGAGCTAGTGTTTTATAAAGGTTCATCATAACTTCCTTGCTTTTATACTCTATGCCTTTATTTATAAAGCCCAGGATCCCGTATGGTTTTTGAACTGTGCGAGGTTGATTTAAGTGAGGGAAATGTGTGCAGAGTCTGCCTCAATCTCACAGCTCCCTCCTCCCCGTCCACTCCACATCTGAATCCAGTGGAAAGACAAAGCCAAGATGTCTGGAGGTGAGGGGAGGACTGCAGTGGATGACCTGCAGTATCTGATGCCCCATAGAGTCATGGGCCATTCAGCCCATCTTTTTCTGCACCAGTCGAGAAAAAGCTATTCTGCCTAATCCCACTCTTACGTAGCTCTGTAGATTACGGCACTTCAAGTAGCTATCCAAGTACATTTTAAATGTGATGAGGGTTTCTGCCTCTACTACCCTTTCAAGCCGTGAGTTCCAGACCCCCACCACCCCCTCTATCAATTATTTTAAATCTATGCCCCCTGGTTGTTGACCCCTCTGCTAAGGGAAATCCACTCTACCTAGGCCCCTCATAATTTTATTCACCTTGGTAAGGTTTCCCCTGTGCCTCCTCTGTTCCAAAGAAAACAACACTAGCCTATTCTCATAGCTAAAATTCTCCAGTCCAGGCAATATCCTCGTAAACCTCCTCTGTACCCATAACCGGAGGCCTGAACTTTGCACAAAGCCTCGCTACCATACCTTCTTCGATGGAGAAGTTCGGCAACACGTCCTGTTCATCTAATTCACCACAGCAATCCGCGTGCACCAAGGAGATGGCTGTCTCCATCACGTGGGACACAAATCCGCGGGCAACTCTCACCTAGTTTAGTCTGCAAGTCAACACAGTCTCTCACAGTCTGCCCACTGTCATGCGTAGGCGGCTATGTGGAGCCATTGGTGAAAGTTGTGACAGCAGAGTGGACCAAACGTGAAGATCTGTCCGTGGGCCTCCAGTCAGAGGCACTGCCCCTCAATATTGGTCTTCAAAAATCCCTGCTGCTCCTCACCTAATTGGTGCTTGCTAATTTACCTTCTCTTCCCCTGTACTCTTATAAATTCACTGTGTCAGCTGTGGCTCAGTGGGTAGCACTCTCACTTTCTGAGTCAGAAGGTTGTGGGTTCAAGTCTGCTTCCAGGGACTTGAGCACATAAATCTAGGCTGACACTCCAGTACAGTGCTGAGGGAGTGCTGCACTGTCAGAAGTGTCATCTTTCAGATGAGATGTTAAATTGAGGTCCTATCTGCCCTCTCAAGTGAATGTAAATGATCCCATGGCACTATTTCAAAGAAGAGCAGAGGAGTTATCCCCGGTGACATGGCCAATATTTATCCCTCAATCAACATAATATTATCACATTGCTGTTCGTGGGAGCTTGCTGTGCGCAAATTGGCTGCGGTGTTTCCTACATTACAACAGTGACGACACTCCGAAAGTAATTAGTTGGCTGTAAAGTGCTTTGAGATGTCTGGTGGTTGTGAAAGTTGCTATATTAATGAAAGTCTTTCTTTCTTTCAATCTTGCTACTGTCCTGCACCATGGGTCTTGCCTCTTCATCGAGGTTTTTTGAAAAAAAAATATTGGACCAGGAGCTTTATATAAGGGAACCTGCGCCTCTGTACAGTTTGTGCGATGGAGGTACAAGAGCTGGCTCTCGACCTCACGTAGTCCTGACCGTTCGGCAATGTTTGTGTTGCCTATGCTGTTACAGCCAATTTGTCTTTCAGTGAGTTGCTTGTTAGATTCCTGGTCAGATGCCTGTGGAGCGGGGACTTGTTATTTTATTCCGTTCTATCAGCCAATTCCGTGTTGATGGCTACCATTAAAAAATAAATACCTGCAGATAAAGATAGGCAGAAACTGAGCTGAAAATCAGACACAGTCGGAGCTTTTCTAATTGGATGCAGAGTTCCTGACACAATGCCATACGAGAACTTGGTCCAAAAGGTTGGAAGTTTGATAGATGTTTGTTAACCAAATGTATTAAGGGATATGTGGCAAAGGCAGCTATGTGGAGTTAAGTTTACAGATCAGCCGTGCTCTTACTGAATGACGGAACAGATTCGAGGGGCTACCTGGCCTCCTCCTGTTCCTATGTTCCTAAGGCAAGGAATGGAGATGGGTGGAGCTACCGAGGTGGATTGGATTGGCAATTGTTTGAATCAGAGGAAGCTAAAAGATCACTCTTCTCTGTTTCAGTTCATGCCCCTTCGATGTAGAGTGAGAGACTATTTATGTAGTGCTATATCGAAGTGGACAGGAAGTGACTCCAAGCTCAATGCCCAGATCGTCACAATTTAAAATGTACAAATAAATCACTTGTTAGTTGGGGCAGAAGCAAATCTATCTCAGTTTTCTGGCAATACCAAACTGGTCGGGGTGCACATAACATAGAGCAAGTCAATCATATACAGAGACATTTGGGCAAACTAAGAATTTGGGCGGACAAGTGGCAAATATCCAAATACTTGAGCACAAAATCTAGGCTGACACTCTAGGGCAGTACTGAGCGAGTGCTGCACTGTAGGAAAGAAAATGAAAGACATACTCAAATTTATATAGTGCCTTTAACCACTACCGGTCGTCTCAAAGAGCTTTGCAGCCAATGAAGTACTTTTGGAGCGCAGTCACTGTTGTAATGTAGGAAACACGGCCGCCAATGTGCACACAGCAAGCTCCCACAAACAGCAATGTGACAATGACCAGATAATCTGTTTTTGTTATGTAAAATTGAGGGATAAATATTAGTCAGGACACCAGGCACTGCACTAGAGCATCAGTCTCAATTTCCTAGAGTGGGACTTGAACCCACAACCTAATGACTCAGAGTCGAGAGTGCTACCCACTGAGCCACATCAAGGAGGTGCTGTCTTTCAGATAAATTGTTAAACCGAGGCCCCATCTGCTCTCTCAAAGATCCCATGGCACTATTTCGAAGAAGAGCTGAGGGGAGTTTTCCCCGGTGTCCTGTCAATATTAATCCCTCAACCAATATCACTAAAAAAAAAGATAAACAGAAAGAACAGAGGGGGCGTGGGTGGGACTAACTGGATTGTTCTTCAAACAGAGTGGGTGCAGACTCGATGGGCCGAATGGCCCTCTTCTGTGCTGTACTAATCTCTGATTCTATAAACCGACTGACAGCAGATATATCACCTGGATCTCATTCATCGTGCTGAAAAACTAGACTAATGATGCATGGTGGGTTTCCAGACTCTGCTAAGTGTTCAAAGATATCCCAGTTGAATTTACTATTGGATTGAGCTCAAATTGCTGCTAGCAAGTTCATTTCCTGTGGCATAAATCTCACACCGGCAACACTGGTGTTGTTGCCTGAAACAATGGCCTCCCTTGCTCACATCGTTTTTCACAGTTGGTGAGTGATAAGTAAATCTCTTCCCCCTCACTCATTCCTGACTCCGTACTTGCTTATAAATGATTCAATCTCTATTTCTCGTTCTGATGAAAAGCCATCAACCTGAAACTTTAACTCTGTTTCCCGCTCCGCAGATGCTGCCTGACCTGCTGAGTGCTTCCGGCTTTTTATTAGCAGGGAGCCTTGCCCACACACAAGGGCGAATCATAAGAACATAAGAAATAGGAGCAGGAGTAGGCCATACAGTGCCTTGAGCCTGCTCCAACATTTAATACAATCATGGCTGATCCGATCATGGACCCAGGTCCACTTCCCTGCCCACTCCCCATAACCTTTTGTTCCCTTATCGGTTAAGAAACTGTCTATCTCTGTCTTACATTTATTCAATAAGCCAGCTTCCACAGCTCTCTGAGGCAGCAAATTCTACAGATTTACAACTGATACATCCTTACTACACAGTATAAATGCACAAGAGGCCCATGCTTGAGAGAAGGTCAGTCTGTGACCTGTCCTTTATTCCTTAGCACTCAAGTGATGAAGGTGGGTGAAGCTTCCCCTTTTATACCTGAAGGTCCAGGTTAGGAGTGTCTCCCACCTAGTGGTCAGTGTTCTCACGGTGTACAACTTAGGTCAGTTTATACATGGGTTACAATGCTGGTTGAATACATGACATCACCTCCCCCCCCCAAAGTCTTATTGGGATCACAGGTTGAGTCTCTCTGGTGGTTTACGCTCCTTTGTAGAGCGCCTGAGTTGGGGCTCCGGTTGTTGGGCGCTGGCCTGAGTGTCTGCTGTTTGCGGTGCCTCAGGCCTGTCCAGACTGCCCACAGTGACTGGGCTCTCTTCCCTTTGGTTCTAGTGTTCGGTCACCTGTGGTGGAGTGAACTCTATATCGTGTTCTTCCTCTGCTTCTTCTATGGGGTTGCTGACCTCCTTTTTGTTTGATCCACATGTTTGCGGCAGATTTGTCCATTGGTAAGTTTAACTACCAGAATCCTATTCCCCTCTTTGGCAACCACAGTGCCTGCGAGCCATTTGGGCTATGCAGCGTAGTTGAGGACAAATACAGGATCATTTACATCAATACATCGCGCCCTCGCATTCCTGTCATGGTAGTGATATTGTGACTGGCGCCTGCTCTCGACAATTTCTTTCATGGTGGGGTGTATAAGGGATAATCGGGTTTTGAGCGTCCTTTTCATTAGTAGCTCTGCGGGTGGAACCCCTGTGAGCGAATGTGGTCGGGATCTATAGGCCAACAGGAGGCGTGATAAGCGGGTTTGTAGGGAACCCCCTTGGAATCTGAGCATCCCCTGTTTGATTATCTGCACTGCTCGTTCTGCCTGGCCGTTTGAGGCTGGCTTGATCGGTGCCATTCTAACATGGTTAATTCCATTGCCTGCCAAGAAGTCCTGGAATTCAGTGCTTGTGAAGCACGGGCCATTGTCGCTGACCAAGATGTCCAGTAGACCGTGGGTGGCGAACATTGCCCGTAGACTTTCTACCGTGGCAGAGGATGTGCTTGAATTTAAAATGTCACACTCGATCCATTTGGAGTAGGATTCTACTACAACCAAAAACATTTTCCCCATGAAAGGACCTGTGTAGTCCACATGGATGCATGACCAAGGCTTGGTGGGCCATGGCCAGGGGCTAAGGGGGGCTTCCCTGGGCGCATGGCCCAGCTGGGCACACGTGTTGCACCTGTGAACACAAAGTTCCAGATCTGCGTCTATCCCTGGCCACCAAACGTGTGACCTGGCAATTGCCTTCATCGTGACAATGCCCGGGTGCCCATTGTGGAGTTCTCTGATGAACACCTCTCTGCCCATCTGGGGCATGACTACGCGGTTTCCCCCCAGTAGGCAATCGGCCTGAATCGAGAGTTCATCCTTGCGCCTCTGAAATGGTTTAAATTTCTCAGGGCATGCCCTGTACGTGGCTGCCCAGTCCCCATTCAGGACACATTTCTTGACTAGAGACAATAGCGGGTCTCTATTTGTCCAGACTTTAATCTGACGGGCTGTCACGGGTGAGCCTTCGCTTCCGAAAGCTTCAACAGCCATGACCATCTCAGCACCATGCTCGGTAGCCCCCTCAGTGGTGGCTAGTGGGAGCCTGCTGAGTGCATCGGCGCAGTTTTCGGTGCCCGGTCTGTGCCGAATTGTGTAGTCATAGGCAGCTAACGTGAGTGCCCACCTCTGTATGCGGGCCGATGCGTTTGCATTTATGGCCTTGTTGTCGGCCAAAAGGGACGTTAGGGGTTTGTGATCTGTCTCCAGCTCAAATTTCCTGCCAAACAGGTACTGGTGCATTTTCTTTACCGTATATACACAAGCGAGTGCCTCCTTTTCTACCATCCCGTAGCCCCTTTCTGCCTGGGACAGACTCCTGGAGGCATAAGCTACCGGCTGTAATTGACCTTTGGCATTAACATGCTGCAACACACACCCGACTCCATAGGACGACGCATCGCACGTTAACACAAGTTTCTTACATGGGTCATATAGCGTTAACAGATTGTTGGAACATAACAAATTGCGTGTTCTATTAAAAGCCCTTTCCTGGCTGTCCCCCCAGACCCATTCACGACCTTTGCGTAGGAGCACATGGAGCGGCTCTAGCAGCGTGCTCAATTTGGGAAAATAGTTCAGGAGCCCCAGGAACGAACGCAGCTCTGTCGTATTACGGGGTCTGGGTGCTCTCTGGATCACTTCCGTCTTGGATGCAGTAGGGCTGATCCCGTCTGCTGCTACCCTCATCCCCAGGAATTCTACCTCTGGAGCTAGGAAGACACACTTCGCCTTTTTCAGTTGCAGACCTACCCGATCCAGTCTGCGTAGCACCTCCTCCAGGTTGTGGAGGTGTTCTTCAGTATCGTAACCCGTAATGAGGATGTCGTCCTGAAAAACCACCGTCCCTGGAATCGACTTGAGGAGGCTTTCCATATTTCGTTGGAAGATCGCGGCAGCCAAGCGAATCCCGAACGGACATCTGTTGTACTCAAACAACCCCTTGTGTGTCGTGATGGTGGTCAGCTTCTTCGACTCACTCGCCAGCTCCTGGGTCATGTAAGCTGAGGTCAAGTCCAATTTTGAAAAAAGTTTGCCACCGGATAGCGTCGCAAAGAGGTCCTCCGCTCTCGGTAGCGGGTACTGGTCTTGGAGTGACACCCGATTGATGGTGGCCTTGCAATTGCCACATATCTTGACCGACCCATCCGCCTTGAGCACCGGCACAATCGGGCTCGCCCAGTCACTGAATTCGACTGACAAGATGATGCTTCCCTCAACAGGCGGTCCAATTCGCCTTCTATCTTTTCCCGCATCACGTACGGCACCGCTCTGGCCTTGTGGTGTACTGGTCTGGCGTCCGGGTTTATGTGAATCACTACCTTGGCCCCCATGAAAGTGTCAATGCCGGGTTGAAATAATGAGTCAAATTTGTCCAGTACCTGTGAGCATGATACTCGCTCCACAGAGGAAATTACATTGACATCGCCCCATTTCCAGTTCATGACAGCAAGCCAACTCCTCCCCAGTAGTGCGGGACCGTCCCCTGGGACAATCCAGAGTGGCAACCTGTTCTCTGAATCTTTGTGGGTCACGACTACCGTGGTGCTGCCTAGCACCGGAATGATCTGCTTTGTGTAAGTCCGTAGCTGTGCGTCAATCGGCGATAATTATGGTCTCCTGGCCTTGGATGCCCACAACTTTTCGAACTGTTTGATACCCATCAGGGACTGGCTGGCACCCGTGTCTAACTCCATTGATACTGGGATGCCATTGAGGAGCACTTTCATCATTATCGGTGGTGTCCTGGTGTATGAACTGTATACGTGCTCCACATGAACTCGCTGAACTTTAGCTTCCAGCGATTTCCCCCAGTGTCCATTTCTGCAATTTCTGCAGGTATTTTGCTCATCTCTGCAAACTCCGGCTGAATGTATGCCTCCACGCCTCCAGCATGAGTTGCGGTTTGAAACAAAAGGTCCCTCGCCAGTCGATCGTCCCTGACTGCCCCTGTTATTGTCCTTGAGTGCACCATCAACAGGTGTTGATGGCCTCATTACTGGCCGCATTGTCCCTTGCAATGGCGTGAATCGCTGTTCAGCTTGCTATTGTCTCTGTCGAACTCCCCCTCTGGGTTCGACTACATGTTGGGGCATGTCTGCCTGGAGAACTTGTGCTGCTTTAACAATGTTGAATCTCTGTCCCAACCATTCCTTAACACAGTACCTCTCGTCTGTTCTGCTAGTGGCCATGCTCGTGTGGTTTAAATCCCAGTTTCTTGTCGCCATTGATACGTCCTTACTACACAGTATAAATGCACAAGAGGCCCATGCTTGAGAGAAGGTCAGTCTGTGACCTGTCCTTTATTCCTTAGCACTCAAGTGATGAAGGTGGGTGGAGCTTCCCCTTTTATACCTGAAGGTCCAGGTTAGGAGTGTCTCCCACCTAGTGGTCAGTGTTCTCACGGTGTACAACTTAGGTCAGTTTATACATGGGTTACAATGCTGGTTGAATACATGACAACAACCCTCTGAGAGAAGAAATTCCTCCTCATCTCTGTTTTAAATGGGCGGCCCCTTATTCTAATATCATGCCCTCTAGTTCTAGTCTCCCCCATCAGTGGAAACATCCTCTCTGCGTCCACCTTGTTAAGTCCCCTCATAATCTTATACATTTCGATAAGATCACCCCTCATGCTTCTCAACTCTAATGAGTAGAGGCCCAACCTACTCAATCTTTCCTCATAAGTCAACCCCCTCATCTCCGGAATCAACCTTGTGAACCTTCTCTGAACTGCCTCCAAAACAAGTATATCCTTCCTTAAATATGAATCGCGGCCGTGGTTCCCACACCTGCAGTTTATCGTGATATTCTAGTTAGGAAAAAAGGAAGTCTGGTATTTATATAGCGCCTTTCACAACCTCAGGACGTCCCACAGCAATTTACAGCCAATGAAGTACTTTCGAAGTGTAATCACTGTTGTAATGGCAAGCTCCTACAAACTGCAATGTGAAAATGACAATGATGTTGATCGAGAGATAAATATTGGTCAGGACACCGGGGATAACTCCCCCTCTCTTCTTCAACATAGTGCCGTAGGATCCTTTACATCCACACGAGAGAGCAGATGTCTCATCCGAAAGATGGCATCTCCAACAGTGCAGCACTCCCTTGGAGTATCAGCCTAGATTTTTTGTGCTCAAATCTCTGGCGTGGAATGCTGAACCCACAACCTTCTGACTTAGAGGCGAGGGTGCTGCACACTGGGCCACATCTGACATTAAAGTGAGGTGAGATTTCTTCACTCAAAGGGTTGTGAATCTTTGGAATCCTCCAACCCAGAAGGCTGTGACTGCTCAGCCGTTGAGTCTATTCAAGACAGAGATCGATAGATTTTTGCGCACTAATGTAATCGTGAGATATGGAGATAGTGCAGAAAGGTGAAGCTGAGCTAGAAAATCAGCCTCGTCTTCATCTTCTTCAGCGATCCCTCACATCGAGGATGACTTGCTTCCAGCTGCACGGACCTCACGCGCGCACATATCGCAGTGTGGGCTGGCCAGTGCTGCCCCCTGGGCCCACGCCTCCTCTGGGCCCCAAACTCACGCCTCTCCTGGGCTCCGATGACATCGCTCTGCTATCCCTCGCAGCTACTTCGCCCCGACCTCTCCACTCCTGTTGTACCTGCCCATAATGAATGGTGGAGCAGGTTCGAATGAGCAGAATGGCCTAATCCTGCTCCTAATTCTCTTTGTTCTTATATTCTGGTTTATGTGAGAGAGTGGCACATCACTGCTGGCTCAAAACAAAAAAATGCTCTCGATATGCCAAGTGGCAAGCAATGGTTAAAGGTTTTTTTTTCCCAGGGCCAGTGCTAGGAACATTTAAGAGGAATAGAAAAAAAAATATGGCTAAGGATGACAGAAACCGTAAACATCCAATTCAGTTTAAATCTATTGCTGGCTTATTCTCTCCATGTAATATTTCCATCTCTTACCAGGATTTGAGCACTGAAGTGCAAAATAGCTGCCTGATCCCCCTACTGCTGAAATAACATCGTCACACACACACTAACACTCCTCAGCCTTTTCGTTTTATTTTAAGAGTACGAAAAGGAACACAGAAATTTGAAATTCAATCAGTTCGCAAGAAACAGATCGAGACCTTGAGCACTTGTGACTTGTGCGCTCTTTTTCAGGCATTATGCAGTGGTTATTCAGTCAATCCACCACCTGCCCATCTGTGAAGGTTGACTGAGCTCAGATTCTGGTACTGTTCCATCACACCTCCCCACCCCCAGTCTCTTTCCTTACACCAAACCAAGGCACCGGAATGCCATTGTAAAGGCAGGGATATAGCGGCTTTGACACAGAAGTATTAAAATAGAATCAGTTTTAATGAGGTGGAGCCTCATCTAATTCAAGAAAAGAAGAAAGAATTTGCATTCATATAGCGCCTTTCACGACCTCAGAACGTTCCAAACCCTTCACGGACAATGAAGTACCTTTTGGAGTGTAGCCGCAGTTGTAATTCCGGGGAAAGCGACAGCCAATTTGCGCACAGCAAGCTCCCACGAACAGCAATGTGATAATGACCAGATAATCTGTTTTTAGCGGTGTTGGCTGAGGGATAAATATTGACCAGGATACCCGAGGATAACTCACCTACTTTTCTTTGATATAGTGCCAAGGGGTCTTTTACGTCCACCTGAGAGAGCAGACGGGGCCTCGGTTTAACGTCTCAAGTGAAAGGCGGCATTTCTGATAGTGCAGCGCTCCCTCAGTAATACACTGGGTGTGTCAGCCTGGATTAGGTGCTCAAGTCTCTGGGGTAGGACTTGAACCCACAACCCTCTGACTCGAGGCGAGATGCTAGTCTTTAATGTTGATGAGTCTCTGAGGCAAACAGAGCAGGGTAAAGGCAGCCTAGCTTTTTTTTAATTCAGTCACAGGATGTGGTGCGTTGCTGGCAAGGCCAGCATTTATTGCCCATCCTTAATTGCCCTTGAGAAGGTGGTGGTGAGTGGCCTTCTTGAACCGCTGCAGTCCCGCGTGGTGAAGCTACTTCCACAGTGCTGTTAGGGAGGGGGTTCCAGGATGTTGACCCAGCGTCGATGAAGGAACAGCCGATATAATTCCAAGTCAGGATGGTGTGTGACTCGGAGGGGAACTTGGAGGCGATGGTGGTCCCATGTGCCTGCTGCCCTTGTCCTTCTAGGTGGCAGAGGTCACGGGTTTGGGAGGTGCTGTCGAAGCCTGCTTCTCTATTCCATTGGTTGGCAGTGGTGCTGCACATACGCGAACACAAATTAACAAGCTGGACTGGTGCCAGTTTACACTGTCTCTGTGGGTGCCATTTGCTGTCTCTTGTTCTCTGTCTTACTTTTGGTGATAAGCAATTTATTTTTTGTTAATGTAGACAATTCTTGCTTAGCCACATTTTCATTTTCTCCTTATTTCCCTCCGGCTCTCTGTTTCTCTATCTCCTGCCTCAGTCTCTGTGGCTTTTGGCTGTTGCTTCAACTTACCATTGCAGGTGGCGTCACATCACTGTTATTGATCTAACAGCGGCAGATGCTCCATCCCCTATTTAAATACATGCTGCGTAATTAAAGTGATGCACAGACTGTACATTTCATTTCAATTACAACAAGTGACTTTTTATTTGACACTGAGGTGCGTTTTTAAGCCAGTTCTTTATTTGATAGATAAACAATTTGCAATAATGATTACAGACACCGGGCTGCATGGATGGGGGATAAGAACATAAGAATTAGGAGCAGGAGTAGGCCATACAACCGCTTGAGCCTGCTCTGCCATTCTATAAGATCATGGCTGATCTTCGACCTCAATTCTACTTTCCCGCCTGATCTCCATATCCTTTGATTCCCTTAGAGTCCAAAAAGTTGTCGATGGTAGCCTTAAATATGCTCAACAATTCAGCATCCACAGCCCTTTGGGGTAGAGAATTCCAAAGATTCACAACCCTCTGAGTGAAGAAATTCCTCCTCATCTCAGTCCTAAATGGATAAGACCTTATCCTGATACTATGAACCTTAGTTCTAGACACTCAAGCCAGGGGGAAACAGCCTCTCAGCATCTACCCTGTCAATCCCCCTCAGAATCTTACAGGTTTCAACGAGATCGCCTTCTCGTCCCAAGCACCCCTGCAAATTTCTCTTCACCGCAAGGTGGTAGCTCTGGCTCCATGTGCCAACAGGCTTCTGATACCTCACCATGCGGGCATTCTTCACGTGGTCTGAGAAAGGGAGCGTTGGCACCATAACCGACTGGAGGAGAGGGACATCACTATCAAGTCGAGAGAAAACGGGGAATTATAGACCGGTTAGCCTGACATCGGTGGTGGGGAAAATACTGGAATCAATTATTAAAGATGTCATAGCAGCGCATTTGGAAAGCAGTGACAGGATCAGTCCAAGTCAGCATGGATTTATGAAAGGGAAATCATGCCTGACAAACCTTCTAGAGTTTTTTGAGGATGCACCTAGTGGAGTGGACAAGGGAGAACCAGTGGATATGGTGTATTTGAACTTTCAAAAGGCTTTTGACAAGGTCCCACACAAAAGATTAGTGTGCAAAATTAAGGCACATGGTATTGGGGGTAATGTATTGACGTGGATCGAGAAATGGTTGGCAGACAGAAAGCAAAGAATGGGAATAAATGGGTCCTTTTCAGAATGGCAGGCAGTGACTAGTGGGATGCTACAGGGTTCAGTGCTGGGACCCCAGCTATTTACAATATACATTTAGACGAAGGAATTGAATGTAATATCTCCAAGTTTGCAGATGACACTAAGCTGGGTGGCAGGGCGAGCTGCGAGGAGGATGCTAAGAGGCTGCAGGGGGACTTGGACAGGTTAGGTGAATGGGCAGATGAGTATAATGTGGATAAATGTGAGGTTATTCACTTTGGTGGCAAAAACAGGAAGGCAGATTATTATCTAAATGGTGGCAGATCAGTAAAAGGGGAGGTGCAATGAGACCTGGATATCATGGTACATCAGTCATTGAAGGTAGGCATGCAGGTAGAGCAGGCAGTAAAGAAAGCAAATGGCATGCTGGCCTTCATAGCAAAGGGATTTGAGTATAGGAGCAGGGAGGTCTTGCTGCAGCTTGAGTATTGTGTGCAGTTTTGGTCTCCTAATCTGAGGAAGGACGCTTGCTATTGAGGGAGTGCAGCGAAGGTTCACCAGACTGATTCCCGCGATGGCAGGACTGACATACGAGGAAACACTGGATTGGCTAGGCTTATACTCACTGGAATTTAGAAGAATGAGAGGTGATCTCATAGAAATGTATAACATTCTGATGGGATTGGACAGGTTAGATGCAGGAAGAATGTTCCCGATGATGGGGAAGTCCAGAACCGGGGGACACAGTCTAAGGATAAGAGGTAAGCCATATAGGACCGAGATGAGGAGAAACTTTTTCACCCAGAGAGTTGTGAACCAGTGAAATTCTCTGCCACAGAAGGCTGTGGAGTCCAGTCCGTTGGACATATTCAAAAGGGAGTTAGATGTGGCCCTTACGGCTAAAGGGATCAGGGGGTATGGAGAGAAGGCAGGGTTGGGGTACTGAGGTTGCATGATCAGCCATGATCATATTGAATGGTAGTGCAGGCTTGAAGGGCCAAATGGCCTGCTCCTGCACCTATTTTCTATGTTTCTATGTTTCTCCTTATCTGATGTCTAGATGTATACTTCCCAGCACCAATCATTCGCAAACAATTAAGCTTGGGAAGCCAGGCTGATTTTTCCCTCCCACAACCCCATCAGGGCATTGAACCCAACTATAGAGTCCCCACTACTACTCTGGCTGAGGTGAGCAAGCACCGACAGACTGCATATCATCACACACACTAACACTTCTGATATGTATAGCTAAGCAAAAACTCAACTGGCCCAGCCACATTGATGCCATGACTACCAATGCAGGTCAGAGGCTGGGTATTTTGTGGTGACTGTCTCGCCTCCTGACTCCACTATCTACAAGGCACAAGTCAGGAGTGTGATGGAATACTCTCCACTTGCCTGGATGAGTGCAGCTCCAACAACACTCAAGAAGCTCGACACTATCCAGGGCAAAGCAGCCCGCTTGTTTGGCACCCCATCCATCACCTTCAACATTCTCTTCCTCCACCACCAGTGCATTGTGGCTGCAGTGAGTACCATCTACAAGATGTACTGCAGCAACTCACCAAGGCTTCTTCGGCAGCACCTCCCAAACCCGCGACCTCGACCACCTAGAAGGACAAGGGCAGCAGGCGCATGGGAACACCATCACCTCCAAGTTCCCCTCCAAGTCACACACCATCCCAACTTGGAAATTTATCAGCATTTCTTCATTGTCACTGGGGCAAAATCCTGAAACTCCCTCCCTAACAGCACTGTGAGAGCACCTTCACCACACGAACTCAAGAAGGCGGCTCACCACCACTTTCTCAAGGGCAATTAGGGATGGGCAATAAATGGCAACCTTGCCAGCGATGCCCACATGCCAAGAATGAACTTAACCACTAGTGAAGCCAATTTTACGCCTGACTATTACAGACATAGTGAGACATGGGCAGTATTGGGGCATCTCTAAAACAGAATTTTAGCAATAAGCTCTTTATTTTGTGAGACATAATTGCATTCATTTTATACACTGTGCAACACATTCTTCTAGTCACCTTCATCAGAAACCCAGCTGTCATGAGCAATGTTTCTCACAACTGATAATTTTCTCCTTTAATTAAACAGGGCCAGCTCCTCGATTAGATAGCCACCTGTCAGCACAGGATCTTTGCTCATGCAATAAAAAAAAAGTCTGTTTTGCAATAGCAGGTTATTAACTAAGATGCAATTTTGCACCCAAGGGCAGTGTGATGTTAAAATCTGACAAAATTGGGGACAGCTATAGATTTGAATGCTAAAGTTCTAATTCTTGTTTTCAAATCCCTCAAAGGCCTCGCTCCTCTTTACCTCTGTAAGTCCCTCCAGTCCTATAACTCTCTGAGAACCCTGCGCTCCTCCAATTCTGGCCTCTTGTGCATTCCAAATTTCCATCGCTTCACCATTGGTGGCCGTGCTTTCAGCTGTCTACACCATAAGTCCTGGAATTCCATCCCTAGACCTCTCCGCCTCTCCACTTTTCTCTGCTCCTTTTAAGATGCTCCTTATAAAACTACCTCTTTGACCAAGCTTTTGGTCACCTGTTCTAACACCTCCTTATGTGGCTCGGTGTCAAATTTTGTTGCACAATACTCCTGAGAAGCACCTTTGGACGTTTTACTACAGTTTTGGTCTGCTAATCTGAGAAAGGACATTCTTGCTATTGAGGGAGTGCAGCGAAGGTTCACCAGACTGATTCCTGGGATGGCTGAACTGACGTATGAAGAACGATTGGATCAACTAGGCTTATATTCATTGGAATTTAGAAGAATGAAAGGGGATCTCATAGAAATACATTTCTGACGGGATTGGACAAGTTAGATTCAGGAAGAATGTTCCCAATTTTGGCAAAGTCCAGAACCAGGAGTCACAGTCTAAGGTTAAGGGGTAAGCCATTTAGAACCGAGATGAGGAGAAACTTCTTCACTCAGAGAACTGTGAACCGATGGAATTCTCTACAACAGAAAGTTGTTGAGGTCAGTTTGTTAAATATATTCAAAAGGGAGTTAGATGTGGGCCTTACGGTTAAAGGGATCAAGGGGTATGGAGAGAAAGCAGGAATGGGGTACTGAAGTTGCATGATCAGCCATGATCATATTGAATGGTGGTGCAGGTTTTAAAGGCCAAATGGCATACTCCTGCACCTATTTTCTATGTTTCTATGTTTCTATGTTAAGAGTGTTATATAAATGCAAGTTGTTAGGCTGTGGGGCGAAGGTTTGAATATAGCCCAGATTGGTGTGAAGCAAGCTGTTTCACTGATGGCTGTAAATGTTCTAAGTGAAATGAGGTTGACAATCCCGACCCAGCTCAAACAGTTTGAAAATCAACAACATAAAAGTGGACACAAATTCAGATAAAATTGGCAGCACTATTTAGAAAAGGATATGTGAATGCCTGGTGAGAGAAATGTTTCGTAAGAATTTGAAGGTTCAATGTACTGTGCCATACAGGCATAGAATGTGAGTGCATGTCACGGATTTGATCGGTGTTGATTGTGTGACTTCTACTCAGCAACTTCTGACTATCTCAACCGTGAAGGCTAAACAGCAGCTCACATGGATGAAGATTGACTCCAGAATGACCAAAAGGAACAGCAAAGGTCTATTTTTTTTAGACTATTAAATGAGCAGCCACAGTCCATAAGACAAGACATAATGGTTGAAAAGAATAGAGGTGAATGAAAAAACAATAATTAGGTGGCTAAAAAAAAAATTGGGATTAAAATCCTGGAGGTTGTAGATAAAAGGAAAGACTGCGAAAGAAAGAAGAAATAAAGACTTGCATTTATATAGCACCTTTTATGACCCCAGGAAGCCCTTGACAGCCAATGAGATACATTTGGAGTGTCATCACTGTTGTAATTTAGGAAAGGCAGCAGCCAATTTGCACACAGCAAACTCCCACAAACAGCAATGTGATAATGACTGGATAACCTAGTTCATTTAGTGATGTTGATTGAGGGTTAAAATATTGTCCAGTACACCGGGGAGATCTTCCATGCTCTTCTTCTAAATAGTGCCATGGAAATTTTTACGTCCAGCTGAGAGTGCAGATGGGGTCGCAGTTTAACATCTCATCCAAAAGACGGTATCTCCGACAGTGCTGCACCCCCTTGAGACTGCACAAGTCTCTGGCATGGGGCAGGAACCCACACATTTCTGACCCAGTGCAAGAGTGCTACCCACTGAGCCAAGGCTGCAGTCTTAGTAAGTAGGAAATTAAAATTTAACCCTGAATATGGCTGCCCTAAAACACAGTAAAAAACAATTCCTTCAGAAGCGGGAAGTTAGATCAAAAACAGGGACCTACAAAAAATAATTTTAAAAATTGGGATAATCTGTTTTTTTTTTTAAATTTTCTTCCTCCCTTCACCAGAGACTTGAGCACAAAAATCAAGGCTGACATTCCAGTGCAGGGCTGAGGGAGTGCTGCACTGTCCGAGGTGACGTCTATTGGATGAGACGTTAAACCGAGGCCCCGCCTGCTCTCTCGGGTGGACGTAAAAGATGCTATGAGAATATTTTGAAGGAAGGGCAGGGGAGTTATCCCCAGTCTCCTGGCCAATATTTATCCCTCAATCAACATCACAAAAATAGATTATCTGGTCATTATCACATTGCTGTGTGTGGGAGCTTGCTGTGCACGAATTGGCTGCCGTGGTTCCTACATTACAACAGTGACTGCACTTCAAAAGTACTTCATTGGCTGTAAAGTGCTTTGGGACGTCCAGTGGCCATGAAAGGCGCTATATAAATGCAAGTTTTTCTTTTTTTCAATTTGCAAATGACCCCTTCCTACACTTTGCACCATCGATTTATTTTTAAGTGGAAAATATTTCAGTATTATTGAATAACTCATTGGCTTGTCAGCCTGAAAAAAAAATCATGCTTCATACTGCAGCTATTGTATTCCCCTGGCAGTGGTAAAACAGGTCAGTGCCCGTCCCTCCTCCAGCCACACACTGGAAACAGGTAAGATTGACCTGCAGGTTAATAACCAGCACAGCTACAGGATAAGGTGGCTTGATCCTCACCTCCATTTACCCGGCTTCGTACGAAACATCATGGCGCTGGGGAAAACTGCTTTTTTACGAACCAGAGTGGAGGGAGATGCAGCGCGTTGTTGTGCATGGAATGAATGCTGGAAATACTGCAAATAGCCTGCATTAGACATTATTATCTACTACCAGACTCTTTTCAGTAATGAATCTGTTTTGCTGGTTGTCTGAATAACGGATAGTAAACAGTACTCATCTCCAGACAATTCTTGCAATTAGATATATATATATGGATGAATCTTAGCGAAGGAGTAAGTACCTCTGAAACTGCTCAGAGAATGGTTAGAATGTGAAATTAATCAGCGAGTGGTTAGAATGGAGAATGTGCTGCCACATGGAGTATTTAAGGCAAATAGCATGGATGTGTTATGGGGAAGAAATAAAGAAAGGCTTGCATTTATATAGTGCCTTTCACAATCACCGGGCCACCCGAAGCGCTTTACAGCCCGTTTTGGAGTGTAGCCGCTGTCATAATGTAGGAAACGCAGCAGCCAATTTGCGCGCAGCATACTCTCACAAACAGCAATGTGATAATGACCAGGTGATCTGTTTTAGTGATGTTGGTTGAGGGATAAATATTGGCCCCAGGACACCGGGGATACGTTCCAGAAGTCAGATCAGTACACGAGGCAGAAAGGAATAGAACGATATGTTGAACTTTTGTCTGAGGCTGAACCAGACTGTTCGCAACCTTTGGTGTCATACTTGATCCTGAAATGAGCTTTCAACCACATATCTGCATCATAACTAAGACCGCCTATTTCCATCTCCGTAATATCGCCTCTCTCCGCCCATGCCTCAGTTCATCCAATGCTGAAGCCCTCATCCATGCCTTTGTTACCTGTAGATTCAACTATTCCAACGCACTCCCGGCTGGTCTCCCACATTCCACCCTACGTAAACTTTGATGATCCAAATCTCGGCTGCCCTTGTCCTAACTCGCTCATCCATCTGCCCTGTGCTCACTGACCTACATTGGCTTCTGGTTAAGCAGTGCCTCAATTTCAAAAATTCTCATCCTTATTTTCAAATCCCTCCATGGCCTTGTCCCTCCCTATCTCTGTAATCTCCTCCAGCCCCACAACCGCCCCGAGATGTCTGCGCTCCTCTAACTCTGCCCTCTTGAGCATCCCTGATTGTAATCGTTCAACCATCGGTGGCCGTGCCTTCAGCTGCCTGGGCCCCAAGCTCTGGAACTCCCTGCCTAAACCTTTCTGCCTCTCTACCTCTCTTTCCTCCTTCAAGATGCTCTTAAAACATACCTCTTTGACCAAGCTTTTGGTCACCTGTGCTAATTTCTGTGGCTCGGTGTCAATTAAAAAAAAATCTCATAATACTCCTATGGACGTTGCACTACGTTAAAGGTGCTATATCAATACAAGTTGTCGTTGTTGTTGGAAGAGTGAGATGAGGTAAGGTGGGAGGAGGCTCGTGTTTGACACTAGCATAGAAGTTGGGCTGAATGGCCTGTTTCCGTACTGTTAAGACGATGTAATGTAAGGCTCTTTTATAGTCAAGCCCAGGTTTAAAGAGAACAATGCTAGAATGACCTCTGTACAGTGAAGGCCCGTAGTCTGTACTGTATGGAGGCTAATTTAGTTCATGGAAACACACTCCTTTGCATATGGCTTTCTCCAACAGATGTGCAGGAGAGTGAGGATCACATAATTTCTCATCTTCAGCACATCTTTCATAATATAATTCGTAGAATCATGGAGTAAATACAGCACAGAAAGAGGCTATTCAGCCCATCGTGCCTGTGATGCTCGGTAGAACTTTTACATTAGTCCCTGTCCCCTTGCTCTTTCCCGATAGCCCTGTAATTTATTCTGAAAATAAACTTCATAATATCTTACTATCCTCAGCAGGTCAAACATAATTTGTATTCCTCTCGTCCCCATACTTACTGCCTCCCTTGTAGGAGAGTTTGGCACTGGGCCAATTCAATGTACAAGAGTGGTCACATCATGATGTAATTCTGTATCAGAATGTAAGCACACTAGCTTATTTTTATTCATGGGATGTGGATGCCGCTGGTATAGCCAGCAGTTATTGCCCACTGCTAATTGCCCTTGAGAAGATGATAGTGAGCCGCCATTTCAGAGGCCAGTTAAGAGTCAACCACATTGCTGTGGGTCTGAAGTCACTTATAGGCCCAGACTGGGTAAGGGCGGCAAATTTCCTTCCCCAAAGGACATCAGTGAACCAAATGGGTATTTACGCTAATCCATGGTCACCATTACTGATACTAGCTTTTTAATTCCAGATTTATTTAATTAACTGAATTTAAATTTCCCTAGGTAGGATTTGAACTCACGTCTCTGGATTATTAGTCCAGGCCTCTGGATTACTTGTCCAGTAATATAATCACTTTGCGACCGTAAACCCTTCTATTCTCGTCCCTGAAACGTAAAAACAGTCGCAATTGTGCGTATTCCACGTCCCTTCATCATCATAGGCGGTCCCTCGAACGAGGATGACTTGCTTCCACACTAAAAGGGATGAGTTCACAGATGTTTCAATGGAGGACGCGATATTCCAGTCCTGAAAGCCTGGAAGATGCCTGTGCGTGGATTTTTTTAACGTGTGGTGACCGTTGCACATCAGCCACCACACGGGCTTGATAGAGCTAGGCCTTTATCTCGTGGCAAGGGTTGAACCAGGACGGCTGGAGACCTGCTCTGCTGCACGGACCTAGTGCGCGCACATATCACAGTGCAGGCTGGCCCATGCTGCCCCTGGGCCCTCGCCTCTTCTAGTCCCCGCACACTCATTTGCTGCACCTCCACCACGATCTTACTGCGTGATCCACGTCCCTTACTGCAAGCATGACCACTGTGCATTAAAAAAGAATATGTCCCACCCATGCCTGTTATTTGTATTGCTCTTGTGTTTTTCAGCTGTCAGCAGGAAGCCTGTTGTGGGTCTGTTTCAATACAGGTGCAGGGAACAGCGTCAAAGGCTCATGGACATCAGCGTCGGCTGCAATCTGCACAGTCCGGATGTGGTTTTCCGACCTGGATACTCAGGACGCCATCTTAGCCACCTTGCCCCTATTTGTCCCCCTCTTGGTTGGCCCCCGTGCAGTGCCAATCCACGTGGATTTCAATTCGGGGAGGAGGATAATGGTATTTCCTGTTTTGTGCACAGCTCAAGCTAAGTTTCTCAAGTGATTCTCCCAGGTAAAGCCATTCAGTGGCCATATTCTCGAGACACTTAACCGTTTCCCTTGGGCGCGGTGGCAGCAAATTGGACAGATTTCAGACCCACTTAAATTAGTTCAGGAATCTCTACTGGGCCAGACCATGCTGGAGTAATAACGACAAGGCTTTCGGCGCTCATCTTTATTGTGGGATAAATCGGATAGCAACTTCTGTCGTCCGCACATGCGAAGTTCAACACGGAAATCAGGAAGTTGCTGCTAAACAAACCTCGCTCCTCCACAGGATGCGCTGTTGCCGTCTTCACCGACAGACTTGTCACTAAAACCACTGTAACGGCGTGAGCCTTCTGTACTTGCTCAGTTCCGCACTAAATATGGCTGAAAATGTTAGGGCTGGTGGGTTCAGGAGTAAGTGAGCTTTTAACGGTGTGATAAGTGATAATTACTGCTGAACAACCTCTCTGGCCCTGAAACATTAATTTTATGTCTGGAGTCACATTCACTCAGAAGAAAATGTGTTGGAGATTTTAAAAAAAAATATTTTTTCTTTTTTCTGTCTCTGTTTTAGTTTTCTCTGTTAATCCCATCTGTATTTGCCAATATTTATTTCACTTTCTATACTGGATGAAAATCTAATTTATATTTTCCAAGTTATACTTCCTGGTTTGGACTCTGCATGGCTCAGTGAGGATTCTTCAAACTGATTGGTTGAAGAGCCTCACTGTTTTTTACCTGCTCACAGATCCTCTGTAGAGGGCACCACGCTGGAGCAGCTGTTGGATTAGTGCCAGTCTCGGCTGAAAAGCGTGAAGATACTCTGTGGGCAGCTGTCAGCGAGGTGAACGTTGAGCACCGTTCCTTCGCCGCTGACCGCAAAATCTGAGCCGTTGTGTCGAGGGCAGTAAATCATATAGAGAAACTCAAAGAATTAAATGACGAAAAGGCACTTGGATCAGATGAAATGGACTCTGAAATGTTCAATGAAATGAATGAAGAGACAAAATCTGATGGTGTAAGTCAGGACCTATTGCCTCTCATCATCATCATCATAGGCGGTCCCTCGAAATCGAGGAAGACTTGCTTCCACTCCAAAAGTGAGTTCTCAGGTGTCTGTACAGTCCAATACGGGAATTACAGTCTCTGTCACAGGTGGGATAGGCAGTGGTTGAAGGAAAGGGTGGGTGGGGAATCTGGTTTGGCACACGCTCCTTCCGCTGCCTGCCCTTGTCTTCTGCATGCTCTCGACGACGAGACTTGAGGTGCTCAGCGCCCTCCCGGATGTTCTTCCTCCACTTAGGGCGATCTTTGGCCAGGGATTTCCAGGTGTCGGTGGGGATGTTGCACTTTATCAAGGAGGCTTTGAGGGTGTCCTTGAAACGTTTCCTCTGCCCACTTGGGGCTCGCTTGCCATATAGGAGTTCCAAGTAGAGCGCTTGCTTTGGGAGTCTTGTGTCGGCAACTGCAGGGGGATTCTCCCTGCTATCAGCCACTGGGAAAGTTGTCGCTAGAGTTCTCCTCAATCGACTTCTCCCTGTGCTGGAGGAGCTCCTCCCGAAATCACAATGCTGATTTCGTCCCCTATGAGGCAAAACAGACATAATCTTTACAGTGCGACAGCTGCAGGAAAAATGCAGGGAGCAGGGCCAGCCCTTATACATGGCCTTTTTTGATCTTACAAAGGCCTTTGACACTGTCAACCGCGAGGGTCTATGGAGCGACCTCCTCCATTTCGGATGCCCCCAAAGGTTTGTCAACATCCTTCGCCTGCTTCACGATGACATGCAGGCCGTGATCCTTCCAACGGATCCATTACAGACCCAATCCACGTCCGGACTGGGGTCAAACAGGGCTGCTTCAACACTCCAACACTCTTCTCAATCTTCCTCGCCGCCATGCTCCACCTCACAATCGACAAGCTCCCCGCTGGAGTGGAACTAAACGACAGAACCAGTGGGAAGCTGTTTAACCTACGCTGCCTCCAGGCCAGGTCCAAGATCACCTCAACCTCTGTCATTGAGCTGTTGTATGCAGATGATGCCTGCATCTGCGCACATTCAGAGGCTGAACTCCAGGATATAGTCAATGTATTCATTGAGGCATATGAAAACATGGGCCTTACGCTTAACATCCGTAAGACAAAGGTCCTCCACCAGCCTGTCACTGCCACACAGCAATGCCCTCCAAATATCAAGATTCACGTTGTGGCCCTCGACAACGTGGACCATTTCCTATATCTCGGGAGCCTCTTATCAACAAAGGCAGACATTGATGCGGAGATTCAACATCGTCTCCAGTGTGCCAGTGCAGCCTTCGGCCGTCTGAGGAAAAGAGTTTTTGAAGATCAGGCCCTCAAATCTACCACCAAGCTCATGGTCTATAGGGCTGTAGTAATACCTGCCCTCCTGTATGGATCTGAGGCATGAACGATGTAGAGAAGGCACCTCAAGTCGCTGGAGAAAATCACCAACGATGTCTCCACAAGATCCTGCAATTCACATCCACTTCTCTTTCCCAATAGACATGCAACATTTTTCCCTTTCAAGTATCAGGTGTCAGCTGTGGCTCAGTTGGTAGCACCCTCACTTCTAAGTCATGAAGGTCATGGGTTCAAGTCTCACTCCAGAGACTTGAGCACAAAAATCGAGGCTGACACTCCAGTGCAGTGCTGAGGGAGTGCTGCACTATCAGAGGGGCCTTCTCTCAAAGAGATGTAAAACCAAGATCCAGTCTGCCCTCACAGCTGACATAAAAGATCCCATGGCACTATTTCGAAGAAGAGCAGGGAGTTATCCCTGGTGAGCTGGCCAATATTTATCCCTCAATTAACATCACTAAAACAGCCTCTCCCAGGAGATCACATGGCTCTGGTTGGGGTGAAATGTAGAGTGTGTCATGTATCTCACACTATTGTATATAACTGTATCTTACCATGCTATACATGACTGTAACTAGAGATGACCTGTAACCACAAGCATATTTTACCACCAGGGGTGCACTTGCAGGAGACACTGCATACCTGTTCCACACAGGTATATAAAAGCAGGTCTCAGGCAAGTGTGGCACTCGAGAGCTGTGAAATAAAGGTGCAGATCCAGAGTGACCTTGACTTCAGCATGTGCCTCGTGTAAGTCTGTACTGCAGGGTCAGGACTTTACAGTGGCGACGAGTTACGGGATCACAGAATCCATAGAATGGCTACCAACGGCTCAGATGAGAAATACAATACTTTGGGTCCGTTTCATCAATAGTTCTGCGGGGGAACTCCAGTCAACGAATGCGGACGAGATCTGTATTCCAGCAGCAGTCACGACAGGCAGCTCTGCAGCGTGGGACCTTGGATTTTTAGCTTGCCTTGTTTAACGATTTGCACTGCTCGCTCCGCCTGGCCATTGGAGGCCGGCTTGAATGGTGCCGTCTTAATGTGAATTATGCCGTGGTCTACTATAAAATCTTGAAATTCTGCGCTGGTGAAGCACGGACCATTATCACCGACCAATATGTCAGGAATTCCGTGCGTTGCAAACATGGTTCTAAGGCTCTCCACAGTGGTGGAGGTGGTGCTCGAATTTAAAATGATGCACTCGATCCACTTTGAAAATGAATCGACGACTACGAGGAACATTTTGCCGATGAATGGGCCCGCATAGTCGACATGCACCAGCGACCACGGTTTGGTGGGCCAGGGCCAGGGGCTTAGGGGTGCCTCCCTGGGGGCATTACTGAGTTGGGCACAAATGTTGCACCGCCGGACGCAGAGCTCCAAGTCCGCGTCAATGCCAGGCCACCAGACATGGGATCTGGCTATGGCCTTCATAAGGACGATCCCCGAGTGCTCGCGGTGGAGCTCCCGGACAAACGCCTCTCTGCCTCGCAAGGGAATAACTACTCAGCTGCCCCACATCAGGCAGTCTGCCTGTAATGATAGTTCATGCATGCACCTATGGAAAGGTTTGATCTCCTCGGGGCAGGCATCGCGGGCCTCTGCCCAGTCACCAGTTAAAACACATCTTTTGACTAAGGATAACGTGGGGTCGCTGGTCATCCAAGCACTGATTTGGCGAGCCGTCATGGGCAAACCTGTGGATTCAAAGGCATTGATTGCCATGACCATCTCACAGTCCTGTCCGTCGGACCCTTCCATGGTCGCCAGGGGTAGCCTGCTAAGCGCATCGGCACAGTTGTCTGTGCCTGGTCTGTGCCTTATTGTGCAGAGGTTTGTAACCAAAGACTGGTTGGGCGATGATAAGGCAGACAAGAGAAGAGCCCATCTCTTGACCAGCTGTGGCTCGAAAACATACGCCTTAATGAAGGACATGCTGGCACCCGAGAAACCGGCAAGCAAGTCATTTGAGGAGTTGAACACACTGGTGAGAGACCACCTGAAGCCAGTGAGCAGCCTACACATGGCCAGGCACAGGTTCTACAACTACAGACGCTGTGTGGGCCAGAGCATACCCGACTTTGTGGCGGAACTTCGGAGGCTGGCTAGTTTATGTGAGTTCTCCGATGAACTAAGGAGAGAAGTACTGAGAGACTTTTTTATTGAAGGAAAAGGCCACGCAGGCATATTCCGAAAGCTTATAAAGACCAAGAACTTGACCTGAGAGGCAGCAGCACTGGTCACACAGACATTCTTGGCAGGAGAAGAAGAAACGAGGTTGATCTATACTGCGGGTACGACAACTAATGAAACATCGGTACAAGGGGTTCACAGCGTGAAATGAGCCGCTACCCCTACACACAGACAAAGGCAGGAGAGCAGGCCTTCAACAGCAGCTAGTGGCGCCAGAAGCCATCAAGGCCACAAGAACGGCCGTTCACACCTCATCAACCCACAATGCGAGCAATCAACTACAGACTGAGAGAAGCTCAAGAGAGATCAGCCAGACGCAGCTCATCCTTCGGAAACAATGGAGATGTGGGGGAAGGGGGTGTTGATTTCAGCATGCTATTTGCAGAAACTGCAACTACACAGGGCATCTGGCTCGCATTTGCAGAAAAACAGCAGCTCGGCTGGTATACGAATCGGAAAGGTCGGAAAGCGGACCAGAAGACGGTGGGGACAGTGCCCGGGACGCCGGGGTACAGCGGGTCAACACGATCAATGTCCACTGTTCTTACAAAAAGACGCCTCCAATAATGATGAGGGTCCTACTCAACGGAATACCCGTCAACATGGAACTGGATATGGGAGCTTGTCAATCTCTCATGTGCGTCCAACAATTTGAACAGCTGTGACCGCACAAAAGCATCATACCAAAACTCACAAGGATCAACACCAAACTAAGGATCGATACCAAAGAAATCGTCCCAATCCTTGGCAGTGCCATGCTCTCAGTCACACACAAAGGGATGGTGAACCAACTTTCCCTGTGGATTGTCCCCGGAGATCTCCCAGCACTGTTGAGGAGAAACTGGCTGGCAAAACTAAATTGGAAATGGGGTGATGTTCACGCCATGTCATCAGAGGAACGGACCTCCTGCTCAACAGTTCTAAGTCGTTTTGAACATCTCTTTCAGCCAGGTGTGGGCACCTTCAAAGGGGCTAAAATTAAAATCTACATCACACAGGATGCTAGACCTGTCCATCACAAGGCTAGAGCTGTGCCCTATGTGATGAGGAAAAAGATTGAACACGAACTGGACCGGCTTCTGCGGGAAGGCATTATCTCACCCGTGGAATTTAGCAACTGGGCAAGTCCCATAGTCGCCGTCATGAAGCCTGATGGATCCGTACGAATCTGTGGGGATTACAAGTCAACATAAACAGAGTCTCCCTGCAGGACCAATACCCGCTGCCCAGAGCGGAGGACCTATTTGCCACATTGGTTAGAGGAAAACTTTTCTCGAAACTGGATCTCACATCTGCGTATATGAGGCAAGAACTGACGGAAGAGTCTAAGCTAGTCACCACCATCAACACACATCGAGGCCTTTTTGTTACAATCGATGCCCATCAGGTCGGCAGCTGCTATATTGCAGCGCAACATGGAGAGTCTGCTCAAGTCCATCCCAGGGACGGTTGTGTTTCAAGATGACACACTCATCGCGGGCAGGGACACCGACTCCCATCTTCGCAATTTGGAGGAAGTACTAAGTCGATTGGATCGGCCTAAGAGTTAAGAAATCCAAGTGTCTGTTTCTCGCACCCGAGGTTGAATTTTTGGGCAGGAGGATTGCCGCTGATGGAATCCGCCCAACAGAATCTAAAACCGAAGCAATTCGTCTGGCACCCAGGCCCCGGAATGTTTCGGAACTGTGTGCCTTTCTCGGGCTACTCAATTACTTTGGGAACTTTATGCAGAACTTGAGCACACTGCTGGAGCCTCTCCACGTGCTACTCAGAAAGGGGTGCGATTGGTTTTGCGGGGACACAACCTTCATAAGGCACGCAACCTTCTATGTTCCAACAGTGTTTTAGCCTTTTTTGACCCAGGTAAAAAGCTAGTTCTTACAGGTGATGCGTCAGCATACGGGGTCGGGTGCATTTTACAGCATGTTAATGATGCGGGTAAATTACAACCCATTGCTTATGCCTCCAGGTCACTTTCGCGGGCGGAGCGCGGGTACGGTATGGTTGAGAAGGAGGCGCTCACGTGCGTGTACGGTGTCAAAAAGATGCACCAATATCTTTTCGGGGCCAAGTTCGCGTTAGAAACCGACCACAAACCCCTCACATCCCTGCTATCCGAGTTCAAGGCAATAAACGCCAACGCCTCGGTGCGCATTCAGCGGTGGGCACTCATGTTGGCGTCTTACGACTGCACAATAAGACACAGACCAGGCACAGACAACTGTGCCGATGCACTTAGCAGGCTACCCCTGGCGACCATGGAAGGGTCCGACGGACAGGACTGTGAGATGGTCATGGCAATCAATGCCTTTGAATCTACAGGTTCGCCCATGATGGCTCGCCAAATCAGGGCCTGGATGACCAGCGACCCCACGTTATCCTTAGTCAAAAGATGTGTTTTAACTGGTGACTGGGCAGAAGCCCGTGATGCCTGCCCCGAGGAGATCAAACCTTTCCATAGGCGCATGCATGAACTATCATTACAGGCAGACTGCCTGATGTGGGGCAGCTGAGTAGTTATTCCCTTGCGAGGCAGAGAGGCGTTTGTCCGGGAGCTCCACCGTGAGCACCCGGGGATCGTTCTCATGAAGGCCATAGCCAGATCCCACGTCTGGTGACCTGGCATTGATGCGGACTTGGAGCTCTGCATCCAGCGGTGCAACATTTGTGCCCAACTCAGTAATGCCCCCAGGGAGGCACCCCTAAGCCCCTGGCCCTGGCCCACCAAACCGTGGTCATGGGTGCATGTAGACTATGCGGGCCTATTCATCGGCAAAATGTTCCTCGTAGTCGTCGATTCATTTTCAAAGTGGATCAAGTGCATCATTTTAAACTCGAGCACCACCTCCACCACTGTGGAGAGCCTCAGAACCATGTTTGCAACGCACGGAATTCCTGACATATTGGTCGGTGATAATGATCCGTGCTTCACCAGCGCAGAATTCCAAGATTTTATAGTTGACCACGGCATAATTCACATTAAGACGGCACCGTTCAAGCCGGCCTCCAATGGCCAGGCGGAGCGAGCAGTGCAAATCGTTAAACAAGGCAAGCTAAAAATCCAAGGTCCCACGCTGCAGAGCTGCCTGTCGCGACTGCTGCTGGAATACAGATCTCGTCCGCATTCGTTGACTGGGGTTCCCCCGCGCAACTATTGATGAAATGGACCTTAAAGACTAGCTCTTGTTAATCCTCCCAGACATGCATGAAATTGTTGAGGCAAAGCGCCGGAAGCTAACTGAGTACCATGACCGAAATTGATGGGGAGGTGGAATTAGATAGTGGACAAAGTGTTTGTGCTAAGCTATGGCAGGGGTCCCAAATGGCTTGCAGGGTCAGTAACAGGCAAGGAAGGAAACATGCTACTGGTTGTACTAATGGACAATTGCCAAACCTGCCGGAGGCATGTAGACCAAGTAAAAAGTAGATTCACCAACAACACTGCAGAAACAGAGGCAGACTACAATGTGGAACTCACACCACACCTGGAGGGAACAACCTGAAGAAAGGGCAGTCTCAACAGACAGCCCAGGCGAGATACCAGCAATCATACTGAATGAAATAGACAGCCCAGGAGAGATACCAGCAATCACACCGAAAGAAAAACAGGCACCAAGGCAAACAACTGAACCACAACTAAGATGCTCCACATGAGAGCGTAGACCACCTGAGAGACTGAATCTATAAAGGCAATAATACCTTGGTGGAGGGTGATGTCATGTATCTCACACTACTGTATATAACTGTATCTTACCATGCTATACATGACTGTAACTAGATATGACCTGTAACCACAAGCATACTTTACCACAAGGGGTGCACTTGCAGGAGACCTGCATACCTGTTCCACACAGCTTTATAAAGGCAGGTCTCAGGCAAGTGTGGCATTCGAGAGCTTTAAAATAAAGGTGCAGGTCCAGAGTGACCTTGACTTCAGCATGTGCCTCGTGTACTGCAGGGTCAGGACTTTACAATCAGGGGTGTTGTAGTTCTGTGGGGCAGACTGGTTGGGCTGGGTTCTCTTTGCCTTTCTGCCATTGATAGAAAGATAGAAAATAGATGCAGGAGCAGGCCATTCGGCCCTTCGAGCCTACACCGCCATTCAATATCATCATGGCTGATCATGCAACTTCAGTACCACACTCCTGCCTTCTCTCCATACTCTCTGATCCCCTTAGCCGTAAGGATCACATCTAACTCCCTCTTGAATATATCCAACGAACTGGATTAAACAACTTTCCGTGGTAGAGAATTCCATCGGTTCACAATTCTCTGGGTGAAAAAGTTTCTCCTCATCTTGGTCCTATATGTCTTACCCTTTATGCTTAGACTGTTACCCTTGGTTCTGGACTTCCCCAACATCGGGAACATTATTCCTGCATCTAACCTGTCCAATCCCTTCAGAATTTTATATGATTCTATGAGATCCCCTCTCATTCTTCTAAATTCCAGTAACTATAAGCCTAGTCTATCCAGTCTTTCTTCCTGTCTGCCAATCAGTTCTCTATCCACGTCAATACATTAACCCCAATCCCATGTGCCTTAATTTTGCACACTAATCTCTTGTGTGGAACCTTATCAAAAGCCTTTTGAAAGTCCAAATGCAGTACATCCACTGGTTCTCCCTTATCCACTCTACTAGTTACATCCTCAAAAAATTCTAGAAGATTTGTGAAGCATGATTTCCCTTTTATAAATCCATTCTGATTGCTTTCCAAATGCACTGCTATTACATCTTCAATAATTGATGCCAGTATTTTCCACACTACTGATGTCGGGCTAACCGGTCTATAATTCCTTGTTTTCTCTCTCCTTCCATTTTTAAAAATTGGTGTTACATTAGGTACCCTCCAATCCATAGGAACTGATCCAGAGTCCTTGGAATGATGGAAAATGACCACCAATGCATCTACTATTTCTAGCGCCACTTCCTTAAGTACTCTGGGATGCAGACTATCAGGCCCTGGGGATTTAGCGGCCTTCAATCCCATCAATTTCCCTAACACCATTCCCTAACACCCTCAGTTCCTCCTTCTCGCTATTCCCTCGGTCCCCTAGTATTTTCGGGGTGGTTATTTGTGTCTTCTTTAGTGAAGGTAGAACCAAAGTATTTGTTCAATTGGTCTGCCATTTCTTTGTTCCCCATTATGAATTCACCTGATTCTGACTAGTGATTAGTCATCACTAATCTTTTTCTCTTCATAAATCTATAGAAGCTTTTGCAGTCAGTTTTTATGTTCCCTGCAAGCCTCCTCTCATACTCTCCGAATTAAACCCTTAGTCTTCCTCTGCTGAATTCTAAAATTCTCCCAATCCTCAGGTGCGCTGTTTTTTCAGGCCAATTTATATGCCTCGTGGATAGTGCAGGGAAGTGGAGTTGAGGTAGAAGATCATTTCATGGCGGAGTGGACTCAAAGGGCCGAATGGCTTTCTCCTGCTCCTAATTCTCATATTCTTATATTCGCCCACGAGATCAGCTAACACTCGATCGAAGCTGCCCTGGGAATTGAAGTCCGCATCAGTCAGCGCTTCATGGGGCAGCCCGACTAAGTCATCAGCGGAGCTGAAATATATTTTTCAATTTTAGTTTTTAATTAAACGAACCCTGCTGCCCGCAGTTTTCACTGTTCTCCAATCTTCGTGTAGTAGCTGCCAGATTTACCGGCGAGCTGTGGAGCCAATTTAACGAGGGTCTGTCATTTCCCACATTGATTACTTTGCAATTGGATTTCCTCAGATGGAGCTGGAGAGTTTTAAATCCTTTTTTTTTTGCTTTTCTGAGATATAATAAAACATGTTGAGGCATTTTGCATTGTCAGAATTGGTATTAATGTTGTCTGTTTTGATCATTCCAGTTGTAAATCATACAGGTTTGTTTGTTGACATACAAAACAGTTTAAAAGGTTGAGCTCTTTTTAATGCTGACAAAATCATTAAACATCATTGAGTTGCATGAATAAATCAGGCAGTTGGAAAACTCTGTGAGCAGTCTGCATTTTACAAACGGCTCGGTTTTTGTGCAGTTCGATTTAAAAACATTTTTTTTTTTAGTTGCGTCAGATCGATCTTGCTGCTGAAAAGTGTTACACCGAGCCGAGTGTACTCGGTCTAAAATACCCAGTGTTTGGGGCACTGACTCAATTTGTTTGTGAAGAAAAAGTGTTGAAAGAATTGCATTTATATAGCGCCTTTCATGACCACCGGTGGTCTCAAAGCAGGGAAGGTGGATCAACCATGGCTAACAAGGGAAATTAAGGATAGTGTTAAATCCATGGAAGAGGCATATAAATTGGCCAGAAAAAGCAACAAACCAGAGGACTGGGAGAATTTTGTAATACACCAGAGGAGGTCAAAGGTTTTAATTAGGAGGGGGAAAATAGAGTGTGAGAGGAAGCTTGCTGGGAACATAAAAACTGACTGTAAAAGTTTCTATAGATTTGTGAAGAAAAAAAGATTAGTGAAAACAAACGTAGGTCCCTTGCAGTCAGAATCAGGTGAATTTATAATGGTGAATAAAGAAATGGCGGACCAGTTAAACAAATACTTTGGTTCTGTCTTCACGAAGGAAGACACAAATAACCTTCCAGAAATACGAGGAGACTGAGGGTCGAGTGAGAAGAAGGAACTGAAGGAAATCCTTATTAGGCGGGAAATTGTGTTAGGGAAATTGATGGGATTGAAGGGCGATAAATTGTCGCTTTGGTTTCTCTCCTTGTCGTGATGACATACTCGCAGTATAGCACCTGGTGCAGTATGGCATCTGAGGTAGTAGCAGCCTTGTAGCTACCTAGCAACCACCTAACCTCTGTTGAAAACAGGGGCCAGTTATACGATTTCAGTGTTCTAATCTTGCCGCCAAATCTGTTCAAAATCCTTTGTATAATTTTGGCGGGCTTGGCTCTTCTTTGTAACATTTTGGTGGGCTCGTTAAAAGTTGATATGTTTTGGGTGAGTTGATGTTCGAAAACTGTTTCCTGATGGAAATATTAGTTTGGTATGTGCAATGTCCTTTTGTGCTTAGTCTTTCACATACAGGCTGGATTCGGCCTCTTTGTGATGTATATGCTGAAATGGTTGTCCAGACCCATGTTGATGGGTAGCTACCTCTGGGTGATTTTGTGATGTTAATGTCTCTTGTGTGGGAAGGATTTTTGAATACTCATCCCTCCAGACAGGTTTACTTAGTCCTCACACCCAGGTAGCTTCACTTAATTAGACTGTTTCCTTTATTTCCGTAGGTCCGCCCACAGCCTTAAGTTTGTCTTTCTAAAATCCAAAATTCTATTAAAGTTCATAGTTTCTTCCATAAGCACTTTAGATTTTCAAGCTTTTCGGTAGATAGTCCCAAATTAAATTTCCTTTCGAATGAGCCCAAACACAGCGGGGGTTTCTTGTGAATTTTGCAGCCTTCACCCTTTCGGATTTTGCTGTAATGTGGCCCTTTTTGCTTTTGCCTTAGGTTTCTCTGCCCTCCACTTTAACTTTTCTTCTTTCTATCTTTTGTTTCTGCCCCCATTCTACTTCCCTCTGTCTCCCTGCATAGGTTCCCATCCCCCTGCCATATTAGTTTAACTCCTCCTCAACAGCACTAGCAAACAATCCCACAAGGACATTGGTTCTGGTCCTGCCTAGTTGCAGACCATCTGGTTTGTATTGGTACCACCTCCCCCAGAACTGGTTCCAATGTCCGAAGAATTTGAATCCCTCCCTTCTGCACCACTCCTTAAGCCATGTATTCATCCGAGCTATCCTGTGATTCCTACTCTGACTAGCTTTAGAGACTCTTAAATGCACTGATGACTATCTACATGTTGCTGACACCCAGTTGACTGAAAAAAAAATGAAAACAACTAGATGTGATACATTTTATAGTAGGTTCTGTGTTTTAAGTTTTATAGTAGCT
Organism: Pristiophorus japonicus; assembly: GCF_044704955.1. Lineage (NCBI taxonomy): Eukaryota > Metazoa > Chordata > Chondrichthyes > Pristiophoridae > Pristiophorus > Pristiophorus japonicus. The sequence goes on from NC_091989.1 coordinate 181,594,683, forward strand.
ACAATTACTAGCTACTATCATCATCATAGGCAGTTCCTCGAAATTGAGGAAGACTTGCTTCCACTCTAAAAGTGAGTTCTCAGGTGACAGACTGTACAGTTCAGCATGGGAATTACAGTCTTTGTCAGTGGGGTGGAGGGGGGGCGGGGGCGGGGGAGTGCAGACAGTGATTGAAGAAAAGGATGGGTGGGACTGTTGGCCACACGCTCCTTCCGCTGCCTGCGCTTGTTTTCTGCATGCGCTCGGTGACGAGACTCGAGGTGCTCAGTGCCCTCCCGGATGCTCTTCCACCACTTAGGACCGTCTTTGGCCTGGGACTCCCAAGTGTCAGTGGGGATGTTGCACTTTATCAAGGAGGCCTTGAGGGTGTCCTTGAAATGTTTCCTCTGTCCACCTGGAGCCCGCTTGCCCTATAGGAGTTCCTTGTAGGAGCTACTATAATACTTAAAACACAGAAGGGGTAACAATTGTACCGTTGTCGGTTGGGAATCCATTATTGTCACTGCTCAATGTTCCTTTCCCTTGATGAGATGGCAGCCATTCAGGAGATAATCTTGCATCATTCTGCTCCCAGAGCAGAAGCCTCATGAGTGGCAAGAGTATGTTAGAAAACTATGGCTAAAATGTTATAGCCCTCTCTCCACTACTGTGTAAATCACTCCACTGGGGAGCAGAATAACACCCCCCACTCCTCCTCTCCACCCGATGCCATCCCATTTCAGGATTTATTTGGAGGAGAAAAAAAAAGTTACGCCTAAATGTTTTTTTTAAAGAAATATTGTAATCAGGTAGTTTAATCGATAGATTTTTGGATATTGTAATGCATGCACCCTGTGAATATGCTCACAGGTTTGTGGAGCTGTTGCATTGTGAGTGGCTCAGCCAGTCAGGTAATTTTCACAAGACTCAATAAAACCCCAGCCAGTTGGGTCTAGGTCATCCACGATGAGGTATGCAGTTGTGAGCCCAGTGGATGAACTGGTAACGTGTAGTGTAATTGTTGAACATTTGTTAATTAGCCAACTTGTTCTTAATAGCAATGTGTTGCTACGAATTCTTAAGCAAAGAACCCATGAAGCAAATACATTACAGATATTAAAGGAATCAAGGGCCACAGAGATAGTGCAGGAAAGTGGAGTTGAGGTAGAAGATCAGCCGTGATCTTATTGAATGGCCTACTCCTGCTCCTATTTCTTATGTTCTTAAGTTAAAGGAAGACAGAACAGCACTGCGACAAATGATTGATATCCTAATAGCTTAGACATTGTAGTCATTTCCCTAAGGCTATAAATCATAATCAACATGTAATCAGTAAATATCTTACAGCCTCCGTATTATTGTAATGATGCTGTCAGCATTAAAACTAATTTGGTATTTTAGAATGCCAATAGACAAGTCTGCAGAATTCTGGGTACTCGAAAGGAGTGATCTAGCGAACCTTGCTTTCTGACTGGGAACACAGGGTGATAAAAACAGAGATACAAACCATTGGTCATGTTTTTATATGGAAGCAGTGAGTGGCAGCTTTCACTAGACTCAGAAGCAGAATGCAACAGGGGCTTTGGGATTTACTTTGCTTAACTTAAGCAGGACACAGATTTAAGGTGATTCGCAAAGAACCAGGGGAGAGATGAGGAAATGTTATTTTACACAGCGAGCTGTTGTGATCTGGAATGCACTGCCTGAAAGGGCGGTGGAAACAGATTCAATGGAAAGAAGGATTTGCATTTATATAACGCCTTTCATGACTACCGGAGATCTCAAAGCTCTTTACAGCCAATCAAGTACTTTGGGAGTGTAGTCACTGTTGTAATGTGGGAAATGCTGCAGCCAATTTGCGCACAGCAAGCTCCCACAAACAGCAAAGTGATAATGGCCAGATAATCTGTTTATTAGTGATGTTGATTGAGGAATAAATATTGACCAGGACACCGGGGATAACACCCCTGCTCTTCTTCAAAATAGTGCCGTGGGATCAAATTACGTCCACTTGAGGGAGCAGTTGGGGTCTCGGTTTAACATCTCAGCTGAAAGATGGCACCTTTGACAGTGCAGCGCTCCCTCAGCACTGCACTGGAGTGTCAGCTTAGATATTTTTTGTGCTCAAGTCCCTGGCGTGGGACTTGAACCTACAACCTTCAGATGCAGAGGCGAGCCACAGCTGTCAGCCACAGCTGAGAGTAAGTTCCAATAGTGAAATTCAAACAAGAATTGGATTACTAATTGAGGGCAAAAATTGACAGGACTCTAGGGTAAGAGCAGGGGGCTGTGATTAATCTACCAAAGAGCCAGCACTTTCACGATGGGACGAATGAGGCCCTTCTGTCCAGCATCATTCTACGATTCCATGTCCAAGTGATCGGGGGAAATGTTGCATGCTCATTATTTTTGAATTTTTTTGCAGACATGTTGTACTGATTGGATTCAATCAACCAACATCAGGTCAGATTTCTATCAGGCATCTTTTGAGTGTGGGCCATCGCTCCTCGAAAATGATCCTCACGCCCATTTTATGCCTGCAACGAGGTCCAATTTCTACCCCTGTATTTATTTCCCAATGACATTTCCATAGGTGGCTCTCATATACAATTTGGTGTTAAACTTAAAGCATTTGCCACAGGAACAAGCAGATGTAATCATGGAGTAATGACCACAACAGCTTGTAGGGCAGAGTAGACTGTGGCATCCTCCATTTTCAGTTCTCTCTCATTCCCAGCTCCTGGGAACTGCCTGCGTCCTTCCATTAATCCAGTAATTTGCTGTTATTTCAGTGGAGGAACCTGTCGCGGTGGTAGAATTGGCTTCTGTAACGTATTTGCTTCATGAACATCACGTGACTGGCTAAGCCACTCCCAACTCAACAGCTCTACAACTATTTTAGTAGAAATTTAAACACGTGCCCCCTTTTAGCAATAGAACCCAAAAATTAACAATTTAAAACTGTAATGAAAACCTTTAATCAAATTAAAATTCGGTTGCCGGGGGGTGATGATGCACTCCAGCCACTCTGGCACCCACCTCTCGCAAAAGGCTGCGAGTGTACCAGTGGAGACCGTGTGCTCCATCTCCGGGGATACCCTGGCTCGGGTGTAACCGCGGAAGAGAGGCAGATAGTTGGGCTGAACGACCCCCTCGACCGTTCAATGCCTGGACCGGTTAATGGCCCCATTGGCCATGCCCAGGAGCAGTCCTATGAGGAGATCCTCTGATCTGCCCGCTCCCCTTCCCACAGGGTGCCCAATGATCAGGAGCATGGGACTGAAGTGCAACCAGAATTTGAGGAACAGCCACTTCAACTATTAGAAGAGGGGCTGCAACCTCACACATTCAACATAAACATGGAACACGGACTCCTCTAGACCGCAGAAATTGCAGTTGGCCTGGGAGTCCGTGATCCGACTTAAAAACGTATTGTACAGGACTACTCCGTGCAACACCCTCCAGGCCAAGCAACAGCTGTACAACTCTTTTAGTTGAAGACAAAATAAACAATTAAATCAATTGCCCCCTGATTAAAAGGGCGGGGGGGGACACTCCAAACACTTTTCAAGTGCCCTTTCTTGATTTTTGTTTTCTTGTTTTTGGTTTTTTTTTGGGGCACTAAAACCATAAATTATACAAGTGCCCCCTGGCGCAACAGCTCTACAACTCTTTTCGGGGGGAGGAACAAAATAAACATTAGATCGAGTACCCTCCCCCCCCAATCTGGGGGACACTCCAGACACTTTTAACTGCCCTCTTTTTTCATATTTTTTTTGTTTTTTGGGGGGTTTTTTTTGTGTTTTTTTTAAAAAAAAATTTTGGTGCATTAAAATTATATATTTTACAAGTGCCCCTATAAAAGGGGAGGGGACAACAGCTCTACAACTCTTTTAGAGGAGACAAATAAACATTAGGTCAAGTGACCCCCGATCTGGGGGACACTCCAAACTTTTTGCAAGGCCCTTTTTGTTTTTGATTTTTTTTTGTTTTTTTTAAATATTTTTGGGCTCTAAAAACATAATTTACAAGTGCCCCCGATAAAAGGGGAGGTGGACACTAAAAACCCCCGGCAATTAAAACAAATTAAACTTTAAAACATAAAATCAAATTAAAATTTGGTTGCCGGGGGTGATGATGCACTCCAGTCCCTCCGGCGCCCACCTCTCGCGGAAGGCCGCAAGCGTACCGGTGGACACCGCGTGCTCCATCTCCAGGGACACCCTGGCCCGGATGTAGGCGCGGAAGAGAGGCAGGCAGTCGGGCTGAACGACCCCCTCGACCGCCCGCTGCCTGGACCGGCTGATGGCCCCCTTGGCCGTGCCCAGGAGCAGTCCTACGAGGAGGCCCGCGGACCTACCCGCTCCCCTCCGCACAGGGTGCCCAAAGATCAGGAGTGTGGGACTGAAGTGCAACCAGAATTTCAGGAGCAGCCCCTTTAAATATTGGAACAGGGGCTGCAACCTCACGCATTAAACATAATTATGGAACACGGACTCCTCTAGACCGCAGAAATTGCAGTCGGCCTGGGAGTCCGTGATCCGACTTAAAAACTTATTGTACAGGACTGCTCCGTGCAACACCCTCCAGGCCAAGCAACAGCTGTACAACTCTTTTAGTTGAAGACAAAACAAACAATTAAATCAATTGCCCCCTGATTAAAAGGGCGGGGTGGGTGGGAACACTCCAAACACTTTTCAAGTGCCCTTTCTTGATTTTTGTTTTATTGTTTTTTTGGTTTTTTTGGGGCACTAAAACCATAAATTATACAAGTGCCCCCTGGCGCAACAGCTCTACAAACCTGTGAGCATACTCACAGGTGCGTACATTATAGCTTCAGTATCCACTGGCTGGGAGACGGGAAATCAATCAGGCTTGTTGCTCCTTTGTCAGCTTGGCTCAGTGGAGGCATTTTACCCCTCTGAGTCAGGAGGTTGTGGATCGAAGCTCCACTTTTTATTTTCTTACTTGTCCTTTCAAATCGCTCCATGGCCTTGCCCCATCTTATCTCTGCACTCCTCCAACCCTACAATCCTCTGCGATATCTGCACTCCTCCAATTCTGCCCCCTGGAACATCCCCAATTTTCATCGCTCCAACATTACCTTCAGCTGCTGAGGCCTTAAGCTCTGGAACTCTCTCCCTGCACCTCTCCACTTTCCTTTCCTCTCTCTCCTCCTTTAAGATTCTCTTTAAAACTCACCTCTTCCCTGTCCTAATATCTCCTTATGCGACTCGGTGTCAAATTTTGTTTAACAACGCTCCTGTGAAGCGCCTTGGGATGATTTATTACATTCAAGGCGCTATGCAAATTTGTTGTTTTTAAATGTGGGTGTCTGTGGCAAAGCAGTTCAGTAAGATTACTTGAGGTAAGAGTGAGAAGGGTAACCCCTGAAAGCTGAGACTAGCTAGAAATGCTTTCACATTGGACCTTCTCCAGAGTTTCATGTTGGTGGTTTTCCGACTTCAAGCTGTACCCCCCCAAACAGTTTGCATTGATACAGCACCTTGGATAATTATTGTTCAGGATTCTTGCTTTGGAGGCAGTTCAGAGAAGGTTCACTAGATTGATTCCAGAGATGAGGGGGTTGACTTATGAGGAAAGGTTGAGTAGCTTGGGCTTCTACTCATTGGAATTCAGAAGAATGAGAGGTGATCTTATTGAAACGTATAAGATTATGAGGGGGCTTGACAAGGTAGATGCAGAGAGCATGTTTTCACTGATGGGGGAGACTAGAACTAGAGGGCATGATCTTAGAATAAGGGTCCACCCATTTAAAACTGAGATGAGGAGGAATTTCTTCTCAGATGATTGTAAATCTGTGGAATTCACTGCGTCAGAGAGCTGTGGAAGCTGGTTCACTGAATAAATTTAAGACAGAGATGGACAATTTCTTAACTGATAAGGGAATAAGGGGTTATGGGGAGTGGGTAGGAAAGTGGACCTGAGCCCATGATTGGATCAACCATGGTCGTATTAAATGGCGGAGCAGGCTCAAGGGGCCGTATGTCCTACTCCTGCTTCTTATGTTCTTATGTAGGATTCCTATCTCTAACATCCTCCAGCCCTACAACCCTACGAAATCTTCATCGCTGCAGCTTTGGTGGCAGTGCCTTCGGTTGCCTAGGCCCTAAGCTCTGGCTAGAACTCCCCTGCTTTTCTCCAGATCTTTGATGTCCAGCTGAGAGGGCAAACTTGGTGTAAGGCCTCATCCGTAAGACTGTCAAAGCAGTCCCATGGAGGTGCTTGGGAATGTCAAACAACTCAAGGGAGTACCAATGGAAAGATGTAGTTTTGCCAGTCAGCTAGACCCATATCAAGGTCTAATTCTTGAATAGTTTTTCTTTTGTCTCAGTGGATGACTGAGATTGTGTTGGTTTCCTCAGAGTTTGTTGAAACTTTGCTCCAAAAGATTTGTCTCGAACACTTCAGTATTTTTCAGGATTCATCTTTGTATTTTGGCATTTCATTTCATTTTCACAGCCTGCTCTCGCTTCCTGTGTCAATATTTCACACCAATTAAAAAGTGAAAATAACATGAGACACGTGCGGAAATTTCACACACTGCAAGAATCTCCGGAATAACCGTGTCGGAATCGTGTCGGCAAATCAGAACACAATCCCCAGCCTGAAAAATAACAGCATTGTTTGTTGTTGGTTTCTGTTTAGATTGTTATTCGGAGCTTCTTTTACTGACTAAGGTTCTTCCCAGAATCTTCAATCTCTTTTGGATGTTGGCACATCTGCTCTGTATTTCCAGCATTTTCTGTTTCCTTTTTAAATGCTTTTTGGAATTCTTTCCCTTCCTCTCTCCCAAAGTCACTGATTCCTCCTGCTGTTGGGTTCCCTCCTCTTCTAAAAAAGTGCTGTACCCTCCTGGCGCTCTGGTTCCCTCCTGTCCTGAAGATGCTGTATCCTCCTGGGGCACTTGTTCCCTCCTCTCCTGCAGGTGCTGTGTCCTCCTGGCATAGGGTCCTCTCATTTCCTAAAGGTGCTGTTTCCTCCTGGTGTACGGGTCCATCTTCTCCCAAAGTCACTGATTCCTCCTGGGGCACTGGTTTCCTCCTGTCCTGAAGGTGCTGTGCCTCCTGGTGTACGGGTCCCTCCTCACCTGAAGGTGCTATGTCCTCCTGGTATGCAGGTCCCTCCTCTCCCAAAGACACTGATTCCTCCTGGTGTACGTCCCCTACTTCCTTGAAGGCACTGATTCCTGTTGGGATACAGTATCCTCTCTCCTGAAAGCCTTGATTCATGCTGGGGTGCTGTGCCTTTTTTTCCCTGAAGGTTCTGACTCCTGCTGATGTATATTCTCTTCCTCCTCTGATGGTGATGGCCTTTGGCGTTGGAGTATGGCCCACTCCTCCCCTGCAGATATTAAATCCTGCTGGGGGCCACCCCCTATTGCCCTTTATGGCGTCACTCTTGTAGATATGGTGTTGGCTTCGATATGTACCATGATGATGCCTAGTTCTCCCTCTCCAATTGCTCCACTGCCTCTGTGCTTTCAATCAGATTTTCAAAATCCAGTATTGGATGAGCTGTAATTTGTTCCAGCTGAACTGTGGGATGTCTGAAGCCATCATGTTGGGTCCACCACAAATTCCACACCCTTGTCACTACCCCAAGCATCCCCCACCATCCCAACACGAACCAGGCTGTTCACAACCTCATAGTTCTGTACAATCCTGAGCTGAGCTTCCTATCTCACACCTTCTCCCTCACAAAGACTCTCCATTTTCACCTCTGTCACATTGCCCACCCCTATTTCAGCTTGTCTCTCCATTCCTCTGAGTCTTGCGCATCCCCAGTCAGCCTTTCAACACCCCCCCCCCATCAACCTTCATGTCATCATCCACCTAGGCTGCGTGTTCTGGAAGCTCATCCCGAAATTTCTTTGCCTCTCCATTTCCCTCTCTTCCTTTCTCTCTTTCACCCTCCTGAAACCCCATTTCTTTGACCAAGATTTTGATCGCAGCTCCTAATACATGTTGCTAAACATGTGGCCCGAAATTCAGTACCGCTGGAAAGCTGGTGCTCCCCCGACCTTTTTGTGGCCATTAGCGCCAAAATTTGAGTGGCGAGTCCATTCAGCTCCAAAAGTGAACAAACTGGTTCCAGCGCTAATGAACCCTTCCAAAGTGAAGTTTTCAGCGTTTTCAGCAGTGTGGCTGTCTTAAGCTGAGCGTTATTACCACTGAGAAATTCAGCATGCAGGTAAGGGTTTCTAATGAGCCAACTGCTTCCTGGCCTTTGTAAAGACCAGGGTTTGCAACAAGGCCCTGAGGGAGAAAGGAGGTTGGAAGCATGGCTGGTGTGAGAGGTGCAACGAGAGCCAACAGGTTCACTGATAGGGTGCTGGAAACACTGGTGGACGGTGTGGAGGGCAGAAGAAGAATACTGTTTCCTGACGTGGGGAGACCTGGCCGACCACCAGTACATGATGCCTGGAGGGAGATTGCAGGGGAGGTATCAGGCACCTCCATATATGTGAGGACGCACCCTCCTAGGAGTGTGCTGGCCAGTCTGCACCTGGCCCTTCCAGGGTGGCGATGGGTCGATGCCTCCTAGCTCTGGGGCGACGGGGATCCGCCTCCGCCTGCACCTCCTCCTCCTCCTCCTCCTCCTCCTCCGGTGGTACTGCTGGTTCGACCTCCAGTGGCTGTCCCATCATGATGGTCAGGTTGTGCAGCCTGCAGCAGCCCACGATGATTATGGAGACCCGTTGAGGAGAGTACTGCAAGGTGCCACCAGAGCGGTGCAGGCACCGGAAACTCTGCTTAAGGAAGCCTATGCATTGCTCGATGATACACCTGCTGTCACAATGAGCAGCATTGTATGCATGCTCTGGTGCTGTCCTGTGGTTCCGCAGTGGAGTGAGCAGCCAAGTGGACAGGGGATATCCCTTGTCCTCAAGCAGCCAACCGCAATCCTGATTCGGGCCGGTGAAGATGGCGGGCACACTGGTCTGGTGCAGAATGAATGAATCAGGGCTGCTGCCTCTCCAGGAATGGCTGGACTGTCATATGAGGAGAGATTGGATCAACTGGGCCTTTATTCACTGGAGTTTAGAAGGATGAGAGGGGATCCCATAGAAATGTATAGGATTCTGACGGGACTGGACAGGTTAGATGCGGGAAGAATGTTCCCGATGTTGGGGAAGTCCAGAAACAGGGGACATAGTCTTAGGATAAGGGGTAGGCCATTTAGGACTGAGATGAGGAGAAACTTCTTCACTCAGAGAGTTGTTAACCTGTGGAATTCCCTGCCGCAGAGAGTTGTTGATGTCAGTTCATTGGATATATTCAAGAGGGAGTTAGATACGGCCCTTATGGCTAAGGGATCAAGGATATGGAGAGAAAGCAGGAAAGGGGTACTGAGGGAATGATCAACCATGATCTTATTGAATGGCGGTGAAGGCTCGAAGGGCCGAATGGCCTACTCCTGCACCTATTTTCTATGTTTCTATGCCCGCTGCCTGTCTGCACGGTGCTGACGGAGATGCCTTCTCCTGCGTTCCGCCCTGCTTCTGACCAGGTGTACCAGGTGCCTCCCTCCCAACACTCCTCCCATCCTCAGGGTGAACTATGCCAAGCAGGTCTCTGCAGCCTACAGGCCTCCAGTAAAGAGTTAGACCTGAAAGTTGTACAACACTACAGTGGTAGGTGCAAACATCTGAGCAGCACTCAGCAGGTTGAATGGAGCCAAAACAAGTAATAAAACTGTCTGAAAAGATAAATACTGCGGATTCTGAAAAATTAAATAAAAACACTAATAACTAATAAAACTAGATCAAAAGATACATACGGAGGATGCATGCTGGAAAATAAAAACAATAAGAAGTAATAAAACGTTTTACCTACCAAAGGGTTCCAGCGGTGTCGCGTTCGAGCACCACATCGAAAACCTCGCAGGGACACTGCCAGGAAGAGTCCTACCTTTCCCTTGGTGAATTTCGCTGTGGTAGTCCCTTTGCAGTGGCCCGCACGCTGCAGAGCTCACCACTGGAAACCCCCCTGTACAGCGGCTTCACCGCGCCATTTCCAGCAGAAGTGCACACCGCTCAGATCCTCCCCGAGCTGAATATGGTTGGGGAAGAGAGAAGTACCCGACCACGGCGGCCCAGCTGTTTTTTTCAATCAACCGCCCAAACTCCGTGGTCGCCATTCCTTCGGGGACGGTGAATTTCAGGCCAAATGTTTTCTATTTGCCTTGTGAAATGACTTGGGACTTCTTTCCATGTTTAAAGGTGCTATATAATTGCAGATGATGGTGGCCAAACCCCTGTGTGGCCTCGTCCCTCCCTATCTCTGTAATCTCCTCCAGCCCCACAACCATCGCCCCCCCCGCCCCTCCCCCGAGATGTCTGCGCTCCTCCAATTCTGCCCTCTGGGGCAATCCTGATGATAATCGCTCCACCATGCTTCAAGCTCTGGAATTCCCTCCCTAAACCTGTCCGCCTCTCTTTCATCCTTCTAGACGCTCCTTAGAACCTACCCCTTTGACCAAGTTTTTGGTCACCTCGGCTAATTAGTACTTAAATTCTACTCGGTATCAAATTTTTTATGTCATAATACTCCTGTGAAGCACTTTGGGACGTTTCACTACATTAAAGGTGCTATATAAATGCAAGTTGTTGTTAAAACATGCACACAGCTTTGATTCGCTTAAACAGGGATGAGTATAAGTGGAGCAGTGTGACTCAGCTCTCTCCCCACACATCACTCAATTAGAATTTGGCTAAATGTCAAGTGTGACTGAAGTCGATAAGTAACAGCTTAAAATATAACTCAGTTGTAGTGATGGCAAATAGTTTTAACAGAAAAGTAACTCATTTTCAATTATTGTGAATTCAGGGAAAAACCATTGCGATTCAGTGATTCAGTATCTTCTCCACTACTGGCCTGCCTGTGCCTTTCATTATTTCCCAGTTGAGAGGGTCTGTTCCCAGAGCTCCTACCCCTTCTTACTCAGAAGCGTAAGGGAAGGACAGGGTGCACATCACAGGCCATCGCCGCGGTTATACGGGGCAGGAGAGACGTTGTGGTAAGCCAATATTTGGTGACTCCAAGCTTGCATTTTAAAAGCCTGCCGATTATAGGAAAAAGGAGAGGATGAGGAAGCTAAGGAGTTCTGCAGTGCTCGAGCCCTTGGAGAGAATGAGTTAGAGCAGGAGATAATGCAACAAGCCTTGGATTTCAGCACTGGGAGGATGTAGGGAGGAGGAAGGGAAATACAACAGTGAATTTGGAGCTTCAGAGGAGCAAGAAAGGATCAGCGCAATATGATAAAATAGAGAGAAACAAAGAAGGTTATAACAGAGAGAAAGGGCTAAAAATTTGGTTGGAGGGTTCCTAAGGCGCAAATGTCGGTCGCCCACCAGAAAATGTTTAGCGACGGCAACCATAAAATTCAATGGTTGTGCCCTGAGAGAGGAGCGGAGTGCAAATGTTAGTGTTCCACACTTATCTTAGGGCGCTAGGCCAGGGTGAGCAACTGAATATCCCGTGCTAAAGAGCTGGCTTCGTAGCGCCCTGAGAAAGGCCTCTCTGCAAAAGAAAAAAAATCAGAACAAAAAACACAAATACATTCCCTAAACATTACTCACCCCAAACAAAGGTAAATCGCTAAACAAAAATTTAAAAAACACACTCACACTTACCTCATGCAGTCATTCCTTCCTTTAGTGCCCTGGGACAGCTCAGCACGCCAGCTTTCTCTGGCAGCGCACAACCAAATGTTGCCTCCGTGTCAATACCGGGGGTCGTTGCACACCAGTGTGGTGCTCCCGGACAATACTCCGTAACAGTGCCGGTACCTGCACACTGAATTTGCCGAGCGGCGCGAAGATCGGCATTCGCGACGACAAACCCTTTAGCTCTCCTTAAAGAGTTTGGAGACTCGGGAGATGAGGGAATTAAATAGATTTTTTTCTTTAAATGGCGTTTGTGAATTATAGACATTTTACTGGCTCATCGTCCTTTGTGTAACAGATGGCATGACAGTTGTCATCCCCAATTACCATCAGACAAAAATCAAAGCCGTTAGCATTCCCTCCATCAACCAGTAACGATGACCAGATCAGGGTTCCAGCCCATTCTGTTTTGGTCACAAGGTAGTTCTGAATGAGGAATGCCAACTAGTCCATCGTATTTCATGCATCCGCATATACAACAGCATCTTAATGGAGGAGAGCGAGGTTAGAGAGACGGAGAGGTTTAGGGAGGGAATTCCAGAGATCAGGGCCTTGGCAGCTGAAGGCATGGCCGCCAAGAGGCCAGAATTGGAGGAGCGCGGAGATCACGGAGATTTGTCCCTACAGTCCCTCCTTTTCAACGTCCAATTGTCTCTTAAAAGTCCATTCGACGTGTCGATCGTTCGGCATAAAGTACTTCTCTGCCACATTTGTTGAAGACTTGCAAACTAACTTTCTGTACACCAAAACGATATAAAGATTGACAATCTTGTTACATCGGATCTGGAAAGCTAGATGCTAGTCAGCAAGTAATAATTCGCTTAGCAGTAAGTGGCTGTGCCAAATGCTCTCAGTTGGATCTCCCAGTTGACTTAAATATGGCATTGCTTTCAGAATTTTAATGGCATTAACACTTATGGGAAGGAAAGAGAGCTTGTAATTCTGGGCATGGCCAGTTCTAACGGAAAGTGATGGAATGCTGTGTAGTTGTGGCAAATAGACAACTGAGGTACAATAGATTTTTTGTCATCTGTTTTTGACAGATATTTAGGACACTGTTTTAAATAAGGCAGTCTAAGAGGCTCAGTAACTGCACGTGTGGTTGAAGAGGCAGAATCGACCTGGGTTAAGACATCCTGCAAGATGTTTCAGCATGCCGATCGACAAATGAGTGCACTGTGATGGGATAAGAGGCCATGATGGCATAAACTAGGCCCATAGCACAAGTACAGGCAATGCCGTAAACATATTTTTTATGCATTTTTAATATTGAGATATTTACAAAATTGTTCATGACCCTGTAAATCATAGGAGATAGAGTTAAGATAACTGGTTAAGTAACGCCTCAATTTTAAAAGGCTCATCCTTGTTTTCAAATCCCTCCATGGCCTCGCCCCTCCCTACCTTGTAATCTCCTCCAGCCCCACAACCCCCCTGAGATGTCTGTGCTCCTCTAATTCTGCCCTCTTAAGCATCCTTGATAATAATTGCTCAACCATTGGCGGCCGTGCCTTCTGTTGCCTAGGCCCCAATCTCTGGAATTCGCTGTCTAAATCTCTGTGCCTCTCTTTCTCCTTCAAGACGCTTCTTAAAACTGACCTCTTTGACCAAGCTTTTGGTCACTTGCCCTAATTTCTCCTTATATGGCTCGGTGTCAAATTCTTTGTCTAATACTACTCCTGTGAAGCATCTTGGGATGTTTCACTATGTTAAAGGCGCTATATAAATACAAGTTGTTGTTTGTGCAATTTTAAAGGGGGTGCAGGGAGGGAGAGACCTGGGGGTGTACGTACACAAATCTTTGATGGTGGCAGGGCAAGTTGATATTAGGAAGGCTGTTAACAAAGCAAATGAGATTCTTAACTTTATAAGCTGAGTGTACAAAAGCAAGAAAGCTATGCTAAACTTTATAAATGATTGGTTCGGCCCCAGCTGGAGTATTGCGTCCAATTCTGGGCACCACACTTTAGCACAGATGTCAATGCCTTAGAGAGGACGCAGAGGAGATTTACCAGAATGGTACTGTAAAGTCCTTACTCTACAGTATGAAACCACACGAGGCACATTCTGGGGACAAGGTCACTCTGTGACCTTAACTCTTTATTTACAGGACTCCAAAGACGATGACCCTGCGTGGGACCTCCCTTTTTATACCTGTGTGATCAGGTAAGGAGTGTCTCCCACAAGTTCACCCCTTGTGGTCAAGGTGTGCATCTAGGTTGAGTGTTTACATTAATACAGTGGTGTTACAATGTGGTTACATCCATGACATCACCTCCTCCCCAAAGTCTTATTGGGATCATAGGTTTAGTCTTTCAGGTGGTCTACGCTCCCTCGTGGAGCGCCGCATTTGGGGTTCTGGTTTTTGGACACTGACGTGAGTGTCTGTCGCCTGTGGTGATTCTGGCCTGTCCAGGCTGACCACAGGGAAGGGAACGATGGAGCTTGTCCAGTCAATGAATTCAACAGGCGAGATGATGCCCTTTCTCAACAGCCGGTCCAATTCGCTCTCGGTCTTTTCACGCATCACATACGGCACCGCTCTGGCTTTGTGGTGCACTGGCCTGGCGTCCGAGGGTGATGTGTATCACTACTTTAGTGCCTTTGAAAGTCCCGACGCCAGGTTGGAAGAGTGAATCAAATTGTTGTGGGACTTATGAGCACGAACTTCGCTCTACAGATGACATTGCGTGAACATCCCCCCATTTCCAGGTCATCTCGGCTAACCAGCTCCTCCCCAACAGTGCAGGACCATTGCCCGGGACAATCCAGAGCGGCAGCCGATTCACTAACCCATTGTGTGTGACAGCCATCATTGCACTGCCGAGCACCGGAATGATTTCTTTAGTGTAAGTCCGTAATTGTGTCTCAATACGTGCTAATTTGGGTATACTGGCTTTACGTGGCCATAGCTTCTCAAATTGCTGAACACCCATGAGTGACTGGCTGGCCCCAGTGTCCAGCTCCATGTGTACTGGGATACCATTTAATAAAACCCTCATCATCATTGGTGGTGTTTTGGTGTATGAACTGTGAATATTCGTCACATGGACCCGCTGAACCTCAGTGTCTATCGATTTGCCCCAAAAGTCATCCTGCCTCAAAGAACCCTCTTCTGGTCCATCCGCCTCATATTAGTCTGGTTGCAGACTTCCTGCACATTCGAGCTAAGTGGCCACTGAGATTGCAGTTCCTGCAGACAAACTGTTGAAATCTGCAAGATCTAGCTGAGTGTTTTCCCCCACACCTCCAGCATGAGTTGAAGTCTCCATTGTTGGGAACAAAGGGACTATGACCAGGCATTCCGCGCTGACTGTCCCTTTGACTGCTCTTAAGTACCGTATTAGTGGGTGTCAATGGCCCCATCCCGGGCCGCATTGTCCACTGTGGTGGCGTGAATGTCCGTTCAGCCTGCCATTGTCTCTGTTGAAGTCCTACTCTGGGGTCTATTGCTGCCTGGGGAGTGCCGGACTGTCCCTGCCTGCCTGCGGGGCTCTGAGTCGCATTGATGATGTTGACTCCCTGATCCATCGCCGCGTTAGAGGCTGAATTGCGCGCGTATATTATTTTCATCTCTTCCTCCCCCCGCCATGAAAGTTTGAGCTATCAATGCCGCCGCTTCCAAGTTCAAATCCTCGGTTTCAATTAATTTGCGGAAAATTCCCGCATGACCGATGCCCTCGATAAAGAAGTCTCTTAGCATCTCCCCCCTGCAGGCGTCTGTGAACTTAGAGGCTGGCAAACGCCGGCGGTCTGCTACGAAGTCCGGTATGCTCTGTCCTTCACGACGTCGGTGGGTGTAGAATCTGTGTCGGGCCATATGTATGCTACTCGCCGGTTTGAGGTGGTCCCCGATCAATTTGCTAAGTTCTTCAAAAGGTTTTGTCCGCCGGCTTTTCGGGTGTGAGTAAGTCCTTAATGAGTGCGTAAGTCTTTGGTCCGCAGCTGGTCAAAAGGTGAGCCCTTCACTTGTCGGCCGCTGCATCCCCCAGCCACTTTTCACAATGAAGCTTTGCTGAAGCCTCTCAACAAAATTGTCCCAATCTTCCCCAACACAGTACTGTTCCTCTGTGCTACCAGTGGCCATTCTCGTGGGTCGTGAATTCCCGTTTCTCGTCGCCAAAGTAAAGTCCTTACTCAACAGTATGAAACCACACGAGGCACATTCTGGGGACAAGGTCACTCTGTGACCTTAACTCTTTTTCACAGAACTCCAAAGACGCTGACCCTGCGTGGGACCTCCCTTTTTATACCTGTGTGATCAGGTAAGGAGTGTCTCCCACAAATTCACCCCGTGTGGTCAAGGTGTGGATCTAGGTTGAGTGTATACAGTAATACAGTGGTGTTACATTGTGGTTACATGCATGACAGGTACCAGGGATTAAAGGAGCAGTTACATGGAGAGACTGGAGAAACTGTGGTTGTTCTCCTTAGAGCAGAGAAGGTGAAGGAGAGATTCAATTGAGATGTTCAAAATCATGAGGGGTTTTGATAGAGTAAATAGAGAGAAACTGTTTCCAGTGGTAGAAGGGTCAGTAACCAGAGGACATAGATATAAGGTCATGAGCAAAAGAACCAGTTGTGAGATGAGGAGGAATTATTTTACACAGCATATTGTTATGATCACAATTTATATTAACGATTTAGAGTTTAGAATCAAAAACACAATTTCTAAATTTGTGGACGACACCAAATTGGGGAGATAGTCAATACTGAGGAGGACTGCAACAAATTAAAGACATTAATAATCTTGCAGAATGGGAATATAATTGGCAAATAAAATACAACATAGATGTTGTTACATTTTCGTAAGAAAATGAGGGAAGTCACTTATTACTTGGAAAATAAGATTCTCAGTGGGGAAGAGGAACAAAGGGATCTCGGAGTACAAATACACAAATCACTAAAAGGAGCGACACAGGTTAATAAGGCTGTAAAAAAAGCAAACCAAGAACTATTGTTTATTTCTAGAGGGATAGAATTGAAAAGTAGTGAAGTTATGTTAAATTTGTATCGAACCTCAGTTAGACCACACTTAGAGAACTGCGTACAGTTATGGTCGCCATATTATAAAAAGGATATAGAGGCACTGGAGAGGGTGCAAAGAAGATTTACAAGGATGATACCAGAATGCGAGGGTGTAACTATCAGGAAAGAATGAACAGGCTGGGTCTTTTTTCTCTTGAAAAGAGAAGGCTGAGGGGTGACCGAATAGAGGTCGGTAGAATCATGAAAGGTTTTGATAGAGTAGATAGAGAGAGAGTGCTTCCACTTGTGGGGAAGAGCATAGCGAGAGGCCAGCAATATAATATAGTCACCAAGAAATCAAATAGGGAATTCAGAAACATAGAAACATAGAAAATAGGTGCAGGAGTAGGCCATTCAGCCCTTCGAGCCTGCACCACCATTGAGTAAGATCATGGCTGATCATTAACCTCAGTACCCCTTTCCTGCTTTCTCTCCATACCCGTTGATCCCTTTAGCCATAAGGGCCATATCTAACTCCCTCTTGAATATATCCAACGAACTGGCATCAACAACTCTCTGCGGTAGAGAATTCCACAGGTTAACAACTCTCTGAGTGAAGAAGTTTCTCCTCATCTCAGTCCTAAATGGCTTACCCCTTCTCCTTAGACTACATCCCCTGGTTCTGGACTTCCCCAACATCGGGAACATTCTTCCTGAATCTAACTTGTCCAGTCCTGTCAGAACTTTATATGTTTCTATGAGATCCCCTCTCATCCTTCTAAACTCCAGTGAATACAGGCCAAGTCGATCCAGTCTCTCCTCATATGTCAGTCCCGCCATCCCTGGAATCAGTCTGGTGAACCTTCGCTGCACTCCCTCAATAGCAAGAACGTCCTTCCTCAGATTAGGAGACCAAAACTGAACACAATATTCCAGGTGAGGCCTCACTAAGGCCCTGTACAACTGCTGTAAGACCTCCCTGCTTCTATACTCAAACCTCCTAGCTATGAAGGCCAACATACTATTTGCCTTCTTCACCGCCTGCTGTACCTGCATGCCAACATTCAATGACTTGATGTACCATGACACCCAGGTCTCGTTGCACCTCCCCTTTTCCTAGCCTTCCGCCATTCAAATAATATTCTGCCTTCGTGTTTTTGCCACCAAAGTGGATAACCTCATATTTATCCACATCTGCCATGGATCTTCCACTCTTCAACATGTAGTTCGGGACCTGTAATATTATGTCCTTCATTGAAACACCTGTGAACTCATCCCTTTTTGGTGTGGAAGCAAGTCATCCTCGATGCGAGGTACTGTCTATGAAGATGGTGAGAATGTGCAACTTGCTCCCACAGGGAGTGGTTGAAGCGAATAGGATAGATGCATTTAAGGGAGGCTAGATCGGCAAAGGAGCCAAAGGTGGGCAGCGGAAACGTTGCAAGGACACCCTCAAAGCCTCCCTGATAAAGTGCGACATCCCCACTGACACCTGAGAGTCCCTGGTCAAAGACTGCCCTAAGTGGAGGAAGTGCATTCGGGAGGGCGCTGAGCTTCTCGAGTCTCGTTGCCGAGAGCGTGCAGAAATCAAGCGCAGGCAGCGGAAGGAGCGTGCGGCAAACCAGACTCTCCGCCCACCCTTTCCTTCAACCACTTTGTCTGTCCCACCTATGACAGGGACTGTGGTTGTCGTATTGGACTGTTCAGTCACCTAAGAACTCATGCTAACAGTGGAAGCAAGTTTTCCTCGATTCCGAGGGACTGCCTATGATGATGATGAGATAAGCATATGAGGGAGAAGGGAATAGAAGGTTATGCTGATAGATTTAGATGAGGAAAGACAGGAAGAGGCTCGAGTGGAGCATAAACGCCGGCATTGACTGGTTCGGTTGAAAAGCCTCTTTCTGTTCTGTCTACCCTATGTAATCCTACGATCTGGAACGCACTGCCTGAACGGGTGGCAGCAGATTCAATAGTATCTTTCAAAAGGGAATTGGATAAATACTTAAATCGGAAAAATAGGGAAACAGAGGGGTGGGACTCATTGAATAGCTCCTTCAAAGAGCCAACACAGGCACGATAGGCTGAATCTCCTCCTTCTGTGATGCCAGATTCGATGATTCGGTATTTCAAATTGAAAGTGCTCCCACAGTCTCCTTCCCTGTTGAATAATCCAACTGGAGCTGCGTTATTTCATGCACCGTTCCATTCTAACACGACACTGAGTGCAGCAGAGCCTAGGGCCAGATGGTACAGGTACAGAATTATTCTTCAAGGGCTTGGAAAGAAGCAGTGATGCTCACCGAGTGCAGGTCTCGTGTGAAGGAAGCATATGCCTATGAGTTAAATGCATCTGTGAAGCGTTCTTTAAAACTTGGCCCTAAATACTCTTTAAAAACGCACGGCAGACAACGGTGAGACGAGAAAGCATTTCCATTAAAGGGATGATTAACCAAGGCCAGCCTCCAGTATGCGGAACCTCAGCCGCTGGGAATGCATTGGGAGAATCAGCCGATCACAAGTACACGGCAAGTATATAAAACCAAGTGGGCCTCTTCCAAATAAATAGAGAGGGAACTGTACTCGGATATTCAATGTGAAGTATTGAAGAATGATATTCAAACTCATTCATAATTCCAATAGGAAGGGAAATTTTGCATGGCCAAGTTTGCTTGATAGGACTGTTTCTTCTTTTTGTCTCATTCATTTATACGACAGATTACACACACAAACACACACACACACACACACACACACTCAGTTGTAACAACAAAAACTTGTATTTATAGAGCGCCTTTAACGTAGTAAAATATCCCAAGTCGCTTCATAGGAGTGTTATAAGACAAAACAAATAAATTTGACAGAGTCACAGAAAGAGATATAAGGGCAGATGACCAAAAGCTTGGTCAAAGAGGTAGGTTTTAAGCAGCGTCTTGAAGGAGGAAAGAGAGGTAGAGAGGCGGAGAGGTTTAGGGAGGGAGTTCCAGAGCTTGGGGCCTAGGCAACAGAAGGCACAGCCACCAATGGTTGAGCAATTATAATCAGGAATGCTCAAGAGGGCAGAGTCAGGATCAGGACCTTATGGAAACCTCACACTATCCACAACCGTATGAGCTCTACGATTTCAGTCCGATTTCAGTTTTCATACTTCACAAAACCAGCATGAGACCTCGGGTTTCACCAATTCAGTATGAGAGCAAACTTTTGAACAGTGGTTCACTCACATCTCTTATATTAAATTTCACCTTTGGTCACGGCATTCCATCTATACCGCCAATAAATCAGAGTGAAGGTTGGATCTCTCTTATCAGGGACTTCCTTATCCGGCACCACCCCTCGTCCGCCATGATTCCGGCAGCCGAGGGCGCATGTGCAGAGCGTGGCCGACATCCGCCCCGACTTTGGGGCCACTCCGACACCCAGCCCGTTGGGGCCGCACTGACACTTGGCCCACCAGGGGCCACGCTGACACAACCTTCGTGGCCCACCGAGGGTCCGCCGACACTTTGCATGTGAAAGAAGTAGCATATTTCCTTAGTCTACATACCGTACAATTGTCCAAATGATTGGGACACATTGTGCAGCAACTTTGCTTATATTGAACTTGCACAAAGTCATTTGATGTGAAGTTTAGAATGTAACATCTAACGTAGCCAAGCGTTTACCTGGAAAGGAGTAAAAGACTGCTGTTGGAGGTTGCAGAAGATTCCATATCCACTTGAGGGCCTGCCGACACTTCGGGCCAACCCGGGCGCTGATCTCCTGCCCCCCCTCCCTGACCTCGGGCCACCTTTACCCCGCCCCCCCCTCCACCCTCCTCAGGCTGCTGACCTCCCTTTATCCGGCAAAATCCCTTATTCGGCGCAGGCCAGGTCCCGAGGGTGCCGGATAAGGGAGGCTCAAACTGTACATCAAGGATACATACAAACAACAACAGAATGACAGTAGCAACTAAACAAACACGCACGTCCATAAACACAAGTAACCTGATTGCCGTCATAAGTTTTTCCCATGTCCCTAAACACAAGTGACCAGGCTGACTTATTCCAGACCATTACAGATATGGCTGAATGACTCTCGCACATTCTACTATTTCACTATCCTGTGAAGATATTCCTGCTTTTAGAGCTGTTTGCACAATTTACAACACAGGCTGTGGTGATCCCACACGATGCCCAGAAAGAACGTTTGAGGTACTCCGGTAATGCGGACTTTCGTTCCCACAGAGTGCAGATCAGAGATTCGAGCACTGACGTCAATTTCCTCTGATCCGAGATCACATCCAGCATGAACCTATGTGGGGAGCAGAGCCTTGTAAGAATTAACCCTGTCGCCTTAGTTTAGAGTGTAAGCTACTCATAATATGGCCCAAGGGACAGCTAGTGGCTGACTTCGCTTCCTAGGATCACAAGATAATTAGAGGTGAGGAAGACCATTTAGTCTATTTTAATTTATCCATCCAAAAAGAATCTAAAGATTCCACCATTGCAGTTTGCAATTTACAAAAAAAAAAACGATTCCAACATTTTGGCCTCCACAACTCCCTGACCTGGAAGTCCATTCCTATGTTGACCAATGATATCAGTCCTAAATATCTGTTTTCCCAGTTAAAACCCGTGTTCCCTTGTTCCGATGCTCTCACAATTAATGTGACTGTATATCTACGTTTATTTTTTCCATTTCCCTTAACAGTCTTTAAATACCTCCCAAAGTTCATCTCTTGGACATCACGCGGAAGAAATTGGGTCCATTTGCCTGGGGGGACGGGGGTCGCTAACGGGGTGCAAATGAATTCGCGACTGAGCGTGGCGCAGCCAACAACTCCCGCTAAATTCGGGACGCGTACTGGGCGGCCGGCTACTGCTGGGGCGAGATTTAAAGGGGAGGTGGCCGTCTGCTGCTGAAAAAAGATCTGCCTTATTTGTTGCTGCTCTGGTGCCACTTTGATTGCGGGGGTCGGTGCCGCGATCGCTCAGCCCAGCACTCTGCTTGAGTATCGGGCTGATTGCGCGGCACCCCCGCTCCCCGGTGGTCCAGGTGAGTGGGTTCCTCGTATGCAGAGTATGCCGCTTGGGCTCTTCCCTTTAATTCAGGGACGACCCCATCATACCCGGTATCGCTACTGAGCCGTGCAACCCAGGAAGCTTAATTTTGCGCTCCACTTCCTTTCGCGAGGGCTGGGGGTGGGGAGGGGGTGGGGGGTGTGCGGTAACCCCAATTTACCGTGAGGGGTGGGACTTCTGAAACTGGCACAATGTCCCGCGCCTGTGCGAGTGTAACTGCCTCCAAACGGGGCAATACCCAATTTCTCGGCCCACCTTTCCAAGCTGCAAAGCCCAATGTCGCCATTCCATCCTTTTGCTTGCTATATCTCAGCATAGAAGAGGACATCTGCACTGAGGACGTAGAATTCTTCAGCTTTTACTAAATGGAAATTCTTAGAGTGTCTCGACAAAGATTATCAAGGTATTGCCTACTGTGCCTCATTCGGCAATGTGAAAGCTCGCTAAATAAAGGAGTGAAGTGACCAGTGGAACGCAGGAACAGAAAAAGACCATTAGGACTAAACCAACTCTTCCCGGTGTGTCATTAAACTTCTGTCTCTCTCAGGTGGGTGTAAAATATGCCATGGTACTATTTCGAAGAGTAGGGGAGTTCTCCCTGGTGTCCTGGCCAATATTTATCTCCCAGCTGACATCACTAAAAACAGATAATATGGTCATTACCACATTGCCGTTTGGAGGAGTTTGCGGTAGGCAAATTAGCTGTTGCCATTTCGACATGACTACACTTCAAAAATAATTAATTGGCTGTAAAGCTCATTAGGACATTTAAGAATGAGGCCTCAGTTTAGCATTTCAGTTTGAAAGACGGCACCTTCGACTGTGCAGCACTCCCTCGGTACTGCACCGAGGTGTCAGCTTGTGCTCAGGGGGTCAATATTCAGGGTCGCAGAGAGACCCGTTACTGTCCATTTGCAGCGGCCATGCGGTGGAATTCTGTGGCTGCCACCTTGTCGTCAAATGGTCGAACCGACCCAAATTCAGGTCAGGGGAATTTTTGGCCTGGGCCCGATTGCGCCTGGTCCTGATGACCGCCACAAGCTCGTCATCAGAATCCGCCCCACCGCTTTCCCTCACCTTAAAAGTCCACCGACCGAAATTCAGATCAAAGATCGTCGCCCCGCCGCATGGTGCCCTCGAAAGCTTTGTGTCGATGCACCTTATCCTGAGTGTGACCCGGCAGCGCGGGGGCCCTTCAAGGGGAGGGCCCACCGCCGCGGCCAAAATGTATTAATTATTGCTGGCCGACTTCCCGATCGCCCGGCAAGATAGTGCCCCTGGTTTCGGCCGAACCGCCAATGGGCAGCCTGGCACCCTCCCTGCTGGCCCACTGGCCAGAGATTTAAAATGCTTGATTCTCTCCCCTTTAATGGAAGGGAGCGAGCACAGTGACGCACACACGCTGTGACATCACCACCGCTCCACTGCTGATCGACAGCGGCGGAGTCCCGGTCCCGACCCAAATTCAGCCCCTTCCTGTCTATCTCCCGCCCCCACGATGACTGATTTCCTTTGGGACTTTGAAAACATTTCCAAGTCCTGAAAATCGATCCTCCGACCGCATCATGGATCCCCGCGGTAAGGACGTAAACAAAATCATTGGTACGCTAGCTTTCTTGTGCTACTCAATTTTGGCCCCCAGGTCGCTGTCATGTATTTAACCATCTTGCAATGACATAGTCATGCAACTGTAACTCATGTACACTGTACCCTAGAAATGCACACCCTGACCACAGGGGGTGAACTTGCGGGAGACACTCCTCACCTGGGTTTCCAGGTATAAAAGGGGAGGTCCCATCCAGGGTCAGGCTCCTTGGTCCTGGGAATAAAGTGAAGGTCACAGAGTGACTGTGTCTGCAGTACATGCTTCGTGTGAGTTTGTGGTAAGGTGCAGAGACACTACATTTGCCGACGAGAAATGGTAATCACCGAACCACGAGGATGGCCACCGGTGGCACAGCGGAACGTTACTGTGTGGGTGAGGACTGGGACGACTTCATGGAAGGACTCCAGCAGAGCTTTGTCACAAAGGACTGGCTGGGAGAGACAGCGGCTGACAAGCGGAGGGCGCATCTACTGACCAGCTGCGGACCACAGACGTATGCGCTGATGAAAGACCTGCTCGCACCCCAAAAGCCAGCGGACAAATCCTTTGAAGAGCTCAGCCAGCAGATCAGTGAGAATCTCAAGCCGGCGAGTAGCCTACACATGGCCCGGCACCGGTTCTACTCTCACCGGCGTCGGGAGGGACAAAACGTCTCGGACTTCGTGGCGGAACTGCGGCGCTTGGCCAGCCTCTGTAAGTTCTCCGATGCCTGCAGGGGGGAGATGTTAAGGGACTTTTTAATCGCGGGCATTAATCATGCCAGCACTTTCAGGAAGCTCATAAAGACTAAGAACTTGACTTTAGAAATGGCGGCGTTGATAGCTCGTACATTTATAGCAGGGGAAGAGGAGACCAAGCTAATTTACTTGCGCAGCCCTGGTCCAAACGTGGCGATGGACCAGGGAGTTAACCTGGGGCACGCGGCTTGGGACCCCACAGGCAGGCAAGGGTATTTTGAAACCGCCCAGGCAGCAACAGGCTCTAGGGTGGGCCCGCAACAAGGACAATGGAAAAGGGATTGGCAATTTACACCATCTCGAGGAACAATGCGTCCCGCGATGGGGCCATTAATACTCACCATCAGAGTGCTTAGAAACAGCCAAATGGGCAATCAGAGAGGAATGCCTGGTAATAGTCCTTTTGTTAACAGCAATCTCAATCTCAGCTCATGCTGGAGGTGCAGGGGTAGACACACTGTGAGAAGCTATAGGTTCCAGCAATATAGGATTTGTAATGTCAGTGGACACTTGGCCAGGATGTGCAAAAGCGAGGCTAATCTGTGAGACAGAGGGACCAGACAAGAGGTCTGCAATGCAGGATGAGGCCTGGGGTAAAGCCATAGATGCTGAAGTTCAGCGGGTTCATGTGGCTGACGTCCACAGCTCATACACTAAAACGCCATCCATGATGATGAAAGTCTTACTGAATAGCATTCCGGTGCCCATGGAGTTGGATACGGGAGCTAGCCAGTCACTTATGAACGCCCAACAATTTGAGAGACTATGGCCACACAGAGCTAGCAGGCCCAAACTGGAATGCATTGAGACGCAGCTACGGACGTACACCAAAGAGATCATCCCAGTGCTAGGCAGTGCAAACTTGGTGGTAACACATAATGGATTACAGAACCGGCTGCCACTCTGGATCGTTCTGGGAAATGGCCCCGTGCTTTTGGGGAGGAGTTGGCTAGCCGAGATGAATTGGAAATGTGGGGGGGATGTGCACACCATTTCATCCGTGGAGCGAAGTTCATGCTCACATGTCCTGCAAAAATTCGGGTCACTGTTTCAACCTGGTGTTGGAACGTTCAAGGGCACCAAAGTAGTGATACGCATCATTCCGGACGCCAGACCAGTGCACCACAAAGCCAAAGCGGTGCCGTATGTGATGCATGAAAAAAATTGAATGTGAACTAGACAGGCTGCTTAGAGAGGGCATAATTTCGGCCATTGAATTCAGTGACTGGGCAAGTCCCATTGTTCCCGTCCTCAAAGCAGATGGCTCGGTTAGGATTTGTGTCGACTACAAAGCCACCATCAACCGAGTATTGCTGCAAGACCAATACCCACTTCCGAGAGTGGAGGACCTTTTTGCCACGCTGGCAGGTGGCAAGCTATTCATGAAGTTGTACCTCACTTCGGCCTACATGACTCAGGAACTGGCTGAAGAATCTAAGCTTCTGATCACCATCACGACGCACAAGGGATTATTTATCTACAACAGGTGTCCGTTTGGCATTCGTTCGGCAGCAGCTATCTTTCAGAGAAACATGGAAAGCTTGCTCAAATCCATTCCTGGAACAATCATATTCCAAGTCAACATTCTCATAACGGGTCGCGACACCAAAGAACACCTCCACAACTTGCAGGATGTGCTACGCCGATTGGATCGGGTAGGCTTGCGGCTGAAAAAGGCCAAGTGTGTGTTTTTGGCCCCAGAGGTCGAGTTTTTGGGCAGGAGGGTTGCCGCAGACGGGATCCGGCCCACTGAATCAAAAACGGAGGCGATCCGCCCGGCGCCCAGGCCCGGCAACACGTCGGAGTTGCGATCATTCCTGGGATTTTTGAACTATTTTGGGAACTTTCTGCCGAACTTAAGCACATTATTGGAGCTGTTACACATGCTCCTGCATAAAGGTTGTGAATGGTTTTGGGGGGAACGTCAAGAATGGGCTTTCAATAAGGCGAGGAACCTACTGTGTTCCAACAAAATGTTGACTTTGTATGACCCCTGTAAAAAAACTGGTCTTAACGTGCGATGCGTCATCCTACGGGGTTGGGTGTGTGTTGCAGCAGGGCAACGACAACGGCCAACTCCAACCGGTGGCTTACGCATCCAGGTCGCTCTCCCAGGCAGAGCGTGGATATAGCATGGTCGAGAAGGAAGCACTCGAAAAAGATGCAGCAGTACTTTTTTGGTAGACATTTCGAGCTAGAGACAGACCACAAGCCGTTAACATCCTTGTTGTCCGACAGCAAGGCTGTCAAGGCCAATACGTCAGCTCGCATACAGCGCTGGGCTCTCATGCTGGCTGCGTATGACTACACCATATGGCATCGGCCAGGCACCGAAAATTGCGCTAACGCGCTCTGTAGGCTCCCACTGGCCACCACCGAGGGAGCGTCGGAGCAGAGCACCGAGATGGTCATGGCCTTTGAGGCTGTTGACACTGCGGGCTCCCCCATCACAGCCCGCCAGATCAAACTCTGGACCAACAGAGACCCCCTCCTATCCATGGTAAAGAGATGTGTCCTGACTGGGGATTGGGCGCCCACACACAGGGCGTGCCCCGAGGAAGTCAGACCATTTCAGAGACGGATGGATGAGCTCTCCATCCAAGCCAACTGCCTGTTATGGGGCAGCCGGGTAGTCATGCCCCAGAAAGGAAGGGAAGCGTTCATCAGGGAACTCCACAACGAGCACCCTGGCATCGTGTTAATGAAGGCCATTGCCCGGTCACATGTATGATGGCCGGGGATTGACTCAGACCTGGAACACTGGGTTCGCTGGTGCACGACGTGTGCCCAGCTGGGCAATGCTCCCAAGGAGGCTCCACTCAGCCCGTGGCCCTGGCCCACCAGGCCATGGTCATGTAATCACGTAGACTATGCGGGCCCGTTCATGGGGAAAATGTTCCTGACCGTTGTCGATGCATACTCGAAGTGGATCGAGTGCATCATATTGAACTCGTGCACGACATCCATCACCGTGGAGAGTCTGCGTACGGTTTTCGTGACCCATGGCTTGCCGGACATCCTGGTCAGCGACAATGGCCCGTGTTTCACCAGCCATGAATCCCAGGAGTTTATGTCCGGCAATGGTAACAAGCACGTCCGAACAGCGCCGTTCAAGCCGGCTTCCAATGGCCAGGCGGAACGGGCGGTCCAAGTCATAAAACAGGGTATGCTATGCATCCAAGGACCCTCCCTTCAGTACCGCCTATTGCGCCTCCTGCTGGCCGATAGGTCCCGGCCGCACTCGCTCACGGGAGTCCCGCCAGCGGAACTTCTCATGAAATGCACGCTCAAGACGCGGCTGTCCCTCATTCACCCAGCCCTGGCAGACATTGTTGAGGGCAAGCGCCAGTCCCAAACCGAGCTCCATGATCGAAACTCAAGGGGGAGGTGTATAGAAATAGATGACCCGGTATTTGTTCTTAACCATGCTTTGGGACCCAAGTGGCTTGAGGGCACCGTAATTGGCAAAGAAGGAAATAGAGTCATGGTGGTCCGACTAAACAATGGGCAGATATGCCGCAAACACTTGGACCAAGTGAAGAAAAGATTCAGCTTAGACACGGAGGAACCTGAAGAAGAGCATGAGATGGCACCCACACCACTGCCAGCGGATGAGCAACAAAGACAGTCTTCGGCATGCACAGTCCCTGCGGCCAGCCCGGACAGACCAGAATCACTTCAAGTGACAGAGACGCGTGCTGAGGCTCAGCCACTAGAACCACAACTGCGGCGCTCCATGAGAGAGCGTCGACCACCTGATAGACTTAACCTCTGAAACAAAAAGACTTAAGGGGGGAGGTGATGTCATGTATTTAACCATCTTGCAATGACATAATCATGTAACTGTAGTTCATGTACACTGTACCTGTACCCTAGAAATGCACACCCTGACCACAGCGGGTGAACTTGCAGGAGACACTCCTCACCTGGGTTTCCAGGTATAAAAGAGGAGGTCCCACCCAGGGTTAGACTCCTGGAAATAAAAGTGAAGGTCACAGAGTGACCGTATCTGATATATCTATGCCTCGTGTGAGTTTGTAGTAAGGTGCAGGGACACTATAGTCATTAACCCACAAGCTTCTAAACTCAGGAGCAAGAGTGCTACCCCACTGAGCCAAGGTCAACAGCTTTATATTCCATCACACTCCTAACTTGCGCCTTATAGGTGGTGAAGAAGCTCTGGGGAGTCTGGAGATGAGACTCGGTGACTGGGGAAATATAGAAACATAGAAACATAGAAAATAGGTGCAGGAGTAGGCCATTCGGCCCTTCGATCCTGCACCACCATTCAATATGATCATGGCTGATCATGCAACTTCAGTACCCCATTCCTGCTTTCTCTCCATACTCCTTGATCCCTTTAGCTGTAAGGGCCACATCTAACTCCCTTTTGAATATATCCAATGAACTGGCCTCAACAACTTTCTGTGGTGGAGAATTCCACAGGTTCACCACTCTCTGAGTGAAGAAGTTTCTCCTTATCTCGGTCCTAAATGGCCTACCCCTTATCCTTAGACTGTGACCCCTTGTTCTGGACTTCCCCAACATCGGGAACATTCTTCCTGCATCTAACCTGTCCAATCCCACCAGAAACAGGGACCGAACCTATAACAAGACCCATTTTGAAATCACGTAAGAATTATACTGCCTGTTATGTCTCACTGCAAAGAGCAAGCTGCTTCACTGAGGCACTGAAGTCTCCATTTAAGAAGCTTCTTATGTTGTCAGCAATGAATAGATTAGTTTTTGTGAACCTCATTACACGCCTCTAGTGTAACAGACTAAAAATTCAAAAACTGTGAGAAATGCAATTTTATGAGGCGCTGTAGTTGACTGACAGGAAAGCTCTCACAAAGGCAGTGTTCAGGCTCCCCCGATTGCCATAGCCGGTTAAGCCTCTAATCGATATAGTCCTTGTTGGACATCCTCGATAGATGGACAATAAATGCTGGACTTGCCAGCAGCACCCACATCCCAGGAATGAATGAGAAAAAGATGTTGGACATCTTGGGGAGTTAAGGGTTAACAGTCGAACTTCTTTGTATCTTGGATCAACATGCCTTCCAGGCTTTCCCATATAAACAAGATGATTATGAAGTATCGCGAGAGGAAAGCATGTCTTGTCTTCTGATATGTAACACGCTCATGCAAAGAAATACACGCCAGTCATGACATCAGCCATGAGTGACTAAAGTGTAACTTTAGTGGCTAGGGTAATAAAACGAGGAGCAGGAATCCATGGGTAGTCAACAGGGGCTCGATGGGCCGAATGGCCTCCTTTGGTGCTGTAACCATTCTCTGAATCTACGATTAACTATAACAGTTGGTAAAGCTTTTTCTTCAAAGTTGTTAGTGACAGTTAGATCAGGAAGTCTTGTTTAAGGGAATTATCTTTGGGGTAAATAACGACAAATGTTTACATGAATAGACTGTCTGCAAAGGATTTGGAGATATGTAGGTCATGGGGTCTTATCTGCGACATGTGCCTTTAATGTAGGCAGAATACGGTGTATAAAGGAGCATGGTCTTCAACATTTCTTTGATGGGCTCGACAGCGACAGAATACTGAAATGCTGCTCTCTATTTAAGGCCTCAGAGAGAGGGTGCAGACAAGATTGACAAGGCTAACTCCAGGGATGAGGGACTTCAGTTACGTGGACAGACAGAGAAGCTGGGGTTGTTCTCCTTGGAGCAGAGAAGGTTGAGAGGAGATTTGATCGAGGCATTCAAAATCATGAGGGGTCTGGACAGAGTAGATAGAGAGAAACTGTTCCCATTAGCGGAGGGGTCGAGAACCAGAGGACACAGATTTAAGGTGATTTGGCAAAAGAAGCAAAGGCGACAGGAGGGAAAACTTTTTTACGCAGCGAGTGGTTAGGGTTTGGAATGCACTTGCGGCAAAGGTAGTGGAGGCGGACTCAATCGCAGCTTTCAAAAGGGAGTTGTAGAAATACCTGAAGGAAAAGAATTTGCAGGGCGGGGGGAGCGGGATTAGCTGTGAGTCGGCACGGGCTCGACGGGCCGAATGACCTCCTGGAATGCTGTAACCGTTCTATGATTCAATGATTCTAGTTTGGCCCATCGCCTGTACCGTGTATGAATAAAGACTGTTCCGTATACTCCACTACGAAGTGTCTTGTGCTTACTCGAAACATGTTTTTGTGACCCAGAAGTAGAAGGAGGTTGACTGCCAACAGTCCTGAACCCATATGGACCCAAGTTCCTCGGTTGTTGCTGAGTCAGCTGACCTTGGCCAGAGCAGTTGGTCTAAGTCCCCAATTACCAGGGAGGCAAGAGAGAAAGAAAAGCTGGGATTGCAAGAAAGGGAATGCATGTGGGTAAGAGCAGCACCAGTTCAGGCTCGCCTATGACGCCTCACAGAGTTGAAGAGTCCGCTGACACGTCTCATTATCATCATCATAGACAGTCCCTCGCAATCGAGGAAGACTTGCTTCCACTCTAAAATTGAGTCCTTAGGTGGCTAAATAGTCCAATACGAGAAACACAGTCCCTGTCACAGGTGGGACAGATAGTCGTTGAGGGACAGGTTTGCCGCATGCTCTTTCCGCTGCCTGCGCTTGATTTCTGCATGCTCTCGGCGATGAGACTCGAGGTGCTCAGCGCCCTCCCGGATGCACTTCCTCCACTTAGGGCGGTCTTTGGCCAGGGACTCCCAGGTGTCGGTGGGGATGTTGCACTTTATCAGGGAGGCTTTGAGGGTGTCCTTGTAACATTTCCTCTGCCCACCTTTGGCTCGTTTGCCATGAAGGAACGGCGAGTAGAGCACTTGCTTTGGGAGTCTCGTGTCTGGCATGCGAACTATGTGGCCCGCCCAGCCAACACGTCTAGCTTAGCAATGTCAACCTTGTTGGGTGCATTCCTGGAATTTTATTACATGACCTCTTGTCTCCACTACCACAATCAGGCAAACAGCCTTTTTCCCGCCTTCTCCAATATTTTTTATAATTAATAAACAATAGTTTTCAAAGCAAATGAGAAAAACAATTGTTTATAATTGTATTATCTTGCTGTGTCAGCTGTGGCTCAGTGGGTAGCGTTATCGCCTCTGAGTCAGAATGATGTGGGTTCAAGTCCCACTCCAGGGACTTGAGCACAAAAAAAATCTCGGCTGACATTCCAGTGCTGAGGGAGTGCTGCACTGTCGGTGGTGCCACTTTTCGGATGAGACGTTAAACCGAGGCCCTGTCCGCTCTCTCAAGTGGATGTAAAAGATCCCATGGCACGATTTCGAAGATGAGCATGGGAGTCCCTGGTGTTCTGGCCAATATTTATACCTCAATCAACATAACAAAAACAAAATAACAGGTTATCTGGTCATTATCACATTGCTGTGTATGGGAGCTTGCTGTGCACAAATTGGCTGCCGCGTTCCCTACATTACAAAAGTGACTATTCTTCAAAAGTATTTCTTTGGCTGTAAAGCACTTTGAGACTTCTGGTGGTCGTGAAAAGTGCTATATAAATGCAAATCTTTCTTTCGTTATAATGCCCCGTATGAGTTTTGCTCCCATGTTGTTCACAGCAATGCCCAGGATTAATGTTCTATTCCTCGAGACTCCAGTGCAATCCTGGAGGGTTAGTAACCCCTCGTCCAGCCTCAGACGTGAGGAGAGGCCTCCTGGGTGAAATACCGGAGGGTTGCTGTAATGACTCAAGAGTCTGGTTACTATAAACTCACTCAGGAGCAACCTGATCCATCATTATTCCAGTCCGAGAGTGCCGGCGTGACAACGACACCCACCTTATATACAGGTGACCAAGCACACATGCGTACAGCCCGATGACCTCCGACCGTGGCGCCCTCTGGTGTCTAGTGACCCCCAAGCATTAATACATAACAGTTGCGAAAGCCGGCGGAACAGGACCCCCAGCATCAGAGCTCAGCACCTTGAGGGAGGAGGGGAGAAAACCCGAGGGGTGTAAATAGTCACACCGGGTTCGCAAAGTGGTTCATGGCTGCATTTAAATGCTCAAGTGTTCAAGGGAGTCAAGGGTTATGGGGAGCGGGCAGGGAAGTGGTGTTCAGACCAAGGTCAGATCAGCCGTGATCTAATTGAATGGCGGAGCAGGCTCGAGGGGCCAAATGGTCTATACTCCTGCTCCTATTTCTTATGTTCTTATGGTGCTGTTTCATTGTGGGAGAGAGGGATGGGAGGGACATTGAACTGGTAGGAGATCGCAAGCATCCCAGTGAAAATAAAGTGGATGCTGTAAGCATTTCACTCCAGTCGCAGTTCCACCTGACTGGATAATGCTGACTAAATGTTGTGACCTACTGAATTATGCATCAGTCCTGCTGAGATAGTGCACACAGCTCAATTTGGTTTGCAACCTATCTCGTGGCTTGTCCAGTCAACCAAATAAAACTAAAATGTCACGTGTAAATATTTTTGGCTAATGGGTTGTGCAGATCGTTCCACTTTCGAGTCAATCTGCTAGCCCTGATGGATCAATTTTTGTTGAACAATACTTCCTTCATTGCAGAAACTGGTTCACTATTGAGTGCTGATCTATTTCCCCCCGATAGCCCAGCAGGCACAGACACTGCTCGGTGCGGCAGCCTTTTGCTGCTATGCTAAGATGATTAGGAGCTCTTTGTCACCGTATGACACTGTTTTCTACCGGTGTCTAAAATCCAATAGATTAGAAATCAGTCGGCCTTGTTATCGTAGGAATGTGTGACACATTCATAGCCTCTCTTATTTTAAGAGGCATTAAGACATCTATTTTAGCTCGACTGACCCAACCCTGTTAAAATCGCACAAAAAAAGTACTTGCATTGAAATAGCGCCTTTCACAATCACCGGACGTCCCAAAGCGCTGTACAGCCAATGAAATATTTTTGAAGTGTAGTTATTATCGTAATATAGGAAACACGGCAAGTCAATTTGTACACAGCAAAGATAATCTGTTTAATTGATTTTGGTTGAGGGATAAATATTGGCCAAGGTACTGGGAAAATTCCCCAGCTCTTTTCCAAAATAGCGCTTTGTAATCTTTGGCTAGACACGGATTCCATTTAACATTTCATTTGAAAAACAGCACCTCCGGCAGTGCAGCATTGCCTCAGCGCTGCACTGGAGTGAGACTTGAACCTGCAACCTTCTGACTCACAGGCGAAGGTGCTACCAACCGAGTCACAGCTGATACTTTCAATACAAGTTTATATTGCAGTAACTTTCACCCTTATGAAACAACAGCTGCAAACATGGAAAGATTGTCCAGCGTGCTGATAATTGCCTTTACTTTTGTTCTACAGGAAATAAAGAAAGATTTATATAGCTTGGATTCACGACCACCGGATGTCCCAAATCACTTTACAGCCAATGAATTACTTTTGTAGTGTAGTCACTGTTGTAATGTAGGAAACACGGCAGCCAATTTGCGCATAGTAAGCTCCCAATGCGATAATGTGATAATGGCCAGATAATCTGTTTTTGTTACGTTGATTGAGGGATACATTTTGGCCAGAACACATGGGATATTGCTCTTCAAAAGAGGGCCATGGGATCTTTTACACCCACCTAAAAGAATAGACAGGGCCTCAGTTTAACGGCACAACCGGCAGTGCAGCACTCCCTCAGTACTGCACTGGGAGTGTCAGCCTAGATTTTTGTACCCAAGTCGCTGGACTGGGACTTAAACTTATCACCTTCTGACCCAGAGGTGGGAGTGCAACCACTGAGCCACTGCTGACACAAGGGAAAAGGCTTCATTTATTGTCTAACCTGATTTCAAAGTGGAACTCATATTGCGGGACTGGACTGGCCAGCTCTCCTTTCCTGAAGGGTATTGGTCAAGCATTTGGGTTTCTGTGGCAATCTGGCAGCTTTCCTAATCATTTTCTCTGGTGGCAGTCCATATTTTACCAGAGTTATTCAATATGAGATTTTGAACTCATAATTATTGGTTTGCTTGCTGTACTGGCTGCTGTCAGAATGTAGTTTGAGGCAAGCGATAACTCTGATTCCACCAGCTAGCGACAACTGCAACACCAAGAAATATGGCCAAATCAGGGATTCGGATTCCAAATCCTATATTATGCACGGTGAACTGTAGGAATACAAACAAGGAACAAACTTTAGATATCTTGCAGTACATCAAAGGGAACAATAATCCAAGAACAATCTGATAAAGCAGGAATAAAGAAAAATTACTTACGTAACTGTGGTTCTGGAGCGGTCACATTAACAGAGGTCTAATTCCTAACTAACAATAAGTTAAAGTTTAGCAGCAAAATATCAGCCCTCCATGCGTCTGCCTTCTTCACTCCTTTCTCCCAGATCTGAAGGCCGCCACCCTGTGGCGGGAAACGGTAAGACACAATACGATGTCTCAGACATCAGAAAGTGTCTCAGGCCATCATATTTGCCTAGTTCAACTGTACAGGGCGTTGGGAAGACCGCACCTGGAGTACTGCGTACAGTTTTGGTCTCCTTACTTAAGGAGAGATATACTTGCATTGGAGGCAGTTCAGAGAAAGTTCACGCGGTTGATTCCTGAGATGAAGGGGGTGTTGTCTTATAAAGAAAGGTTGAGCAGGTTGGGCCTATACTCACTGGAATGGGAGGTGATCTTATTGAAATGTATAAGATTCTGAGGGGACTTGACAGGGTAGATGCAGAGAGGATATTTTCCCTCGTGGGGGAATCTAGAACTAGAGAGGCATAGTTTCAGAATAAAGGGGCCGTCCATTTAAAACGTGGTTGAGGAGGAATCTCTTCTCAGAGGGTTGTAAATCTATGGAATTCTTTGCCATAGAGAACTGTGGAGGCTGGGTCATTGAATATATTTAAGGTGGAGATAGACAGATTTTTGAAAGATAAGGGAGTTAAGTGATATGGGCAATGGGCAGGGAAGTGGAGTTGAGGCCAAGATCAGATCAGCCATGATTTTATTGAATGGCAGAGCAGGCTCTAGAGGCCAAATTGCCTACTCCTGCTTCTATTTCTTATGTTCTTAGTACCATGTCCATTACATTACTGTACCCATTTTAACATTGAAGATGTATTACTTTATTTATTCATCCAATGACTTTGCGGTAAGGCCACTCAGTGAGATACTGAGTCCTCGTATTTCAATATTGTAACATAAGCGGGATCAATACCGCTGTCAAAATTATAGACAAAGGAATTTCATACAAAATCATCAATGCTTTGTACACTAATACAGAAGACACAATTGCAAGGCTCAAATGTTTACATCTTCCAGGTCAACGTAATCAAAACTGAGGTAGCAGGTCATTATGAGAAGCGATTTCCAATTTTATGAATCATTCATTGCAAAAAGATTCATCTTTGATTTTCCTCTTGAGAAAAATGACATATACTGAAATGAAATAATGTTCCTGTCACTTCCACAAGTGATAAAAGCACATTGCGATAGTGGCTTGTTAATCTAGAAGTGACATTCCAGTGTCACTAGCTTTCATATAATATTTGCATTTATATAGTACCTTATCGCATCGAAATGCCTCAGAGTGCTCTGCACAATGATTTACTTTTGAAGTGAAGTAAATGCTCTTACATAGGCACAAGTGGTCATTAATGGTCATTAAGTTCCAGCCCCTGTGTAGCCATGTGATGATCAGAATCATCGAACCATTAATCGGAATCAAACATAAAATATGTTTTCCTGTCATCAATCTCCTCCTTTCAATGGACTATGTTCAATTTACATTATCACAAAATCTTTGCAGTTTACCCAATGCCCATGTCTAAGGCAAATAACTGCAGACTAAACCTTCTTCAAAGAGAAGCCTTTAAACGAGAGAATTTCAGTCGAATCAACGCTCCAAACATATTAATCTAGCTGGTTGCATTTGATACAGATAAGGCTTCATGGTCCCAAAGGGATTGGAGCTGCCATGTTTTCTGCAACAACAGAACTTCTGCATCCATAATTATCGCTCGCAACATCAGTTCTTTTCATAACTAGATGTTGGTTCTTGGCCAGGTCATTAAATGAACCCATTTCGCGCACTTCAGATGCTATTTCTCCAGGAACAGATTGTCTGTTCTATCTCAATGGAGCTGCCCCTCCCAACAGCTGACACAAAAGTGCTGGCACTGGATGAATCCATTGCTTGGACAACCTTATGCTCCTGTCTGAAAGAAATTGTGAGGAGACTTAGGTGCCGGTTGGGATGGGAGGAGTAGGTAAAACTTAAGTAAACAAAATAAACAGGGAAAAGTAATAATCTATTCGTCTGGTATGGTTAGCAATGACTGGTTCCTGTCTTCAGAAACTTCCCCTGTACTGATGAATGTGTTCCTATTTAAGTAAAGAGATTGTTTTTCAAGTTATATTTGCTCCAGGAAGAAAAATAATTACATTTGGAATTCATATTTCAGTCTAAAAAATGAACTAACAGCTTTAAAGCAACATTGGCACAGCCCTTAGGTTGCCCAGAATATAGACCTGGTGACAGGTGCAGTTAAGGAGTTAGATAGAAAGAGCATGGGATCAGATTTGTCATTCATTAAGCTTTAGGTATACCCAAGAATTGATTGAATTCCTAAAGCGATTTCATCAAGTGACCTTTTGATCTGCATCAGTGAAAGAAAGAGAAGCTTTCAAAAATAAGCTGTGCCATTTACTTCTATGTAGTTAGTTGGCTTTGTGCTGCTTTATATGAGTTCTTAACAGTTCTGGAGTGTCCACCTGAGAGGGTTAGCATAAAAGACCCCAAAGCATTATTTTTGAAGAAGAGCAGGAGAGTTCTCCCTGGTCTCCTGACCAATATTAATCCCTCAAACAATGTAACTAAAACAGATTATCTGCTCATTTATCTCACTGCTGTTAGTGGGAGCTTGCTGTGCACAATTTGGCTGCCACATTTCCTACATTACACAAGTGATTACAACACTGCAAAAGTACTTCATTGGCTGTAAAACACTTTGGGACATCCTGAGGTTGAGAAAGATGCTTTATAAATTTTCGCTCCCAACTGCGACTCTTAAGTCATTTATTGTAAGTGGTGTTCCTTCAGATTTCCCTGTAATCTATTGGATTGGGGAGAGCTCCTTTGTGGGCAATTACTGTGTACTATGAAGTCTTGAGAGACAGGTACAAAATCCAAATTCCTATTCATTTGCATCTATCTCTAGTTGTTGATATAAAGATGTCTTGGTATTCCGAGCTTGGGCAGATACAGCAGGAGCGGTGAGAGAAGTGGAGGGATGTGATTGGGGCCCAGGAAAGGCAGGAGTTCGGGGCCAGGGGCCCAGGGGCAGTATGGGCCAGCCCGCACTGCGATATGTGCATGCTCTAGGCCCGTGCAGCAGAGCTAGTCTCCAATCATCTTGGTTAATCCTTGCCACTGGACCAAGACCGTCTCCAGGGGCACCCTGGCTTGGATGTAACCGCGGAAGAGAGGCAGGTAGTTGGGCTGAATGATCCCCTCGACCACCCGCTGCCTGGACCGGTTAATGGCCACCTTGGCCATGCCCAGGAGCAGTCCTACGAGGAGGCCTTCCGACCTGCCTGCTTCCCTCTGCACTGGGTGCCCAAAGATCAGGAGCATGGGACTTAAGTGCAACCAGAATTTGAGGAGCAGCCCCTTCAAATATTGGAAGAGGGGCTGCAGTCTCACACATTCAACATAAACATGGAACAGGCCGCAGAAATTACAGGCAGCCTGGGAGTCCGTGAACCAACTTAAAAACCGATTGCACGGGACTGCTCCATGCAATACCCTCCAGGCCAAGTCCCCAATAAATAAAGGGAGGAGTCCTGCATTGAGAGCACTCCATTGGGGACCCCTGCCTCCTTTGGCGGCAAGATGGTGCACCATGGCGTGTTCTGACGGCATTCAAGGATACGACAGGTCCACAAACCTGTGAGCATGTTCACAGGTGCAT
Source organism: Pristiophorus japonicus (assembly GCF_044704955.1). NCBI lineage: Eukaryota > Metazoa > Chordata > Chondrichthyes > Pristiophoridae > Pristiophorus > Pristiophorus japonicus. The sequence continues at coordinate 181,632,611 of NC_091989.1, forward strand.
ACAATACAGAGCCCAAATAGGACCGAGCTTCAAAGGGTTCAACTGCCAGAGGCCAGAGGCCACACTTAGCCCTAGGATCCAGAGGTCAGACACTTTTGGAATGAGATAGTTCAACTGCAGCTTTCAAGCTGGGATCAGCAACCCAGCGATGGAATGGAGTGAGCCTCAACATCTCTGTGGGCAACACTTGTCGGCGCTCCCTTGCATTCCGTCACTGTTATGTTCAAAATAACTCCACAGGACTGTGTCTGTAAGCTCAAACTGTAGTGACCTTGGTCTCTTTAATGTAACTCCAGGGTGAGGAAGCAGCATGGTAGACTGCCTTTTATACCTGCTTGCCCGGGGTGTGCAGGTGACCCTTGGGTCTCCAACAGGTGCATCCCCAGGTGGCAAGTCTTACACACTAGTAAAGTTTACATACATAACATCGCTAACCCCTCAAAGTCTTAGATACAAGTTATTTACAAGTTGAGGCGATCCAGGGCTCTATGTTACCAGATTGATTGCCTGAGTTGAAATCCTGGCATGGGTGAGTTGGTCGGATCTGTGTTGCAATGCAGCACGGCCTGTTTGATTGAACTGTCGGGCATGATGGGTTCATCCTCGTGGTTGACAGCGAGGTCGATTGCTGGTTGGGTGTGTGTTGGTGGATCAATGGTGATGTCCTTTTCGAACTGTTCTTGGTTGTCAGTGAATCACAGTTTGGTCTGATCCAAATGCTTTCTGCACGTTTGTCCATTCAAAAGTTTGACAACAAACACTCTATTCCCCTCCTTGGCTAAAACAGTGCCAGCAACCCATTTGGGACCATGACCGTAATTAAGAACAAACACAGGGTCATTAACTTCAATGTCACGCGATACAGCCGCGCGATCGTGGTACACGTTAAGTCAGTGACGCCAGGTTTCAACATGATCATTGAGATCCAGGTGGACTAAGGAGAGTCTGGTTTTGAGTGCTTGCTTCATTAACAGGGGGAATACCAGTAAGCGAATGGGGTCGAGTCCGGTAGCTGAGCAGAACCCGAGATAACCTGCAGGGAACCATCCATCACGTGTTTCAAGCTCTGCTTGATAGTTTGGACTGCCCGTTCCACTTGACCATTGGATGTAGGCTTAAACGAGGCAGACCTGATATGCTTGATGCCATTGCGGGTCATGAGCTCGTTGAATTCTAAGCTGGTGAAACGTGGTCCATTGTCACTATCAAGGACGTCAGGCAAACCATGGGTGGCGAACATGGCCCGGAGGCTCTCAATAGTGGCAGTGGACGTACATGACGACATTATTATACATTCAATCCATTTAGAGTAAGCGTCCACTGCTACAAGGAACATCTTTCCTCGAAAGGGGCCAGCGAAATCTACGTGGATCCTGGACCATGGTTTGGAGGGCCATGACCACAGACTCAGTGGGACCTTCTTTGGTGCATTGCTCAACTCTGAGCAAGTGTTACATTTGTGTAAGCATGACTCCAATTCCGAGTCAATGCCGGGCCACCAAACATGCGACCTGGCGATAGCCTTCATCATGACTATGCCTGGGTGGGTACTGTGTAGGTCGCGTATAAACGTTTCCTTGCCTTTTTTTTGAAAAACCACGTGATTCCCCCATAGGAGACAATCCGAATGGATGGACATTTCATCCTTGCGTCGGTAAAATGGCTTAATTTTGTTTTGCATTTCCTCGAGAACAGCCGACCAGCTCCCATTAAGGACGCAGCTTTTTACTAGTGATAGCACCAGGTCCTGGCTAGTCCAGGTCCTGATCTGACGAGCTGTGACGGGTGACCCCTCGCTCTCAAAAACATCCATTACAAGAAGCAAGTCTGCGGGTTGCGCCATTTCCACATCAGTGGTGGGCAATGGTAGCCGACTGAGGGCATCAGCACAGTTCTCAGTGCCTGGGCTGTGGCGAATTACATAGTCATACGCAGATAATGTTAGTGCCCATCTTTGGATACAGGACGAAGCATTGGTGTTAATACCTTTGCTTTCTGAGAACAGCGAAATGAGGGGTTGGTGGTCGGTTTCGAGCTCGAACCGGAGTCCAAATATGTATTGGTGCATTTTCTTAACCCCATATACACATGCTAACGCTTCTTTCTCAACCATACTGTAGGCTCTTTTAGCCTTAGATAAACTTCTGGACGTAAATGCAACCGGTTGCAGTTTGCCTGACACATTGGCTTGCTGTAACACACAACCGACCACGTACGAAAATGCATCACAAGCTCGTGCTAAACGTTTACATGGGTCATACAATACAAGTAACTTGTTAGAACAGAGCAGGTTTCTGGCCTTATTAAAGGCTGTCTGTTGAGATTTGCCCCAAACCCAGTCGTCAACCTTGCGTAGCAATAAATGCAAAGTTTCCAGCAAAGTGCTCAACCCCGGTAGAAAGTTACCAAAATAGTTGAGGATTCCCAGGAACGAACATAGTTCCATCACATTCTGTGGTCTGGGTGCATTCTTGATAGCCTCCATCTTGGAGTCCGTGGGTCTGATGCTGTCCGCCGCAATCTTTCTCCCCAAAAATTCAACCTCTGGCACCAGGAAAACATACTTGGAGCGTTTCGGCCTGATTCCCACTCTGTCCAGTCGCTTTAGAACCTCTTCCAGGTTGTGCAAGTGTTCGGTGGTGTTGTGACCAGTGATCAGGATGTCGTCTTGAAACACCACGGTGCGCGGAATCGATTTCAGCAGACTCTCCATATTCCTCTGGAAGATGGCCGCAGCCGAGCGAATCCCAAAGGGGCATCTGTGGTAAATGAACATTCCTTTGTGAGTGTTGATGCACGTCAATTTTGTCGAAGTTTCAGCCAGCTCCTGTGTCATGTAAGCAGAAGTTAGATCCAGCTTGGTGAACGACTTCCCCCCTGCTAGCGTTGCGAACAGGTCATCCGCTTTGGGTAGTGGGTACTGGTCCTGTAACAAGACTCGGTTGGTCGTTATCTTGTAGTCCCCGCAGATTCTGACCGTCCCATCACTTTGCAACACCGGAACAATTGGACTGGCCCACTCATTGAACTCGACTGGTGATATGATTCCCTCTCATTGAAGTCTGTCCAGCTCGATCTCGACTTTCTCTCGCATCATATCTGGAACCGCTCGGCCCGTGTGCTGCACGGGCCGTGCACCCGGGACTGGATGCATCTGCACTTTGGTGCTTGTGAAGTTGCGGATGCCTGGCTCAAATAACGACAGGAATTTGCTCAGCACTTGGGTGCACGGGGCATCATCCACCAAAGACAGTGCTTTGATGACGTCCCAGTTCCATCGTATCTTTCCTAGCCAGCTTCTGCCGAACAGCGTTGGGTCATCGCCTGGTACAATCCATAGTGATAAATCGTGCACAGTTCCATCATACGATACCTTCACTGCCACACTGCCAATGACTGGTATGAGCTCTTTGGTGTAAGTGCGCAGCTTTGTGTGAATCGGGCTTAGTTTTGGCCTTTGTGCCTTGTTCCCCCAGAGTTTCTCAAAAGCCTTCTGGCTCATAATTGACTGACTCGCCTCCGTGTCCAATTCCATGGAAACTGGAATGCCATTTAATTTGATTTTCAACATTATCGGAGGGCTTTTGGTGGTGAAGGTGTGTACCCCATGCACTTCCTCTTCAGCCTCGGGTTGAGATTCCTCTCTTAGTCGTTCAGCGTGATCCGCACCGGATCGATCATCTTCTGCCGACTCTGCCACGTGGTGAGTCGCAGTGCAGATGCACATTTGCTGGAGGTGCCCCATTGTTCCACAGTCCTTGCACACGTAGAGCTTGAATCGACATTAATGGGCCCAATGATTACCCCCGCAGTGCCAACATGGTGTTAATGGATTCGCATTCACGCCCCACTGTGGACTGAATCATCCTAGGTCTGGCCTCTGCAGACATGTAGGCCCTGCCATGTACAGTTCTACCTGCTGAAGGCGTTATATTATGCACAGTACTTGCCGGTGAGCTTCGATGCTGCAAAGATATTTGTTGAGTGTTATCGCGATGGCCTTGCTCAGATCTGGGGATTCGGCAGACAGCAGTTTGCGAAGAATGACCTTGTGGCCGATTCCAAGCACGAAAAAGCCCCGCAACATTTCCCCCAAAAATCCAGCAAATACGCAAGGCATCTTAGGTCAGCGACATAGCTCGCCACATCCTGGTCCTCGGAGCGATGGTGCATATAAAAGCGATACCTGGCCATTAAGATGCTTTCCTTTGGCTTGAGGTGTTCCCAAACCAGCGTGCACAACTCTGCATATGTCCTGTCCGTTGGTTTCTTTGGTGCTAGCAGATTTTTGATGAGGCCATTTCTCGTGAACCCACAAACGGTGAGAAAAACCGCCCTGCGCTTGACCGCGGTATCTTCCGTATCCAGCTCGTTAGCCACGAAGTACTGGTCAAGACGCTCATCGAAGGCTTCCCGATCATCAATCTCAACAAATCTCTTAAGAATACCAAGGGCAGCCATAACCGCGTGAAAGTTCATGATCTGTTTCTCATCGCCAATTGTTATGTTCAAAATATCTCCACAAGACTGTGTATTGTAAGCACAAGCCAAGAGACCTTGGTCTCTTTACTGTAACTCCAGAGTGAGGAAGCAGCATGGTAGACTGCCTTTTATGCCTGCTTGCCCGGGATGTGCAGGTGACTTTTGGGTCTCCAACAGGTGCGCCCCCTGGTGGTAAGTCTTACACACTAGTAAAGTTTACATACATAACAGTCACCTTGCCAGCAGAACACAGCAAATGATCATCTTAATCTTGCATGTCCACACAGCTGCAGGGTCAGATCCCAATCCACGCAACCAACACACACTACCCGTTGATAACCTTATATGAAACCACATAAAGCGTTTGTGAGGGTGCAGAAAGCATGGGGGGCGGGAGGGGAGGCGTGGGGGTTTGAACGTATTGCATTTCCATTATCATTGACGCAGTGCGATATAGTGGCATAAACGGCAGACTGAAGTGTACAGTTGTTAAGAGGGTTACAGCACAGATTGTTCTAACAAGGGGACTGAACATGCTGTTTTAATTTAATTATATTGCATTAATTATTAATGCAAGTATTTTCTATAAACTTCCTGGCATGCATTTATGCATGTTCCCTTGCGAGGCTGTCCTTTGAGGATCACAGGTTCCCTTTTCCCTTCCGTGGCATTGATCAGACACGACTTTCGTTTTCTCTCTCTGTTGAATTACTTTCTCTTTTTTTTTTAATTAAGCGCACCGCCTGGATTTAATGGACAGATTTAATGAGTGGCTCCAGGTTGAGAGGGGTATGTGCACAGCGGGGAGTCTGTGCTCACAATGCAACCTTCCAACAGCCTAGCATTTTACCTCACTGTCCGAAACTGGTCGAGAAGCTCAGGCATCGCCGTGTCTGTTCACGTTGGGGGCTCCCTGACAAGGATTGCGCCATTTTGAAGCTGTCAGGATGATGAAAGGGTTCAGATCTGACACATCGGGGGAGGGCGGGGACAAATTCCTTTGACAATTTTGAAAAGGGCCAGTTTTCGAAAAAAAATATATAACGCATAACGCAGTGGAAGTTTGTTACATATTTTTTTCTTTCTCTTGAACTTCTGATTAAGGCAAGTCACCCCCATGTGAATACATAAAAAACAATACCTGATGAGATAGTAAAACAGTTGAAACTTACTAATTGGGGGCCCCTGGTGGAAATGAAAAATCACATTTGTCAGATCATCCTCATTAAGCAAAACTCTTATCAGTTCTGATTTGAAGACTCTGCGAACATTTGGTGCCTCGGAACATCTCCCATATAAAAGGGAATTCTGTTGAACCGCATACTTATGGAGTAGCCTTGGTTGTACTGCGAGTCACTGGGAAGATCAAAGGCCTTTTAACTAAAGGCGGAGCGAGGTTGCCGTGAAGCTTTTAATAACCTGAGTATTGATCTGTGTTTTCGGTGGATTGGAAAAGAAGGTGCTCTGTGTGGTGCCTGACCCTTGGTGCTCTTGTAGGATTGCAAAATTCGTGGGAAAACCCCCCCAGTGTTTGGATTCACTGGAAAGGGAATTTAATTTGGAACTGTCAACCAGAAAGTTTGTGATCCTAAAGTGCACACGGAAGAAACTACGAGTTTTTATCGAATTTGGGATTTTTACAAGGCAAATTGGGTCCGTGTGGTAAGGGCTGAAAACTAAAGGATAACTATCCTTCAAAGAAACCAGTTTTGGGTATTGAAGATGTCTGGGGTATTGAAGCTAAACAAATTGGGGAATTGTGTAAACTAGAAAACCCTTCTCCCCGGGAGACATTAACAAAGCAACAATCAACCCAGAGATAGCTAGCTACCACTCTGAGCAGGAAACCCATCCCGCGCATACATAATGATAATGGCCCATCCAGCCCACATGTAAAACCCAGGCCTAGGCGGACATTGTAAATACCAAAGCTAATTTTTCCCGATCAAGAAACAAATTCGAAAGATCGACACATCCGAGACAGGTTACCATTAATGGGCCCGCCAAAATATGACAAAGAGATATCGAGCCCGCCAAAATTAAAACAAAGAATCGGGGCTGATTTGGCGCACAGATTAGAATGGCTCCCAAAATATAATTGGGGCCCAGTTTTTAAACGAAAAAGGAGCAGGCGTTCATTTATTCGAAGAGGCGAAGGATGGAGAGAGACCACCGCAACAGTTTTATGCAGCTCTACTGAGCACCAACATCTCCAACCTTGTTGACACTCCTGGGCCACACTGCCCTGCTATCGAAAGAAGAAGGAAGAACATCATCGGGGCAGAGAAAGCAGTAACTTCGGACATCACCATCGCGGCAGCAACTGACCACAGCCAACGTGGTAACATCGAAAGCACCACGATCGACCTTTTCCAAAACCAAATTTCCTCAAAAAGAAACCAAAGATTCAAAAGTTTCCATTCTATAATCTAGTCCGGGCTACCAATAGGTGAAACATTACCTAAAGAGACTTTAAAACCTACTGATGACAGAAGAAAGTGGGTACTCACCCCATAAGTCCAATATGCGCCCTACCGCATCAGCGGACACCACCCAACTAAAGACTACGCAGTAAGAAGTCTTCTACGACTTTCGGGGTACAGCAAGCACAACCTACAGAGTCCCGCGAACCCTGAAATCGCGAACCATCGCCAACTGATAAGGATTGGTGAGCATAATCCCCGTTTGCCTTGGAGCTTAACCTAGTCAGAGTTACGCATTGGGAGGTGGAAGGTGTACCATTTTCTGTAACCCCTTTTGAATGTGAGATAAAGTGTTCTTTATTCTAGTCATTAGAAGCTTGACATTGTACTTTTCTTGTTGTAATAAAATCGAAGTTCTTTGCACCAAAACCAGTTGTCTCTTGCACTTTGTCACATCCCCAAATAAATCCAAAGTCTAGAAACCAGGGAGTGGGAGGGATTTGAACCGCTCAGAAGGTCAGAGGTGACCACACGCTACAGAATGACGACCGCGGCAGGACTTTGGTATAAAGGATGTATGGGTGGGACTGCACTTGTCTGCTTCCATTCTTATCTATCTAATCGTAGTCAGAGAATTACCTGCAATGGCCTCTCTTCCCACCCCCGCATCATTACCTCTGGTGTCCTCCAAGGATCGATCCTTGGCCCTTGGACCTATCCAAGATTCTATCCCTCATCCACAAGCTGACCCTTGGCGACATCATCCGAAAACACAGCGTCAGTTTCTACATGAATGCTAATGACACCCAGCTCTACCTCACTACCACTTCTCTTGACCTCTTCACATTCTCTAAATTGTCAGACTGCTTGTCCAGCATCCAGTACTGGATGAGCAGAAATTTTCTCCAATTGAATATTGGGAAGATTGAAGCCATAGTTTTTGGGTCCCTACCACAAACTCCGTTCCCTAGCCACTGACCCCATCCCTCTCCCCAATCCTGTAGGAGGCTGAATCAAACTGTTCGCAACCTTGATGTCATATTTGGCCCTGAAATGAGCTTTTGATCACATATCCACAGCATAACTAGAGGTGATCTAAAGACCGCTTATTTCCACCTCTGTAATATCGCCTGTCTCCACCCTCACCTCAGCTTATCCACTGCTGAAGCCCTCATCGCTGCTTTTGTCACCTCTAGACTTGACTATTCCAACGCACTCCTGACTGGCCGTCCACATTCTACCCTACGTAAACTAGAGGTGAGCCAAAACTCAGCTGCCCATGTCCTAACTCGCACCAAGTCCTGCTCACCCACCCTACATTGGCTTCCAGTTAAGCAATGCCTCAATTTCAAATTTCCTTATTTTCAAATCCCTCCATAGTCTCGCCCCTCTCTATCTCTGTAATTTCCTTCAGCCCCACAACTCTGAGATATCTGCGCTCCTCTAATTCTTCCCTACTGAGCATCGCTGATTATAATCGCTCAACCATTGGTGGCCGTGCCTTCTGTTGCTTAGGCCCCAAACTCTGGAACTCCCTACCTAAACCTCTCCGCCTCTCTTTTCTCCTTCAAGCCGTTACTTAAAACATAACTCTTTGACCAAGCTTTTGGTTACCTGCGCTAATTTCTACTTTTGGGGCTCGGTGTCAAATGTTTAATCGCACAATACTCCTGTGAAGCACCTCGGGAAGTTTCAATACTTTAAAGCATTATATAAATTCAAATTGACATAGGATTACTTAGGATATACTGCACAGAAACAGGCCATTCGGCCCAACCAGTCCATGCCGGCGTTTATGCTCCACTCGAGCCTCCTCCAGCCTTTCCTCATCGAAATCTATCAGCATAACCCTCTATTCCCTTCTCCCTTATTTGCTTGTCCAGCCTCCCCTTAAATGCATCGATACTATTCGCCTCAACCACTCCCTGTAGCAGCGAGTTCCACATTCTCACCACTCTCTGGGTAAAGAAACTTTTACTGAATTCCCTGTTTGCCTTCTTGATGACTATCTTATATTGATGGCCTGACACTGCAGTGTAGTATTGAAGGAGTGCTGCACTGGTCTTTCAGATGCGACGTCAAACAAAGGCTCTACCTATTGAGGTGGATGTAAAAGCGATCCTGTGGCACTATTCAAAGGGATTCCTTCTTCCCTCAACTGACATCAGGTTAACCGGTCATTCATCTTATTTACTGTTTGTGTTTAGCTATATAACATCAGCAATTCACTAGATGTGAAGCATAGTCCTGGGGGTGTAATAACATGAAGATCTATCTAATATGCAACATGTCCTTCAAGTTATGGACCATTTCTCCTTCTGCTATGTCTTCCCCTTTGGACCATCATGCCGACTTCTATTTTTCTTTCCTCCCCAATATCGCTTCCAAAAATAAAGCATCTCGCCCATTTCGCTTAGCAGAGGGGTCAACAACCAGGGGGTATAGATTTAAAGTAAGTGGTAGGAGGTTTAGAGGGGATTTGAGGTGAATGTTTTTCACCCAGAGGGTGGTGGGGGTCTCAAACTCACTGCCTGAAAGGGTGGTAGAGGCAGAAACCCTCACCACATTTAAAAAGTACTTGGATGTGCACTTGAAGTGCCGTAACCCGCAGGGCTACGGACTGAGAGCTGGAAAGTGGGATTAGGCTGACAAGCTCTTTGTCAGCCGACACTGACACGATGGGCCAAATGGCCTCCTTCCGTACTGTAAATTTCTATTCATCTTTTATGATTTTATTGCCTTTCCTGTACAACCCTATCGTTTGCCGCACCACTCTAAGCTTTCAAAGGTATACCCTGTACCTAATATATAATTCACTGACCAAGGTTATACTCTTATATCGTAAATAAGGTGAGGTACTTGCATTTACATAATGGCTGCTCCCATTAAAATGTCTGAAAGTGCTTTTTCAGTGAATATTAGCCGGGTTCTGAGATTCATGCATGTTGGTGTTCAGTAGAAAGTGATTTGGTGCATGGAAGTGTGTCAGGTAAGGGATTATCCAGCGTCCACCTTTGCACACCTGAGCCTATTGCCTGCAAATCACGGCAACAGATTAATCAGAATACAATCAGAGATCTATCACAGATAACGAGACTGTCGCTTCCAGCTTAATCAAAAATGAATGAATGAACAAACATGAGTACATTTCAAAAAGCTCCTAATGACAGCCAGATCGTGCTTCCCACTGAGATGACAGCAGCAGCACTCTTTCACACAGCCGATGTGAGTTGAGGCATCACAGAAAAAAAAGCCCAGGTGGAAACAACGATAGTATTATGGGAATTTATCAAATAAGGAGGCCATTCAACCCACAGTACCTTTGCTGGTGCTATACCTGCATCAGAGCTGTCCATTCTAATACCAGTTAAAATGAACGTCGGCCAGATTGGGGCATGAGAGGAGAGAAAGTCCCTGAACCATTTTAATCACCCTCCCTGACTGGTCTTCTTCCGGTGGAGAGAGTTAAAATCAACCCCCTGGCCTTTTGGCAAAGCACCTAGAGACATTTTTCCAAGTTAGAAGCGCTAGATTAATGCAAGTTGCTGTTGTTTTTGGTACATAACTTGGGCAAGCTGAACACATGCTCTCCAATCCTCCCCTGAATATCGTAGCTCAAATCCAGCGACGATTTGAGCAAGCAGAGAAACAAAATTTAGACTTGTATTTCTATAGCGCTCTTCACAATCTCAGGACATCCCAAAGCGCTTTACAGCCAATGGAGTACTTGTGATGCGTAGTTGCTGTTGTAATGTAGGAAACACAGCAGACAATTTGTGGACAGCAAGCTCGCACAAACAGCAATGTGATAATGACCAGATAATCTGTGAGTGATGTTGGTTGAGGGATAAATATTGGCTGGGACACCGGGGATAACTCTCCTGCTCTTCATGGGATCTTTTACATCCATATGAGAGGGCAGACAGGGCCTCACTTTATCATCTGATCCGAAATACGGCACCTGTGACACTGCAGCACTCTCTCAGTACTGCACTGGAACGCCAGCCTAAATTTTGAGCTCGAAGTTTTTGGAGTGGGACAACCTTCTGACTCAGAGGCAAGAAGTGTTACTGCACTCAGTCACGGCTGATTCAACAGAATGCTACCACTCGTGGCCAGTCAGCCATCAGAATCACTTGCCAACAAAGCCAATGTGAGGGTTTAGCTTACTATTGCAATGCAGCATGCACCCTGCGGCAAAAGACTTGTATTCATACGGCAACTGCTCATATCTCTTATAAATGACTGAAAGTGCTTTCCTTGCAGTGAATTACCTTGAAGTACTTTGAGCTGGATTTTCAATTGGGGGCTTCTCAGGGCACTGATGGTGGCAGGGCGGTCCTTTATGTGCCGGGAAATGGTTTGCGACAGCAGCCAAAAAATTCAACAGCTGGGCCCTGAGTGTGAGGCAGAGAGCTAGGGGAAGTGTTCCACACCTCTCAGGGCACTAGGCCATGTGAGCAACTTCAAATCCCCGAGCTAAAGAGCCGGGCTCGGAGAGGCTTCCCTGCAACAACAAAAAATCCAGACATAAAACACAGAAAACATTCCCAATATGTGACTGACCCCAAAGAAAGATAAATCGCAAATAGAAAAAAAAAAAAAAAAAAAATCGCACTTACCTCATAGAAACATAGAAAATAGGTGCAAGAGTAGGCCATTCGGCCCTTCTAGCCTGCACCGCCATTCAATGAGTTCATGGCTGAACATTCAACTTCAGTACCCCATTCCTGCTTTCTCGCCATACCCCTTGATCCCCCTAGTAGCAAGGACCTCATCTAACTCCTTTTTGAATATATTTAGTGAATTGGCCTCAACAACTTTCTGTGGTAGAGAATTCCACAGGTTCACCACTCTCTGGGTGAAGAAGTTCCTCCGCATCTCGGTCCTAAATGGCTTACCCCTTATCCTTAGACTGTGATCTCTGGTTCTGGACTTCCCCAACATTGGGAACATTCTTCCTGCATCTAACCTGTCTAACCCCGTCAGAATTTTAAATGTTTCTATGAGGTCCCCTCTCATTCTTCTGAACTCCAGTGAATACAAGCCCAGTTGATCCAGTCTTTCTTGATAGGTCAGTCCAGCCATCCCGGGAATCAGTCTGGTGAACCTTCACTGCACTCCCTCAATAGCAAGAATGTCCTTCCTCAGGTTAGGAGACCAAAACTGTACACAATACTCCAGGTGTGGCCTCACCAATGCCCTGTACAACTGTAGCAACACCTCCCTGCCCCTGTACTCAAATCCCCTCGCTATGAAGGCCAACATGCCATTTGCTTTCTTAACCGCCTGCTGCACCTGCATGCCAACCTTCAATGACTGATGTACCATGACACCCAGGTCTCTTTGCACCTTCCCTTTTCCTAATCTGTCACCATTCAGATAATAGTCTGTCTCTCTGTTTTTACCACCAAAGTGGATAACCTCACATTTATCCACATTATACTTCATCTGCCATGCATTTGCCCACTCACCTAACCTATCCAAGTCGCTCTGCAGCCTCACAGCATCCTCCTCGCAGCTCACAGTGCCACCCAACTTAGTGTCATCCGCAAATTTGCAGATACTACATTTAATCCCCTCATCTAAATCATTAATGTACAGAGTAAACAGCTGGGGCCCCAGCACAGAACCTTGCAGTACCCCACTAGTCACTGCCTGCCATTCTGAAAAGTACCCATTTACTCCTACTCTTTGTTTCCTGTCTGACGACCAGTTCTCAATCCATGTCAGTACACTACCCCCAATCCCATGTGCTCTAACTTTGCACATCAATCTCTTGTGTGGGACCTTGTCGAACGCCTTCTGAAAGTCCAAATATACCACATCAACTGGTTCTCCCTTGTCCACTCTACTGGAAACATCCTCAAAAAATTCCAGAAGATTTGTCAAGCATGATTTCCCTTTCACAGATCCATGCTGACTTGGACCTATCATGTCACCTCTTTCCAAATGCACTGCTATGACATCCTTAATAATTGATTCCATCATTTTACCCACTACCGATGTCAGGCTGACCGGTCTATAATTCCCTGTTTTCTCTCTCCCTCCTTTTTTAAAAAGTGGGGTTACATTAGCTACCCTCCACTCTATAGGAACTGATCCAGAGTCAATGGAATGTTGGAAAATGACTGTCAATGCATCCACTATTTCCAAGGCCACCTCCTTAAGTACTCTGGGATGCAGTCCATCAGTCCCTGGGGATTTATCGGCCTTCAATCCCATCAATTTCCCCAACACAATTTCCCGGCTAATAAGGATTTCCCTCAGTTCCTCCTCCTTACTAGACCCCCCGACCCCTTTTATAACCGGAAGGTTGTTTGTGTCCTCCTTCGTGAATACCGAACCAAAGTACTTGTTCAATTGGTCTGCCATTTCTTTGTTCCCCGTTATGACTTCCCCTGATTCTGACTGCAGGGGACCTACGTTTGTCTTTACTAACCTTTTTCTCTTTACATATCTATGGAAACTTTTGCAATCCGTCTTAATGTTCCCTGCAAGCTTCTTCTCATATTCCATTTTCCCTGCTCTAATCAAACCCTTTGTCCTCCTCATGCAGGCATCCTTTCCCTCGCCGCCGCTGGAAAGCTCGGACCATCCGCTATCCCTGGCGTTCCCACCGTGTGGCACTACAGGTGCCGCTCCAAGCAAATATCGCATCGCTGTCGAAACTGGGGGCGGGGGGGGACGTTGCACACCAGCGTGATGCTCCCGGGCAGTACTGCTCAGCACCACTGCAAAACTGGCACCAAATGTCCCGGCGTGTTGCTGGAGCCTGCCGACCCGGGCAGTGACCATTTCCAGACCTGGGCAAAAGGCGGATTCAAAATGAAAATCCAGCCCTTTGACTGGTGGGCAGAGGAACATGCTACGAATAGTAAAATGAGATGTTTTGTTGGTTGAGGAAGGAGGCCGGGAGAGAACCCTGCTATTTTTCAGATGGTGCGGTGCAATCTTTAATGTCCACCAGAACAGGCTGGCAGCACCTCGATTTAATGTCTCATCTGAAGGGTGGCAACTTTGACATTGTAGAACTCGCTCTACCGTGCAGCGTTAGTGTGTCGACCTGGTTAATGTGCATAAAACCTGGAGTGGGACTTGAACCCACAACGTTCCAACTGGAGCAAGTGCACCACCAACTGAGCCAAGCTGTCACACATCGAGATGTGACGATGTACAGGCCTTGCTACTTAAACCGCCCCATTTAAGTCGGGCAGAGAGCGCTAACTAATTTCCTTGACCATTACTGCCGTGTTCACTAGCGGTTCTTCCCGAAAGCCACTCCTTCCGTTACATAGGAACAGGAGGTGACCATTTTTCCCCTCGAGCCTGTTCCGCCATTCAATGAGATCATGGCTGATCTGCTATAAAAGAGCTGGAGCAGCGGGCCTGGGACATCGTGGCCCCCTGACCTGTGAGAGAACAGCTCCGCAGGTCGGGCTATAAAAGGGCTGGAGCAGCGTACCACTTCAACCTCCAGCGCGAGCTGCTCCAAGTAGGCGACGATCTTGAGATGGGCGACTGGGTGATGTCATCAAAACCCTGGTCGACGTTTTGGAGCATGGGCTGGAACATCGGCAGGGCCCAGATACAGAGGAGTGGGAAGGTTGGGGCAGATGAGCAGCGAGTGTTTGTGGCGAGATGAGGCGAATGTTTATGGTGGAGGAGTAGTGAGAGTTCGTGGCGGAGGCGCGACAGATGAAAGTACGGGGCCCAGAAAAGCCGAGGGCCCAGGGGCAGCACGGGCCAGCCCACACTGCGATATGTGCGCGCACTAGGTCCGTGCAGCAGAGCAGGTCTCCAGTTGTCTTGGTTAACCCTTGCCACTGGACCAAGACCTAGCTCTGTCAAGCCCATGTGGTGGCTGGTGTGCAATGGCCACCACATGTTAAAGAAATCCACGCACAGGCATCTTCCACCCCCTCAAATGGAGTTCAGGACTGGAACATGGGGTCCTTCATCGAAACACCTGTGAACTCGTGGAAGCAAGTCATCCTCGTTCGAGGGACCACATATCATGATGAGCTGATCTGCAACCTAATTTCATCTACCCGCCCTATCCCTTAATACCTTTGGTTAATAGAAATCTATTAATCTCCGATTTAAAATTAACAATTGATCTAGCATCAAATATCATTTGCGGAAGAGAGTTCCAGGGCTATTGGAAGGAGCAGCGTGCGCCGGCTCGGCCTGGAAATTGGCGTGGTCCCAGCCTGCAAGACCATCAGCAGGCCGGGGCCATTGGAGGGAGCAGCGTGCGGCGGTATACCACTGCAGGGAGCAGCGCGTGCTGCTGCAGGAGGGCGACGGCTGCGAAGCCAGGTCGCTGATTGCAGTGCGGGCAGGCACAGCAGGAGGGGCGAAGGAGCGGCAAGAGTCCGTAGAGGGAAGTGACTGGGGCCCAGGAGAGGCGTGAATCTGGGGCCCAGGGGCAGCACGAGCCAGCCCACGCTGCGATATGTGTGTGCGCTCGGTCCGTGCAGCAGAGCTGGTCTCCAGTTGGTCTTGGTTAATCCTTGCCACTGGACCAAGGCTTAGCTCTGCCAAGCCTGTGTGCTGGCTGGTGTGCAACGGCCAACCCACGTTAAAAAAATCCTCGCACAGGCATCTTTCACTCTTCACAATGTAGTTCGGGATCTGGAATATTCGGTCCTTCATTGAAACACCTGTGAACTCATCACTTTTTGGCATGGAAGCAGGTCATCCTCGTTTCAAGGAACTGCCTATGGGGGGTGATGGTAGAAATGTTCCTAATTTCACTCCTGAAAAGTTTGGCTCTAATTTTTAGACTATGCCTCCTAATCCTAGACTCTCCAACTAGCTGAAATAATTTCTCTCTATATCCTATTTGTTCCCCTTAATATTCTGAAAACTTCAATCAGACCACCCCTTAACCCTCTGAATTCCTGGGAATACAGCCCTAGTTTGTGTAATCTCTCTTCGTAATTTAACCCTTAGAGTCAAGGTTCCAAAAAACCTACGCTTCACTTTCTCCAATGTCAATATATCCTTCCTAAGATGTGGGGCCCAGAACTGCTCACAGTGCTCCAGGTCTGGTCTAACCAGGGCTTTCTTGAGCTGTAGCATAACTTTAACCTCCTCATACACTTGACACTTTGCTTTCTGTGAACGTTCATAGCTTAATGTTCAGTTTGATGAAGTGGCATAAGAAACAAAAGCGAGGAAATTATTTGTCTGTAGTACTGTGCGGGGCTATAAACAAACAGCGTAGCTTTATATTTACCGCCCAATGCGTATAGAAACATATAAAATAGGTGTAGGAGTAGGCCATTCGGCCCTTCGAGCCTGCACCAACATTCAATATGATCATGGCTGATCAAGAAGCAGAGTGGAGAATGCGGGCAACGATCCCGCTACCTCCCACAGCGGACAAATGGGGTTAGCACCGATGGCCCCGCTATGAGCTGTATACAGTCCCTGCCACTCAATGGGGGCATTGGTGTTGGCACGATTGGGATGCTGTGAGTGTTAGACTGTGTACCATCCTTTACAGACAACAAGAGAGGAAACGAACTGGAAATATCAGAGGCCCGGAGTGAAACTAGCATTGTTACAGATGCAGCCTTCTTAGCTGTCAATCCTCAGGTTAATGTGGTGATTACCAGCATGATGACCAAGCTTGTAAACGAGGGGCTGAGAGCAGTTAACTGGGTGCACACACCCGCACTCACCTCCGGGTACTGCTTCACACCCGCTATCGTCTGTGCCACCTTGTTTCTGCTATGCCCACAGCTCTTCAACAAAGACAACACACTGCACAAGTTTGTTTCACCACAGGAGATTCATGCCTTCACACAAGGTGAGATTCTCTCCACAGGGAGTGCACTGTGTTTGACTACACGCAAAGTGAGCGCTCTGTTCATCAGCAACATCTGAGGGGAAGGATCTTCCCACAGCGACCGGTTGGTGAGTGAAAGTTACAAACCCTGGCGACTCCCGAATGTAACTTAACGAGACCCGCTGAGACAATAAATCACAGAGAATGAGCCATGGAGGGAATTAAAAACAAATATGATAACAAGGTGGGAACAGGTTATTGAATTGCCCAAAATAGATGGCGTGGTTAGAACATCAGAATTAGGAGTAGGCCATTCGGCCCCTCGAGCCTGCTCCGCCATTCAATAAGATGATGGCTGATCTTCTTCCTCAACATCTTCCCACACTATCCCCATATCCCTTGATTCCTTTAATATATCCAAAAATCTATCGATCTCTATCTATTGATCTTGAGTATACGCAACGTGAGCTTCCACAGTCCTCTGGGGTAGAGAATTCCAAAGCTTCACAATCCTTTGAGTGGAAATTGTTTCTCATCTCAGTCCTAAATGGCCAACCCCTTAATCTGATTCTGAGACCCCTGGTTCTCGACTCCCCAGCCAGGGCAAACATTCGCCCAGCATCTACCCTGTACGAAATGTATATTTTTCAATTAGGTCACCTCTCATTCTTCTAAATTCTAGGAAACACAGACCAAGTCCCCTCAATCTCCCCTCATACAGCAAATCAGTCTGGTGAACCTTTGTTGCAGTTCCTCTCAGGCAAGTATATCCATCCTTAGGTAAGGAGAATAAGGGGGAGAAATTGCCCCATGCTGGGTTTGAGGCGCTAAATTTAAGTTCTCGATTTTTTTATCGCCCGGTGGTCAGAATTGGGCTCTTCAGCTGAAAATAAAAGATGCTGCGCTCTTGGAGCGGAGAGGCGGGACCATGGCGCTGTGAGTCAGCACCACGCTAACCGAGGCAGCGCTGCGCTGATGTGCCGTGTCGGGCTGACACATCGTAACCTCCCTCCCCCTATCTTAAAGGGGAAGGACGCAGCGAGGCCGAGGGCTGGCTCCGTGGCACCCACTGGGCCACCTGGGAGCGTTTTGGCCGGGCCAGTGACCTGGTACCCAAGAGTGAGGGTTGCCAGGCTGGAAAAATACCACCAACGATGTCTTTGCAAGATCCTGCAAATCCCCTGGGAGGACAGACGCACCCGCATTAGCGCCCTCGACCAGGCCAACAACCCCAGCATTGAAGCACTGACCACACTTGACCAGCTCCGCTGGGCAGGCCACATAGTTCGCATGCCAGACATTCAACTCCCAAAGCAAGCGCTCTACACGGAACTCCTTTGCAGAAAAACGAGCCAAAGGTGGGCAGAGGAAACGTTTCAAGGACACCTTCAAAGCCTCCTTGATAAAGTGCAACATCCCCACTGACAGCAGGAGTCCCTGGCCCAAGACCAGTCTAAGTGGAGGAAGTGCATCCGGGAGGGCGCTGAGCACCTCGAGTCTCATCACCGAGAGCATGCAGAAAACAAGCGCAGGCAGCGAAAGGAGCGTGCGGCAAACCTGTCCCACCCTCCCTTTCCCTCAACCACTGTCTGTCCCACCTGTGACAGGGACTGTGGCTCTCATATTGGTCTGTTCAGTTACCCAAGAACTCATTTTTAGAGTGGAAGCAAGTCTTCCTCAATTCTGAGGGACTGTCTATGATGGCGGCTCGGCCCAACCAATGGAAGCCATTGTCGGGCCAACTCCAGATTTGGCCGACAATTAAATTAAGATGACAGCCATGGTGCTAGGCCCTCCCCTTTAAGGGATGTCGCAGCGCCCCAGCCACGAACAGCTTTGCGCCGCATGAAGCTGTCGGTGGCATCGCTCGGCTCCGTTCGTGCTCCCGCGGAGCAACTTCCGGGTGCAAAGGGGTCGGCTCAATGACATCATCGCAATGTGCGCCACATCCGGGTCGAAAACTACAGGAGGCATCGCAAAGCCGTTTTGGACGCGACATCCCCGCGGCAATTCCAGCCGCGTCGTTCCGCCACCTGTCCCTGGGCGCAAACTACTCATTGCCGCCAGAGGCGCTATCCGACCTTGTGCAAAGGAACAATTTCGGCCCCCCAAATCTGTACACAGTACTCCAGGTGTGGTATCCAAAGCCCTAAATAATTGCAGTAAGACTTCTTGGGGCTGAAATCGCCCCTCCTTAAAGGCCTGTTACCACCCTAAATCGGCGATCACGCCCGTTTCGGGCGGGGGGGGGCAATTTCAACCCCCTTTACTCATACTTCAATCCTTTTTTAATAAAGGCCAACATACCATTTGCTTTCCTAATTGCTGGCAATACCTGCTTAATGAATCAAAAGCAGCACCTTTGTCTGATGAAGGGTCATCAACCTGAAACGTTAACTCTGTTTTTCTCTCCACAGATGCTGCCTGACCTGCTGAGATTTCCAGCATTTTCTGCTTTTATTGCCTTTCCTATTGACTTCAGTAGCCATAGTTAGCGCCATTGCCCTATATAGATAGCTACCTGAAATAGACATGGATGCTTTAAGTACGAGGAACTGGAATATATAACAATGTATCCAGCTACCAATTACATTGAAATAATAAAAAATAAATTACATTGAGCCACGAATCAGCTTGTTGTATGAAGCAGCTTACCGGATGAGCATTAAGAACCATTAGAGGTATTCAACGTTATGAAGGAGTCGAATAGGGTAGACGTACAAAGGATGTTTCCTCTTGAGCATTCCTGATTATAATCACTCAACCATCGGTGGCCGTGCCTTCAGCTGCCTGTGCCCCAAGCTCTGAAATGCCCTCCCTAAACCTCTCCGCCTCTGTGTAATTACTACTCATGTACAAGATAAACAACAACATAGGCTTGTGACCTTGTTGCAATTTCTACATAATTTTATGTAAATATTTGTGTGTTTTAAGGATTTAGTGTTATATTTATTTGAGCTAATAGTAATGGAGAGGGAGCTGGAATATTTGCGAGGACAATCATTAGGCAGCTGTTGTTTCTATTACATACGTTTGCAGTTTTTTTCAAAAAGGAAAGTGGTTTAATATGGCTACTTATTTAATTGGTCAATCTCATAACTGATTAAAGCCTAGGATGTAGATGCTTTATCAACATTGCATTCTCTTTCCTCCTTTAAGACACTCCTTAAAACCTACCTCTTTGACCAAGCTTTTGTTCATCTGCGCTAATTTCTTCCTATGTGGCTCGCTATAAAATTTATTTGTTTTGTCTTCATCATAGGAGGTCCCTCGAACGAGGATGACTTGCTTCCACGTGAGTTCACAGATGTTTCAATGAAGGACCCGATGTTCCAGTCCTGAACTCCAATTGAAAGGTGGAAGATGCCTGTGTGTGGATTTTTTTAACATGTGGTGACCGTTGCTCATCAGCCACCACACGGGCATGACAGAGCTAGGCCTTTATCCAGTGGCAAGGGTTAACCAGGATGACTGGAGACCTGCTCTGCTGCATGGACCTCGTGCGCGCACATATCACAGTGTGGGCTGGCCCGTGCTGCCCCTGGGCCCTCGGCTCTTCTAGGCCCTGTACCCTCATTCGCCGCACCTCCGCCACGAACTCTCACTGCTCCTCCGCCTCAAACATTCGCCGCATCTCATCCGCGAACTCTCGTCGCACCTCCGCCACGAACTCTCGCCGCACCTCCGCCATGATCGCACACCAAATCTCAGCCACGATCCGTCATCACTCCTCCGCCCCGATCACTCGTCACAAGTCCGACACCACAACCTTCCTGCTCCTCCTCTGTACCAGGGCCCCGCCGATGCTCCTGCCCACGCTCCAAACGGCAACCTGGGTCCTGATGACGTCACCCAGTCGCCCACATCAAAGCCATCGCAAAATTGTGTCAGCTTGTGCTGGAAGCTGCAGTGGTCACTCCAGCTCCTTTACTCCCGACCTGCGGTGGTGTCCTATAACACTGCTGTGAAGCGCCTTGGGACATTTTACTACGTTAAAGGCACTAAATAAATACAAGTTTTTGTTGTTCTTGTGGGGGGATCAAAACTAGGGGCCATCAAAAAAAGATAGTCATCAATAAATCCAACAAAGAATTTAGGAGAAACTTCGTTACCCAGAGAGTGGTTAGAATGTGGAACTCGCTACCACAGGAAGTAGTTGAGACAAATAGCAGAGATACATTTAAGGGGAAGCTGGGTAAGTAGTTGAGGATGAAAGGAATAGAATGATATGCTGACAGAGTCAATGAAGTCAGGTGGTTCGATCGAAGCATTAACACTGGCACAGATCAGTTGGGCCGAATTAAATAAATATAAAAAATGCGGGAAACACTCAGCAAGTCGGGCAGTATCTCAGAGAGAGAAAGAGTTAACATAGAAACATAGAAACATAGAAAATAGGTGCAGGAGTAGGCCATTCGGACCTTCTAGCCTGCACCGCCATTCAATGAGTTCATGGCTGAACATGCAACTTCAGTACCCACTTCCTGCTTTCTCACCATACCCCTTGATCCCCCTAGTAGTAAGGACTTCATCCAACTCCCTTTTGAATATATTTAGTGAATTGGCCTCAACTACTTTCTGTGGTAGAGAATTCCACAGGTTCACCACTCTCTGGGTGAAAATGTTTCCTCATCTCAGTCCTAAATGGCTTACCCCTTATCCTTAGACTGTGACCTCTGGTTCTGGACTTCCCCAACATTGGGAACATTCTTCCTGCATCTAACCTGTCTAAATCCGTCAGAATTTTAAACGTTTCTATGAGGTCCCCTCTCATTCTTCTGAACTCCAGTGAATACAAGCCCAGTTGATCCAGTCTTTCTTGATAGGTCAGTCCCACCATCCCGGGAATCAGTCTGGTGAACCTTCGCTGCACTCCCTCAATAGCAAGAATGTCCTTCCTCAAGTTAGGAGACCAAAACTGTACACAATACTCCAGGTGTGGCCTCACCAAGGCCCTGTACAACTGTAGCAACACCTCCCTACCCCTGTACTCAAATCCCCTCACTATGAAGGCCAACATGCCATTTGCTTTCTTAACCACCTGCTGTACCTGCATGCCATACTTCAGTGACTGATGTACCATGACATCCAGGTCTCGTAGCACCTCCCCTTTTCCTAATCTGTCACCATTCAGATAATAGTCTGTCTCTCTGTTTTTTACCACCAAAGAGAATAATGTCACATTTATCCACATTATACTTCATCTGCCATGCATTTGCCCACTCACCTAACCTATCCAAGTCACTCTGCAGCCTCAGCATCCTCCTCGCAGCTCACACTGCCACCCAACTTAGTGTCATCCGCAAATTAGGAGAAACAACATTTAATCCCCTCGTCTAAATCATTAGTGTACAGTGTAAACAGCTGGGGCCCCAGCACAGAACCTTGCGGTACCCCACTAGTCACTGCCTGCCATTCTGAAAAGTACCCATTTACTCCTACTCTTTGCTTCCTGTCTGACAACCAGTTCTCAATCCATGTCAGCACACTACCCGCAATCCCATGTGCTTTAACTTTGCATATTAATCTCTTGTGTGGGACCTTGTCGAAAGCCTTCTGAAAGTCCAAATATACCACATCAACTGGTTCTCCCTTGTCCACTCTACTGGAAACATCCTCAAAAAATTCCAGAAGATTTGTCAAGCATGATTTCCCTTTCACAAATCCATGCTGACTTGGACCTATCATGTCACCTCTTTCCAAATGCGCTGCTATGACATTCTTAATAATTGATTCCATCATTTTACCCACGACTGAGGTCAGGCTGACCGGTCTATAATTCCCTCTTTTCTCTCTCCCTCCTTTTTTAAAAAGTGGGGTTACATTGGCTACCCTCCACTCATAGGAACTGATCCAGAGTCAATGGAATGTTGGAAAATGACTGTCAATGCATCCGCTACTTCCAAGGCCACCTCCTTAAGTAGTCTGGGATGCAGTCCATCAGGCCCTGGGGATTTATCGGCCTTCAATCCCATCAATTTTCCCAACACAATTTCCTGACTAATAAGGATTTCCCTCAGTTCCTCCTCCTTACTAGACCCTTTTGACCCCTTTTATATCCGGAAGGTTGTTTGTGTCCTCCTTAGTGAATACCGAACCAAAGTACTTTTTCAATTGGTCTGCCATTTCTTTGTTCCCTGTTATGACTTCCCCTGATTCTGACTGCAGGGGACCTACGTTTGTCTTTACTAACCTTTTTCTCTTTACATATCTGTAGAAATTTTTTGCAATCCGTCTTAATGTTCCCTGCAAGCTTCTTCTCGTACTCCATTTTCCCTGCCCTAATCAAACCCTTTGTCCTCCTCTGCTGAGTTCTAAATTTCTCCCAGTCCCCGGGTTCACTGCTATTTCTGGCCAATTTGTATGCCACTTCCTTGGCTTTAATACTATCCTGATTTCCCTTGATAGCCACGGTTGAGCCACCTTCCCTTTTTTATTTTTACGCCAGACAGGAATGCACAATTGTTGTAGTTCATCCATGCGGTCTCTAAATGTCTGCCATTGCCCATCCACAGTCAACCCCTTAAGTATCATTCGCCAATCTATCCTAGCCAGTTCACGCCTCATACCTTCAAAGTTACCTTTCTTTAAGTTCTGGATCATGGTCTCTGAATTAACTGTTTCATGCTCCATCCTAATGCAGAATTCCACCATATTATGGTCACTCTTCCCCAAGAGGCCTCGCACAACGAGATTGCTAATTAATCCTCTCTCATTACACAACACCCAGTCTAAGATGGCCTCCCCCCTAGTTGGTTCCTCGACATATTGGTCTAGAAAACCATCTCTTATGCACTCCAGGAAATCCTCCTCCACCGTATTGCTTCTGGTTTGGCTAGCCCAATCTATGTGCATATTAAAGTCACCCATTATAACTGCTGCACCTTTATTGCATGCACCCCAAATTTCCTGTTTGATGCCCTTCCCAACATCACTACTACTTTTTGGAGGTCTGTACACAACTCCCACTAACGTTTTTTGCCCTTTGGTTTTCTGCAGCTCTACCCATATAGATTCCACATCATCCAAGCTGTGGAAATGTATTTTTATCTAAGCTGATACCATACGGTATTTGTGTGCCCTTTGCAAAATATATATATCAAAATGGAGTCCTGGCCCTTCCAGATGGTCAAATCTTACTGAAAGCCTGGTTAAAGGACACAAAATTTGCCGAACTTGAGATAAAATTCAAAGATTTTAAAACCCATCGAGAGGCTCTGGATGCAGATCCCAGCACGAAGCCAGGAGAGGGGTTCTGGGGAAGATGTTGGGAAGCCTTACATTCGGTGTTCCCGAGGAAAACGAATTGGTCCAAAATTATGGAAACTACACAGAAAGGAGGAGGATGTTGAGGATTATGTAGAAAGAGTGCGAGAGATCATGAACCAATGTTCAGGCATGAAAATAGAGGAGGTAGAAGCTCCTATGATCAGCGCCGTGGTAAACGGGCTACGGCCCGAACTCAGAGATCCCTTTAAACTAGTTTGTCTCGGATGGCGACAGGAATCGCTATCCAAGGTTGTATCTATGTTAAAGGACATACAAGAGCGAAATAGAGAATCTAGAAGCAAGGTCACCATGTTTGTAGGACAAGCAGCTCCAATAACACCCACCCCAGTGACACCGTCCTACGGCCCCCCCCAGGGTAGAGGAAGAGGGCGAGGCAGAGGAGGATATTACAGGGGAAGAGGGAGAGGAGGTGCAGGGTGGGAACAATATGATACCTGTCACAATTGTGGTCAGATTGGACACTGGGCTAGAACTTGCCGGGCAAAACAGCAACAACCAAATTATGATTGGACTCAACAGGCAGGTAATAGAGCACACCCTCCCCCTTCAGGACCCAACCCGTATGCGACCCAAGTCCAGGTACATGCTAGACCTCAGACTAATTTCTCTGTGCAAGATCCATTTGGATCACAGAATCAAAAGCAATTCGGCCAACCACCAAATTGCCCGTATAATGATCAATGACGCCCAATCCCAGATCCGAGTGCGGTGAACAAACAGCTACCCATCATTTTGTTAAATGCCATAGGAGAACCTGAAGTAAAAATACGAATACAAGGGAAGGATATCCCATTCCTGGTGGATACTGGTGCCACCTATTCGGTCCTTTCAAGGGAAGATACGAGGGGAATTCCCACTTCCACTAATCAAACCTCAGTGATTGGACTATCTGGACATGCACAGCAAATGTTTTTCTCCAACCCTATCAATGTACAATTAGAGGATTACGAAGATAATCATTCCTACCTACTGTCTAATGAGGTTCCAGTAAATCTGTGTGGACGTGACCTATTATGTAAAATGAATGCCGCGATCCTCTGTTCCCCAGCTGGTCTGGAGGTTCGAGTCCCCATAGATAAATGTGGCGCATATCCACTACTTCAACCCACAACTCCCATATTGTATGCCTGGAAAAATTTGGACCCCACACTAAGCAAAACCCTATCCTATTTGGTTGGTTCATATTGGTGTGTAACAAGGTTAATCACAGACTACCTCAAATCTCAAACCTTGGGCAAGTGGTACGAAACATTACACTGCACAGCATATTGTGACAACACGGGATCAGACGCGACAGCACAAATCTTTTATCAACCATTACTGCACCAGAAACATCAATTGATGATCGAACAAATCTTTATCGGACCCGAAGGGATAGCGGCAAGGGTTGAATTACCCTCCCACAGTCAGAGCTTGTTTAGGGTTAAAGGGAGCGTTCCACACTGCACCCTTGCGGTTGCAGGCACACACAAACCCCAGGATTTAGGACGAATGGTTAAAAGAATGCAAGGATCCCCAGTACAAGAGGAATGGCACACACTTAATGGAACTTTGGGGCAACATGAAAGGGGGGGAGGCTATTCTGTCAAGTTGAATGGGAAAATATACTTCGATGCTGTCTTAGAAGAAAGGATGCTTTCAGCCACTAGCTTCCCAGTACAACAAAGCACAGCAGAGCTTCTTGCTAAAGTTCCAGAACAACTATGGTCTACACACGCTAATGAAGTAGGAAAGATGCTCACCACACAACCATATAAGGTAGCGATCAATTCAACCGCCCCACTCCCCAAGAAGCCCCAATACCCCTTGTCCCCAGCCGCAAAACAAGGTATCGAGCCAGTCATTAAGTCCCTGCTGGCCCAGGGAGTAATCGTTCCAACTAGAAGTCCATGTAACACACCGATCTTTCCGGTGCAGAAGCCCAATAGTGACAAATGGAGATTTATCCAAGGCCTACGAGCCGTGAATCATTCGGTATTCCTAACTTATCCGGTGGTACCCAACCCGGCAATTATACTTGCCAGTATTCCGGCATCATCAACGTATTACAACAGTAATTGATCTGTGTTCAGCATTTTTCTCAATACCCATTCACCCAGAGTCCCAATTCCTGTTTGCCTTCACGTATAAAGGACGCCAATATACGTGGGCAAGACTCCCGCAGGGATTTACCGAGAGCCCTACCATATTCTCACAATGCCTAAAGAGGGATCTGGAAGATGTAATTTTACCAGCAGGTTCTACACTTGTACAGTATGTTGACGACTTATTGCTCGCCTCACCCTCCAAATTGGCCTGCGAAACGGACTCCCTTGTGTTATTAAAAGCTCTGGCCTCGAAAGGACACAAGGTGTCAAAGGCAAAGTTACAATTTGTCTCAGAAAAGGTTCGGTATCTAGGGCACGAATTGGTCAGAGATACGAGACAATTGACACAAGACCGAGTAAAAGCAATCTGCTCTGCCCCACTACCAGTAACCAAGAGAGAAATGAAGCACCTCCTCGGCATGACAGGGTACTGCCGGCAATGGGTTACGAGTTATTCCGAGATTGTTAGACCACTGTTAGACATGTCCATGCCCGCACTACCAGAGAAGTTGATTTGGAATGAGGTATCCCGGAATGCTTTTCAGAACCTTAAACAGTCCTTCACTTCAGCACCAGCCTTGGGATTACCAGATTACACTAAGCTATTCAACTTATTTGTGCATCACAAGTCAGGTTTTGCACAATCCGTTTTGACTCAGTTACATGGGGACAGGCAGCGACCGGTAGCATATTTCAGTACCCAACTAGACCCAGTGGCACGCGGACTACCAGGATGTCTTCCTTCGTTGGCAGCAGCTTATTATGCTATGCAACAGGCTCAGACAATAACTCTAAATCATCAGACCATTTTGTATATCCCACACTCTGTCGAGATTTTACTTACTAAGTGTGCCACCCAACACCTAACCGCCACAAGAACCACTAAATATGAAGTCGAACTGTCATCAAATCCGAACCTTATCAAAAGATGCACTACCTTAAATCCAACCACTCTACTCCCCACGGAAGACGACGGCGAACCCCATTCATGTGAAATGGTAACCGAATTAGTGACTAAACCACGTATCAATTTAACAGATGTAAATGTGTAACCCTGATCTAGTGTACTATGTTGACGGATCAGCCCTACGAAATGATAGGGGCCAACCTAGAGCGGCTTATGCAATTGTAACTCAGTTTAATGTTGTCGAAACAGCCTCTCTTCCAGACTCCTTTTCAGCCCAACAAGCCGAATTGTTTGCGTTAACTCGAGCCTGTATTCTGGCTGAAGGACACACAGTTAATATCTAAACTGACTCCAGGTATGCTTTTGGGGTATCACATGACTATGGACAAATTTGGAAGATTCGCGGGTACCTGACTTCTTCAGGAACCCCTATCAAAAATGCAGAACAAGTGGAAAATCTCCTGCGAGCCATTCAATGCCCCTTGAAACTTGCCATTATCAAATGCCAAGCACATACAGCCCAGTCGAATGAGGTGGCACTTGGGAATGCCAGAGCTGATAATGCAGCTAAGTCAGCAGCTCTGTCAAAAGGGGGGATGCAGGTGTCATTGAAAAGGGGGGATGCAGGTGTCATTGAAAAGGGGGGATGCAGGTGTCATTGTTCCCACTAAGGAAAAATAATTGCTCAGACCCACCACCCACTATTAATGACGTGCTGGCCTTTCAGACACTAGGCCAGTACGGAGGAGGTGGTGACCTGGACGAAGGATCAATGTTATAAAAATCCAGAAGGAATATGGGTTCACCATGACGGCCGCGTGGTGGCCCCCAGATCCTTACTTCCATGGATTGCCCGATGTGTTCATACATTCACACATGCAGGCAAAGGGGGATTGGCAGATTATATTTTGGCAACTTGGTATGCACCAGGTATTTCGGCAATTGCAAAACAAATCTGTGAAAATTGTGTTACCTGTCAGACAATGAATCCGGGTAAGACGGAAAGAGTAGAATCTGCCTCCCACCCAAATCCAGTCGGGCCTTTTGTACATTTACAAATGGATTTTATTGAATTACCTATGTGTATGGGATTCAAGTTTGTATTAGTTATTGTAGATGTGTTCTCTAGATGGATTGAAGCTTTTCCATGTAAAAAGGCCGATGCCACTACTGTTGCTAAATGTTTGTTAAAGGAAATCGTACCGCGCTTCGGAATTCCTGCTAAGCTTTCCAGTGATAACGGGTCACATTTCACGGGAACTGTCATAAGAGAAATGTTTAAAGCTTTGCAGATTAATCCACGTTTTCATTGCAGTTATCATCCACAATCAGCTGGACTTATTGAAAGATATAATGGAATGCTTAAAAATAAGCTGGCAAAACTATGCAATGATACTGGACTGAAATGGACAGAACTGCTGCCCTTAGCTTTGATGGTAATGCGATCTGCAACCAACAGAACAACAGGCCTGTCACCGCATGAGATAGTTATGGGACGTCCCCAACGACTACCTTTTACAGCACCATTTACTGCAAAACAGATGGACATCCACAAAATGGAGGAAAATATGTTGAATTATTGTATTGCACTAACCAAATGTATTTCCAGCTTTCATTCACAGGTAAAGGAAGCCCAAGTCAAGCCAGCGGAAGGGAAGTGTCATAACCTGGAGCCAGGGGAATTCGTTTACATCAAGATTTTTAAAAGGAAAAGCAGTCTACAGCCAAGATTCGAAGGACCATACCAGGTCTTGCTGGCGACCAATACTGCAATCAAGGTAAAGGAAAGACCAACATGGATCCATGCATCCCATTGCAAACGGGCACCCGACCAGGAGGAAGGGAAGAAGGAATCAGAGGAACATGCGCATTAATAGGTGAAGAATGCTGTACGTATATCCCAGATAAATCAGAAGATATCGGCAGTCTAGCTGAAAACATCAGGAAAAAGGTAATAGAGTATAAACAGACAGTTGGCCAGGACGATATCACCTTGTGGGGTTGGGCATCAGGATGGTTGGGAGCCCTGGGGAAATCTGTGGTACAGGGTTTGATCATATTCCTGCTGATAGTCTTTGCCCTGTATCTATTATTTGTCGTCGTTAAGTGTTGCTGTGCCAGGGTGGGAGAAACTATGTTACCTACCGAGACCACGGCTAGAGTTATGGTAGCAACAACTGCTGAAGGCTCTTGTGTGGAAATGGAAATGGAGAGACTGTACAAGAACAGAATGGATTAAGTTGTGAAGGACAAAATGGGGGAATGTGGAAATGTATTTTTATCTAAGCTGATACCATAAGGTATTTGTGTGCCCTTTGCAATATATATATATCAAAATCGAGTCCTGGCCCTTCCAGAACTTTCTGCATTTTAGCAGTCAGCTTGCATAAACAGCTAAACCTGGTTTGAGATGGCTGATGGCCATCAGACAGCTGGGAGACAAGTCATGCTGAGACAAGTACCCCCCCCCATGGTGCTCTCCTATTGTCTACACTACAGGAGTTCCATGTCACCCCACCCTTATCTTCTAGACTCAAACCACCAGCCATTATATCTTGTAGAGACCTCATCCATTTGATGCAAACAGAAACTGACCAGGAAATTGAACAATCCTGACACAATACAATACAGGTGATAGCCCATTACCTATGACTCATGGAGTAATGGCCGGCTGGCCAACTGATAACCCTGACAAAAGGAAATATCTGGAAACCATGTCAGGACCAGGATATAGTAATTAACTCTTTATCTGTCTTCAGTGACTGTGAGACAGAGCAATACACAGGGAGAGGCCATAACTTGGGTTTTACTGTATAAATATCTTGTTAAACTGTACCATTTCGGAGGTGTTCACTTAGCCCTTGACTTAGTGTAACCTGCCCCTTGCTAGCAAGCGAATTAAAAAAACTTCTGCCGGAGCTGTAAGTGCTGGAGTCATTCTTTTCGGAGGTCGAGATTTCGACAAAGCTAATGTCCTTCCTAACTATTGCATTAATCTCCTCTTTAACCAGCAATGCTGCCCCAACTCCTTTTCCTTTTATTCTATCCTTCCTGAATGTTGAATACCCCTGGATGTTGTGTTCCCAGCCCTGATCATCCTGGAGCCATGTCTCCGCAATCCCAATCACATCGCATTTGTTAACATCTATTTGCACAGTTAATTCATCCACATTATTACGGATACTGCTTGCATTAAGACACAAAACCTTCAGGCTTTGTCCTTTTAGAATTTTGCTGTACAGTGGCCCTTTTTGGTCTTTGCCTTGGGTTTCTCAATCCCTCCACTTTTCCTCATCTCCTTTCTGTCTTTTGCTTTGGTCTCCTTTTTGTTTCCCTCTCTCCCTGCATTGGTTCCCATCCCCCTGCCATATTAGTTTAACTCCTCCCCAACAGCACTAGCAAACATTCCCCCTAGGACATTGGTTCCGATCCTGCCCAGGTGCAGACGGTCCGGTTTGTACTGTTCCCACCTCCCCCAGAACTGGTTCCAATGCCCCAGGAATTTGAATCCCTCCCTGCTGCACCACTGCTCAAGCCACGTATTCATCTGCGCTATCCTGCGATTCCTACTCTGACTAGCATGTGGCACTGGTAGCAATCCTGAGATTACTACTTTTGAGGTCCTACTTTTTAAATTTAGCTCCTAGCTCCTTAAATTCGTTTCGTAGGACCTCATTCCTTTTTTTACCTATGTCGTTGGTACCAATGTGAACCATGACAACTGGCTGTTCTCCCTCCATTTTTAGAATGTCCTACACCTGCCCAGAGACATCCTTGACCCTTGCAACAGGGAGGCAACATACCATCCTGGAGTCTCGGTTGCGGCCGCAGAAACGCCTATCTATTCCCCTCACAATTGAATCCCCTATCACTATCGCTCTCCCTCTCTTTTTCCTGCCCTCCTGTGCAACAGAGCCAGCCATGGTGCCATGAACTTGGCTGCTGCTGCCCTCCCCTGATGAGTCATCCCCCTCAACAGTACTCAAAGCAGTGTATCTGTTTTGCAGGGGGATGACCACAGGGGACCCCTGCACTACCTTCCTTGCACTACTCTTCCTGCTGGTCTTCCATTCCCTAGCTGGCTGTGGACCCTTCTCCTGCGGTAAGACCAACTCGCTACACGTGCTACTCACGTCGTTCTCAACATCGTGGATGCTCCAGAGTGAATCCACCCTCAGCTCCAATTCCGCAACGCGGCCTGTCATTAGCTGGAGGCGGATACACTTCCTGCACACGTAGTCGCCAGGGACACCGGAAGTGTCCCTGAGTTCCCACATGTTACAGGAGGAGCATATCACGTGACCGAGCTCTCCTGTCATGACTTAACCCTTAGATTAACTTAAATTGGCAACAACAATGCTAAAGTTTACTCACTGTTATAGAAGAGAAAAAAGAAAAACTACTCACTAATCACCAGCCAATCACTTACCCCCTTGGCTGTGACGTCACCTTTCTGTTTCTTTCTACTTCTTTTTTGCCTTCTCCCTGCAGCTGCACAAGTACGCCTCTCGCCGACCCCGGACTCACGCTGCTCCGAGCTCCCGCCTCCTCGACTGACTGCTCGAACTGCCTGACTCCCGCTGGCCTTTATAGGCCTCTCGCTGACCCCGGACTCACGCTGCTCCGAGCTCCCGCCTCCTCGACTGACTGCTCGAACTGCTCGACTCCCGCTGGCCTTTATAGGCCTCTCTCCGACCCCGGACTCGCGCTGCTCCGAGCTCCCGCCTCCTCGACTGACTGCTCCATCCCGGGAGTCAGTCTGGTGAACCTTCGCTGCACTCCCTCAATAGCAAGAATGTCCTTCCTCAAGTTAGGAGATCAAAACTGTACACAATACTCCAGGTGTGGCCTCACCAAGGCCCTTACAACTGTAGTAACACCTCCCTGCCCCTGTACTTAAATCCCCTCGCTATGAAGGCCAACATGCCATTTGCTTTCTTAACCGCCTGCTGTACCTGTATGCCAACCTTTAATGACTGATGTACCATGACACCCAGGTCTCGTTGCACCTCCCCTTTTCCTAATCTGTCACCATTCAGATAATAGTCTGTCTCTCGTTTTTACCACCAAAGTGGATAACCTCACATTTATCCAAATTCCTCAGAAGTTGGACTAAATGACCTGGTTCTGGGGGAGGGAGAGAGAGACTGGCTGCTGTGCAACACTCCTGTGAAGCACCCTGGGACATTTTACTACATTTTGCTATATTGTTGTTGTGGTAAAAGAAAAACGAAGTACAAGTTTGCTTTTCTTTTATTCATTCACAAGGCCGGCATTGATTGCCCATCCCTAATTGCCCTCGAGAAGGTGGTGGGTAGCCACCTTCTTGAACCGCTGCAGTCCATGTGATGAAGGTGCTCTCACAGTACAGACTTTGTCACAGCGGTTTAATACAACTGAATGGTTTGCTGGGCCATTTCAGAGGGCAGTTAAGAGTCAACCACATTGCTGTGGGTCTGGAGTCACAAATAAGCCAGACCTGATCAGGACAGTTTACTTCAAGGACATTTTACAGCAATCCAGTAGTTTCATGGTCACCAGTGCTGATGCTGGCTTTTTTTCAATTGCAGATTTATTCAATTAACTGAATTTAAACTCCCCAGCTGCAGTGGTGGGATTTGAATTCACATCTCTGGAATTTTAGCTCGACCTGTGTCATAACCATCATGCTACCGTACCCCCAAATGTTCACGTGCAGCTTTAAAATATATCTTAGAAAAAAGCTAAGAAAGATTTGGACGATATTTTGTCGGCGTTCCCTCACATGATGGGGTTGAAGGCACTGCACAGAACAGCCCAGGTGGAAAAGATTGTTACTCGTTCTGCATCAGTAGCTGCTCAAGGACATTGAACAAATTCATTCTCAAAACACATCCACTCTTGCCTCCTGTTCGAAATGTGCAAGAACGGTTCATTCTTTTCCTCCTACTTTGTTAACTGAGTCACTCGGCACAATTTCCCAACTGCAACATTATATATCTCTGATAAGAACATAATAGAAGCAGGAGTAGGCCACCTGGTCCCTCGAGCCTGCTCCGCCATTTAATAAGATCATGGCTGATCTGATCATGGACTCAGCTCCACTTCCCTGCCTGCTCCCCATAACCCTTTACTCCCATATCGCTCAAACATCTCATCGGAACGGTGGCACCTCCGACAGTGCAGCGTTCCCACTGTACTGCACTGGAGTGTCAGCTTAGATTTTTGTCCTCAAGTCTCTGGAGTGGGACTATGAACCCACAACCTTCTGACTCAGAGGCAAGAGAGCTATCAACTGAGACACAGCTCACAGTTACAATCTAATTTAATTAGATATTGAGCAATGTGGGCACAGTCCTGAATAAGATAGTGCCGACCATTTAGTGAGTGATCAGCATCGCGAGAATATCTCGCCTTACCTGAAAAATGGGGCAAAAATCCCCGCCTCTCTAGGTCCGTATGGAGTGTGTACGGGATGTGTATGGACCCGGGAAGGCATTGGAAAAGCCGGTTTTCAGCGCACAATGCGCATGAGCTGAAAACCAGCTTTTCCAATCCGTCAGGCTGGAGCTGGACAGATCCTCCATATCTCGGGAGCGAGGACATTTCTTGGGCAAGATTGCGGAATGTACCCATAACTTGCCCAGCAAATGTTCTCAAAATTCTTGCACCTGATAAAAGCAATCGTATAGTCTACTTTTACAGGCGCAAGTGTTTAAAAATACACAAAACCATTTTAAAACAGTTATAAAAACACTTTATTGTTAAAAACCCTCCCCACGACAGTAAGTTTATTTTAAAGCATAATTAAATTAACCTTTTTAAAAAAAATCGGAAAAAAATATTTTCTTTTTATAAGACATCAATAACTTTAATTTAAATGAATTTTAAATATGTAGTATATATTTTCTATTTTTTTATTCGTGTTTTGGTGCTTGGGGGAATTCACAATCATAATAATGGGACGTCCAACTTACGGAGTTCCCATTATTATGAATGAGAAAGTACGGGACCTGGATTGGCGGCCAAGAGCCATGTGACTCCAGCTCCAGCTTACTGACGTCCCGCCGTGTACGCGCTCCGACGCGCAGGGAAAGGGGGGTCTGTGGACCGGGATCCCGAGCAGGCGCAGCAGGAACAGGTAAGTGCGCATTTTTTTTTCCTTTTTTCAGTCGTTTGCCCGCGGGAAGACCTCAACCGGGATTTCTAGGCCGATGTCTTTCAGGAGCTGCAGAAAGATCTTGGCAGCGCGCAATTGCATACCGGCGGTAACAGGCACGAGGCGGGAGTTCCTGTGCCAGGCGCAGAAGTCCCACCCCACGAGCTATATTGTGCTCACACCCTCACGCAAAAAGTCACGCTCCACTTCCTCTCGGGGACGGTGTAAGTGGTTTCCCTTCGGTGTTTTCGACGCACCCCCACGTTACACTAGTTCTCGACCTGGGAGTGATTACTGCACTGAACAGATGAATGAGTCATGGACAAATACCTTGGTGTTATCCGGCAATGCTTTATTAAAGCTAAACACACACCTGCACCCAGTAAAACCACACACACCCTGGTGTGTAAAACAACCAAATGCAGTACAATACATAGTGTGGCCTGTCTAACAGGCCCCTAATGCGAAGTCGCAAAGTACCCCAATGTCTAAAACATCTCCCCTGTAAACCTCGAAGAATTTGGTTGGGAGAACGCATGATACCCTCTCACACCGTGACTGTGCTCTTAAAAGATGTGTGTGCAGAGTTAATGCTTACCGATCGCTGGCTTACTCGCTGCTTCTCCAGATGAAAAGGTTTCTTCTCTCCGTACTACACAGAGGGCTCGGTTCTTGTCGAGGCGAAGCTAGCGAGAGCAGAGGAGAGAAGCTGTGGCCATGCAGCCACCTTTATACCCCAGGGCTGTCTTTGCCCTTCCTGGGTCAGTAAAGTTCATGTTAGGGCTTCCTGTGGGTGTGTCTTTTGTTTTTACCCAATACAGTTCCTTGTTTTCGAGGCTTCCTGTGTTTGAGTCCAGTGATGGGTTTTTGCTTCCAGGCAGTCTGGGCTTAATGGCTTTCTATTGTTCTGGTAACTCATCCAGGTAATCACTGATCACTGATTGACGAGGTCACCTTGCCTAACATAACACAGTCCATTTGCTCATCACCTGCGATGAATTGCCTTATCTTGGGACGAGGCATATAAATTGGCCAGAAAAAGCAACAAACCTGAGGACTGGGAGAAATTTAGAATGCAGTAGAGGAGGACAAAGTGTTTAATTAAGAGGGGGAAAATAGAGTACGAGAAGAAGCTTGCCGGGAACGTAAAAACAAACTGCAAAAGCTTCTATAGATATGTGAAGAGAAAAAGATTAGTGAAGACAAACGTATGTCCCTTGCAGTCAGATTCAGGTGAATTTATATTGGAGAACAAAGAAATGACAGCCCAATTGAACAAATACTTTGATTCTGTCTTCACGAAGGAAGACACAAATAACCTTCCGGCAGTACTAGGGGACCGAAGGTCGAGTGAGAAAGAGGAACTGAAGGATATCCTTATTAGGTGGAAAATTGTGTTAGGGAAATTGATGGGATTGAAGGCCGATAAATTCCCGGGGCCTGATAGTCTACATCCCAGAGTACTTAAGGAAGTGGCCCTAGAAATAGTGGATGTATTGGTAATCATTTTCCAACAGTCTATCGACATTGGATCAGTTCCTATGGACTGGAGGGTAGCTAATGTAACACCACTTTTTAAAAAGGGAGGGAGAGAGAAAGCGATAATTATAGACCGGTTAGGTTGACATCAGTCGTGGGGAAAATGTTGGAATCAATTATTAAGGATGAAATAGCAGCGCATTTGGAAAGCAGTGACAGGATTGGTCCAAGTCAGCATGGATTTATGAAGGGGAAATCATGCTTGACAAATCTTCTGGAATTTTTTGAGGATGTAACTAGTAAAGTAGACAAGGGATGTGGTGTATTTGGACTTTTGACAAGGTCTCACACAAGAGATTGGTGTGCAAAATCAAAGCACATGGTAGTGGGGGTAATGTACTGACGTGGACAGAGAACTGGTTGGCAGACAGGAAGCAGAGAGTTGGGATAAAAGGGTCCTTTTCAGAATAGCAGGCAGTGATTAGTGGAGTGCCACAGGGCTCAGTGCTGGGACCCCAGCTCGTTACAATATACATCAAGGATTTGGATGAAGGAATTGAGTATAATATCTCCAAGTTTGCAGATGACACTAAACTGGGTGGTGGTGTGAGCTGTGAGTGGGACACTAGGAAGCTGCAGGTTGACTTGGACAGGTTAGGTGAGTGGGCAAATGCATGGCAGATGCAGTATAATGTGGATAAATGTGAGGTTATCCACTTTGGGGGCAAAAACGTGAAGACAGGATATTATCTGAATGGCGGCAGATTAGGAAAAGGGGGGGTGCAACAATACCTGGGTGTCATGGTTCATCAGTCATTGAAAGTTGGCATGCAGGTAGAGCAGGCGGTGAAGAAGGCAAATGATATCTTGGCCTTCATAGCTAGAGGATTTGAGTATAGGAGCAGGGGGGTCTTACTGCAGTTGTACAGGGCCTTGGTGAGGCCTCACCTGGAATATTGTGTTCAGTTTTGGTCTCCTAATCTGAGGAAGGATGTTATTGCTATTGAGGGAGTGCAGCGAAGGTTCACCAGACTGATTCCCGGGATGGTAGGACTGACATATGAGGAGAGATTGGATCAACTGGGCCTTTATAAATTGGAGTTTAGAAGGATGAGAGGGGATCTCATAGAAATATATAAGATTCTGACGGGGTGGGACGGGTTAGATGCGGGTAGAATGTTCCCGATGTTGGGGAAGTCCAGAACCAGGGGACACAGTCTTAGAATAAGGGATAGGCCATTTAGGACTAAGATAAGGAGAAACTTCTTCACTCAAAGAGTTGTTAACCTGTGGAATTTCCTACCGCAGAGAGTTGTTGATGCCATTGGATATATTCATTGAATATATTCAAGAGGGAGTTAGATATGGTCCTTACGGCTGAGGGGATCAAGGGGTATAGAGAGAAAGCAGGAAAAGGGTACCGAGGGAATGATCAGCCATGATCTTATTGAATGGTGGTGCAGGCTCGAAGGGCCGAATGGTCTACTCCTGCACCGATTTTCTACGTTTCTACACTTCTATGTTTGGCCATTGTCTTCCCAGAACCCCTGCCCATCATTCTAAGTCCAATATGGAGCAGTACCTGGGCCCCTCCCACAAACAGCTTCCATTTTTCTTTCTGCGGTGAGAACAATTAAACGCAATGTCCAGACAATGTCCAATAAATCTTTCGGGGGTTCGATGCTTCCAGTCCTTACACCGGGGTTCTAAGCAACGTTAATTTTCCAGCACTGGCGGGAAGACAGGGCCCTCCCCTTCCATTAAGGGGAAGGGCCAAGCTGCCAACTCTGCAGGAAGAAGAAGGGGCTATCGCTAGGCCTCCAGGGAGCGGGGTGCCGTGATCTGAAGTGAAGAAGGCCGCGACCAGTATTTCGGCCATTTTTCTTATTTTCAGCATCGCACCTCCACTTCAATTTTCATCCTGCGAGTGACCTACAGCCCATTGGCGCCCATGGCAGTTTCATGGGGCGCTACCAAATTTTAGCTCCAGGGTGTAAATAGGTCGCTGCGCAGTAGTGATGACATCGTGATCGTCGGCGCTGCGGCCTGGGGAGCTACTGGTTAGCGCTGCCGCTAAACTCCCGCCTAAATTTGCGGGAATCATCAGTGACACTGTGCTCGGGCGGAAAATTGTTTGCAACCCGTTAGCGTCCCTGGGAGGCACAAACAATCCGAATTTTCCCCCCTTACAGTATACACTTTAAATGTATAAGCGTATTTTCTCAAACTTAGACTTCTCATAGTTCTAGGACATACTGGTGGAAATTGCAACCAATTCCATGTTTTTTTTAATGATTACAATGAATAACACTTGAATCTTCACTATTGGTTCCTGAGCTTGGATCCAGGCCAGAGTGATCGGATGAAAGTCTGCTCTCTCTTTTGGCTCTACGCTGCCTATGTGAGATGTGTTTGGGCTGGCTTCACTCAATGCAGGATTCACCTTTTGAAATCGTCAAGCAAAAACAAAATCTTGACTCCAACACTCTCATCAGGTTAGTATCCCCAGATTAAGCCATATTGTTGGGGTAGAATAGAATGAATTTTGCTCTGCATCTTTTAGCCGTGGCTCAGTGGGTAGCACTTGTGCTCTGAGTCTGAAGGTTGTGGGTTCAAGTCCTGCTCCAGAGACTTGAGCACATAAATCTAGGCTGACACTACCAGTGAGAAGTTGCCACTGAACCTAGGTCTCATCTGTTCTCTCAGGTGGACGTAAAAGATCCCATGGCACTATTTTGAAGAAGAGCAGGGGAGTTTTCCCTGGTATCCTGGCGCCAATATTTATCCCTCAACCGACTTAACTAAAACAGACGATCTGGTCATTATCACATTGCTGTTTATGGGAGCTTGCTGTGTGCAAATTGGCTGCCATGTTTCCCTACATTACAACAGTGACTACATTCCAAAAGTATTTTATTGGCTGTAAAGTGCTTTGAGACGTCCGGTAGTCATGAAAGGTGCTATATAAATGCAAGTCCTTCTTTCTATTGAATCTGCTTCCACCACCCTTTCAGGCAGTGCATTCCAGCTCACAACAACTCGCTGTGTAAAATAACATTTCCTCATCTTCCTCCTGGTTTTTTGCCAATCACCTTAAATCTGTGTCCTTGCTTGACTTAAAGTAAACCCCAAAGCCCCGATTGCATTCTGCTTCTGAGTCTAGTGAAAGCTGTAAAGTGCTTTGGGACGTCCTGAGGTCATGAAGGCCACTAAATAAAGGCAAGTCTTTTTTTTAGTATGTGGCCCAAGGTTTTGCTGATCTCAGAATTCTTCAAGTTGTTTAATGGTGCAGCATCGAGTCATAAGGATAAAATGTTACTGTAATAAAGAGAGACTTGAAGAGTTGGATCTTTTTACACTAGAGCTGAGAAGGTTAATAAGTAACCTAATAGAACTATTCAAGATGAGGAAGGGTTTAGTAAAGAACAACATATTGCATTTATATAGCACCTTTATGCAGTAAAATGTCCCAAGGCGCTTCACAGGAGCGTAATTAGACAATAATTGACTCAAAGCCAAAGGAGATATTGGGTGACTGAAAGCTTGGTGAAAGAGGTAGGTTTTAAGGAACGTCTTAATAGAGGAGAGAGAGGTGGAGAAGTTTTGCGAAAGTATTCCAGAGCTTAGGGCCAAGGTAAACATACAAAATTCTAACAGGGTAGATGCCGAGAGGATGTTTCCCCTGGCTGCAGAATCTATAACCAGGGAGTCATAGTCTCAGAATAAGGGGTCGGCCATTTAGGACTGAGATGAGGAGACATTTCTTCTCTCAGAGGGTGGTGAATCTTTGGAATTCTCTACCCCAGAGAGCTGCGGAGGCTCAGTCTTTGAGTATATTCAAGACAGAGATCGATAGATTTCTGGATATTAATGGAATCAAGGGCCGAATAGCCTACTCCTGCACCTATTTTCTATATTTCTATGTTTCTATGAAAAATTTAACTCAGAGAATGGTTAGAATGTTGAATTCTCTGCCACAGACTACTGTTGAAGCAATATCAATATGTTTTT
Source organism: Pristiophorus japonicus (assembly GCF_044704955.1). Lineage (NCBI taxonomy): Eukaryota > Metazoa > Chordata > Chondrichthyes > Pristiophoridae > Pristiophorus > Pristiophorus japonicus. The sequence continues at coordinate 181,672,227 of NC_091989.1, forward strand.
TAAAGGGAATTAGATACTTAAAATTCTCATCCTTGTTTTCGAATCCATTCATGGCCTTGCCCCTCCCAATCTCTGTAACCTCTTCCAATCCCACAACCCTCTGTGATCTCTGCGCTCCACCAATCCTGGCCTTTTGAGCATTCCCGATTTTAATCGCTCGAAAATCGGTGGCTGTGCCTTCAGCTTCCTGGGCCCTAAGCTCTGGAATTCCCTTCCTAAACCTCTCCGCCTCTTTACATCTCTCTCCGCCTTTAAGATGCTCCTTAAAACCTCCCTCTTTGATTAAGCTTTTGTTCACCTGCCCTAATGTCTCCTTTTGTGGCTCGGTGTCAAATTCTATTTGATAACGCTCCTGTGAAGCACTTTGGGACATTTTCCTACTTTAAAGGCGCTATATAAATGCAAGCTGTTGTTGCTGTTGCTTGAAAAAAGGAATATTAAAGGATGCGGGGAGTAAACAAGAAAGTCGGATTAGAATAGAGAGTCCATATGCAGCACGGACTTGATGGGCTGAATGGCCTGTTACTTTACTGTAATGTTTTATAATTCTACCCTTCGGTGTAAAAATAAAATTGGATATTTGCTCCATTTCGATTCCCATTTTTACAATAGTGACACTACTTTAAGCAGCCCTAGGGCTGGATTTTAGGCTTTTCGGTTTTCGGGGTGAAAACGAAGGTGGAGCGGGAAAGTTAGTGCCCGGGAACAGTTTGCGCCTCAGTAGATAAGTTTGGGCATCTGGGCCCTGTGTCAGGGGGCACAGCGCTAAGGGAGGCTTTGTACACTCTTCGTGGCACAAGGATGGGAAACTCGCGAACTAAAGTGCCAGGCCATGTGCGCTCCGAGATAGGCTGAAGGGGCGGGGGGGGGGGGGGAGATTACGTTAAAACAACCCACAAAAACATTCCCAAAACATTGCCCACGCCACCACAACACAAATTGCCCAAAAAAATACAAGAACAAACACTCACTGACCTTCGGAGTAGTTTACCTTCCTCTACAGTGCCGGCGATGCTGGACTGCACTGATTTCCCAGGCGGTCACTGCGGGCGCACTTCCAGGCAGATGGATTGGGCAAAAGTCCAAACTCCTGCCGGTGTCGCAACCAGAGGCATTACATGCCCGGTGCAGCTCTTCCCGGCAGTGCTGTTCCGCGCCACCGCAAAACGGAACAGGAGTATTGGGACGGAGTGCAAGAGACCTGAACGCCGTCTTTCACGCCACTCCGGGGCGAAACCTGGAGCGCAAGGCACCAGAAAATCCAGCCGCCAGTGTTCCCATGAAAAGAAAATCCATGTTATAAATATTGGGAAGAGTTGGGTGAATAAACGGATCCTTTTCAGAATGGCAGGCAGTGACTCGTGGGGTACCGCAGGGTTCAGTGCTGGGACCCCAGCCATTTACAATGTACATTAATGATTTAGATGAAGGAATTAAGTGTAATATCTCCAAGTTTGCAGATGACACTAAACTGGGTGGCGGTGTGAGCAGTGAGAAGGATGCTAAGAGGCTGCAGGGTGACTTGGGCAGGTTAGGTGAATGGGCAAATATATGGCAGATGAAGTGTAATGTGGTTAAATGTGAGGTTATCCACTTTAGTGGCAAAAACAGATTCTCCGGCTCCCTGCTGGTCAGAGTAGATGGGGACCTCATGTCTAAGCCCCAGAAGCAGTATAATTTTCCCAGGGAGGCTGAGGCAGACCTCGAGGTCGCATTGTTTTCTCTAGTCAGACAGGGAGTGTTGAGACCAATAGCCACACATGTGAACTCTCCACTTTGGCCAGTTAGGAAAACGGACAATTCTTGGAGGGCCACAGTGGACTACCGAGTCCTCAATAAAAATATCTCTGCCTGTGCGCCCACAGTAGCAACCGTAGCCAACCTAGTCGCAGCCATCCCCGCGTACGCAGCCATCTTTACGGTGCTGGACATCTGGAATGGGTTCTGGTTCATCCCACTGCGGCAGGAGGACCAGTACAAACTCACCTTTACATTCAAAGGACAGCAGTATACCTGGAACTGTCTACCCCAGGGCCTCCACAACAGTCCGAGCATTTTTCATCAGTGTATGGCCAACTGCCTGAAAGAGTTCAGCAGACCCAGACAGCTAGTCCAGTATGTGGACGACCTCCTGCTATTCTCCGATTCGGAGGAAGAGCACGTTCCCCTGCTGGCAGAGCTGTTGGGACTGCTGCACGAGGAGGGTTTTAAAGTAAACCCTAAGAAGGCACAGATCGGCCAGACAGAGGTAAAATTCCTGGGGCTGACTTTGCGGGCAGGGGAGAGAGCCATTGATGAGGCTAAGAGGAGAGCAGTTCAGGAGTTACTGTCTCTGACTACAGTTACAGGGGTGAGGTCGTTCCTGGGTCTGACCGGTTACTGCAGGGACTTCATTGAGGACTACGCAGCGGCTCCTGCGCAAAGGCGTGGAATGGGAGTGGGATGAGGACTGTGATGCAGCGTTTACCCGCCTCAAGGGAGACCTGCAGAAAGCTCTGGCTCTGGGAGCGGTAGATGAGGGCGAGGAATTTTTCCTGGAGGTAGCAGCCAGCGGGGATAGTTTAAGTGCTGTGCTGATGCAACAGGGGCACGGCCAGCTGAGGCCGGTGGTCTACTCCTCCAGGGTCCTCACTGAGATTGAGAGGGGTTACTCAAACTGTGAAAGGCATCTGCTGGCCACCCACTGGGCTGTGAAGCGGTCGCAGGTGTTTACAGGAGTGTCCCCAATCACCCTCCTCACTCATCACACCCCCACTCAGATGCTGTTGGATGGGAGAATTAAGGATGGGACAGTGAGCAGCGCACGCATTGCTCGCTGGACCCTCCCGCTCTCACAGGTGGATTTGAGAGTAAAAGGGATGTGTGAGCCCCGACTGGCAGCCAACATGCTGTACCCCGGGAAAGCCCACCGTTGCTCCGTTGAGGGGGTCTGGGACGTGGACATAGCGCTCCGGGCGGGGATCCATCAAATGCAATCTTTATTTCATTTTTTCTTTGTGGTTAAGAAGTCATATGGAATATTTGCCTTTATTAGCCGAGGTATAGAATACAAGAGCAGGGAGGATATGCTTGAACTGTATCCAACATTAGTTAGGCCACAGCTAAAATACTGCGTGCAGGTCTGGTCACCACATTACAGGAAGGATGTGATTGCAAGTAGAAAGGCTGCAGAAGAGATTTACGAGGATGTTGTCAGGACTGGAGAACTTTAGCTATGAGGAAAAATTGGATAGGCTGGGGTTGTTTTCTTTGAAACAGAGGAGTCTGAGGGGAGAGCTTATAGAGGTGTATAAAATTATGAGGGGCCCAGATAGAGTGGATGGGAAAGACTTTTTCCCTTAACAGAGAGGTCAATAACCAAGGGACATAGATTTAAAGTAATTGGTAGGAGGTTTAGAGGAGATTTGAAAGTGAACGTTTTTTCACCCAGAGGGTGGTGGGAGTCCGGAACTCACTGCCTGAAAGGATGGTAGAGGCAGAAACCCTCACCACATTTAAAACATACTTGGATGTGCAGTAACCTGCAGGGCTACGGACCTAGAGCTGGAAAGTGAGATCAGGCTGGATAGCTCTTTGTCGGTCAGCATGAACACGATGGGCCGAAATGGCCTCCTTCCGTGATGTAAATTTCTATGATTCAGTCAAGCGCTTCATCTTAACGGGCACACAGAAAAAAAGAAGACGACTTTTATTATCAGAATCTTTCACTTACAAATTGCATTTCCGCCCTATCCTTCATAGACAACCGGTGCTAAATATTAGAGCCACAAATCCTGTTGTTTGCCTCAAACTTAATCATGAGAATTATTGATTCTCGGCTTTTAAAACTAGGGTTGTAGCTGCCGCTGTCGTGTGATGTAGCTTTTTTTGAATTGTGATTCGATAAACCATATCATTGAATATCAATTGATGGGCCTCGTTATTTTTCCCATTTGAAATCATCTTGTGTTGTACGTTGGAGTTGTCACATTTATTTCCCATCATCAGCCATGGGGTTTCTAGGGAAATGATTTGTAACCAGTCATCATCTGTCATTTCCATAAGTAGTCAGGAAATCCCTCGGGTTTTCGGCATGTTTTGAGATATTTCTCAAATAAGATTTTTCACAGTGTTGAATTAAGATTTCTGCTCCGGCTGTCCACTTCATGAAATCTGTGAGGGTTTTTTTTCCCCTCTTGTACCCGACTCCCCCCCCCGCTCCCCACCGCCGCAATCCTCCCTGAAAGTGTTGGTTATCATAAGCAGTCCCTCGGAATCGAGGAAGACTTGCTTCCACTCCTGAAGTGAGTTCTTTGGTGGCTGAACAGTCCAATATGAGAGCCACAGACTCTGTCCCAGGTGGGACAGACAGTCGTTGAGGGAAAGGGTGGGTGGGACTGGTTTGCCGCACGCTCTTTCCGCTGCCTGCGTTTGACCTCTGCACGCTCTCGGCGTTGAGACTCGAAGTGCTCAATGCCCTCCCGGATGCACTTTCTCCACTTAGGGTGGTCTTTGGCCAGGGACTCCCAGGTATCAGTGGTGATTTCACACTTTATCAGGGAGGCTTTGAGGTGTCCTTGTAATGTTTCCTCTGCCCACCTTTGGCTTGTTGCCGTGAAGGAGCTCCGCATAAAGCACTTGCTTTGGGAGTGTCGTCTCTGGCATGCGAACTATGTGGCCTGCCCAGCAAAGCTGATCGCGTGTGGTCAGTGCTTCACTGCTGGGCATGTTGGCCTGGACGAGAATTCTGATGTTGGTGCAGCTGTCCTCCCAGGGGATTTGCAGGATTTTGCGGAGACATCGTTGGTGGTATATTTCCAGCGACTTGAGGTGTCTTCTGTACATGGTCCATGCCTCTGAGCCATACAGGAGGGTGGGTAGTACTACAGCCCTGTAGACCATGGTAGATTTGAGGACTTGGTCTTCGAACACTCTTTTCCTCAGGCGGCCGAAGGCTGCACTGGTGCACTGGAGGCAGTGCTGAATCTCCACATCAATGTCTGCTTTTGTTGACAAGAGGCTCCCGACGTTTGGGAAATGGTCCACGTTGTCGAGGGCCACGATGTGGATCTTGAGGACTGGGGGCAGTGCTGTGCGGTGGTGACAGGCTGGTGGAGGACCTTTGTCTTACGGATGTTAAGCGTAAAACCCATGCTTTCATACGCCTCAGTAAATACATTGACTATATCCTGGAGTTCAGCCTCAGAATGAGCGCAGGCACAGGCGTCGTCCGCGTAATGTAGCTCAACGACAGAATTTGGGGTGATCTTGGACCTGGCCTGGAGGCGGCGAAGATTAAACAACCTCCCACTGTTTCTGTAGTTTAATTCCATTCCAGCGGGGAGCTTGTTGACTGTGAGGTGGAGAATGGCAGCAAGGAAGATTGAGAAGAGGGTTGGGGCGATGACGCAGCCCTGTTTGACCCCGGTCCAAACGTGGATTGGGTCTGTAATAGATCCGTTGGAAAGGATCACGGCCTGCATCTTATCGTGGAGCAGGCGAAGGAAGTTGACAAACTTTTGGGGGCATCCAAAATGGAGGAGGACGCTCCATAGACCCTCGCGGTTGACAGTATCAAAGGCCTTTGTAAGGTCGAAGAAGGCCATGTATAAGGGTTGGCTGGCGCTGCTCCCTGCAGTTTTCCTGCAGCTGTTGCGCTGCAAAGATCATGCCCGGTGTGTCCAGTAGGGGGCGAAATCCACGCTCTGATTCCAGGAGGAGCTCCTCGACCACAGGGAGAAGACGGTTGATGAGAACTCTAGCGATAACTTTCCCAGTGGCTGATAGCAGGGAGATTCCCCTGTAGTTGCCACAGTCGGACTTGTCCCCTTTTTAAAAGATGGTCATGATCACTGCATCTCTGAGATCTTCCGGCATGCTCAGCTCCCTCCAGATGAGAGAGATGATGTCATGTATCCACGCCAACAGTGCCTCTCCGCTGTACTTTAGCGCCTCAGCAGGGATTCCATCCGCTCCCCTAGCCTTGTTGTTCTTGAGCTGTTTTATGGCTTTTCCTACCTCATGTAAAGTTGGAGTTTCACTGAGGTGGTGGCGGGTCGCATGCTGCGGGATGAAGTCGAGAACACTCGAGTCAAAGGCAGAGTCTCGATTGAGGAGATCTTTGAAGTGCTCCTTCTAGCGGGCCCTGACCTGACAGCGTCGGTGTCCTTGATGAGTGTTTCCTCGTTCTTGGCCAGCAGTGGGGTTGGGGCCCTAGGAGTTTGGACCGTAGGTACCCTTGACTGCAGTGAAGAATCCTCGCATCTCGTGGCTGTCGGCCAGTTGTTGTATCTCCTGTGCTTTCTCTATCCACCACCTGTTCTTTAGGTCCCGCCTTTTTGTTGGACCTCAGCCTTGAGCCATCTGTAATGTTGCTTTGCTGCTCCAGAGTTGGGTTGTTGCTTGAGGATCAGAAATGCTCTGTGCTTGCGATCTATTAGTTCTTGGTTCTGCTGATCATTTTCATCAAACCAGTCCTGGTGTTTTCTGGTTGAATGACCAAATGTCTCTTCACAGACACTGGTTCTGGAGGCCTGGAGGGCAGACCAAGCGCTGTGGGCATTCAGCATCTCAGGGTCATCAAGGTATGCCAGGTTAGCTGTGAGGCGCTGGCTGTATAGGGTTCTCTTAGCTGGGTCTTTAAGTGTCGCGGCATTGACTTTCTTGCAGCACTGCTTCTGCTGTCCCCTCTGCTTTGGGGCAATGTTAATGTTGATGATGGATCAGATTAGCCGGTGGTCCGTCCAGCAGTCATCAGCTCCTGTAATGCCACGGGTGATGCGCACATCCTTGTGATCCCTGGCTCGGACGATGACATAGTCGAGCAGGTGCCAGTGTTTGGAGCGAGAGTGTTGCCACAATGCCTTGTATTTATCACTCTGGTGGAACAGGGATGCAGAGAGAAAAATTCACCAGAACACCCCCTGTGTTTGGGCTCATTCGAAAGGAAATTTAATTTGTGACTATCTATCAAAAAATTTGGAACTCTAAAGTGCTTATGGAAGAAATTACAAACTTTAATAGAATTATGAACTTTTACAAGACAAATTCAAGCCTGTGGGCGGACCTAAAGAACAAAAGAAGCCCACTTGATTATTGGAACTACTTGGGTGAGAGGACGGAGTTAAACTGTCTGGAAGAATGAGTATTTGGAAATCTTCCTCCACAAGAGACATTACCATCACAGTATCACAGTATCATCCCATCAACATGGGTCTGGACAAACCATTTCAGCATATACATCACAAAGAGGCCCAATCCAGCCTGTATGTGAAAGACAAAGCACAAAAAGACATTGCAATTACCAACCTAATTTTTCCATCAGGAAACAGTTTTTCGAAGATCAACCCACCCAAGACATATCAACTTTAACGAGCCCGACAAAATATTTCAAAGAAGAACCAAGCCCACCAGAATTCTACAAAGGATTGTGAAGAGATTTGGTGGCAAGATTAGAACACTGAAATCGTATAACTGGCCATTGTTTTCAACAGAGGTTAGTGGGGGAGAGAGGTGGTCACTACTATCTGATCAAGACAAGGAGAGAAACCAACGTGATAGTTGTAAAACTAACTTCTCCAGCCTCGAAGTCTGGAAGTCCTGAAGGAAGGAAGAACATCACCATCTACCATTAGCTATCAAAAGGATTGGTAAGCCTAAGTCCCTGCCACCCTGGAGTCTAACCTAGCTAGAATTAGGTACTGGGAGGTGGGAGGTATAATTTTACTGCAACCCCCTTTGAATGTGTAGAGTATGGTACTTTATTAGAGTGATTATAAGTTTGACCTTGTACCTTTCCTTGTATTGTTCTTTGTTAGAGTGATTGTACGTTTGGCCGTGTATTTTCTTACTAGAGTAGTAGGCCTGTATTACTTTGACTGTAATTAAAACCAAAGTTCTTTGCATCAAACCAGTGTCCTCTGCACTTTTGTCTCAACCCGCAAATAAATCCAGAGTACAGAACCCAAGAGAGGGGGAGCAATTCGAAACCACTCAAGTTGGTCTGAAGGGAACCTGACCCCCTCATAGAGACCACAACACACCCCAACTCCCCACCCCCCGTACAAAATGGCGACCGCGGCAGGACTCTGGTACACGGGGTGTGATGTAGAGAGTGCTGGTTTTGGGCAAAGAACCAAAATGGAAGAGAGGATTTACTCCTATGTGTATTAGATAGTGAATGTAACTAAAGAATGGGTGCTTAGTCTATTGCGCGCTGAGCATCCGGCTGACGCTGCAGCCAAGTGGACAGCAAGTAAAGATCACAAAGAGGCAGTAGAGAAAGTAATTTGGTTGGTCTGTCGACAGCGAGATGTCCAACTGCTAGACAGAATGAATGAAACATTGCACGCAGATTTATGGGAATGTGCAGAGAGCTATCAGGAAAGGGTTATGTCAGAAGAAAGATTATCAGGAGAACTCCTTAAGCTAAAACAGGAAAGGACCCAAATAAGGAAAGGTTTAAAAACAGTCAGGACTATTTTCAATGTCAGGTTACCGAGGCCAAAAGTAATGAAAAGTCACTGAGGGAGGAAAGCACTCGCCTCACCCGACAAGTAAAAGAGATCCAGGAAAGATTAAAAGATGTGCAATCAGCGTATAAAGTAGCTAGCACCTAATGGGTTTGAATCGGGAGACCACGATCCCTGCCAGCAACAAATTAAAAGTTTAAACCTTGCTCTGTCCAAGGCAAAAGGCATGGTATGCCTGATAAGCCCGGGTACGCCCCAGGTAAACCTGGAAGAGAAGGAAGAAACTACCTGGCCACCACCTGTGGCACTGGTGACTACACCGGTTCAGCAGCAGGAGGCAAATCAGTTGTGTGGCGGACAGGGATCGTGAACCACCACCACCTGTAGCACCGAGTTTCAGCTCGGCTTGGCCACAGGGAAGAGAGGGAGGCGAGCCAGAACAGGGAGAGCCAGAACCAGTGCCAATGTGCCCGGTCCGGCAACAGAAGTTTGGCCCGCCCACCCTTATCGGGAGTCCAGGGCCTTTGGAAAGTCAGTTTGTGGTCCCCCACACTCCCCACCAGCTTAGGGCTATGATAAGCCACCTGGGAAAGCTCACTCCAAAGGGAGACCCCTCGGTTCACTTTGGGGAAGTGGAACAGACAGGGGATATTAATGGGTGCGATGATGCAGAAATGGCAAAGGTGCTTCTCCTATCTCTAGACAGCAAACTGTACCAGTCCCTCTCTACTGAGAGCAAAAGAGGACAAAAAATACTTGCTGCCATCCAGAAAGACATTTTAGAGGCTATGGCTGCAATGATGGGAGTCCCTTCTCCAGAGTATTTAAAACGGTGCAGCTCACAGGAGAAACCCCACAGGCTTTCGCAGACCGACTGTGGCCTGTGTACAAAAGCGCCTGTAGTGGAGACATAGACAGAGATCACTTAAACCCGGACGAATTAGCACACTGGCTCCAAAGCCTAGTAGCTAACAGTTTACCAGAATAAGAACCACGGCTGAGGCCTGGTTCGACCCCAGAGATCCCCAAGCCACAGAACAGGGAGTGCTTAGGCAGCTGACCCTAGCTTACAGAAATAGCAAAGGGACAGAAGAGCACCCACAAAAGGGAAGGGTTCATGAAATCCGACCTAACCAAGACAAGAGGGAATGGCGCCATGAGGGGGGCAACCCCTCCGATACAAAACGTACCTGCTTCGGGTGCGGAAAGAGTGAGCACTGGAGAAAGGATTGTAAAAATCCTTGGAAGAATAGCACAGGAAAGAATTCTCCAGCTGCTGTCCAAAAGACCGAGACAGATAAGCCAGTCCCTCCCTATTCATTCGAGACCTTTTTAACTGTGCTCCGAGCCATGTTAGATAGCCCTGGAAAGGTAGCCACCGCCACCGGTACCGAAATCCCATCTGCCCCCTCCCAACCAAAACCATGATTAGGACAGGCGCAGCCTATCCACCTGTGTGCCCTCGAGTATGATGCGTGGGGGAGACCGTCCGCACAGATGGAAGTGGAAAAGGTGAAAAGAGCTTACCTGCTGGACACCGGTGCCTCAAGCACCCTTGTCTACGCAGCTAACCCCACCACCTCACCTCTGTCTAACGGGGTCCCCTACAGCTTGGTGGGTTTAACAGGCACTGAACAGACTGGCTCATTCTCCATTCCGCTCTCCATTCATTTAGGTACACTCCACACTAAGTGGACTTGTGTCCTGATGAAGTGGGAGCAGGAAGCGAGAGGGATCCTGGGGGTTGACTTCATCCTAGGCCACGGGATCCTAGTGGATTTAAGAAACCACTGTCTTTGGCGGTCAGTCTGTACGGGACAGGAGAGTGAGGTGATGGTTATCCCGGGAAAACAGGGAAAAGGGAAGGTGTGCACCATGAAACTAAAGGAGGGTTACGACCTTGAATCACTGGTCAATAACATGTGAGGGAAAACCTTGCAACTTTTGCCACTCACAAACACGACTGCGGGAGAATAAATGGGGTTGAGGTTGATAGATGGGGAGCCCATGACCCAACCACAGAAACAGTGCAGCTTCTCCAGGGAGGCGGAGGCAGACATGGAAACAGCCTTGGGTTCGCTGGTTACACAGGGTGTATTGAGACCAATAGCGACCCATGTGAACTCTCCATTGTGGCCGGTTAAGAAACCAGACAACTCCTGGAGAGCTACGGTGGATGATCGAGTACTCAACCATAACATCCCCGCCTGTGCACCCACTGTTGTTGCTGTCGCCGACCTCATTGGAAGTATCCCAGCCTCCGCGACCACCTTCATGGTGCTGGATATTTCCAACGAGTTCTGGTCCATACCTGTAAGAAGGGAAGACCAGTACAAGTTTGCTTTTACCTTTAAAGGACAGCAATACACTTGGAACTGTCTCCCTCAGGGCTTCCACAACAGCCCCAGTATTTTCCATCAGTGTATAGTCAACTGTTTAAAGAGTTTCAGCAGACCCCAGCAGCTAGTACAGTATGTGGACGACCTGCTCCTGTTCACCGATGAGGGGGAGGAACATGGCCCACTGCTGGCTGAGCTGCTGGAGTTGCTGAAAGAAGACGGATTTAAAGTAAACCCCAAGAAGGCACAGATCGGCCTGAAGGAAGTAAAATTCCTGGGACTGGCTGTGTGCGCTGGGGAGAGAGCCATTGACAAAGCTAGAAGGGAAGCAGTGCAGAAGTTACCCGCCCCCAACACAGTAACAGGAATAAGATCTTTTCCAGGGCTAACCGGGTACTGCAGAGATTTCATTGAGGATTATGCAGCCACAGCAGCCCCTCTGCTCCGACTGCTACACAAGGGAGTGGAGTAGGAATGGGACAAAGGTTGTGAGGCAGCATTTATCCAACTCAAGAAAGACCTGCAGACCGTGCCAGCTCTAGGGGCCATAGATGGTGGTAAAGAGTTTTTCCTGGAAGTAGCAGCCAGTGGGGACAGCCTGAGCGCAGTACTGCTCCAAGAGCGGCACGGCCAGCTGAGACCAGTTGTGTATTGTGCTGGTACATTAAATGTGTGATAATACAATGGTGCACCACAGAGGGCGCTATGGTGGGAGAGCTGAAAGTACCTGCACGAGGCAGCAGAAAAGGCTGCCCACCACACCTGTGGAGCACTCTGGAGCTGTTCAATAAAGGACCAAGGTCACAGCAGTTAGATCAACACCAGACCGTGTGGAGTCAGTGATTTGTGTGCTACACACATCACATTGGCGACGAGAAAGCGGACGAACTCCACGCAGCCATGACTACTCTGGGCTCGCTAAAGGATTTTATGGTGGGTAATGATTGGGAGGCCTTTACGGAAAGGCTCAAGTACTACTTCTCAGCAAACGATCTGATGGAGGACACGAACACACTGAGAGAGAAGCGTAAGGCGATATTGCTTTCCAGTTGTGGCGATGAGGTTTACTGTCTCGTCAGGGATTTGCTAGCACCCGGGAGTGCCAGTGACAAGTCATATGAAGAGCTGGTCTCACTCATTCGTGACCAGTTAAAACCGAAGGAGAGCATCCTCACGGCCAGACACAAATTCTACCATCACTGCAGACCCGAGGGCCAGGATGTCACCAAATATGCTGCGGACCTCAGGAGACTCGCGGCGCCGTGTGATTTTTGGGCACACTTTGACAAGGCTTTGCGGGATGTTTTTGTTCTGGGGATTGGCCATGAGGGCCTCCTTCACAAGCTGATAGCCACGGAACCCACAGTCACCCTGACAAAGGCCATCACCATCAGCCGGGCATATATGACCTCGACGTGCAGCACCAAGCAGATGATCCACACAGTCTCGAACCCGGCAGGCACTGTCCACAGGATAGCACCCACCACGGACAAAACTGCAGAACGTGGCTCTGCCCGGGGCCTGGGACTCAGAGTCCGCTGAGGGGGGCCAATCAAGCAGCACCATGCTGGCGCTGCGGAGGAAGCCATGGGGCTCACCGGTGCAGGTTTGCGGAGTACACATGCAATACCTGCCACATTAAAGGCCACCTTCAGCGCATGTGTAAAATAAATCGGATTCACCATGTGGCTGAGGAGATAGGGGATGATCCACTGTTCAGTAAGAGCAGGCAGAAGAAGATGAGGTGTTGGGACTGTATACATGCACCGACGATTCGCCCCCTGTGATAATGGAAGTAAAAATTGACGGAGTCCCAGTGAGTATGGCAGTGGATACGGGATCGGGTCCGTCGTTGATGAGTCAGAGAACTTTTGATAAACTGTGGGTCAACCTGGCTGCACGACCTAAGCTGGTCTCGGTCACGGCAAAACTGCGCACCTACACCAAGGAACTGATACCTTTTCTCGGCAGAGCGGATGTACAGGTATCTCACGGGGGCGAGACGCACGGGTTACCTTTATGGGTCATTGCAGGCGATGGGCCAATGTTCCTTGGCAGAAGATGGATGGGAAAGGTCCATGGCAGCTGGGACGACTTCTTCACTCCCCCACACACTGCTGCTCCCTGGGTTTCCAAAGGGCAGCGCCAACCGAGCTGGAGCTGCAGCAGCGGCCCAGAACTCCTGGCCCCAAGCAATCCTGCAGCCTCAGCCTCCAGCCAAGGCTACAGGTGCGGGCCCAATGCTGGGGTGCGGGCCGGCGGGGCGCTGCGGTCCATCGGTGTCCGGGGGACCCATGCAGCGGAACAGTCGGGCGGCGGCAGCGGCCGCAGGACAGGCGGCCACGGCAGGAGCGGAGGCTGCGGCCACGGCGGGCGCGGCAGCAAGCAAACTGGCGCTGCTACTGGTGTTTGTTGTTCCTCATTCTGTTAACGAAACGCCGCGCCGAGTTTGAGTGCGCCAGCATCGAGTATTCCCAGCAGCGCCAGAGGAAGATGCTCTTGGACAAATGCCCAAAAACACTGCAAAATTCCCTCTCCCCACCTTCTGTGTTTCCCTTTCCCTCCTTCCGTGTTTCTTTTTCTTCTTTCTAGGCCAGCAGAACACCTAAGATGGCGGCGCCAAACGGAAGCCTCGTGGGAGCCACAAGATGGCGTCTTAAAAGGGAAATACTCCCGGGCATCTTAAAAGGGTCTCACACCACTGCGGTCCCCACATAAAGACTTTTGGACATTTTTAAGGCTTGAGCGAGTCTAAGTGTGCCATGTGAATGTAGGATAATGGATTTATGACAAGAAATAATATTTTAATGCTGGCTGGTCACTGTGCTTAAATTCAGGGACGCGGATCCGTGACCACCATTACCAATGGGCTAATGCGTTTTTCAATTTAGGGGATTCAAGCAATGGCTTTTTGAACTGGGGGTGGCAGTGATGTTGTGTATTGTGCTGGTACATTAAATGTATGATAAGTACAATGGTGCACCACAGAGGGTGCTGTGGTGGGACACCTGAAAGTACCTGCATGAGGCAGTATAAAAGGATGCCCACCACACCTGTGGAGCACTCTGGAGCTGTTCAATAAAGGACCAAGGTCACAGCAGTTAGATTAACACCAGACCGTGTGGAGTCAGTGACTGTGCTACATACACCACAGTCTATGCCTCCAGGATACTCACGGATGTGAGCGGCACCTCCTGGCCACTCGCTGAGCTGTGAAAAGATCACTGATCTTCACAGAGGGGGGTCCCCTATCACACTCCTTAACCACCATATGCCCACCCAAATGCTCCTGGACGGGAGAATCAAGGACGGGACAGTGAGCAGTGCCTGCATTGCTCGCTGGACCCTGCTCCTCTCCCAAATGGACCTACGGGTAAAGAGTCTCTGCGAGCCAAGACTCGCAGCCAACATGATTTATCCAGGGACAGCCCACCGGTGTTCCATAGAAGGGATATGAGAAATTAACATCGGCTTTCGGGCTGGGTTACACCCGACAGGCCAAGAGATCTATGTGGACAGTTCAAGCACGGTATCTGCACGTGAACGACTCACAGGCTGCGGAGTGTATGGCCCAGAGGCAGGCATTGCCCTGGCGATTAAACTCCCCAGTATTATGAGCGCCCAGCATGCTGAACTGTCTGCAGTGGTGTACGTAGTCACACACCCTGAAGAATTCCCTACCCCATACACGATTTGCTCGGACAGTATGTTCACATGTGTGATATCTTCACATAGCACAGCACGCACAGCTTCCTAACATGGAGGCTGCTCTCTCGGAACTCTCTGGAAAGCTGCCTGTTGTTTAATGATTAACTATGCAGCTGCAGTACAGAATACGTCCACATCCACAGTGTGGCGCTACAAGCATTACAAGCTTACAGATTACAACATGCAATTCGTGTACGGAGTACCTGGCTATTTGGTCCCGCCGCGGATACCCATCCGCAGACGGGAGACCCCTGGCAAAGATCATGAGAGCCATAGGGGAGGAAGGGAATATCTACATACCATAAGGTGAAGGCACATTCCACCACCGAACCCCGTAACGAGGGAAACCAGCTGGCTGACATGTTAGCCAAGCAAGGGGCCCGCACGGGCAAGCTCTGGGATCCTTACAACCCAGGACCCATCGCAGCAGTCAGGGGCAGGATAGGGACGGCAGGGAAGGCAGGGATAGCTTTGCCCCCGGAACCAAAAACGGTTCAGACCCAAGACCCCGTCCTCAAAACTGTCCTGAACACGCTAGCTAAAGGGGAAAGGGTAGACGGCCCGTACGGCACCGCAGCAATTGCCATTAAAGAAGGCATGCTGTTCAGAGGGAAGCAATGGGTAGTACCACAACAACACCAGAGGGAATTCCTCCAGCTGGCCCACGAGGGCCCAGGAACAGGACACCCCGGACCTGAGACCACTTGGCAACAAGTGGAACAGGCAGGGTGGCGGCCAGGATTCAGGGAAGACGTCTGTGAGTTCTGCGCTAGCTGTCTGGTGTGCGCGACCCCCAGAAAAGAAAGGTGTCTATGGGACATATCAGGAGGGTAGAGGGACCCCGGCAGTCAATCCAAATCGATTACATCGGGCCCCTACCCAGTGCCCAGGGAGGTTACAAGTATTGCCTAGTATTAGTAGATGTATTCACCAAATAGGTGGAAGTCTTCCCATGCTGAACAGCCACTGCCCTGGAAACAGCCAGGATCCTGGTCAGAGAAGTTTTCTCTCGATGGGGACTACCACAATACATGGAGTCCGACCAAGGGAGTTATTTCACTGGGCAGGTGATGCAGGAGACCCTTAAGGTACTTGGCATCAAAGGGAAATGGCATGTCACCCACAACCCGCAGTCATCTGGGCCTGTGGACCGTTTAAACCGCACTATCAAAGAAAGGCTGCGCAAAGAGACAGGGGACTCACCCAAAGGATGGGTAGAGGTCCTACCACTAGTCCTCATGGGGATCCGGGCCAGCCAGTCAAAGAGCACGGGGTACTCCCCGTACGAGCTCATGACCGGCAGAGCCATGCGAACCCCCACCCATGTGTTAGCCCCGGTACTCATGGAAGGTCAACTTAAGGAAGCGAACCGGAACAGCTTTGTCAGAAATCTGTTTGAACACCTTAAACAGATTCAGTGGCAGGCTGCTAACAACATGGGAAAACAGCATCGGAGCAACGGACTGCTGCTAGAACCCCGCAAGCACCACGAGTGGGAGATAGGGGACCAGGTTATGGTAAGGAACTACGCTAGAGTAGAGGTCTTTAAGGCACTGTACATGGGACCGTACCACATTGTCGACAAGGCAAGCCCCATGGTCTATGCCATAAAATTGCCCCGCCGAACAAAGTGGTTCCACATAAACCAGTGCAAACTTTTCAACCCATGGGCAGCAGCTAAACGCAAGGGACAGCCAAAACCTGTAAACCGTACTAAAGACAGGGACCCCCAGCCAACAGCCCCCGACTGTGGAATTCCCACAGGGGCTGTGGCAGACCCACAGACCGTACCGAGAGGGGCAGTGGACTGTGTTACTGGAGGAGCTCTGTCCCCCCAATCATTTGGGACTCGAACGCGCCCCCAGCAGCCGGAGCCTTAAGAAGGACTCCCCACACACCATGGGAAAAGACACCGTGGTCACCAGCGCTCCAATTTGAATGGTTCAGCCCCGGGAGAGGAACCAGCCGCAAAAGGGCACCTAAGGTCAGAGACCAGCCCGCGAGCAGAGACACCCAGCCGGTACCTCGGGCAACAAGGGACCCCCAGAAGAGATAGTGGTGGAACAGCCACCAAGTGAGAGTCCCCAGCCCGTAGCCCTCGACCAGGCAGAACCCCCAGGGGAAGAAAGGAACCAGGCAGCCACCCCCAGAGGAGCGGTGTGCTGCAGCACCGGAGGGGACGTTCCCCCGATAGTGTGGGACTCAAACCCACGTCCGGTCAGGGTACTTAGGATTAGACGGTACAGACCGATCTATCACCTACCTCGCTGGACACCCAGCAGGTGAAGAAGAAAAAGAGAAGGCAAGAATTAACCTGGCCACCCGGAGATGGGTGGCAGATGTACATATATAGCGATGTGAACTTAAGGATGTTTAGCAATATGAATTTAAGTATGTTTAGAGAAAAAGTTTAGAATAGTGTAAGATTCATCTGTGTAATGATAAGTATATGTGTATTAGTTAACTGGGGTAAGGAAAATAATTTACCTGTGCAGCTGTTAAAAGAAGCACAGGCCAGGTAACACCCGGGAGTAAGAAGAATCTACCGGTATAGCTATTAAGGAAGCACCGGTAAGATAACAAGCAGAACGACTGTGAGATAAAGCTAAAAGCAGGAATCAGTCCACAAGGAACTGAATAAGACAGCCAGTCAATTAAGGACTATGAGCCCAAATTTGGAACTCAGTCACCTTTGTCAAGCCAGAGAACTTTCTCAGGGCTAGACAATCTGTTTTATGTGCCCCTACAGGAAAGAGAGCAGCATGAGAAGGATCCTGTTCCTGCTCGCCCTGATAAGGATGAGTAGCAGCGACCGAGGAGACGTGGAAGAATCCCTCATTTACGAGTGTTCAGGAGGAAGAGCACCGAGCGTAACTGCCGGGGGTAGCCCCCGAGACGTGGAAGAACTCACCGTTTACTCCCACGAGGGAAGATGGCCAGGGTGGCTGGGGTCTAACTCTACCCGCTACTCCAGCCAGGAAGGTTTTACCTACGGGGAGACCTCACTTCCATGCCCCCGTATACGGGTCATCGCTGCCCGAGTCAGTGTTACAGAGGGAAAACGTGTATGTTTGACTGGCAAAGGGATATTCCCCTGGGAAGATGGTGGTGGCTCAGAAAACTCAGCAAGAATGCATGGGACCAGGAATCGGACTGGGAAAGACTCGGTAGTGATACGTAACGCACCATCACGGGGACATGGGGAGGAGTGACAGTGTGTTGGGACAAATGGTGGGAATCCGAACAAGGAATTTATGTTTGCATGTGGGGATCAGAAAGTATTTGTCCCGCAGGCATATCGATGGCCTTCACCAGGCAATGGCAAGATGAAGGGGAAGGGATGGGGTGGGATTCTAGCCTACACGGGTGCGCGGTCCCACACTCCCCACTCCCAATTAACGCCACTGAACTAAGAGCACACATTAAGAAACCTCTGCCCACAACCCCGCCAATACGCAGAGTAATAGAAAGGTGTCCTACCACCACCAAGGGACCTGGGGACGGATTAGTATTGGTACTGACCGAAAATATGTTATATCAGGAGGTACATTATGCAGTAGCTTCAGTAATAGTAAACCTTACCGAGGTAAACATGCCTGCATGGTGTCCAAAGGAAACAGAGCTGCTACACCAGCACCTAATTAAAGACATGTTCATGAAATTTTATGAGTTAGACTTTGGAAATGTAGACAAAGCAGACCGATACATCCTAAACGCTAGGGACACCATGGGCTCAGGGAGACTTAGAAGGGAAATCATAAACGACGTTTTCACTACCTACAATACAGCATCCTCTGTAATAAATAGCCTGGATGACAGAGAGCTGCAAACACAGATAAAAGAACCAATTGTGAAAAATCCTGAAACAGGAGAATACCGTAGTATGATCAGAACTATACGAGGACCAGGCTATGACTGTCCATTTAAAAGAAATAGTGGCTGAGTTGGAAAAACATGCACAGACAGTGAATGCAATCATACGGAATGCTTCGGACCAGGCTGCACAGAACGAGATGTGCGTACTATATGAGGCATGGTTGTTGGGCGAGGGCCGCAACTACCTGGAGGATTTAAAACAAGGTGTAGTCCACTCTTGGATCAGGAACAAGCACCTCACAGCCCTCCACCCGTACAGCAATTCACTAAGCCCGTGCCAGCTCCGCCCAGCCTCTGAAGCCTACCCTGTCCCAGTAGACTGTGGGAAATCTAACCACACTATGATGGGGATAGTATTAAGGATGCCGGTCATGGGTGGGACAGCCCGACCCACACCGGTATACCAGGTGGAGAACATTGGAGTTATTCAGGGAGGTGCACACATTCGTTTCACAGCGGTCCCACCCTATGTCATAAAGTGGGAGCACGCTGTAACGGGTACTGATCTCTCTGGATGCCAGAGCCGGGGTGCACATGTAATACTGTGTCCCCAGTATTTGAGTGCCCATTCAAAGACACAGTGTGGGTTTAAAGTTGCTGGTGCACAGCCCATTAACTGCACCATGGAAGTAGTGGCACAAGACCACGTGTCTCCACAGGTAGCATACATAGGGACTGGGACATAGTGTGTCACCACCAGTGCGCCTCACTACCAACATGGACACTTCTGGTGTCCGATAAGTGACAGCAGTTTTTGCTTCAAACCTGAGGCATCAGTTCAAGTGGCCCAGGAAGGGATTGTCCCCATTCCTGAACCCTCCACTGTCCACCTCACTGTGAAGGAAAACATTACAAACCTGCAGGATTATGTTGTACATTTTGGCTATGCAATTCCCCCTCTACCCGAACACCTTACCGCTCTGCTAAAGACTGTTATTATCTCACAAAAGCACTTTTATACACTCTCGAACAGAAAACAATTGAGATCGGGAAAAAGATTCTTGAGATCACCATTCCGCCTTGGTGGGACCTTTTCAGAAATATAGAGGTTCCAGTCTGGATCCGAATCACTTCCCACACTTTAGTTATTAGTCAACTCGCGATTATACTTTACTTATGGTGTCTCACTTGTCGAGTGAAACGCAGAGGCCTTCAGGTTAGGCACCAAAATGTGCTATATGCTCCTTGGCCGAACTTGGGAATCACGCAGGGAGGGGTGACACCATACTATCTGGTTTAATTTTAATTTGTGTTCGATTTTACATGCTGTAAACCGTAACATCGCGAGTGTTGTAAGAGTGTTACTTAAATTTTTTGACTATGTACCTTTATTTTACTGAACTTAAACCGTGCTTGACTATGGACCTTTATGCTATTTGAGAATGTGTTACGATGTGTTTTTATTTTACTTTACTTAAAGTTGTGTATGACTGTATACCGTCATTTTACTGTGAAAACCGAGTAAAAGAGGGACATCATACTCCCTCTATGCTATAACCGAATTGTAATAAATGTATTCGCCTATATATTGCATTGCATTGCATTTCAACGCGGGACGCAGGGTAATGTTTAGCCAGTATAAATGCAGGGAAGGTTGACTTTCGGGAGGAGGAATTTTGCTTACCTTGATTGACACTCAAGGAGTGTAGAGTGTCAACAGGGGGGACTGCAGAGAGCAACCAGAACCACCCCCCCCTGTGTTTGGGCTCATTTGAAAGGAAATTTAATTTGGGACGATCTACCGAAAAGTTTGGAACTTGAAAGTGCTTATGGAAGAAACTACGAACTTTAATAAAATTATGAACTTTTACAAGACAAATTCAAGCCTGTGGGCGACCTAGGGAACAAAAGAAGCTCACTTAATTATTGGAACTACTTGGGTGTGAGGACGGAGTTAAACTGTCTGGAAGAATGAGTATTTGGAAATCTTCCTCCACAAGAGACATTACCATCACAGTATCACCCAGAGATAGCTCCCCATCAACATAGGTCTGGACAAACCATTTTCAGCATATACATCACAAAGAGGCCTAATCCAGCCTTTATGCGAAAGACAAAGCACAAAAGGACATTGCAATTACCAAACTAATATTTCCATCAGGAAACAGTTTTTCGAAGATCAACTCACTCGAGACATATCAACTTTAATAAGCCGGACAGAATTATACAAAGGATTGTGAACAGATTTGGTGGCAAGATTAGAACACTGAAATCGCATAACTGACCACTGCTTTCAACAGAGGTTTGTGGGGGAGAGAGGTGGTCGCTCCAACCTTATCAAGACAAGGAGAGAAACCAACGTGACAGTTGTAAAACTAACTTCTCCAGCCTCGAAGTCTTGAAGTCCTGAAGGAAGGAAGAACATCACCATCTACCATTTAACTATCAAAATAATTGGTAAGCTTAAGTCCCTGCCGCCCTGGAGTCTAAACTAGCTAGAATTAGGTATTGGGAGGTGGGAGGTATAATTTTACTGCAACCCCCTTTGAATGTGTAGTGCTTTATTGGAGTGATTATAAGTTTGACGTTGTAACTTGCCTTGTATTGTTCTTTGTTCGAGTGATTGTAAGTTTGGCCTTGTAATTTCTTACTAGAGTAGTAGGCCTGTATTACTTTGACTTTAATTAAAACCAAAGTTCTTTGCATCAAACCAGTGTCCTCTTCACTTTTGTCACACCCCCCCAAATAAATACAGAGGACGGAACCGAAGGGAGAGGGAGCGATTCGATCCACTCAAGTTGGTCCGAAGGGAACCTGACCCCATCATAGAGACCACAACACACCCCAAACAACCCCCCCCCCCCACTCCATCCTTTACAGGGTGTTGGTGATGAGTAGTTCATGTTCTAGACATTTTGTCAGGAGTAGGTTACTGCTGGCGTTGGCTTTCCCTACCCCCTCTCAGCCAATCACGCCTCCTCAGAGGACTGTGTCTTTGCCAACCCTGGCATTGAAGTCACCGAGGAAGATCAATTTGTCGCCCGCGGGGACGCGGGACAGGGATGTTTTGAAGTTGGAATAAAAACCCTTTTTGTTCTTATCCATTGCATCGAGTTTTGGGGTGTACGCACTGATGACTGTGGAGCATTGGTTCCGGGATAAGGTGAGTCGGAGAGTAATGAGCCATTCGTTAACTCCACAGGGGGAGTCTTTGATGCGATCGACCAGCTCATTTTTGATCGCGAAACCGACTCCATGAAGGTGGCGTTCTTCCTCTGGTTTTCCTTTCCAGAAAAAGGTGTAACCTCCACCTTGTTCCTTGAGCTGGCCTTCCCCTGCCCGCCGGGTCTCGCTTAGCGTGGCGATGTCGATGTCAAAGCGTCTAAGTTCCCGGGCAACTATAGTGGTGCGGCGTTCCGGCCTGTCGCTGTTGGAGTTGTCCATGAGGGTCCTGACATTCCAGGTCCCGAACTTCATGTTAATGAAGTGGAAGATGCTTGTGCCTGAGTTCTTTTAACGTGGGGTGGCCGCTGCACACCGGCAACCACACGGGCTTAGCTGAGCAAGGTCTTGGTCCAGTGGCAAGTGGGTCCAAAACAACTGGAGATCTGGCAGTGCTGTATGAGCCTAATTGCCTACGGCGAGATGTCGGCCACAAGCTCGGCGCTGAGTAGCGCCCTTGATGGTAGGTGGCCCGAGGCTTGGTTGGAGGCAGGCATTAGGAAAGTCAGTTGTCCGCTGGAGTTCCGAGGGATGTTTTAAAAGTTTCTTCCAAAGTTTTCCAAAGTTATTTCAAAGTTTCTCCAGCGGTTTCAAAAGAAAAATTCTCCAAGTTGTTTAAAAGTTTAAAAATGTTCCCAAATTGTTTAAAAAGTTTGTCAAGTTGATTAAAAGTTTAAAAATAGATTAAAAGTTGATTAAAAGTTTAAAAATGTTCCCAAATTGTTTAAAAAGTTTGTCAAGTTGATTAAAAGTTTAAAAATAGATTCAAAGTTGATTAAAAGTTTAAAAGTAGCTTAAAAGTTGATTAAAAGTCTGAATTGTAAGTCAGTAGTCTACAGCCCAGTCAGTGTTCACCGCTAACGACCCAGGGCAGGTAAAGCCCGTCGTTGGGCTGGGCCGGCTGGCTGGCTGGCTGAAGAGACCCGGAGTGCGAGGCTGGGCCGGGCCCTCTGAGCGAAGGGACCAAGAGTGCATCGTTGGGTCAGGACCTTTGGCCGAAGGGACCCGGAGTGCATCGCTGGGTCAGGTCCTCTGATCAAAGGGACCTGGAGCATCATTGGGTTAGACCCTCTGGTCGAAGAGACCCAGAGTGCATCGTTAGGCCTGGCCGGCTGGCCGAAGGGACCCGGAGTGCGAGGCTGGGCCGGGCCCTCTGATCGAAGGGACCAAGAGTGCATCGTTGGGTCAGGATCTTTGGCCGAAGGGACCCGGAGTGCATCGCTGGGTCACGTCCTCCAGCCGAAGTGACCTGGAGCGTCATTGGGTCAGACCCTCTGGTCGAAGAGACCTGGAGTGCGTCGTTGGGCCTGGCCGGCTGGCCGAAGCGACCTGGAGTGCATCGGCTGCCTAGGCCGTAGGGTCAGGCCGGCTGGCCGGAGTAACCTAGAGTGCATCATTGGGCTGCGCCCTCTGGCTGAAGGGACCTGGTGTGGTCATCGGGCCATGCCGGCTGGCCGAAGGATCCAAGAGTGCGTTGTTGGGCTGGGCCTTCTGGCCAAAGGGCCCCGGAGTGTGTCATTGGGCCGGGCCGGCTGGCCAACGAGCTCTTCTGCCAGCTACCAGCTGCCTCTCAGAAACAGAAGGGTTTAAGTGTTAGTAATTGTCAGTGTATTCGTTATAATAGTTCAATCCAGTCGCAGTTGGTACAAATTGTTACTCCAGGAAACACTGTAATATCATAACTGTAAGGCCTTTAAAATATATTATTTAAAATGAATTAGGAATCATCAAAATAAACATAAATCGTGTCTGCACCTTAAAGTGTGAAGACTTTCACCCCCCAGTGCTGGTTAATGCCCCACCATTTCCCACCCCACCACCACTCATCATCATCATCATAGGCAGTCCCTCGGAATCAAGGAAGACTTGCTTCCATTCCTGAAGTGAGTTCTTTGGTGGAAGAGCAATCCAATATGAGAACCACAGTCCCTGTCACAGGTGGGACAGATAGTCATTGAGGGAAAGGGCTGGGTGGGACTGGTTTGCCACACGCTCTTTTCGCTGTCTGCGCATGATTTCTGCATGCTCTCAACGATGAGACTCGAGGTGCTCAGCGCCCTGCCGGATACACTTCCTCCACTTAGGGTGGTCTTGGGCCAGGGACTCTCAGGTGTCGGTGAGGATGTCGCACTTTATCAGGGAGGCTTTGAGGGTGTCCTTGTAACATTTCCGCTGCCCACCTTTGGCTCGTTTGCTGTGAAGGAGTTCCGAGTAGAGTGCTTGCTTTGGGAGTCTCGTGTCTGGCATGCGAACAATGTGGCCTGCCCAGTGGAGCTGATCGAGTGTAGTCAGTGCTTCAATGCTGGGGATATTGGCTTGGTCCAGGATGCTGATGTTGGTGCGTCTGTCCTCCCAGGGGATTTGTAGGATCTTGCGGAGACATC
Organism: Pristiophorus japonicus; assembly: GCF_044704955.1. NCBI lineage: Eukaryota > Metazoa > Chordata > Chondrichthyes > Pristiophoridae > Pristiophorus > Pristiophorus japonicus. The sequence goes on from NC_091989.1 coordinate 181,696,146, forward strand.
GTTGGTGGTATTTCTCCAGCAACTTGAGGTGTCTACTGTACATGGTCCATGTCTCTGAGCCATACAGGAGGGCGGGTATCACTACAGCCCTGTAGACCATGAGCTTGGTGGCAGTTTTGAGGGTCTGGTCTTCAAATACTCTTTTCCACTGGCGGCCGAAGGCTGCACTGGCGCACTGGAGGCGGTTTTGGATCTCGCCGTTGATGCCTGCTCTTGGCGATAGGAGGCTCCCGAGATATGAGAATTTGTCCACGTTGTCCAGGGCAGTGCTGTGCAGTGAGGACAGGCTGGTGGAGGACCTTTGTCTTACGGATGTTTAGCGTAAGGCCCATGCTTCCGTATGCCTCAGTAAATACGTCAACTATGTCCTGGAGTGCAGCCTCTGTATGTGCGCAGACGTAGGCGTCGTCCACGTACTGTAGCTCGACGACAGAGGTTGGGGTGGTCTTGGATCTGGCCTGAAGATGGCGCAGGTTGAACAGGTTCCCACTGGTTCTGTACTTTAGTTCCACTCCAGCGGGGAGCTTGTTGACTGTGAGGTGGAGCATGGCGGTGAGTAAGATTGAGAAGAGGGTTGGGGCAATGATGTAGCCTTGTGTGAGCCCGATCCGGACGTCGATTGCGTCTGCGATGGATCCATTTGTAAGGATCACAGCCTGCATGTTGTTGTGGAGCAGGTGGAGGATGGTGACGAACTTTTGGGGGCATTCGAAACGGAGGAGGACGCTCCATAGACCCTCGCACTTGACAGTGTCAAAGGCCTTTGTAAGTTCGAAGAAGGCTATGTATAAGGGCTGGTGCTGTTCCCTGCATGGGCTGCAGTCTGTGCTGTCAACAGGTTAAGAACAAAGGAACATAAGAAATAGGAGCATGAGTAGGCCATTTTGGCCCCTCGAGCCTGCTCCGCCATTCAATTTGGTAGGAAAAATATGAAGACAAAGTATTATTTAGATACATAGAAGCCTAGCAAAATAGGTGCAGGAGTAGGCCATTTGGCCCTTCGAGCCTGCACAGCCATTCAATAAGATCATGGCTGGTCATTCCTTCAGTACCCCTTTCCTGCTTTCTCACCATACCCCTTGATCCCCTTAACCGTAAGGGTATCATCTAACTCCCTCTTGAATATATCCAGTGAACTGGCATCAACAACTCTCTGCGGTAGGGAATTCCACAGGTTAACAACTCTCTGAGTGAAGAAGTTTCTCCTCATCTCAGTCCTAAATGGCCTACCCCTTATCCTAAGACTATGTCCCCTGGTTCTGGACTTCCCCAACATCGGGAACATTCTTCTTGCATCTAACCTGTCCAGTCCCATCAGAATCTTATAGGTTTCTATGAGATCCCCTCTCATCCTTCTAAACTCCAGTGAATAAAGGCCCAGTTGATACAGTCTCTCCTCATATGACAGCCCAGCCATCCCTGGAATCAGTTTAAATGGTGATAGCTTGGGAAAAGTCGATGTACAAAGGGACCCGGGAGTCCTTGTACACCAGTCATTGAAAGCAAACATGCAGGTGAAGCAAACAGTTAGGAAGGCAAATGGTATGTTGGCCTCCATTGCAAGAGGACTTGAGTATGGGAACAAGGATGTCTTACTACAGTTATACAGGGCCTTAGTGAGACCGCACCTGGAGTATTGTATACAGTTTTGGTCTTACCTAAGAAAGTATAAACTTGCCATAGAGGGAGTGCAGTGAAGGTTCACCAGACTGATTCTTGGGATGGCAGGACTGTCTTATGAGGAGAGATTGGGTCAACTAGGTCTGTATTCACTAGATTTTAAAAAAATGAGAGGGGATCTCATTGAAAGGTATACAATTCCCATGAGGTTGGACAGACTGGATGCAGGGAGGATGTTTCCCCTGGCTGGGAAGTCTAGAACAAGGGGTCACAGTCTCAGGATACGGGGTAGGAAATTTAGGACTGAGATGAGGAGACATTTTTTCACTCAGAGGGTGGTGAACCTGTGGAATTCTCTACTACAGAAGGCTGTGGAGGCCAAGTCACTGACTATATTTAAGAGGGAGATAGATCGATTTCTGGACTCAAATGGGATCAAGGGGTATGGGGAAAAAGCGGGAATATGGTGTTGAGATAGGGGATCAGCCATGATCATATTGAATGGCGGGGTGCAGGCTCGAAGGGCCGAATGGCCTACTACTGCTCCTATTTTCTATGTTTTATGTTTCAGTGAGGTCATGGCTAATCTGATCTTGGCCTCAACTCCGCTTCCCTGCCTATTCCCCATAACCCTTGACTCTCCTATTGTTCAAAAATCTGTCAATCTCTACCTTCAATGTTGCACTGCACTAACTCACCAGTTACTTCAACAGCACCTCGCTCCCCAGCGACCCCGACCACCGAGAAGGACAAGAGCAGTTTGCCAATGGAAACGCCATCACCTCTTAGTTCCCCTCCACGTCATGTGCCATCCTCTCTTGGACATGTATTGCCGTTCCTACGACATCGCTGGATCTGAGCCCTGGAACTTCCGACTGAGCACAATTGTGGGAGCTCCATCACCACATGGAGTGCTGCAGTTCAAGGAGAAAAGAAAGAAAGACTTGCATTTATATAGCGCCTTTCACGACCACCGGATGCACCAAAGCCTTTTACAGCCAATGAAGTGCCTTTTGAAGTGTCGTCACTGTTGCAATGTGGGAGACGTGGAGAAATTGGCCTCCTTTGCGCCTCCCGTGTGTTTACCGACCGGGCTTGGCCAAATCACTGACACCCGCGCACCTCCATGGCGGGTCAACACTGGCGCTAAAAATTACCGCCCCATAACTTGCACCCCGGAAATTATGACGTCATCCGGTGTGCAGTGCACCGTTATTGCCCCAGATGTGAAATTCGCTTCCACCCGCTGCAGCATCGCCGGGCGTAAACAACAGCCACTGCAGGAGGCGTTGTCACCTCGGCCGGCCGTTTGGGGAGCGGTAGTTAAAGTCGACCAAAATTTAATAATGACCCCAGTGTGCTTTTCCTTGATTTTCTTTCTAGCCCGCGATTGATCAGCCCTGTAATCTCTTGGAGTTTCTGTGGCTGCTCTGCATGGATCACTGGTGCTGTCAATGACCATCCACAGCCTTAGCCTCCAAAGACCACAGCATTGGGCCTTCTCTTTAAGGGAGGGATGGAGTCTGTAAAACCAACAGCGCTGCACGGAGCATTATGCAGTGCTCTGCCGCTATCTCCCCACTCACTCCCTTTCACGCTCATCATCATAGTCGGTCCCTGGAACAAGGTTGACTTGCTTCCACACGAGTTCACAGATGTTTCAATGAAGGACCTGATAGTCCAGTGCTGAACTCCAATTGAGGGGGTGGAAGATGCCTGTGCGTGGATAACATGTGGTGACCGTTGCACACCAGCCACCACACGGGCTCGACAGAGCTCGGCCTTTATCCAGTGGCAAGGGTTAACCAGGACGACTGGAGGCCTGCTCTGCTGCGCGGACCTAGAGCACACACATATCGCAGTGTGGAGCTGGGCCCGTGCTGCCCCTGGGCCCTCGGCTCTTCTGGGCCCCGTACCCTCATTCGCCGCTCCTCCGCCTCAAAAACACTCGCCGCACCTCCGCCACGATCTCCCGCCGCACCTCCGGACTAAACATTTGCCGAACCTCCGTCACCATCACCCACCAAATATCAGCCACGATCCCTCATCGTTCCTCCGCCCCGATCACTCGCTGGACCTCTGCCATGACTTTCCGCTCCACTGCTTTACCACTGCTGATGTTCCTGCCCACGCTCCAAACGGCAACCTGGGTCCTGATGACGTCACCCAGTCGCCCACCTCGAAGCCGTCGCACACTTGTGTCGGCTCGCGCTGGAATCTCAGCTTTTTTTCTCCCACCTCCCACTCTCTCGTCAGCTTCACTTTTTTACGCTATAAGTGAAGTGCTGGCGCTTGATTTAGAGCTCTGCCTCCCTCTTGGAGCACGAAACCCGAGGTTCCCGTCGGAATCAATTGTGCAGTGCCCAGTGATACTTTTGCGTCCCCACAAATGTTATCACTAACCCCAAACGGGTCACTACGCAATTTTAGGCCCAATATTTTTCGATATGAAACAACCTTTAAAAAATGCCAACTGGTGCCAGTGCCCCTAAGACAATGAGCACAAGTTAGAAGAGCCTCATCGAACCATTGCAATCTGCGGGATCGCACCATGCTGACATTGGGGACGTGCCCAGTTTTGTGGGTGGGGCCTGATCCGGGCCGAATTGAATCTCAAACCAGCGTAAAAGATTGCGGACAACACGAGCACATATGATTTTTCGGCATAGCTCACCCACGCTTTATTTTCTCTAGTCTTTTGCATCGGTCCGACCTATCGTACTGGAAACTGGGTGCAAAACAGTGTGCCCCACCGATCTTGAGACTGGGCATCCCAGTCACATAGCACCTCAGTAGGCAAGCTTTCGTAACAGGAAATCCCCATGATGTTAGGCTCACTGCCCGCGAATTTCCACCCACAGACTCGTAGACTCAACCTCCTGGGCTGTTCAGCCAGCAGATAAGACCTCTCTCCATTCCACTTAAATGGAGATTTGCACTTGGGAGAAATCTGGCCCTTGCAGGTAGGTAATTGTTCCATGTGGCTGAAAGACAAATGGTTTGCAAGTAGGGAGAGAGATGATGGAAATAATGGTACACTCCCAAAGAGACCGTGTCGACCCAGACTTGATGGAGCACATAATGGGCAGTGTTGCACGGTCCATTTGTAAGAAATCGTGAATTGGAAGAAATAACTTGGGACCAAAAAGTCTCTTCAGACTGGTGTTAGAATTGAAGATTCATTCCGTGGTACAACAGTGAGAGCTACTTGAACATAAATAACTGATAACAGGCTGCTGCAAACATCTGAAGGCCAAGAATGGCCTGTCTGACTCCAAACCTGTGAGGATAATAATAATAACTTTAATTTATATAGTGCCTTTAACATAGTAAAACATCCCAAGGCACTTCAAAGTAAATAGGAAAGGCATGCTCAAGGGTTGAAACAAAGAATTCGACATGACATAGGTTAAACGGTCCTGTCCATATCCTATTCCAGGTCCACCCCTAAAAGGAGAATAAAAGAAAGACCTAGAAGGCTTGTCAGGGCAGACGGTGAAGATAAGAACTGTTTGTGCTACCAGCCATCTGTCCGATCAGGACTAATACCAGCCACTTGCCATGGTCGTATGTCTACTGTGTCTATCCGATTGTGTGTTGTGTTTGACTGTATTTGAAGTACCGCTCCTATATAAAATACCTTTTGCCTCCTCAGACCCTTTGGGTATCTGTGTGTGACCTGTGATCCTAATCTTGCGCATTGCAGCACAGGCGGTAGCGACCGAACATCTTAGTTCTGCAGCGGGGGCTCAGACTGCTCTCATGCAGTCTCAGCTTGAAGCCACCCAAGCTCTGACTGCTGCAATCGTGGTTGGGTTGATGAGTGTTGACCAGGGCAAATGGTTTGCGTGTAGGGGGAGCGATGGTTCACAATGGAGGACCGTGTGATATTTCTTTACAGAGATGGTGGGAGGTAGTGATATTGGACTTCAGACGTAACATATAAATGGGCACCAGCAAGTCACAGCTCATTTTTACACTGTGCTAATTTTCTTTTCTATTGATTGACTTGAATGTATAGCGGGCCGCTGACTAACTGTCGCCTGAGACCAGTTTCACTCCCGACTTCACTTTGTGCAGTTCATGTTGATAGCTGCACATGCTTCGGATTAAAAATCTTGCTGCTAACACTTGGTACTGTCCATATGGCTCAACGTACCAGCGGATAGGGCAGGAAACTGGAGTTGAGGTAGAAGATTAGCCATGATGCTATTGAATGGCGGAGCAGGCTCGAGGGGCTGAATGGCCTACTCCTGCTCCTATTTCTTATGTTCTTTTGTACCAACCAACATCCCTAAAAACAGATTATCTGGTCATTATCACATGGCAGTTTGCGGGAGCTTGCTGTGCGCAAATTGGCTGCTGCATTTTCCACATTACAACAGTGACTATATTTCAGGTGTACTTCATTGGCTGTAAAGAGCTTTGGGATGTCCTGAGGTCATAAGAACATAAGAACATAAGAATTAGGAACAGGGGTAGGCCATCTAGCCCCTCGAGCCTGCTCCGCCATTCAATAAGATCATGGCTGATCTGGCCGTGGACTCAGCTCCACTTACCCGCCCACTCCCCATAACCCTTAATTCCCTTATTGGTTAAAAATCTATCTATCCGTGACTTGAATACATTCAATGAGCTAGCCTCAACTGCTTCCCTGGACAGAGAATTCCACAGATTCACAACCCTCTGGGAGAAGAAATTCCTTCTCAACTCGGTTTTAAATTGGCTCCCCCGTATTTTGAGGCTGTGCCCCCTAGTTCTAGTCTCCCCGACCAGTGGAAACAACCTCTCTGCCTCTATCTTGTCTATCCATTTCATTATTTTAAATATTTCTATAAGATCACCCCTCATCCTTCTGAACTCCGACGAGTAAAGACCCAGTCTACTCAATCTATCTGAAAGGCGCTTTAGCAATGCAAGACATTCTTTTTTACCCCTCACTACAGACGACGGTCCGTGCTGCTCCTGAGTGCTAAATGCTTGTGACTACTTGCTCGTTCCCCTCTCTGCCCTAAAACAAACCGACCCCCCCTCCATACCCCTCAAAATGGTGGAGCCGGCCCTCCTGAATTTTTGATCCAGCCTTCCTAATGAGGTAGGCGAGGCTCTCTCGCCGTGTCAGTTAATGGATAAACGCGTAACAGACAGCTAGAAACACCAAAGCAAAACTGGATACCTTTCCATGCTTTGAAGGGGAAGTCGATAAGTTGCAAGAGCATGTTGTAAATCAGGTTTCCTCAATGCATATCTTTAGCGCGTTGCCTTAATGTCTTATTAATTAGTCTTGTCGCCTCCAAATTATTTTCCAGCAATATGTCTTCATGTTTTGCCGCTGTCAGAGAAGAAATGCTATCGGCATTCGTTAACCAGAGTCTTGTCTGCGTGGACAAATAGGTCGACACCAAGCTTAAAAAAGAATCTATCAATTGTGATGTCGTGCACAAAGAACACCTCAGTATTCTCGAGGAGATTAATTTGCGCCGCTTCAAATCAAGTTCGCAAAAGAAAGCAGCAACATCTTGATCAGTGAAGAGGATGAGAAAGGCAGGAATGTGTTGCAAACAATATGGAATAATTCATTTCCGCAGTGAGCAAAACTGCAAGCTGGAGTGTCACACCATGCCACAGTAATTCAAATATAGAAAGAAAGACTTGCATTTATATAGCGCCTTTCACGACCACCGGACATCTCAAAGTCAATGAAGTACTTTTGGAGTGTGGCCACTGTTGTAATGTAGGAAACACGGCAGCCAATGTGTGCACAACAAGCTCCCACAAACAGCAATCTGATAATGAACAGATAATCTTTTTATTTATTATGTTGATTGAGGGATAAATATTGGCCAGGACACCGGGGATAACTCCCCTCCTCTTCTTCGAACTAGTGCCTTGGGCTCTTTTACATCCACTTGAGAGAACAGACAGGGTCTCGGTTTAACTTCTCATCCGAAAGATGTTACATCCGACTGGTACACTCATAATTAAGGGTGAAAGTGAGTACTGTGTACAATGAGCAAGTGTGGCCTTAGCTCCTTTAATAAGATTCCAGAGTGCAGGTACCTCGTGGGTGGCCTGCTTATATACCGTGCTCCCAAGGGATGCTGGGATCCCTTGGGACTCCAAAAGGTGGGCCCTCTGGTGGTTAGGTGTTATGCAGGCTACAAAGGGTTACGGTCATAACACCGACAGTGCAGCACTCCCTCAGCACGACACTGGAGTGTCAGCTTAGATTTATGTGCTCAAGTCCCTGGGATAGGACTTAAACCCACAACCTTCTGACTCAGAGGTGAGAGTGCTACCCACTGAGCCACAGCTGACACTGTGGTCAGAACGCTAGCGTATCGAGGATTATAACACCTTGGCGGGGTGGGGGAGTGAAAAAAAATGCACACCGTACTTAACCTGCAACTGTTAAAATGGTGTGAACCGATATTGGTGTATGTAAAAAAAAAAGGGGGATTTAAAGCTGGCATGTGAGCATCACTGATGTTGCAGAAATAGCTGGTAATTTATTCACTGGGAACATCAGGGGAGATTCTCCACCGGTTCCCTCTGATTCCCAGACCCTGGGCAGAAGGTCCACTGGCCCAGGCAGCCCTGCCGTGTGGGGAAGTACTGGCGTCTGCAGTAGGCCTGTGTCAGGCCTCAGCTGTCGAGGAGAGGACTACCTCGATCTCAAAGAGGGTCCTGGGCTCAAACAGCAGCCTTCAGCCTTGCACACTCCTGCCACTGAGGTAGAACTTAGACCATACGTAAGGCCGGGACTAAAAGCTTACTCATTGCGCGCAGCAGAAGCACCGCGGAGACTAATACCAGGCACTTGCAGAGCAACAGCATCTTGCATGTACATAATGCCTTTAACACAGCAAAATGTCCCAGGCCAATTCACAGGAGAGTTATCAGGCAAAATTTGGCACCGAGCCACATGAGGAGAAAATTAGGGCCAATGACTAAAAGCTTGGTCAAAGAGGTAGGTTTTAAGGAGCATCTTAAAGGAGAAAAGAGAGGTACAGAGAGACATAGAGGCTGGGGGAGGGAGTTCCAGAGCCCGGGGCCGTGGCAACAACAACAACAACAACTTGCATTTATATAGCGCCTTTGACGTAGTAAAAAAAATCCCAAGGTGCTTCACAGCAGCGTTACCAAACAAAATTTGAGACCGAGCCACGTAAGCAGGTATAAGGCACGGCCTCCAATGGTGGAGCGATTAAAATTGTGGCCGCGCAAGAGGCCAGGAATTAGAGGAGCTCAGCTGTCTCGTGGGGCTGCAGCGCTGGAAGAGGTTCACAGAGATCCGGAGGAACAAGGTTTGACTTTAAGAGTCGGGCTGCACTGAAGACGTGCAGACAGTAGTGGTTCCGGCAAAGATTTGTGCGTAGAGTTATGAAGAGGTTACACAGGAACGGGTCATTGGGCAGATGGGCTCTGGCCATGGCTTTGACACACAAGGCTGTGAGATTTCAGAAAATCAGCCCGGCATCATTTCATTTCTCACAGCCGTAAAGACCAAGCGTGATAAATAAGACCCGGGCAAATTTAATTCAGCCGTAACTCCATTACGACCTCTGTGAGCAAACAAACAGAAAAGCCTTGCCCTGGTGACAATGAAACTGTGTTTAACATTGTGGGATTGTATGCACGAGTCTTGCTGTATTCGAGTTGCTACATCAGCACTCCAGTTGGATACGGGTATGCAGTACATTTTATTTGATGGAGTAAGAGATCCCCACTGCCCAGTGGGACGATAATTCCCACAAGCGAACAATTAGAACAATAATCTGCACATGCAATTTATCATTTGACAGGTCCCAGCTGTCTTCAGTTAATGAGACTCGAGGGATTGTAATCTCACAGAGAATAAATAGACCATCTTATTGATGACAGTGTTATTGGTGTTAGTACAAAAGACTGCCATAATTCACTTGCACACCACTGCCGCTTGAGTTATGGGTCATTCACATCCAACGTGAGTCACTCATTGGGCTGCTTGAGGTGTCCTCAGCCTGGGAGAAGCATTGGAGAGACTTGCTCTGCAATGGAACACTGATTAGGTGGAGAAACGCAATTGGCTGTTGGAACAACAAGATGGAGGAAAGACATTGGACTCATGACCAGAAGATTGGGTTGGATTTCAGTCTGACCCTCTGCATAAAAGAAAGACTTACATTCCTAAAGCACCTTTCACGATGTCCCAAAGCACTTTACAGCCAATGAAGTGCTTTTGACGTGCAGTTACTGTTGCAACACGGCAGTCAATTTGCGCACAGCAAGGTCCCACAAACAGCAATGAGATAATTGGCCAGATAATCTATTTTTAGTGATGATGGGTGAAGGATAAATAATGGCCAGGCCACCGGAGAGAACTCCATTGCCCTTCTTCGAATAGTGGCCGTGGGATCTTTTACGTCCACTTGAGAGCGCAGACGGGGCATTGGTTTAATGTCTCATCCGAAAGACAACACTGCTGACAATGCAGCACTTCCTCAGCACTGTGCTGGAGTGTCAGCCTAAGTCCTTGGAGTGGGACCTGAACACTCAACCTTCTGACTCAGAGGCGATAGAGTCTTCTGTGGAGGAAGATCGTGAGTTTTCATGTTGAAATGAAAACTCAGTGGTCGCAACTTTAAGCCTATGCCCAAAGCTGGTGGAATGGCAGCAATGCAAGCTTGAATCCAGCGTTGGTTCGGGCCTCAGTTAAATTGTAAATAGAACCAGTTTTGGGAGGGTAGGAAATCAGCAATGCTGGTGCACGCTCTGCTCATTTGTACTTGAATGGTGCCGGATCCCTATTTGAATATGTAATCAACCTTCCTGCCTGATGCAAGGATGCACCCATTTACAGACCCAGCTGAAAATTACCTCAGATTAGCGCACACCCCTCCCGTTGTCCAATGGCAGCAGTTGAAAATTGCGTCAAATCCTATTCCAACCATTATTTTCAGAGCCTCCAAATTGTGGAAAGAACATAAAATTAGAAGAATTAGGAGCAGGAGTAGGCCATTCGGCCCCTCAAGCCTGCTCCTCCATTCAGTGAGATTATGGCTGATCTTCGACCTCAATTCCACTTTCCTGCAATATCCCCATATCCCTCGATTCCCTTAATATCCAAAAATCTATCCATCTCTGTCTTGAATATACTCAGACTGAGCCTCCACAGCTCTCTGGGGTAGAGAATTCCAAAGATTCACCACCCTCTGAGTGAAGAAGCTCTCTCATCTCAGTCTTAAATGGCCAACCCCTTATCCGGAGACTGGTTCGAGACTTTAGAAACCCTTCTCTCCCTTAGTGTTGCCTTCATCCTACAGTCTTCAGACTTTGTGACCTAATCCTTAAGCTATGTTTGACCTCATCTCCTCCTCTACACTTCAATATTGATAGAGTCCTGCTCCTTTGGGCTTCACCCGTCTATTGAGGTTTTCAATTGAAATGTATGTGTTTGTGAAGACCTCTACAATTTATGTCCCTAATGGAATTGTCGAATGTTAATGGCATATCTGGATGGATAGATTACAAACATTGATCAGAGCACCAACTTGCATGTAACAGGCTGGATTTTCGTTTTTTTGCATTTTCGAGCCTTTCCATTTGCAATTCACGACCGAGCGAAAAAGTTAGCGCCAGGATAACGTTAGCACCAGAGCGAGGACCTTTTGCTGAATGAACGTTCACGAGGCGCGCTAGCGTTATCTCTGGCATTGCACCACAGAGCCTGTGCGCCGGAGCCGAAAGTTCCGGCATTGACGGAATCTGCCGTTCTGCGTATGCGCATTTCCTTTTCCCGCACACTTCCACCTTCTGGTTTCTGTCGCAAACGCTAATGCGGGGCGTGCGCAGTGCCACCGGGGCTGAATCAGCCATTTCTGATTTTGAATTCGATCATGGAGGAGGACGATTGCAGACAGCCTGCCAGGCGCTTCAGCCACGAGGCTAATGAAGCTTTAGTGGGGGCTGTGGAACGGAGATGGCAGGAGTTGCATCTTCAGAGTGGTTCGAGACCACTGCCCACCATAGTCAAGAAAATTTGGAGAAACATAGCAGAGGAGGTCTCTGCTGCAGACACTATGATCAGGACTGGCACACAGTGCCGAAAGAAATGTAACGATCTCGCCAGGGTCGTCAGAATGAGTACCATTTTCATTCATTCACTCCTTCATTAGTTCGAGGACAAATCTGACATTATTTGTTCTCATGCTGTTGGTGCCTCTCAGCATTCTGTGGGTTGCCTACTAAAATGCATGACACATAGGTAGGCTTAGTGTCTCTGAACTAGACATAGGAAGCAGTTGAGGCTAGCTCATTGAATGTATTCAAATCACAGATAGATAGATAGATTTTTAACCAATAAGGGAATTAAGGGTTACAGGGAACGGGCTGGTAAGTGGAGCTGAGTCCACGGCCAGATCAGCCATGATCTTGTTGAATGGTGGAGCAGGCTCGAGGGGCTAGATGGCCTACTCCTGTTCCTAATTCTTATGTTCTTATGTTCTTATAATGGAGTAGCGGCGGTCCTTCAAATGAGCCTGTGCTGTGCAACCTTCCTCATGTCACCCTGTCCCCTCCCCTGCTGCTCACCACTCATCTGTTGCTTTCTGGAGTTTAGAAGGATGAGATGGGATTTCATAGAAACATATAAAATTCTGACGGGATTGGCCAGGTTAGATGCGGGAAGAATGTTTCCGATGTTGGGGAAGTCCAGAACCAGGGGACCCAGTCTAAAGATAAGGGGTAAGCCATTTAGGACCGAGATGAGGAGAAACTTCATCACTCAGAGAGTTGTTAACCTGTGGAATTCCCTACCGCAGAGAGTTGGTGATACCAGTTCGTTGGATATATTCAAGACGGAGTTAGATATGGCCCTTACGGCTAAAGAGATCAAGGGGTATGGAGAGAAAGCAGGAAAGAGGTACTGGGGTGAATGATCAGCCATGATCTTATTGACTGGTGGTGCAGGCTCGAAGGGCCGAATGGCCTACTCCTGCACCTATTTTCTATGTTTCTATGTTTCTACTTCCAGATGACCAGCTACAACGACGCATCCCTCAAGGGACCCCTCCACGTCAGGCCATCGTCTGGAGGAGGAGGCAGAGGAGCAGGAGGAAGAGGAGGATATGGATGAGCCGACTCCGGCGTAGCATCCTCCGACCCCTGCTCCACCATCGGCCTCTGGGGATGACGTGACGTTCTCGGGGTTCAAGCATTGCGAGGCTCCTGGGACCAGTGGCGTTCTGCAATGCAGTGCTGGGGTTGAATCCCGCAAGCCATCTCTATGGAGGGTGAGTCGGCAAAGTCAGTCTGCTGACAGACAGGCAGACGTGGAACTTGACATGGTGGGTGTTATGTATGTAAACCTGTAAATACCATGTCTAACCACCAGAGGGCTTATCCCCTGGAGTATCAAGGGCTCCAGCAATCACTTGAGAGTACCTGTATATAAGGAGGCCTCACAGGCTGGAGAGACACTCTGAGATCTGTAATACAGGACGACAGTCACACCTTACTTTGAGTTTGCAGTATCTAGTCTGACTCTTTATTCAAGACATAACAACTGGCGACGAGATACAGATGACAAACCCCACCGCAACAATGCATAGAACCATCGGCATCCGAGAGAAATTTTCAGAGGGAGATGATTGGGAAACCTTCGTGGAGTGACTCAACCAATACTTCGTGGCCAACGAGCTGGAAGGAGAAGCGAACGCTGCCAAAGGAAGGGCGATCCTCCTCACCGTTTGCGGGGCACCAATGTATGGCCTCATGAAAAACCTGCTCTGTCCAGCAAAACCCACAGAAAAGTCAGACAATGAGTTGTGCACACTGGTCCGGGAGCATCTAAACCCGAAGGAAAGCGTTCTGATGGCGAGATATCGGTTCTACACATACAAGAGGTCTGAAGGCCAGGAAGTGGCGACTACATCACCAAGCTAAGGCGCCTTGCAGGATATTGTGAATTTGAAGGACACTTGGAGCACATGCTCAGGGACTTCTTTGTACTTGGCATTGGCCATGAAGTAATACTTCGCAAATACTTGACTGTAGAGACCCCAACCTTGAGTAAAGCCACAGCGATAGCCCAGGCATTTATCACCACCAGTGATAATACCAAACAAACTTCTCAGCACACTAGTGCTACTGCAAGTACTGTGAACAAAGTAACGTTGTTTTCGAATTGAAATGTATAGTGGAGGACTTACACGCTGCAGCTGTATGTCTGCAGATGACTCTGAATCCACCATCAAGAGTGCTGAATACAAGGCCATTAACACCTTGTTTGTGCTGCGGGGGTGATCATCGTTTCCATTCATGCTGCTTCAAAGGATACGTTTGCAAGGGCTATGGAACAATGGAACACCTCCAACGCATGTGCAGGCATGTTGCAATCCCTGCTAATCCTGCAAACCACCATTTTGCAGAGGAGGACAGATCCATGGTGGATCACGACGAACCAGAGCCTCAGACCGAGGACGCAGATGTATATGAGGTGCACACATTTACCACAAAGTGTCCCCCGATAATGCTGAAGGTTGAATCTGTGGTGATTACAAAGTAACTATCAATCATTTCTCACTGGAGGATCAATACCCACTACCAAAAGCAGACGACCTATTTGCGACGCTGACAGGAGGGAAAACGTTCACGAAGCTGGACTTGACCTCGGCCTACATGACGCAGGAGCTGGAGGAATCATGGAAAGGCCTCACCTACATCAACCCACACAAAGGTCTCTTCATTTACACAATTTGGGATTCAATCAGCAGCGGTGATATTCCAGAGGAACATGGAAAGCTTGCTGAAGTTGGTCCCGCACACCATGGTCTCCCAAGGCGACATCTTGGTTACAGGTCGGGACACCGTTGAGCACCACAGATTCTTACGGTGCTGTCTCCCTTGAGGACTGGAACAATCGGACTGGCCCACTCATTGAATTCGATCGACGAAATGATGCCCTCTCATTGCAGCCTGTCCAGCTCAATCTCCACCCTCTCTTTCATCATGTAATGTACCGCTCTCACCTTGTAATGGATGGGTCGCACCTCTGGAATCAAATGGATCTGCATTTTTGCTCCTTGGAACCTCCCGATGCCTGGTTTGAACAGCGAGGGGAACTTGTTTAGGACCTGGGCACGTGAGGTGTCGTCGACGGACGAAAGCGCTCGGACGTCGTCCCAGTTTCAGCGTATCTTTCCCAGCCAGCTCCTGCCAAACAGCTTGGGGCCATCGCCCAGTACCACCCAGAGTGGTAACTCGTGCACCGCTCCATCGTAGGAGACCTTTACGGTAGCACTGCCAATTGCGGGAATCAGTTCCTTTGTGTACGTTCTCAGTTTAGTATGAATGGAAATCAGGACTGGCCTTAAGGCCTTGCTGCACCACAATTTATCGGAAGTCCTTTTGCTCATTATGGACTGGCTTGCGCCTGTGTTCAGCTCCATGGACACCGGGTGTCCATTTAATTCAACCTTCAGCATTATCGGGAGACACTTTGTGGTAAATGTGTGCACCTCATATACATCTGCGTCCTCGGTCTGAGGCTCTGGTTCGTCGTGATCCCGAAACTTGGTCCTAGATCTCTGTAATATTCTCCAGCTCCACAACCCCCAGATATATCTGTGCTCCTCCAATTCTGGCCTCTTTGAGCATCACCATTAATTGTCATGCTTTCAGCTGCCTGGGCCCTTAGCTCTGGAATTCCCTCCCTAAACATCTCCGCCTCTCTACCTCGCTGTCCTCCTTTAAGATGCCCCTTAAAACCTACCTATAGAGTCATAGAATCAGAGAATGATTACAGCACGAAGCGAAGGAGACCATTCGGCCCGTCAAGCTCATGCCAGCTCTCTGCAAGAGCACCTCAGCTAGTCCCGCCCTTTCCCCGCAGCCTAGCAATTTTTTTTCTTTCAAGTACTTATCCAATTCCCTTTTGAAAGCCACGATTGAGTCTGCCTCCACCACCCTTTCAGGCAGCGCATTCCAGATCCTAACCACTCGCTGAGTTCTATACACAACAGATGGTGAGATATTGAAGGAAGAAATCACGCAGGTACTGGCCATAATCTTCCAATCCTCCTTAGAAACAGGCGTAGTGCCAGAGGACTGGAGAATTGCAAATGTTACACCCTTGTTCAAAAAAAGATAAATCCAGCAGCTATAGGCCAGTCAGTTTCACCTCGTTAATGGGGAAGCTTTTAAAAACAATAATCAGAGAGAAAATTAACAGTGACTTGGACAAGTGCTTAATAATTAAGGAAAGCCAGTACAGATTTCTTAAATGTTTAACCAACTTGCTCGAGTTTTTTTGATGAGTTTACAGAAAGGGCAGTGTGATTGATGTGGTGTATATGGATTTCTAAAAGGCGTTTCCTCCCTCCTCTCTCCTTCCCTCCCTCCCTCCTCTCTCCTTCCCTCCCTCCCTCTCTCCTTCCCTCCCTCCCTCTCTCCCTCCTTCACTCCCTCCCTCCTCTCTCCTTCCCTCCCTCCCTCCTCTCTCCTTCCCTCACTCCCTCCCTCCCTCCTCTCTCCTTCCCTCCTCCCTCCTCTCTCCTTCCCTCCCTCCCTCCATCCTCTCTCCTTCCCTCCCTCAATCCTCTCTCCTTCCCTCCCTCCATCCTCTCTCCTTCCCTCCCTCCATTCTCTCTCCCTTCTCCCCCTCTCCCCCTCTCCCCTCCTTCTCCCCTTCTCCCCTTCTCCTCCCCCCCACCCCCTCCTCCTCCCCCTCCTCCTCCTTACCCATCCCCCCTCCTCCTCCTCCCCCCACCCCCCTCGACCTCCCTCCTCCTTCCTCCCCCTCTCCCCCCCCACCCCCCTTCTTCCCCCCACTCCCCTTCTCCCTCTACCTCCACCACCCCCCTTCTCCCCCTCCCACCCCTCCACCCCCCTTCTCCCCCTCCCCTCGCTGTCAGAAACACAGACACTGACAGAGAATGAGAGACATACACAGACAGACAGAGAGATAGAGACACTGACAGAGACACACTGGGGGGGGCATCCCAGCACGCTGTTGGAGGGCTCCCGGTGCTGCAGTCGGTAAGTAGAAAATGTTTTATTTATTGATTTTTTAAAAAATTATTTTTTATTAATTTTTTTTGATTGATTTATTGGTTGATTTATTGATGTATTTATCATTTATTATTGATGATGGCTCTTTATTTGTAAAACTGAAGTGTTTAATGTTTGTAAACTTCCCTTTACACCCCCCCCCACCATTCCCTACGCCTGATTTGGAACCTACGCCTGATTTTCTAAAGTGTGGACAAGGTTTTTTCGAACGTACAAAAATCTTCACTTACTCCATTCCAAGTTAGTTTGGAGAAAGTTTTCACTGCCTAAACTTTGAAAACAGGCGTAAGTGGCCGGACACGCCCCCTTTTGAAAAATAAATTCTGTTGCAAACTAAATGCCGAGAATTCAAATTTCTAAGATACTCCATTCTAAACCAGTTGCTCCAAAAAAACAGAAGCAACTCAGGCCGAAACTTGGCCCCATAGAGGGGTGAGGCCATGGAAGGATTTGAAAACAAGAGTGAACATTTTTTAATTGAGGCGTTGCCAGACCGAGAGCCAATGTAGGTCAGCGAGCACAGGGGTGATGGATGAATAGGTGTGAGTTAGCGATTAATTAGATGAACGTTGATTTAATTTTTAAGATTCTCTCTGAACCAGGATTCAGACATGCAAATGCCTATTGGGTTAACCATGTATCCTTGTGGTTCGTCCTGACAGCTCAGTTGGACTGTCTGGTCTGGAATTGTGCCACATTGACCAGCAAAAGCCCTCGATTTCAATCCGGTTAGCTGGTCCCTGCCAAGGTGATCACTGAAGTGTTAGAATTAGTCTCAGAAGCCTTGGGTTAAAGAAGAGAAAAATTAGCTAGAATTCCGGTTCTTGATCATTATACCATGACTCCTGGCAGAATGTATGAGTGTGTGTGTGTGTGCATGCACGAATGACAGGTGGAAGGAGAAAGAGAGGCGGTTGAGCCACCTTTTTAATAGCCCATTGCAATGATTTTAATCTGGGTCATTAAAAAGGGAAAAAAAGCTTTGCATTTATATAAGCACATTATCGCATCTCTCAGATATATCTCAAAGCACTAGACATGCAATGGATTGATTGGAAACGCAGTGGCGTTATCAAACCAAATAGGATGGCTGTCTTGTCCACAGCAAGAACCCACCAACAGCAACGAGGTAAAACCAGTTAATCTACTTTTGGTGGTGTTAGTTGAGAGTGGAACGGCATCCAGGAAGGGCTAGAATTATCCTGAGTACTGCCATGCGATCTTTAATGCAGCATGCGAAAAGCATAATGTGCATTCTGAAAGGTGATGTAAGTAGGCACCACCATTCCAGCAAAGTGGCACCTTGGCTCACTTGGAAGCACTGTTGTCTCTGGGTCACATGCTGGTGGTTTCAAGGACAACGCCAAAGATTTGAGTCCATTATCCAGGCTGAGGGAGCGCTGCACTGTCGGAGGTGCCGTCTTTTGGATGAGACGTTAAACCGAGGCCCCGTCTGCCCTCTCCGGTGGATGTAAAAGATCCCATGACACTATTTTGACGAAGAGCAGGGGAGTTCTCCCCGGTGCCCTGGCCAATATTTATCCCTCAATCAACATAACAAAAACAGATGACCTGGTCATTATCGCACTGCTGTTTGTCCTCGACAACGTGGATCACTTCCCATACTTCGGGCACCTCTTGTCAACAAAGGCAGACATTGATGCGGAGATTCAACATCGCCTCCAGTGCGCTAGTGCAGCCTTCGGCCGCCTGAGGAGAAGAGTGTTCGAAGACCAGGCCCTCAAACCTACCACCAAGCCGCTGGAGATATATCACCAATGATGCAAATCCCCTGGGAGGACAGACGCACCAACATCAGTGTCCTCGCCCTGGCTAACATCCCCAGCATTGAAGCACTGAGCACACTCGATCAGCTTCGCTGGGCAGGCCACATAGTCCGCATGCCAGACACGAGACTCCCTAAGCAATTGCTCTACGTGGAGCTCCTTGATGGCAAATGAGCCAAAGGTGGGCAGCGGAAACGTTACAAGGACACCCTCAAAGCCTCCCTGGTGAAGTGCGACATCACCACTGACACCTGGGAGACCCCACCCTAGGTGGAGAAATTGCATCCGGGAGGGCATTGAGCTCTTCAAATCTCAACGTTGCAAACACGAAGAGGTCAGGCGCAGGCAGCGGAAGGAGCGTGCGGCAAATCAGTCCCACCCCCCACCTCCCCCCAATGAATGACTGTCCCACCTGTGACAGGGTCTGTGGCTCTCGTGTTGGACAGTTCAGCCACCAAAGAACTCATTTTAGTAGTGGAAGCAAGTCTTCCTCAATTCCAAGGGACTGCGTATGTTGCTGTTTGTGGGAGCTTGCTGTGGGCAAATTGACTGCTGCGTTTCCGACATTACACTTCAAAATTATTTCACTGGCTGTAAAGCGCTTTGAGCCATCCTGAGCCCATGAAAGGTACTATATAAATGCTTTAATGAAGAATGCCAACCTGCTTCTTGACTATTTTCCAAAATATCTAAACACCCATGTAAAGTAAGTTTCAGTGTCCCCGTGCTTTATGTTGTGTATTGAAAGCCTCGCAGCTACATGGGCAGAAGCCGTGGAGAATGCACAAACAGAAGTATAAGAGGCAAAGAATGCTTATTCAACAGGTGATGTCTGATCCCAATCTGAGAACATTGCTTCTTTGCCAGCCGCTGTGGCAGGTAGGTTTGGTTATGTATAACCTCCAGCACATGTTTTTGTCCCGACTTTGTTTCAGTCGGCAAAAGGGACCGTTAAAAGGGAATGTTATGAATGTAAATGCCTTTTTTGAAGTCGTGCGTTGTGGTACAGTGAATGCCAGACAGGTCTCTCCTTCTCGGGGGCTCCCTGGAGATGGACAGACAGCGCCCTGCTTAGAAGGGGACCTGTGAGTTGCTCTCCGGTCTCTGTGGATGCCTGCTGCTGCAGTTGCCAGATGCTGACAGGTAAAAGTGCAGCTCCTCCTGACTCATTCCTGTGAGTTAGAAATGGTGGAATTAAATTTCTGGATGTCCGCAATGACCCTCAGCAGTGACAGAGTGCTCTAAGCCAGTTGCTTGCACTTCAAGAATAAATTGTTTCAGATCTTCGTGAGAATGTATTTATGCAAAGCTGCGAATAGCTTTCCCAAGAAGGAGGCCAACAATGGCGTGCATTCGGGAGTGGGAAGGACCCACCTACAGCTGTGCTATGGTTGACAACCCTCCAGGATTGTCCCACGAGGTTGTGGGTTCAAGTCCCACTCCAGAGACTTGAGCACAAAAATCTGAGGGAGTGCTGCACTATCCGACGTGCCGTCTTTTGGATGAGATGATAACCCGAGGGCCCGTCTGCCTCAGTTGGAGGTAAAAGATCATGTGGAACTATTTTGAAGAAGATCAGGGAGAGTTATCCCCTGTGTCCTGGGGTCAATATTTATCCCTCAATCAACATCACTGAAACAGATTATCTGGTCATTATCATATTGCTGTTTGTAGGAACTTGTGTGCAAATTGGCTGTCGCGTTTCCGACATTACAACAGTGACTACACTTCAAAAGTACTTCATTGGCTGTAAAGCGCTTTGGGATGTCCAGTAGTCATGAATGGCGCCTGGGAATCCCTGGCCCAAGACTGCCCTAAGTGGAGGAAGAGCAATTGGGAGGGCGTTGAGCACCTCAAGTCTCGTCGCTGAGAGTGTTATATATGTGAACCTGTAAATACCTTGTTTAACCAACAGAGGGCTCATCCCCTGGAGTCCCAAGGGATCCCACAATCCCTGGGAGCACCTGTACTTAAGGTGGCCTCACAGGCTGGAGAGGCACTCTGGAGACCTGCAATAAAAGACTAAGCTCACAGTTTAATTTGAGCTCACAGTATCTGGTCAGATTCTTTATTCAATACATAACAACTGGCGACGAAATACAGCTAACGAACCCCACTGCAATGATGCAGAGAACAGTGGGCATCCTGGGGAAGTTTTCGGAGGGAGATGATTGGGAAACCTTCGTTGAGCGTCTCGACCATAACTTGGTGGCCAACAAGCTGGAAGGAGAAGCGAACGCTGCCAAACGAAGGCCGATTCTCCTCACCGTTTGCGGGGCACCAACGTATGGCCTCATGAAAACTCTGATTGCTCCAGCGAAACCCACAGATAAATTGTACAATGATTTGTGCACACTGGTCCGGGAGCATCTAAACCCAAAGGTGAGGTGCCAGTTCTACACGTACAAGAGGTCTGAAGGCCAGGAAGTGGCGAGCTATGTCGCCGAGTTAAGTTGCCTTGCAGGACATTGGAAATTTGAAGGACATTTGGAGCACATGATCAGGAACTTCTTTATACTTGGCATTGGCCATGAAATAATACTTCCCAAACTTTTGACAGTAGAGACCCCAACCTTGAGTAAAGCCAAAGCGATAGCCCAGGCATTCATCGCTACCAGTGACAATACCAAACAAATCTCTCAGCACACGAGTGCTGTTACAAGTACTGTGAGCAAAGTAATGTTGTTTTCGAATCGTAATGTACAGTGCAGGCCTCACATGCCTGCAGCTGCATGTCCGCAGATGTCTCAGAGTCCACCATCAAGGGTGATGAATGTTAGGCTATTAACACCTTGTTGGTGCTGCGGGGGTGATCATCATTTCCATTCATGCCGCTTCAAAGGATATGTTTGCAAGGGCTGTGGAACAATGGGACATCTCCAACCTTTGTGCAGGCGAGCTGCAAACCCTGCTAATCCTGCAAACCACCATGTTGCAGAGGAGGACAGATCCATGGTGGATCAGGATGAACCAGAGCCTCAGACCGAGGAGGCAGAAGTATAAAGGGTGCACACATTTAGCACAAAGTTTCCCCCGATAAAGCTGAAGGTTGACACACGGTGTCAATGGAGCTGGACACAGGCGCGAGCCAGTCCATTATGAGCAAAAAGACTTTCGATAAATTGTGGTGCAGCAAGGTCTCAAGTCCAGTCCTGACTCCCACTCGCAATAAACTGAGAACTTATACAAAGGAACTGATTCCTGTAGTCGGCAGTGCTACTGTAAAGGTCTTCTACGATGGAGCGGTGCATAACGGGGCAATGGCTCCATGCTGCTCGAAAGGAACTGGCTGGGGTAGATACGCTGGAAATGGGACGACATCCGAGCGCTCTCATCCGTCGATGAAACTTTGTGTGCCCAGGTTCTAAACAAGTTCCCCTCGCTGTTCAAACCAGGCATCGGGAAGTTCCAAGGAGCAAAAGTGCAGATCCACCTAATTCCGGGGCCGTGACCCATCCATCACAAGGTGAGAGCAGTACCGTACATGATGAGAGAGAGGGTGGAGATCGAGCTGGACTGGCTGCAACGAGAGGGCATCATTTCGCCGATCGAATTCAACGAGTGGGCCAGTCCGATTGTTTCAGTCCTCAAGGGAGACGGCACCTTCAGAATCTGTGGTGATTACAAAGTAACTATCAATCGTTTCCTCCTGCAGGATTAATACACACGACCAAAGGCAGATGATCTTTTTGCGATGCTGGCGGGAGGAAAGACCTTCTCGAAGCTGGACTTGACCTCGGCCTACATGACGCAGGAGCTGCAGGAATCATCGAAGGGGCTCAGCTGCATCAACACGCACAAAGGTCTCTTCATTTACAGCAGATGCAAGTTTGGGATTCGGTTAACCGCGGCGATATTCCAGAGAAACTGAAAAGCTTACTGAAGTCAGTCCCGCACACCATGGTCTTCCAGGACGACATTTTGGTTACAGGTCGGGACACCGTCGAGCATCTGCAGAATTTGGAGGAGGTTCTTAGTCGGCTTGATCCCATGGGGCTCAGGTTAAAATGCTTGAAATATGTTTTCCTGGAGCCTGAAGTGGAGTTCCTGGGGAGAAGAATCATGGCGGACGGCATCAGGCCCACCGATTCGAAGACGGAAGCAATCGAGAACACACCGAGGCCACAGAATGTGACGGAGCAGCGGTCATTTCTAGGACTCCTGAACTACTTTGGTAACTTCTTACCATGTCTCAGCACACTGTTAGAACCACTGCAGGCTTTACTGCATAAAGGAGACAAATGGGTATGGGGTAAAAGCCAAGAAAATGCCTTTGTAAAAGCTAGAAAACTGTTATGCTCAAACAAATTGCTTGTGTTGTATGATGCATGTAAGTGCTTGGTAATAGCATGTGATGCGTCGTCATACGGTGTCGGGTGTGTATTGCAACAAGCTAATGAATCTGGGATATTGCAACCAGTTGTTTATGCATCCAGAAGTCTGTCTAAGGCTGAGAGGGTCTACAGCATGATTGAAAAAGAAGCGTTAGCGTGTGTTTATGGGGTAAAGAAAATGCATTAATATCTGTTTGGGCTCAAATTTGAATTGGAAACTACCATAAGTCACTGATATCCCTCTTTCCTGAAAGTAAGGGGATAAATACGAATACATCGACCCACATTCAAAGATGGGTGCTCACATTGTCCGCATACAACTATGCCATCCACCACAGGCCAGGCACAGAAAACTACGCCGATGCTCTCAGTAGACTGCCCGTTGCCCATCACAGAGGTGGAAATGGCGCAGCCCGCAGATTTAATTTTGGTAATGGAAGCATCTGGGAATGAGCAATCACCTGTTACCGCCTGACAGATTAGAACCTGAATGAGCCAGGACCCCTTACTGTACTTAATAAAAAACTGTGTGCTTCACGGGACCTGGTCCAGTGTCCCATTAGAAATGCAGGAAGAAATAAAGCCGTACCAGCGGTGCAAAGATGAAATGTCTATACAGTCAGACTGACTTCTGTGGGGCAATCGGGTAGTGGTACCCAAAAAAGGGCAGGGACACTTCATTAGTGATCTCCACAGTACCCACCCAGGCATTGTAATGATGAAAGCGATAGCCAGATCCCACGTGTGGTGGCCCCGTATCAATGCAGACTTAGAGTCCTGCATGCACAAAAGTAATACATGTTCACAGTTAAGCAATGCACCCAGGGAGGTGCCACTAAGTTTATGGTCCTGGCCCTCCAAACCGTGGTCTAGGGTCTATGTCAACTATGCAAGCCCGTTCTTGGGAAAAATATTCCTAGTGGTTGAAGATGTGTATTCCAAATGGATTGAATGTGAGATAATGTTGGCAAGCACGTCCGCTGCCACCACTGAAAGCCTGCGGGCCATGTTTGCCATGCGCGGCCTGCCTGATGTCCTTGTGAGTGACAACGGGCTGTGTTCCACCAGTGCCGAGTTCAAAGAGTTCATGACCTACAATGGGATCAAACATATCACATCTACCCCGTTCAAACCAGCATCCAATGGTCAGGCAGAGAGAGCAGTGCAAACAATCAAGCAGAGCTTGAAGAGGGTATCTGAAGGCTCACTGCAGACTCGCCTATCCCGAGTCCTGCTTAGTTACCGCGCAAGACCGCACTCACTCACTGGGATTCCACCCGCTGAACTGCTCATGAAAAGGGCACTTAAGACAAGGCTCTCGTTAGTTCACCCTGATCTACACGAACAGGTAGAGAGCAGGCGGCTTCAACAAAGTATATAGCGCAAATGTGTCACACGAAATTGAAATCAATGATACTTTATTTGTGGTGAACTATGGACAATGTCCAAAGTGGCTTCCTGGCACTGTCATGGCCAAAGAGGGGAGTAGGGTGTTTCGGGTCAAAATTTCAAATGGACTCATCTACAGGAAACACTTGGACCAAACCAAACTCAGATTCACGGACTATCCAGAACAATCCATAATAGACCCTACCTTTCTCAACCCTCCAACACATACCAGTGGAAACCGACCCAGCGGTTGACCTTGAAGCAGAACTAATCACCCGCAGCAACCCTGCAGGACTCACCACGCCCAGAAGCCCAGCAAGGCCAACTGCATGGCAGCCCAGCGAAGGCGCAACAAACGACTCACCAAAACCAGCATTTGCACCGAGACAATCAACCAGGGAAAGAAAGGCCCCAGATCGACCCACCTTGTAAATAGTTACACTATTGACTTTGGGGGAGGGAGAGTGTTGTTATATATGCAAACCTTTAAATACCTTGTTCAACCACCAGAGGGCTCATCCCCTGAAGCCCCAAGGGATCCCACAATCCTTTGGTAGCACCTGTACTTAAGGAGGCCTCACAGGCTGGAGAGGCAGTCTGGAGACCTGCAATAAAAGACTGAGGTCACATTACTTTGAGCTCACAGTATCTGGTCAGACTTTTAATTCAATACATAATAGAGAGCATGCAGAAAACAAGCAGATACAGCGGAAGGAGCGTGCGGCAAACTAGTCCCACCCACCCTTTCCTTCAATGATTGTCTGCCCCACCTGTGATAGAGACTGTAATTACCGTATTGGACTGTTCAGTCACCTGAGAACTCACTTTTAGAATGGAAGCAAGTCTTCCTCGATTTTGAGGGACTGCCTGTGATGATGAGGATATAAATGCAAGTCTTTCTTTATTTCTTTTTTTCTTGGAGTTTCCAAGAATTAAAGATTTCTCTCAAGGACACTGCTGTGAGCAAGCTGGGAGAAAAATCATAGGGGCATTTAAAAAAAATTGTGTTTTCTTTTACATTTGATTTGAAAATCTTTGTTTAAATTTCTCCAAATATCGGAGATGTGGCAAAAAGGCTGTTTGACTGACAATCAAGAATTATCCAATCGGGTAACAAACAGCCTGCTTATTTTCCAATTGGCAGTCAACTGTGAGGATGAATGTATCTGATGACCAATGGCAGGAGCTTGTGGGCGGGCCGTTGGAGGCAGGAGGCCACGTGATGAAACCTCCAGGAATACGTCCAATCAGAGCTGACAACCCAAAGCAGTGCTGATTCGCCCGACAGTGCCCAAGTTGGCCGACATTGGCCAAAGGTTGGTTGGACACCATCTTGGAATCAGTGGAAGCGCAGTGCCGAGAATTTATCGGGAATTAATCTCACAAATAAATTTCTCAAGGAGGCATCAAGTATTTTCTGTATCTGTTCGACATACTACTGATTAAGGGTCTTGATTTAACAAGCTTAGTACCAAAGTGCATCCGTTGGAGAACTGCACGTTAGCAACAATAACAATTCGTATTTATATAGCACCTTTATCATAGTAAAACGTTCCAAGGTGCTCCACAGGAGGGAACAAGACAAAAAATTTGACACCAAGCCGCATGAAGAGAAATTAGGGAAGATGACAAAAAGCTTGGTCAAAGAGGTAAGTTTTAAGGAGTGTCTTAAAGGAGGAAAGAGAGGTAGAGAGGCGGAGAGGTTTAGGGAGGGAGCTTCAGAGCTTGGGACCTAGGCAACAGAAGGCACGGCCAACAATGGTTGAGCGATTATACCCAGGGATGCTCAAGAGGGCAGAATTAGAGGAGCGCAGACATTGGCAGGTTGTGGGGCTGAAGGAGATTACAGAGATAGGGAGGGGCGAGGCCATGGAGGTATTTGGAAACCTAGATTAATACTGCATTTTGTATTAAAATGAATAAACGACTCCAAAGTTCATGACAACTTAAAGCATCTAGGGTTCTAAAGGAGCCCTTGATTCCCCAACTAATTTAATCACACCTCTTGCACTTCTAGAATCATACAGCATAAAGGTTTAAGCATGGAATTCCAGAGCTTAGGGATAATAATGCCTAAATGCAAACCTCAATGTGCATTAGCACATCAGAGTTTCTGGTAAGTTCTCAATTTTTTTTTTTGCTCATTATTTGCTGGAGACATTCGCCCATTTTGTGGGACAATTGGTAAATTCTATGACGCTTTAATGAATCTGTCCTTGTCAAGGGGCGAATTAAGATTTGAAGGAAGCTGTTCGCTACTGCATTGAAGAGTCAGTCATCCTATTGAAGCTTTTTGACCGTGTTCCGTTGCTCTGATCCCTGACCTTGATGAGTCACGTTCAAGCAGAGAATGGTTGGAATTGTTTCTGTCTCTCAGAAGTGATCAAAGGATTCCTTGTTAACGAACCCAGTTTAGCCCAACACAGTCAGTTTTAATTTTGTCTCGCATACTTCCGCGTGCTTTGAAGCCGGGTCGCTCTGTGGCGGTGATTGTGTTGCCATACATTATGCATTTCATGCAAATTTCATGAAACTCACTGTATGATTCTGCTGCCACTGCAGCCTTGCCGAGGAGCTGTGCACAGTAGCGTTCCGTCATTTATTTTTGCATGTGGCTGCTCCGACTGTGAATAAGCATGAATAAAGCATTTCCGGAGAATGGGCACTTAGCTCCCACCCTGTGGCATTTCTGACTCAGTGCGGGGAAATGTCTTGCGTCACTGCAACAGCCTCCAATTCTACCTGAAGTAACGGCTTAAAGACGGCCAAGAAAAAACACGATTAAAGAAAAGGAATGGTTTACTTCTTCTCCCTTATTGCCCTTGGGTTTCTTTCTCTCTTGTTTTGGGCCGCACTCAGTCCATCAGGAGAGTTATCATCTTCGGCAGTCCCTCGGAATCGAGGAAGACTTGCTTCCACTCTTAAAATGAGTCCTTAGGAGGCTGAACAGTCCAAAGAGGTAATATGATAGGTCCAAGTCAGCATGGATTTGTGAAAGGGAAATCATGCTTGACAAATCTTCTGGAATTTTTTGAGGATGTTTCCAGTAGAGTGGACAAGGGAGAACCAGTTGATGTGGTATATTTGGACTTTCAGAAGGCTTTCGACAAGGTCCCACACAAGAGATTAATGTGCAAAGTTAAAGCACATGGGATTGGTGGTAGTGTGCTGACATGGATTGAGAACTGGTTGTCAGACAGGAAGCAAAGAGTAGGAGTAAATGGGGACTTTTCAGAATGGCAGGCAGTGACTAGTGGGGTACCGCAAGGTTCTGTGCTGGGGCCCCAGCTGTTTACACTGTACATTAATGATTTAGACGAGGGGATTAAATGTAGTATCTCCAAATTTGCGGATGACACTAAGTTGGGTGGCAGTGTGAGCTGCGAGGAGGATGCTATGAGGCTGCACAGCGACTTGGATAGGTTAGGTGAGTGGGCAAATGCATGGCAGATGAAGTATAATGTGGATAAATGTGAGGTTATCCACTTTGGTGGTAAAAACAGAGAGACAGACTATTATCTGAATGGTGACAGATTAGGAAAAGTGGAGGTGCAAAGAGACCTGGGTGTCATGGTACATCAGTCATTGAAGGTTGGCATGCAGGTACAGCAGGCGGTTAAGAAAGCAAATGGCATGTTGGCCTTCATAGCGAGGGGATTTGAGTACAGGGGCAGGGAGGTGTTGCTACAATTGTACAGGGCCTTGGTGAGGCCACACCTGGAGTATTGTGTACAGTTTTGGTCTCCTAACCTGAGGAAGGACATTCTTGCTATTGAGGGAGTGCAGCGAAGGTTCACCAGACTGATTCCTGGGATGGCGGGACTGACCTATCAAGAAAGATTGGATCAACTGGGCTTGTATTCACTGGAGTTCAGAAGAATGAGAGGGGACCTCATAGAAACGTTTAAAATTCTGACGGGGTTAGACAGGTTAGATGCAGGAAGAATGTTCCCAATGTTGGGGAAGTCCAGAACCAGGGGACACAGTCTAAGGATAAGGGGGAAGCCATTTAGGACTGAGACGAGGAGGAATTTCTTCACCCAGAGAGTGGTGAACCTGTGGAATTCTCTACCACAGAAAGTTGTTGAGGCCAATTCACTAAATATATTCAAAAAGGAGTTAGATGAAGTCCTTACTACTAGGGGAATCAAGGGGTATGGTGAGAAAGCAGGAATGGGGTACTGAAGTTGCATGTTCAGCCATGAACTCATTGAATGGCGGTGCAGGCTAGAAGGGCCGAATGGCCTACTCCTGCACCTAGTTTCTATGTTTCTATGTTTCTATAGGAGAACCGCAGTCCCCGTCACAGGTGGGACAGATAGTCGTTGAGGGAAGGGGTGGGTGGGACAGGTTTTGCCGCAAGCTCCTTCCGCTGCCTGCGCTTGGTTCCTGCATGCTCTCGGCGACGAGACTTGAGGTGCTCAGCGCCCTCCCGGATGCACTTCCTCCACTTAGGGCGGTCTTTGGCCAGGGACTACCAGGTGTCGGTGGGGATGTTGCACCCTCAAAACCTCCCTGATAAAGTGCAACATCAGGAGTGTGGGGCGGACTTGATTCACCAGCTGGCCTTATCCTGCCCATCAGTTTTGAATGTTCGTATGTCTGTGTGGTCACATGTTCGTATGTTCTTGTATTCGTTTGCAAACAGGAATAAATACAACAACTTGTATTTATGTAACGCCTTTAATGGAGTGAAACGCCCCAAGCCACTTCACAAGAGTATTCATCATCATCGGCGGTCCCTCGTATCGAGGATGACTTGCTTCCACGCTAAAAGGGATGAGTTCACAGGTGTTTCAATGAAGGACCTAATATTCCAGATCCAGAACTACATCCTGAAGGGTGGAAGATGCCTGTGCGTGGATTTTTTTAACGTGTGGTGGCCGTTGTACACCAGCCACCACACGGGCTTGACAGAGCTAGGTCTTGCTCCAGTGGCAAGGGATATCCAACAAAAAACTGGACACGGATCTGCATAAGAAGAAATGAAAACCAGAGCGTGACACGAGGGGACAGAATGTATACACATAAACATGAATCAGAAAGTGGGGTCAAAGCAGGAAAAAAAATGATAAAATAATAACATGGCTGATCTGATCATGGACTGGGCTCCACTTCCCCACCCGCTCCCCATAATCCTTCACTCCCTTATCATTCAAAAAACTGTCGACCACCATCTTAAATATATTCAATATCCCAGCCTCCACAGCTCTGTGGGGCAGAGAATTCCACAGATACACAACCCTCTGAGAGAAGAAATTCCTCCTCATCTCAGTTTTAAAAGGGCGCCCAGCCGATTCTGGGCGTCAGTGGGCGGTAGGTCGCATTCTGGGTGGCAAATGCGATCCTCGGCAAAGTACCACCGAAGATAGAGTCGGGCTGAGGGAGGGGAGAACGGGAAAAATGAAAAATTTTCAACACATGAAAAAAATTACTACAAATCCTTCAGAGGACCCCCATCCACCAAAATCGGCGCAAAATACATTAAGAAAACAAGTGCATTAACCTTTTCTTGCAGGTCTTCATACTTACCGTTCAGGTAAGACCTGCCTCCATGCGGCGCTCTCTTCTGCTGCTGGAGCGGAGGACCGCCCGGACCAATCTGGGGAGGGAGCGGGCGGGAGGACTTATGATGGTGCTGCACGCCGGCGTGAGGACCTGACCAAACTCACTTGGAGGGGAGAGCGCCCAAAAACCATCGAGACCGCCGAGAAAACTCGACGGCAGCCAGCGGTGAGTCAACCAAACTCGGGCCCATAAAAACATAAGAAATAGGAGCAGGAGTAGGCCATTTGGCCCTGTTAGATCTCTTAATTTCCAATGAAATACGAACTCCGATGGCAGTTTTAACTTTTTAATCTTGGCAGAGAGCAACAAACTGCTGGCTGATTGCCAGTTTCTTTGTCTTACTGAGACACATGGTCAAAATGGCTGTATTTTATACTTGGATCAATTTACAGAAAAGAACTCGCCTTCTTTGACCTTATTGGCTCAATTGAAAGTCTTTTAACGTTTTATTGGCTCGCAACCCAAGGTCCGAAAATGTCAAGTTGATTGATGAGTTAATGCAACATGCCAAACTGCATGTAGCAGCCTTGACTTGGGGGTCTGTGAATTTTCACAGTCTGTCTAAATGAGCCTGTTTGAATTCTCTATCAGGCCCCTCAAGCCTGCTCCGCCATTTAATAAAATCACAGCTGATCTGATCATAGACTTGGCTCCACTTCCCTGCCAGCTCCCCATAACCCTTTACTCCCTTATCATTCAAAAATCTGTCTATCTCCATCTTAAATATATTCAACGACCCAGCCTCCACAGGGCCTCCTCTGGGGCAGCGAATTCCACAGATTTACAACCCTCTGAAAGAAGAAATTCCTCCTCATCTCAGCCTTAAATGAGTGGCCCCTTATTCTGAAACTATGCCCCCCTAGTTCTAGATTGCCCTATGAATGGAAATATCTTCTCTTCATCCACCATGTCAAGCCCCTCAGTATCTTATATGTTTCGATAAGATCACCTCTTATTCTTCTGAATTCCAATGAGTATAGGCCCAATCTACTCAACCTTTCCTCATAAGTCAACCCATTCATCTCCGGAATTAACCTAGTGAATCTTCTCTGAACAGCCTCCAATGCAAGTACATCCCTGCTTAAATAAGGAGACCAAAACTGCATGCACTACTCCAGGTGGTCTCACCAATACCCTGTACAGTTGTAACAGGACTTCTCAGCTTTAATACGCTATCCCCCTTGCAATAAAGGCCAACATCCCATTTGCCTTCCTGATTACTTGCTGTACCTGCATACTAACTTTTTGTGTTTTATGCACAAGGACCCCCAGGTCCCTCTGTACTGCAGCACTTTGCAATTTTTCTCCACTTAAATAATAAGTTGCTCAGATTGAGGGTGCTACCCACTGAGCCACGGCGGACACATCCTCATTCTTCCTCATCCGTACTGAAATGGGGACCACACCATCTCCCACTACGCCTCTTCTTTCCCAGGACCTCAAAACTGTGGAATTTCTTATCTCCTTCAATTCTACCCTCTTGCACATCCCTCACTTTCATCGCTCCGCCATTAGCGTCCACACCTTCAGGTGCCTTGGCCTCCCTAAACCGCCACACCTCTCCACCTTTCACTCCTCCTTTAGACACTGCACTTAGACATAATAGCCTTTCAAGATTTTAATCGCTCCAGCATTGGCAGCCATGCCTTCAGCTGCCGAGGCTCTAAGCCAGGGGTGGGTAATTATTTGGGCTGGAGGGCCACTTAACAAGTTTTGATGAGCTGTTGAGGGCCACCCACCAATGTTCCCCGCTTAAGGCGCGTGGCCGCAGGGCCGCGCACCAATCGCATGTTCCCACGCAGGCCGCTCCCCAGCCCCAGCCGCTGGAAGAAATACTGGGCATGCGCGGCTGCATAGTGACCAGCCGCACAGCAAATTTAAAGGGACCGCGCTAAAAGAATTAGAGGGAACATTGCCTGAACATAAAGATTGCATAAACATAAACTCAGATAGTAATCAGATGCTAGCTTACATACACAACATGCATTCAATCCTGCTTAGAAATGAATCACAGATAAAAGTTGAAAATGTTACGCTATCTTCTGGTCTCTGTAAATCGGTGCTGTGAAATAGAACTGTACCCTCTTCAGAGCCTGTTTCGGCATCAATTCCCCACCTCAGTCATCTTTATGCCCCCCTGCAGAGATTACTAATGCCGTCCCAATTGGTGCCAGTTGAAAACTCCGCTGCCATCGTACTCTGGATACCAGGAAGGAAAGATGCAGCACTGGTGACTTCCTGCGGTAAAAGAGTTGTGGAGATGAGCAGCCATGACAACACTCTCAATTGGATAGGGCATATTCGAGTATGCAGTGCATTCTGGGTACGGACATCGCCATTGGGGCCCAGTATCACGAAACGGATCCTTTTACGATCAGGCCAGGGAGAATCTCTTTTGCGAATTATTAACTTGAATAAAGTATTACTATGATTTTTCCTTGGCTGCACTTCGGGTCTGTCTCTGACCCATGAGAAGTGAAAGTAGATAGATGAATGTGCAGCTCGAGCTCCGGATCGCGTTCTATTTCTGTCCCATCCAGCGGGCCGGATAGAATGACCTCCCAGACCGGATAAGGCCCTCAGGCCGTATTTTGCCCACCATTGCCCTAAGATCTGGAATTCCCTCCCTAAACCTCTCTGCCTTTCTACCTCTCTCCTTCTTAAAACGTACCTCTTTTGGTCACCTGTCCAAATATCTCTTTGTGTGGCTTGGTGGCAAATTTTGGTTGGTAATCGCTCCGGTGAAGCTCCTTACAGATTTTTAAAATTCCAATATTGCTTCTTTCCTGGCATAATTGGAAGTAATGTTCTTATCAGGAGAATTCAATGTTTTTTTAAACTTCCAGTGAGGTCTCCCTTAATCACCTTCATTCTACAACTGCAGCAACTTGCATTATATAGCGCCTTTAATTTAGTTAAACATCCCAAGATGCCTCACAGAACCGTAATCAGAAAAATAAATTGACATCGAGCCAAAGCAGGAGACATTAGAACAAATGACCAAAGGCTTAGTCAAAAGAGGTAGATTTTAAGGGGTGTCTTACAGGAGGAGAGAGAGGCAGAGAGTTTTAGCGAGGGAATTCAAGAATTTAGGGTCTAAACAGCTGAAGGCACGGCCGCCAATGGTCGGGTGAAAGAAATAGGGGATGCGGAAAGGCCGGAATTGGAGGAATGCAGAGAACCCGGAATGTACAGCCGAAGTTTCTTTGATCCTTCACTCATCTAATTTACTCTTGGGATTGTCTGTGGTTCTTCTTACGATCTTCTTCAATGCATGTACCTCATTTTTGTGCCCCGATGACCAGAATGGGACATGAGGTTGAATTTCTGTGTGATGTTTACGCCATAGAAACATAGAAACATAGAAAATAGGTGCAAGAGTAGGCCATTCGGCCCTTCGAGCCTGCACCACCATTCAATAAGATCATGGCTGATCATTCCCTCAGTACCCCTTTCCTACTTTCTCTCCATACCCCTTGATCCCCTTAGCCATAAGGGATATATCTAACTCCCTCTTGAATATATCCAATGACCTGGCATCATCAACTCTGTGGCAGGGAATTCCACAGGTTAACAACTCTCTGAGTGAAGAAGTTTCTCCTCATCTCAGTCCTAAATGGCCTACCTCTTATCCTAAGACTATGTCCCCTGGTTCTGGACTTCCCCAACATTGGGAACATTCTTCCCGTATCTAACCTGTCCAGTCCTGTCAGAATCTTATACGTTTCTACGAGATCCCATCTCATACTTCTAAACTCCAGTGAATAAAGGCCCAGTTGATACAGTCTCTCCTCATATAACAGTCCGGCCATCCCTGGAATCAGTCTGGTGAAACTTCGCTGCACTCCCTCAACAGCAAGAACTTCCTTCCTCAGATTAGGAGACCAAAACTGAACACAATATTCCAGGTGAGGTCTCACTCAGGCCTTGTATAATTGCAGTAAGACCTCTCTGCTCTTATACACAAATCCCCTAGCAATGAAGGCCAACATATCATTTGTCTTCTTCACCGCCTGCTGTACCTGCATGCCAACTTTAAATGGCTGATGAACCATGACACCCAGGTCTCGTTGCACTTCCCCTTTTCCTATTCTGCTGCCATTCAGATAATATTCTGCCTTCGTGTTTTTGCCCCCAAAATGGTTAACCTCACATTTATCCACATTATACTGCATCTGCCATGCATTTGCCCACTCACCTAACCTGCCCAAGTCACCCTGCAGCCTCCTAGTCTCCTCCTCACAGCTCACACTGCCACCCAACCCAGTGTCATCTGCAAACTTGGAGATATTACGCTCAACTCCTTCATCCAAATCGTTAATGTCCATTGTAAAAAGCTGGTGCCCCAGCACTGAGTGCTGCGGCACTCCATTAGTCATTGTCCGCACTCCGAAAAGGACCCGCCCATCCCAACTCTCTGCTTCCTGTCCGCCAACCAGTTCTCTATCCACGTAATTACATTACCCCCAACACCATGCGCTTTAATTTTGCACACCAATCTCCTGTGCGGGACCTTGCCAAAAGCCTTTCGAAAATCCAAATACACCATATCCACTGGTTCTTCCTTGTCCACTCTGTTAGTTACATCCTCAAAAAATTCCACAAGATTCGTCAAGCATGATTTCCCCTTCATAAATCTATGCTGACTTGGATCGATCCTGTCACTGCTTTCCAAATGCGCTGCTATTTCATCCTTAATGATTGATTCCAACATTTTCCCCACTACTGATGTCAGGCTAACTGGTCTATAATTACCCGTTTTCTCTCTCCCTCCCTTTTTAAAAAGTGGTGTTACACTAGCTACCCTTCAGTCCATAGGAACTGATCCAGAATCGATAGACTGTTGGAAAATGAACACCAATGCATCCACTATTTCTAGGGCCACTTCCTTAAGTATTCTGGAATGCAGACTATCAGGCCCCGGGGATTTATCGGCCATCAATCCCATCAATTTCCCTAACACAATTTCCCGCCTAATAAGGATATCCTTCAGTTCCTCCTTCTCACTAGACCCACTGTCCCCTTGTACATTTGGAAGTTTATTTGTGTCTTCCTTCGTGAAGACAGAACCAAAGTATTTGTTCAATTGGCCTGCCATTTCTTTGTTCCCCATTATAAATTAATCTGAATCCGACTGCAAGAGACTTACGTTTGTCTTCACTAATCTTTTTCTCTTCACATATTTATAGAAGTTTTTGCAGTCAGTTTTTATGTTCCCTGCAAGCTTCCTCTCGTACTCGATTTTTCCCCCTCTTAATTAAACCCTTAGTCCTCCTCTGTTGAACTCTAAATTTCTCCCAGTCCTCAGGTTTGTTGCTTTTTCTAGCAAATTTATATGCCTCTTCCTTGGTTTTAACACTATCCTTAATTTCCCTTGTTAGCCACGGTTGAGCCACCTTCCCCATTTTATTTTTTACTCCAGACAGGAATGTACAATTGTTGAAGTTCATCAATGTGATCTTTAAATGTTTGCCATTGCTGATCCACCTTCAACCTTTTAAGTATAATTTGCCAGTCTATTCAAGCCAATTCACACCTCATACCATCGAAGTTACCTTTCCTTAAGTTCAGAACCCTAGTTTCTGAATTAACTGTGTCACTCTCCATCTTAATAAAGAATTCTACCATATTATGGTCACTCTTCCCCAAGGGGCCTCGCACAAGAAGATTGCTAATTAATCCCTTCTCATTACACATCACCCAGTCAAGGATGGCCAGCTCTCTAGTTGGTTCTTCGACATATTGGTCCAGAAAACGATCCTAATACACTCCAGGAAATCCTCCTCCACCGCATTGCTACCAGTTTGGGTAGCCCAATCAAGATTGAAGTCGCCCATGATAATTGCTGTACCTTTATTGCACGCATCCCATATTTCATGTTTGATGCTGTCCCCAACCTCACTACTACTGTTTGGTGGTCTGTACACAACTCCCACTAGCGTTTTCTGCTCTTTGGTATTCCGCAGCTCCACCCATACCGATTCTACATCGTCCAGGCTAATGTCCCTCCTTACTATTGCATCAATTTCCTCTTTAGCCAGCAACGCCACCCCGCCTCCTTTTCCTCTCTGCCTATCCTCCCTAAATGTTGAATACCCCTGGATGTTGAGTTCCCAGCCTTGGTAACCCTGGAGCCATATCTCTGTGATGCCAATTACATCATACCCATTAACTGCTGTCTGCGCAGTTAATTCGTCCACCTTATTCCAAATACTCCTTGCATTAAGGCACAGAGCATTCAGGCTTGTCTTTTTAGAATTTTGCTGTAATCTGGCCCTTTTTGTTTTTTGCCTTGGGTTTCTCTGCCGTCCACTTTTACTATTCTCCTTTCTATCTTTTGCTTCTGCCTCAATTTTATTTCCTTCTGTCTCCCTGCATAGGTTCCCATCCCCCTGCCATATTAGTTTAACCCCTCCCCAACAGCACTAGCAAACACTCCCCCTAGGACATTGGTTCCGGTCCTGCTCAGGTGCAGACCATCCGGTTTGTACTGGTCCCACCTCCCTCAGAACTGGTTTCAATGTCCCAGGAATTTGAATCCCTCCCTTTTGCACCACTCCTCAAGCCACGTATTCATCTGAGCTATCCTGCGATTCCTACTCTGACTCGCACGTGGCACTGGTAGCAATCCTGAGGTTACTACTTTTGAGGACCTACTTTTTAATTTAGCTCCTAGCTCCCTAAATTCGTCTCGTCGGACCTCATCCTGTTTTTTTACCTATATTGTTGGTACCTATATGCACCACGACAACTGGCTGTTCACCCTCCCATTTCTCTGTGGATCTTCCACTGAAGTTCCTGTCGACAATCATGAGAACCCTTCAAGCAAACTCAACCTCATAGTATCTACATGTGTTCCGACCAGTGCATTGCTAAGACTTGGAATAGAGACCACAGAGTTGTTTCCGCTGTCTTAGCTATATATCTCGGTATTCTATTTGTTATGTTAATTTTTTTCCACATTGTCTGGATTCTAACCCGTGTCCTAATTCGCACCAAGTCCCGTATACCCAGCGCTCCTGTGCTCGCTGACCTAAATTGTCTCCCAGTTAAGCAACGTCTCGATTTTAAAATTCTCATCCTTGTTTTCAAATCCCTCCATGGCCTCAGCCCTCCCTATCTCTGTAATATCCTCCAGCCCCACAACCCACCGAGATCTCTGCGTTCCTCTAATTCTGTCCTCTTGAGCATCACCAATTTTCATTGTTCAAACATTGGCGGCCGAGCCTTCAGCAGTCTGGGCTGGAAGCTCTGAAATTCCCTCCCTAACTTCTCCACCACTCTATCTCTCTTTCTTCCTTTAAGACACTCCTTAAAACCTACCTCTTTGATCAAGCTTTTGGTCAACTGCCCTAAATTCTCCTTATGTGGCTCGGTGTAAAATGTTTGTTTTATAGCACTCCTGTGAAGCGCCTTGGGACATTTTACTACATTAAAGGTGCTATAATATTGTTAATGTTGAAATCTTTGTGGCTACTATTAACCTTGGCCTGCTTTTCGAAGTCTGTCTATGCTGCTTCACTCCCTGCATAATTCTGATGCACAATTTTTTTAGACCTGAGCATAAGACTTTGCATTTACCAAAATTCAATTTAATTTGCAATTTGACTGACCAATTGCACAGCTGGTCCAAATCCTACTAAATTTTACCTTCATCTTCTGCATCTATTCCTCTCTATTTTGGTTCAATTAACAGTTAGTTTGGGTATCCAGGCTATCTCTGTAGATTGGAAGCAACAGGGTTCCAAGTACTGATTGCAGCAGACCGTACAGGATCCCAGTCTGACAGCACACCGCTCATCAACACTCCAGCTGCTTTCTTTAAAAATAAAAAATCAAGTTCTTAACAAGTCCCATATTCCACGCTGGATTCCGGTGGCTTCCAGATTAATTATAAGTTTCTCCCACGGAACTTTGTCAAGAACTTTCTGATAGTCCAAATGAACTGTACCATGGAGAGCGGCACTGCCTACTTCATCTGTAACGTTCTCAGCCGAGTCAGGTTTGCAGGTCAGACTGGTTCTCACTAAGTTATACAGTGCAGGTAGTCTTGCGGTCTGACCTTTAGAATGGATTCCATTATTTTACCTGTCAAAAGTGACGGACTAATGGGCCTGCAGCTGTTTTGCTTAGAATTGTTGCCCTTTTAAACATAGATACCATAGTTTCCTTGCTCCTCCGTGACAATAGTTAGTGTCCCATAAATTTCCTCCACCTTTAGCACATCCAATATGCAATATCTGCGCTGGGCCATTTGTTAGTCTTAAGTTGCCCTCATTTATCAAGCTCTTCTGCTGTGCTGACTTCAAAAGCTTGTAGAATATTAGGTATACCACAGAAACTCGATAGCATATTAATGTTATTCTCCAAAGTGAATACTTTTGGAAAATAACAATTTAATATTTCAACTATTTTATCTCCTTTAATATCGCCGTCACTTTCATCTTTTCCAGTTGCACGTCCTCTCATAACTAATCTTTTATTTCCCATAATACTGTAAGAATGTTTTCATTTGATATTAAATGCCTTTAGCTATGCTTATTTCCAAGGTCCTTGTTTAACGCGTTATGATTCATTTTTAAAATTCATTCTTGTGATGCGAATACCACTGGCATATGTTACCCATCCCTAGCTCCCCTGAGAATGTGGCGGTGGTTCATCTTCTTTTACAAGGGAGTAACTTGCTGGTTAAGTTAACCACAGTGGTGTGGGACTGGAGACATAGTAACATAGAAACATAGAAAATAGATGCAGGAATAGGCCATTCGGCCCTTCGAGCCTGCACCACCATTCAATATGACCATGGCTAATCATGCAACTTCAGTACCCCATTCCTGCTTTCTCGCCATACCCTTGATCCCTTTAGCCATAAGGGCCACATCTAACTCCCTCTTGAATATATCTAAAGAACTGGCCTCAACAACTTTCTGTGGTAGAGAATTCCACAGGTTAACAACTCTCTGAGTGAAGAAGTTTCTCCTCATCTCGATCCTATATGGCTTACCCCTTATCCTTAGACTGTGACCCCTGGTTCTGGACTTCCCCAACATCGGGAACATTCTTCCTGCATCTAACCTGTCCAATCCTGTCAGAATGTTATATGTTTCTATGAGATCCCTTCTCATTCTTCTCAACTCCAGTGACACCAACAGGTGTGTACCCCACAAAGATTTGCTGGTGCAGACGTTATGGAATGGAATGTATTTGTTTCATGGGTTTGTTGCTTAAGAATTCAAAGCAACACATTGCTATTAAGAACTAGTTGGTTTATTAACAAAGGTTTAACAATCACATTATACATTACCAGTTCATCCACCAGGCTCACAACTGCATACTTCATCGTGGATGGCCTAGACCAAACTGACTGGGGTTTTATTGAGTCTTGTGAACATCACGTGACTGGCTAAGCCATTCACAATGCAACAGCTCCACAACTCTTTTGGGGGGGGGAACAAAATAAACATTAGATCAAGTGTCTCCCGAACTGGGGGACACTCCAGACACTTTTAACTGCCCCTTTATTTTTTTTAATGTTTTTTGCTTTTTTTTTGTGGGTTTTTTTGTGATTTTTTTGGGGGGCATTAAAACAATATATTTTACAAGTGCCCACTATAAAAGGGGAGGGGGACACTAAAACCGGCAATTAAAACAAATTAAACTTTAAAACATATAAAATCAAATTAAAATTTGGTTGCCGGGTTTAACGATGCACTCCAGTCCCTCCGGCGCCCACCTTTCGCGGAAGGCCGCGAGCGTACCGGTGGACACCGCGTGCTCCATCTCTAGGGACACCCTGGCTCGGATGTAGGCGCGGAAGAGAGGCAGGTAGTCAGGCTGAACGACCCCCTCGACCGCCGCTGCCTGGACCGGCTGATGGCACCCTTTGCTGTGCCCAGGAGCAGTCCTACGAGGAGGCCTTCATGCAACAGCTCCACAAGCCTGTGAGCATACCCGCAGGTGCATTCATTACATGGATGTATCTTCAGCGTCAATGGTACGTTAGCATAGTGGTTATTTGAGTGGACTAGTAATCCAGAGATGTGACTTCAAATCCCATCACAGCAGCTGGGGGAATTTAAAATCAGTTAATTAAACTAATCTGGAAAGAAAGAGCTTGTAATGGTGATCATGAAACTATCGGCTTGTCAGGAAAAACCCAACTGGTCCTTTAGGGAAGGAAATCTGCTGTCTTTACCCGGCCTGGGCCTATATGTTACTGCAGGCCCACAGCAAAGCGGTTGCCTCTTATCTGGTTTCTGAAATGGCCCTAGCAAGCCACTCAATTGTATCAAACCGCTACAACATCATCAGTACCTTCACCACACGAGCTGCAGCGGTTCAAGAAAGCGGCTCACCTCCACCTTCTCGAGGGCAATTAGAAATGGGCAATAAGTGCGTCGGGAAAATAGCACAAATCTCTGCTTGCGAAGGCCCTTCTCTCGGGGATGCAGTTAACATTTTGACAGTTCGCAAGTGCAGGTTTTCGGCACATGAACGTTGTACGCGAGAACCGGCACTTGTGGGGCCATTACGCGCGCACATCGTACGCGCCCGTAGAGACTGAGATTTTTGCCCCATTGGCAGTAAAGATCAATATTAGACCGGTCCTTTAGTGAGCTGGTGACCACAGTGGTCGGTTTCTTCTCGCCTTGTTCTTGGCTCTGCCCTCCTATCCGTGGGAGCTCCTTGAATGATCTCCATTTCAGTAGCTGGGACAGATCTGACCACTTTCATCAGTGGCCCCGTAACCTCCATTGCCCACGTATGTACATGACTGTCACACTTGGGTTTTTATTTCAACCACAGTTCATTCGCATGCCGCTTAGCCCCGCCCTATGCCCCATCAGCAGCTTTCAACAGGCTCAAAGGTAAGGCAAGCTAGCATAGCTCAGTCGAAGATTACAGTTGTGATGCTCTCCAAGGGCTGGATAATCAGTCAACAATTAAGAATGGGCATTTGGGTGAGTTGTTATCGAACCTTATCATGGAAAGAGTCGAGAGCAGGAGAGACAGCAATGGAGGAGGGTGGGGGGGGGGGGAGATGAACATTTTTACATAGAATTACATAGAATTTACAACACAGAAACAGAGGGAGTGCAGCACTGTCGGAGGTGCCATCTTTCAGATGAAATGTTAAACCAAGGCCCCACCTGCTCTCTCAGGTGGACATAAAAGATCCCATGGCACTATTTTGAAGAAGAGTAGGGGAGTTCTCCCTGGTGTCCTGGCCAATATTTATCCCTCAATCAACAGCATTAAATAACAGATTATCTGGTCCTTATCACATTGCTCTTTGTGGGAGCTGGCTGTGCACAAATTGGCTGCCGCGTTTCCAACATTACAGCACTGAGTACACTTCAAACGTACTTCATTGTCTGTAAAGTGCTTTGGAACGTTCTAAGGTTGTGAAAGGTGCTATATAAATGCAAATCTTTTCTTTCTTTCTATTTCTTTCTTTCTCTCTCTTTCTTTCTCTCTTTGTGTTCTATGCCAGAGTTTATGTTCCACACAAGCCTCCTCCCACCCCCTCTTCCTATAACTGTATCAGTATAACATTCTGTTCCTTTCTCCCTCATGTGTTTAGTTAGCTTCCCCTTAAATGAATCCATGCTAATCATCCAAACCACTCCATGTGGTAGGAAGTTCCACATTGCAGCCACTGTCTAAGTAAATAAGTTTCTCCTAAATTCCTTATTGGATTTATAGGTGACGATCTTATATTGGTGGCCCCTAGTTTCTGTCTCCCCCAAAAACAGAAACATCTTCTCTACATCAAGCCTATCATAATCTTAAACACCTCTATCAGGTGCTTGATAAATGATTCCCAGCCTGTTCACTCTTTGCTGATTGGTATAACCTCTCAGTTCTGATATCACCCTTACGAAAACAGCATCAAGAGGTCACGGACCCATAGCATACAAAGTGCAGAAGAGGAGTATTCATTCCCATCAGTTGCTCTTAGTCTATTCCTATACAGTCCTCACCAGATAAAACATGAGCAGTGTGACAAATGGAATTGTCAAATCGTTGTAGCAGGTGTTTTTTTTCTGGGAATGGTGTTGTGAGGCAATTTACTATCGAGCTTTACTCCATCTGCATCTAATCTGCCGCTGACCTGGTAGAATTGTGGAAAATCGCTTCACGTCGCCAATGTTGATGGACGCACCTCGATGAGCACAAAAGAACCAGAATTATATTAAAACCGTAAAGGATATAGAAAGAAGAAAAGAAAGACTTGCATTTATATAGTGCCTTTTACAACCACCGGACATCTAAAGGGCTTTACAGCCAATGAAGAACTTTTTGAAGTGTAGTCACTGTTGCAATGTAGGAGGCACGGCAGCC
Organism: Pristiophorus japonicus; assembly: GCF_044704955.1. Lineage (NCBI taxonomy): Eukaryota > Metazoa > Chordata > Chondrichthyes > Pristiophoridae > Pristiophorus > Pristiophorus japonicus. Next base: position 181,738,240 of record NC_091989.1, read on the forward strand.
AATTTACGCACAGCAAGCTCCCACAAACAGCAATGTGCTAATGACCAGATAATTTTTTTTTTAGTAATGTTGATTGAGGGATAAATATTGACCAGGACGCCGGGGATAACGTCCTTGCTTTTCTTCGAAATAGTGCCATGGGATCTTTTACGTCCATGTGAGAGGGCAGACGGGGGCCTCGGTTTAACGTCTCATTCGAAAGACGGCACCTCTGACAGTGCAGTGCTCCGTCAGCACTGCACTGGAGTGTCAGCCTGGATTTTTTGTGCTCTAGTCTCCGGACTGGGACTTGAACCCACGACCTGCTGACTCAGAGAGACAACCAGGGTAGAAATGAAAAACGTGAGCGAAATCTAACTTCTGATTGAATTGAAGAGGCACAATTGAAAGTTGAGCAGGGAGCTTTCCCTGTGTCCTGTCCAGTATTCCTCTCTCAAGCAAATAGCACTGAATACAGATTAACTGCACATTCATCTCGTTGCTATTTATGTGATTTAGCTGTGCACAAAATGTCTGCCGTGTTTGCCAACCATAGAACAGCGACTTCTCTTTGAAAATAACTACCTCATTGTGAAGAACATTGGCACGTTTCTGACATGGATAGACTGGGGTTGTCTTTGGAATAGATGAGTCTGAGGGGAGACTTAATTAAGGTGTTTAAAATGATGAGGGGCCTGGATAGAGTGGATAGGAAGAACCTATTTCCTTTAGCAGATAGGTCAATAACCAGTGGGCACAGATTTAAAATAGTTGGATACAGGATTAGAGGGGAGTTGAGGAGAATGATTTTCACCCAAAGGGTGGTGGGGGTCTGGAACTCACTGTCTGAAAGGGTGGTAGAGGCAGAAACCCTCATCGCATTTAAAAAGTACTTGGATTATGCACTTGAAGTGCGTAACCTACAGGGCTATGGACCATGAGCTGGAAAGTCGGTTTAGGCTGGATAGTTCTTTTTCAGCCGGCACAGAAACAATGGGCTGAATGGCCCCCTTCTGTGCCGTAAATTTCAATGATTCTCTGACAAGTCGTTATACAGATGAAACTGTTTTGAGCTATATTTGCAAATGTTTTCCGGGGCTACCACACATTGGTAGCGCGGTGACAGAGACAAACATCAAACCGTCTTGTCCCGTCATTAAAACCTGATGGTGTTGCGCGCGTGCAATCTCAGTGCAATAACATCTGGCTCTTCCAGCTGATCTCCATTCCTGCAATAATTTCCTATAATACAACAGTGATTACACTTGAAAATGTCCTTCACTGGCTGTAAAGCCCTTTGGGATATCCTGAGCTGGTGAAAGGCGCTATAGAAATGCATTCTTTCTTTTTAATGAAGGAAATTCTTCTTTTTGAGGGGCCGCTGTAATATCGATAAAGCCATGTAGATATTTGTGGCAGGGAATATTGGCCCAGATTTCCCGGGGCCTATGACCATGTACGCAGTGCCATCAGGGTCCCTCAAGTTGTGGGTTTACACATGCGCTGCACATGCACGGAAACCCAAAACTTGCGATCTATCAAGAATCTTCTTGACAGATACTCCGCATCCCCGGGAAATTGCCCAACTCCTGCCCAGCGAATGTCCGTGAAACTCTTACGCTTAGTAAAACCAGCCATTGGGACTTCTTTTACTAGCGTTAAGGTTTAAATAAATATTAAAATAACATTTTTAATATCATTTTAATATTCAAAAACCTGTAAAATAATGTTTTGGCCCCTTGAAAAATGTATAAATTTATTTTTCAAAAAATTAAATTTTTATTTTAAATGTTTCATGAAATTGTATTTTAATTAATTTTAAACATGTATTTCTATCTTGTATACATGTATTTTTGGACGATTCCTATTAAGCTGATGGGCATTCCGTACGTAAATGGAATCCCCATAAGCATAATGGGGAATCCACCTTTCTGCCTTCTGATTGGTTGGGTCAGCCCACGTGATTCCAGGGGCGCCTGCAAACCGCCTGTGTCCCTGGGATACGTGGGCCTTCACGCAGGCCTACGCGGAGAGCCCCAGGAGTGCGAGTCTCCGTGCATCCAGGTCCATCAGGTCGAACATCAGAACATAAGAAATAGGGAAAGGTGCAGGCCATACGGCCCCTTGAGCCTGCTCTGCCATTCAGTAAGATCATGACTGATCTGCTCATGGACTCAGCTCCACTTCCCTGCCCACTCCCCATAACCCCTTATCCCCTTATCATTTAAGAAGCTGTTTATCTCTGTACAGCAGGCAGTAAAGAAAGCAAATGGCATGCTGGCCTTCATAGCGAGAGGATTTAAGTAAAGGAGCAGAGAGGCCTTACTGCAGTTGTACAGTGCCTTGGTGAGACTTTTTGTCTCCTAATCTGAGGAAGGACATGCTTGCTATTGAGGGAGTGCAACAAAGGTTCACCAGACTAATTCCCGGGATGGCAGGACTGATATATGAAGAAAGACTGGATCGGCTAGGCTTATACTCAATGGAATTTAGAAGAATGCGAGCGGATCTCATAGAAATATATAAAATGATGACGGGACTGGACAGGTTAGATGCAGAAAGAATGTTCCCGATGTTGGGGAAGTCCAGAACCAGGGGTCAGCCATATAGGACCGAGATGAGGAAAAACGTTTTCACCCAGAGAGTGATGAACTTGTGGAATGTTTCTACCACGGAAAATTGTGGAGTCCAGTTCGTTGGATATATTCAAGAGGGAGTTAGATGCGGCCCTTATGGCTAAGGGGATCAGAGGGTATGGAGAGAAGGTGGGAGTGGGGTACTGAAGTTGCATGATCAGTCATGATCATATTGAATGGTGGTGCAGGCTCAAAGGGCCGAATGGCCTGCACCTGCACCTATTTTCTATGTTTCTATGTCTTAAATTTATTCAATATCCCGGCTTCCATAGCTCTCTGAGGCAGCGAATTCCACAGATTTACAACCCCCTGAGAGAAAAAATTTCTCCTCACCTCAGTTTTAAATGGGCGGTCCCTTATCCTAAGATTATGTCCTCTCGATCTAGTCTCCGTAGGTTCGTAGTTTTATTGCGGTTCAGAGGCATCTGCCCGCGATAAGCTTCCGACCGCAAATTAAGGCCCATTATATCTTCCTTGCGTCTGGAAGCATAACTCCACCTTCATTTTCAAGGGTGGAAGTGTTGGATAGCCTGGTATTGTTGTAACTACGTGCTCAAAAGTCATAATCCTGATTTGGCAATATATCGGCCGTTCCTTCATTGTCGCTGGGTCAAAATTCTGGAACTCCCTCCCTAACAGCACTGTGGGAGCACCTTCACCACACGGACTGCAGCGGTTCAAGAAGGAGGCTCACAACCACCTTCTCAAGGACAAGCAGAGATGGGCGATAAACACTGGCCTTGCCAGCAACTCCCACATCCCAGGAATAATGTTTTTTTTTAAGTTCCCCCATGTTTGCCAATTTCTCTCGCGGTATAAATACAGGTGAATGCAGTGCAAAAATTGCACGATTATTACCTGGGAATGGAAGCAAATTTCCTCCAAGAGCATGTAGACCCCAGATTCTGTTTCCATAGAGCTGCCGAGAACCATCTGTATTTCTTCAATCCCAGAAATATTGCGCCATAAATTATCAGGGGATTTTTTGCATCAGTGAATCTTTTATAGGGTCTCCTGCAGAAACATAAGAACATAAGAACATAAGAATTAGGAACAGGAGTAGGCCATCTAGCCCCTCGAGCTTGCTTCGCCATTCAACAAGATCATGGCTGATCTGGTCGTGGACTCAGCTCCAATTACCCGCCCACTCCCCATAACTCTTAATTCCCTTATTGGTTCAAAATCTATCTATCTGTGACTTGAATACATTGAATGAACTAGCCTCAACTGCTTCCTTGGGCAGAGAATTCCACAGATTCACAACCCTCTGGGAGAAGAAATTCCTTCTCAACTCGGTTTTAAATTGGCTCCCCCGTATTTTGAGGCTGTGCCCCCTAGTTCTAGTCTCCCCAACCAGTGGAAACAACCTCTCCGCCTCTATCTTGTCTATCCCTTTCATTATTTTAAATGTTTCTATAAGATTACCCCTCATCCTTCTGAACTCAAACGAGTAAAGACCCAGTCTACTCGATCTATCATCATAAGGTAACCCCCTCATCTCCGGAATCAGCCTAATGAATCGTCTCTGTACCCCCTCCAAAGCTAGTATATCCTTCCTTAAGTAAAACAGGAAGTCATGTATATTTAAGAGGCACATAGGGCATGACAGAGCAGTCATGACATAGGGCATGACAACAACAACAACAACAACAACTAGAGTTTAAATAACGCTTCTCGCCTCAGAAAGGTGTACAGAGCGCTTTACATGTTGAAGAATAGAATGGAGACTGAGCAGGAGGGAATGTGGACAGGAAGAATGTGCCATTGAAAGAGTGGTTGGAAGGAAAGTTAGGGTTTCGGGAGCCAGGAAGGAGGAGGCAAGGTAAGGTGGGAATCTAGAAGTAGGGGGCATAGTTTCTGAATTAGGGGTCGCCCATCTAAAATGGAAATGAGGAGGAATTTCTTCTCTCAGAGGGTCGTGCATCTTTGGAATTCTCAACTCCAGGGAGCTGTGGATGCTGGGTCATTGAATATATTTAAGGTGGAGATCGACAGATTTTTTAATGATAAGGGAGTCAAGGGTTATGGGGAGCGGACAGGGAAGTCGAGTTGAGTCCATGATCAGATCAGCCATGATCTTATTGAACAGCATAGCAGGCTCGAGGGGCTGAATGGCCAACTCCTGCTCCCGCTGCAATGTGTGAGGAGGACACAAAAAAATCTGCAAAATGACACAGGCAGGCTAAGTGAGTGGGCAAAAATTTGGCAGATGGAGTATAATGTTGGAAAGTGTGAGGTCATGCACTTTGGCAGAAAAAAATCAAAGAGCAAGTTATTAGTTAAATGGAGAAAGATTGCAAAGTGCCACAGTACAGTGGGACCTGGGGGTACTTGTGCATGAAACACAAAAGGATAGTATGCACGTACAGCAAGTGATCAGGAAGGCCAATGGAATTTTGCCCTTTATTGCAAAGGGGATAGAGTATAAAAACAGGGAATTCTAGCTACAGCTATATAGGGTATTGGTGAGGCCACACCTGGAATACTGCATACAGTTTTGGTTTCCTTATTTATGAGAAGATATACTTGCTTTGGAGGCAGTTCATAGAAGGTTCACTGGGTTGATTCTGGAGATGAGGGGGTTGACTTATGAGGAAAGGTTGAGTAGGTTGGACCTCTACTCATTGGATTTCAGAAGAAACATATAAGATTATGAGGGGGCTTGACAAGGTGGATGCAGTGAGGATGTTTCCATTGATGGGGGAAACTAGAACTAGAGGACATGATCTTAGAATAAGGGGCCTCCCATTTAAAACTGAGATGAGGAAAAATTTCTTCTCTCAGAGGGTTGTAAATTTGTGGAATTCGCTGCCTCAGAGAGCTGTGGAAGGTGGTACATTGAATAAAATTAAGATAGAAATAGACAGTTTCTTAAACGATAAGGGGATAAGAGGTTATGGGGAGCGGGCAGGGAAGTGGAGCTGAATCCATGATCAGATCAGTCATGATCTTATTGAATGGTGGAGCAGGCTCGAGGGGCCTTATGGCCTACTCCTGTTCCTATTTCTTATGTTCTTATTTCTTATGTACTTATGATAGCAGGAGCAAGGTTTTGATAGAGCGGCCACCAATTGTGGAGCGGAGAAGAAGGGGAGTGAGGAGTTGGCCATTGTCGGAGAGTGAAAGATGCAAGTGAGGGCACAGGGATGAAGAAGCTTACTGGAGGCATTTGAAGATGGAGGTCAGGATCTTGAAATTGATGAATACGGGCATTGGCAGCTAGCGAAGCCTGTGAAGGACTTAGACAAAGGAAGGGTAAGGCTTTCAGCAAGGGAATCAGAATTGTGAATGAGTTATAGTTTGTGGGTGATGCCAGCAGAGAAAGTGGCGATGAGAACATGAGAGAAGTCATGCCTCAGGGTATAGAAAGAAAGATTTAAAAGACTTGCATTTATATAGCACCTTTCACGACCACCGGATGTCTCAAAGCAATTTACAGCCAATGAAGTACTTTTGAAGTGTAGCCGCTGTTGTAATGTAGGAAATGCGGCAGCCAATTTGTTTTTGTTCTGTTGACTTGAGGGATAAATATTGGCCCCAGGACACCGGGGATAACTCCCCTGCTCTTCTTCGAAATAGTGCCATGGGATCTTTTCGGTCCACCTGAAAGAGCAGATGGGGCCTCGGTTTAACATCTCATCCGAATGACTTCACCTTTGACAGTACAACACTCCCTCAGCACTGCACTGGGAGTGTCAGCCTAGATTTATATGCTCATGTTCCTGGAGTGGGACTTGAACCCACAGCCAAATCTTCTAATCTATCGAAGGATCGATTAGAGTCTTGGTAGTAATGGGGAGAGACAGGGCAGAGGGAGTTAATGTTGTGAAGATGGAAGATGGCAATCTTGATAACAGAGCCGATGTGGTGAAGGAAAGGTTGTTTAAGATTGAACAGCTCACCCAAGCTCGGTACCACCTGAGGTCGGTGGAGTTAAGAGCAAAGGAATATAATAGCTGAAGGGATCCAGATAGAATGGCTTCATTTTTGTTCCTGTTAAGCACGAGGACATATTGACTCATCAAAGACAGGCAGTCAGAGAATGACCAGATAATGTGTTGTATGTGTTGGTTGAGGGATAAATATTTGCCAGGAAACCAGGAGAACTCCCCTTCTCTTTTCGATTGGTTGAGTGCGATCTTTCACTTCCGCCAGATATGGCAGATGGTGCCTCGGTTTATTGTCTCACCTGAAAGACAGCACCTCCACCAGTGCAGCCCACCTCAAGTGTATCGGAGAAGACAGAAGGACTTAAAGACGTGGAAATTACACCTCAGCCAGATTTGGGGGGGGGGGGTGGTAAACATTTGGGCTAGAGATTTCCTGCATCTGGCCCAAAAGTCTCACCGCCCCGCCCCCCCCCCCTCCCCTCCCCCATCCCCCCAATGCGGAATTGGGCAGTACACCCCTCAAAGGAAGTAGGGTGCTGTCTCCGGCGCTCCGCTTCCGTTGAGAGGGGTTCGCGGGGCGGTAGCGTGGTGCTGAGTGCAACGGCACGTGGAGCATGCCAGCGCTACGCGGATTCGACAAAGCCCCTCGCCATCCATCAAACGTCATTGCCAGTTGTGCGCCGGCTCAGGGCGCTAACTGCGGGGTGCGCCGCTACCGGGACAGCGGCCCCCAAATCTCCGGGGCAATTTCCCGAGAGGTGATAGCGCCCCCCCCCTTCCCCCAGGCAAAAATACCATTGCGCTCCATTAGCACCATCCCAGAGGCGCTAACGGGGCTATAAAAAGGGGCAATTTTGCCCCCAATTTTTTTTTTTAGTAGGGTAGCCATGGTTGTTTGAAGGACAGAGGATGATGCTCGAGGGTAGAGATGCATTAATTATATTAGCAGGCAAGGGTCTGAGGAGGGTAGGTTTTTCAATTTTCACATCTGCAGACGAAGTATTTGCAACACTGAAAGGCACTATCTTGAACTTACTGTAGTATGTCTTTGATAGAGTTTCTGTGATAAATTTTAGAACAAATGATCAATTCTTTTTCGGTGCAGCCTGCTACAAGGTTATTCACTATACGATTCTGGAAGACAGGGCTCTAAAGAATTAAAACACGTATGCAGGCACAGTGCTGCTGAAGGCAGGTGTGAATGTGATCCAAAGTGTTTGATGCTCAGATGGAAAGTCCATGTAGTGAGGATGGAAGTTATCCACTGGGATCGCAGCGGTCAAAGAAAAAGTAAAGAGCTGGGGTCTAAGCGGTCCCTCATGAATCGTACATCAATGTTTGTTTGTTCAGACAGCTCACCTGCTCCTCCTGGTCTGGGTTGGAGTTATTCCTGGAGGTTTCACCAACGTGACATTCGACTCCCAATGGTACACCCCCACTCTCGCACTATTGGTCCGTCTTCTCGAAACACTGCCTTCCTCACCCAAGCAGAAATCAAAGCCTCTTTCTTACCTGATTGGATGACTCCTGAGAGTCAGTCATCCGCCATCTCCGATTTTTAAATAACTAATAAACTCAAGTCTTTAAAGAAGATGAACAGAACAACATTATTTTTGAACGCTCCCCTGACTGTTCTCCCAGGTTTTTTCTCACAGCAGTATCCCGGAGATTAATCTTTCATTCCTGGAGAAACCGGGCCAATCCTGAGAGGAAGGGATTGTCATATGAAGGAAGGATGAGCAGGTTGGTCTATACTCATTGGAGTTTAGAAGAATGAGAGGTGATCTCATTGAAACATATAAGATTCTGAGGGGGCTTGACAGGGTAGATGCTGAGAGGATGTTTCCCCTCGTGGGGGAATCCAGAACTAGGAGGGGCATAGTTTCAGAATAAGCGGACGTCCATTTAAAACGGAGGTGAGAAGGAATTTCTTCTCTCAGAGGGTCGTAAATCTGTGGAATTCTCTACCCCCAGAGAGCTGTGAAGGCTGGGTCATTGAATATATTTAAGGTGGAGATAGACTGATTTTGAATGATAAGGGAGTCAAGGGTTATGGGGTAAAAGCAGAAAATGCTGGAAATCTCAGTGGGTCAGGCAGCTTCTGTGGAGAGAAATCAGAGTTAATGTTTCGGGCGACCTGAAACGTTAACTCTGCTTTCTCTCCACAGAAGCTGCCTGACCCACTGAGATTTCCAGCAATTTCTGTTTTTATTCCAGATTACAGCAACTGCAGTATTTTGTTTTTGTACAAGGGTTATGGGAAGCGGGCAGGGAAGTGGAGTTGAGGCCAAGATCAGATCAGCCATGATCTTATTGAATGGCGGAGCAGGCTCGAGGGGCCAAATGGCCTACTCCTGCTCCTATTTCTTATGTTCTTATGACAATCCTGAAGGTTTGACAACCCTACCCTGGCCCCGCAAACATTTCTCCCATAAATAAATGTTTGTGCCTTTTATTGAGCGACCATCAGCGGTCCCTTTAAGGGCCCCTGGTTCGGCTGTTCAATACCTGGGAGAAATGGACAGAGCATGCGTGACACCTGCTTCACACGTTTTTACCTGAGAATTCCAATCGGGGTCTTACAAGCAGCCCAAGATCCTGATTTGCTTATTTAAGCAAGGTAACCTCCTGGGATGGGCAAAAAAAGAGAGAAAAACACAGGGTCAATACGGGAAAAAAATACTCTGAAAAAATTCTCTCTGTCCCCATCTGGTGATCTAGACCAATCCAGGAGGTCACAGGGGCCAAAGGTTATCTGTAAAGCCACTTACCTTCTATGTGATCCGATCTCTGATCCAGTCAGGCTGATACCAAAGTTGCAAAGGCACATGTTGAGGAGAAAGGGTTTTCGGGAAGTTTTTGAAAGCAGGGAGGGAGGTTGAATAGGTGGAGGGTGCTAGGAGGTAACTCCAGAGATCATGAACGTAATGGCTGAGCCTATATTCATCAATGGATCCATCAGTGGAAGGAAGCAGGCGTGAAGAGATAGACTGGTGTTGGAGGAACGGAAGGCACATGAGACCGGAGGAGATCACTAAAAGTCATCGAGGGATGTGAAAGAAGAAGAAAGAAAGACTTGCATTTACATGGCGCCTTTCATGGCCATCGGACGTCTCCAAGTGCTTTACAGCCAACGAAGTACTTTTGGGGTGTAGTCACTGCTGTAATGTGAGAAACGCCGCAGACGTATTGCGCACAGCAAGCTCCCACAAACAGAAATGTGATAATGACCAGATAATCTGTTTTTGGTTATGTTGATGAGGGATAAATATTGGCCGAGGAAACCGGGAAGAACGTCTTCAAAATAGTGCAGGGGGATCTTTTACTTCCACTGAGAGAGCAGACAGGGCCTCGGTTTAATGTCTCATCCAAAAGACGGCACCTCCGACAGTGCAGCACGCCCTCAGCACTGCACTGGAGTGTCAGCCTAGATTTATGTGCTCAAGTCCCTGGAGTGGGTAATCTTCTGACTCAGAGGCGAGGGTGCTGCCCACTCAGCCACAGCCGAAAGCTACGATGAGAATGTTGATGTCAACTCACATTGGGAGCCGGGGGGAAAAGGTTATAAAAAAAAATGGGTTAAAAGCTACATTAAAATAGCACCGACAGGAATTTGACACGATCGTGTTACCCAGTGTGATAAGAATAGGAACGGAAACCTCGAGAGGAATCCATCAAAGAGAAAGACAAGTCCCATGGGCTTTCGCTCCCCTTTGAGGTTCGTCTTGTCTTTGTGGAAATTTAGCACCTGGTCCAAAGTCAAATTTTACGCTGCCCCGCTCAAAACCAATCTCGACATTACTGATCTTAATCTCACTTTGAACGACAACAACAGAAAAAAGAAAATCGTCCCTTTAAACAAAAGTGAAAGATGAGGAAATCATTTTAACCTCTTTTCCCAAGACTCCACTCACATTACACTGATGTCTCATTGAATATTTTTGACGTCTGTCGTGCCCCAAGGAGCAATTGTTTGAAAGATTAAGCGACATTCAATATTGAAGTAAAATGCTTTTTTTATGCAGAATACAAGGTCATTTACACCCACCAGCAAGCACGTGGTGATTATTATGCCGAAAACATTTATCACCAAACATAGTTTTCATTATTCCACCTCACTTCATTAGTTTGATCTTTTAGCTTAAACCTCAGCATCTCCCATGGGTTGCTGCAAGTACATTTGTATGCGCTTCAGATTATCATAGTTGACCTTTCCATAACCTTTAAGATATCGCTGAAGGATCCCATTTGGTTGCAGGTTAGTGAGCAACCGTTCCCAAAGGACACAAACCCATTGATCATACTAGTCTAGTTTTTCTTTTACTTTTGGGGGTCAGGGTCATTCAAGGAGCCTGCAATCTGCATCCAGGACTCAGCCTGGCAAGGTTCATCGACAAAAGAAAAGAAGAAAGACTTGCATTTATATAGCGCCTTTCACTGCTCCGTCACAAAGTGCTTTACAGCCAATCAAGTATTTATTTGAAGTGTAGTCACTGTCGTAAAGTAGGAAACGCGGCAGCCAGTTTGCGCACAGCAGTGTGATAAATGACCAGATAATCTGTTTTTAGTGATGTTGATGGAGAGATAAATATTGGCCAGGACACCGGCGATAACTCTCCTGCTCTTCTTCGAAATAGTGCCATGGGATCTTTTGCATCCACCTGAGAGGAAGCAGACGGGGCCTCGGTTTAGCGTCTCATCTGAAAGATGGCACCTCCGACAGTTAACCACTCCCTCAGCACTGCCCTGAGAGTGTCAGCCTAGATTTTTTGTGCTCCAGTCCCTGGAGGTGAAGATGGGCAATATTACGGATATTAGACGCTAAGCACAAAGTCATGAAATGTACCTCAATATTAAAAGGCTTTCCAGGGATGACAAACTGTTTTCCTTTTGTCAGATTGAGACTATTATACAGCTGTCTCTCATTTAAACTGAATAAACATCCAGGCCCTCTCCACAATTCAATAACTAATCGAAGATTTAAAGATGAAGATAATTGACAAAATCACAAAAAATGGTGAATAGTTCAAATAACAGGAGACACAAGTTAAATATGAGGAAATGGGAACTAAGAACGGAAGCCCGCCAGAACGTTAGGAACATGGGAACAGGAGGAGGCCATTCAGCCCCTCAAGCCTGTTCTGCCATTCAGCTAGATTATGGTGATCTGTACCTCAACTCCATTTACGCGCCTTAGTTCTGTAACCCTCAATACCATTACCGAACAAATATTTATCAATCTCAGTTTTGAAATTTCCAATTGATCCCCAGACTCAACAACTTTATGCGGGAGAGAGTTCCAAATTTCTACTACTTTTTGTGTGAAGAAGTGCTCCCTGACATCACCCCTGAACAGCTTAGCACTAATTTTAAGGTTATGCCCTTTTGTTCTGGAATCCCTCCACCAAAGGAAGTAGTTTCTCTCTACCTATCCTATAAATTCCTTTAATCATCTGAAAGGCGTCAATTAGATCAGCCCTTAATCTTCTCTATTCGAGGGAATACAAGCCTAGTCTATGCAACCTGTCCTCATAATTTAACCCTTTTATCATTCTGGTGAATCTGCTGTACTCTAAATGGTGTCTAACATGAGCTCTCACATTACTTCCACTGTTTATATTCCACCTTTATCACCCAAAATGTGGCAGAGTCATAGAATAATTCGCAGCTTCTTCAGCAGCACCTCTCAAACCCGCAACCTCTACCACCTAGAGGGACAAGGGCAGCAGGCACATGGGAACACCACCACCTCCGCGTTCCCCTCCAAGTCACACACACCATCCTGACTTGGAAATATATCGGCCGTTCCTTCACCGTTGCTGGGTCAAAATCCTGGAACTCCCTCCCTAACGGGGCTGTGGGAGCACCTTCACCACACGGATTGCAGCGGTTCAAAAAAGCGGTTCACCGCCACCTTCTCAAGGGCAATTCGGGATGGGCGATAAATGCCGGCCTTGCCAGCGACGCCCACATCCCCAGAATGAATAATTTAAAAAAAATATGCCGTTGTTATTTGACTGGGCAGTATAAAATGGTTCAGAAGACAATTAGGTGTCATTCTGGGAAGAGGATAGGTTAGGAATAAGGTGGGTAGGCGGAGTGAGATCTATCAAAAAGGGATAAGCTTGTTAGCCATACTGCCCTTCCTTATGCTGTTTATTTCTTGAGTAAATCATTCTCACAGCAGATGGTATGAAAATGTACATATTTTGGACGCTGGAAAATCTCATTAGGTGCTCAAAGGATTAAGCAGGGCTTGGTGTAATATAACATTGAGAAGCACGCAAGTGTGCCAATAAAGAGTGGAAGGGGCTGAAAGATAGGTTTCAGCTCTTGGCAGCAAACCCACAGCTCCTGCGACAGACACACAGCTTAGGGGAGCAAACTGCTTCACATGACATTTCCAAAGTGGGCATTTGAAAACATTTAACCTCAACTGTTTTTAATAGGAACAAGCTGTACCATTTGGCAGATTGAGGGAACGTAACCCAGCAGTAGGTAAATAGCACGCTGAGAGCCATTACTTGCATGCCCCACTTCGAAACAAGCTGGTTCATTATCGCAAGATCCTCTCAACACACATAGCAATCTGTGTAAAGGAGCACACACTATATACGTGTATCATGTAGGTCAAGAGGTGTATGGGTAAATGCACTATTCCGAGGCTCTTGATAGGGAACCACACTCAAAGGGGAAGTGTGTCAGTGAATTAGTGTTAATACTAGGCTAATTTTTCGGATGAGACGTTAAACCGAGGCCCTGTCTGCTCCCAGGTGCATGTAAAATATCCCATGGCACTATTTTGAAGAAGAGTAGAGGAGTTATCCCCGGTGTCCGGGCCAATATTTATCCCTCAACTAATATCAAAAAGCAGATTATCTGGTCATTATCACATTGGTGTTTGTGGGAGCTTGCTGTGCGCATATTGGCTGCCGTGTTTCCCACAGTACATCAGTGACTACACTCCAAAAAAGTACTTCATTGACGGTAAAGCGCTTTGAGACGTCCGATGGTCGTGAAAGGTGCTATGTAAATGTATATAACGGCAAGCGAGCCCTAGTGTGTAGAGGAAACGTTTCAAGGACACCCTCAAAGCCTCCTTGATAAAATGCAACATCGGCACCGACACCCGGGAGTCCCTGGCCCAAGACTGCCCTAAGTGGAGGAAGAGCATCCGGGAGGGCACTGAGCACCTCGAGTCTCATTGCCAAGAGCATGCAGAAACCAAGCGCAGGCAGCGGAAGGAGCGTGCGGCAAACCAGACTCCCCACCCCGCCTTTCCCTCAACAACTATCTGTCCCACTGTGACAGAGACTGTAATTCCCGAATTGGACTGTACAGTCACTTGAGAACTCACTTTTGGAGTGGAAGCAAGGCTCCCTCGATTTCGAGGGACTACCTATGATGATGATAAATGTCTATCTTTCTTTGAGTTTAAAATATTGGAATCAATGCACTATAGGAAAAATCTGAGTGAAGCTAATACCATTTACTGCTGTCCAATATTCTTAATTGATCAACCTTACCCAGCACCAGCACTTAGTGTTACGTAGCTGAGATAAACTTTCCAGATATAGCTCAGTTTAACAGGTCAATTTTTTTAAATATATCCGTTCTCAGCATGTGGTCATCACTGCATGTATTGCCCCTCTGGAACTGTTGCCCGCTCCTAGTTACAATTATTTCAAGTGGAAAATCATAGAATGATACAATACAGAAGGAGGCCATCGGCCCATCATGTCCATGCCGTTTCTTTGTCCAAGAGCTGTCCAATTAGTCCCACTCCACTCTTTCCCAGAGCAATGCAAATTTGTGCTTTTCAAGTATTTACCCAATTGCCTTGTGGAAAGCTGCAATTGAACCTGCTTCCACTACGTTTTCAGACTATGGATTCCAGATTGCAACAGCTCGCAGCATAATGACAATTCTAATCATCTCGCCTTTGGTGCTTTTGTCAATTACTTTAAGTCTGTGCCCATTGGATACCGACCATTCTGCCACTGGAAACGGTTTCACCTTACTTACTCGATCAAAACCCTTCACGACTTTGGACATCTATATTATAGCTCCCCTTAATCTTCGCTGCTCTAAAAAGAACAATCCCAGCTTCTTCAATTGCTCCACAGAACTTGTCTCTGATCCCTGATACCATTCTACAAAATCTCCTCTGTACCTTTTCTAAGTCGGCCCGTCCATATTTGGCATTTATTACCCTGAGAAGGAAGCGGTGCGTCTTCTACTTGAACCATTGATAACAGCTTGATTTGACTGAGTGGCTTGACTGGCCATTTCAGAGAGCCATCCGTGAATAAAAACCGAGAATTCTAGAAATACTCAGCAGGTCAGGCAGCATCTGTGGAGAGAGAAACAGGGTTAACGTTTCAGGTTGATGACCCTTCGTCATAACACAGAATCGACAATGTTGGTGTGGGACTGGAGTCAGCGACAGGGCAGACCGGGTAAGGATGGTAGTTGCCCCTATGGAGCATTAGCAAAGCGGGTGGGTTTTAAACAATCTAATCGCTTAATGGTCACTTGTACCGATAGCAGCTTTTTATTTCCAGATCTTTAAGAATTGATTTAAATTCTAAAACGTCCACGGTTGGATTTGAACTCTCGGGCCCAGAAATTTGTCTCTGGCAGTGTTGGATTGGCTGCCCGTTATAGGCAACGCCTGATATTGAGTTTCATAGAAACATAGAAACAAAGAAAATAGGTGCAGGAGTAGGCCATTCAGCCCTTCGAGCCTGCACCGCCATGCAATATGATCATGGCTGATCATGCAACTTCAGTACCCCATTCCCGCCTTCTCTCCATACCCCCTGGTCCCCTTAGCCGTAAGGGCCACATCTAACTCCCTTTTGAATATATCTAACGAACTGGCCTCAACAACTTTCTGTGGTAGAGAATTCCACAGGTTCACCACTCCATGGGTGAATTAGTTTCTCCTAATCTCGGTCCTATATGGCTATACTTAGTTTATGACCCCTGGTTCTGGACTTCCGCAACATCGGTAACATTCTTCCTGCATCTAACCTGTCCAGTCCTGTCATAATTTTATATGTTTCTATGAGATACCCTCTCATTCTTCTAAATTCCACTGAGTCGATCCAGTCTTTCTTCATATGTCAGTCCTGCCATCCCGGGAATCAGTCTGGTGAACCTTTGCTGCACTCCCTCAATAGCAAGAATGTCCTTCCTCAGATTAGGAGACCAAAACTGCACACAATACTCAAGGTGTGGTCTCACCAAGGCCCTGTACTACTGCAGTAAGAACTCCCTGTTCCTATATTCAAATCCTCTCGCTATGAAGGCCAACATGCCATTTGCTTTCTTTACTGCCTGCTGTACCTGCATGCCTACCTTCAATGACTGATGTACCATGACACCCAGGTCTCGTTGCACCTCCCCTTTTACTAATCTATTACCATTCAGATAATAATCTGCCTTCCTGTTTTTGCCACCAAAGTGGATAACCTCACACTTATCCACATTATACTGCATCTGCCATGCATTTGCCCATTAACCTAACCTGTCCAAATCACCCTGCAACCTCTTAGCATCCTCCTCATAGCTCACACTGCCATCCAGCTTAGTGTCATCTGTGAACTTGAAGATATTACACATGCAATTCCTTCGTCTAAATCATTAATGTATATTGTAAATAGCTAAGGTCCCAGCACTGAACTTGCGGCACCCCACTAGTCACTGCCTGCCATTCTGAAAAGGACCCGTTTATTCCCACTCTTCGCTTCCTGTCTGCCAACCAGTTCTCTATCCACATCAGTACATTACCGCCAATAGCATGTGCCTTAATTTTGCACACTAATCTCTTGAGTGGGACCTTGTCAAAAGCCTTTTGAAAGTCCAAATACACCACATCCACTGGTTCTCCCTTATCCACTCTACTAGTTACATCCTCAAAAAACTCTAGAAGATTTGTCAAGCATGATTTCGCTTTCATAATTCCATGCTGACTTGGACCGATACTGACACTGCTTTCCAAATGCGCTGCTATTACATCTTTAATAATTGATTCCAGCATTTTCCCCACCACCGATATCAGGCTAACCAGTCTATAACTCTCTGTTTTGTATCTCCCTCCTTTTTTAAAAAGTGGAGTTACATTAGCTACTCTCTAATCCATCTGCACTGATCCAGAACCCATGGAATTTTGGAAAATGACCACCAATGCATCTACTATTCCTAGGTCCATTTCCTTAAGTACTCTGGGATGCAGACTATCAGGCCCTGGGGATTTATTGACCTTCAGTCCCATCAGTTTCCCTAACACCATTTCCTGACAAATAAGGATTTCCCTCAGTTCCTCCTTCTCGCTAGACCCTTGGTCCCCTAGTATTTTCGGGAGGTTATTCGTGTCTTCCTTAGTGAAGACAGAACCAAAGTATTTGTTCAATTGGCCTGCCATTTCCTTGTTCCCCATTATGAATTCAGCCGAGACCGCTTATTTTGCACCACGGCCTGAGAGACTTTTCTAGCCCACGTTCTCTGCGTTATTGGTCCAGGAGCACAACTACTGGACTACTGTACCCGACAATATGTAAAACTATACTCTCTGTTGTTCAGTGTCAACTAGGTTCAGGTTTGGTAGACCCTCATCTCTGCATCAAATGGATGTGGACTCAAGCCCTAATCCAGGACTTCAGCCACTGTTTAGCCTGCCTATTCAGGCAGATATGAAAGGTCCAACTGTGCTATTTGAAGATGGATAGGTAAGTACCATCAACAAAAACAAATCAACTGGTAATTCATCTCATTTAGTGTTAGCAGGTCTTTGCTGTGCGTAAATTGGCTGCCATGATAGTCTGCATGTGACTGTGCTTCAAAAGTAATTATTTTAATATGAAGTGCTTAAGGGATACCCTGAGGACTGAAAATGTTTTTTTTTTCTATCTGGATAGAATATTGTGTCTACCGTAGCTCAGTGGGTAGCACCCTTGCCTCAGAGACAGAAGGTTGTGGGTTCAAGTCCCACTTGAGCACAAACATTTAGGCTGACACTCCCAGTGCAGTGCTGAGGGAGTGCAGCACTGTCAGAGTCTGCTGTCTTTCAGGTGAGATGTTAAACTGAGCCCTGTCTGCTCTCTCTTGTGGATATAAAAGCTCCCATGGCACTATTTCAAACAAGAGCAGGGGAGTTATCCCCTGGTGTCCTGGCCAATATTTATCCCTCAATCCACATAACAAAAATAGATTATATGGTCATTATCACATTGCTGTTTGTGGCAGCTTGCTGTGCACAAATTTCCAACATTGCATCAGTGACTGCACTTCAAAAAGTTCTTCATTGACTGTAAAGTGCTGTGGGACATCTGGTGGTTGTGAAAGGCGCTATCTAAATGCAAGTTATTTCGTTTCGGACATGTAACACTGCTGGAAAAGTACATTCGTTCCATGGCTTTGATATTTATCTCGAGCACGAGTCAAATGAATCCCAATTTCTGCTTGTTCTTCTTCCTCTCCTTAAGCCTGCGGAGAACACAGATGTTAATCAGTTGCAACACACATGGAGTGGAACTCGTACAGAGGCCTACCCGGCCTGAAATCATGAGGTTTAATGCACCACCCAGTGTGGTTGTGAACCGTACAGATTGGCCATGTTCCAGGTTTGATTCCAGCTCTGTGCTAATTAAACTGATCTAAGCTGGCCCCCAGTTGAACGATGAGGAGGCTACAATTTGCCCTCAGTTGCCTGAGCTTGGGGGAGGGAAAACTGAACATAGATAGCATCGCAGCACAATGACCTCTGCTGAAAACTACAGGAGTGTGGATGTCAGATGGGAGCAGACTGTGGCGTGACACCTACATGGTTAAACAGCCGACAACCTCTCCTCCTATAGGCTCATACCTGAAGAAAGGACAATTGGGTGAGTCCATAGCCAGGAATTTCTCTGGGAAGTGCCGGAAGTGTGGTGGAAATCCTGTTTGCTTATTAGGATGGCCGAGCGGAAACAGTGCCAAAGAAACTCGCGGCCCAAGGTGAGAAAAAAAAGAGACCCATATGTGGGAGCTTGCTGTGCACCAATTGGCTGCTGCGTTTCCTACATCACAACAGTGGCTACACTTCAAAAATACTTCACTGGCTGTAAAGCCCTTTGAGATGTCCTGAAATTGTTGTGAAAAGTGCTAAATTTAATATTATGTAGATTCGCAGAGATCGCAGCACAGAAGTAGGCCATTCGGCCCATTGTGCCTGTGAAACATCGAAACATAGAAAATAGGAGCAGTAGTAGGCCATTCGGCCTTCGAGTCTGCACCGCCATTCAATATGATCATGGCTGGTCCTCTGTCTCAACACCATATTCCCGCTTTTCCATCATGTACTAGTGCTAGAGCTATCTACTCTAAGCTCATTTCACGAAAAGAAAGAACTTACTTTTCTTTTCGGCCTTTCACAACAACCTCAGGATGTCCCAAAGTGCTTTGCAGCCAATGATGTACTTTTGAAGTTTGTAATATCGGAAACGCTGCAGCCAAATTGCGCACAGCAAGCTCCCACAAACGGCAATAAAGTAAACAGCCGGGTCATCTATTTTTGGTTGAGGGATAAATATTGGCCCAGGACACCAGGGAGGACTCCACCACTCTTCTTCGAACTAGTGCCATAGGATCTTTAATGTCCACCCTATTCATAAACAGTTGCTGCACTTGAAGCTAATTCATTGTACGTGCAATGTTTTTCAGGGAGCTGAGAAGGTGCTGTACAAGGTCTTTAACAGAATGTGACTTTCAAAAGGTATTTCGTATCTTTAGTTCACAACGGAAGATTCTGAAACAGCTCTCTGCAGATAGTTTCAGACACAGCTAGCTTCGAACAGTGTTAAGCTCACTCTTACCCACGTAGTCCAAGAATAGCTTAAAACAATCTTATGACTTTCAGTCTAATCTCGTGTGCGGGGATTTGGTGGCAGAAGGGCAGCAGCGCTGTGCCAAGGGTAATGCCCCACGCTGGGAATTCGAAACATGATAGTGTTATTGACGTTGGCTCGCTCACTCAAAACAAATTAATGCAATTGTTTGAAATAATCGGATCCATTTCAAAACTGCCTTTGATCATCCGTCAGACTGTCCCTGTGAGTAATGAGTTTTGAAAGAGATTAATTAAAAACACTTTTGCAATGCACATAATGATTTTCTTTTAATTAATGGAATCAGAGTTGAAATGTAGTCATAGAGATGAGCCTTCTTGAACCCAACCCAATGAAGTTGAGCAAATAACTTGAAAGGATGGACAGCCGACAATGATTCTTGAGAAGTTTTCTCATGGAATGCAGCAACAGCCTTAGTCTAACTAGATACATAAACTAGAGGTGATCCCAAACTCGGCAGCCCGTGTCCTAACTCGCACCAAGTCCCGCTCACCCATCACCCCTGTGCTCACTCACGTACATCGGCTTCCAGTTAAGCAACACCTCGATTTCAAAATTCTCATCCTTGTTTTCAAATCCCTCCATGGCCTCGCCCCTCATATCTCTGTAATCTCCTCCACCTCCCCCCACCCCTCCCCCCCGAAATGGCTGCGATCCTCTAATTCTGCCCTCTTGAGCATCCCTGATTATAAATTGCTCCACCATTGGTGGCCGTGCCTTCTGTTGCCTAGGCCCCAAGCTCTGGAATTCGCTGCTAAACCTCTCCGCCTCTCTACCTCTCTTTCTTCCTTCAAGGGAGCAGGCTCGAGGGGTTAAATGGCCTACTCCTGATCCTATTTCTTATTTCTTATGTTCAAGACGCTTCTTAAAACCTATCTCTTTGTCTAAGCTTTTGGTCACCCGCTCTAATTTTTCCTTATTTGGCTCGGTGACAAATGTTATGTTTCAAGATACTCTTGTGAAGCGCCTTGGGATGCTTCGCTACGTTAAAGGCGCTATATAAATACAAGTTGTTGTTGGTTATGGTCGAACTAGGAGCCCACCCAAACTCATGCTCAGCAGCTACTGGATGTCACTTGCCCAGCTGGTCTCCCAAGGGAGAGAAAAAAGTGTAAATAACTGAGAAACGATCACTACATCACTGTTAAGCTCAAATTCCTGCGCCCCCGGACAAAATCCCACTCGGGCGGGATTCTCAGGTTGAAGTAGAAAGCGAGGGCGGGGCTTGGGGTTCATGCCGTCGCCAGGGACCCACGGAAACGGGGCCCGGCACATCAAGTGAGGAAAAGTGAGGATGGGCAAAGTTCTAGATCGGTGCGAGCGTGTGGGGGGGAGGGGAAGCCCGCGGTATCCTTGCGGGGCCCAAGAGAAGCTTCATCCAGCTCCACCTGGAACAACAGGAAGCGTTAGAAGAACGGCCAGGCTGTTGCCTGATGCCAACCTTTGCTGGCGGGTTTCAAGAGCGAGGGGCCCCGTTGTCGGCTCGAAGCTAAATTGGTGCGTGCGTGTTGATGATGTCATCAGGACATGACTTCACCATTTACATTAGACCTCCTGGGTGGCCTTTTCATAGAAACATAGAAACATAGAAAATAGCTGAGGAGTCGGCCATTCGGCCCTTCGAGCCTGCACCACCATTCAATATGATCATGGCTGATCATTCACCCCAGTACCTCTTTCCTGCTTTCTCTCCATACCCCTTGATCCCTTTAGCCGTAAGGGCCATATCTAACTCCGTCTTGAATATATCCAATGAACTGGCATCAACAACTCTCTGCGGTGGGGAATTCCACAGGTTAACAACTCTCTGAGTGAAGAAGTTTCTCCTCATCTCGGTCCTAAATGGCTTACCCCTTATCCTTAGACTGTGACCCCTGGTTCTGGACTCCCCCAACATTGGGAACATTCTTCCCGCATCTAACCTGTCCAGCCCCGTCAGAATTTTATATGTTTCTATGAGATCCCCTCTCATCCCTCTAAATTCCAGTGAATGTAAGCCTAGTCGATCCAGTCTTTCTTCATATGTCAGTGATTTCTCTGTCTGATTTCAGTTAAATTCAGATGGTGGGCAGAATGTGACACAAACGACCCACCTGTCAACTTCCAGCCCACAACACTCCACCCCTTGTGGGGGGAGGGGGGGCTGATAATATACTCCAAATTGGGCCTTAGTCCCCATCTTCTTAACCAGACTAATACAGGTTCAAAACTTCCTTTGGTTGATAGTTGCTTTCTCCACATACAAATCGGAGCAAGTCTGCTTCTTGATTGACCAAAAACAGGGCTTTAACGGTGCCTCAACAGCAAATTACTGGACTTTTCATGTGTTTAAAACTGCAAGGGGGCTGAAGGAGTATCTTCCTGCATAAAATACAGGATGCACAAGATGGTGACCTCTGGCACTGAACTAGCTAGAGTTTGCAGGGTCAGGAGAAAGGTCACCTGACTTACATACTTTGGGTAGGAAGCCTGAGCCAGTAGGGTGCCAATATTCTGGAAATTCCTCGCTATAGAATCATAGAATCATAGAAATTTACAGCACGGAAGAAGGCCATTTCGGCCCATCGTGTCCACGCCGGCGGACAAAGAGCTATCCAGCATAATCCCATTTTCCAACTCTTGGTCCGTAGCTCTGCAGGTTAGGGAACATCAAGTACACATTAAAGTACATTTTAAATGTGAGTTCCAGATATCCAATACCCTCTGGGTAAAAACATTCCCAACAAAATCCCCTCTAAACCTCCTACCAATCACTTTAAATTTATGCCCCCTGTTTGTTGACCTCTCTGCTAAAGGAAATAGGATCTTCCTATCCACTCTATCTAGGCCCTCATAATTTTATACACCTCAGTAAGGTCTCCCCTCAGCCTCCTCTGTTCCAAAGAAAACAACCCCAGCCGATCCAATCTTTCCTCATAGCCAAGATTCTCCAGTCCAGGCAACATCCGTAAATCTCCTCTGTACCCTCTCCAGTGTAATCACATCTTTCCTGTAATGTGGTGACCAGAACTGCACGCAGTACTCTAGCTGTGGCCTAACTAGTGTTTTATACAGCTCAAGCACAACTTCGCTCTTGTGTTCTATGCCTCAGTTAATAAAGGCAAGTTTCCCAAATGCGATATCTGCCATAGTTGTGGAGGTGCCACCCCCAAGGCATTTGGGCAAAGTACATAAGAAATAGGAGCAGTTTGGGCAAGTTATCAGCCTTCTTTTAATGGGCTGATAACTTGCCCAAAATTTCAATCCCTTTTGGGGTTCCGGCCACACTCCAGCCCTGGCTGATCCTAGGTGTTGGGCACATGCACCGTTTGGAAGCCCGGTGTGACTGATGTCACCAGTGCCGATGATGTACCCATTAACCGAGCAGACGGGGGCTTGGCACTGCAAAGCGCGAGCCTGCGGCTCCAGACCTGGAATACTGCGTGCAGTTTTAGTTTCCATATTTACGAAAGGATATACTTGCTTTGGAGGCAGTTCAAAAAAGGATCACTAGGTTAATTCTGGAGAAGAGGGGGTTGTATTATGAGGAAAGGTTGAGGAGGTTGGGCCTCTACTCATTGGAATTCAGAAGAATGAGAGGTGATTTTATCGAAACATATAAGATTATGAGGGGGCTTGACAAGATGGATGCAGAGAGGATGTTTCCACTGATGCGGGAAACTAGAACTAGGAGGCATAATCCTAGAATAAGGGGCTGCCCATTTAAAACGGAGGTGAGGAGAAACTTCTTCTCTCAGACGGTTGTAAATCTGTGGAATTCGCTGCCTCAGAGAGCTGTGGAAGCTGGGACATTGAATAAATTTAAGACAGAAATAGACAGTTTCTTAAACGATAAGGGATTAAGGAGTTATGGGGAGCGGGCAGGGAAGTGGAGCTGAGTCCATGATCGGATCAGCCATGACCGTATTAAATGGCGTAGCAGGCTCGAGGGGCCATATGGCCTACTCCTGCTCCTATTTCTTATGTTCTTATGTTTTATGACCCTCCTACGCCGTGCCCCATACAAGATCACGCAGAATCCCCGAGGTAAAGCTGGAACCTGGCTTATCTGGGTCCTGGGCTATTTGCTGACTACACTTATGGTGAGAGTGTGCCACACAGTTGTGGATTTCTGGTCACTTCAAGGTCGACCGTCAAGCCAATCGTTTTTTCCAATAAATTTCTTTCTGCAACTTCGAGATGGAAGGAAGACTCGAAGTGGTGGTCTAAATGGACAAATAAAATCGGTAACCATTTTCTACTCACCTTGCCCAGTTATCTTTTCACCTCTACTCTTCATTAAAGCAAACACGTGGAGGAAAGCACATCCCTAAATCTAACCAGTTGATAAATATCCAGTTGGCATCCGTCCTTATTGGGAAAGAAATTTATATAGCTCATTTCATGACCACCGGATGTTCCAAAGTGCATTGCAGCCAATGAGGTACTTTTGGAGTAGTCGCTGTTGTAATGTCGGAAACACGGCAGCCAATGGCACACAGTAAGCTGCCACAAACAGCAATGTGATAATGACCAGCTAATCTGTTGCTTTTGATTGAGGGATGAATATTGGCCAGGACACCAAGGCTAACTCCACTGCTCTTCTTCGGAATATTGCCATGGGATCTTATACGTCCATCTGAGAGAGCAGACAGGGCCTCAGTTTAACATCTCCTTCGAAAGACAGCTCTTCCGACAGTGCAGCGCTCCCTCAGCACTACACTGGAGTGTCAGCTTAGATTTTATTTCTGTGCACAAGTCCCTGAAGTGAGACTTGAACCCAAGACCCTTCTGACTCAGAGGCAAGCATGCTACCCACTGAGCCACAGCTGACAAAGTAATAATGTTGCCCATGTAGTCATGCTTTGGAGAGGAAACCTTTGGCAAAATATATCCTTTTACCTGCGCCTTTTAGGTTAGGTTTGTGTTTGTGTCGTACTTCATTCAGAAAGGCAGATTACTGCATTATATATGCGCAACTAAACCTCAAATCCCAATAGGATTTCTATGCTGTAGCTTGTAAGATACCCGTGGAACGAAAGTAGACATCTGTGACAGTGCAGGAATATTAAGTAAGAACTTCTCGCAGGAGTGCTAGAGCAAGGAACTTACTTTTTAAAGGCTGATGTTTGACTTCTTGAATGTTCTGCCTTTATAACAATGCTGTAGGTCATCTCTCCCATCCAAGATGTACCAGCGCTCTCAATGTATCACTTTTATGTCAGGCCGTTACTTCTAATATAGCTCAACATGTATTGCTGTTACCTCCCTCAAGCAAAAGACGCATAAAACACTCACTCTACAACCTATTATCACTAACTTTTGCAATGCTCCTAAAATCCCAGTGAAAATTTACTATACTCTTGCTGGATATTAGTTGGTTAAACCCAGAGACTTGGATTTCTGACGGTTCGACCTTTAGCTTTAAGAAGCTGAATCAACTGAGGGGTCCCTGATGTTCAGAATACTTAGGCTGCGATAATTCGGATTGCATTTAAAGCCACACTGGATGCCAAATTTGCCAAAAGTTTGCCATGCTGCTGTTACCAACAATAACAACACCATGAATTATATACAGGTTCAACGTCCCAAAACGGCTGTCCGAAAACCAGAATGGTCCAAAAACCGGACATTTTTGAGAGGGCCAAGATGGTGACATCGGGCAGCGAGGAAATCGGTAAAAACAGTAAAAAATGCAGCACCGGGGGGGGGGGGGAGCTGCAGGCGGTGAGAATCGGTGGATGGCGAGGATCGATGGATCGATGGATCGGCGGGCGGCAAGGATCGGCGGATTGGCGGGCGGTGAGAATTGATGGATCGGCAGGCGGCGAGAATTGATGGATCGGCAGGCGGCGAGGATTGGCGGATCGGCGGGCAGCCAGGATCGATGGATCGGCGGGCGGCGAGAATCGATGGATCGGCAGGCGGAGAGAAATGGAGGATAGGCAGGCGGTGAGGATGGGCGGGCGGCGAGGAGCAAAATCCAAAAACCGGCACAGTCTCGGTCCCGAGGTTGCTGGATTTCAGACGTTGTACCTGTAGCGCCTTTAACATAGTAAAACGTCCCAAGGCGCTTCAGAGGAGGGATTATCAGCAATATTTGACACCGAGCCACATAAGGAGATATTAGCGCAGGTGACCAAAAGCTTGGTCAAAGAGGTAGGTTTAAAGAGCGCCTTAAAGGAAGAAAGAGGGCTGGAGAGATTGAGGGAGGGAATTCCAGAGCTTGGGGCCCAGGCAGCTGAAGGCACGGCCACCAATGGTTGAGTGATTGTAATCAGGGATGCTCAAGAGGGCAGAATTAGAGGACGCAGATATCATGGAGGGTTGTGGGGCTGGATGAGATTACAGAGATAGGGAGGTGAGGAGGCCATGGAGGGAAACAAGAATGAGAATTCAATTGAAGGTTACAAGAGAGAATTAATCGATTCTGCTAAAAATCTAATTGAATTCACAGTTGTATTGCTGCTCCAATCAAAGTGCAATTAACCCCATGACGATAGAAGTTGTAAGAAAAATGGGGACCTCAGGGAAAGGTACCAGCTTGGCTTACATAGTAGCACTATCCCTTCCGGGCCAAAGGTGTACAGGTTTACGTCTACTCCAGCACTTGAACATCTGGGCCCAGAATTTCCTTGGAGTTATGGCTGTCACATTTACCCACATAGCAGCAATGACTCACTGTACGTGAATCACTTTGGGAATCACTCCGAGAGATATAGATCTAGATTTGCCTTGAAAAAGCCCAATTGTACCAAAAAAAATGGTTTCTGTCACCAGGTGCCCACTAGAAGGTGATACATATGAGTTTCCTAGATCTGCCCACTAGTGCAATCACCGGTGCAAAACCAGTGTCTTTTATTCATTCTTAGCATGTGGGCATCGCTAGCAAGGCGGGCATATATTGCCCATCCCTGGTGGCCTTGAGAAGTTGGTGGTCAGCCTTCTTTTTAAACCACGTCTTTTGGAAGAGACGTTAAACCTGAGGGAGCAGACGGGGCCTCAGTTTAACATCTGTTCTCTCAGGTGGACGTAAAAGATCCCATGGCACTATTTCGAAAAAGAGCAGGGGAGTTATCCCCGGCGTCCTGGCCAATATTTATCCCTCAATCAACATCACTGAAGCAGATTATCTGGTCATTATCACATTGCTGTTTTATAGGAGCTTGCTGTGTGCAAATTGTCTGCTGTGAATCCTACATTACAACAGTGACCATACTTCAAAAGTACTTCATTGGCTGTGTTAAGTTCAGAATAACTCCACGAGGCTGTGTTGTAAGCTCAAACCATTGTGACCTTGGTCTCTTTAATTTAACTCCAAAGTAACTCCATGGTGGACTGCCTTTTATACCTGCTTGCTCCAGGGTACACAGGTGACCCATAGATCTCCAGTGGTGTGCCCCCTAGTGGCAAGTTGACACATAGGTTAGGTTCACATACATAACAGGCTGTAATTTGGACATCCTGAGGTCGTGAACCTTGACTAAGGGGTTGGCCGTTTAGGACTGCGATGAGGAGAAATTTCTTCACTCAGAGGGTGGTAAATCTTTGGAATTCTCGACCCCAGAGGGTTGTGTATGCTCAGTCATTGAGTATATTCAAGACAAAGATCGATAGATTTTTGGATATTAAGGGAATCAAAGGATATGGGGATAGGGCAGGAAAGTGGAGTTGAGGTCGAAGATCAGCCATGGTCTTATTGAATGGAGGAGCAGGCTCGAGGGGCCGAATGGTCAATCCCTGCTCCTATTTCTTACGTTCTTCTGTTCTTATAAATGCATCTTTATTTCATTGCAGCTTGTTGCAACTGAGTGGCTCGCTAGGCCATATCAGAGGGAGATTCAGTGTTAACCACATTGGTGTGAGACTGCAGTCACCTCTGGGCCATACGGGATAAGAGCGGTGGGGTACCTTCCCTAAAGGACATTAGTGAACCAGTTCAGTTTTTACGACAATCTGATGGTTTCATGGTCACGTTACCACGAGTGCAGAAACAGTACAAATCCAGCAAATCCCAAAAAATAGGTACTTCACTACTGGGTGTCACTTTGATATATTCATCTGAGGCCAGAGGCGACTCAAAGGAAGTGGTTTAAAAAGACAGAAAGGCTTGCATTTCTATAGCGCTTTTCACGACCAACGGATGTCTAAGTGCGCTTTACAGGCAATGGCGTACTTTTGGAATGTAGTCACTGTTGTAATGTGGGAAATGCCCCATCCAATTTGCGCACAGCAAGCTCCCACAAACCACAATGTAATAATGAGCAGATAATCTGTTTTTGTTCTGTTGGCAGCGATTGGGTGGAAAAGGCTTCCACCCGAACTTCCTCACGAGAAAAAGTTTCCCTATTCCGTGCACCAGACACAGCGAGAATAATCACCCTGATAAACAATCTTTCTATCTTTTTCTTTCTTTCTTTCTTTCTTTCTTTCTTTCTTTCTTTCTTTCTTTCTTTCTTTCTTTCTTTCTTTCTTTCTTTCTTTCTTTCTTTCTTTCTTTCTTTCTTTCTTTCTTCCTTTCCTTCTTTCTTTCTTTCTTTCTTCATTTTTTGTTCTTTATCGTTCTTCCTTGATACCTTTCTTACTTTTTCAACCCTTCCCTTGTAGCTTGGGGAGCCACATTTACAGCACTGTAGAAGCTCCTTACAAGGTTTTTTCAATATAGCTGAGGTCATGGACTATTGAGCAACTCTACAAGGGATTGTAGCGCACTGATCAGGAGTGAATGACGCCTAAGGGTGAAATGAGTTATGCTGAACAAGTACAGATTCAATGATATGCGCATATAAGTCATTGCCTTGTGTTAGGTCCTTCTCAATCTCACTAATGTCATCTTCTTACACCATAGACAGAAGGGTGTATTGTTCATGGATTTTCCCCAAAGACTTGTCGAACTGATGTGTCAGTGACTATCTCATGAAGATTTATTTATTTTTATTCTGCTTTGGAGGGAGGGACATTGTGTTCCTCTAGGGCAGTGCTGCAGTTTGACATTTTATTCACTATCAGTGCCAACATCAAATGATCCCAGGTCAGATTAAGATGAATTCTAAAGGTCTTTCAAAAATTATCCTGACCTATTGCCCACTCCACCCGTGACAATTTAATTTCAGCAACGTGATCTTCCATTTGATGAGTGTGAATTTTTTTTTTATTACAACCTGTCAATCTCAACCAAGGGTAGTTTTCAAGTGAGGGGGAATTAGAGGACAGGAGAGAATTGCCTGTGACCTTGCTTCAAACCTCTTACATCTCTAACCCTCTGACGGAAGGTCACCGACCTGAAACGTTAACTTTGTTTCTATCTGCAGATGCTGCCTGACCCGCTGAGTGTTTCTAGCATTTTCTATTTATATTTCAGATCTCCAGCATCCGCGATATTCTGCATTCATGATAATCAGGCCAGGGTGTGCAAGCTTAATTTTAACGTCACACATTTTATCCTGATTTTCTGTATTTCCATCATAAATGCCGATGTCCACAAGTCGAATGGGAACTGCCTGTGTAAACTTGCTACCCTGTCCTATCACAGCACCTCCACTGGGGGGAGGGTGTAATTACAGCCTGACACGTTTTGCATGGACACTTGCCATTATGAATGGGGACTTCTGAAATTATGAATGGCAAAAGGTGACAATGTGTCAGCTGTGGCTCAGTGGGTAGCACACTCGCCTCTCGCCTCTGAGTCAAATCCCATTCCAGGGACTTGCGCACACGAATCTAGGCTGACACTCCAGTGCTGAGGGAGCGTTGCACTGTCGGAGGTGCCGTCTTTCAGATGAGATGTTCAACCGAGGTCCCGTCTGCCCCCTCAGCTGGACGTAAAAGATCTCATGGCACTATTTCGAAGAAGAACAGGGGAGTTATCCCCGGTGTACTGGACAATATTTATCGCTTAATCAACATCACAAAAACTGATTATCCGATCATTATCACATTGCTGTTTGTGGGAGCTTATGTGCGCAAATTGGCTGTCGCATTTCCCACATTACAACACTGATTACACTCCAAAGTACTTCATTGGCTGTATTAGGCAGTCCCTCGTATCGAGGATGACCTACTTCCACACCAAAAAGGGTTGAGTTCACAGGTGTTTCAATGAGGGACCTGACATTCTAGGTCCTGAACTACATACTAAAGATTGTAAGATACCTGTGAGTGGATTCTTTTAACGTGGAGTGGCCGTTGCACACCAGCCACCACATGGGCTTGATAGAGCTGTGTCTTGATCCAGTGACAAGGGTTAACCAAGACAACTGGAGACCAAGCTCTGCTTCACGGACCTAGTGTGCACACATGCTCCTACTATCCATAGATCGCAGTGTGGGCTGGCCTATGCTGCCCCTGGGCCCTTGTCTCTCCTGGGCCCTGAACCCTCGCCTCTCCTGGGCCCCGATCTCTCACCGCTACTCTGCCCCGATCAAAAATGGAGCAGTCAGAAACAGAACATCAATTAGTCTCCTCTTATCTTGGAGACATTAGATATCAACACTGTTATTTGAAATATCAAAATATTAAACTCCAGCCTAGTTGAAGGGTTATTAATATCAACAGAAACAAACGGCAACTAACAGAATGAACATGGTTCATTCGGGATGTGAATAACAGCAGCAGTCACAGCAGAATCCAACCCCTGCAGTCACTTGGGAACTCGCTGGTGTCTCAGCAGGTGGGATGACCGAATGAATCCCTTCCCAAACACTGAGCAAGTGAAAGGTCTCTCTCCAGTGTGAACCGTACCATGGAGAAATGTGGGGACTGTGGGAAGGGATTCAATTCCCCGTCTGACCTGGAAATTCATCAACGCAGTCACACCGGGGAGAGGCCGTTCGCCTGCTCCATGTGTGGAAAGGGATTCACTAAGTCATACAACCTGCTGACACACCAGCGAGTTCACACTGGGGAGAGGCTGTTCATTGGCAGTAAAGCGCTTTGAGATGTCCGGTGATCGTCAAAAGCGCGATAGAAATGCAAGTCTTTCTTTCATTCTTTCTTTCTTTCTTTCTTTCTTTCTATCTTTCATTCTTTCTTTCTCATTATCTACCCTGTCAATTCTACCCTTTCCTTAACAATTCTTATATTATTTATGCGTTTACAAGATACGTTACTATTTCTTTTTATATAATCTGCCCTCTCCTATTAATTTTTTTCCTTTCCTCCTACGGTTTTTGTACTCTGCTTTATTTCCTTTGGTGTTGCTATCTCTCGGTTTGTTACATGTCCATTTTTAAGTCTCCTTTTAATTTAAAATTTTCTTGCTGCACTCCAATGATCTTTGCTCCTGCATCCCACTACATATTTATCTCCAAGTTATCCCCTGGTGTTCCTCGACCCTGTGTATTATTTAAGGATATATTAGCACACTGTCTTTAGCATCACTACAAAGCGATTCCAGATTCACAGCGATAGTAAAGTTGGTGGTTCCCTGAACATCATTAGGTGTCCCTTCTGGCGGTCACATTGGGATCAGGCCAGACGACATGCTCCAACGCTGACCACACTAGGGTTCGGGGTGGCAGTGGTGGAGCATCTAATTTTCAGGGACCTGATGTATTTCCAAGCACCACTTCACTCACATCTCTGGTGTCCACCTGACTGCCAGAGTCTCCAATGCAATGCCCCTCCATGCCTATGAAGGTTAGAGGATCTTCTTGGCACCTCCTTCCCCCCGCTAACTCCGCTAATGTACCTACTGGGTCCCTGTGTCTTTAAGGGATCTATGATCAGGTCTTCCTGTGTGGAGACTAACACACCTACATTCACTGGCGTTCCGACTTTTACAAGGTCAGGTTGCCCAGTTAGCCTGAGGAGCGGAACCCCCCCCACCCCCAGCCCCGACTGAGGGAGCTCCGACCCCAAGCTCCAACCGCTGTCCATCCAATTTGCCTTTTGGAAGTGAGGAAAACACTGAGGAAACTCCCAGAAATGCCTTATCATCACCGTGCAGATGTCATGACATCACCACGCTAACGTCGTGATGTTACCACACAAATGTCATGACATCACTACGCAAATTGCATGACGTCATCACACAAATGTCACGACATCGCTGCACGAATGTCATGACATCACCATGCAAATGTCATGACATCACAATGCAAATATCATGAAATCACCACGCAAATGTCATTACATCGCCAGGTTGATGAATCACGAGTAACTCAGTTTGGGTTTTAGAGCACCAGTTTGAATTGGCTATTCCCTTGGTATTGCTTCTGCAGGGTTCAGCTCATTAGTGTTAGATTACTCAGTGTATAATCTTGCTGGAAGAATCGTTCAGTGTGTTTTTCTAATGAGTCGGCTCAACCATGTTATTCTCAGATCCATGTATACTTGGGGATGTATTTCCTTGCAGTTGGTTGCACTGCCAATGAAAAAAGACTTGAAAATAAGGACATAAGAATTAGGAGCAGGAGTAGACCATTCAGCCCCTCAAGCCTGCTCCGCCGTTCACTATTATGGCTGATTTTCTAGCTCAACTTCACTTTCCTGCACTGTCGCCATATCTCTTGATTCCCTTAATATCCAAAAATCTATCGATCTCTGTCTTGAATATACTGAAAGACTGAGCCTCCACAGCCCTCTGGGGTAGAGAATTCCAAAGATTCACCACCCTCTGAGTAAAGAAGTTTCTCCCCATCTCAGTTCTAAGTGGCCAACCCCTTATTCTGAGACTGTGACCCCTGGTTCTAGATTCCCCAGCCAGAGGAAACATCCTCCCTGCATCTACCCTGTCAAGCCCTTAAGAATTTTGTATGTTTCAATGAGATCACCTCTCATTCTTCTAAACTCTAGACAATATCGGCCTAGAATACTCAATCTCTCCTCATAGGACACTCCCTTCATCCGTGAAGTCAGTTTGATGAACCTTCGTCGCACTACCTCAATGGCAAGTATATCCTTGCGTCAGAGGTCAATACACCAGACTTTCCTGGGTAAGCTTATTTGCACATCCATTGGTGTCTTGATTGGTGTTTGTCCCATGTAACATGGGTGTAAATAGCTCAAATGAATGGGAAATGCATTCTTCACAAAGGCAATTCAGCCTGCACACTTCAGCATCAGAATAGGGTCTTGGCACTGAGTGCTATCTCACTCATCCCCAGAACTGCAGACCAGTGCAGAAATAATTTCAATGATCTCAGCGGGACAGGCAAGGTAACACACTGGGCACTCTTCCTTGCCGACTCTGGGCACCAGCATGCTCTTCACCCTCTTAAAGTAACATTTTCATCAACTAAACCATCATAATACACTCTAGTTAAGGAGGGTGGGGTGTTCTAACTTGGCAACTTCCACTATGCCTTCATGCACATCCCTAAAACCCTTTCCACTAATTTTCCACCACATTTCTTACCTCAGCTCTCCCCTGCCACTCCTCAACTGCTAGCCGTTGCCTCATTATATGACAAAAGGGAAATTGGTGCAAGGCAAAAGGAGATGATAATGAGACACTTGCCACAGTACCAAAATGGCTCTCATCAAAGTCACAAATGACATAATTTGTGAATGTGACAAAGGTAAACTATCCCTCCCCAATCTCCTGGACTTGCCTGCAGCCTTTGACACAGGTGACCATGTAACGGGGGATTGTCTCTATGAGGGGGTCAGATTCCCTCCTGACCAACTTGAGCGGTTCGAATCGCTCCCACTCCCTTGGGTTCTGTACTCTGGATTTATTTGGGGGGTGTGACAAAAGTGCAAAGAACACTGGTTTGATGCAAAGAACTTTGGTTTTATTACAGTCAAGGTAATACAGACTTATTACTCTCATAAGAAAATACAAGGCCAAACTTACAATCACTCGAATAAAGAACAATACAAGGAAAGGTACAAGTTCAAACTTATAATCACTCTAATAAAGTACCATACACTACACATTCAAAGGGGCTTCCAGTAAAATTATACCTCCCACCTCCCAATACCTAACTCTAGCTAGGTTAGACTCCAGGGCAGGCAGGGACTATGCTTACCAATCCTTTTGATAGTTAACAGTAGATCGCGGTTGTTTTTCCCTTGATACCACGTTGACTGTGGTCGGTCGCTGTTGATCTTCTTCCTTCAGGACTTCAGGACTTCGAGGCTGGAGAAGTTAGTTTACAACTGTCGCGTTATTTTCTCTCCTTGTCTTGATGACACAGCATAGTGTGGCACTAGTAGCTACCTAGCAACCACCCAACCTCTGTTGAAAACAGGGGTCAGTTAGACAATTTCAGTGTTCTAATCTTAGCGCTAAATTTCTTCAAAATCCTTTGTATAATTTTGGCGGGCTTGGTTCTTCTTTGTAATATTTTGTCGGGCTTGTTAAAAGTTGGTATATCTTGGGTGGGTTGATGTTCGAAAACTGTTTCCTGATGGAAATATTAGTTTGGTAATTGCAATGTCCTTTTGTGCTTAGCTTTTCACATACAGGCTGGATTGGGCTTCTTTGTGATGTATATGCAGAAATGGTTGTCCAGACCCATGTTGATGGGTAGCTACCTCTGGGTGATTGTGTGATGTTAATGTCTCTTGTGGGGGAAGGATTTTTGAATGCTCATTCTTCCGGACAGGTTAACTCAGTTCTCACACCCAGGTAGCTTTACTTAATTAGACTGTCTCTTGCTAGTTCCGTAGGTTTGCCCACAGCCTTGAGTTTGTCTTTTAAAATCCAAAATTCTATTAAAGTTTGTAGTTTCTTCCATAAGCACTTTAGAGTTCCAAACTTTTTGGTAGATATTCCCAAATTAAATTTCCTTTTGAATGAGCCCAAACACAGGAGGGTTTCTTGTGAATTTTGCATTCCTTCATTCCCCCCTGTTGACACTCCACACTCTTGAGTGTCAATCAAGGTAAGCAAAATTCCTGCTCCCGAAAGTCAACCTTCCCTGCATGTATACTAGCTAAACATCACCCTGCATTCCCAGTTGAAATGCAATGCAATATACAGGTGAATATAGTCATTACAATTCGGTTATAGCATAGAGGGAGTATGATGTCCTCTTTTACTCGGTTTTCACAGTAAAATGACGGTATACAGTCATACACAACTTTAAGTAAAGTAAAATAAAAACACATCGTAATACAGTCTCAAATAGCATAAAGGTCCATAGTCAAACACGGTTTAAGTTCAGTAAAATAAAGGTACATAGTCAAAAAATTTAAGTAACACTCTTGCAACACTCGCGATGTTGCGGTTTACAGCATGTAAAATCGAACACAAATTAAAATTAAACCAGATAGTATGGTGTCACCCCTCCCTGTGTGATTCCCAAGTTCGGCCAAGGAGCGTATAGCACCCTTTGGTGCCTAACCTGAAGGCCTCTGCATTTCACTCGGCAAGTGAGACACCATCAGTAAAGTATAATCGTGAGTTGACGAATAACTAAAGTTTGGGAAGCGATTTGGATCCAGACTGGGACCTCTATATTTCTGAAAAGGTCCCACCAAGGCGAAATGGTGATCTCAAGAATCTTTTTCCCGATCTCAATTGTTTTCTGTTCGAGAGTGTATAAAAGTGCTTTTGTGAGATAATAACAGTCTTTAGCAGAGCGGTAAGATGTTCGGGTAGAGGGGGAATTGCATAGCTAAAATGCACAACATAATCCTGCAAGTTTGTAATGTTTTCCTTCACAGTGAGGTGGACAGTGGAGGGTTCAGGAATGGGGACAATTCCTTCCTCGGCCACTTGAACTGATGCCTCAGGTTTGAAGCAAAAACTGCTGCCACTTATTGGACACCAGAAGTGTCCATGCTGGTAGTGGGGTGCACTGGTGGTGACACAATATGTACCACCCCCTATGTATACTACCTGTGGAGGGACCTGGTCTTGTGTCATTACCTCCATGGTGCAGTTAATAGGCTGTGCACCAACAGCTTTAAACCCACACTGTGACTTTGAATGGGCACTCAAATACTGGGGACACAATATTACGTGTGCACCCCGACTCCGGCACCCGGAGAGATCAGTACCCGTTACAGCGTGCTCCCACTTTATGACATAGGGTGGGACCGCTGTGAAATGAATGTGTGCACCTCCCTGAATAACTCCAATGTTCTCCACCCGGTATACCGGTGTGGGTCGGGCTGTCCCACCCATGACCGGCATCCTTAATACTATTCCCATAATAGTGTGGTTAGATTTCCCACAGTCTACTGGGACAGGGTAGGCTTCAGAGGCTGGGCGGAGCTGGCACAGGCTTAGTGAATTGCTGTACGGGTGGAGGGCTGTGAGGTGCTTGTTCCTGATCCAAGAGGGGACTACCACCTTGTTTTAAATCCTCCAGGTAGTTGCGGCCCTCGTCCAACAACCATGCCCCATATAGTACGCACACCTCGTTCTGTGCAGCCTGGTCAGAAGTGTTTCTATCCTCCTGTATGAGTGCATTCACTGTCTGTGCATGCTTTTCCAGTTCAGCCACTATTTCTTTTAAATGGACAGTCATAGCCTGGTCATCGTGTAGTTCTGATCATACTACTGTGTTCTCCTGTTTCAGGATTTTTCTCAATTGGGTCTTTAAGCTTTTTATCTGTGTTTGCAGTTCAATGTATTTATTACAGAGGATGCTGTATTGTAGGTAGAGAAAACATCGTTTATGATTCCCCTTCTAGGTCTCCCTGAGCCCATGGTGTCCCTAGCATTTAGGGTGTATAGGTCTGCTTTGTCTACATTTCCAAAGTCTAACTCAAAATTTCTTGAACATGTCTTTAAATAGGGCCTGATATAGCAGCTCTGTTTCCTTTGAACACCATGAAGGCAGGTGTACCTCGGTAAGGTTTAATATTACTGAAGCTACTGCATAATGTACCTCCTGATATAACACCTTTTTGGTCGGTACCAATACTAATCCGTCCCCAGGTCCCTTGGTGGTGGTAGGACACCTTTCTATTACTGTACGTATTGGCGGGGTTTTGGGCAGGGGTTTCTTAATGTGTGCTCTTAGTTCAGTGGCGTTAATTGGGAGTGGGGAGTGTGGGACCACGCACCCGTGTAGGCTAGAATCCCACCCCATCCCTTCCCCTTCATCTTGCCATTGCCTGGCGAAGGCGATTGATATGCCTGCGGGACAAATACTCTCTGATCCCCACATGCAAGCATAAATTCCTTGTTCCCACCATTTGTCCCAACACACTGTCACTCCTCCCCGTGTCCCCGTGATGGTGCGGTATGTATCATTACCAAGTGTTTCGCAGTCTGATTCTTGGTCCCATGCGTCCTTACTGAGTTTTCTGAGCCATCACCATCTTCCTATGGGAATGTTCCCTTTGCAAGTCAAACATACACGTTTTCCTTGTGTAACACTGACTCGGGCAGCGATGACCCGTATCCGGGGGCATGGAAGTGAGGTCTCCCTGTAGGTAAAACCTTCCTGGCTGGAATAGCGGGTAGAATTAGACGCCAGCCACCTCGGCCATCTTCCCTCGTGGGAGTAAACAGCGAGTTCTTCCACGTCTCAGGGGCTACCCCCAGCGTTTACGCTCGGTGCTCTCCCTCCTGAACACCCGTAAATGACGGATTCTTCCACGTCTCCTCGGTCGCTGCTACTCATCCTTATCAGGGCGAGCAGGAACAGGATCCTTCTCATGCTGCTCTCTTTCCTGTAGGGGCACATAAAACAGATTGTCTAGCCCTGAGAAAGTTCTCTGGCTTGACAAAAGTGACCGAGTTCTAATTTGGGCTCATAGTCTTTCATTGACTGGCTGCCTTATTCAGTTCCTTGTGGACTGATGTCTGCTTTTAACTTTTATCTTGCAGCCATTTTGCTTGTTATCTTACCGGTGCTTCCTTAATAGCCACACTGGTAGATTCTTCTTACTCCCGGGTGTTATCCGGCCTGTGCTTCTTTAAACAGCTGCACAGGCAGATTATTTTCCTTACCCCAGTTAACTAATACATATATACTTATCATTACACAGATAAATCTTACACTATTCTAAACTTGTTCACTAAATATACTTAAATTCATATTGCTAAACATCCTTAAGTTCACATCGCTATATATGTACATCTGCCACCCGTCTCCGGGTGGCCAGGTTAATTCCTGCCTTCTCTCTTTCTTCTTCTCCCGCTGAGTGTCCAGCGAGGTAGGTGATAGATCGGTCTGCAACGTCTAATCCTAAGTACCCTGACCGGACGTGGGTTTGAGTCCCACACTATCGGGGGAACGTCCCCTCCGGTGCTGCAGCACACCGCTCCTCTGGGGGTGGCTGCCTGGTTCCTTTCTTCCTCTGGGGATTGTTCTGCCTGGTCGAGGGCTACGGGCTGGGGACTCCCACTTGGTGGCTGGCCCACTGCTATCTCTTCTGGGGATCCCTTGTTGCCCAAGGTACTGGCTGGGTGTCCCTGCTCGCGGGCTGGTCTCTGACTTTAGGTGCCGTTTTGCGGCTGGTCTCTTTCCCGGGGCTGAACCATTCAAATTGGAGCACTGGTGACCACGGTGTCTTTGGCCATGGTGTGTGTGGAGTCCTTCTTCAGGCTCCGGCTGCTGGGGGTGCGTCCGAGTCCCAAATGATTGGGAGTATGGCTCCTCCAGTGACACAGTCCATCGCTCATCTAGGTACAGTTTGTGGGTCTGCCACGCCCCCGGGGGCCATTGGCTTGGGGGCCCTGACTTTAGCACGGGTTACAGTTTTTGCCTGTCCCTTATGCTTAGCTGTTGCCCGTGGGTTGAAAAGTTTGCAGTGATTTATGTGGAACCACTTTGTTCGGCGGGGCAATTTTATGGCATAGACCATGGGGCTTGCCTTGTCGACAATGTGGTATGGTCCCATGTACAGTGCCTTAAAGACCCCTATCTAGCGTAGTTCCTTACCATAACCTGGCCCCCTATCTCCCACTCGTGGTGTTTGCGGGGTTCTAGCAGCAGTCGGTTGCTCCGATGCTGATTTCCCATGTTGTTAGCAGACTGCCAGTGAATCTGTTTAAGGTGTTCAAACAGATTCCTGACAAAGCTGTCCCGGTTCGCTTCCCTAAGCTGACCTTCCGTGAGTACCGGGGCTAACACATAGGTGGGGGTTCGCATGGCTCTGCTGGTCATGAGCTCGTACGGGGAGTACCCCGTGCTCTTTGACTGGCTGGCCCGGATCCCCATGAGGACTAGTGGTAGGACCTCTACCCACCCTTTGGGTGAGTCCCCTGTTTCTTTACGCAGCCTTTCTTTGATGATGCGGTTTAAATGCTCCACAGGCCCGGATGACTGCGGGTTGTGGGCGACATGCCATTTTCCTCTGATGCCAAGTAACTTAAGGGTCTCCTGCATCACCTGCCCGGTGAAATGACTCCCTTGGTCGGACTCCACGAATTGTGGTAGACCCCATCGAGAGAACACCTCTCTGACCAGGATTCTAGCTGTTCCCAGGGCAATGGCTGTTCGGCATGGGAAGGCTTCCACCCATTTAGTGAATACATCCACCAATACTAAGCAGTACTTGTAACCTCCCTGGGCAGTGGGTAGGGGCCTGATGTAATTGATTTGGATTGACTGCCAGGGTCCCTCTACCCTCCTGATATGTCCCATAGACACTTTTCTTTTCTGTGGGTCGGGGTTGTTGGCCGCGCACACCAGACAGCTAGCACAGAACTCGCGGACGTCTTCCCTGAGTCCTGGCCACCACCCTGCCTGTTCCACTCGCTGCCAAGTGGTCTCAGGTCCGGGGTGTCATGTTCCTGGACCCTCGTGGGCCAGCTGGAGGAATTCTCTCTGGTGTTGTTGTGGTACTACCCATTGCTTCCCCCTGAACAGCATGCCTTCTTTAATGGCAATTGCT
This sequence comes from Pristiophorus japonicus, assembly GCF_044704955.1. Taxonomy (NCBI): domain Eukaryota; kingdom Metazoa; phylum Chordata; class Chondrichthyes; family Pristiophoridae; genus Pristiophorus; species Pristiophorus japonicus. Next base: position 181,777,360 of record NC_091989.1, read on the forward strand.
GCGGTGCCGTACGGGCCATCTATCTTTTCCCCTTTTGCTAGCGTGTTCAGGACAGTTTTGAGGTCGGGGTCTTGGGTCTGAATCGTTTTTAGCTCCGGCGGCAAAGCTATCTCTGCCTTCCCTGACGTCCCTATCCTAACCTTGACAGCTGCGATGTGTCCTGGGTTGTACAGGTCCCAGAGCTTGCCTATGCAGGCTCCCTGTTTGGCTAACATGTCAGCCTGCTTGTTTCCCTCACTATGGGGTTCGGTGGTGGAATGTGCCTTCACCTTATGTATGTAGATATTCCCTTCCTCCCCTACGGCTTTCATGATCTTTTCCAGTAGGGGCTTAATTGTCAGGGGTCTCCCATCTGCGGATGTGTATCCGCGGCGGGACCAGATAGCCAGGTACTCTGTACACGTATTGCCTGTAAACATACTGTCCGAGCAAATCGTGTATGGGGTACGGAATTCTTCGGGGTGTGTGACTACATACACCACCGCAGACAGTTCAGCGTGCTGGGCGCTCATAGTGCTGGGGTGTTTAATCGCCAGGGCAATGCCTGCCTCGGGGTCATAAACTCCACAGCCTGTGAGTCGTTCACCTGCAGATACCGTGCTTGAACCGTCCACATAGATCTCTCGGTCTGTGAGGTGTAACCCAGCCCGAAAGCCTATGTTAATTTCCCATACCCCTTCTAAGGAACACCGCAGGGCTGTCCCTGGATAAATCATGTTGGCTGCGAGTCTTGGCCCTTGGGTCCATTTGGGAGAGGAGCAAAGTCCAGCGAGCAATGCGGTCACTGCTCACTGTCCCGTCCTTGATTCTCCTGGCCAGGAGCATTTGGGTGGGCGTATGGTGGGTAAGGAGTGTGATAGGGGACCCGCCCCTGTGAAGATCAGTCAACTTTTTACAGCCCAGTGAGTGGCTAGGAGGTGCCGCTCACAGTTGGAGTATCCCTTCTCCAAATCCGTGAGTATCCTGGAGCAGTAGACCACTGGTCTCAGCCGGCCGTGCCGCTCTTGGAGCAGTACTGCGCTCAGGCTGTCCCCACTGGCTGCTACCTCCAGGAAAAACTCTTTACCCCCATCTATGGCCCCTAGAGCTGACGCGGTCTGCAAGTCTTTCTTGAGTTGGACAAATGCTGCCTCACAACCTTTGTCCCATTCCCACTCCACTCCCTTGTGTAGCAATCGGAGCAGAGGGGCTGCGGTGACTGCATAATCCTCAATGAAATCTCTGCAGTACCCGGTTAGCCCTAGAAAAGATCTTACTCCTGTTACTGTGTTGGGGGCGGGTAACTTCTCCACTGCTTCCCTTCTAGCTTTGTCAATGGCTCTCTCCCCAGCGCACACAGCCAGTCCCAGGAATTTTACTTCCTTCAGGCCGATCTGTGCCTTCTTTGGGTTTACTTTAAATCCCTCTTCTTTCAGCAGTTCCAGCAGCTCAGCCAGCAGTGGGCCATGCTCCTCCCCCTCATCGGTGAACAGGAGCAGGTCATCAACAAACTGTACTAATTGCTGGGGTCTGCTGAAAATCTTTAAACAGTCGGCCATACACTGATGGAAAATACTGGGGCTGTTGTGGAAGCCCTGAGGGAGACAGTTCCAAGTATATTGCTGGCCTTTAAAGGTAAAAGCAAACTTGTACTGATCTTCCCTTCTTACAGGTATGGACCACAACCCGTTGGAAATATCCAGCACCGTGAAGGTGGTCACAGAGGCTGGGATACTTCCAATGAGGTCGGCGACAGCAGCAACGGTGGGTGCACAGGCGGGGATGTTACGGTTGAGTACTCAATAGTCCACCGTGGCTCTCCAGGAGATGTTCAGTTTCTTAACCGGCCACAATGGAGAGTTCACACGGGTAGCTATTGGTCTCAATACCCCTGGTTTAACCAGCGGATCCAAGGCTGTTTCCATGTCTGCCTCCGCCTCCGGGGGAAGTTGTACTATTTCTGTGGTCGGGTCATGGGCTCCCCATCTATGCTAACCTCAACCCCGTTTATTCTCCCACGATCATGTTTGTGAGTGGCAAAGGTTGCAAAGTTTTACCTCACATACTCTTGATATTCTACAGGGGTGTTACTGACCAGTGATTCAAGGTCGTACCCCTCTTTTGGTTTCATGGTGTACACCGTCTCTTTTCCCTGTTTTCCTGCGATAACCATCACCTCACTCTCCTGTCCCGTACAGACTGACCCCCAAAGACAGTGGTTTCTTAAATCCTTTAGGAGCCCGTGGACTAGGATGAACTCAGCCCCCAGGATCCCTCTCCCTTCCTGCTCCCACTTAATCAGGACACAAGTCCACTTAGTGTGGAGTGTACCTAAATGAATGGAAAGTGGAACGGAGAATGAGCCAGTCTGTTCAGTGCCTGTGAAACCCACCAAGCTGTAGGAGGCCCCGTTAGACAGAGGTGAGGCGGCGGAGTTAGCTGCGTAGACAAGGGTGCTTGAGGCACTGGTGTCCAGCAGGTAAGTCCCTTTCACCTTTTCCACTTCCATCTGTACGGTCGGTCTCCCCCACGCATCATACTCGAGGGCACACAGGTGGCCAGGCTGTGCCTGTCCTAGTCACGGTTTTGGTTGGGAGGGGGCAGATGGGATTTCGGTACCGGTGGCGGTGGCTACCTTTCCAGGGCCATCTAACATGGCTCGGAGCGCAGTTAAAAAGGTCTCAAATGAATGGGGAGGGACTGGCTCATCTGTCTCGGTCTTTTGGGCAGCGGCTGGAGAATTCTTTCCTGTGCTATTCTTCCAAGGATTTTTACAATCCTTTCTCCAGTGCCCACTCTTTCCGCACCCGAAGCAGGTAAGTTTTGTATTGGAGGGGTTACCCCCCTCATGGCGCCATTCCCTCTTATCTTGGCTAGGTCGGATTTCGTGAACCCTTCCCTTTTGTGGGTGCTCTTCTGTCCCTCTGCCGTTTCTGTAAGCTAGGGTCAGTTGCCTAAGCACTCCCTGTTCTGTGGCTTGGGGATCTCTGGGGTCGAACCAGGCCTCAGCCTTAGTTCTTATTCGGGGTAATCTGTTAGCTACTAGGCTTTGGAGCCAGTGTGCTAATTCATCCGGGTTTAAGTGATCCCTGTCTATGTCCCCACTACAGGCGCTTTTGTACACAGGCCACAGTCGGTCTGCGAAAGCCTATGGGATTTCTCCTCTGAGTTGCACTGTCTTCTCTATTTTAGAGAAGGGACTCCCGTCATTGCAGCCGTTAAAATGTCCTTTTGGACGGCAGCAAGTGTTTTCTGTGTTCTTTTGCTCTCAGTAGAGAAGGACTGTTACAGTTTGCTGTCTAGAGATAGGAGAAGCATCTTTGCCATTTCTGCATCATCACACCCATTAATATCCCCTGCCTGTTCCACTTCCCCAAGGTGAACCGAGGGGTCTCCCTTTGGAGTTAGCTTTCCCAGGTGGCTTATCATAGCCCTAAGCTGGTGGTGAGTGTGGGGGACCACAAACTGACTTTATAGGGGATCTGGACCCCCGTTAAGGGTGGGCGGGCCAAACTTCTGCTGCCGGACCGGGCACATTGGCTCTGGTTCTGGCTCTCCCTGTTCTGGCTCGCCTCCCTCTCTTCTCTGTGGCCAAGTTGAGCTGAAACTCGGTGCTACAGGTGGTGGAGGTTCACTATCCCTGTCCACCCCGCAACTGATTTGCCCCTCCTGCTGCTGAAACGGTGTAGTCACCGGTGCCACAGGTAGTGGCCAGTTAGTTTCTTCCTTCTCTTCCAGCTTTACCTGGGGCGTACCCGGGCTTATAGGCATACCATGCCTTTTGCCTTGGACAGAGCAAGGTTTAAACTTTTAATTTGTTGGCTGGCAGGGACTGTGGTCTCCCAATTCAAACCCATTAGTGCTAGCTACTTTATACGCTGCTTGCACATCTTTTAATCTTTCCTGGAGCTCTTTTACTTGGAGGGTGAGGCGAGTGCTTTCCTCCCTCAGTGACTTTTCATTACTTTTGGCCTCGGTAACCTGACATTGAAAATAGTCCTGACTGTTTTTAAACCTTTCCATTATTTGGGTCCTTTCCTGTTTTAGCTTATGGAATTCTCCTGATAATCTTTCTTCTGACATAACCCTTTCCTGATCATTCTCTGCGCATTCCCAAAACTCTGCCTGTGATATTTCATTCATTCTATCTAGGAATTGGACCTGTCGCTGTAGACAGACCAACCAGATTGCCTTCTCTACTGCAATAAACTGTTTACAATATACATAGATGATCTGGAAGAGGGGACAGAGTGTAGTGTAACAACATTTGCAGATGACACAAAGATTAGTGGGAAAGCGAGTTGTGTAGAGGACACAGAGAGGCTGCAAAAGAATTTAGATAGGTTAAGCGAATGGGCTAAGGTTTGTCAGATGGAATACAATGTCGGAAAATGTGAGGTCATCCACCTTGGAAAAAGAAACAGTAAAAGGGAATATTATTTGAATGGGGAGAAATTACAATATGCTGCGGTGCAGAGGGATCTGGGGGTCCTTGTGCATGAAACTCTTTTTGGAGTTTATCTGAAAACATAAAACATTAATCCATGCCACCCGACCTGGATGACACACCAGACATTTACAAGGCCCTTTTTTTCCTTTTTTGTGTTTTTTTTTGTGTTTTTTTGGGGTTTTTTTTGGGGGCACTAAAATCACTTTTTTTTTTCCAGTGCCCCCTATAAAAGGGGAGGGGGACACTAAAAGCACCGGCAATTAAAACAAATTAAACTTTAAAACGTAAAATCAAATTAAAATTTGGTTGCCGGGCATGATGATGCACTCCAGTCCCTCCTGTGCCCACCTCTCGCGGAAGGCCGCGAGCGTACCGGTGGACACCGCGTGCTCCATCTCCAAGGACACCCTGGACCGGATGTAAGAGCGGCAGAGAGGCAGGCAGTCAGGTTGAACAACCCCCTCGACCGCCCGCTGCCTGGACCGGCTGATGGCGCCCTTGGCCGTGCCCAGGAGCAGTCCTACGAGGAGGCCCTCGGACCTACCCGCTCCCCCCCGCACAGGGTGCCCAAAGATCAGGAGAGTGGGACTGAAGTGCAGCCAGAATTTCAGGAGCAGCCCCTTTAAATAATAAAACAGGGGCTGCAACCTCGTGCACTCAATAAAAACATGGAACACGGACTCCTCCTTGTGCATGAATCCCAAAAAGTTAGTTTGCAGGTGCAGCAGGTAATCAGGAAGGCGAATGGAATGTTGGCCTTCATTGCGAGAGGGATGGAGTACAAAAACAGGGAGGTCCTGCTGCAACTGTACAGGGTATTGGTGAGGCTGCACCTGGAGTACTGCATGCAGTTTTGGTCACCTTACTTAAGGAAGGATATACTAGCCTTGGAGGGGGTACAGAGACGATTCACTAGGCTGATTCTGGAGATGAGGGGGTTACCTTATGATGATAGATTGAGTAGACTGGGTCTTTACTCGTTGGAGTTCAGCAGGATGAGTGGTGACCTTATAGAAACATTCAAAATAATGAAAGGGATAGACAAGATTGAGGCAGAGAGGTTGTTTCCACTGGTTGGGGACACTAGAACTAGGGGGCACAGCCTCAAAATACGGGGCAGCCAATTTAAAACCGAGCTGATAAGAATTTTCTTCTCCCAGAGGGTTGTGAATCTGTGGAATTCTCTGCCCAAGGAAGCAGTTGAGGCTAGCTCATTGAATGTATTCAAATCACAGATAGATAGATTTTTAACCAATAAGGGAATTAAGGGTTACGGGGAGCAGGCGGGTAAGGGGAGCTGAGTCCACGGCCAGATCAGTCATGATCTTTTTGAATGGCGGAGCAGGCTCGAGGGGCTAGATGGCCTACTCCTGTTCCTAATTCTTATGTTCTTATGTTGTTATGTTCTTTGTGATCTTTGCTTGCTGTCCATTGGGCTGCAGCATCAGCTGGACGCTCAGCGCGCAATAGACTAAGCACCCATTCTTTAGTGACATTCACTTTCTTATACACATAGCAGGAAATCCTCTCTTCATTTTTGGTTCTTTGCCCCAAACCAGCACTCTCCACACCACACCCCTTATACCAGAGTCCTACCGCGATCGCCATTTTGTAAGGGGGGTGGCCTGACCAACTTGAGCGGTTCGAATTGCTCCCACTCCCTTGGATTCTATACTCTGGATTTAATTGGCGGGTGTGATAAAAGTTCAAAGGACACTGGTTTGATGCAAAGAACTTTGTTTTTATTACAGTCAAAGTAATACAGGCTTATTATTCTTGTAAGAAAATACAAAGCCAAACTTATAACCACTCTAATAAAGAACCATACACTACACATTCAAAGGGGGTTACAGTAAAAGTATACCTCCCACCTCTCAATACTTAATTCTAGCTAGGTTGGACTCCAGGGCAGGGACTATGCTTACCAATCCTTTTGATAGTTAATGGTAGGTTGCGGTTGTTTTTCCCTTGATACCACGTTGACTGTGGTCGGTCGCTGCTGCGATGGTGATGTTCTTCCTTCCTTCAGGACTTCAGGACTTCGAGGCTGGAGAAGTTAGTTTACAACTGTCGCGTTGGTTTCTCTCCTTGTCATGATGACACAGCGTAGTGTGTTACTAGTCTGTCAGTCAAAGTGTCATCTGAGGTGGTAGCAGCCTTGTAGCTACCTAGCAACCGCCTAACCTCTGTTGAAAACAGGGGTCAGTTATACAATTTCAGTGTTCTAATCTTAGCGCCAAATCTCTTCAAAATCCTTTGTATAATTTTGGGGGGCTTGGTTCTTCTTTGTAATATTTTGTCGGGCTCATTAAAAGTTGATATATCTTGGGTGGGTTGATGTTCGAAAACTGTTTCCTGATGGAAATATTAGTTTGGTAATTGCAATGTCCTTTTGTGCTTAGTTTTTCACATACAGGCTGGATTGGGCCTCTTTGTGATGTATATGCTGAAATGTTTGTCCAGATCCATGTTGATGGGTAGCTACCTCTGGGTGATTTTGTGATGTTAATGTCTGTTGTGGGGGAAGGATTTTCGAATATTCATTCTTCCAGACAGGTTACCTCAGTTCTCACCCCTAGGTAGCTTCACTTAATTAGGCTGTCTCTTGCTAGTTCCGTAGGTTCGCCCACAGCCTTGAGTTTGTCTTTTAAAATCCAAAATTCTATTAAAGTTTGTAGTTTCCATAAGTACTTTAGAGTTCCAAACTTTTCGGTAGATATTCCCAAATTAAATTTCCTTTCAAATGAGCCCAAACACAGGGGCGTTTCTTGTGAATTTTGCATTCCTTTATTCACTCCATCCTCCTCCAATGCCTCTCCAATGTCGTCCAGCTGGGTGGGACTGCACTCGCCTAGTTCCATTCTTATCTATCTAATCGTAGCCATAGAATCTCCTGCAATGGCTTCTCTTCCCGCTCCAGCATCATTACCTCTGGTGTCCCCCAAGGATCTATCCTTGGCCCCCTCCTATTCTTCATCTCGATGATGCCCTTGGTGACATGAATCAAAAAAAACAGCGTCAGTTTCCACTTCTCTCGAAACCTCCACGGTCTCTAAATTGTCAGACTGCTTGTTTGACATCCAGTTCTGGATGAGCAGAAATTTTCTCCAATTAAATATTGTGAAGATCAAAGCCATTGTTTTCGGAGCCCTGCCACAAACTTCAGTCCCTATTGACCCCATCGCTCTGCCGAACTTCTGTCTGAGGCTGAACCAGACTGTTTGCAACCTTGGTGCCATATTTGACCTTGAAATGAGCTTCCAACCACACATCAATGGCATAGCTAGGACCGCCTAATTCCATCTCTGTAATATTGTATGACTCCGCCCCTGCCTCAGCTCATCCACTGCTGAATCCCTCATCCATGCTTTTGTTATCTTCAGACTTGACTTTTCCAACGCACTCCTGGCTGGCCTCCCACATTCTACCCTACCCTTGACGTCATCCAAAACTCAGCTGCATGTGTCCTAACTCACACCAAATCCTGCTCATCCATCACCCCTGTGCTCGCTGACCTACATTGGATCCCAGTTAAGCAATGCCTCCATCCTTGTTTTCAACTCCCTCCATGGCCTCGCCCCCTCCCTATCTCTGAAATCTCCTCCAGCCCCACAACCCCCCGAGATGTCTGCGCTCCACTAATTCTGCCCTCTTGAGCATCCTTGATTATAACTGCTCAACCATTGGTGGATGTGCCTTCTATTGCCTCATCCCGAAGCTCTGGAATTCCCTACCTCGACCTCTCCGCCTCTCTACCTCTCTTTCCTCCTTTAAGACGCTCCTTAAAACCTACCTCTTTGAACAAGTTTTTGGTCCCCTGCGCTAATTTCTCCTTATGTGGCTTGGTGTCAAATTTTGTTGTCTCACAATATTCCTGTGAAGCACCTTGGGACATTTTACTACATTAAATACAGGCTGTTGTTGCTGCTGTTGTTATTAGTCCAGGCCTCTAATTTATTAGTCCAGTAATATAACCACTATGCTACTCTACCGCTTTTTCATAAGGTTGCTTCAAATAAATGCATTTTAATTTTAATGATAAACGTATATGTTTTCAAAATGCCCTGCAATCCAGCTATTTCATGCCTTTGGATTAAATCTTGTACATATTTTACACATGAGGACTCTCCAATTCACCGCATTGCGGCAGGAGCAGGCAACAGCAAGCGTTTGACGGATGTGCATCTGCTCCCACATTCGTTTACCGACTGCCTCTGCCGATGTTTTCCTGACAGCGACTTGCAGAGGCTGTGTCCTGATCAAAAACAGCAGCAACCGGGAAGGTCCCAGGGTGGAGGGGCGGAGTCGGGCCCACTATTACCGGGGGGGGGGGGGGGCGGCGGCGGGTGGAAGCAGGCGGTCTTGGTGACAGAGAGGTTACGGGGTCGGAAGCTCACCTCGGGGTCGAATAGTCTGTTCAGCCTGCGACGGTGGCCAGCGGGGGAAGGGGGATGGAATCTGTGGTGAGGGAACGGAGTTCATGGTGGAGCCCCCGAAGTCAATGGCCTGGGTCTTCTTGGGTCATGACAATGAGGTTCTTGCCTACCTAGAGCGAGGGTCTCACGTTAAAAATGGATGAGAAGCCGGCGTGTTGTGTGTGGCTGCTATTTGAACCTTGCCAGCCTTGGTGGGTTTAGTCCCACTCCAGGGACTTGAGCACAAAAAATCTAGGCTGACACTCCCAGTGCAGCGCTGAGGGAGCACTGCACTGCCGGAGGTGCCGTCTTTCGGATGAGATGTTAAACCGAGGCCCCATCTGTTCTCTCAGGTGGATGTAGAAGATCGCACGGCACTATTTCGAAGAAGAGCAGGGGAGTAATCCCCGGTGTCCTGGCCACTATTTATCCCTCAATCAACATAACATAAACAGATGATCTGGTCATTACTGTGATGTATTTGCAGCCATGCTCTGCACCATGTAATTACGTGTAATGGCCAACAGATGGGGGAAGCCCGGGAGGCACACATTACTGCACCTCATGCTGCCTCCTTTTACAAAGCAGGGTTCCCCTGCAGCGCTCACTTTTGGAGTTTACATTGAACCTAAATGTCACAAGGTGATCAGCTCCAGCATGGGCCACGTGTGATTTATTATAGTGATAAGCATAGGTATTAACTGGCGACGAGAGTAAGATATTAACACGCAGCTATGGCCACCTTTGACTACATCGAGCGATATTGCATCAGGGAAAACTGGGATGACTTAATTGACCGGCTAGATCAATGCTTTGTCGCGAAAGACTGAGAGGGAACCGCAAATGCCAGCAAATGCAGGGCCGTCCTCCTCACGATCTGCAGATCACGGACATACGCACTGATCAAGGACCTACTGGTCCCGACGAAACCCGCTGGGAAAAGTTACGAAGAACTGTGCAAGCTAGTTCGACATCACCTCAAGCTGAAATGCAGTGCGCTCATGGCGTGGTACATTTTCTACACCCAACAGCGCGGAGTAGGCCAAGATGTGGCAGCGTTCATCGTTGAGCTAAGAAGTCTTGCTGGGCCATGCAAATTCGGGGCAGTTCTTGAAGAAATGTAAAGAGACTTCTTCGTTTTGGGAATCAGGCATGAAGGGATTTTCCGCAAATTGCTAGCAGAGGAAGACTTGGACTTAGCCAAAGCCACCCTGATTGCTCAGGCAGACATGGCCAGAGAGGAAGAAACAAAGCTACTCTACTCACAACTTCGGAATCACCCGGGGCCAAACACCGCGAATAAACTAAATTCGTCGGTAGACAGGGGAAGTGCCCCCAACTGGGCAAATGCGACCTCTGCTCGACCTGAGATGACTCACTCACCACAACAATGGACGAACGCGAAGAGATCAGTGCCTGTGAATGCAAGTCCATCAGCAAGCTGTTGGCGCTGTGGAGGGGCTCATCGTGCAAACCAGTGCAGGTTCAAAGAATATGTCTGCAAGAATTGCTCAATGATGGGGCACCTCCAACAAATGTGTAAACGTGCCACAACTTGATACGTAGTGGAGGGTGGGAGATCAAGCGTAGATCCTGAGGATCGCGCAGAGGTGACTGAGGAGGAAGAGGGACATGGGGTTAACATAGAAACATAGAAACATAGAAAATAGGTGCAGGAGTAGGCCATTCGGCCCTTCTAGCCTGCACCGCCATTCAATGAGTTCATGGCTGAACATGCAACTTCAGTACCCCCTTCCTGCTTTCTCACCATACCCCTTGATCCCCCGAGTAGTAAGGACTTCATCTAACTCCCTTTTGAATATATTTAGTGAATTGGCCTCAACTATTTTCTGTGGTAGAGAATTCCACAGGTTCACCACTCTCTGGGTGAAGAAGTTTCTCCTCATCTCGGTCCTAAATGGTTTACCCCTTATCCTTAGACTGTGACCCCTGGTTCTGGGCTTCCCCAACATTGGGAACATTCTTCCTGCATCTAACCTGTCTAAACCCGTCAGAATTTTAAACGTTTCTATGAGGTCCCCTCTCATTCTTCTGAACTCCAGTGAATACAAGCCCAGTTGATCCAGTCTTTCTTGATAGGTCAGTCCCACCATCCCGGGAATCAGTCTGGTGAATCTTCGCTGCACTCCCTCAATAGCAAGAATGTCCTTCCTCAAGTTAGGAAACCAAAACTGTACACAATACTCCAGGTGTGGCCTCACCAAGGCCCTGTACAACTGTAGCAACACCTCCCTGCCCCTGTACTCAAATCCCCTCGCTATGAAGGCCAACATGCCATTTGCTTTCTTAACCGCCTGCTGTACCTGCATGCCAACCTTCAATGACTGATGTACCATGACACCCAGGTCTCGTTGCACCTCCCCTTTTCCTAATCTATCACCATTCAGATAATAGTCTGTCTCTCTGTTTTTACCACCAAAGTGGATAACCTCACATTTATTCACATTATACTTCATCTGCCATGCATTTGCCCACTCACCTAACCTATCCAAGTCACTCTGCAGCCTCATAGCATCCTCCTCGCAGCTCACACTGCCACCCAACTTAGTGTCATCCGCAAATTTGGAGATACTACATTTAATCCCCTCGTCTAAATCATTAATGCACAATGTAAACAGCTGGGGCCCTAGCACAGAACCTTGCGGTACCCCACTAGTCACTGCCTGCCATTCTGAAAAGTCCCCATTTACTCCGACTCTTTGCTTCCTGTCTGACAACCAGTTCTCAATCCACGTCAGCACACTACCCCCAATCCCATGTGCTTTAACTTTGCATATTTATCTCTTGTGTGGGACCTTGTCAAAAGCCTTCTGAAAGTCCAAATATACCACATCAACTGGTTCTCCTTTGTCCACTTTACTGGAAACATCCTCAAAAAATTCCAGAAGATTTGTCAAGCATGATTTCCCTTTCACAAATCCATGCTGACTTGGACCTAAGTGCACACCTTTACCAACATGAGTGCCCCGATTATGATGAACATTAAACTGAACGGCATACCGGTACCAATGGAACTGGACATGGGTGTGAGCCAATCGATCATGAGCCAGAAGGCCTTCAAGAAGTTATGGGCAAACAAGGCACACAGGCCCAAGCTGAGCTCAATTGACGTGAAGCTGTGCACCTACACTAAAGAGATTATCCCGGTCCTCGGAAGTGCAATGGTTCAGGTGCTGTATGATGGTTCTGTGCATAAATTGCCACTATGGATTGTTCCCAGTAATGGGCCCATGCTGCTTGGCAGAAGCTGGCTACAGAATTTTAACTGGAAACGAGGCGATGTAAAAGCATTATCGTCGATGGAGAAAGCCACGTGTGCACAGGTCTTAGACAAGTTTCCGTCACGGTTCCAGCCTGGCATCGGCAGCTTCACAGGGGCCAAAGTGACAATTCACCTTAGCCCAGACGTGAGACCCGTCCACCACAAGGCCTTACATGATGCGGGAGAAAGTAGAAGTCGATCTAGATTGGCTTCAGCACGAAGGCATCATATCGCCAGTGGAATTTAATGACTGGGCCAGTCCCATTGTCCCCATTCATAAAAGTGATGGGACAATTAGAATCTGTGGAGATTATAAAGTAACCATAAACCGAGTATTGTTACAGGACCAATACCCGCTACCCAATGTGGAGGATTTGATCACGACTGTCGGGCGGAAAGCTGTTTTCGAAATTGGACCTCACCTCGGCGTACATGACGCAGGAGCTGGCGGAATCGTCCAAGAAGCTGATGTGCATAAACACACACAAGGGGTTGTTCGTATACAACCAGTTTCCCTTCGGGATCCATTCAGTGGCTGCGATCTTCCAACGAAACATGGAGAGCCTGCTGAAATCTATCCTGGGAACAGTCGTCTTCCAAGACGACATCTTGATCACCGGACACGACACCGATGAACACCTCCATTAACTGGAAGAGGTGCTACGCTGACTCAATCGAGTAGGTCTAAGATTGAAATGAACTAAATGCGTCTTCTTGGCACCAGAGGTGGAATTCCTGGGAAGGAAAATCATAGCAGATGGCATCAGACCCCCAGACCCCAAGACAGAGGTGATCCAGAAGGCCCCGAGACCACACAACACGATGGAGCTGCGCTCGTTCCGAGGACTACTGAACTACTTTGGTAACTTTCTGCCTGGGCTGAGCACTTTGCTTGAACCATTACATGTACTGCTCCGAAAGGGTGATGACTGGGTCTGGGGTAAAAATCAAGAAACGGCCTTTGAGAAGGCCAGAAACTTATTGTGTTCAAACAAACTACGAGCGCTGTATGATCCCTGTAGACACCTTGTTTTAGCGTGCGATGCGTCATCCTACGGGATCGGGTGTGTGCTTCAGCAAGCGAACGTGTCGGGTAAGCTCCAACCTGTAGCGTATGCGTCCCGCAGCCTTTCCAAGGCTGAAAGGGGGTACAGCAAGGTCGAAAAGGAGGCCCTAGCTTGTGTGTACGCGGTAAAAAAGATGCACCAGTACCTATTTGGCCGGCGGTTCGAACTAGAAACCGACCACAAGCCGCTCACGTCGTTATTCTCTGAGAGCAAAGGCATTAACACCAACGTCTCAGCTCGCATTCAGATATGGGCATTAATGCTGTCCACTTACGACTACACAATCCGCCACACACCAGGCACCGATAACTGCGCAGATGCGCTCAGCCGTCTCTTGCTCGTCGCCACCGAGGGTGAAGCGGAGCAGCCCGCGGAACTGGTCATGGCCATGGAAGCCTTTGAGGGCGAAGGGTCACCCGTCATGGCATGCCAGATAAGAATCTGGACCAGCCAAGACCCACTGCTGACCCAGATGAAAAACTGTATATTAAGTGGAAACTGGGCAACCATGTATGGAGTGATGCATGGTGATTTTAAGCTGTTTCATCGGCGTAAGAACGAGTTATCCATCCAGGCCGACTGCATTTTTGTGGGGAAATCGCGTAGTCCTGCCCAAGAAGGGCAGAGATTTATTTGTCAAGGATCTCCATAGCAAACACCCCGGCATCGTAATGATGAAAGCCATTGCGAGATCACACGTGTGGTGGCCCGGCATCGACGCAGACTTAGAGTCGTGCGTACGCCGGTGCAACATGTGTGCGCAACTCAGCAACGCATCCAGGGAAGCCCCCCTGAGCCTGTGGTCCTGGCCATCCAAACCTTGGTCCCGCATCCACGTAGACCACGTGGGTCCCTTTCTAGGGAAAATGTTCCTAGTTGTAATTGATGCTTATTCTAAATGGATCGAACGTGTTATAATGTCGTCCAGTACATCCACCACCACAATAGAGAGCCTTCGGACAATGATCACCATCCATGGCTTGCCCGACGTTCTTGTTAGTGACAATGGACCATGCTTTACGGATTCCGAATTTCGTGAATTTATGAGCTGTAACGGCAGAAAGCATGTCAGGTCGGCCCCGTTCAAACCAGCCTCCAATGGCCAAGCTGAACGGGCAGTACAGATCATAAAGTAGAGCATGCAGCAAGTGATGGAAGGCCCCTTGCAAACCCGTCTGTCTCGCGCGCTGCTTACATATCAGACGAGGCCCCACTCACTCACAGGGGTTCCACCCGCCGAACTCCTCATGAAGAGGACCCTCAAAACAAGGTTGTCCCTCGTGCACCCGGTTTTAAGTGAGATTTTAAATGACCCTGTTTTCATGCTGAACTTTGGTACGGGCCCTAAGTGGCTCGCAGTCACTGTCGTAGCTAAAGAGGGGAGTAGGGTATTCATGGTAAGGCTCACTAATGGCCAAAGCTGCAAGAAGCACCTCGATCAAACCAAATTGAGGTTCACCGATGATCCAGAACCGCTGGATGACTACAGTGACATCGACTTCCACAAGCAACAGAACCAACAGTTCACCAAGAGACAGAACCCGTCGCACCGGACAGTCCGACCAGAGCCACAGCACCGCAAGGCAGCCGCCCACACCCAGCGTCCAACTCAGACAGTCAACCAGAGAGTGCAGACCCCCGGTCAGGCTCGACCTGGAAACCACATCTAAGACTTGTGGGGGGAAGTGTTGTGATGTATCTGCAGCCATGCATTGTACCATGCATTGTACCATGTAATTACATGTAATAGCCAACAGATGGGGAAAGCCCGGGAGGCCCACAGTACTGCACCTCCTGCTGTCTCCTTATCTAAAGTAGGTTCCCCGTGTCGTGCTCACTTTTGGAGTTTACATTAAACCTAAAGGTCACAAGGTGATCAGCTCCAGCTTGGGCCACGTGTGATTTATTATAGTGATAAGCAAACGTATCAATTACCACATTGCTGTTTGTGAGAGCTTGCTTGTGTGCAAATTGGCTGCTGAGTTTACAACAGTGACTACATTTCAAAAGTACTTAATTGGCTGTGAAGCGCTTTGAGACATCCGGTGGTCGTGAAAGGCGTTATATAAATGCAAGTCTTTCTTTTTTTAAAAGCAGGGCTAAAGTATTTCAGAATAGTTACATGCTAACATGTTTCCAGGTGAAGCGAACTGTACCACTTATTATTGACTGATGATGGGTCGAGTTGCTCTCCTTCCAGATGAGGAGATACGAAAGAAAATGGATAATGGTGAAGGACAATAACATCCATTGTCGTTTTATCTGGACACAGAAATATCTGTGAAGGCAATGGCTTGTTTTACCAGTCATATCCTCGATCCATGCAGCCCCAGATATTTAAAAGCGATGGACTGATATCGGAATTGATGCTCTACTTTGTAAGTGAAATAGCAAAAAGAAGACTTATATTTGTACAGAGTATTATCGTGTCTTTCAGAAATGTCCAGCTACCTCACTTAACAATGAATCACTTTGAGATGCAGTGACTACTGTTGTGTAGCCAAATACAACATTCATTTTGAGCAAAGCAGGATCCCACAAGATGCGCTTCCGGTTGAGGAAGAGGGTTAGATGACGTACAACCCCATACTTTTTATCAGGCTGGCTCACTTGGTCTTCGACACTTCACTTAAACAGCGAGTTTGGGGCCTGGTTTAACAATTCATCCAAATGCAGCACTTCCTCGGTACTGCAATTAAATATCAGCTTTGGCCAAGAACTTGAGTCGGCGGTTATTATTGTTTTACGTATCTTCAGACTTTTCACTTGGAGACCAGTATGAAATGGTGTGAGGAGTCTACCCTATGTAAACTAGAGGTGATCCAAAACTCGGCTGCCCATGTCCTAACTCGCACCAAGTCCCGCTGACCGAAATTGGCTTCCGTTTAATCAACGCCTCGATTTCAAAATTCTCATTGTTGTTTTCAAATCCCTCCATGGCCTCGCCCCCTCCCTATCTCTGTAACCTCCTCCAGCCTCACAAACCATTAGGATATCTGCACTCCTCCTTGAGCATCCCTGATTATAATCGCTCAATCATCGGTGGCCGTGCCTTCTGTTGCCTAGGCCCCAAGCTCTGGAACTCCCTGCTCAATCTCTCCGCCTCTCTACCTCTCTTGCCTCCTTCAAGACGTTCCTTAAAACCTACCTCTTTGATCAAGCTTTTGGTCACCTGCGTTAATTTTTACTTATGCGGCTTGGTGTCAAATTTTTATCGTATAACACTTCTGTGAAGCGCCTTGGGACGTTGCACTACTTTAAAGGTGCTATAGGAATACAAGTTGTTGTTGTTGTAGTAGGCTGATTAACAGTCCAAAAGGCCGCGATGTGAGCACTCCTTCCATGTACGCAACTATTTTCATACCGTCATTAGGGTGGTTAGTCCTTTCTGGTGGGAGTGTATTATGGCCTCCCACAACCCATATGGTGAAGGGAAGGGCCACCCACACTCATCATCTCCCCTCGCCGTCGGTAATGGACAGACAATCAAAGGTCAAATTTGTACCTACTGTGTGTTTCCACAGGACACAGGCACAGGAGGAGGCAATTCAGTCCCTCGAACCTGTTCCGCCGTTCAATTAGATCATGGCTGATCTGTATCTTAACTCCCTCTTCCCCCCCTTGGTTCCATATCCCTCAATACCATTGCATAGCAACAGCTTCCACAACTTGATTAACTATCTGACTTCGCTTCTCACTCCTAACTTAATTTTTAAACTTTTCTCAGTTTTGAAATATTCAATTGACATCCAGCCTCAACAGCTTTTTGGAGATGAGAGTTCCAGATTTGCACGACCCTTTGTGTGAAGAAGTGGTTCCTGACATCATCCCTGAATGGCCTGGCTCTACTTCTAAACCCCCTTGATGTAGACTCCCCCCACCAGAGGAAATAGTTTCTCTCTATCTATGCTATCACCTCCTTTAATCATCTTAAACACCTCAATTAGATCTCCCCTTAATCTTCTATACTCAAGGGAACACAAGCTAGTCTATGCACCCTCTCCTCATAATGTAACTCTTTTAGCACTGGTATTATTCTGGTTAATCGACACTGCATCCCCTCCTAGGATAATATATCCTTTCTGAGGTGTGGCTCATTGAAGCCTTAGGGAAACTTGTGATGGGCAAAATGTAAACATTGTGGAGTTAGGAGAAGGAAGGAAAGTCAGATAGATAATTAAAGTGTGGAATTTGTTGGTGGGGAAGACCAGTGAATTATCCCATATAAATCAATTCAAGGGACAATTGGATGGTCTCTTGGAGGGATATGTTGAGAAGGTAGATAGATGGGGTTGATCGGTTAAAGACTAATGGGCCGAATGGGCTTTCCTGTTCCTAAAAATTGTATTAATGAAAGAAGCAATTGAAGAATTTTAAATTTGATAAGCTCAGTCTGAGGTCGTGTTACTAGCTGAAGAAATTGCCGCAATGGTTGCACTGAGATGATAGTAACCCTTTTAGCCCCAGTATCATTCTGGTCAATCTGCACTGCACTCCCTCCAAGGGCAATATACAGCCTCATTAAAAATGACGCATTTCACAACATGAGATTATAATCAGTCTGAAGTATTACTACCTCTTCCACCAAGTGCTTATTTTGCAGCACATAGTTTGTTTAATGAAACCGGTTTTAAATAGGTCCCCCTTCTCATTGTGGTCGGAGCCTCATGTTACATCCAGTGAGTCCTACTTACACAGACAGAGTAATGCAGTTCTGTAAAACACTGCACAAAAAAATATAAAAGGTTATTGATTTCCTCTTTGATAAGATCTGTCCTTCAGCGACATTTATACATTTTTACGCTGAAATCGAGGAGTGTTGTAGATGGGGACAGCATAACCTTCGATACTCAATGGTGGCGATGAAGGTAACATTCTCAGAGAGTCTGTTTGGCATGGTGGGCTATGGCTGTGGTAATACTGTAATACCGGCCGAAGCAATGTTCCCGCTAAGGTGCGCGCGCATGTGGCCGCACAGTAATGGGCAGGGTCTCTCGCAGGCCGTTCACTGGCTTTTTACATTTTTTTAAATTCAGTCACAGGATGTGGGCATTGCTGGCATTTATTGCCCATCCCTAAGTGCCCTCGAGAAGGTGGTGGTGAGCCGCCTTCTTGAATACAACTGAGTGTCTCGCTGGGCCATTCCAGAGGGCAGTTAAGAGCCAACCACATTGCTGTTGGCCTGGAGTCACATATAGGCCAGACAGGGTAAGGGTGGCAGATTTCCTTCCCGAAAGGACATTGGTGAACCAGGTGGGTTTTTATGACAATCCAGTAGTGACAAGGTCACCTATTACTGATATTATTTCTTTATTCTAAGTTAATTTAATTGAATTTAAATTCCTCCAGCTGCCATGGGGAGGATTTGAACTGATATCTCCGGATCATTAGTTCAGTAACATAACCTCTATGCCACCGTACCGTACAATTTACATTGTGAATGCCGCGCAGGCGCTGAAATTTAAAGGGACTGTGCATTGAAAGAAGCAGGCTGTGCAGAACAAAGCGCTGCTCACAGGGAACAGTGCCTGAGAGCAGAATTCAGCCGCTGCTGTCACCAGAGGTGCACTGCAAAGTGCCACTGACTGTGAATCCAGTGCCAGCAGTCGCTCAGGTTGGTAACACTCTCACCTCTGGGTTGTGGGTTCAAATCCCGCTCCAGAGAATTGAGCATAAAGTCTAGGCTGACACTCCGGGGCAGTACCGAGGGAATGCTACACTATCAGAGATCTTTGAGATGAGGCGTTAAACCGAGACCCTCTCAGGTGGACGTCAATGCAATATGTTGAAGGGTTTTCCTCGGTGCCCTCAACAAACAACACTAAAATAAAGCAGATTAGCTGGTCATTATCGCATTGCTATTTGTGGGAGCTTACCGTGCACAAATTGGCTGCCGCGTTTCCTACATTATGGGTACGGGAGTATAGTGGTTATGTTACCAGACTGGTAATCTAGAGGGCTGGACTAATTAATGATCCAGAGACATGAGTTCAAATCCCACCACAGCTGCTTGGGAATTTAAGTTCAATTCATTCAATAAATCTAGATTAAAAAGTTAATATCAGTAATGGTGACCATGTAACTACTGGATTGTCTTAAAAACCCATCTGCTTCACTAATGCCCTTAGGGGAAGGAAATCTGCTGTTCTTACCCGGTCTGGCCTACATGTGACTCCTGACTCACAGCAATGTGGTTGACTCTTAACTGCCCTCTGAAATGGTCCAGCGAGACACTCAGTTGTACCAAACCGCTGTAACCTTCACCACATGGACTGCAGCGGTTCAAGAAGGCGGCTCACCACCACCTTCTCAAGGGCAATTAGGGATGGGCAATAAATGCTGGGATGCCCACAACCCGTGAACAAATACAATTTTTTTTTCCAACCTTTTGGACAGCTTGAGGTCATGGGCAGTGCTGTATCGATGCTAGCTCTTTCTTTAATTCAGAATGCAAAGCACAGTTGGTAAGATATAATTAAAGTAACACAGGAAAACACATCTACAGCATCAATTGAAATGGTAACTTTGCAGGCAGACTTAGATATCTTGATTTCTGCAGTTGCAGCACTACTGTCCTTCAAGATAAATCTGGTATCGGAAGATATGGGGATTTATAATTCTAATTGATTTCATTGCTGGCCTGATAAACCTAGGTGACAAAGTGTTGGCAATTATCCTCTTAGCAATCACTTAACGCTGTGCATAATGAAGAAAATTGTGAGGGTGTTCAACACATTAGCACTTTATAATGCATTTGGTCGAATACAAACTCGTGAAATTAAATTAAAAAGGCTATTTACCCGAATGTGCCACTTAATTAACTTGCATCTGTGTTTTAAGGAGATCAGTTTGTCTTGTTTTTTCACTCCATTTAGTTTCCACGTCTAAATGGAGAAGAGTTGTAAAATTTTTTTCGAGTTTTTTGCAGTTTTCCCGATACAGAAAAAACTTAAAATGAATCAAATGCAGAGATGGTCAGAAATACAGGTGCAAATAAAACCAGAAATAAAAACCGGACATTTTCTAAGTAAAAGTACAACAAAATCAGATGAATGGACTGGACCGCATCAATTATTGTCCAAGATCGCCAAACCCATAGCAATAGGTTCGACCAAATTGACTAAGGGGCATCTACGGTAATGTTTGGCCAGTCTGTAGGACATGTGGAAATTCCCCTCGCCCCGTCCAACAGGTTATACAATTCAGACTTGAGATTTAGGAGAAATTATACAAGACACATGAGTTCTGTCTTTAACCTTTAATTGACAGACAGATTCAAAACCCCGAGCCACTATTCGAGCAGTACACCAATAATATTACCAGAAATCATACATACTACCACCCTCAGATAATCAGTCCAGCATTGATTGTAAGTCTTCCTTCCCTGACAGCAGCAGTTCTTCATAGGCAAGATGATCATTCTCAGGCCATTCCCTATAACGGGCATGGTGGATAGAGGTGTACCGATGGATGTGGTGTATTTAGATTTCCAAAAGGCATTCGATAAGGTGCCACACAAAAGGTTACTGCAGAAGATAAAAGTACGCGGAGTCAGAGGAAATGTATTAGCATGGATAAAGAATTGGCTGGCTAACAGAAAGCAGAGAGTCGGGATAAATGGGTCCTTTTCCGGTTGGAAATCGGTGGTTAGTGGTGTGCCACAGGGATCGGTGCTGGGACCACAACTGTTTACAATATACATAGATGACCTGGAAGAGGGGACAGAGTGTAGTGTAACAACATTTGCAGATGACACAAAGATTAGTGGGAAAGCGGGTTGTGTTGAGGACAAAGAGAGGCTGCAAAGGAATTTAGAAAGGTTAAGCGAATGGGCTAAGGTTTGGCAGATGGAATACAATGTCAGAAAATGTGAGGTCATCCACCTGGGAAAAAAAAACAGTAAAAGGGAATATTATTTGAATGGGGAAAAATTACAACATGCTGCGGTGCAGAGGGACCTGGGGATCCTTGTGCATGAATCCCAAAAAGTTAGTTTGCAGGTGCAGCAGGAAATCAGGAAGGCGAATGGAATGTTGGCCTTCATTACGAGAGGGATGAAGTACAAAAGCAGGGAGGTCCTGCTGCAACTGTACAGGGTATTGGTGAGGCCGCACCTGAAGTACTGTGTGCAGTTTTGGTCACCTTACTTAAGGAAGAATATACTAGCTTTGGAGGGGGTACAGAGACGATTCACTGGGCTGATACCGGAGATGAGGGGGGGTTACCTTATGATGATAGATTGAGTAGACTGGGTCTTTACTCGTTGGAGTTCAGAAGGATGAGGGGTGATCTTATAGAAACATTTAAAATAATGAAAGGGATAGACAAGATAGAGGCAGAGAGGTTGTTTCCACTGGTCGGGGAGACTAGAACTCGGGGGCACAGCCTCAAAATACGGGGGAGCCAATTTAAAACCGAGTTGAGAAGGAATTTCTTCTCCCAGAGGGTTGTGAATCTGTGGAATTCTCTACCCAAGGAAGCAGTTGAGGCTAGCTCATTGAATGTATTCAAATCACAGATAGATTTTTAACCAATAAGGGAATTAAGGGTTATGGGGAGCGGGCGGGTAAGTGGAGCTGAGTCCACGGCCAGATCAACCATGATCTTGTTGAATGGCGGAGCAGGCTCGAGGGGCTAGATGGCCTACTCCTGTTCCTAATTCTTATGTTCTAACTGCAGTAATGATATCTTTCGACCACCGTCTTTTATATGGGTTTTCTTGCCATTCTTCATAAATCAATAATCCAGGATGGTACGAAGCTTTCTTTTAATGTCCGATTCGAATTGTGTGAGTATAGAAATTTTCACACATAACACCGCTGCCGTTATCAAAGCTCACATTGTCCAATCTCAGAAGTGGGCAATAAGCCATCTGGTCAAACTTCACGTGTCACCTTGTGTCCTGTTCTTCAGAACTTCCCAGGTTTGACCTCACCCCCGGTAAACAAAATCGTTGTGTCTTTGTTGTAGTCATAGTGTCTAGAGATTGCCTTGAAATAAAAGGGGGTGTGTTTATACCTATTGTCCATGGCCACCCCCTGCAGTTATGACCATTGTGCAGTCTGGGCCATCGGGAACACAGCCTTTGAACTCACAAAGCAGTTTCGAGCTTCCAACAGCTGTGATTACAAGTTTGCATACCTGCCCAACAAATACCTGCGAGCCTTTATGTCATTGTGAAAAACCTTTTGGAGGTGATGGTGTTCCTAACCTTTTGCCTGGCAGAGCATTTTTAATATATACCAAAATTACAAAAGAAGGGTCTGTATATTCTTACAAGTCCTCAGGTCCACAAAACGCAAGTGAAGCCAATTCTCTTTCCTGTCTTCTTAATCCTCCTGGTCCTCTTCCTCCAGCGTTTTGCCCGCATCATGAATTGCTGCTGTAACATCTATCTGAGATTCTCCATTCCCTAAGCAGCTCTAATCTAACTCCCCTTGAACTTGTAGCTCTCTGTTCTCTCCCCTGAAGCCCCGTCTTCCTTTGAATCACACCAAACAGCAAACCATCGTTCACCAGACTGCCAACAATCTCATCTCTCCCAGAGCTCTTGCTCCCATTACCTCCAGTCTCGGAGATCCCCAACCCTTTACAGCCTGTTCACACCTTCTCTCCGAGATGCACTGACAAGGCTGCTCCAACAGACTGACTGTTATAGGTTCACACGACACAAGCAGAAAAAACACGCATACTGAAAATCTGAAATAAATACAGAGAATGGTGCCAACACTCAGCATCTGTGGAGAGAGAAACAGAGTTAATATTTCAGGTCGATGAACTCCCATCAGAACTGGAAAAAGTTTGAGATTTAACAGTTTTAAAGCACTTGCAGAGCCAGGGAAAGGAGGGAGCAAAGAACAAAGGGAAAGGTGAGTGATAGGGTGGAGGGCATGAGTGAATAAATGACAAAAGGGAATCTAGCATAAAAACAGAAAATGCTGGAAATACTTAGCAGGTCAGGCAGATTGATACAAGCTCTTCCTGTCCCATTGAATTAGTTTCCTTTTATCTTGATAATTTCTCCAAGTTCATCTTATCCATAACTCCCACTTCCTGCTCCCTTGACCCTATTCCCACTAAACAGCTGACCACCCAACATCCTTTTCTGACTCCCATGTTAGCTGATATTGTTAACTGTTCTCTCTCCTCAGGTACTGTTCCCCTTTCCTTCAAATCTGTTGTCATCAACCCTCTCCTCAAAAAAACAACCCTTGACCCCACTGTGCTTGCTAGCTACCGCCTCATCTCCAACCTCCCTTTCCTGTCCAAAGTACTTGAACGTGTTGTTGCCTCTCAAATCCGTGACCATCTTTCCCTGATTTCAATGCTTCAATCCATTCAATCTGGTTTTTGCCCCTGCCACAGTACCGAAACGGCTCTCATCAAAGTCACAAATGACATCCTTTGTGACTGTGACAAAGGTAAATTATCCCTCCGCGTCCTTCTCGACCTGTCTGCAGTCTTTGACACAGCTGACCACTCCATCCTCCTCCAAAACCTCTCCACCAATGTCCAGTTAGGTGGGACTGCACTCGCCTGGTTCAATGCTTATCTATCTAATCATTAGAGCTGGAGCGCTGGGCCCCGGAACATCAGGCAAAGGTGCGGCGAATGAGGATACGGGGCCCAGAAGAGCTGAGGGTCCAGGGGCAGCACGGTCCAGCCCACACTGCGATATGTGTGCGCACTAGGTCCGTGCAGCAGAGCAGGTCTCCAGTCATCCTGGTTAACCCTTGCCACTGGTTAAAGGCCTCGCTCTTACAAGCCTGTGTGGTGGTTGGTGTGCAACGGTCACCATACGTTAAAAAAATCCACGCACACCCTCAACTGGAGTTCCGGACTGGAACTTCGGGTCCTTCATTGAAATATCTGTGAACTCTTGTGGAAGCAAGTCATCCTCGTTCGAGGGATCACCTATGATGATGATCTAATCATAGCCAGAAAATCTCCAGCAATGGCTTCTCTTCCCACTCCCGCATCGTTACAAGGATCAATCTTTAGTCCCCTCTTATTTCTCATCTATATACTGCCCCTTGGCGATATCATCCGAAAACACGGAGTCAGTTTCCACATGTCCGCTGACAACACCCAGCTCTACCTCTCCACCACTTCTTTCTCTCCACCCCTGCTTGGTATCTAAATTGTCAGATTGCTTGTTCGACATCCAGTACTGGATGAGCAGATATTTTCTCCAATTAAATATTGGGAAGACCAAAGCCATTATCTTTGATCCCCCCCACAAACTGCGTTCCTTAACTGTGGTGCCCTTACACCCTGCTATAGAATCACACGAGCCATGAACTGCAGACAAGGTCACTCTGTGACCTGAACCTTTATTCCCAGGACCAACAAGTGATGACCCTCCATGGGAACTCCCTTTATATACCTGGATGACCAGGTGAGGAGTGTCTCCCATAAGTTCACACCCTGTGGTCAAGGTGTGCATTACTCAGGTGTATACAGTGTACAGTGTTGTTACATAAAGGGTACAGTTATGTGAAGGTTACAAACATGACATTACCTCCCCGCAATGTCTTTGGGTCAAAGATTGAGACTTTCAGGTGATCGACGCTCTCTCGAGGAGCGCCGCAGTTGGGGCTCTGGTGGTTGGGCCTTGGCATGCGACTCTGTCGCCTGAGGTGATTCTGGCCTGTCCGGGCTGGCCGCAGGGACCGTGCATGCTGATGAACGTCCTTGTTGCTCATTCTCTGGCAGTGGTGTGGGTAACATCTCATGATCTTCCTCAGGTTCCTCAGTGTCCTTGCTGAACCTTTTCTTTACTTGGTCCAGATGTTTGCGAATTATCTGCCCATTGTTAAGTCTGACCACTATAACCCTATTCCCCTCTTTGCCAATTACAGTACCCTCAAGCCACTTGGGTCCCAAAGCATGATTGAGAACAAATACTAGGTCATCAATTTCTATGCATCTCCCCCTTGCGTTGCGATCATGGCACTCGATTTGGAACTGGCGCTTGCCCTCAACAATGTCTGACAGGTCTGGGTGAATGAGGGACAGCTACGTTTTAAGCGTGCATTTCACGAGTAGTTCCGCGGGCGGGACTCCCGTGAGCGAATGCGGGCAGGACCTATAGGCCAGCAGGAGGCGCAATAGGCGGTACTGAAGGGAGGGTCCTTGAATCCGGAGCATGCCCTGTTTTATGATTTACACCGCACATTCCGCCTGGCCATTGGAAGCCGGCTTGAACGGTGCTGTCCTGACATGTTTGATACCATTACCTGACATAAACTCCTGGAATTCATAGCTAGTGAAACACGGGCCGTTATCGCTAACCAGGATGTCCGGCAAGCCGTAGGTCGCAAAGACAGAATGCAGACTTTCCACGGTGGTAGATGTCGGGAACGAATTCAATATGATGCACTCGATCCATTTCGAGTATGCATCGACAACAATCAGGAACATTTTCCCCATGAACGGGCTCGCGTAGTCCACGTGAATACGTGACCATGGCCTGGTGGGCCAAGGCCAAGAGCTGAAGGGGCCTCTCTGGGGCCCTCTCTGGGGGCATTACCCTACTGAGCACACGCCGTGCACCTGCGAACCCAGTGTTCCAGGTCTGAGTCAATTCCCGGCCACCATACATGTGACCGGGCAATGGCCTTCATTAGCATAATGCCTGGGTGCTCGCTGTGGAGTTCCCTGATGAATGCCTCTCTGCCCTTCTGGGGCATGACTACCCAGCTGCCCCATAGCAGGCAGTCAGCTTGGATGGAGAGCTCGTCCATCCATCTGTGGAACGGCCTGACCTCCTCGGGGCGCCCCATCCCCAGTCAGGACACATTTCTTTATCAGGGATAGGAGGGGGTCTCTGTTGGTCCAGATTTTGATCTGGCGGGCTGTGATAGGGGAGCCTGCGGTGTCGAAAGACTCAACAGCCATGACCACCTTCGCTGCCCCCTCGGTGGTCGACAGTGGGAGCTTGCTGAGCACGTCAGCACAATTTTCGGTGCCTGGCCGGTGCCGTATGGTGTAGTCATACGCAGCCAGCATGAGAGCCCATCGCTGTATGCGAGCATTGGCATTGACAGCCTTGCGGTCGGACAAAAGGGATGTTAACGGCTTGTGGTCCGTTTCTAACTCGAACCTTCTGCCAAAAAGGTACTGGTGCATCTTTTTCACCCTGTAGACACATGCGAGTGCTTCCTTTTCAACCATCCCGTACCCCCTTTCTGCTTGGGAGAGCGACCTGGAGGCATAAGCCACAGGTTGGAGTTGGTCCTTACCATTGCTCTGCTGCAACACGCACCCAACCCCATAGAGTGATGCATCGCATGTCAAAACCAATTTCTTACAGGGGTCGTACAGTGTCAATAACTGATTAGAACAAAGCAGGTTCCACGCCCAATTGAAATCCCGTTCCTGACAGTCCCCCCAAAACCAATTGCGACCTTTACGCAGGAGCACGTGTTGCGGCTCCAGCAATGTACTTAGGTTCGGCAGAAAGTTCCCGAAATAGTTCAATAGACCCAGAAATGAACGCAACTCCGATGTGTTGCCGGGCCTGGGTGCGCGACGGATCGCCTCCGTTTTGGATTCGGTAGGCCGGATCCCGTCGGCAGCAACCCTCCTGCCCAAAAACTCGACCTCTGGGGCCAAAAACACACACTTAGACTTTTTTAGTCGCAAGCCTACCCGGTCCAGTCGGCGTAGCACCTCCTCCAGGTTGCAGAGGTGTTCCTCGGTGTCTCGACCCGTGATTAGGATGTCATCTTGGAATACGATTGTTCCAGGGATGGATTTAAGCAAGCTTTCCATGTTCCGCTGAAAGATAGCTGCCGCCGAACGAATGCCAAACGGACACCTATTGTAAACAAATAGCCCCTTGTGTGTAGTGATGGTGGTCAGAAGCTTGGATTCTTCAGCCAGTTCCTGAGTCATGTCGGCTGAGGTGAGGTCCAACTTGGTGAACAGCTTGCCACCTGCCAGCATGGCAAAAAGATCCTTCGCTCTCAGAAGCAGGTATTGATCCTGTAGTGACACTCGGTTGATGGTGGCCTTGTAGTCGCCACAAATCCTGACCGAGCCATCCGCTTTAAGGACAGGAATGATGGGGCTTGCCCAGTCACTGAATTCAACAGGCAAAATTATGCCCTCTCTTGGCAGCCTGTCCAACTCACTCTCAATTCTCTCACACATCACATACGGCATGGCTCTGGCTTTGTGGTGCACTGGTCTGGCGTCCGGAGTGATGCGTATCACTACTTTGGTGCCCTTAAAAGTCCCGACACCTGGTTGAAAGAGTGGCTCGAATTTCTGTAGGACCTGTGAGCATGAACTTCGCTCCACAGATGAAATGGCGTGCACATCCTCCCATTTCCAGTTCATCTCGGTTAACCAGCTCCTCCCCAAGAGCGAGGGACCTTTCCCCGGGACAATCCAGAGTGGCAGCCAGTTCTCCGATCCATTGTGTGTGACCACCAAGTTTGCACTGCCTAGTACTGGGATGATCTCTCTGGTGTACGTCCGTAGCTGCGTGTCAATGCATTCCAGTTTAGGCCTGTTAGCTTTGAGTGGCCGTAGTTTTTCAAATTGTTGAGCACTCATAAGTGACTGGCTGGCTCTTGTGTCCAGCTCCATGAGTACCGGGATACCATTTAATAGAACTTTCATCATCATCGGTGGCATTTTGGTATATGAGCTGTGGACATCTGCCACATGAACCCTCTGGACTTCAGCGTCCATAGCTTGGCCCCAAGCATCACCCTGCCTTGCAGACCCCTCGTCTGGTTCCTCTGCCTTGTAAACTAGCCTCGCTACGGGCTTTCTGCACATTCTGGCCAGATGTCCCTTGAAGTTACAGTTTCTACAGATAAATTGTTGAAACTTACAGGTTTTCGTAGTATGTCTGCCACCGCACCTCCAGCATGAGCTGAGATTGTTGTGAACAAAGGAACTGTTAGCAGGCATTCCACTCTGATTGTCTCTTTGATTACTCCTGAGCACTCTGTTGGTGAGTGTCAATGGTCCCATCCCGGGACGCATTGTCCCTTGTGATGGTGTGAATTGCCAATCCCCCTGCCATTGTCTCTGTTGCTGGCCCACCCTAGAGCCTGTTGCTGCCTGGGCGATGTCGAATTGCCCTTGCCTGCCTGCGGGGTTCTGTGTCTCGTTTACAATGTTAACTCCCTGGTCCATCGCCACATTGGAACCAGGGCTGCGTGTGTAAATTATCTTCGTCTCCTCTTCCCCTGCCAGGAAGGTCTGGGCTATCAACGCTGCCCTTTCCAAAGTCAAGTCCTTGGTCTCAATAAACTTCCTGAAAATCCCGGCATGACAATTGTCCTCAATGAAGAAATTCCTTAACATCTCCCTGCTGCAGGCGTCTGTGAACTTACAGAGGCTGGCCAAACGCCGAAGGTCCGCAACGATGTCCGATATGCTTTGTCCCTCCCGACGCCGGTGTGTGTAGAGCCGGTGCCGGGCCATGTGTATACTGCTCGCCGGTTTGAGGTGCTCACCGATCAGAATGCTGAGCTCTTCAAAGGTCTTGTCCGCCGGCTTCTCGGGTACGAGCAGGTCTTTCATCAGCGCATACGTCTTGGATCCACTGCTGGTCAGATGTGCCCGCCACTTGCCAGCCGCTTCCTCTCCCAGCCAGTCCTTTGTGACAAAGCTCTGCTGGAGCCTCTCAACGAAGTCGTACCAGTCCTCACCGACACAGTACCGTTCTTCTGTGCTGCCGGTGGCCATCCTCGTGGGTCGTTGATTCCCGTTTCTCGTCGCCAAATGTGGTGTCCTTACACCCTGCTATAAAATCACACGAGGCATGTACTGCAGACAAGGTAACTGTGTCACCTGACCCTTTATTCCCAGGACCAAGAAGTGATGACCCTCCGTGACACCTCCCTTTATATACCTGGATGACCAGGTGAGGAGTGTCTCCCACAAGTTCACCCCCTGTGGTCAAAGTGTGCATTACTCAGGTGTATACAGTGTACAGTTTTGTTACATAAAGGTTACAGTTGTGTGAAGGTTACAAACATGACACTAACCACTGACTCCATCCCTCTCCTTAGCATCAATCTGAGGGTGAACAAGACTGTTCGCAACCTACCGTATATACTCGCGTATCCTGCGATCTCGCGTGTCATGCGACCCCTAAATTTTTGTCCCCAAAACATGATTTTACCATATATCTCATGTATCATGCGAGTCACTTTTTTGAGATCGAATACAGACCTTAACATGAAACATCGAGTGGATTCTGCTGTGAAAGCTGTTCGCGAATCGAACACCGATACAGCAATCGTTCCAGCTGTCGTTCAGCCACAGCCTCTACTGTGTTTGCGGGTAAAAGAAGCATGGGCTGAGATAGATGGAGCCTCTAATAATGCAGCAAACTTCAGAGGGAGTTGTGGGTGGCGGAGGTCGGGTCGCCGGGGGGGTGGGGGGGGGGGTGAAGAGGAGGTCGGGTTGGGTCACCGGGGGGAAGCGGAGGTCGGGTTACCGGGTGGGGGGGGGAGTTGGGGGAGCGGAGGTCGGGTCGCCGGGGTAGGGAGAGCGGGGGTCAGGTCGGATCCGGTCCGGTCTCTTTCCTCCCCCCCCCCCGACCTCCGCGACTCTCTCTCCCCCCCCGACCTCCGCGACTCTCTCTCCCCCCCCGACCTCCGCGACTCTCTTTCATCCCCCCCGATACAGTACAAGTGACAATAGAGGCTGCAATCCAGCCCAGGAGATACCTGCCGAGATTCAGCGTGGATACGGTCTGCTTAACAGCCTAACAGCCTAATCTTGGCCAGCACTTCACACCCGCAAATTTTGTATCTCGCGTATCATGCGACCCCCCAAATTTAGGTTACAATTTAGGTCTTCAAAAGTCGCATGATACGCGAATATATATGGTAGGTATCATTTTGACCCTGAAATGAGTTTCCAGCCACATATCCGCAGCATAACTAAAACCGCCTTTTTCCACCTCCGTAACATTGCCCGCCTCCGCCCCTGCCTCAACTCTTCTGCTGCTGAAACCCTCATTCATGCCGTTATTACCTCTAGACTTGACTACTCCAACTCACTCTTGGTCGGCATTCCACATTCCACTCTACGTAAACTTGAAATCATCCAAAACTCAGCAGCCTATGTACTAACCTGCACCAAGTCAAGATCACCCATCACCCCTGTGCTTTCTGACCTACATTGGCTCCCAGATAAACAACGCCTCGATTTCAAAATTCTCATCCTTGTTTATAAATCACTCCATGGACTTGCCCCTCCCTATCTTGGTAATCTTTTTCAGCCTCACAATCCCCCAAGATATCTGCACTCCTCAAATTCTGGCCTCTTCAACATCCCTCATTATAACTGCTCAACCATCGGTGGATGTGCCTTCAGCTGCCTGGGCCCCAAGCTCTGGAACTCCCTCCCTAAACCTCTCTGGCTCTCTACCTCGCTTTCCTCCTTTAAGACATTCGTTAAAACCTACCTCTTTAAACAAGCTTTTGGTCATTTGCCTTAATTTCTTCTGTGGCTCGGTGTCAAATTTATCTGTTTGTCTGTAACACTGTTGTGAAGCACCTTGGAACGCTTCACTACATTAAAGGCGCTATATAAATAAAAGTTACTATGGGTACGCTCATAATAAAGAATGAAACTGAGTATTGTGTGTAATGAGCAAGTGTGACCTTAGCTCCTTTAATAAGACTTCAGAGTGAGGGTACCTCGTGGGTGGCCTGCTTATAAACCATGCTCCCAAGGGATGCTGGGATCCCTTAGGACTCCAACAGGTAGGCCCTTTGGTGGTAGTGTAATACAGGTTGCAAGAGGTTAAAAACATAACATCACTAGCCCTTGAAGTCAATAGCACACTTATTTAGAAGATGAGACGACCTGGGGCTTATCGCTCCCTTGTCGATCTTCTCGGTAGAAATGCGGGTGTGGGTGAGTTGGTTAGTTCTTCACTGGGCTGCTAGGCAGCCGGCCTTGCCGGGCTGCTGGGGATGGTGAGTTCGGCTTCGTGGTCAACCATGATGTCAGTTGCCACTTGTGTATGTGTTGGACGGTCAAAGTTGGTGGTGTCTTTTTCGGGTTGTTCATAGCTGTTGGTGTTTTCTGTATGCTTGTCCATTAGCCAATTTGACCTGAAACACCCTATTCCCCTCTTTGACTGTGACCATGCCAGCGAGCCATTTGGGACCATGTCCATAACTGAGTACAAACACAGGATCATTGATTTCAATATCGCGTGACAAATTTGCACGGTCATGGTACACACTTTTTTGATGCCGCTTGCCCTCCACGTGATAATGGAGATCAGGGTGGACAAGAGAGAGCCTTGTTTTGAGTGCCCTTTTCACAAGCAGCTCGGCTGGGGGAACCCCGGTGAGCGAGTGGGGTCTGGTGCGGTAGCTGAGCAGCACTCGGGACAACCGGGTCTCTAGGGAGCCTTCTGACACATGTTTCAAGCTTTGCTTGACGATCTGAACTGCCCGTTCTGCCTGGCCATTGGATGCGGGCTTGAACGGGGCAGATGTGACATGTTTGATCCCATTGCGGGTCATGAATTCCTTGAATTCAGCACTGGTGAACCACGGCCCATTGTCGCTGACTGGAACATCAGGCAGGCCGTGCGTGGCAAACATGGCTCGTAGGTTTTCAATACTTGTGCTTACAGACATTATCGCACATTCAATCCATTTTGAGTAAGCGTCCACGACAACCAAAAACATTTTGCCGAGAAATGGGCCCACATAGTCCACGTGGATCCTCGATTACGGTTTGGAGGGCCACGACCACAAACTTAGCGATGCCTCACTGGGTGCATTGCTCAGCTGAGAGCGAGTGTTGCACTGGCGCACGCATGACTCTAAATCTGAGTCGATGCCAGGCTACCACACATGGGATCTGGCTGTGGCGTTCATCATTACAATGCTTGGGTGGGTGCTATGCAGTTCACAAATGAACATATCTCTGCCTTTCTTGGGCAAGACCACATGACTGCCCCACAACAGACAGTCCGCCTGCAGGGTCATTTCGTCTTTGCGCCTGTGGAACGGCTTAATCGCCTCCTGTATCTCCGCTAGGATGCTGGCCCAACTCCCATGGAGGACACAATTTTTTACCAAGTACAGTAAAGGATCCTGGCTGGTCGAGATCCTGATCTGGCGGGCCATAACGGGGGACTTTTCGTTTTCAAATGCCTCCATGACCATGAGCAAGTCCGCTGGCTGTGTCATTTCCACCCCAATGGTGGGCAATGGCAGCCGACTGAGAGTATCTGTGCAGTTCTCTGTGCCCAGTCTGTGGCGGATTGTATGTCGACAGCGTGAGCGCCAATCTTTTGATGCGGGCAGAGGCATTGGTGTTAATCCGTTTGCTCTCAGAGAACAGCGATATGAGCGGCTTGTGGTCAGTTTCAAGCTTAAACTTGAGGCCAAACAAATACTGGTGCATTTTATTACCGCGTAAACGCACACCAGAGCCTCTTTTTCAATCATGTTGTCGGCCCTTTTGGCATTGGACAAACTCCTGGATGCATAGGTGACCGGTTGCAAAATCTCCGATTCATTAGCCTGTTGTAACACACACCCGACCCCAAATGAAGACGCATCGCAAGCTAGCACTAATCTTTTACAAGACAAGCAGTTTGTTTGAACACAACAGGTTTCTGGCTTTCTTAAAGGCAGCCTCTTGTGAATTTCCCCATACCCAGCCATCTCCCTTGCGCAGTAGCACATGTAGGAGTTCGAGCAGGGTGCTTAACCCAGGTAGGAAATTACCGAAATAGTTAAGGAGTCCCAGGAACGACCGCAGCTCTGTCATGTTCTATGGTCTCGGCACGTTCTTGATGGCCTCCGTCTTAGGGTCAGTGGGTCTGATGCCGTCTGCTGCGATTTTTCTTCCGAAAAACTCGACCTCCTGCGTCAGGAAAACATACTTCGAGTGTTTCAACCTGAGCCCACGCGATCCAACTGACTAAGAACCTCTTCCAGATTCTTCAAATGTTCAATGGTGTCCCGACCTGTAACCAGTATGTTGTCCTGGAAAACCACGGTGCAAGGAACCGACTTTAGCAGCCTCTCCATGTTCCGTTGGAAGATTGCCGCGGCTGACCTAACCCTGAACGGGCACCTGTTATAGATGAACGGACCTTTGTGCGTGTTGATGCAGGTGAGGCCTTTCCAAGACTCCTCCAACTCCTGCGTCATGTAGGCCGAGGTCAGGTCCAGCTTGGTGAATGTCTTCCCTCCAGCCAGGGTCATAAATAGATCGTCTGCTTTGGGTAGTGGGTACTGGTTCTGTAGCAAAAAACGGTTAATCGTTACTTTATAGTCTCCACAAATTCTTCCCGTGCTGTCCTCTTTAAGTACCGGGACAATTAGACTAGTCCACTTGTTGAATTCCACCGGCTCGATGATGCCTTCTTGCTGAAGTCTGTCCAGCTCAATTTACACTTTCTCACGCATCATATATGGTACCGCCCGTGCCTCATGGTGGATGGGTCACGTATCGGGAACCAAATGGATCTGCACTTTCGCCCCCGAGAAGCTTCCAATGCCTGGCTCGAACAACGATGGGAACTTGCTCAGAACCTGGGCACATGAGCATCGTCGACGGACGAAAACGCTCAGATGTCATCCCAGTTCCAGCGGCTTTTTCCCAGCCAGCTTCTGCCAAACAATGTGCGGCCATCCCCTGGCACAATCCATAGCGGGAGTTCGTGTACTGCTCCGTCATGGGAGACTTTGATTTTGCACTGCCAATTACAGGGATTAGTTCCTTGGTGTAAGTCCTTAGTTTGGTGTGAATGGGGCTGAGCTTGGGCCTGTCGATGGCCTTTTTACTCATTGCCCCACAGCCTGTCGAAGGCCTTTTTACTCATTATGGACTGACTCGCACCCGTGTCCAGTTCCATGGATACTGGAATTCTGTTAAGTTCAACTTTCAACATTATTGGTGGACACTTCGTAGTGAGTGTGTGTACCCAGTCCACTTCTGCCTCCTTGGTACGAGTCTCCAATTCAGCGTGATCCACAGTGGATCAATTTTCCTCTGCAACATGGTGGTTTGCAGGGTTTGCAGCTCGCCTGCACACTTCGCTGGAAATGTCCCATTGTCCTGCAATCGTTGCACACATAGTGCTTGAAGCGGCATTGATGGGGCCGATGATCACCTCCACAGCGCCAACAAATGTTAACTGCCTCACATTATCGATTGATGGCGGAATTTGGGTCATCTGAGGTCGGGAAACAACAGCCATTCTGCCATGTATATTTCTGCTCAAAACCGACGTTACTTTATGTACAGT
This sequence comes from Pristiophorus japonicus, assembly GCF_044704955.1. Taxonomy (NCBI): domain Eukaryota; kingdom Metazoa; phylum Chordata; class Chondrichthyes; family Pristiophoridae; genus Pristiophorus; species Pristiophorus japonicus. Next base: position 181,811,819 of record NC_091989.1, read on the forward strand.
ACTGGCCGAAACTTCTTTACTCTGCGAAATCTGTTTGGTCTTGGCGCTGGTGGAAATAAATACCTGGGCTATCGTTATGGCTTTGCTTAGATTCGGATTTTCAACAGTCAACAGTTTGCAAAGGATTGCCTCATGGTCAATGCCCAGTACAAAAAAGTCTTTAAGCATTTGTTCTAGGAATCCCTCAAATTCGCAATGTCCTGCGAGGCAACTTAGTTCGGTGGCATGGCTCGCCACTTCCTGGCCCTCCGAGCGTTGACACGTGTAAAACCGATATCTCGCCATCAAAACGCTCTCACCCCGTAAAAAAGGATTTCGGTGCTCCCAGACCAGTGCGCACAATTCTTCATAGGATTTCTCTGTTGGTTTTGCCGGAGCTCGGAGATTCTTCATGAGGCCATAGGTTGTTGCCCCACAGACAGTGAGGAGGATCGCCCTTCGTTTGGCCCCTTCCAGCTCGTTGGCCACAAAGTATTGGTCGAGTCTCTCCACAAAGGCCTCCCGATCGTCCCCCTCTGAGAACTTCCCCAGGATACCAACTGTTCCTTGCGCGGTTGTTCGTTACCCCATCGCCAATTGGTACGCTCATTATAAAGGATGAAACTGAGTGCTGTGTACAATGAGCAAGTGTGACCCTAGCTCCTTTAATAAGACTCCAGAGTGCAGGTACCTTGTGGGTGGCCTGCTTATATACCATGCTCCCAAGAGATGCTGGGATCACTTGGCACTCCCGACAGGTAGGCCCTCTGGTGGTAGTGTAATACAGGTTACAAGGGGTTACAATACATAACAATTATTTTTTATCATTATTAATTACATCTGTGACTCCTCTGATCCTCTGCCACAGTGTTAATTTCAGGTTCTCATGCCCTAATCATCACCTTTTCGCTAAGAAGAACGATTTGAACGACTTGCATTTATATAGCACCTTTCACGACCACCAGACGTCTCAAAACACTTTACAGCCAAAAAAGCTTTATTTTTTGGAGTGTAGTCACTGTTGTAATGTGAGAAACTCGACAACCAAACTGTGCACAGCAAGCTCCCACAAACAGCAATTTGATAACGACCAGATATTCTGTTTTTCTTATGTTGATTGGGGGATAAATATTGGCCAGGACACCGGGAAGAACACCTCTGCTCTTCTTCGGAATAGTGCTATGGAATCTTTTAATTTCACCTGAGAGAGCAGACGAGGCCTCGGTTTAACATCTCATTCGAAAGACATCACTTCCGACAGCGCACGGAAGTGTCATCCTAGATTTATGTGCTCAAGTTTCTGGAGTGGGATTTGAACCCACAACCGTCTGACTCAGAGGTGTACAATCCCTCTATACCTCCATCCTTTACCAGGAGAGACTGTGAGCCCTCCATCTCGTCCTCAAACAACAGCCCAATCACTAAACCGCCAATCTCCTCTGACGGACTCAGCTTAAACAGATTATATGGGCCCGAAATTCAGTACCGCTGCAGAGCTGGTGCTCCCCCGACCTTTTTGTGGTCATTAGCGGCAACATTTTTGAGAGGCGAGCCCACCCCATATTCAGCTCCAAAAGTGAACAAATGGGTTCCAGCGCTAATGAACCCTTCCAAAGTTAATTTTTCAGTGGTGTGGCTGTCTTAATTTGAGCATGCAGCTAAGGGTTTCTAATGAGCCAACTGCTCCCTGGCCTTTTTAAAGACCAAGGTTTGGGTTTGCAGCAAGGCTCTGAGGAGGAGAAGGAGTTTGGAAGGAGGTTTGAAAGATGGCTAGTGTAAGAGATGCAATGAGAGCCAACAGGTTCACTGATATGGAGCTGGAGACACTGATGGACGGTGTGGAGGACAGAAGAAGAATACTGTTTCCTAGCGTGGGGAGACCTGGCTGACCACCAGTACATGATGCATGGAGGGAGATTGCAGGGGAGGTGTCAGGCACCTCCATATATGTGAGGACGCACCCTCCCAGGAGGGTGCTGGCCAGTCTGCACCTGGCCCTTCCAGGGTGGCCATTGGTCGACGCCTCCTAGCTCTGTGGCGACGGGGATCCTCCTCCTCCTGTACCTCCTCCTCCTCCTCCTCCTCCTCCTCCCCCTCCTCCTGCTCCTCCTCCTCCTCCTGTGCCTCCTCCTCCTCGGGTGGTACTGCTGGCTCGACCTCCAGCGGCTGTCCCCTAATGACGGCCAGGTTGTGCAGCATGCAGCAGACCACAACGATTATGGAGACCCGTTGAGGAGAGTACTGCAAGATGCCACCAGAGCGGTTCAGGCACCAGAACCTCTGCTTAAAGGTGCCTATGCACTGCTCGTTGATGCACCTGCTGTCACAATGAGCGTCATTGTATGCATGCTCTGTCGCTGTCCTGGGATTCCGCAGTGGAGTGAGCAGCCAAGTGGACAGGGGATATCCCTTGTCCCGAAGCAGACAACCGTAATCCTGATTCGGGCCGGTGAAGACGGCGGGCACACTGGTGTGGTGCAGAATGAACGAATCATGGCTGCTGCCTCCATTGCCCGCTGCCTGTCTACATGGTGCTGATGGAGACGCCTTCTCCTGCGTGCTGCCCTGCTTCTGACCAGGTGTACCAGGTGTCACCCTCCCAACACTCCTCCCATCCTCAGCGTGAACCCTGACAAGCAGGTCTCTGCAGCCCACTGAAGAGGCAGACCTGAAACTTGCACAAAATTACAAGGGAATGTGCAAACCTTCGAGCAGCACTCAGCAGGTTGAATGGTGCCGAAACAATTAATAAAACGATATCAAGAGATAAATACTGCAGACCATGGAAAATGAAATAAAATCAATCATGATTAATAAAAGTATATCAAAAGATATATACTGCGCATGCTTGAAAATGAAATAAAAACAATAATAAGTAATAAAACTATTTACCGACTAAAGGGCCCCAGAGGTGTCACTTTCGAGCACCACATCGAAAACCTCACGGAGGCACTGCCAGGAAAAGCCCTACCTTTCCCTCGGTGAATTCCGCTGTGGTAGTCCCTTTCCAGCAGCCCACACGCTGCAAAACTCACCACTGGAAACTTTCCTTTACAAAGGCTTCACTGCGCCATTTCCGGCGGAAGTGCACACCGTTCAGATCCTCCCCGAGCTGAATATGGCTCGGGGAGGGAAAATTTCCCGACCGAGGCGGCCCATCGATTTTTTTCAGTCGACCGCCCAAACTCCGCGATAGCCGTCCCTTCGGGAACGGTGAATTTCAGGCCCCTCTATCTCCATTAACTTCACCTGGATAAAAGATGTCAGTACGTGAACCCACATCTCTCGCTGTGTTTGTAGGATAACCCAACCCTACTTTGGGCCCATCCATGATCTCTTGCTCCATTGCAGTCTTAACATTTTGGGTTCTAACTCTGATCTGGAAAATTTCACTGTCCACAATTCAATATTTCTGACGAAAGGTCATCGAACTGAAACGTTAGCTCAGTTTCTCTCTCCACAGATGCCGCCTGGCCAGCTGAGTGTTTCCAGCAGTTTCTGTTTTTATTCCATTTTCCACCCATTCTTTGCCATCACGTAATCCAATCCTTCCCTTCATGGACTTCTCCCTCTATATCTCCGGAGATGGGCTTCCAACAGACAATTATTACAAGCCCACAGATCCCACCAACTGTGTGGACAATGCTCCCACCCACACTGCTGCCTGTAAAGATTCCATCTCTCTTCTCTCACTTGCGCTGCCTCCAGCACCTCTGCACTGATCACTCCGTTGTCCGCATCTCTGAAACATCCGTTTTGTTTGGCTACGTTAACCAAGTGTTGTAAATCTTTGGCAATCTCTACCCCCAGAGGGCTGTGGATGAGCAGTCGTTGAGTATATTCAAGACTGAGATCGATAGATTTTTGGATACTATCATCATCATCATCATAGGCAGTCCCTCAGAATCGAGGAAGACTTGCTTCCACTCTTAGCATGAGCTGTTACGTGGCTGTACAGACTAATATGAGAACCACAGTCCCTGTCACAGGTGGGACAGATAGTCGTTGAGGGAAAGGGTGGGCAGGGAGCCTTGTTTGCCGCATGTTCCTTCCGCTGCCTGCGCTTGATTTCTGCACGCTCTCGGCGACGATACTCGAGGAGCTCAGCGCCCTCCCGGATGCACTTCCTTCACTTAGGGCGGTCTATGGCCAGGGACTCCCAGGTGTCAATGGGGATGTCGCACTTTATCAGGGAGGCTTTGAGGGTGTCCTTGTAATGTTTCCTCTGCCTGCCTTTGGCTCGTTTGCCGTGGCCGAGTTCCGAATAGAGCGCTTGCTTTGCGAATCTCGTGGATACCAAAGGAACCAAGGGATTATGAGGATAGTGCGGGAAGGTGGTGTTGAGCGATTATATTGAATGGCGGAGCAGGCTCGAAGGGCCAAATGGCCTAATCCTGCTTCTATTTCCTATGTTCTTCTGTTCCCACAGTTATGGGCAACAACGTCATTTATTTCACCCACATTTTTTTCCTGGGACTCTGCTCTCATGCCATCTCTTAGCTCTGCACTGGAGCATCAGCCGAGATTTTTGTGCTCAAGTCTCTGGAGCGGGACTTGAACCCACAACCTTTTGACTCAGAGTGCTGCCCACTGAGCCACAGCTGACACACATCTGTGCTATGTTTCCCATGACTTTCCAGCACCGTACTTATTTTGAACTGTCTTTTCATTGAATCACTGAGATTACCTTTACTGGTGTGGGCATATACACACTGACCATGGGGAACTCCCAATAGTGTATAACCTGTATATCATCCATCAGTTTAAACCTCTTTCCAATGAACCCATTCCATCAGCATCATCATCATCATCATAGGCAGTCCCTCGGATTCGAGGAAGACTTGCTTCCACTCTAAAAATGAGTCCTTAGGTGGCTGAACGGTCCAATACGAGAACCACCGTCCCTGTCACAGGTGGGACAGATAGTTGTTGAGGGAAAGGGTGGGTGGGACTGGTTTGCCGCACGCTCTTTCCGCTGTCTGCACTTGGTTTCTGCATGCTCTCGGCGATGAGACTTGAGGTACTCAGCGCCCTCCCGGATGCACTTCTTCCACTTAGGGCGGTCTATGGCCAGGGACGCCCAGGTGTCAGTGGGGATGTTGCACTTTATCAGGGAGGCTTTGAGGGTGACCTTGTTACGTTTTCTCTGCCCACCTTTGGCTCACTTGATATGAAGGAGTTCCGGGTAGAGCGCTTGCTTTGGGAGCCTCGTGTCTGGCATGCGAACGATATGGCCTGCCCAGCAGAGCTGATCAAATGTGGTCAGTACTTCAATGCTGGGGATGTTGGCCTGGTCGAGAACGCTAACGTTGGTGCATCTGTCCTCCCAGGGGATTTGTAGGATCTTGCGGAGACATCGTTGGTGGTATTTCTTCAGCGACTTGAGGTGTCTACTGTACATGATCCATGTCTCTGAACTATATAGGAGGGTGGGTATTAACTACAGCCCTGTAGACCATGAGCTTGTTGGCAGATTTGTGGGCCTGGTCTTCAAACCCTCTTTTCCTCAGACGGCCGAAGGCTGCGCTGGCGCACTGGAGGCGGTGTTGAATCTCATCGTCAATGTCTGCTCGTGTTGATAAGATTTCATCCACTCTGTGACAACACACAGTATTCCCAATTTGTGATTTCCACCTGATATTCTTCAGGCTCCACTGTCTTTTTTGGCTCAGGACGATGTAAGGAATTTACTCACCTTCTGTTTTTCAGTTCCAATGTTAAAGTCCACATCCACAACAATAACCGGCCGTTTTCTCTTTCCGGGGCCCGCTGTGTACCTGTAGTGTTTTTATTACAAGAAGAAATGCTGTAAGATCTGGCTAAAACTCTCTGCGAATATATATTTTTTTATTCGTTCCTGGGATGTGTGCGTCACTGGCAAGGCTGGCATTTATTGGCCATACCTAATCGCCCCTTGAGAAGGTGGTGGTGAGCCGCCTTCTTGAACCGCTGCAGTCCGTGTGGTGAAGGTGCTCCCACAGTACTATTAGGGAGGAAGTTCCAGGATTGTGACCCAGTGACGATGAAGGAACGGCCTATATATTTCCAAGTCAGGATGTCGCGTGACTTGAAGAGGAACGTGGAGGTGATGGTCGTATACAAACATGTGAAAATTGACGAGCAGGGAACGGCCAGCTGCTCTATCAATATACAAAAGCAAAATACTGCGGATGCTGGAATCTGGAATAAAAACAGACAAAGCTGGAAATCTCAGCGGGTCAGGCAGCATCTGTGGAGAGGAAGCAGAGTTAACGTTTCAAGTCGATGACCCTTTGCCAGAACTAGCTGCTCTACCAAGCCTGTCCCACACTCATGATGGCTGGAGCCCGATGACTTGATACTTCCTCCTGCCTCTCCCCCCATCGCAGCCATGTCGTCTCAAAAAAAACCCAGAGAAATAAAACCCAGGGTAAAGAAGAGAAACAAGACATTGGTAATTACCTCTCTGACCCCCTCAGCTGATGGAAACCAGTCCAGGAGACGACACGGACCGAGTGTTCACTACACGCACTCTGATCTTCTCGATGATGCGATCTCTGCCCCAGGCAGGAACCGGTCCGGCTCGCTCTCGAAGGCAGAGAGTCAGAGCTCACTGCCCCAGCTGGCAACACATTCCAGAGGCTCACCACTCTCGGGGAAAGAGAAGCCGCTAAATATGGGCCAGAATTCGGACTATTTCACTGCCCCGTTTCTCGACGTTATTGGCAGGTACAACAGGCAGTAAAGAAAGCAAATGGCATGCTGACCTTCATAGCGAGGGGATTTTAGTATAGGAGCAGGGAGGCCTTGCTGCAGTTGTACAGGGCCTTGGTGAGACCACACCTTGAGTATTGTGTGCAGTTTTGGTCTCCTAATCTAAGGAAGGACATTCTTGCTATTGAGGGAGTGCAGCGAAGGTTCACCAGACTGATTCCCGGGATGGCAGGACTGACATATGAGGAAAGACTGGATCGGCTGGGCTTATACTCACTGGAATTTAGAAGAATGAAAGGGGATCAATAGAAACATATAATATTCTGACGGGACTGGACAGGTTAGATACAGGAAGAATGTTCCCGATGTTGGGGAAGTTCAGAACCAAGGGGACACAGTCTAAGGATAAGGGGTAAGCCATATAGGACCGCGATGAGGAGAAACTTTTTCACCCAGAGAGTGGTGAACCTGTGGAATTCTCCACCACAGAAAGTTGTTGAGTCCAGTTCGTTGGATATATTCAAGAGGGAGTTAGATATGGCCCTTATGGTTAAAGGGATCAGAGGGGATGAAGAGAAGGCTGGGGTGGGGTACTGAGGTTGAATGATCAGCCATAATCATATTGAATGGTGGTGCAGGCTCGAAGGGCCGAATGGCCTACTCCTGCACCTATTTTCTATGTTTCTATGTTTTGGGCGAGAACCGGGTCGGCGAAACATTTCCCAGCTGAGACACGCCGGCCATTTCAAAGTTCCGCCGGGGAGCGGACTGCCGGCATGCACCGTCCACAGATCTCCCTGGCGCCATCTTTGGCTGAGTGGGAACCCGTAGGTAAGTATAATAAAAAAATGTTAAATGCCCACGAGGATCAGCGGAGCTGGGTGGGAGGTCTGCAAGAAAAACGTAAGTGATTGGTTTTTTTACTATTTATTTTCAAAATCTGTTGGAGTGATTCAATTTAAAAGTGTCTTGGGAAGATATTTTTTGATTTTTTTAGCTAGGTTTTTAAAAAAAATTATTTTAATTCTTTTTGCCGTGTTAGGCAGTAAATTTTTAAGGATTTTTAAATTTATGGCCCATTTTCTTTAGGCAGCGCCCAATCTAGCTGAAATTGCACTTTTTCGCCCAGATTTGGTGGGGGGGAGTTGGGGGGGGGGCGGGGGTAAGGGTAATTTTTTTCGCTGGGCAGATTTTTGGGGGGGGATGTTTTCGCCGTCGATAATCTTCCCAGCCGTAGCGTTTTTTTGGGCGGCGGGCTTTGGGGAAATTCTAGCCCTGTCTATTCCCACTTTTGCATTGTCTAAACTCCTGTCGCCTTGCCCCCCTCTCGAATCTGCCAACCTGGAACAGTCTCTCATCAGGTACACTATCCAGCCTTTCGTTCATTTATAAACCTCGAAGATCTGGCAAAAAAAATGGAGGAAGCAGCCTCTGGTGAAAAAAAACAGACAAGACAGAGAAAGAGAGAGCTTGGGGTGGGCAGGGGCAGAGAAAGAGAGAGACAATACAGCCATCTGAATATATCCTCTGGGAAAAGACGAAAGATTTTCAGTTGTCAGGAGAGGAGGGATAAATTGAAGATGATAGAAGGGAAAGAGAGGTGAGAAGACAATGAAGAAGAGTAGATGGAAACAAAGGGGGCAGATAAGAAGTTGATTCTAAGAAAGATATTGTCATGTATGTACGCTTGGGTTTACGAGCCACCAGGTGTCGCCACTGTCGGAGGTCATTGGGCTGTACGCACGTGTGTGCGGCCCAGGAATAAAAGGCCAGCCATCTTGTAATGTAATCACTTTGGGCCCTAATAAAGTAGAGCCAGGTTTGTACCTGTTTGGAGTTTACAGTATTCAGTCTTTTGAGTTACTGCATACACAACACTTGGCGACAAGGTAACAAGAAACTTTGCATGCAAAAATGAGCACAATTGGAATTCTGGAGCGATTCGTGGAGGGAGAAGATTGGGCAGACTTTGTAGCCCGCTTGAACCAGTACGTCATGGCCAACAAAATGGAAAAAGTGGCAGACGCAGTTCAGCGCCAGGCAGTCCTCCTCATGGTTTGCAGTCTGAAAATTTATGGACTCATAAAGAATCTCCTCTCACCCTTAAGTCCAACGGATAAGGCCTATGAAACATTGTGTGCTCTTGTACGTGACCATCTCAAACCAGATGAAGGCATCATCATCTCAAGATATCGATTCTATACGCACGTTCGTTCTGAGGTCAAAGTGTTGTCATCGGCGGAGGATACTCCATGTGCTCAAGTGCTGAGCAAGATCCCCTCGCTGTTTGAACCAGGCATCGGCAATTTCATGGGAGCCAAGGTAAGATCCACGTGGACTCAGATGCAAGACCCGTCCATCATAAAGCTTGGGCAGTTCCGTACATGATGAGGGAGAGGTCGAACTGGACAGACTCCAGCATGATGGGATCATATCACCGGCCGAATTTAACGAATGGGCCAGCCCCATTGTTCCTGTGTTGAAAAGTGATGGCACTGTCAGGATTTGTGGAGACTACAAGGTTACGATCAACCGAGTTTCAAAACAGGATCAATACCCATTAACGAAGGCTGATGACCTGTTTGCAATGCTAGCCAGGGGGAAGTCATTCACAAAGCTGGATCTGACATTGGGCTACATGACACAGGAGCTGGTCGACACGACAAAGAAACTTACGTGCATCAACACTCATAAAGGACTGTTTAGCTAAATCAGGTGCCCTTTTGGAATTTGCTCAACTGCAGCCATATTTCAGAGTAACATGGAGAGTCGACTGAAGTCCGTCCCCAGAACCACTGTGTTCCAAGATGACGTACTGGTCACAGGTCGTGACTTCGCCGAATATCTGAACAACCTAGAAGAGGTTCAACATTGTCTGAACAAAGTGGGGCTCAGACTGAAATGCTCGAAGTGCGTCTTCATGGCACCGGAAGTCGAATTCCTGGGGAGGAAAATTGCTACTGACTGTATCAGGCCCACGGACTCGAAAACCAAGGACATCAAAAATGCACCCAAGCCTCAGAATGTGACGGAGCTGCGGTCGTTCCTTGGTCTACTCAACTACTTCGGTAATTTCTTACCTAGATTGAGCACCTTATTCGAGCCACTGCACATGCTGCTAAGAAACCCAAACTGGGTTTGGGTTGCGTCTCAAGGTAGAGCTTTTGAGAAAGCTACTAATCTGCTTTGCTCTAACAAGCTGCTGGTATATTATGATCCATGTAGAAACATAGGAAAATAGAAAATAGGCCATAGAAGATAGGCAGGAGTAGGCCATTCGGCCATTCGAGCCTGCACCACCATTCAATAAGATCATGGCTGATCATTCACCTCAGTACCCCTTTCCTGCTTTCTCTCCATGCCCCTTGATCCTTTTAGCCGTAAGGGCCATATCTAACTCCCTCTTGAATATATCCAATGAACTGGCATCAACAACTCTCTGCGGTAGAGAATTCCACAGGTTCACAACTCTCTAAGTGAAGAAGTTTCTCCTCATCTCAGTCCTAAATGGCTTACCCCTTATCCTTAGACGATGTCCCCTAGTTCTGGACTTCCTCAACATCGGGAACATTCTTCCTGCATCTAACCTGTCCAGTCCTGCCAGAATTTCATATGTTTCCATGAGATCTCCTCTCATCCTTCTAAACCCCAGTGAATACAGGCCCAGTCGATCCAATCTCTCCTCATATGTCAGTCCTGCCATCCTGCGAATCAGTCTGGTGAACCTTCGCTGTACTCGCTCAATAGCAAGAATGTCCTTCCTCAGATTAGGAGACCAAAACTGAACACAATATTCCAGGTGAGGCCTCATTAAGGCCGTATACAACTGCAGTTAGACCTCCCTGCTCCTATACTCAAATCCCCGAGCTATGAAGGCCAACATACCATTTGCTTTCTTCACCGCCTGCTGTACCTGCATGCCAACTTTTAATGACTGATGTACGATGACACCCAGGTCTCATTGCACCTCCACTTTTCCTAATCTGCCGCCATCCAGATAATAGTCTGCCTTCATATTTTTGTCACCAATGTGGATAACCTCACCTTCATCCACATTATACTTCATCTGCCATGCGTTTTTCTACTCACCTAACCAAGTCACCCTGCAGCCTCTTAGCATCCTCCTCACAGCTCACACCGCCACCCAGCTTAGTGTCATCTGCAAACTTGGAGATATTACACTCAATTCCTTCATCGAAAGCATTAATGTATATTGTAAATAGCTGGGGTCCCAGCACTGAGCCCTGCGGCACCCCACGAGTCAATGCCTGCCATTCTGAAAAGAACCCGTTTATCCTGACTCTCTGCTTCTTGTCTGCCAACCAGTTCTCTATCCACATCAGTACATTTCCCCCAATACCATGTGCTTTAATTTTGCACACCAATCTCTTATGTGGGATCTTGTCAAAAGCCTTTTGAAAGTCTAAATACACCACATCCACTGGTTCTCACTTGTCCACTCAACCAGTTACATCCTCAAAAAATTCTAGAAGTTTTGTCAAGCATGATTTCCCTTTCATAAATCCATGCTGACTTGGACTGATCCTGTCACTGCTTTCCAAATGCGCTGCTATTTCATCTTTAATAATTGATTCCAACAGTTTCCCCACTACTGATGTCAGGCTAACCTGTCTATAATTACGCATTTTTTCTCTCCCTCCTTTTTTAAAAAGTGGTGTTATATTAGCTCCCCTCCAGTCCATAGGAACTGATCCAGAGTCGACAGATTGTTGGAAAATGATCACCAATGCCGCCACTATTTCTAGGGCCACTTCCTTAAGAACTCTGGGATGCAGACTATCAGGCCCCGGGAATTTATCGGCCTTCAATCCTATCAATTTCGCTAACACAATTTCCCACCTAATAAGGATTTCCTTTAGTTCCTCCTTCTCACTTGACCCTCAGTCCCCTAGTATTTCCGGAATGTTATTTGTGTCTTCCTTCGTGAAGACAGAACCAAAGTATTTGTTTAACTGGTTCGCCATTCTTTGTTCCCCATTATAAATTCACCTGAATCTGACTGCGTTTGAGTTCACTAATCTTTTTCTCTTCGCACAGCTATCGACGCTTTTGCAGTCAATTTTTATGTTTCCAGCAAGCTTCCTCTTATACCCTATTTTCCCCCTCCTAATTAAACCCTTTGTCCTCCTCTGCTGAATTATTTAAAATTCTCCCAGTCCTCAGGTTTGCTGCTTTCTCTGGCCAAATTATAAGCCTCTTCCTTGGATTTAACACTATCGTTAATTTCCCTTGTTAGCCATGGTTGAGCCACCTTCCCTGTTTTATTTTTACTCCAGACAGGGATGTACAATTATTGAAGTTCATCTATGTGATCTTTAAATGTTTGCCATTGCCGATCCACCATCAATCCTTTAAGTATCACGCACCAGTCTATTCTAGCCAATTCACGTCTCATACCATCGAAGTTACTTTTCCTTAAGTTCAGGACCCTAGTCTCTGAATTAACTGTGCCACTCTCCATCTTAATAAAGAATTCTACCATATTATGTTCACTCTTCCCCAAGGAGCCTCGCACAACAAGATTGCTAATTAGTCCTTTCTCATTACACATCACCCAGTCTAGGATGGCTATCCCGCTAGTTGATTCCTCGACATATTGGTCAAGAAAACCATCCCTAATACACTCCAGGAAATCCTCCTCCACTGCATTGCTACCAGTTTGGTTAGCCCAATCAATATGTAGATTAAAGTCGCCCATGATAACTGCTGTAACTTTATTGCACGCATCCCTAATTTCTTGTTTGATGCTGTCCCCAACCTCACTACTACTGTTTGGTGATCTGTACACAACTCCCACTAGCGTTTTCTGCCCTTTGGTATTCTGCAGATCCACCCATACCGATTCCACATCATCCAAGCTAATGTCCTTCCTTACTGTTGCATTAATTTCCTCTTTAACCAGCAATGCCACCCCGCCTCCTTTTCCTTTCTGTCTATCCTTCCTAAATGTTGAATACCCCTGGATGTTGAGTTCCCAACCTTGGTAACCCTGGAGCCATGTCTTCGTGATGCCAATTACATCATATCCGTTAACTGCTATCTGCGCAGTGAATTCATCCACCTCATTACGAATACTCCTCACATTGAGGCACAGAGCCTTCAGGTTTGACTTTTTAGCACACTTTGGGCCTTTAGAATTTTGCTCTAATGTGGCCCTTTTTGCTTTTTGCCTTTGGTTTCTCTGTCTAGAATTGCCCTGTGATGCTTCGACATATGGAGTTGGGTGCATGTTTCAACAAGCTAATGAGTCGGGCAAATTAGAACCTGTTGCATATGCTTCAAAAAGTTTGTCAAAGGCGGAAAGAGCCTACAGCATGGGAGAGAAAGAAGCACTAGCCTGTGTGTATGGGGTTAAAAAGATGCATCAGTACCTGTTTGGTCTTCGCTTTGAACTGGAAACAGATCACAAGCCACTCATTTCATTGTTTTCGGAAAACAGAGGTATTAATACCAATGCATTGTCCCGCATCCAGAGGTGGGCGCTGACATTATCTGCCTATGATTATGTCATTTGCCATAGACCTGGCACTGAGAATTGTGCCGATGCATTGAGCCGTCTGTCGTTGGCCACACCGGAGGTGAAAACGCCACAACCGGCAGACCTACTGTTAGTCATGGATGCTTTTGAAAGTGAAGGAACTCCTGTCACGGCCCAGCAAGTTAAGAGCTGGATCAACCAGGACCCGATATTATCAGTTGTGAAATGTTATATCCTTAGTGGTGATTGGTCTGCCATACCCAAGCAAATGTGTGAGGAGACCAAACTTTATATCCGTCACAAAGACGAACTATGCATTCAATCAGATTGTATACTGTTGCGTAATCGTGTTGTTATGCCCAAGAAAGGCAGAGAGAAATTTGTGCATGATGTACATCGCACGCATCCCGGTATTGTCATGTTGAAAGCCATTGCCAGATCTCATGTATGGTAGCCTGAAATCTGCTGAGTCTGTGGTCGGGGCCATCTAAACCATGGTCCAGGATCCACATCGACTTCGCAGGATCCTTCCTGGGGAAGATGTTCATAGTTTTGATGGATGCTTATTTCAAATGGATAGAGTGTACAATCATGTCATCCAGCACATCCACAGCTACCATTGAGAGCCTTCACGTCATGTTTGCTACGCATGGTCTGCCTGACATCGTTGTAAGCGACAACGGATCTTGCTTCACCAGTATGGAGTTTCAAGAGTTCATGAAACTCAATGGTATCAAACATATGAGGTCAGCACCATTCAAACCCGCATCCAATGAACAAGCAGAGCGTGTGGTCCAAACCATCAAGCAGAGAATGAAACGTGTAACTCAAGGTTCACTGTAAACTCGCTTGTCATTCATATTGCTTAGTTACAGGACAAGACCCCATACGATTACCAGGGACTCCCCTGCTGAACTATTGATGAAGAGAGGTCTCAAGACCAGGCTCTCACTTGTCCATCTTGATTTGAATAATCGTGTTGAATATAGACGTCAGAGTCAGCAAGGGTATCATGATCGTGCTACTGTGTCACGCAACGTTTCTATCAATGATCCTGTCTATGTACTAAATTATGGTCAAGGTCTCAAATGAATCGCCGGTACTGTTACGGCCAAGGAGGGTAACAGAGTATTTATCATTAAGCTCAAGAATGGGCAAACATGCAGGAAACATGTTGATCAGATAAAGCTGCGGCACACGGATGAACCGGAACAGTCTGAAGAAGACCCAATCAGTGACCAACCAACCTACCCTCAGTCATTGGAGGACTCCGCTGTCATCAATGAATCTGGACTTTCAATCACTGACATGGTCATTGCCACTCCCATCAGATCAGCTCCCCAGCCCTCAGTCATAACAGACTCAGAACACTCGCCCAAGGCTGGAGTTGAACTGAGACGATCAACTTGGGAGCGGAAAGCCTCGGACCGTCTCAATTTGTAAATAGACGTTACTAATATCTTAAAGGGGGATATTGTCATATATGTATGTTTGGGTTTACTAGCCACCAGGTGGCGCCACTGTCAAAGGTCATTAGGCTGTGCGCGCGTGTGTGCGGCCAAGGTATAAAAGGCCAGCCATCTTGTAATGTGATCACTTTTGGCCCTAATAAAGTAGAGCCAGGTTTGTACCTGTTCGGAGTTTACAATATTCAGCCTATTGAGTTATTGCAATCACAACAGATCACTACCTAAAAAGACTGCTGCCCAGGACCCTCCGATCTCCAGACTAACCAGTCCCACATACTCAGCCTACTAGACATTCACTGAAAATCTCTCCTCTTTTATCCTCTCCTCCACATCCACACCTTCAACCTATGGCCCCTGTACGCAATTGGTCCTGCTCAATCAGGTAGGCCAGACAGGTCAACCTGGTGGCCCTATTGTCCCTCTTAATTCAACCAATAGGAAGTGCTGCTGCACTACATAACATCAGAAGAACATAAGAAATAGGAGCAGGAGTCGGCCACTTGCCCTCTCGAGCCTGCTCTGCCTTTCAATAAGACCATGGCTCACCTTAGCCTCAACCCCACTTGCCTGCGCACTACTCTTGACTCAATTATCATTTAAAAATCTGTCGATCTCCACCTTAAGTATATTCAAAGACCCCTAGTTCTAGATTTCCCCATGGGGGAAAACATCCTCTCTGCATCTATCTTGTCAAACCTCCTCAAAATCTTATTTCAACAAGATCGCCTCTCATTCTTCTAAACGCCAATGAGTATAGGCCCAACTGCTCAACTTTTCTTCATAAGACAACCCCTTCATCTCAGGAATCAACCTAGTGAACCTTCTCTGAACTGCCTCCAAGGCAAGTATATCCCTCCTTAAATTAGGAGAGCAAAACTGTACGCAGTACGGCAGGTGTGGCCTCACCAATATCCTGTACAGTTGTAGCAGGACTTCCCTGCTTTTATACTCCATCCCCCTTGCAATAAAGGCCAGCATTCCATCTTCATTCTTGATCACTTGCTGTACCTGCATGCTAACTTTTTGTGTTCCATGTACAAGAACCCCCAGATCCCTCTGTACCGCAGCACTTTGTAATGCTGGTTGGTTCCTGCTCCCAGGAACTGGCCTTCAGTCACCATCATGCCACAGTGCTCTGGCATCTCAGCAACTAACCTATCCCGGAATAATGTCAGCATGCCAGGAGAGGACCTGCCCTGCCTTCAACCTCAAATACATGGAGTATGTAATGAGAGTGGTAGACCTACTGCATTGTGAGTGATTTAGCCAGTCACATGATGTTCAAAAGACTCAATAAAACCCCAGTCAGTTGGGTCTAGGTCATCCACGATGGGGTATGCAGTTGTGAGCCTAGTGGATGAACTGATAATGTGTAGTGTGATTGTTTAATTGTTGTTAATAAACCAATTAGTTCTTCATAGCAATGTGTTGCTATGAATTCTGAAGCAAAGAACCCATGGAGCAAATACATTACAGGGTAGGGTACCATCGTGGTTATGTTATGGGACTAGTAATCCATAGAAATGTGTTCAAATTCCACCACGGAGACTGGGGCAATTTAAATACAGTTAATTAAATAAATCTGGAGTTTAAAAAAATCTAGCATCAGTAATGGTGACCATGAAACTACCGGATTGTCTTAAAAACCCATCTGATTTACTAATGTCCTTGAGGGAAGAAAATCTTCCGCCCTTACCTGGTCTGGCCAAATATGACTCCAGACCCACAGCAACGTGGGTGACTCTTAACTGCCCTCTCAGTTCTAACAAACCGCTATGACAAAGTCAGCACTGTGGGAATAACTTCATAAGGACCACAGCGGTTCAAGAAGGCAGCTCAACACCATTTTCTCAAGAACAATTAGGGATGGGCAATAAAATCCAGCCTTCGGCCTTTTGGCTAAGATCATGCGTAACTGACCTGACAGGGGAGTAACCATGACCCCAACGTGGTTCTCCCTGGATCAGGAAGGTGGTTCTCCTATGCTTTTTGGAAATAGGACGTGGGTGGGGTGGCTTGACCCATCCACCTCCACGGAGGTGTGTGGGGTTGCTGACCCATCCACCTCCATGGCACGAACCTGGTATTGCAGTACTTCCAGGAACGGTGCTTGGGCTCTAGGCCTTTTGGCTAAGAGCATTAGCGCAGGGTGATCCTTGATGTGCACAAGGTGACCTCTGGCGTTTGTGATCTGACAAAGAATTGGAAAGATTGGCTACGAAAAATTTATAAATAAATAAATAAATAAATAAAAAATAAATAAATTTAAAAAAAAAATTTAAAAAAAATAAAAAAAATTCCAGCCTTGCCAGAGATACCCATATCCCATTGGCACTTGGATCTGTGCAATGTGGCCACGAGATTGTTTTTATTCGTTCATGGGATGTGGGCATTGTTGGCAAGGCCGGCATTTATTGCCCATCCTAATTGCCCTCGGGAAGGTGGTGATGATCCGCCAGCTTGAACCTACACATTCGGAACAACTGAATAAAAAGCCTTGAATCGGTAAAGGAAATGTTTAAAAAAAATAATATTCAAAGCTAATTGCATGACTGCAAATGCATTATTGCGTCACATCGATGCAACATCACCTGGGTTTCTTCAGACTCTCAGCCCCTTCATTCCCCCCAAAATATTGCTTTGTCAAACGTATTTGTGAGAAAAACACTGCCCATTTAATAGACTGCAAGAGCATTTTGTGTTTGTACTGGATTTATTGAAAAGGCATGTTTTATTGTAGCTAGGTTACACAGGTTTTGAAAAGAGAAAATAAACCTCAATATGGCATTGGCATTAATGTTGCAGGATGTTGTTGGATGAGATACAAGGCTTGTTTTCCACATAGACTCGTACACAAGAGCCGGTAATGCCAATTAAAGAAATAATTTGCATTTATATGGCAGCTTTTAACATCCCAAAGACCTTAGAAATGAATGAATTACTTTAGAATTACAGTTACTGTTCTTATACAAGCAGCCAGATTGGCCCCAAAGAGCAAATTAAATCAATGAACAGTTAATTTTTATTTATTTCTGCGGTGGTTAAAGAAATGAAAGAAAGATTTGCGGCACCTTTCATGACCTCAAGATGTCCTAAAGCACTTTACAGCCAATGACTTACGTTTTGAAGTGTAGTTGCTGTTGTAATGTAGGTAACTCGACAGCCAATGTCCTGACCAACATCACTAAAAACAGATTAACTGGTCATTATCACATTGCTGTTTGTGGGAGCTTGCTGTGCACAAATTTGCTGCCCCATTTCCCACATTACAACAGTGACTATGCTCCAAAAGTACTTCATTGGCGGTAAAGCAGTTTGAGACGTCCGGTGACCGTGAAAGGCGCTATATAAATGCGAGTCTTTCTTTCTTTCTTTCGCAGCACCCACTCAGCAATGCACTGAGTGTGTCAGCCTGGATAACGTGCTTACGTCACTGGAGTGGGACTTAAACCAACCTTCCGACTCAGTTTTACCTGCTCTTCTGTAGTGGACCATTGGAATGTATTTGATTCATTGGTTCTTTGTTTAAGTGTTCATAGCAACACATTGCTATTAAGAACCAGTTGGTTTATTGACAAAGGTTTAACAATTACACTACACATTACCAGCTCATCCACCAGGTTCACAACTGCATACCTCATTGTGGATGACCAATACCCAACTGACTGGGGTTTTATTGAGTCTTGTGAACATCACGTGACTGGGTAAGCCATTCACAATGCAACAGCTCCACAAACCTGTGAGCATATTCACAGGTGCACACATTTCAACCGTGTTATAAATAAACCCTGTATCTCATCCAACATTAATGGCGATGCAATTTTTCAGTTCATGTTCTCTTTTCAAGCTCATGTAATGCAACTATGATAGACAGACGCACCAACATTAGTGTTCTCGATCAGGCCAGCAGCCCCAGCATCAAAGCACTGACCAATCTAGACCAGCTCTGTTGGGCGGGCCACATTGTCGGGCTCAACTCGGAACTCCTACATGGCAAGCGAGCCCCAGGTGGGCAGAGGAAATGTTTCAAAGACATCCTCAAAGCCTCCATGATAAAGTGCAACATCCCCACCGAAACCTGGGAGTCCCTGGCTAAAGACTGCCCTAAGTGGAGGAAGAGCATCCGGGAGGGCGCTGAGTACCTCGAGTCTCGTCGCCGAGAGCATGCAGAAAACAAGCGCAGACAGCGGAAGGAGCGTGCAGCAAACCAAACTCCCCACTCACCCTTTCCTTCAACAACTGTCTGTCCCAACTATGACGGAGACTGTAACTCCCATATTGGACTGTACAGTCACCTGAAAACTCACTTTTAGAGTGGAAGCAACTCTTCCTCGATTTCGATGGGCTGCCTATGATGACAGCTAACACCTTTAACACTTCATTTCATCGTCCTTTCTTTACCTGTTGAACATCGCTTCATTTGCTTTTTACCATTTGTCTCAACAGTGAATGGCTGTGATGTCGCTGGGAGAAGTAGCTGAGATCATTTACTGAGGCTCACGGTGTGGAGGAGCTGCATTAGTATCAGTAGCGAGAAACTCATTAGCCCTGTGGATGCTCCAGTGAGTCTGTCATTTCAACTACGTGTCTTTCACCTCGTCGAATCTCTGAATTCCGACTGAACTGACAGTCTGAGAACTCTCCTTGGAATTTATTCCCTGGAAATGATTTGTGTACGAAAATAACATGGCTCCTGAGGAAACTCTGTGAGCGATTTTAACCCAATTTGCCTTTTATTTGCTCTTTTTTGCTCTGGACTGAAAAACAAGGTAAAAAATTGAAATTGTTTTTTTAACTACAAGTGCACCAGCACACAGTGTCCACCCACATCCAGTGTAAGCGGGTTTTTTAATGAATTATTGATTTTGTACTTTTGTTTTAATACACGTGATACACAGAGAGAGAAAAAGGAGAAACGGGGGAAGAACTGTCTGTCTTTCTCTGTTTTTATCTCTCTTTCTCTCTCTCCCTCCTTCTCTCACTTTTGCAGTTGCTAGGATTGTATCCTTTCATACCTGTACAGAGTCCATGGATTGGTATCCTTTCGCACCTGTATAAAGCACTGGCCTTGTACCCTTACACACCCTTACTGTGTCAGCTGTGGCTCAGTGGGCAGCACGCTCACCTCTAAACCAGAAGGTTGTGGGTTCAAGTCCCACTTTAGAGACTTGAGCACAAAAATCTAGGCTGACACTCCAGTGCAGTACTGAGAGAGTGCTGCAGTGTCAGTCGGTGCTGGCTATCAGATGAGACTTTAAACTGAGGCCCCGTCTGCCCTCTCAGGTGGACGTAAAACATCTCATGGCACTATTTCGAAGAAGAGCAGGGGAGTTCCCCCAGTTGTTCTGGGGCCAATATTTATCCCTCAAGCAACATAACAAAAAATCAGATTGTCTGGTCATTATCATATTACTGTTTGCGGGAGCTTGCTGGGTGCAAATTGGCTGCCGCGTTTCCTACATTACAGCCGTGACTATATGTTAAAAAAATACTTCATTGGTTGTGAAGCGCTTTGAGATATCATGAGGTTGTGAAAGGTGCTGTCTAATTGCAAATTTTTTTCTTTTCTTTCTTTCAAAAGTTAAATGGAAGTGGACGGTCAGCCACTTTTTCTTGAAGCGTGTATTATTTTTTCAATCTCTCTCCTGAAAGGTCAGAGTAATTATGATTGGATTTCACTAAAAAGAATTCAATCAAATGTAGTTTATTTGGCTCATGAAGGGGCCGTGACTTAATTATTGGCAGAATAGGAAAGAACAATACTGTAGTGTCTCCATACATCAGATAGGGACACTGCCAGAATATCTCACTCTGATTATGTCACAGAGCATTGAAGGAAATTCAGCACCACAATAGACCCCCATCACACACTCTTGCATCAAGAGAGTGTTACAGACTTCAATTGATTTTTTTTTTCTCGGCAGAGGTTTGAAACAGCTATGGGGGCCAATAGTTTTATTCAAGCCACCCACATTGGTTTCATTCTCTTATGTTCCTTCATTTGCTGTATCTGATACAAAACGCTGCAGATTAAATAATCCATCCCTGCATGACGGCAAGAATTGTAGAACTGGTGGCAGTCAAAATAGATAACTTTAGAAAACCTAATGAGAATTCAGTCAACTCAGCTATGACTGTCTGGGAAGCAAGGGATCATCATTAGTCACGCTACAGCTACTGAGGAGAAGAGATCGCAGAGAAATGCATGTTCTTAAAGCCAGGTTTTAAAACTGTGAAGCGAACACATCCAGTCAAAATAGCAGCTGCTTGCTACAGCTCATGTGGCCTATAAACTGCACGGGAACAAACCCTTATCTTTCTGCCCAGTATAGTTTGTTTATGGCTCAACTCCTAAGACTTGAGCACAAAAGTATAGGTTGACACTCAAGTGCAGTACTGAGGGAGTGCTGCACTGTGGGGAGGTGCCGTGTTTCGGAAGAGATGTAACACCGATGACTCTGTCAGCTGAGAGTAAAAGATTCCTCAACGCTCTTTCAAAGAAGGGCCGACAATTTATCCCTGGTGCCCGGACCAATATTTATCCCTCCAGCAACGTTAAAAGAATCCCAGATCATTTGGCTATTATCACATTGTCGTTTGTGGGAGCTTGCTTGTGTGCAAATTGGCTGCCGTGTTTCCTACATTACGATGGTGACTATACTCCAAAATTACTTCATTGGCTGCCAAGCACTTTGGGATGACCTGAGATCGTGAAGGAAACTAAAGAAATGCAAGTCTTTTTTCTTTTTTAAATGGAGACATGTGGTTAGATTGGGAAGACTAGCTTCCTCCTTGTTTAGAATAGAATTAGAGAACGGTTACATCACAGAAGGAGGCCATTCGGCCCGTCGAGCCCATGCCGGCTCTCTGCAAAGCACTTCAGTCAGTGCCACTCCCCCGCCCTTCCCTTATATCCTTGCAATTTTTTTCCTTCACGTAGTTATCCAATTCCCTTTTGAAATCTATGATTGAATCTGCCTCCAGCACTCTTTCAGGCAGCGCATTCCAGATCTGCGTAAAAATGTTTTTCTTGATGTCGCCTTTGGCTCTTCTGCCAATCACCTTCAATCTGTAGTCTCTGGTTCTCAACCCTTCCGCCAATGGGAACAATTTCTCTCTCTCTCTACTCTGTCCAGACCCTTCATGATTTTGAAAGGTTTGTGAGATTTTCTTCCCGACTTCTTACAAATTTTCTTCTTTCCTCTCTTTCTGTGCTCGCTGACCAACATTGGCTCCAAGTCCACCAATGCCTCAAATTTAAAATTCTAATCTTTGATTTCAAATCCCTCTATGGCTTCACCCCTTCCTATCTTTGTTATCTCCTCTAAGCCTACATCCCACTAAGAACTCAGCGTTCCTCCAATTTTGGCTTCCTGAGCATCTCCAAAATCCTTTGCCCCACCATTGGCAGCCGTGCCTTCAGCTGTTGACCCTAACTCCTGGAATTCCCACCCTGAACCTCTTAACCTCTATACTTCTCTCTGCTCCTTTAAGTCATTCCTTAAAACCTACCTCTTTGATCTGTCATAGAATCCTGGAATCCTAGAAATTTACAGCACGGAAGGAGGCCATTTCAGCCCATCGTGTCCGCACCAGCCGACAAAGAGCTATCCAGCCTAATCCCACTTTCCAGCTCTTGGTTCATAGCCCTTTTGGTTACGGCACTTCAAGTGTGTAATGTAGACCTCTCCCTCGTGGACTACTGTGGTAATGCAACTGCTGATGTAAATAAATAAAGGGTCATGTGGCAAGGTCACATGATGACAAGTTCCCATCGAGCCATCTTGTGTGTAGTGTGCTTAGTGAAGTCGTAAAGAATATATCACAAAGTGCACATCCAAGTACTTTTAAAACATGTTAATGTCTCCTTTGGATCAGTGCCATTTTTTTGATTGTTCCCCTTCAAATCCACTTGGAATGTTTCACTATGTTAATGGTACTTTATAAATGCATTTTGTTGTTAGTGTTGAATGTTCCGATGCTGGTCTATGTATCTACGGGCAATGTCAGTCCTGAGTACCTCATCCAACGAGATTATTCTTCATACACAAGCCTCAACAGTGAGTGTCAGCAGGATATTTCCCATGTTGGGCATCACAGTTGTACTGAACGCTCGCAAACACTTATACAAAAGCCAAACACTGCGGATGCTGGAATCTGGCATAAAAACAGAAAATGCTGGAAATCTCAGCGGGTCAGGCAGCATCTGTGGGGAGAGAAACAGAGTTAACGTTTCAGGTCGCTGACCCTTCGTCAGAACTGGCGAATGTTTGAAATGAACGGATTCTTGAGGAGCACTGAAAGTGGGAGGGGAGGAAAGTAGAAAAGGGAAGGTCTGTGATAGGGTGGAAGGCAGGAGAGATTTGAGGGATGATAGGCTGGCTTGAGACGGTAACGGTAGAAGTTAGAAAAAGTTAGAAAAAGCGTTAAGGGGTTATGGGGAGCGGGCGGGGAAGTGAAGCTGAGTCCATGATCGGATCAGCCATGATCGGATCAGCCATGATCGTACTGAATGGCGGAGCAGGCTCGAGGGGCCGGATGGCCTACTCCTGTTCCTATTTCTTATGTTCTTATGTTAGTCTAGATAGGGTGTGAATGGCAGAATAATTACCAGCTGCCATGGGAAACAGAGATAATTTTTTCTTACATAAGATCCGGTTGGGCTGGGGTGGGGGTTAGTAAAAAGGGAGGAAAGGGAGTAAAATATGGGTCAAGGTTACAGTCTGAGATAGTTGAACTCAATGTTGAGTCCAGAAGACTGTAAAGTGCCTAAACGAAAGGTGAGGCGCTGTTCCTCGCAAACACTTGACCCCTCTCAGCCCCTTAACGACCTTTCCCAAGCGAAGTACAGATCATCAAGGCAATAAGGCTCATCCATCTTCATCTGAAGACTGCTAAAGAAGAGAGACAACTGATTCAGAAGGTTTGACCGCAAAGGAAAATCACATGATGAGAAATGATACGCTGCCATCGAGCTACGTATAACCATAGGAACAGTAGATGGCCATTGTGAAGTTTTCAGTACGACATCACAGACAAGCCCTGTCAGGTGACCTGGACTGTTTATTAAACAGCACTGGCTGCAGTGCCACAGTAGTCCACTGGGTGGCGCTATATATATATATATATATATATATATTACAGCCAATTGGCCCCTTGAGCCTGTTCCGTCATTCAGTTAGATCCTGGTTGATCGGTACCTTAACTCCATTGATCTGCCTTGGTTCCATATCCCATAATACCCTTGCCTAATAAAAATCTACCTATCTCAGTTTTAACATTTTCAATTGACCCCCAGCCTCAGCAGTTTTTGGGGGAGAGAGTTCCAGACGAGACTTTGTGTGGAAAAAGTGCTTCTTTACATCACCCCTGAAAGGCTTAACTCTAATTTTAAGGTGTTGCCCCCTTGTTCCCTAGTAGAGGAAATCGTTTCTCTCTATTTACCCGATCAACTCCTTTAATCAGCTTAACCATCTCAATAAGCTCACCCCTCATCCTTCAATGCTCATGGAATACAAGCCTAGTCTGTGCAGCCTGTCCTCATAAGTGAACCCTTTTCTCCCCGGTGCCATTGAGGTGAATCTGCGATGCATCCCCTCCAAGGCCAATATATCCTCCCCAAGGAGTGCTGCCCAGAACTGAACTCCGTATTCCAGATGTGGTTTAACCAGAGCTTTATACAACTGTAGCATGACTTCAGCCCCCCCTTGAGATAAAGGCCAACTTTCCATTGGTGCTCTCGATTATTTTTTGTACCCATCCACAAGTTTTTAGTCATTTCTGAAAATGGATCCCTAAATCTCCCTGGTCCTCCACAGTTCCTAGCTTCTCATCATTTGGAAAATACTCTGATCTATCTAATGAAGCTCAACATAAGCCTGAGGAACAGCATCTTTCGTTTAGGCACTTTATGGCTTTCTGGACTCAAAATTGAGTTCAACTATTTCAAACCATAACATCTGCCCTATTTTTTTATTCTGTTTTTTTTCTCTCTTTCCTTCGATAGCTGTTGATGATTCTGCCATTCCCATTTACATCCTATCTAGACCCATCTTTTGTTCCTTTACTTGTCCCATTACCATCTCCTTTTGCCTCGCACCATCATCCCTTCTATCATTTAATCTCTCCTGCCTTGCACCCTATCATCGACCTTCCCTTTTGTTTTTTTCCTCTCCTCCCCCCTTTCCCTGCCCCTGCACTTGCTTAAAAACCTGTTACGTCGCCAACTTTTTCTGGTTCTCACGAAGGGTCAACGACTTGAAACGTTTACTCTGTTTCTCGCTCCACAGATGCTGCCTGACCTGCTGAGTAGTTCCAGCATTTTTTGACTTTTAGCTCTGATCTCTCTATCTTTCTTAGATCCAAAGTGGATGAATTCACTCCTCTTCATATTGAACAACACCTGCCATGGTTTTGACCCCAGCACTTGACCTACCGATATCCATCTTGCAACTTTCCCCTCCCACTGACATGACTGACTTCGGCGCCAAACTTCATAGAATAGCCTTGCTGCAGCTTGCCGCAAACACATTTATTTATAATCCCTATCCATTTAAGAGTAAAGAATGGGAGCTCGCTTTAAATTCGGGTAGCATCCTTTCAGAACAAAGGTCAATATCATATGAAAAAATAAAAGAAATATATATTGAAGTATCTTCAAGGCTGCTATGGGTGTCACTCATTCAAATTACTTAAGTGTGGTGCAATCCCAGATGTCGACTTCATGTAAATAATTAAGTATGCAACTTTCTGAAGGCTTCTAAAATGTTTGACATTGTTTAATTACAAGCTACTTATTTAAAAGGAATAACAGTTTTGAATGCATAGTAATTCCATCACATTTGGTCCTGCTAGTCTAACAGGAAATCATTATGCTGCAATTTATTAATTAGCGTGAGCCTTTGCATGAGAGATTGGAGCAATTGATTCATCGACAGAGCACCTGGATGTGAGAATGTTTTGCAGGAGATTGCAGAGAATGCGCACAGCAAGCTTCCACAAACAGCAATGTGATAATGACCAGATAATGGGCCCGAGTTTGGTGAAACCTAAGTTCCGCCCAAGTACCATCCAAAGGACCGCTAAGATCCTGACGGTACTTTGGGCGGAAGTTTCGTGAAAAAATGTGGGGAAAAACTGCCCGGCGGTAAAAATGGGCCTTGCACGCTGATTCTGGGCAGCAGCGGGCGGTAGCTCCCATTCTGGGCGGCAAAGGCGATCCTCGACAAAGTACCACAAAGGTTAGGGTCGGGGCCCAGGGAGAAGGGAACGCAAAATTAAAACATTTTCAAAACAATTTAAAAAACCACCAGAAATCCTTCAGGGGACCCCATCGACCTAAATCCCTGCAAATGAAATAAAGAAAACAAGTTCACTAACCTTTTTTTGCAGGTCTTCATACTTACCGTTTGGATAAGACTTGCCTCTATGCGGCAGTCTCTTCTGCTGCTGGAGCGGAGGACCGTCTGGACTAAACTGGCAACTCAGTGGGCGGGAGTACTTTTGTGGGCATTGCACGCTGGCGCTCGCCAGTGGACACTCCCCAGCAGTCTTCCCTCCCCACTGGCGTGAGGATCTGACCAAACTCGCTCGGAGGGGAGAGCGCCCAAAAACCATCAAGACCGCCGAGAAAGTTTGGCGGCAGCCGGCGGTAAGTTGACCAAACTCGGGCCCAATCCGTTTTCGTGATGTTGCTTGAGGGATAAATATTGGCCAGGACACCGGGGATAACTCCCCTCTTTGATTTTTCACATCCACGTGAGAGTGAAGACGGGGCCTCGGTTTAAAGTCTCATTCAAAAGGTGGCATCTCCGACAATGCGGCATTTCCTCAGTACTGCACTGTGAGTGCCTCTGTGGCATTTTGTGCTCAGGGCCCCGGAGTGAGACTTGAATCATAGAATAGAGTCGTAGAAATTTATAGCACCGAAAGGAGGCCATTTTGGCCCATCGTGTCCGTGCCGGCTGACAAAGAGCTATCCAGTCAAATCCCACTTTCCAACTCTTGGTCCGTAGCCCTGTAGGTTATAGCACTTCGAGTGCACATCCAAGTACTTTTGAAATGTGGTGAGGGTTTCTGCCTCGACCACCCTTTCAGGCAGTTAGTTCCAGACCCCCACCACCATCTGGGTGAAACAAATTGTCCTCAAATCCCCTCTCAACCTTCTACCAATTACTTTAAATCTCTGCCCCCTCATTGTTGACTTCTCTGCTGAGGGAACTAGGTCCTTCCTATCCACCCTATCTGGGCCCCTCATAATTTTATACACCTCAATAAAGTTTCCCCTCAGCCTCCTCTGTTCCAAAGAAAACAACCCCAGCCTGTCCAATCTTTCCTCATAGCTAAGATATATACCTTAAACCCATGACCTTGAGGCAAAACTACCTTCACTACGAGGGGTATTGTGGGGAGAAGCCCACATTTTTCTTGCGTTCTTCGGCACAATGACCCCGACGGATCTCTGACGACGCTGCCACAAATGCAGGCTTTCTGACCGTGGGTTCAATCAACTAGGGGAGTTCCATGCCATTGAGCCTGCGTTACCTTGAGAATGCCTCGTGAGCACGGCCGCAGTGCTGTGTTTATAGAGGTGGACCCAACTATACAGCACGCCGAGTGAGCAAGTCGAGAGCAGGTTATGTCCAGCGATGTTCACAGGTTGTACAAATATTACACCACAATGCCACCCATGTGCGCATTATATGTGGACAATGAAAGGAGAGGGAAATGTCAATGCTCACCATGTATGAAGCGCTGTTGCAGAATGTCAGGTCATTTGTATTCCACTGAGTGCTCGGATCCTTCGATTGTTTGATTTACAGGGTATAGCTTTGAGGGACTAAGCAAATTTGCATAACTTTGCATATTGTGCCTTTGAATGGAATCACTTGCTGTGGCATAACTGCAACACGATATTTTGCAGAGTCCTTGGATAATAGTTTTTTTTTTAGAACTGTACTGTTGGGATATATATGAAAGAAGACACTTGTGTTTTAGTCTTCCTTATTTAAAGGGGCAATGCTCACATTTCCCAGGCAAGATCTTTTGAGATGAATATGATTCTGTGATTTGCTATGGATCTTACATTATGTTAGATTTGTAGGGGAGTTGTACTGTGAACCTCCCTACATTGCAAGAGTGATTACACTCCAAAAGTACATCATTGGCTGTAAAGTGCTTTGAGACATTTGGTGGTGGTGAACGGCGCTATATAAATCCAAGTCTTTCTTTTGGTGTTACAACTTTCTAATAAAGGTTAATTTTATTGATTGCTTTACCCTGTTATAAATTGTGGCCTTTTTTTTTAAACTTGTGGATTTCCTATGATATTATTTCCTGTAAGTAGAATAAAATTCTATTTTTTCAGAACAGGAGGGTTGTGTCAATTAATTCATGATGTATTATTCTGCTGCTAAGACGGGCCTGCGTCTCTTCAAGACAGCAAGGCCTGATTGTTGTTAAGTAAGCAGAGCCTCAGATCAGTTAGAGTTTAATTGTTTGTTAAGGGAACGGTATAACTTGTAATAAAAACAGAAAATGCTGGAAATACTCAGCAGGTCAGACAGCATCTGTGGAGAAAGGAAAACAGAATTAACATTTCAGCTCGATGACCTTTCATCAGATACTGCATTTTGTGGCTTTAACTCTTTTTGCTCTCCTCCAATTCTGGTCTTTTGGGCATTCCCGATTTTAATCGCTCCACCATTGGTGGCCGTGCCTTTAGCTGCCGAAGCCGTATGCGCTGGAATTCCCTCCCCAAGCCTCCCCGCCCCTCTATCCTCCTTTAAGACACTCCTTAAACCAACTTTCATCTGCCCTAATATCCCCTTATATGGCTCGGTGTCAAATTTTGTTTGATGACGCACCTGTGAAGCACCCTGGGACTTTTAACTATGTTAATTACAAGAACTATTTGTTGTTAGCGTTGTTGTTAATCAACCAAGGCATACTCGCTCTGGACATCTAATATGATCATCAAAGCACTCCTAGTTGAACTACAGCACCGGTTTGATCCATATCCAGAGTACAGCTTCTTCCATTTTGTCTTGCAGCAACCACAACCCCTCCCCAAACCACCCTCGCTCCACCCGCTCATGTGGATGAGACATGAAACTGAGGTCTATATTTGTCTGTTCAGTTTGATGTAAAAGATCCCATGGCATTAATTGAAGAAAGACAAGGCAGGGTCATTTTAACTTTGGCTGGTGGAGTAGAATATCAAAATAGCCGCCTATTATACATTCTGCCTGATTTTCTTCCTTTCATTTAAAGTCAGTAGAAGAGAAAATCAGGTAAATGTATAATGGCCGGCTAATTCGATAATACCCGTTTTACAATGGTACCCAGGCCCAACAATCCTCCATTAACCACCACTAGCAAAAATACATAGGTCAATTGTTCAATCGTGGTCCGATCTAGCTGCTTGTATAAGAACAGTAACTGTAATTCAAATGTAATTAATTTTATCTTAAGGTCTTTGGGATGTGAAAAGATGCCACATAAATTCAAAAGCAAAATATTGCGGATGCTGGAAATCTGAAATAAAAACAGAAAATGCTGGAAACACAAAGCGGAAGATCTGTGATAAAGTAGAAGGCAGAAGAGATTAAGAGCCAAAAGGAGATGGTAATGGGACAAGTTAAGAAACAAAAGATGAATCTAGATAGGGTGTAAATGGAAATGGCAGAATCATCAACAGCTTCCCAGGGAAAGGGAAAAAAGCAGAAAAAAATAGGGGCAGAGGTTATGGTTTGAAATTGTTGAACTCAATGTTGAGTTCAGAAGTCTGTAAAGGGCCGAAATGAAAGAACATAAGAATATAAGAACATAAGAATTAGGAACAGGAGTAGGCCATCTAGCCCCTCGAGCCTGCTCCGCCATTCAACAAGATCATGGCTGATCTGGCCGTGGACTCAGCTCCATTTACCCGCCCGCTCCCCGTAACCCTTAATTCCGTTATTGGTTAAAAATCTATCTATCTGTGACTTGAATACATTCAATGAGCTAGCCTCAACTGCTTCCTTGGGCAGAGAATGCCACAGATTCACAACCCTGTGGGAGAAGAAATTCCTTCTCAACTCGGTTTTAAATTGGCTCCCCCGTATTTTGAGGCTGTGCCCCCTAGTTCTAGTCTCCCCGACCAGTGGAAACAACCTCTCTGCCTCTATCTTGTCTATCCCTTTCATTATTTTAAATGTTTCTATAAGATCACCCCTCATCCTTCTGAACTCCAATGAGTAAAGACCCAGTCTACTCAATCTATCATCATAAGGTAACCCCCTCATCTCCGGCATCAGCCTAGTGAATCGTCTCTGTACCCCCTCCAAGGCTAGTATATCCTTCCTTAAGTAAGGCGACCAAAACTGCACGCAGTACTCCAGGTGCGGCCTCACCAATACCCTATACAGTTGCAGCAGGACCTCCCTGCTATTGTACTCCATCCCTCTCGCAATGAAGGCCAACATTCCATTCACCTTCCTGATTATCTGCTGCACCTGCAAACTAACTTTTTGGGATTAAGGACCCCCAGGTTCCTCTGCACCGCAGCATGTTGTAATTTCTCCCCATTCAAATAATATTCCCTTTTACTGTTTTTTTTCCCAAGGTGGATGACCTCACACTTTCCGACATTGTATTCCATCTGCCAAACCTTAGCCCATTCGCTGAACCTATCTAAATCTCTTTGCAGCCTTTCTGTGTCCTCTACACAACCCGCTTTCCCACTAATGATGTGCTGCATGAGATAAGGCTGAAGACAGAGAGGTCAGAGTGGAAGTGGAACGGAGAATTAAAGTGACAGGTGACTGGAAGCTCGGGGTCACACTTACGGACTGAATAGGCGTGTTCTGCAAAGTGGTCACCCAATCTGCATTTGGTCTCCCCAATGCAGAGGAGACCACATCGTGAGCAGCGAATACAGTATACTAAATTGAAAGAAGTGCAAGTAAATCGCGGTTTCACCTGGAAGGAGTGTTTGGGGCTCTGGACATAAAAGCAAGTTATTTCTTTACTGGGTGTTCCCTGCTCCTCTGCAATGGTCCCTGTGAAAACCCCGCTGTATCTCTTCATGGATGGTATGGAATCGTTTGGTTTATCTTCCCATTAGGAAGAATATGAAGGGGCTTTGGAGAGGGTGCAGAAGAGATTTAATAGGATGGTTCCAGGGACGAAGGACTTCAGTTACGTGGCTAGACTGGAGAAGCTGGGGTTGTTTTCCTTGGAGCAGAGAAGGCTAAAAGGAGATTTAATAGAGGTGTTCAAAATCAGGAAGGGTTCTGATATGGTCAATAAAGAAAAACTGTTTCTAATGGCTGAAGGGTCGATAAGCAGAGGGCACAGATTTAAGGTGATTGGCAAAAGAATGAGGTGACAATGAGTGGTTAGGATTTGGAATACACTGCCTGATAGGGTGGTGGATATAGATTCAATAGTAGCTTTCAAAAGGGAATTGAATAAATACGTGAAGGAGAAAATAATAGCAGGAATATGGAGAAAGAGCGGGGGAGTGGGACTATCTGGATTGTTCTTCGAAAGAGACGGCGCAAACTCGATGGGCCGAATGGCCTCCTTCTGTGCTGTACTATTCCACGATTTCATACTCATATAACATAGTACAGGTTGAACCTCCCTTATCCAGAACTCCCTTATCCAGAAACGCCCCTCATCCAGAGTCATTCCCGGCTGGTGCATGCGCAGAACTCCGACATGAACAATTTGAAGTCCTTTCTCGCTGCCGACTCCTGCAATCACTGGCCTGACCCCGCAATCTATCGCTCCCGTCATGATCTTTCTGCCGCACTCCCAGCCTCAAGCCAGTTCTGCTAACCCCTTGCTCAGTACCTGTACCGTCCAATTTAACGGGACCACCACTCATCCGGAAAACTCCCTTATCCAGAACAGGCCAGGTCCCAAGGGTTCCGGATAAGGGAGGTTAAACCGTACTACAATAAAACAGGCCTTTAAAAAAAAAAGAACTGTAAATACAGCATGCTTTTGTGTTCTATTTCATGTGGAGCTGGCTGTTTAACAAATAAAAATCTTAATTTTCATACTTTGGTGTCTAATAATGATGCGACAATTAGCCTGTAATTTTTCTCCTCTGACATCATTTTCATCCATTTTTTAACAATTACAAATGCTATCGCCAGCTGCCACACTGTGTAGACTTTGCGTTTGTGGAGACTCCTAATTACAAACTATTCACGCACCATATTCAGCAAACCATCAGATTTAATAAAAACACTAAGCTGTACATACTTTATATAAATTCCAGATGGCTGTGTCGCATTAGAACGGTGTTTATAGTCCCTGATTGGATTTAAGATGACTCAACTCATTATTGCACCAATATGTGTATTTGTGTTCGGAACATAGGACATTTTAGGAACAGGAAAACACCATTAAGCTGAACAAGCATGTTTAAGAACATAAAATAAGAATTAGGAGCAGCAGTAGGCCATTTGGCCCCTCGAGCCTGTTCCACCATTCAATAAGGTCATAGCTGATCTTCTACCTCAACTCTACTTTCCCGCCTGATGTTCATATCCCTTGATTTCCCTAATATCCAAAAATCTATTGATCTCTGTCTTAAATATGTTCAATGACTGAGTCTCCATAGCCCTCTGGGGTAAAGAATTCCAAAGATTCACCACCCTCTGAGTGAAGATATTTCTCCTCATCTGGACCCGTGGTTCTAGACTCCCCAGCCAGGGTAAACGTCCTCCCTGCATCTACCCTGTCAAGCCCTGTATGAATGTTTCAATGAGATCATCTCTCATTCTTCTAAACTCCAGTGAATATAGGCCTCATCTACTCAATCTATACTCATCGGACATCTCCCCAATCCCAGGAATCAGTCACTCTTTGACAGAACAACCCAAACTCGTTGTCTTCTCATCATCTCCCCCTCCGCCCATTCTCAGCAAAGCCCTCCGTCGCTGCACACCGTTACCCTCGATCCCCTCCACCCCTTCTCTTCCTCCACCCCTTTTCACATGCTCCACAGATGCAGTGTAGTAGGGAGCGCAGCGACCCTTAAAAAGCAGCATTGGATACTTTCTGAAGATAATGTATTTGGCATTGCAATCTGAGTCATTTTCAGACGTAAAAAAGAGTAGCCAACCTAGTTGGAGTTTAGGGTTGCGCTCAGGCCACTGGCTCAGTGGGTACAAGCACTATATTCAGAGCGGAAAGGATCCAAATTTGGTGCTTTGTTTGTTCGAGCTTAATTGGGTCAGTGTTACAAGTGCTAGAAGAGATTTCAGTGTTGGGGCAATGGGGTAACTTCCTCCAGCCGCACAACCCCCCAAGATACCTGCGCTCCTCTAATTCTGCCCTCTAATCGCTCAACCTTTGGTGGTCGTGCCTTCTGTTGCCTAGGCCTCAAACTCTGGAACTCCCTGCCTAAACCTTTCTCACTCCTCCTTAAAACCTAGCACTTTGACCAAGCTTTTGGTCATCTGCCCCAGTAACTCCTTATGTGGCTCGATACGCTGCTGTTATGTGCCTTGAAAAGAAAAGAAAGACTTGGATTTATATAGCGCCTTTCACGACCACTGGACATCTCAAAGCATTTACAGTTTACAGTAGTCAATGTTGTAATGTAGGAAACACGGCAACCAATTTGCGCACAGCAAACTCCGACAAACAGCAATGCGATAATGACCAGATAATCTGTTTCTGTTATGTTGATTGAGAGATAAATATTGGCCAGGACACTGGGAATCACTCCCCTACTTTTCTTCAGTATAGTGCCATGGGATCTTTTACGTCCACCTGAGAGAACAGACGGGGTCCTCGGTTTTAATGTCTCACCTGAAAGATGGCATCTCTGACAGTGCAGCTCTCCCTGCACTGGAGCATCAGCCTGAATTTTAGTGCTCAAGTCGCTGGAGTGGCGCTTGAACCCGCAATCTTCTAACTCAGAGACAAGAGAACTACCCACTGAGCCTTGGCGGATACAAATGGATAAAACTCAGGTGTTGGTTAATCTTCAGGATTGGACAAAGTCTTTTTTTTCTTTCATTTGCATCCAAATCACATTGTTTGGAAGATCACGGTATCCATTGAAAATAAGAACATCAGAAATAGGAGCAGGAGTAGGCCATTTGGCACATCGAGCCTGCTCCGCCATTCAATAAGATCATGGTTGATCTGATCATGGACTTAGTTCCACTTCCCTGCCTGCTCCCCATGATCCTTTACTCACTTATCGCTCAACAATCTGTACATCTCCGCCTTAAATATATGCAAAGACCCAGCCTCCACAGGTCTTGAGCGATGTGTATTCTGGCGGAATGCTTGACTTGGTGTATGAGGAAAGAGGAATGTGCAGAGGGCTGCAGCAGCCAAATAATTCCCCCTTTGCTGTATCACAGGCAAGACTGACTTGAGCCACCCATTGCTTTCTGTTTGGTTCTTGGAAGCATTCATGACATGTCAGTTAATCGAGCGAGTGACATAGGTGTAATTGGTTGCAACTTGTCACTGGGAGAGAATTCTAATCATGTAAGGAGGAAATTTATGGGATTCTAAAAGACTCTTTCTAGTTCCCAGGGGAGATTATTCTCTGGAAAGAAAAGAAAATAGGAAGTCTCTTGGGCTTTTGCAAGTTGGCATGACAAGATAGCTTTAGAATTTAGAAGAGTTGTCAGCACTTCTTCTCATTTGAGAAATGAAAGTGTTTGCTGTGGGAGGTGTGTGACATGAGGGTGACTAAAATAAATGGGAATTTGCAATTTTTCGGTAGGGCATTAGTGGGGCAACATCCCACAAAAAGTTGCATTTATATAGTGCCTTTAATACAGTAAAGCATCCCACGGCATTTCACAGCAGTATTATCAATCTAAATTTGACACTGAACCACACAAGGCAATATTAGGACTGGTGGCCAAAAAGCTTAGTCAAGGAGATCGCTTTTAAGGAGAGCCTGAAGGAGCTTTTTGAAGAGTGGGTGGGGTGACGACGGCAGATTTGAAGGGGGAAGGCGACAGTACCCACAGAGAGAGAAACTGTTAACAACACCAGCTGACATGGGGGCCAGGAATGGAAGTTGCGTGGTTAGCAATTTGGTGGGAATGGGTCGAGGGAGCACGAGATAGATCTCATGGGCCATATCAGCTGGGAGAGGGCATGAGGGGGGTAGGAGAGAAACTAGGGAAGGATACGAATTCAGGGTGAAGGCGAGGGAGGGTGGAAGTTGGGCTAGGGGAAGGGAGGGGGGGCGGCAGAGGCAGCTGAACGAAACACATAAGGATAGCGAGGCTTTGTGTAATGGGCTGTTTCAAGGCAACTTGGCAATATTGGCGATCCTATTATGTGGTGTAATACACTTTCCTGTCCTCAAAGTTACAAACACAATGGGCTGGATTTTCCGGTACTTTGCGCTCTGGGTTTATCCCGGTGAAAGGCGGTGAGGTCATCTGCATCCGGTAGCGATCCTCGGGTCGGGTTGGCGGCGGCGCTGAGCAGCGCCACCGGGAAGAGTTGCGCCCGGTGTGCAACACTTCTGGTTGCGACACCGTTCGAGAACCCGACCCCTACGCCTGGAATCGCGCCTCGCACTGACTGCCTGGGAAACCAGAGCTCTCCAGCCATTCCGCGAGCAGTGATGTAAAGGTAAGCGTTGTAAAGGTAAGTGCGGGTGTTGGTTCTTTTAATTTATTAAGCAATTTGTGTTGTGGTGGCGTGGGCAATTTTTGGGGGATTGTATTTGTAGGTTTTTTTTAAAAGTTTTTTTCCGCCCACAAGGCTTCCCTCGGGGCGCACAAGGCAAGTTTCCCATTTTTGTGCCTTGAAAGTTGTACAACACCTCCCTTCGCGCTGCGCTCCCTGACGCAGGGCCCAGATGCTGAAAATTCCTTGCATAAGCGCAACCTATTCCCGGCCGGTAACGTTCCCACCCCAGCTCTGTTTTTGCGCCAAAAATAGAAACCTAAAATCCTGCCCAAGATACCCTCCAGATTTACGTCACAAGTTCACTTAAGCCTTTTTGATCCCACGATGCTACCAACACAGCTTTATCAAAAGAATTGGTTAAGCCAGCAAACGGATGGCACAAGGACGGCAAGAAAACTGATGGATGAATGTGTTTTTAGTGGTAGATAATCGGTTATTTGTTTTTCTTTTAGTTGAGATGAAGGACTTTTTTTAAATTCATTCATGGGATGTGGACATCACTGGCAAGGCCGGCATTTATTGCCCATCCCTAATTGCCCCTGAGAAGGTGGTGGTGAGCCGCCTTCTTGAACCGCTGCAGTCCGTGTGGTGAAGGTACTCCCACAATGCTGTTAGGGAGGGAGTTCCAGGATTTTGACCCAGCGACGATGAAAGAACGGTGATATATTTCCAAGTCAGGATGCTGTGTGACTTGGAGGGGAACTTGGAGGTGATGGTGTTCCCATGCACCTGTTGCCTTGACCTTCTGGGTGGTAGAGGTCACGGGTTTGGGAGGTGCTGCCGAAGAAGCCTTGGCGAGTTGCTGCAGTGCATCTTGTAGATGGTACACACTGCAGCCACGGTGCGCCAGTGGTGGAGAGAGTAAATGTTTAAGGTGGAGGATGGGGTACCAATCAAGTGGTCTGCATTGTCCTGGATAGTGTCGAGCTTCTTGACTGTTGTTGGAGCTGTACTCATCCAGGCAATTGGAGAGTGTTCCATCACACTCCTGACTTGTGCCTTGTAGTTGGTGGAAAGGCTTTGGGGAGTCAGGAGGTGAGAAACTCACCACAGAATACCCAGCCTCCAACCCGCTCTTGTTGCCACAGTATTTATGTGGCTGGTCCAGTTAAGTTTCGGGTCAATGGTGACCCGCAGGATGTTAATGGTGGGGGATTCAGCGATAGCAATGCCATTGAATGTCAAGAGGCAGTGGTTAGATTCTCGCTTGTTGGAGATAGTCATTGCCGAATACTTATGTGGCTCGAATATTACTTCCAAATGATCAGCCTAAATGCCATTAAGGTCTTGCTGGGGGCAAAAAAATGAAGGCAGAATATTATCTGAATGGCGGCAGATTAGCAAAAGGTGAGGTGCAACGAGATCTGGGTGCCACAGTACATCAGTCATTGAAAGTTGGCATGGAAGTACAGAGCAGGCAGTGAAGAAGGCAAATGGTATGTTGCCCTTCATAGCAAGGGGATTTGAGTATAGGAGCACGGAGGTCTTACGACAGTTGTACAGGGCCTTAGTGCGGCCTCACCTGGAATATTGTGCTCAGTTTTTGTCCCCAATCTGAGGGAGGACATTCTTGCTATTGAGGGAGTGCAGCGAAGGTTCACCAGACTGATTCCCGGGATGCAGGACTGACAGATTTGATCGACTGGGCCTGTATTCACTGGAGTTTAGCAGGATGAGAGGGGATCTCATAGAAACATATAAAATTCTGACGGGACTGGACAGGTTAGATGCAGGATGAATGTTCCCGATGTTGGGGAAGTCCAGAACCAGAGGACACAGTCTAAGGATAAGGGGCAAGCCATTTAGGACTGAGATGAGGAGAAACTTCTTCACTCAGAGAGTTGTTAACCTGTGGAATTCCCTACCGCAGAGAGTTGTTGATGCCAGTTCATTGGATATATTTAAGAGGGAGTTAGATATGGCCCTTAAGGCTAAAGGGATCAAGGGATATGGGGAGAAAGCAGGAAAGGGGTACTGAGGTAAATGATTAGCCATGATCTTAATGCATGGTGGTGCAGTTTCGAAGGGCTGAATGGCCTATTCCTGCACCTATTTTCTATGTTTCTATGTTTCTTCACCTCGGGCGGTCTTCGGGCAGGATCCCCCAGGTGTCAGGAGCTCCCAGGAGCTCCGCATAAAGCATTTGCTTAAGGAGTCTCGGACCTGGCATGCGAACTATGTGGTCTGCCCAGCAAAGCTGATCGAGTGTGGTAAGTGCTTCAATACTGGGGATGTTAGCTTGGACGAGGACACTGATGTTGGTGCATCTGTCCTCCCAGGGGATTTGCAGGATCTTGCGGAGACATCGTTAGTGATATATCTCCAGCGGCTTGAGGTACCTTCTATACATCGTCCATGCCTCAGATCCATACAGGAGGGCGGGTATTACTACATCCCTTGGAGGCATGTGAAAAAGGAATGGCAGTAATTATGGGGCATTTTAAGCTACATATTGATTGGTCAAATCAAATCGCACAGGTAGCCTGGAGGAGGAATTCATAGAAGGCATACGGGATTGTTTCTTAGAACAGTATGTTACAGAACTTACAAGGGAGCAAGCTATCTTAGATCTGGTCCTGTGTAATGAGACAGGAATAATAAACGATCTCCTAGTAAAAGATCCTCTCGGAATGATTGATCACAGTATGGTTGAATTTGTAATACACATTGAGGGTGAGGAAGTAGTGTCTCAAACGAGCGTACTATGCTTAAACAAAGGGGACTACAGTGGGATTAGGGCAGAGTTGGCTAAAGTAGACTGGAAACACAGACTAAACAGTGACACAATTGAGGAACAGTGGAGGACTTTTAAGGATCTCTTTCACAGTGCTCAACAAAAATATATTCCAGTGAAAAAGAAGGGCGGTAAGAGAAGGGATAACCAGCCGTGGATAACCAAGGAAATAAAGGAGAGTATCAAATTAAAAACCAATGCGTATAAGGTGGCCAAGGTTAGTGGGAAAATAGAAGATTGGGAAAATTTTAAACGACTGCAAAGAATGACTAAGAAAGCAATAAAGAAAGGAAAGATAGATTACGAAGGTAAACTTGCACAAAACATAAAAACAGGTCGTAAAAGCTTTTACAGATATATAAAACGGAGAAGAGTGATGAAAGTAAATGTTGGTCCCTTAGAAGATGAGAAGGGGGATTTAATAATGGGAAATGTGGAAATGGCTGAGACCTTAAACAATTATTTTGCTTCGGTCTTCACAGTGGAAGACACAAAAACCATGCCAAAAATTACTGGTCACAGGAATGTGGGAAGGGAGGACCTTGAGGCAATCACTATCACTAGGGGGGTAGTGCTGGACAGGCTAATGGGACTTAAGGTGGACAAGTCCCCTGGTCCTGATGAAATGCATCCCAGGGTATTAAAAGAGATGGTGGAATTTATAGCAGATGCATTCATTATAATCTACCAAAATTCTCTGGACTCTGGGGAGGTACCAGCGGATTGGAAAGCAGCTAATGTAACGCCTCTGTTTAAAAAAGGGGGCAGACAAAAGGCAGGCAACTATAGGCCGGTTAGTTTAACATATGTAGTGGGGAAAATGCTTGAAACTATCATTAAGGAAGAAATAGCGGGACATCTAGATAGGAATAGTGCAATCAAGCAGAAGCAGCATGGATTCATGAACGGGAAATCATGTTTAACTAATTTACTGGAATTTTTTGAGGATATAACGAGCATGGTGGATAGAGGTGTACCGATGGATGTGGTGTATTTAGATTTTCAAAAGGCATTTGATAAGGTGCCACACAAAAGGTTACTGCAGAAGATAAAGGTACGTGGAGTCAGAGGAAATGTATTAGCATGGATAGAGAATTGGCTGGCGAACAGAAAGCAGAGAGTCGGGATAAATGGGTCCTTTTCGGATTGGAAATCGGTGGTTAGTGGTGTGCCACAGGGATCGGTGCTGGGACCACAACTGTTTACAATATACATAGATGACCTGGAAGAGGGGACAGAGTGTAGAGTAACAACATTTGCAGATGACACAACGATTAGTGGGAAAGCGGGTTGTATAAAGGACACAGACAGGCTGCAAAGAGATTTAGATAGGTTAAGCAAATGGGCTAAGGTTTGGCAGATGGAATACAATGTCGGAAAGTGTGAGGTCATCCACCTTGGGAAAAAAAACAGTAAAAGGGAATATTATTTGAATGGGGAGAAATGACAACATGCTGTGGTGCAGAGGGACCTGGGGGTCCTTGTGCATGAATTCCAAAAAGTTAGTTTGCAGGTGCAGCAGGTAATCAGGAAGGCGAATGGAATATTGGCCTTCATTGCGAGAGGGATGGAGTACCAAAGCAGGGAGGTCCTTCTGCAATTGTATAGGGTACTGGTGAGGCCGCACCTGGAGTACTGCATGCAGTTTTGGTCACCTTACTTAAGGAATGATATACTAGCTTTGGAGGGGGTACAGAGACGATTCACTAGGCTGATTCCAGAGATGAGGGGGTTACCTTATGATGATAGATTGAGTAGACTGGGTCTTTACTCGTTGGAGTTCAGAAGGATGAGGGGTGATCTTATAGAAACATTTAAAATAATGAAAGGGATAGACAAGATAGAGCCAGTGAGGTTGTTTCCACTGGTTGGGGAAACTCGAACTAAGGGGCACAGCCTCAAAATACGGGGGAGCCAATTTAAAACCGAGTTGAGAAGGAATTTCTTCTCCCAGAGGGTTGTGAATCTGTGGAATTCTCTGCCCAAGGAAGCAGTTGAGGCTAGCTCATTGAATGTATTCAAGTCACAGATAGATAGATTTTTAACCAATAAGGGAATTAAGGGTTACGGGGAGCGGGCGGGTAAGTGGAGCTAAGTCCACGGCCAGATCAGCCACGATCTTGTTGAATGGCGGAGCAGGCTCGAGGGGCTAGATGGCCTACTCCTGTTCCTAATTCTTATGTTCTTATGTCCCTGTTGACCATGAGCTTGGTGGTAGATTTGAGGGCCAGGTCTTCATACAATCTTTTCTTCAGACAGCCGAAGGCTGCACTGTCACACTGGAGGCGATGTTGAATCTTCGCATCAATGTCTGCCTTTGTTGTTAAGAGGCTCCCGAGATATGGGATCCTCACCCATGTGTTACCTCCAGACTTAACTATTCCTGGCTGGCCTCCTATATTCCATTCTACATAACTTGAGCTCATCCAAAATTCTGCTGTCCATATCTTAAGTCGCAACAAGTCCTGATCTTCTATCACCCCTGTGCTCGCTGACCTACGCTGGCTCCTGGTCTGACAGCAATCAGCTTTACAATTCTCATCCTTGTTTTCAAATCCCTCCATGGCTCCAACCCTCCCTATCTTTTTAATCATCTCCAGCCCTAGAAGCCTCTGCAATCTCTGCCCTCCTCACATTCTGGCATCTTCAACATCCCCAACTTTAATCGCTCGACCATGGGTGGCCGTGCATTCAGTTGCCTGGGCCCCAAGCTCTTGAATTCCCTCCCTAAACCTCTTTGCTTCTCTACTTCTCTCTCGTCCTTTAAGATGCTCCTTAAAACCTGCCTCTTTGATCAAACGTTTGGTCACCTGTCCTGAAATCTCCTTATGTGGCTTGCTATCAATTTTTTTTTTAATGATAACGATCTTTTTGAGGCCTTGGGATGTTCTGCTATGTATGAACATTCGAACATAAGAACATAAGAAATAGGAGCAGGATTAGGCCATTTGGCCCCTTGAGCCTGCTCCACCATTTAATAAAATCATGGTTGGTCTGATCTGATCATGGACTCAGCTCCACTTCCCTACCCGCTCCCCATAGTCTTTTATTCCCTTATCGCTCAAAAATCTGTTCATCTCTGCCTTAAATATATTCAATGACCCAGCCTCCACAGCTGTCTGCAGCAGAGAATTCCATAGGTTTATGACCCTCTGAGAGAAGAAATTCCTCCTCATCTCAGTTTTAAATGGATGACCTCTTATTCTGTGATTATGTACCCTAGTCTTAGTTTCCCCTATGAGTGGAAATATCCTCGATAAGATCACCTCTCATTCTTCTGAACTCCAATGAGTATAGGCCCTATCTACTCAACCTATCTTCATAAGTCAACCCCCTCATCTCTGGAATCAACCAAGTGAACCTTCTCTGAACAGCCTCCAATGCAAGTATATCCTTCCGTACATGAGGAGACCAAACTGTACACAGTACTCCAGGTGTGGCCTCACCCAATATCCTGTACAGTTGTAGCAGGACTTCTCTACTTTTATACTCTATCCCTCTTGCAATAAAGGCCAACATTCCATTTGCCTTCCTGATTATTTGCTGTACCTACAAACTAAATTTTTGTGTTTCATGCACAAGGACCCCCAGGTCCCTCTGTACTGCGGCACTATGCAATCTTTCTCCATTTAAATTATAATTTCCTTTTCTATTTTTTCTACCAAAGTGGATAACCTCTCATTTTGCCACATTATACTCCATCTGCCAAATTTTTGCCCACTCCCTTAGCCTGCCTATGTTCCTTTGCAGATTTTTTTGTTCACCCTCCTCACAATTTGCTTTCCTACCCATCTTTGTATCATCAGCAAACTTGGCAACATTGCACAACCCTTCATCCAAGTCATTAATAAAGATTGTAAATAGTTGAGGACCTAGCACCGATCCCTGCGGCACCCCACTATTCACTGTTTGTCAACCGGAAAATGACCCATTTATCCCAACTCTCTGTTTTCTATTAGTTAGCCAATCCTCAGTCCATGCTAATATATTACCCCAGCCCCGTGAACTTTTATCTTGTGCAGTAACCTTTTATGTGGCACCTTATCGAATGCCTTCTAGAAATCCAAGTACACTACACCCACTGGTTCCCCCTCATCCACCCTGTTCGTTACATCCTCAAAGAACTGCAGCAAATTGGTCAAATGTGAATGCAAGTTATTGTTGTAAATTAAATTCTCCTCATCTTCCCCTGGTTCTTTTGCCATTTATCTTCATCTGTGTCCCCTGGTTACTGACCCACCCACCAGTTGAAACAGTTTCGCAGCTTAACCTTCTCTGCTCTAAGGAGAACAACCCCAGCTTCTCCAGTCTATCCACGTAACTGAAGTCCCTCATCCCTGGAATCATTCTCATAATTTTTTTCCACACACGTCCTTCCTAAAGTGTGATGCTCAGAATCGGACACAATACTCCAGCTGAGGTGATTTGGAAAGTTTAGCATAACGTCCTTGCTTTTGTACTCTATGCTTCTATTTTTAAGAGCCTTCTCAA
This sequence comes from Pristiophorus japonicus, assembly GCF_044704955.1. Taxonomy (NCBI): domain Eukaryota; kingdom Metazoa; phylum Chordata; class Chondrichthyes; family Pristiophoridae; genus Pristiophorus; species Pristiophorus japonicus. The sequence continues at coordinate 181,854,360 of NC_091989.1, forward strand.
ATTCTCTTGCCACCTTCAAATATTTTTATATGTGAACACCCAGCTCCCTCTGTTTGTGCACCCCCTTTAAAATAATACTATTTGTACTTCTGGGCATCAGTGTGTAGTCTTATCTCTGACTCGTGTTCCCTTTCAACCTGGCCCTCCACTGGGAGTGTTGAAATCCGTCCATAAATACCTTTAAGTGGCTCAGTGTCACATTTTATTTGATAACGTTCCTGTGGGACATTTTACTATGTTAAAGGCAGTATGTAAATGCAAGTTATTGTTGTAAAGAAAGCTTTGCATTTATATAGCACCCTTCACAACCTCATGACATCCTAAGGCACTTTAAACCAATGGTTTACTTTTTGAAGTGTAGTCACTGTTGGTTGCTATGTAGCCAATATGCACACCCAGCAAGCTCCCACAAACTGCAACGTAATAATGACCAGAGAATCTGTGTTGGTTGAGGGATAAACATTGACCTGCATACAGGGGAGAAATCTTCGAAAGAGTGCGTGGGATCTTTTAAGTCCGCCTGAGAGATTCTGTTTAACGACTCATCTGAACAATGGTACCTCTGACCGTGCAGTACTCCCTCGGTACTGTACTGAAAAGTCCGTGTGTATTTTGTGTCTCTGGAGTGGGACTTGAACCTGCAACCCTCTGACTCAGAGGCACTGAGCCACAGCTGACACGTTTAGAAAGCATTAACCACGAACGAAGGTGAGATGTTTTCTCGGTCGGTAGCTGCACACGGAAACAAGCAACGGGCGCGGGTGCCCTTGGAAGGTGAACACAGAAGCAACTCGCATGCTTTTAAAGTGAGGTTGTAAAGAATTGTAATTAATTTTAACTTGTTTTTGTTTATTTCTCTTTCTGCTAATTTTGCCCACACTAGAATTAAAATCAGTAATGAGGCATTCATTAGCCCAGCGGGCTTCAGTAATCATATCATTTCAATGGTGTGTGTGTGTGTTGATTCAAGTCCTCTGCTGCACTGGGCTCACTAACTCCATGCCACTTTCTCCAATTCTTAGCTTGCTCTATCTATTATGTACCAAATGTGTTTAGTATGCCTGGCTGCTTAAATGTAACTGTGGCACGAAAAGAAATCTGCATTGCTCAAATGTTTCTGAAACTTCTGATGCTAACTTTGACATTTCTGAGCACTTCTTGTCCAAAGTTTATTTCGAAGTGCAGGCCTGTTTGCCGTCTCCAATCTCTCTGCACAACATAGGCTCAAACTGCATCACACCCAGCAACTGTGGGGTGGATCCTGAGTTTATGCGACAGTGTAAAACGGGCGCTAACGAGTCGGCAGCCAGAATTTTTTATTTTCACTGAAATCAAGCGGGAGTGATGTAAAGCAGGCTGCTGACTTTCTTTCGCCCCGTTCACACTATCGCACAAAGTCGCAATCTACCCCACTGTGGGCAATATCACAGGAGATACGTTAGTCATCACCATCATAGGCACTCCCTCGGAGTCGAGGAAGACTTGCTTCCACTCTAAAAGTGAGTTCTCAGGTGGCTGAAGAGTCCGATGCTGGAATTACAGTCTCTGTCACAGGTGGGACAGACTGTCGTTGAGGGAAAGGGTGGGTGGGGAGTCTGGTTTGCCGCACGCTCCTTCCGCTGCCTGCACTTGTTTTCTGCATGCTCTCGGCGACAAGACTCGAGGTGTTAGCGCCCTCCCGGATGCTCTTCCACCACTTAGGGCAGTCTTTGGCCAGGGTCTCCCAGGTGTCAGTGGGGATGTTGCATTTTATTAAGGAGACTTTAAGGGTGCCCTTGAAACATTTCCTCTGTCCATCTCAGGCTCGCTTGCCGTGACGAAGCTCCGAGTAGAGCGCTTGCTTTGGGAGTCTTGTGTCAGGCATGCGGATGATGTGGCCCACCCAACGGAGCTGATTGAGTGTGCTCAATGTTTCGATGCTGGGGATGTTAGCCTGAACGAGAACACTGATGTTGTTATCTGTTAGTATAAATGGGAATGGTAGCATAGTGATCATGTACTATGGGAACGGTAGCATAGTGGTTACATTACAGGCCTGGTCATCCAGTGGTCTGGACTGTTGATCCAGAGACATGAGTTCAAATCCCACCACGGCAGCTGGGGAATTTAAATTCAGTTAATAAAACAAATCTAAAATACAAAGCTAGTTTGTCGTAAAAACCCATCTAATTCACTAATGTTCTTTATTGAAGGAAATCTGCTGCCCTTATCCAGTCTGGCCTATATGTGATTCCAGACCCACAGCAATGTGGTTGACTCTTCACTGCCCTGTGAAATGGCCCTAGCAAGCCATTTAGTCATATAGGGATGGGCAATAAATGCTGCCAGCGACACTCATATCCCGTGAATGAAAAATAAATAAATCTGTGAGTGTGGTGTGTGTCAGCATACCTCTTGCGCATCTCCAATTTTCACCGTTTCTCCATTAGTGGGCGTATCTTCAGCTGCCGAGGCCCTAAGTTCTGGAATTCCCTCCCTAAACCTCTCCACCTCTCTACCCCTGTCTCCTCCTTTAAGATGCTCCTTCAAACCTTTTTGTCCAACCTTTTGTCACCTGGCCTGTCCTAGTATCTCCCATGTCCTGGCCAATATTTATCCCTCAATTAACATAACAAAAACAGATTATCTGGTCATGATCACATTGCTGTTTGTGGGAGCTTGCTGTGCACAAGTTGGCTGCTGTGTTTCATACATTACAACAGTGAATACACTCCAAAAGTACTTCATTGGCTGTAAAGCTATTTGAGGCGTCCGGTGGTCATGAAAGGCGCTATCCAAGTCTTTCTTTTTTTATTACGTGGACTCTCTATCAAATTTTGTTTGACAACGCTCCTGTGATGGGCTTTGGGACGTTTTACTACATTAAAGGTGCTATAAAATGCAAGTTGTTGTTGTAGTTACGTATATGCTGGAAATACATGGCAGATCAGTCGGCAACTTTAAAGAGACAGCTTAATGGCTTGCTCAGAGACCTTTGTTCTGACGCACAGTTACACAAAACATTTGCCTGTGTTCTCTCTTCGCCGAAACTGAGTGAAGAATTCCAGCATTTTCTGATCTTGTTTGGTTTCCATCCTTTGCAAAGCTTCTTTATACTTACCAAATAAAGTCCACTATTTTTTTTTCTGTGTAAATTATTTATATTGTGTCTTTTTAAAGATGTTATCAATAAACTCAGTGAGACTCTTGGCATTTTAGCGGAGTTGGATTGTGTAGGTTATTGAATTCAGGCTGTATGATCCCAAGATTCAGCTTTACAATGCGCGGGTCATTAGGAGCATCCATGCAGAGCCTTTGCATCCACAAATGCTGCCTACATTCAGCCTTTAATTCCAGCACAGGCCTTGAGCTTTATCTGGGTTGGGATTGGAATGCCTTCTGCTGGAAGCTTATCTCAGCTTACACTCGCCGCAAAGCACTCCTGCTCCTCCATGCTCCACGGTCGGGTAAGTACTCTTTAACATCTTCCCCCTTTTGTTGGTGGCCTCCAGTGGTCCCGTTGGTTAGACCACTTGTAGACGCGGTGTGGTGTTGTCTGTATTAAGGGCAGTCCAACATAAATAAGGGGTCCTCAAAGTGGGATTAGCCCCCCCCCCCTCCCACCATGCCAAAAGGGTGTAAAGTCCCATTCAGGCGAGGGCCAGAGATGCATACACTGGAGCCTTTATCAATATAGTGGGCTAGAGCTGGGTGTCATCAGCGCACACTTGGTAACTGATGCCGACTGTTGTTGAGGTGCAGCATGTAGACGAGTAAGAGGAGGGGGGGGGCGGGTCAGAGATAGATCCTTGAAGGCAGGTGGGGTGTGGTCTCAAGGTGACAGGATGTTGGTGAGCATGATCAGATCCATGATCAGATCAGCCATGATCTTATTGAAAGGCGGAGCAGGCTCGAGGGGCCGTATGGCCTACTCCTGCTCCTATTTCTTATGTTCTTATGTTATTATGACAAAAGAATTAACTGCATGGTGTAATATGAAGGTCACTCTCTGCCATGAAATCCTCAGTAAAGGTTTAGAAAAACCCTGAAAACTGTGTCCATGAACTCCACAATATACACTATCATAGGATCATAGATTCATAGAATAGTACAGCAGAGAAAGAAACCATTCAGCCCATTGAGCCTGTGCCAGCTCTTTCGAAGAGTTGGTCCCACTAGTTAATCCCACTCTTTCCCTATATCCCTGCAATTTATTCTCCTTCAAATATTTATCCAATTCCCTTTTGAAGGCTGCCATTGAATCTGCTTCCACCAGCCTTTCAAGCAGTGCGTTCTAGATCAGCTCCGCTGGGCAGGCCACATCATTCGCATGCCAGACACGAACCAAAGCAAGTGCTCTACTCGGAACTCCTTCACGGCAAACAAGCCAAAGGTGGGCAGAGGAAACGTTACAAGGACACCCTCAAACTTCCCTGATAAAGTGCAACATCCCCACTGACACCTGGGAGTCCCTGGCCAAAGACCGCCCTAAGTGGAGGAAGTGCATCCGGGAGGGCAATGAGCGCCTCAAGTCTCATCGCCGAGAGCATGCAGAAAACAAGCGCAGGCAGCGGAAGGAGCGTGCGGCAAACCTGTCCCACCTACCTCTTCCCTCAACGACTATCTGCCCCACCTGTGACAGGGACTGTGGTTCTCATATTAGACTGTTCAGCCACCCAAGGATTCATTTTAAGAGTGGAAGCAAGTCTTCCTCGATTCCGAGGGACTGCCTATGATTGATTGATTGATCTAGATCATAACAACTCGCTGCATAAAAAAGTCTTTCCTCATGTCGCCTCTGGTTCTTTTGCCAATCACCTTCAATCTGCACACTCTGGTTATCGACCAGCCATTAGAAACAGTTTCCCTTGTCATGTATTTAACCATCTTGCAATGACATTGTCATGTAACTGTAACTCATGTACACTGTTCCTGTACCCTGGAAACCCAGGTGAGGAGCGTCTCCCGCAAGTTCACCCCCTGTGGTCAGGATGTGCATTTCTTTACTTTTATCTAAACCCTTCATGATTTTAAATGCCTCTATCAAATCTCCTCTTGGCCTTCTCTGCTCTTAGGAGAACAAACTCAGCTTCTACAGTTTATCCACTTAACTGGAATCTCTCATCCCTGGAACCATTTTCATAAAGCCCTTCTATACCCTCTCCAAGGTCATTTCTATAAAACATATTGGATATGGGGATAAGGCAGGAAGGTGGATTTGAGGTAGAAGTTCAGCAATGATCTTATTGAATGACCGAGCAGGTGCAAGAGGCCATATGGCCTCCTCCTGCTCCTGATTCTTATGTTCTTGTGTTATCGGTGTGAAGCGAATTTCAGATGATGCATCGTGAACTGCTGGATCTTTGAATTTTGTGGTTTATGAATCTAGATTTAGATAGGTTAAGCGAATGGGCTAAGGTTTGGTAGATGGAATACAATGTCGGAAAGTGTGAGGTCATCCACCTTGGGAAAATAAACAGTAAAAGGGAATATTATTTGAATGGGGAGAAATTACAACATGCTGCGGTGCAGAGGGACCTGGGGGTCCTTGTGCATGAATCCCAAAAAGTTAGTTTGCAGGTGCAGCAGGTAATCAGGAAGGCGAATGGAATGTTGGCTTTCATTGCGAGAGGGATGGAGTACAAAAGCAGGGAGATCCTGCTGCAATTGTATAGGGTATTGGTGAGGCCGCACCTGGAGTATGGTCACCTTACTTAAGGAAGGATATACTAGCTTTGGAGGGGGTACAGAGACGATTCACTAGGCTGATTCCGGAGATGAGGGGGTTACCTTATGATGATAGATTGAGTAGACTGGGTCTTTACTCGTTGGAGTTCAGAAGGATGAGGGGTGATCTTATAGAAACATTTAAAATAATGAAAGGGATAGACAAGATAGAGGCAGAGAGGTTGTTTCCACTGGTCGGGGAGACTGGAACTAGGGGGCACAGCCTCAAAATACGGGGGAGCCAATTTAAAACTGAGTTGAGAAGGAATTTCTTCTCCCAGAGAGTTGTGAATCTGTGGAATTCTCTGCCCAAGGAAGCAGTTGAGGCTAGTTCATTGAATGTATTCTAGTAACAGGTAGATAGATTTTTAACCAATAAGGGAATTAAGGGTTACGGGGAGCGGGCGGGTAAGTGGAGCTGAGTCCACGGCCAGATCAGCCGTGATCTTATTGAATGGTGGAGCAGGCTCGAGGGGCTAGATGGCCTACTCCTGTTCCTAATTCTTATGTTCTTATGTTCTAACTTGAATGCCTTTAATGACATTCAAGTGCTGTCTTATGATGAGAGATTGTGTAAAACGGGCCTGTACGCTCTGGAGTTTAGAAGAATGAGAGGTGATCTCATTGAAACATACAAGATTCTGAGGAGGATTGTAGGGGCAAATGCCGAGAGGCTGTTTCCCCGGGCTGGAGAGTGTAGTACCAGGGGTCACAGTCTCAGAATAAGGGGTCGTCCATTTAGGACTGAGATGAGGAGAAATTTCTTCACCCAGAATGTGGTGAATTCTTTGGAATTCTCTGCCCCAGAAGGCTTTGGATGCTCAGTCATTGAATATATATTTGGAGTCTAAGGGAATCAAGAGATATGGGGATAGTGCAGGAAAGTGGAATTGAGGTAGAAGATCAGCCATGATCCTATTGAATGGTGGAGCAGGTTCAAGGGGCAGTATGCTCTCCTCGTGCTCCTAATTCTTATGTTCTAAGCCAAATATTAGAACCACCAGCACTTCTTCTAAGGGGAATTCCCACTGTTGTGGGCCCAGGGCCAAGGGTGTGCCCTTCAGGAGGAAAATCATTCCAAACTGGATCGCAATCTCAGCAGCGTTGGTATTTGTTCAGCTTCTGGGTAGTCTGGAGACATCTTTGGGGCATCCCGTTCCCGAGGCGATTACTTGTGCTGGGAATATTTGGAAGCACTGAGGGGGGATTTCAAGCCTGGGCTTTCCTGTCTTCATTTGAGAATGCCGCAAAATTAAGAACATAAGAACGAGGAGCAGGAGTAGGCCATTTGGCTCCTCCCACCTGCTCCACCTTTCAATAAGATCATGGCTGATCTTCTACCTCAACTCCACTTTCCTGCACTATCCCCATATCCGTACTGAATTCAAAAGAAACTTCTTCAGCCAGAGAGTGGTGAGAATGTGGAACTCGCTGCCACAGGGAGTGGTTGAAGCGAATAGTAGCGATGCATTTAAGGGGAGGATAGACAAGCATATGAGGGAGAATGGAATTGAGGGTTATGATGACAGATTTAGATGAGGAAAGACGGGAGGAGGCTCGAGTGGAGCATAAATGCTAGCATGGACTGGTTGGGCCGAACGACCTGTTTCTGTGTCGTATAACATATGTAATCGTATGCAAACCCTTGATGCCCTTAAGATCCAAAAATCTATCAATCTCTGTCTTAAATATACTCAACGACTGCACCTCTACAGCCTTCTGGGGTAGAGAATTCTCAGTCTCAGTCATCTCAGTCCTAAATGGCCAACCCCTTATTCTGAGACTGTGACCCCTCCTGGTTCTCGCCTCCCCAGCCAGGGGAAATATCCTGAACCCTATAATCTCTCAAGGGTATCCGTTATTCTTCGCATATATCTGAAACTACTTATATTTTTCCTGCGCCATTACACCAAAGTCTGGAGAATTTCCACAGGGTTCTTCACATCTACTGCCTTATCTGCAATGCACATACCCTGGGGAAACAGCATAAATGGCCTTCCTATCCCATGTACGAGGGGTCGGCAGCAGCGGGGCGGAAGTGGGAACTGCCGGAAAAAGCACCTGGGAGAATTTCATGTGCGGCGACCATTCATCTCCGCCGCGTAGGTGGCACTTTCCAGCCGTAAGAGGCATTTTCCGGAGGCTGAATTTTGTAAGGGGTTTTCAGGGAGTGTTGTTGTGCCTTGGATGTCTCTCTCTGGGCTTCTGCCCTCACAGCTTATGCCTGGCCTGTGAGGTACCATGAGTGCTGTAAGAGCACCCTTGGAGAGACTTATGAATGGGGTTTTGAGACTCGTGCGTCCCCACAGCTTATGCCTAGCCTGTGAGGCACCTGTGAGTGTCAAACACTCCTAACCCCTTCTTCCCTAGCCTGTGACACACAGTTGAGCATTTTCGAGGCGCTCCTAGCTTCCCTTACACGGTTCTGACATAAGACTCGCGATCAGGAGATGTAATACAATAGAACTGAGACAAGGTGATTCCAAGAGGAACTTAGGCTTCCAATTTATTTGACAAGGTGTATCTCAACAAACAGCAATACACCAACAAAATAATTCCCCTAAATCCCACTAAACGGACACAACGAAAATCTTTACACCAGTTTAGCAGTGCAATGCCCAACCTCCCACCTTTCCTGGCCTAACTGAGTTGGGAGTTCCGGGGGCCAGAGGTTATACTCACTACTTCTGCAAGTCTGGTGGTTTGTTTCTTCTATCTTCGGTGTCTTCGGACACTGGTTTTCCTTCAGTGTCGAGAGGCTTGCTGGTTGTTGGATCACGAGAGCAGGGAACCACCCACACGACGTCAGAAACCCTTTTTATAGCCAGATTATCAAGTCTGCCTCTCCTGCTGAAATCGATTCTTCCCATTGGTGGGCTTTGTGATTTTGAAAAATGCAGCAGTTTTAGATTATTGCGGGTTTTTTCCACTGATGTTAACCTACTCAAGGATTGAGTGGGTGTTGATTGCGTTGGCCTCTTGTAGCCATTGTGTCGGCCCTTGGGTTGTTTTGGGTTCCCTGGTTTCTGAAGGTCTGCATAATTTTCCTCCAATTCAGTTTTTCTAACCTACTCAAGGTTTGAGTAGGTGTTGATTAGGTTGGCCTCCTGTAGCCATTGTGTAGGCCCTTGGTTTGTTTTGGGTTCCCTAGTTTTCTGAAGGTCTGCACAATTTCCTTCCATAGTGTAAACATGGGGAAGACAATAGTATGAGTCAGTCCCACAGTTTTCGAGCAAGTGCTCTCCCATTGGCTTGAAAGCCCCATGCTTCGGGCTGACTCTGTCCCACCATTGGCCCTCCGGTGTCCTCCCCCGTCCAATCACTGCTCTGCCAAGGTCAAACTGTCTTGGTTTCAATTCACAGCACAGACCGATCCCACAGCCCTTTTCCTTCTGGGTAAAATGAGGGGGTTTTTGTCCTTCCCTACAATTTCAGCCCCCAAGTCTTCAGGTGAGTTCGAAGAATGAAAGATAATCCGACCAGAAAATGCAGTTATAATTCAGACCACATTCGAAAGTCATGCGTTCTGTCATTTATTTTTAATCGGCTCAGATTTAGCAGAGCCAGATATTTTGAGTGGCATTGCAGGAACATAAACCTCACCAGGTGAGTTCACATCTGGAGTACTGTGCATAGTTTTGGTCTCCTTATCGGAGAAAGGACATATTTGCCTTGGAAGCGGTGCAACAAAGATTCACCAGACTGATTCCTGGGATGAGTGGATCGAGAACTAGTTAGAGACAGGAAGCAAAGAGTTGGAATAAACAGGTTCCTTTTCAGAATGGCAGGCAGTAACTAGTGGGGTGCCGCAGGGTTCAGTGCTGGGACCCCAGCTATTTACAATAAACATTAATGATTTAGACGGAGAAATTGAATGTAATAGCTCCCAAGTTTGCAGATGGTACTAAGCTGGGTGGCAGTGCGAGCTGTGAGGAGGATGTTAGGAGGCTACAGGGGGACTGGGACAGGTTAGGTGAATGGGCAAATGCATGGCAGATGCAGTATAATGTGGATAAATGTGAGGTTATCCACTTTGGTGGCAAAAACATGAAGGCAGATTATTATTTGAATGGTGACAGATTAGGAAAAGGGGAGGTGCAACGAGACCTGGGTATCATGGTACATCAGTCATTGAAGGTAGGCATGCAGGTACAGCAGGCAGTAAAGAAGGCAAATGGCATAGCAAGGGGATTTGAGTATAGGAGCAGGAAGGTTTTATTACAGTTGTACAGGACCTTGGTGAGACCACACCTTGAGTATTGTGTGCAGTTTTGGTCTCCTAATCTGAGAAAGGACATTCTTGCTATTGAAGGAATGCAGCGAAGGTTCACCAGACTGATTCCCGGGATGGCAGGACTGACATATAAACAAAGACTGGATCGACTAGGCCTGTATTCACTGGAATTTAGAAGAATGAGACGGGATCTCATAGAAACATATAAAATTCTGACAGGATTGGACAGGTTAGATGCAGGAAGAATGATCCCAATGTTGGGGAAATCAAGAACAAGCAATCACAGTCTAAGGATAAGGGGTAAACCATTTAGACCGAGATGAGGAGAAACTTCTTCACTCAGAGAATTGTGAACCTGTGGAATTCTCTACCACAGAAAGTTGTTGAGGCCAGTTTGTTAGATATATTCAAAAGGGAGTTAGATGTGGCCCTTACGTCTAAAGGGATCAAGTGATATGGGGAGAATGCAGGAATGGGGTACTGAGGTTGCATGATCAGCTATGATCATGAACGGTGGTTTAGGCTTGAAGGACCGAATGGCCTACTCCTGCACCTACTTTCTATGTTTCTATGTTTTTTATGATGAGAGATTGTGTAGATTGGGCCTTTAATTTCTGGAGTTTAGAAGAATGAGAGATGATCTTGCTGAAACATATAAGATTCTGAAGGGGATTGACAGATTGATAGACGCTGACAGGTTGTTTACCCTGGATGGAGTGTCTCGAACTAGGGTTTCAGTCTCAGGATAAGGGGTCGGCCATTTAAGACGGAGATGAAGAGGAATTTCTTCACTCAAGTGATTGCAAATCTTTGGAATTCTCTGCCCCAGAGTGCTGTGGATGCTCAGTCGCATATTCAAGGCAGAGACCGATAGATTTTTGGACTCAAGGGATATAGGATCGGGCAGGAAAGTGGAGTAGAGGATGAAGATCATCCGTGATCTTATTGAATGGTGGAGCAGGCTCGAGGGGCTGTATGATCTACTCCTGCTCCTATTTCTTATATTCTTATGTTCTTAAACCCACGACCTCTACCACCTTGAAGGAAAAGAGCAACAGGCGCATGGGAACACCCACCACCTCCAAGTTCCCCTCCAAATCACACACCATCATGACTTAGAAATATATCGGCCGTTCCTTCATCGTCACTGGGTCAAAACCTTGGAACTCTCTTCCTAACAGCACTGTGGGAGCACCTTCACCACACGGACTGCAGCGATTCAAGAAGGCAGCTCACCACCACCTTTTCAAGGGAATTAGGGATGGGCAATAAATGCTGGCCTTGCCAGCGACGCCCACATCCCGTGAACAAATTTTTTAAAAGGTTGAGGGCGAGCCGCCATTTTCGCGAAGCTAACGGCGGAGCGGCGCAAATCGTCCTGCAACTTGTGGGGATTCGCTACTCCCGGGGTCTCTCTGCCTTGCCACAAATTGGTGGATGCTGTACAGATTAATAATGCCGAGCGCCATTAAACTCACCATGACGTTCCCAGCAAATACTGGGCCTTATTTTGTATTATTTATCATTTAACAGTAAAAAGGTTACAGCAATTTGGGAAGCAGAGACATAGAGTTGGTTGGAACAGTGAGTGTCTCCTCAATTCCTGCTGAGGAACTGGGAGACACAAAACGAAGACAGTGCTAGCAGGAAGGTATAATTATACCATGACAACTTTGTTTTATTATGAACGTGGATCTGTACAACGGCAGAAAATTGACGCGGAAATGTGACAACAGGAAATACGATTATTGTCGACTGCGTCCCTCTCAATCTGTTGCTATAGCAACAGTTACGACTGTGTAACTTCAGATCCGAATCATAATTCTCTGTGTAAGCCAGCCAAGCATGTTGTTTGCAACGCATCATTCCCAAATGGGTGAAGCACAATTGTATCACTGGATGTTGTGTACATCAGAAAACACATGCAGTGTTCTGTGGGGTGACAACACGAGCAACTTCAGTAATAAATCTAGTGTCACTTGAAGTATGAACAAAGAACGGTTGTCAGATACAGGGCAGTAATTGAGTTGAGGAGTTCCAACAATGTTGATATTGATTCAGTCACTGCCTTGAAGTTTATTGCTAGCTGTCTATTATTCTACATATAATGCAGATGTTGCTTCAGATCTCATGCTTCAGTGCTCATAACCTTCTCTCTACTTCTCTTACCGCTGCGGTTGAATCACAAAATGATGAGCCTCTCCTTACTACGACGCAATTAGATGCTTTTTCTCCCTTTTGAAAATACAAGGGGGGAGAAATTCTATTAGGGCCGCCCCTTAACACCTCCCGCCTGAGCGGCATGCCGTCAGCGCCTGCCGCAAACTTCAGTGAAGGTTTAACGGCGGCGCTGACAGATTGCGCTGCACTCGCTAGCCCCGCCCACCCGATGATGTCACCCAGTGCACAATGCCCCCATAGTCCCGCGTTTGCTAAACTGACTTTCTTGCCTGCGGTAGCGCCTGGCGCTGAGATCGGTGGGGAAAGCAATCGGTCCAGCGACGATCCCGGGGCGATATCGTCCGGAGAGCAAGGTAAGTGCTGAAATTTCACTTTTTTAACTTTTATTTATTCGTTGCAGTAGTGGTTGTGGTTTATTGAATTTTTCTTTTCATCTTCAGGTGCTGGGATGCTGACATCCTCGTGCCAAAAAGCTGAGTCAACCTTCTGCGCTATCGCTCCGTTTGCGCCCGAAGTGGAGTGTGAAATGCTTCCCTTAGCGCTGCACTCTCCTCTCAGGGCGATATAACTTTGTTCTCATAAGAACATAAGAATTAGGAACAGCAGTAGGCCATCTAGCCCCTCGAGCCTGCTCCGCCATTCAACAAGATCATGGCTGATCTGGCCGTGGACTCAGCTCCAATTACCCGCTCGCTCCCCGTAACCCTTAATTCCCTTATTGGTTAAAAATCTATCTATCTGTGATTTGAATACATTCAATGAGCTAGCCTCAACTGCTTCCTTGGGCAGAGAATTCCACAGATTCACAACCCTCTGGGAGAAGAAGTTCCTTCTCAACTCGGTTTTAAATTGGCTCCCCCGTAATTTGAGGCTGTGCCCCCTAGTTCTGGTCTCCCCGACCAGTGGAAACAACCTCTCTGCCTCTATCTTGTCTATCCCTTTCATTATTTTAAATGTTTCTATAAGATCCCCCTCATCCTTCTGAACTCCATCGAGTAAAGACCCAGTCTACTCAATCTATCATCATAAGCTAACCCCTCATCTCCGGAATCAACCTCGTGAATCGTCTCTGTACCCCCTCCAAAGCTAGTATATCCTTCCTTAAGTAAGGTGACCAAAACTGCACGCAGTACTCCAGGTGCGGCCTCACCAATACCCTGTATAGTTGCAGCAGGACCTCCCTGCTTTTGTACTCCATCCCTCTCACTTTGAGGCAGTGGACATCACCTGGCACTAAAGGAAGATGATACCGAATTTCTAGCACACAGTTTCTTATAAGCCTAACCATCCTTACATATAATTATATATAAATTATAACATCATCAACATCATAGGCAGCCCCTCGGAATCGAGGAAGACTTGCTTCCACTCTAAAAATGAGTTCTTAGGTGACGGAACCGTCCAAGGCAGGAATTACGGTCTCTGTCACAGGTGGGACAGACAGTCATTGAGGGGAAGGGTGGGTGGGGAGTCTGGTTTGCCGCACGCTCCTTCCGCTGCCTGCACCTGGTTTCTGCATGCACTTGGCGATGAGACGAGATGAGACAGCTCCCTCCCGGATGCTCACCCTCCACTTGGTCAGGGACTCCCAGGTATGGGTGGGGATGTTACATTTTATCAAGGAGGCTTTGAGGGTGTCCTTGAACATTTCCTCTGCCCACCTGGGGCTCGCTTGCCGTGCAGGAGTTCCAAGTAGAGCGCTTGCTTTGGGAGTCTTGTGTCAGGCAGGCGAGCAATGTGGCCCACCCAGCGGAGCTAGTCGAGTGTGGTCAGTGCTTCGATGCTGGGGATGTTGGCCTGGTTGAGGACGCTAACGTTGGTGTGTCTGTCCTCCCAGGGAATTTGCAGGATCTTGCGGAGACATCGTTGGTGGTAGCTCTCCAGCAATTTGAGGTGTCTATTCGAAATACGGTTGACCACTCTGCTTGGAGGCATTCCTGGAGGTTTGGTCATGTGACATTCTGACCACGTGCCATCTGACCACATGACACCAGGTCACGTGATGCTCAGTCACGTGATTTCTACAAATGTTGCCGTATTTACCTTATAAAGGGTTGGACCCCTGCTGTTGAGTATTTTTGCTCGTGGTTTTGCCCCAGCAGTCGCGAGAAGTTCCAAGAGCCAAGAGGACCCTCATGAGCTGGGGAAGAGGAGAAACCAAAGGCGGGAGAGCAATTTGCAGAAGCAGGAGGAACTTTGATTCGACTCACTGAAATTGCACTGATAACTAATAGTGGTAACACTCAGAGAATCTCTCATAACCAAGAGTAATACAATAACTCACTGATAGTCCATATATAACTGATTGTAATAGGCATAATGCCTGATGAGAGAAAGCTATGTGCTAGAGTCAAAGTGAAGTGGTGCAATGATTTACCCCTGCACCCTTGGAAAATACCAACTGGAGCAAGGTCCAACCAAGAACAACAACAATAACAACTTTATTTATGTAGCACCTTTAACATAGTAAGACCTCCCAAGAAGCTTCACTGGAGCATTATCAAACAAAATTTAACACCAAGCCACATAAGGAGATCTTAAGGCAGGTGACCAAAAGCATGGTTAAAGAGGTAGGTTTTAAGGAGCATCGTAAAGGAGGAAAGAGACGAGGAGAGGTTTGGGGAGAGAGTTCCAGAGCTTAGGGCCCAGGCAGCTGAAGGCACAGCCACCAATGGTAGAGCGATTAAAATCGGGGATGCTCAAGAGGCCAGAATTGGAAGAGCGCTGATATCTCGGAGGATTGTGGGGCTGGAGGAGATTACAGAACACAAGGGATTCTGACAGTAGTTCATGCTGTTTGGGATCTGTACGCATTCTGTGTTTGTGAAAGAGCTTTGTAAAATTCCTACCCTATTGGAAAGGTGGAAACAGAAAAAGAATAAGTAAATAAGGACCCAGGGTTGATGCTGGAGTCAGCAAGCCGGTTAGAGAGGATGAATTGAAGGTCGATTGGAGGAAGGTTAAAAGGTTATTCGAAGGTCCTAGAATTAGTTGAAGAAATGAATATTGAGGCAAGATGAGTTGGCTAAATTAGGAATTTCAGTCAAACCAAGCAAGAGATGGGGTCAGTTACAGCTGTGGGAGTGAGAACAAGATGCCGACAGCAGGAAAACTAAAATACATCTCAGAGAGCCATTTTTAGCCTGAACTGAGATGCACCTAACTGGCAGATTCAATTGTGGCTTTCAATAGGGAGTTGGATAAGTACCTGAAAAATAAATGCCGGGGCTACGGGGAAAGGACAGGGAGAGTGGGACTGGCTGAAGTGGTCCTACAGGAAGCTGGCACGGGCTCAATGGGCCGAATGGCCTCCTTCTGTGCTGTAACCATTCTATGAAGTGGGATTTAAAAGAGAGGTAGCAAGATGAAGAGACAGTATAGAAAAAGTATTTCCATATTCAAGATCCTCAGGCACACCTCATTACTTCAGAGGATCATAAGACCAATAGGGAGTTATAAATAATGCATCGTAATGAAATCAGATTCCAGAAGTGCAATCACCTTCTCGGTTATACCCCAAGAACCCCTGCCTCAGTGTTCATTTCTTCAATTAACCCTAGAACCTTCGAATAACCTTTTAACCTTCCTCCAATCGACCTTCAATTCATTCTCTCTAATCGGCATGCTGACTCCAGCATCAATTCTGGTCCTTATTTATTTACTCTTTTTCTGTTTCCGCCCTTCCAATAGGGTAGGAGTTTTACTCTTGCACGGCAAGCGGTTCCCAGGTGGGCAGAGGAAATGTTTGAAGGACACCCTCAAAACCTCCTTGATAAAGTGCATCATCCCCACCAGCACCTGGGAGTCCCTGGCCAAAGACTGCCCAAAGTGGAGGAAGAGCATCCGGGAGAGCGCAGAGCACCTCGAGTTTCGTCGCCGAGAACATGCAGAATATAAGCGCAAGCAGCGAAAGGGGCGTGTGGCAAACCTGTCCTATCCACCCTTTCCTTCAACCACTGTCTGTCCCACCTGTGACAGAGACTGTAATTTCCGTATTGGATGGTTCAGTCACCTGTGAACTCACTTTTAGAGTGGAAGCAAGTCTTCCTTGATTTCGAGGGACTGCCTATGATGATGATGATATACCTCAAGAGAAGGTTGACCTTGTAAGTGACTAGGTTCCTTCTGCCATAGAAGGATAATGTGAATGCAATCTCATGATGAGACTCACAAAGCGAATCAAGGTGCTACGAGCACATACAAACTTTTAAACCGAGTACCTCTGTTCAGTTCGGAAGCCTCCAGTCACCTGTCATTTTAATTCCCCACTCCCACTCTGACCTCTCTGTCCTCTGCCTCTTACAATATTCCATCTTTCGATGTCGCACTTTACAGTCTTCTGGACTCAACATTGAGTTCAACAATATCAGATCTTAACCACTGCTCCCATTTAATTGGACGTCAGCTCTTGATGATTCTGCTATCCCCATTTCTAGACTTTATTATTCCAACACACTCTTGGCCGGCCTCCCACATTCTACCCTATGTAAAGTAGAGGTGATCCAAAACTTGACTGCCTGTGTCCTAACTCGCACCAAGTCTCACTCACCCATTACCCTTGTGCTTGCTGACCCACACTGACTCCTAGTCTGGCAAGGCCTTGATTTCAAAATTCTCATCCTTGTTTTCAAATCCCTCCATGGCCTCTCCCCTCCCAACCTCTGTAATCCCCTCCAGCCCCACAACCGCCCAAGATGTCTATGCTCCTCTACTTCTGCCCTCATAAGAATCTCTGATTATAATCGCTCAACCATTGGCGGCCTTCTGTTGCCTGGGCCCGAAGCTCTGGAACTCCCTGCCTAAACCTCTCCGCCTCTCTACCTCTCTTTCCTCCTTCAAGATGCTCCTTAAAACCTACCTCTTTGACCAAGCTTTCTCCTTGATTTCTCCTTGTGTGGCTTGGTATCAAATTTTTTATCTCATAATACTCTAGTGAAGCGTCTTGGGATGTTTCACTATGTTAAAGGCGCTATATAAATACAAGTTGTTGTTGTTCTTGTTGTTACACCTCCTTTAGACCCACCTTTTGTTTCTTTAGTTGTCCCATAACCTTCTCCCTTTGCCACGCTCCCATCCCTTTTGTCATTTAATCTCTTCTGCCTTCCACCCTATCACAGGCCTTCCCTTTTGTTCTTTCATCCTCTCCCCCTTTCCCTTGCTTAAAATCTATTACATCTCTAACGTTTTGCAATCCTGACGAAAGGTCATCGACCTGCAATGTCTGTTTCTCTCTCCACAGATACTGCCTGACCTGCTGAGTAGTTCCACAAACTTCTTGTTTGTATTTCAGATTTCCAGCATCTGCAGTATCTTGCTTTTGGTTTAGAACTGAGCAGCTAATGACCTCCCACATTCTTCAAGCTGTGGAGACCCAATTTCGAACAAGCTGCTACACTTACCATAGTGGCCTTTACAGGAGAGAGGAGCTTACCGCGGCTTCGGTCAGATGTACAAATCGACTGGGTGGATCTTGTGACAAAGGGGCCAAAATTGCCTCTCCCGATAAGGCTTCTGGCCACCTGAGAGCGACGGTCACGGGGCGGCGCGGAATGGCCGCCGACTCTCCGCGGAGTGGCCACCATTTTGCAAATTGTCCTTCATGAGTTTAGGAGTGTAAGCGTTACACAGTTTCATAACAGGCACAGGAAGAGACCACAAACTAAAAATGGTTTAAAGAAACTTTTGGGACTGCCTTGGTGGGGAAAAAGGGCGCCAGCCTGTGACAAGTGGTGACTCATCACAGATCGATACAATCTCTGCGGTCAGGAGCTAGACCTGATTATATAAAGGGTTTGATACAATCGTGCAGTGGAGCCCCTGGATTGATTGGCCAGAGGGGGAAAAACAGTTCGCTATGGAGGCTACAAGTCGACAAAAAATCAGGACAAGAAAAGATTCCACAAGGTGCACATTTTTAGATAACGGGACACTAAAGATGAGGAGTTATCTTTTGCCCCGTCGACTCCATGTGCAAATTGTGGCCACCAAAACGCAGCCAGTCAAACAGATCACCACAAAACATCGAGGTCGATCCAGACGCATTAACAGAGAAGCAGCCCATCAGGAGATATATTCATAAAATGGGTATATAGGTAAGAGCTGGAAAGAACAGCTCAGAGAACACTAGAAGGAAAAAGATCAAGAAGACCATGAAGCCAGACTACGGTTGACCAGCAGGACGAGAAAGAGGGAACATCGGAGATGAACAACAGGTCAAGGAACAATGACCACGAGCCGACAATCGACAACAACAGCAACTAAATGGATGGGTGATTGTATGTCTTCGGTCAATTATCTCAGAAGTCTTGTTCTGTAATTTTTAGTGGGTTTTTGTGTAATAAACTAACAATTGGGTTTAAGCCTAAACTTTGCGTTACATGGAGTTCTTCCTGTAATTCGCAAGGTATAGGAATCAAAGTAGAGGGAAAAATGAACACCCTACAGGAGTGGTGCCCGGGACCGCTCATCCAGCCATGTCATGCACGCACCAACCCCTCTCATGAAATTGATCTGTGGGAAATGGCCCCTTTCCCGGTATTGCCCCGCAGGAGTGGCCCCATCACCGGTCGGTACCCCCAACAGCTTTTTGTGTCGGTGCACTCTCTGTGGCATGGTGGCATTGCCGCCCTTAAAGGGGACGGCGCACTGCCGCGGCCGCCATGTTGTTTTTTTTTTGACGACTGACTGCCAGGGCGACCCAACAGTTATGCCCGCGGGTTTGGCCAGGCCTCCAACAGGCAGCCTGGCACTCCCTCTTGGGTGCCAGGCCACTGGACCGGCTGAAGCCCTCCCTGTTGGCCCAGTGGACCTAACTTAAACATACGCAGAGCTCGCAGCGGCTCTCCCCTTGAACTGAAGGGGAGGGAGGTGGTGACGCGTCAGCGCAGGGCTGATGACTGGTCGGAGTGGCAGTCCCACTGCAAGGGCACCTCTGCCCCTCAACCGCCACAACTTCCGCCCCGAGCCCAAAAACACTTCAAAGTGCCAAATATCGACGCCATCTCCGCTGCATGGGTTACGGCGGAGAAAAACTTCCAAAAATCGGAGGGTGCGCCCCATAATCTGCAAAAGCGGGGCAATATGTTCTCACAGTCACGTACCTCTTTTTGCCAAGTGGGTAGAATTTTTACCAGCTGGAGCACTGTGTCCAATTCTGGGCACCACACTTAAGGGAGGGTGTCAAGTCCTTATAGATGGTGCAGAGAAGATTTACTAAAATGGTACCACAGATGCAGGACTTCAGTTGCATGGAGAGACTGGAGAAGCTAGGGTTCTCCTCCGAGCAGAGAAGGTTAAGGGGAGATTAAATAGAGATGTTAAAAATCCTGAAAGGCTTTGCAGATAGTAAATAAGGACAAATTATTTCTAGTGGCAGAAGGGTCGGTAACCAGAGGACACAGATTTAAGGAAATTGAGAAAAGAACTGGAGTTGAAATGAAGAAAATGTTTTTTTACGCAGCACGTTGTTATGATCTGGAATGCACTGCCTGAAAGGATGGTGGAAGCAGATTCAATAATAACGTTCAAAAGCGAATTGGATAAACACTTGAAAAGGGAATGATTTCCAGGGCTATGGGGAAAGGGAGGAGGACTGGGACTAACGGGATAGCTCTTTCAAAGATACGATGGGTCGAATGGCCTCCTTCTGTGCTGCATCAGTCTATGACTCTCACTATGATAATCCAAGGACACTGAAGTTACTGCCATCCGGCTCACCAATCATATTCACTCTGTCACAGAGTTTGATAAATTATCCCCATTTCACATCGGGATTGAGGAGCACTCTGCACAAATAGAGCTTCTTCACATCAGTCGGAATTTTCCTTTCACCACTTCCTTCCTCAGTTTGTCACAGACTCTTATGAAGTAGGAAAAATAAATGGGGGTCATTTTAATTCTCGTCGATAGTGTAAAGCGGACAATATTGGATTGGTTTGCTACAAATGTCTTGAAGTTTATGGAAACGAAAATCAGGAGATGCGTGCACTAGGCGGCTGATCCAATATCACCCGTTTACACTATATTTATTCATTCTCAGGATGTGGGCGTCAATGCCAAGGCCAGCATTTATTGCCCATCACTAATTGCCCTTTAGAAGGTGGTGGTGAGCCGTCTTCTTGAACCGCTGCAGTCCGTGTGAAGATGCTCCCACAGTGCTGTTAGGGAGTGAGTTCCAGGATTTTGACCCCATACTTTCAGTATACATCTGCACTATCCATGACATTTCCTCCATGTCACTTAGTGTCTCTGCACCTTGCTGTAAGCGCACTTGTGGATGCTGTGTGAAGGGCAGGGATGGGCAACCAATGATACACCCCGACACGCAGTGAAAAAGCCTGCCAACACCCACTGTCCAGGTCACGGGAGTTCAAGGTAGGGCCATAGGTGGACAATAAGCCTGACCTTGGAGTCCAGATCACTCAGGGTTATTAATGCTTAGATTTCTTCTCCGCTGGTTTGTCTTGGTTGAATTTCACGAGGGGTTGGAGGTTTGAAAGGGTTGTACTTTGTGCTTTTGACTTGTTGGTAAATTCCAAAGGCAGAATATCAAAATCATCAATATCAGCAACTGGAAGTATTTACAAATGACTGGTCACATGGATTGAATCTTTTTATGCATGGTGCCAAGGACCCACAAGACAAAAGCTTGAACACACCTGGTCTCCATGCGCACAATAAACATGACCACTTTGGCAGGGTTCTGTGAGCTGATCGCACCAATGGATTATACCCCAAAAATAGACGGTATCTCCATGAAAAGACAAGAGAAAGAGGGGCATATGTGTACAATTTAAAAAGGCTGTTTTTATCGATTAACTTAACTGGTTCCAGAGGAGATATATATTCTCCTGTTTACATTGCTGTTCACACTGTACATTAATGAGTTAGACGAGGGGATTAAATGTAGTATCTCCAAATTTGCGGATGACACTAAGTTGGGTGGCAGTGTGAGCTGTGAGGAGGATGCTATGAGGCTGCAGAGTGACTTGGATACGTTAGGTGAGTGGGCAAATGCATGGCAGATGAAGTATAATGTGGATAAATGTGAGGTTATCCACTTTGGTGGTAAAAACAGATGGAGACAGACTATTATCTGAATGGTGACAGATTAGGAAAAGGGGAGGTGCAACGAGGCCTGGGTGTCATGGTACATCAGTCATTGAAGGTTGGCATGCAGGTACAGCAGGCGGTTAAGAAAGCAAATAGCATGTTGGCCTTCATAGCGAGGGGATTTGAGTACAGGGGCAGGGAGGTGTTACTACAGTTGTACAGGGCCTTGGTGTGGCCACACCTGGAGTATTGTGTACAGTTTTGGTCTCCTAACTTGAGGAAGGACATTCTTGCTATTGAGGGAGTGCAGCGAAGGTTCACCAGACTGATTCCCGGGATGGCGGGACTGACATATCAAGAAAGACTGGATCAACTGGGCTTGTATTCACTGGAGTTCAGAAGAATGAGAGGGAATCTCATAGAAACGTTTAAAATTCTGACGGGTTTAGACAGGTTAGATGCAGGAAGAATGTTCCCAATGTTGGGGAAGTCCAGAACCAGAGGTCACAGTCTAAGGGTAAGAGGTAAGCCATTTAGGACCGAGATGAGGAGAAACTTCTTCACCCAGAGAGTGGTGAACCTGTGGAATTCTCTACCACAGAAAGTTGTTGAGGCCAATTCACTAAATATATTCAAAAAGGAGTTAGATGAAGTCCTTACTACTAGTGGAATCAAGGGGTATGGCGAGAAAGCAGGAATGGGGTACTGAAGTTGCATGTTCAGCCATGAACTCATTGAATGGCGGTGCAGGCTCGAAGGGCTGAATGGCCTACTCCTGCATCTATTTTCTATGTTTCTATGTTTCTATATTCGCTTCTTACATGGAGCAGTGAGGCCTTCCCTGTGGGTGAAACATGTACCATCTATGGCACCAAAGAGAATCTACTGTCCTCTCTCACATTCAAATGGTTTTGAATGGAAGACATGGTAGATTAAGGGAATGGTAGCATAGTAGTTATGTTACTGAACTAGTAGTCCAGAAGCTTGGATTAGTGATCCCTGGGACAAGTGTTCAAATCCCACCATGGCAGCTGTGGAATTCAGGTTCAGTTATATTTGTCGGAACATAGCATGATGGAAATTCAATCAAGAAAGTTGTCGGGGAAATACTGATCGAGTTGCAGAATGCAGACAGGACACTGATCTAATTAACAAACTGCCATTGTCACTATTTCTGAGGTAGCGGTTCAAAAATGTGGAGTCAGGTGGGAAAACAAGGTAAATAAGCCAGATCTACTAAATGGATTAAAAGCAAGCCAAGAACCTTTGACTTGCGATAGATACGTAACTATAATATAATCAAGGAGAATGAATGTGAGCCACGCCCTGGGGACCACCCCCAGGAGCACATGGCCAGGGACCGAGAAAGATCTCAGAATGTAACCATTTCTGTATTCTGCAGAGTGCTGCACGTCGAGCAGTCGAGGGAGGCTCTCTGCGCATAGGCCCAAGAAATAAATGATGTTGAATTAAGACCTACCCGACTCGACTCATTAGAAGGACCGGAGGTGGTCTCGGTTGAAAAGCAATTGAGACAGTTAGGGCGCATTTCACCCGGACGAGGTCCGATCTCTGAAGTGTTACCTCAATAAGTTAGAATAAATTGAGTATCACTAATGGTGGCCATGTAACTACTGGATTGTCGTAAAAACCCACCTGGCTGACTAGTGTCCTTTAGGGAAGGCAATCTGCTGTCCTTACCTGGCCTGGCCTATATGTGACTCCAGACACACGGCAATGTGGTTGACTCTTAAAGGCCCTCTGAAATGGCCCAGCAAGGCACTCAGTAGTATTCAAAAAGATGCTCACCACCACTTTCTCAAGGGCAATTAGGGATGGGCAATAAATGCTGGCCTTGCCGGCGATGCCCACATCCTATGAAGAAAAAATGTGTCTGGCCAATAAAATACAGGAGTAGCTGTCCTTGGATAGCCGAGAAATATAGAGGGAGATTATGCAACAGTATTAAGCTAATAGTTCATCAGGTAGATGCACTACTTTGACCTGGTAGTTATTGTGTTCCAAACACAGATGAGGCTGCACACAGGGAAGTTAAAGTAACAGTGACTTCAGTCTTTATTAAGACACTCCAGAGTGAGGAACAGGCCTTAGGGGCCGGCTTATATGCAGTGCTCCCAAGGGATTCTGGGATCCCTTGGGACTTCAGGGGATGCGCTCCCTGGTGGCGGAACATGGGAGTGCATGCTTTACAAATACACAACGTCACTCCCCCCCAAAGTCAAAGTGAAAACTATTTACAAGGTGAGGCGGTCGGGAGCCTTTCTTTCCCTGGTGGACCACCTCGGTACAAATGTCTGTTCTGGTGTGTTGGCTGTGCCCTCGCTGGGCTGGTGTGTTGTTGGTTCAAAGAGCTGCTGGGTGAGCCTGGCCTTGCTGGACTATTGGGCGTGATGGGTTCAATTTCCTGGTCCGAAGTGGTGTCGCTGATCCTTTGGGTGTGTGTTATGGGCTTGAAAAAGGTGGTGTCTGCTGTGGGTTGGTCAGGGCAGTCTGTGAACCGCAGCCTCGTTTGGTCCAGGTGTTTTTTGCAAATTTGTCCATTGTCTAGTTTGACTACAAACACCCTATTCCCTTCTTTAGCTATCACCGTGCCCGTGATCCACTTGGGACCATGTCCATAGTTTAACACATACACAGGGTCATTCAGATCAATTTCCCGTGACACAGTGGCGCGACCATCGTTTACATTTTGTTGCTGCCGCCTGCTCTCTACCTTATCATGCAATTTGGGCTGGACCTGCGAGAGTCTGGTTTTAAGTGTCCTTTTCATGAGTAGCTCAGCCAGGGGCACCCCTGTGAGTGAGTAGGGTCTCGTGCGATAGCTGAGCAGTACTCGGGACAGGCGGGTTTGGAGTGAGCCTTCTGTGACTCGTTTAAGGCTCTGTTTGATTGTTTGTACTGCCCGCTCTGCCTGCCCATTGAAGGCTGGTTTAAACGGGGCCGAGGTGACATGTTTGATCCCATGGCGGGTCATGAATTCTTTAAATTCGGCACTGGTGAAACATGGCCCATTGTCACTGACCAGTATGTCAGGCAGGCCGTGGGTGGCAAACATGGCCCTCAGGCTTTCAATGGTGGCGGTGGCGGTGCTTCCCGACATTATTTCACATTCAATCCATTTTGAAAAAGCATCCATCACCACTCGGAACATTTTACCGAGAAACAGGCCCGCATAGTCGTCATGGATCCTTGACCATGGTCTGGAGGGCCAGGACCACAAACTTAGTGGTGCCTCTCTGAGCGCGTTGCTCAACTGAGCACACACGCCGCATTGCCGTACACAGGACTCTAAGTCAGAGTCGATACCGGGCCAACCACACGTGGGATCTGGCTATTGTTTTCATCATTACTATCCAAGATCCGAGATGAACGTCTTCCTACCCTTTTTGGGTAGCACTACGCGGTTACCCCACAACAGGCAGTTTGCCTGAATGGACAGCTCGTCCTTTTGCCGCTGGAACGGCTTGATTGGCTCTTGCATTTCAACGGGGATGCTGGCCCAGCTCCCATGCAGTACACAGTTTTTTACTCGGGACAGCAGAGGATCTTGGCTGGTCCAAGTCCTAATCTGGCGGGCCATGACAGGTGATTTATCATTTTCAAATGCTTCCATGAATATCAACAAGTCTGCAGGCTGCGCCATTTGCACCCCCGTGGTGGGCAATGGTAGCCGACTGAAAGCATCCGCACAGTTCTCGGTGCCTGCCCTGTGGTGGATGGTATAGTTATATGTTGATAGCACGAGTGCCCACCTTTGTATGTGGGCTGAGGCATTAGCATTTATCCCCTTGTTTTCACCGAACAGGGATATGAGGGGCTTGTGATCGGTTTCCAGCTCAAATTTGAGGCCAAACAGGTACAGATGCATTTTCTTTACCCCAAACACACACGCTAATGCCTCTTTCTCAATCATGCTGTAGGCCCTCTCGGCCTTAGACAAGCTCCTGGAGGCATAGGCGACAGGTTGCAACTTCCCCACAACGTTAGCTTGTTGTAATGCACACTCGACTCCGTACGACGATGCATCACATGCTAACACAAGTCTTTTACAGGGTTATACAATACAAGCAGCTTGTTGGAACATAAAATGTTTCTGGCTTTCTCAAAAGCAATTACTTGTTTTTTTCCGATACCCAGTTCTCACCTTTATGCAATAACACATGTAGGGGCTCTAAGAGGGTATTTAACACCGGTAGGAAGTTACCAAAATAGTTGAGGAGTCCCAGAAACGACCGCAGCTCCATGACATTCTGTGGCCTGGGCGCGTTCCTGATAGTCTCTGTCTTGGTGTCTGTGGGTCGAATGCCATCCGCCGCGATCTTTCTCCCCAAAAACTCCACTTCTGTTGCCATGAAGATGCATTTCGTGCTCTTCAGCCGCAGCCCTACGCGATCCATTCGCTGGAGGACCTCCTCCAGGTTTTGTAGGTGCTCGACAGTGTCCCGACCCATGACCAATATGTCGTCCTGAAAAACCACCGTGCATGGTACCGACTTGAGTAGGCTCTCCATGTTTCTCTGGAAGATCGTTGCAGCCGACCAAATTCCAAACGGGCATCTGTTGTAAATGAACAGTCCCTTGTGCGTGTTGATGCCCTTCAAAACTCCTCCAGCTCCTGCGTGATGTAGGCCGAAGTCAGGTCGAGCTTGGTGAATGTCTTGCCTCCTGCCAGCGTCGCAAATAGGTTGTCTGCCTTAAGTAGCGGGTATTGGTCCTGTAGCGAGAAATGATTAATAGTTTATAATCGCCGCAAATCCTGACCGTGCCATCACTTTTGAGTACTGGAACAATCGGGCTGGCCCACTCACTGAATTCCACTGGGGAGATGATGCCCTCGCGTTGCAGCCTGTCCAGCTCGATTCCCACTCTCTCCCTCATCAGGTGAGGTACCGCTCGCGCCTTGTGGTGAATGGGTCATGCCTCTGGGACCAAGTGGATCCGCACCTTCGCCCCGGAAAAGTTTCCAATGCCTGGCTCAAAAAGGGAAGGAAATTTGTTAAGAGCCTGGGTACATGAGGCCTCATCGACATGTGATAGCGTTCGGATGTCATCCCAGCTCCAGCGGATTTTGCGCAGCCAGTTCCTTCCAAGCAGTGTGGGGCCATCGCCCGGGACAATCCAGAGTGGCAGTTCATGTACCGTGCCCTCGTAGGTGACCTTGACCATGGTGCTGCCCAGGACAGTGATAAGCTCTTTGGTGTACGTTCTCAGTTTCGTGTGAATGGTGCTCAGGGCTGGTCTAAGTGCCTTGTTGCACCACAGTCTCTCAAACATCTTTTTACTCATGATGGATTGGCTAGCACCAGTGTCCAGTTCCATGCCTACGGGTAAGCCATTCAATTTTACATTTAGCATTATAGGTGGACATTTCATCGAAAATGTGTGCACCCTGTGTACTTCAGCATTTGCCTCCTCTCTCTGAGGCTCGAAATTGCTTTGATCCGCCATGGACCGATCTTCCTCTGCCATGTGGTGGTTAGCAGGTTTTGCAGAGCTTATAGCTTATCTGCAAGCTTGTTGGAGGTGCTCCATTGTTTCACAGCTCTTGCAAACATACCCTTTGAAGCGGCATGAATAGGCTGAATGGAAGCCTCCACAATGCCAACAAGGTATTGCCTTGCAGTCATTATTTGTTGCGGACTATGAGTCACCTGGGTCACCTGAGGCCTGCTGGCAGTTGCAGACTCGTGGTTTCTGCCCTGTACATTTCTGCTCGCAAACACAGTTCCAGTTATTTTATGAACATTGCTAGCACTTGTGTGTTGTGAGATTTATTTGGTTTATCACTGGTGGACATAAACGCCTGTGCTATTGCAATGGCCTTACTGAGGGTCGGTGTCTCTACAGTCAAAAGTTTTCATAGGATGGTCTCGTGGCCAATGCCCAGTACAAAAAATCTCTGAGCATCTGCTCCAGGTAGCCATCAAACTCACATTGTCCTGCAAGTCACCTTAGCTCGGCGACGTAGCTCGCCACTTCCTGACCTTCAGATCGCTGGTACGTGTAGAACCGATACCTCGCCATCAGCACGCTCTCCCTCGGGTTAAGATGCTCCCGAACCAGTGTACACAGCTTCTCATACGACTTATCTGTGGGTTTCACTGGAGCCAGAAGATTCTTCATGAGGCTGTAGATCGGTGCCCCGCAGACCAAGAGGAGGACCGCTCTCCTTTTTGCAGCGCTTCCTTTTCCGTCCAGCTCGTTGGCTACAAAGTACTGGTCTAGCCGTACGACATATGCTTCCCAGTCTTCACCCTCTGAGAACTTCTCCAGGATTCCCACAGTTTGCTGCATCTTTGCGTCGCCAGTTATTGTGTTCCTAACACAGATGAGGCTGCACACAGGGAGGTTAAAGTAACAGTGACCTCAGTCTTTAATAAGACACTCCAGAGTGAGGAACAGGCCTTAGGGGCCGGCTTATATAAAGTGCTCCCAAGGGATGCTGGGATCCCTTGGGACTTCAGGGGATGCGCTCTCTGGTGGCGGAATATGGGAGTGCATGCTTTACAGTTACACAACATCACTAAACAAACATTCAAACATTGCCCCACAATTGGACTCTCGACATTGATGGGGAACAAGAGATAAAGTCCAGCCATTGTTCGGCCTGTGGTGGAAGTTGACGCCTTGCCTAGGCCAGAGACAAATGTTAAAGCTGCTGACATAATAAGATCATTGTGTAATGACAGGTTTGACAAAGGATAAAAAAAATCACCGCAGAACATTTAAACTGAACAGCAGCGTATTCATCATCACAGAGAGAAGTTCTTTTTAACAAGATTTGGCCTTCCACCTCTTGCAATGACAGGAGTCTTTAAAAAAAAATCTTCTCACTAAATAAGATTTCCTTCAGCAATTACTTTTTATGCTTTGTCCCAGACAGATACTGATTGAAAACCTATGATTTGAGGGCAGATCTTGCACAAGAGGTTGATTGGTAGTGCCTCTGCATTAGGAAACACATCAAGTCAGTATGACACCAACAGCATGCCCGAGGCAGTACTAAAACGCTGTAGGTAAGAGATAATGCTGGCAAGTAAAGTCCATGTTTTATGTCCTGGGCAATATTTATCCCTCATTCAACGTAACAAAAACAGATTATCTGGTCATTATCACATTAATGTTTGAGAGAGCTTGCTTGTGTGCAAATTGGCTGCCGCGTTTCCTAGAACAATGACTACACTTTTTAAAAAAGTACTTCATTGGCTGTAAAGCGCTTTAAGACGTCCGGTTGTTGTCAAAGACGCAATGTAAATCCAAGTCTATGCATTGATTAGTAAACTCCTATTTTTTATGTTCAGAGGTGTTTCGAGGAGACTAAGTTTCTGGAATTCATTTAGTGGTAATCTATAATCTCTGGATTACTACCAACGATGTCTCCGCAAGATCCAACAAATCCGTGCACCAACGTCAGCGTCCTCATTCAGGCTAACATCCCCAGCGTTGAAGCACTGACCACACTCGATCAGCTCCGCTGGGCAGGTCACATAGTTCGCATGCCAGACACGAGACTCCCAAAGCAAGCGCTCTGCTCAGAACTCCTTCACGGCAAATGAGCCAAAGGTGGGCAGCGGAAATGCTACAAGGACACCCTCAAAGCCTCCCTGACAAAGTGCGACATCCCCACTGACACCTGGGAGTCCCTGGCCCAAGACCGCCCTCGGTGGCGAAAGTGCATCCGAGAGGACCCTGAGCACCTCGAGTGTCAATGCCGAGTGTATGCAGAAATCAAGCGCGGGCAGCGGAAAAAACATGCAAAAAACCTGTCCCACCCACCCCTTCCCTCAATGACTATCTGTCTCACCTGTCTCTGTCTTTACTTCAGTTAAAATTCTCATTCCGCATTTTCAAATCCCTCCATGGCTGCACCCCTCGCTATCCCTCTGACCTCTTCCAGCCCCACAACTCTCCATGATCTCTGCGCTCCTCCAATTCTGGTCTTTTATCCATCCCTTATTTTCATCGCTCCACCACTGCCGGACGTGCCTTCAGATGCCCAGGCCCTAAGCTCTGGAACTCCCTCCCTAAATCTCCGCCTCTCTACCTCTTTCACCTCATTTAAGATATTCCTTAAAACCTACATCTTTGACCAAGCTGTACTAATATCTCTTTATGTGGTTCGGTGTCAAATTTTGTTTGATAACGCTCCTGTGAAGTGACTTGGAATGTTTTATTGCGTTAAATACAAATTGTGTTAACAAATTGAGGTACGTGAAATTGCCTATTGCTGTATGAATGCCTGGCTATAGCTTGATGTTTTAATAGGTAGGAGTTTGCAAGTTTTTTTTGACAAGTTTATTGGATGTCACGAGTTGCTAACTTGAGCAATTCAATCTCTTTCATCAAATTTTGTGGAATTGTTCAAATGATCACAATGTCCATCATTACTTGTAGCTGGTGGCAGGCTGGGCTTCCTAACAATTTAACTGCACACTCAAACAGCGTGAGTTTCTTCCCGTCAGCAAAGTTTAGACGGGTCATGGAGATGGAAATTGGATGGTGCAGTTGGCCAGTGCAGATTTCAGTATTTATCCCTCAATCAGCATCACTAAAAGAACAGATTATCTGGTCATTATCACATTGCTGTTTGTGAGAGCTTGCTGTGCGCAAATTGGCTGCTGCGTTTCCCACATTACAACAACGACTACACTCCAAAAGTACTTAATTGGCTTTAAAGCACTTTGAGATGTTCTGTGGATGTGAAAGGTGCAAGTCTTTATTTCTTTCTTTTCTTCATTTGTTCATTCCTTCCTTCCTTATTTCTTTACTTATTTCTTTATTCCTTCCTTCCTTCTTTCCGTCTTTCCTTCTTTCTTTTTCTCTTTCTTTCTATATTTCTTTCTTTCACCTGAAGTAGCATATCGTCCATTTTACCATCAACCATTGGTTAAAATCGGAAAATTAATATCATTCCTTTGTTACAGAGAATGTTCATAGTCTCTCTCTTTGTCTGCGTGCTTTAGCTAGATGTATATGAATTAGCACTCCTGCTACAGTGCTTCATGCAGAGTCTGATTTTGGGTGCCAAGACAGCACATCCTTCACTCCTTCTGTACAAAACTCTTTTTTTTTGCGAGCACTATTCCTAAAGCCTCCTCAATAAAGACAAACATATATTATCCTTAGAGCAGAGAAGATTAAGATGAGACTTAATAGGGCTGTTCAAAGTCATGAGGGGTTTTGATAGAGTAGATAGGGAGAAACTGTGGCAGAAGGGTTGGTAACCAGAGGACACAGATTGAAGGTAATTTTTTTTTTTTACACAGCGAGTTGTTAGAATTTGGAATGCACTGCCTGAATGAAAAGAAGGAAAGAAAGACTTGCATTTATGTAGCACCTTTCACGACCACCGGATGTCTCAAAGCACTTTACAGCCAATGAAGTACCTTTGGAGTGTGGTCATTGTTGTAATGTAGGAAACACGGCAGCTAATTGCCGCACAGCAAGCTCCCACAAACAGCAATGTGATAATGACCAGACAATCCGTTTTTAGTGATGTTGATTGAGTGATTCATTGTGGCCAGGACACTCCCCTGCCCTTCTTCGAAATAGCGCCATGGGATCTTTTACGTCCATCTGAGAGAGTGGACGGGGCCTCGGTTTAACGTCTCATCTGAAAGACGGCACCTCTGACAGTGCGGCGCTCTCTCAGCACTGCACTGGGAGTGTCGGCCTCAGAGGTAAGAGTGCTACCCACTGAGCTACAGCTGACACATCGGGTGGTGAATGGACATTCAACAGCAAACTTCAAAATGGAACTGGATAAGCACTTGAAGGGAAGAAAAGTGCAGGGCAAGAGGGAAAGAGTGGGGGGGGGAGTGCGACTAATTGATTAACACTTCCAAAGAGCCAGCACAGGCACAATTAGCCAAATGGCCTCCTTCTATGCTGTATCATTCTATCATTCTTTGACTAACCCACCATTCTGTGTCAGTAGATTTGCACGTCTTGTTTTTATAGACCATTTATCTCCATATTTCATGTAGGGTACTTCTAGGTTGCTGCTGGATGGGGGTTTGTTTGACAGTTGTTAAAAGCTATTACTTTTTGTTGTGTCAAGTGCGGTGTTGAACTGAATAACTATTCTTACTTCTGATGTTGATGGATATCTAGCCTTCTCCATGGTACACCCATTATATTGTTTTGAAAACATGACTTGTACTCTTTGGGGCTGTCCAGGAGCTGTGCAAGTGCGTTAAGAGTGATGGCATGTATTCACCCAGAACACCAGTGCAATTTGTGGGCTTAAGATGTTGCTGTCATCGTTAGATTTAACTGTTCCTTTTCGGCTTGAACCTAAGCTGCTAAGAGAATACAATCTGGCATCCAGCTCAGCTCTTTGAAATAATTTGGTGGTCCTCAGTCGATTTGATGTGTGTGACCCCTCTGGGGATTTCTTCAATTACATTCTGACTGTGACCATAATTTGAGTACCAGATTTACGAATATATCCTGGGTGTTGAAATTGGAATTTGTGTTCATTGGGTAGTTGAAAGCATAAAGGTCACGTCACGTCAGTGTTGGACACGGTTACAATTGTCAGACTAATTTCATAGGAACTTTGCCCAACTTTTACTCCAGCTTCTGGAACTCACTGTCCCTTCATTTCTTTGCCGTCTACAGTGCCAGAATGGTTTGACGGACTAACGTCTACGAACATACGAACAATGACGGACTGGTAACGACCATCTGGTCCACCGAGCCTGTCCCACACAATTGCGATACCTTGTGTATCACAACATATACACTCTGCCCCACCCAAAAGCATGTGATCTCCTGGGAGAGGCAAAAAAAAACAGATTAAAAAACCCAGGCCAATTTGGGGAAAAACAAATCTGGCAAATTCCTCTCTGACCCACCTCGGTGATCAAAACTAGTCCAGGAGATCACTCTGGCCTTGAATTCCTCACAGTACTGTAAGAATCGGCGGAAACATTGACAGACTTCAATGCATTTTGGACTTTAAGTTTTGGACAGTGCTTTTCAATATTTTCTGTTACCGCAGAAGAGCAGACAGCATGACTTGGGATAGGTCCAGACATATTCCACAGCAATACGCTTCAGGTGAGCGGGGATGGGTCAATGGCTGAAATTGCACGAAGATGGCTGATGGGGCCCTTTGTCATGTAATGGGCACTCCTGTTCTGCAGTAGGCTATTCCGAGCATTTGCCTTTCTAGGATATTCAACCTGGCTGCGATCTAGATGTAGGTTACCAGCTAGTTCTCGTCTAGCCCCTTGTAATTGGTTAGGCAGATAGATCCAGGCGAAAAAAACTAAAAAAAATATATAGAATAGATTCGAATATTATTTAAATGGTGAAAAAGCTAGGAACAGTGGAGATACAAAGAGATATAGGGGTCCATGTACACAGATCACTTAAATGTGCAGCCTTTACAAAAAATAATCTAAAGGCTAATGGAATGTTAGCCTTTATATCCAGAGGGCTAGAATATGAAGGGGAGGAAAGTTTTGCTACAGCTATTCAGAGCCCTGGTTAGACCACATCTGGAGCACTGTGTACTGTTCTGGACATCACACCTTAGAAAGGATATAGCGACCTTGGAAGGAGTGCAGTGCACATTCACCAGAACGTTACCAGGACTCCAAGGGTTAGATTTTGAGGCTTCGATTCCCTAGACTAGTGAAGGTTAAGGGGTGATCTGCTTGCGTTTTTTAGGATTTTGAAAAGAAGTGATAGTGTCAATAGAGAGAAACTCTTTCAGCCGATGGGGGAGACTAGGACAAGGGGACGTAAAATCAGGGGAGAAGTTAGCAAGAGCTTCTTTACGCAAAGGGTGGTAGAAGTGAGGAACTCCCTCCCACAAAAAGCAGTAGATGCTGGGGCTCAATTAATAATTATAATCGATAGATTTTTGCTAGCCCAGGGTATTAAGGGATATGTAGTGAAGGTAAGTGGATGGAGTTAGGATACAGACAGACATGATCTCATTGAATAGTGGAATAGGCTCAAAGGGCCGAATGGCCTACTCCTACTCCTAGATTCCTATGTTTAAGCGCACCACTAATATAGCATAGAATTCCATAGAATTAACAGTACGGAAACAGGCCAATCGGTCCAACAGGTCGATGCTGGTGTTCTTGCTCCACACGGACCTCCTCCCACCTTACTTCATCTCACCCCATCAGCATATTCTTCTACTCCTTTCTCCTTTATGTGTTTATCCAGCTGCCCCTTAAATGCATCTATGCTCTTCATCTCAACCACTCCCTGTGGTAGTAAGTTCCACATTCTCACCACTCTCTGGGTAAAAATGTTTCTGCTGAATTCCCTATTAGATGTATTGGTGACGATCTTACAATTATGGGCCCTAGTTTTAGTCTCCCCCCACCCCTCCTGCCCAGAAGTGGAAACATCTTCTCTACATCTACTCTTTCATAATAAGAACATAAAAACATAAGAAATAGGAGCAGGAAAAGGCCATATGGCCCCTGGAGCCTGCCCCACCATTTAATACGATCATGGCTGATCTGATCATGGGCTCAAGTCCACTTCTCTGCCCGCTCCCCATAACCCCTTATCCCCTTATCGTTTAAGAAACTGTCTATTTCTGTCTTAAATTTATTCAATGTCCCAGCTTCCACAGCTCTCTGAGGCAGCGAATTCCACAGATGCACAACCCTCTGAGAGAAGAAATTTCTCCTCGTCTCAGTTTTAAATGGGCGGCCCCTTATTCTAAGATTATGCCCTCTGTTTCTAGTCTCCCCTATCAGTGGAAACATCCTCTCTGCATCCACCCTGTCAAGCCCCCTCATAATCTTATATGTTTTGATAAGATCACCTCTCATCCTCCTGAATTCCAAAGAAAAGAGGCCAAAACTACTCAACCTTTCCTCATAAGTCAACCCCCTCATCCCCGGAATCAACCTAGTGAACCTTCTCTGAACTGCCTCCAAAGCAAGTATATCCTTTCGTAAATATGGAAACCAAAACTGCATGCAGTATTCCAGGTGTGGCCTCACCAATATCCTGTCAAACTGTAGCAAGACTTTCCTGCTTTTATACTCCATTCCCTTTGCAATAAAGACCAAGATTCCATTGGTCTTCCTGATCACTTGCTGTGCCTGCATACTAACCTTTTGTGTTTCATGCACAAGTACCCCCAGGTCCCGCTGTACTGCGGCACTTCGCAATCTTTCTCCATTTAAATAATAACTTGCTCTTTGATTTTTTTCTGCCAAAGTGCAGGACCTCACACTTTCCAACATTTAAAGAACTTAAAAGACTATAATTTTAAAGACCTCGATCAGGTAACCCTGTAGTCTTCACTTTTCTAGAATAAAGAGCCCCAACCTGTTCAATCTTTTGCTGATAGTTTTAACTTCTTAGTTTTGGTATCATCCTTGTAAATTTTTTGTGTACCTTCTCCAGGGTTTCTTTATCCTTGTTGGTAATATGGAAACCAGAACTGTGCTCAGTACTCCAAATGTGGTCAAACCAAGGTTTTATATAAGTTTAACATAACGGGAGGGAAATTTAGTCACACCTCCATTGTGGCGTTAATCCAGTTGGAGCGATACATTTTGCGCAACAAATTCTTTGCTTCTGCTGCCGCAAAATTCACCATCTGCGCCCTGAGTTTGCAGTGGAGCACTAAGGGAGGCGCTGCACACCTCTTTTAGGGCGCTAGGCCGGCTGGGCAAATGGAAATCCCGAGCTAAACAGCCGGCCTCGGAGCGCCCTAAGAGAGGCCTGGGGTGGAACAAAAATCTGGAAAAAAAACCCACTAAAAACATTCCCAATAAATAACTCACGCCACCAGAACATAAATCGCAAAAAAAAAAAATTAAGCACGCTTACCTCAGCTCGACATTACTTCCCTCAGTGCGGCCACTACAGCTCGGACCGCCAGCTTCCACAGGACGCTTTACGGAGCGTTACAGGCCGGTGTTGCAACCAGGAGTGATTGTACAACGGCGCGCCGCTTCCGGGCGGTGATGCTCCATGCCCCCTCGAAACCAGCAATGAATCTCCCGGCGGGGCGATGGAAGCTGACCGTCAGCCTGGAAGTGCTTACCGTCACTATTACCGACCCTCCAGGACGCTAGCTGGAGCGGCAGAAGACCGAAAATCCAGCCCAACTTCTCTGCCTTTGAATTCTGTTCCTTTAGAAATTAACCCCAGTACTTGTTTAAATGTTCTTATAAGCAACTATAAGATGCTAAACTAAGCAGCAAAGTTCCAACGAATCCAAAAGGAATCTTACCAACTAAATCGTAACATTATTATTCATCATATGCAGTCTTTCGCAATCGAGGAAGGCTTGCTTCCACACTAAAAGTGAGTTCTTAGGTGATTGAACAGTCCAACATGGGAATTACAGTCTCTCTCACAGGTGGAACAGACAGTGGCTGAAGGAAAGGGTGGGTGGGATTGGTTTGCTGCACGCTCCTTCCGCTGCCTACGCCTGGTTTCTGCATGCTCTCGGCAACGAGACATTATTACCAGTGTCTAAAAGGCACTTTGTTCCCTGTGGTGTCCACTGGTCATTGAAGTTAAGTGTACTGCACCTGGTATTCCCAAGTGTTGTCCCATCCAAGCATTAATCAGTTCTGACTCTGCTTGGCTTCCGAGATTTTTTTTAAAGGAATACTCAACATTAAAAACATTTACAGATAATCCTATTGTATCACACAAATCCACTCTGCCACTCTTTAACATCAAAAACTGAAGTTTAATTTGTCTACCATGCCATATATTAATCTATTGTACTTTAAGAACTGATCATAAAATACTATCTTTACAATCCTTTCTGAATAGAACATCCACAGAGTTTTAGAATGGTCTTTTAGCATATTTAAAATGCTCTTTTAGGTTTATTCTCCTCCTTCTTTGCACAATCACGAATCTAGCGAAACTGAACAACGCATCAAGGCTTCTTCGGCAGCACCTCCCAAACCCGTGACCTCTACCACCTAGGAGGACAAGGGCAACAGGCACATGGGGACACCACCACCTCCACGTTCCCCTCCCAGTCACACACCATCCTGACTTGGAAATATATCGGCCATTCCTTCATCGTCGCTGGGTCAAAATCCTGGAACTCCCTCCCTAACAGCACTGTGGGAGCACCTTCACCACACGGACTGCAGCGGTTCAAGAAGGCGGCTCACCACCACCTTCTCAAGGGCAATTAGGGATGGGCAATAAATGCCGGCGTTGCCAGCGACGTCCACATCCCAGAACGAATTTCTAAAAAATTTTAATTCATCGCCACTCCGCTAGACTTGGGCAGACTCTCCTGCAATCTGCATTTCAAAATTGAGTCCCACGGGATTCCCATTCGCGTTCTTTGGTCCCCACCCA
The DNA here is from genome assembly GCF_044704955.1 of Pristiophorus japonicus. NCBI lineage: Eukaryota > Metazoa > Chordata > Chondrichthyes > Pristiophoridae > Pristiophorus > Pristiophorus japonicus. The sequence goes on from NC_091989.1 coordinate 181,890,880, forward strand.
ACAAGCATAACTCACATAACTGTCGAACATAGTACTGTGCAATGAGACAGGATTGATAAATGATTGAATTTCAAATTCAGTTGGAGGATGAGAACATTGGATCTCAAACCAGTGTCCTAAGCTTAAAGGAGACTACAAAGATCTGAAGGCAGAGTTGACTAAAGTGGATTGGGAAAATAGATTAAAGTATGGGACGGTTGATGAACAGTGGCAGACAATTAAGGAGATATTTCATAACTTGCAACAAAAATACAACCCAATGAGAAGTTAAAACTGTAGTGGAAGATATAACCATCCGTGGCTAACTAAGGAAATAAAGGATGGTATCAAATTGAATCAAGGGCATACAATGTGGCCAAGACTAGTGGGAGGCCAGAGGATTGGGAAACTTTTAAAAGCCAGCAAAGAACGATTAAAAATATGATAAAGAGAGGGAAGATAGATAATGAAAGTAAATTAGCACGAAATATAAAAACAGATAGTAAGAGTTTCGACAGGTACATAGGGGTCAAGTTTCGGGCCGAGCTTAGAACGGCGTAGCCCCGCAATCCACGCTGGATTTCCACGCTCAAAACTGCGCTGAAAACATGCCTCGGTATTCTCCATTCCCTGAGCTTGATCCAGGCCCTCAGCGCAGCGCAGCACAAGCTGTGGGGGGCGGAGCCAGGTCCCGGCGCTGAAAACAGTGCCGGGACCTCTGCACATGCGCGCTACAGTCGGCACGCAAGTGCAGTAGCTCCAGGTGCCCAAAACTGTGTGGGAGGGGCCAGAAGCACGCCGCCCCTAGCCCTGGCCGAATGGGCTCACTGGGGCAGCGAAGATCGGGCTGCACCTCCCTCCTCGAGCTCCTGCTCTGGCTCCGGCTCTCCCCCACCCCCCTGTTCAGCTCCCGCTCCCTCTAGCTCTCTCCCGCACCCGCCCCCCCCCCCGCCCCCAGTTAGCTCCTGCTCCACTCCGCCTTCCCCCTGCACCGCCCCCCTCAGCTCTCGCTCCAGCTCCCACCACCCCGACCCCCACCCCCTTTCAGGTCTGGTCCGCTCCCTCTCCACGTTTTCGGTGGGACCCTCCTGGCTGCTTCTCGTCGGCCGGGCCCGTTCAGCCTCCCCCCTCTCCCCCCTCTCCTCCCTCTCCCTCTCCCCCTCCATCCTCTGTCCTCTCCCTCTCCCTCCCCTTTCCTCTCCCTCTCCCTCCCTCCCCTTTCCTCTCCCTCCCTCCCTCACCTTTCCTCTCCCTCCCTACCTCCCTCTCCTCTCCCTTTGCTCTCCTCTCCTCTCCCCTCCCGCTCCTCTCCCCTTGGGGGTCTTTGTGCATGAAACACAAAAAGTTAATATGCAGGTCCAGCAAGTAATCAGGAAGCAAATGGAATGTTGGCCTTTATTGCAAGGGGGATAGAGTATAAAAGCAGAGAATTCCTGCTACAACTGTACAGGGTATTGGTAAGACCACACCTAGAGTACTGCGTGCAATTTTGATCTCCGTTTTTAAGGAAGGATATACTTGCATTGGAGACTGTTCAGAGAAGGTTCACTAGGTTGACTCTTGAGATGAGAGGGGTTGACTTATGAAGATAGGTTGAGTAGGTTAGGCCTATAGTCATTGAAGTTCAGAAGAATGAGAGATGATCTTATCGAAACATGGTGGATGCAGAGAGGATATTTCCATTCATAAGGGAAACTAAAACTAGGGTACATTATCTCAGAATAAGGTGCCGCCCATTTAAAACGGAGATGGGGACAAATTTCTTCTCTCAGAGGGTCATAAATCTATGGAATTCTCTGCCCCAGAGAGCTGTGGAGGCTGGGTCATTGAATATATTTAAGGTGGAGATCGACAGATTTTTGAGTGATAAGGAAGTAAAGGGTTATGGGGAGCGGGCAGGGAAGTGGAGCTGAGTCCATGATCAGATCAGCCATGATCTTATTGAATGGCGGAGCAGGCTTGAGGGGCCAAATGCCTACTCCTGCTTCTATTTCTATGTTCTTATGTTCTCATGTTCTGAAACTCATTTAACTGCAGACATCAGGCCCTTTCAGAGCAGTATGGAAATTGATTCAAGCTTTTGAGAAATGGAAAAAGAGTAGGTGATTTACAAATACCATATAGTGACTCTGAATCACTCCCTCATCCCCAAACCACCCCCTTCATCTCCATGACATTAGCAGTATGATTGGGCCCAAACGAATCCCAGAAAAAAAACCCTCAATGCTAGAGTTAATAAAATGCTGAATACATAATCAATTATAGCTGGAAATACACAGCACCTGGAAAGAGAACAGTTCTTGTGATAAGAGAAACTCATTTTTATTCTGAAATAAAAACAGAAGATGCTGGAAATCTCATCGGGTCAGGCAGCATCTGTGGAGAGAAGCAGAGTTAATACTTGAGGTCGATGACCATTTGATTCTGATTTTTAAAATTATTATTCTTTCCTGGGGCAATGCAGGCATTTATTGCCCATACCTAATTAATTGCCCTTGGGAAGGGAGTGTTGAGCCAACTTCTTGACAACTGAGTGAGTTGCTAGGCCATTTCTGAGGATAGTTAAAAGTCGACCATATTGTTGTGAGTCAGTCGCTACATACCGCCCGGCCCGGCCCCAGCCTGCAAGACCATCAGCAGGCCGGGGCCATCGGAAGGAGCAGAGTGCAGTGGCATACCACTGCAGGGAGCAGCGCGTGCTGCTGCAGGAGGGCGACGGCTGCGAAGTCAGGTCGATGATTGCAGTGCGGGCAGGCGCAGCAGGAAGGGTGAAGGAGCAGCAAGATTTTGTAGATGGAAGTGACCGGGGCCCAGGAGAGGCGTGAGTCTGGGGCCTAGAAGAGGCGAGGGCCCGGAAGCAGTATGGGCCAGCCCACACTGCGATACGTGTGCGCACTAGGCCCGTGCAGCAGAGCTGGTCTCCAGTCGTCTTGGGTAATCCTTGCCACTGGACCAAGACCGAGCTCTGTCAAGCCCGTGTGGTGGCTGGTGTGCAACGGCCACCACACTTTAAAAAAATCCACGCACAGGCATCTTCCACCCTTCAAGACATAGTTTGGGATCTGGAATATTAGGTCCTTCATTGAAATACCTGTGAACTCATTCGCTTTTGGCGTGGAAGCAAGTCATCCTCGCTTCGAGGGACTGCCTATGATGATGACAGGCCGGATCTGCTAAGGATGATAGATTTCCTTCCCTAAAGTGAACCAGTTGGGTTTTTACAACAATCCAGTAATTTCACGGTTACCATTACTGATCGTTGCTTTTTATTCCTGATTTTTATTTTAATGAACTGAATTTAAATTTCTCAACTGCCGTGGCAGGATTTGAAATCGCGTCTACGAATCATTAGTCCGAGCTTCTGGATTATTAGTCCAGTAACATAACCTCGATGCTACCGCTCTCTCACATGCATGGTTGCACCTGAAAAATGAATTACAAAAAAACCTTTATAGATCTGTGCATGTCCAGAGTCTCCTGTTTCTTGCTTTACACGTGTGTTGCTTATGAGAGGCCTGCACTGTCCAGAAGGGTAAATTAGCTCTCTTAGCGATAGTGTACAATAGGTGATATTGCATTGGCCTCCCTCTATAGAACCTTTCCCTAATTTTTTTTCTTCTGAAGTTGACCGAGAGAGGTCCATAAGGGTCCACTGTTCCGATATCGCCTGTGGTTCAAAGCCAAAGTTAGCCTTTGATATATCATGAGCTCAATCTCTGTTGTGGAAGAAAGAAGGCAAACGGCACCCAATGAACAAGTACACTCTTCGACAGCTTTTTAAGGATTAATGCTTTTCTCTGATAAATAATTTACAGCTGGTCGTGGGTTAATATATCTGGGTATCATTAATATTTTCTTCACTGCTACAGCTAAAGGCTGTGACTCAGTTCTAAGTTAGGATTGCCTCAGTGGGTAGCACTCTCAACTCTGAGTCACAAGCTTGTGGGTTCAAGTCCCACTCCAGAGATTTGAGCACAAAAATCTAGGCTGACACTCCCAGTGCAGTACTGAGGGAGTGCTGCACTGTCGGAGGTGCCGTCTTTCGACTGAGACATTAAACCATCAGGTGGAGGTAAAACATCCCATGGCATTATTTTGAAGAAGAGCAGGGGAGTTCTCCCCGGTGTCCTGGCCAATATTTATCCCTCAAGCAGCACAACTAAAACATTATCACATTGCTGTTTGTGGGAGCTTGCTGTGCGCGAATTGACTGCTGTGTTTCCTACATTGCGACAGTGACTACACTTGAAAAGATACTTTATTTGCTGTAAAGAGTTTGAGATGTCCTGAGGTCATGAAAGATGCTATATAAATGCAAGTTCTTTGTCTCAGTGATCTTTTCCCTCACATCCTCTCAATAGAACATATAAGATTCTGAGGGGGCTTAACAGGGTAGATGCTGAGAGGATGTTTCTCCTCGTGGGGGAATCTAGAACTAGGAGGCATAGTTTCAGAATAAGGGGTTGCCCACTTAGACAGAGGTGAGGAGGATTTTCTTCTCTCAGAGGGTAGTGAATCTTTGGAATTCTCTACCCCAGAGAGCTGTGGAGGTTGAGTCATTGAATATATTCAAGGCTGAGAAAGACAGATTCTTGAACTATAGGGGAGTCAAAGGCTATGGGGAACAGGCAGGAAAGTGGAGCTGAGGCCAAGATCAGCCATGATATCGAATGGTCTACTCCTGCTCCTATTTCTTATGTTCTTTTGTTAGAATGGAACTCATTGCACTACCACAGCAAGGGATTATGGAACTAGTTGATGCAGTGGGTTAGACACTGCGGATCTACCTCTGGGATATGGGTTCAAATCCAACCCAGACAGATGCGATGAATATCTCTTCTCTCTGATGGTTGTGACGGTCCGATGTGAAATAGGTTTGGGCAGCTCGATCCAGTTATGAGTGGGCTTGGGTCTTCACAACAACAACAAGAACATTTATATAGTGCCTTTAACATAGTGAAATGTCCCAAGGTGCTTCACAGGAGGAGTGTTAGACAAAAAATTGGCACTGAGCCGCATAAGGAGAAATTAGGGCAGGTGATCAAAAGCTTGGTCAAAGAGACAGGTTTTATGGAGCATCTTGCAGGAGGAAAGAGAGGTAGAGAGAGATGGAAAGGTTTAGGCAGGGAGTTCCAGAGCTTAGGGACTAGGCAACAGAAGGCCACGGCCACCAATGCTTGAGCGATTATTATCAGGGATGCTCAAGAGGGCAGCATTAAAAGAGCGCAAACATCTTGTGGGGCTGTGGGGCTGGAGGAGATTATAGAGATAGGGAGGGGCAAGGCCATGGAGGGATTTGAAAACAAGGATTGGAATTTTAAAATCAAGGCATTGCTTTACTGGAAGCCAATGTTGGTCAACAAGCACAGGGGTGATGGGTGAGCGGGACCTGGTGCGAGTTGGGACACAGACTGCTGATTTTTGGATCACCTCTAGTTTACGTAGGGTAGAAGGTGGGAGGCCAGCCAGGGGTGCATTGGAGTAGTCAAGTTTGGAGGTAACAAAGGCATGGATGAGGGCGTCAGCAGCTGATGAGCTGAGGCAGGAGTGGAGACGGGTGATGTTATGGAGGTGGAAAGAGGCAGTCCCGTTCAAAACTGACATGATTCAGCACTAAAATGACACATCAGTGCAGTAGGAGGCCCTTTTTTTTGGAGTTGGGACATGGGGTGAAGGAATTGGAGAAAGGAGCTCTGAAATTGGCTCTGTTATACCCGGGGCGTGTTTTATGCTGACACTGGGTGCCTGAACTGGAAAGTTTTTTGATCCCCAGCAATAGACCCCCCCTCGCCTTGCTTAGCACAAAAGATATTAAGGTACTGATAAGGCTGGCTCAGCCTCTCCACGTCGATTCCAGTTGTTCACTGAATTTTTCCAAGTGCAAATCTTTTATGCTCTGCGCAACATTCTTCAAATCCTCTTGTTCCCTTGCTAGAGAGCTTTTTTTTTGTTCCGTCAAAACGGACGTCTTTTGAATTCAGCGATTGAACCTGCAAATTATATTTCCACGATGCGAAAAGACAACATTCAAGGAGAAATGATTCGATGGCATTGGATGACTGCCCTGCAAAGCCCTGCAGCAAGCAACAGAGCCATACTTCATCGACCAGCAAACACTCCCCAAGCCCCCTCTAATCATTGGGCTTACAATGAAGTGACTGCTCCATGAACCGCCACCGAGTTGGATTTCTCACATTGTTCTGTTTAAAATAATACGGCAGAGTCCCGGCGAAGATTGTTATTTCAGGGTCAGTTGACAGCTTAAAAGAGCTGGATTGTTATCTGTCAAGTGAAGGGATGGAGAGTTACAGAGATAGAAGGTTACAGAACAAAAGGGGATGCCATTTGGCTCAACACAGCTGTGCTGGAGCAATCCAAAAACTAATCACATCGGCCTGCTCTCTCCTCATAGCCTTGTATTTTCCGATGCTTCAAATATTTATCTTATTTTTTTTTACCTTTAAGAGAGGCGATGGTCTCGGCCCTGTGGTAAAGCATCCCAACAACCCTCCGTATAAAGAACGTTCCCCTAATTTCACTCCTCATTGTCTTGGTGATTGTAATGTATGCACCTGTGAGTATGCTCCCAGGTTTGGAACAAAATGGTTGAAGAAACAAAATAGTTGTAGAGCTTTGGCTATTGGGGACTTGGCCTGGAGAGGCAGTCCCATGCAATAAGTTTTTAAGTCGATTCACGGGCTCCCAGGGCATCTGCAATTTCTGCGGTCTGGAAGAGACCGTGTTCCACATTTTTATGGAATGTGCGAGGTTGCAGCCCCTCTTCCAATATTTGAAGGGGCTGCTCCTCAAATTCTGGTTGCACTTCAGTCCCACACTCCTGATCTTTGGGCACCCTGTGCGGAGGGGAGCAGGCAGGTCGGAGGGCCTTCTCGTAGGACTGCTCCTGGGCACGGCCAAGGTGGCCATCAACCGGTCCAGGCAGCGGGCGGTCGAGGGGGTTCGTTCAGCCCAAATGCCTGCCTCTCTTCCATGCGTACATCCGAGCCAGGGTGTCCCTGGAGATGGAGCATGCGGTGTCCACCGGTACGCTCGCGGCCTTCCGCGAGAGGTGGGCACCGGAAGGACTGGAGTGCATCATCACCCCCGGCAACCAAATTTTAATTTGATCTTAATGTCAAAAGTTTCATTTGTCTAAGTTGTCGGTTTTAGTGCTCCCCCGCCTCCCCCCCCCCCCCCCCCACACCACACACTTTTAGCCAGGGAGCACTTGTATAATTCGTGTTTTTGTGCCCTCAAAAAAAAACCAAGGGGGCACTTGAAACGTTTTTGGAGTGTGCCCCCCCCCCACCTTTAATCAGGGGGCACTTGATTAAAGTGCACAACTAAAATAGTTGTAGAGCTGTTGCTATTGGGGACGTCGCCTGGAGGAGCAGTCCCGTGCAATCATTTTTTATTCAGTTCACGGACTCCCTGGCCGTCTGCAATTTTTGCAGTTTGGAGGAGTCCGTGTTCCATGTGTATGTTGAAAGTATGAGGTTGAAGCCCTTGTGGTGTATGAAATGATCCGTACTGTGAACCAGCGACTACGTGTAACTTCGTCAATCTTTAATGGCTTCCAGAAGTAAAGATACAAAGGTGCAGTTCAGGTTATATACCGGGCCCAGCACGAGTGCACCTATGACGCTAGGAGCTCCGACAGTAGTGCCCCCTGTTGGTGGGCAGTCCTTATGTATATACATTACATCATTCCCGCCCCCCAGTTCTTGGCACAAGTCCATATTACAAGTTCAGACGGTCTGGAGTCCTTCGCTCCCTGGTTGACCGTCTCAGTACAATTCCAGTACTTTCCGAGTCTCTCACGACTTGGATTGGCCGTTGACCACATTGGGTTCTTCTGATGGCTGGACGTGAGTTGGTTGATCATCTAAGCTCGCGGTGTCTTCTTCCAACTGTTCCGTTTCGTCAGTGTGTCTTAGCTTGATTTGATCAATGTGTTTCCTGCACATCTGCCCATTCTTGAGCTTAACCATATACACCCGGTTACCCTCCTTATCCATAGCATTGCCCGGGAGCCACTTAGGCCCTTGACCATGGTTAAGTACATACACTGGGTCATTTACAGATATGTCACTGTCACTGACACTGCGGCGCGGTTGCGATACCATTGCTGGCGTTGACGTTGGGATTCGACATGATCGTTAAGGTCAGGATGGACTAGAGAGATCCTGGTTTTGAGGCCTCTCTTCATCAATAGTTCCGCAGGCAGGATCCCGGTGAGCGTGCGTGGCCTTGCCCTGTAACTGAGCAGTATGCATGACAGGCGTGTCTGCAAGGAACCGTGAGTTACACGTTTCAGGTTCTGCTTGATGGTTTGAACTGCCCACTCCGCTTGACCATTGGACGCGGGTTTGAATGAGGCTGACCTCACGTGTTTTATGCCGTTGTGTTTCATGAACTCTTGAAATTCCAGTATCGTGAAACACGGTCCGTTGTCGCTGGAAAACACGGCTCTCAGGTTCTCAATGGTGGCAGTGGAAGTGCTGGATGACATGATCATACATTCTATCCATTTGGAGTGTGCATCCACCACCATAAAAAACATTTTACCGAGGAAGGGGCCCGCAAAGTCGATGTGGATTCTAGACCACGGTTTGGATGGCCATGACCACAGACTGAGCGGAGTTTCCTTTGGGGCGTTGCTTAACTGCATGCAAGTGCTGCACTGATGCATGCATGACTCTAAGTCCGAGTCAATGCCACCAAACATGGGACCTGGCGATGGCTTTCATCATGACAATACTAGGATGCGTACTATGTAACTCCTGTACAAATCTCACCCTGCCTTTCTGGGGCATTATAACACGATTACCCCACAGTAAACAGTCGGACTGGATGGAAAGCTCATCTTTGCGACGGCTATATGGTTTGGTTTCATCACGCATTTTCTTGGGGGTGGTCAACCAGTCCCCGTTAAGAACAGAACGTTTTACAACCGTAGAGTCGGATCCTGGCTGGTCCAGGTCATAACTTGTTGAGCAGTGACAGGCAACCCTTCACTCTCAATGGCATTCATGACCATGAGTAGCTCTCGTGTGGGCAACAATAACTGGCTCAATGCATCAGCACAGTTGTCGGTGCCTGGTCTATGGCGAATGACATAATCATAGGCAGATAATGTCAGCGCCCACCTCTGGATGCGAGATGACGCATTGGTAGTGGTACATTTATGTTCCAAGAACAACAATATAAGTGGCTTGTGATCGGTTTCCAGCTCTAAGCGAAGCCCAAACAGATACTGGTGCATTTTTTTAACCCCATAAACACATGCTAAGGCTTCTTTCTCTACCATGCCTTAGGCTCTTTCCGCCTTGGACAGGCTTCGAGGTGCGTATGCAGCTGGTTGGAGTTAGCTTGACTCATTGGCTTGCTGGAGTACGCAGGTACCTTAGGACAATGCATCACAGGTCAAAACTAGATGCTTGCATGGGTCATACAGTACCAGTAGCTTGTGGGAACACAACAGATTTCTAGCCTTCTCAAAGGCTCTGTCTTGAAGTCACCACACACCCAGTTGTCTCCTTTCCTGAGCAGCTTGTGCAAAGGCTCTAATACTGTGCTCAATTTGGGTAAGAGTTTACCGAAGTAGGTGAGAAAACCCAGGAATGAATGCAGCTCTGTCACATTCTAGGGCCTGGGTGCATTTTTGATGGCCTCTGTTTTCACGTCTGTAGGCCTGATTCCGTTTGCAGCAATCTTTCGTCCAAGGAATTCGACCTCTGGTGCCATGATGTTGGGGGAGTCCAGAACCAGGGGTCACAGTCTAAGGATAAGGGGTAAGCCATTTAGGACTGAGATGAGGAGAAACTTCTTCACTCAGAGAGTTGTTAACCTGTGGAATTCTCTTCCGCAGAGAGTTATTGATGCCAGTTCATTAGATATATTCAAGAGGGAGTTGGATATGGCCCTTACAGCTGAAGGGATCAAGGGATATGGAGAGAAAGCAGGAAAGGGGTACTAAGATGAATGATCAGCCATGATCTTATTGAATGGTGGTGCAGGCTCGAAGGGCCGAATGGCCTACTCCTGCACCTATTTTCTATGTTTCTATGAAAATGCACTTCGAACGTTTCAGCCTGAGTCACACTTTGTTCAGACGATGCAGAACTTCTTCCAGATTGTGCAGGTGCTCGGCGGTGTCACGACCTGTGACTAGGATGTCGTCTTGGAATACCACGGTCCTGGGGAAGGATTTCAATAGGCTCTCCATGTTGCTCTGAAATATGGCTACTGCGAACGAATGCCAAAAGGGCACCTGTTGTAAATAAACAGTCCTTTGTGCGTGTTGATTCACATAAGTTTCTTTGGTGATTCAACCAGTTCCTGTGTCATGTAGGCCAACGTTAGATCCAATTTGGTGAACGATTTTCCCCCGGCTAGTGTTGCAAACAGGTCATCAGCTTTCGGTAGCGGGTACTGATCTCGTTTCGAAACTCGGTGGATCGTGACCTTGTAGTCTCCACAAATCCTGACCGTGCCGTTGCTCTTTAACACCGGAACAATGGGGCTGGCCCATTCATTGAATTCGACCAGTGGTATGACCCTCTCTCGTTGTAGCCTGTCCAATTCGAGCTCGACCTTTTCTCTCATCATGTGCGGGACTGCCCTGGCTTTGTGATGGATGGGCCTTGCGTCTGGGCCTAGTTAAATCTGCACCTTGGCTCCCTTGAAGTTGCCAATTCCTGGTTCAAACAGTGAGGGAAATTTGCTCAGTACTTGAGCACACAAAGCATCATCCGCTGATGATAAAGCTTTGATATCGTACTATTTCCATTTTACTTTCTTGAGCCAACTCCTGCCAAATAACGATGGGCCATTGCCCGGGATAATCCATAACCGTAGATCATGAACCGTTCCCTCATATGACACTCTTACTGCTGCACTACCGATCACTGGTATGAGCTCTTTGGTGTAGGTACCGCAACTTCACATTTATCGGACTCAGCTTGGGTCTCTCTGCCTTGGTCTCCCGCAGCTTTTCGAAAGTCCTCTGGCTCATTATCGATTGACTCGCACCCGTGTCTAATTCCATGGATACCGGCACACCGTTTAATTTTACCTCCATCGTTATCGGTTTGTAGGGGTAAAAGGAGGCTTCTCTCCCTCAAGGTGAACTAACTGATATAGTTAATCGACACCTCGACCAGCTCTCACTGTATAATGACCACGGAAGTAAACAAACGAAACCTCAGGTTTACCGGTTTTATTACGAGCAATGCACGGGAAGGTTCAGTCGTGGAACCTCCGAAATACAAGAGGTTCCGAGTACTATTTATACAGGTTTTGAAGAGGAGCACCCTCGACAAAATCCTCGATAGGTCTAATTCTATCAGCGAAGTTACATTGATTTGTCGACTCTTATCAAACGGTCTCTGAGTGGTATATGCAATTGCCCATCTTCTATGGTGTTGTTCCATGACTTGCACTTTGCCTCAGTATCATAGATGCCTAAACTGGCTTCCTTATCTCTACCTCAGAGACTTCTGATCAACAACTGCTGATTTTGCTGTTTAAGTATTACAGAGGTTACGGATTCAGTTTAATGCATTATACATTTGTGCTATACCTACATAAGCAAGTGTTACATACATAGGCAATTACACAGACCCTCCTAATACTGATAAGTTCACTACCTTCAGCATAATTCTGACCACCTATTTGCAACTCTTACAATTTATCCATTACAGTTCCCCCCTAATGGCCCTTGGCTATATGCCCAAGATAGGCTATTTCCCAATTAATACCTCACAGGTGAGCTTCCAGGGTTGTCCTTTCGCTTGGGTAGCGTTACTTCCCGAGCTACAGGATCTACCTGTTGGCTTTCCCATCAAGGTTATACTAAATAGGTCCTTTCTGCCGGAGTGTCTGATTTCCCTTTATTCAATGTTTTAACTATAGTACAGGCTAGGGCCTGCCTCTTACGTCGGTTGCACCTTTTTACAGGATAATACTGGCAAGATGAGTTCCCTTGTACTACAACCAGTACATTTAGCCCAGCATAGTTCGTGCATAAGTCCTTTTTAGCCAACATTTTCTTGGTGTTCGAATTATGCCCCGCCTGAGGTATCCTCTGTTTCTTCTATCTTTCCTCCACTTGGGGTCTTTTCTAATCTGCCGAATTTCTGCCCCACCTGGGGTATCCTCTATGTTGTTGGATGGTGTCCAATTCAGTCGAGTTTGTTCCTTTTTCAGTTCGAGTATTGGTTTTCCTTGTGGCCCGATGGCCTTCGCATAACCCCCTCAGGTAATGTCCATCATTGTCCCATCGACCTTTCCTCCTTAAGCTCAGGGGTTATAATAAACCCCTTTATATCTCCCTCGTCGAGCGGAGTAAAGCAGAAGTCACTCTCCATAATGGTGCATGAGGTGTTCCTTTCTTCATTTCAGTTGCCGTGGTGCTTACACATCAAACTCCATTTCCTCGTGGAACAGCGATAATTTCGTAGTCCTGTGTTAGGCGGGTGATACTCAAGGTGCACCGGTCCACTTGGTCATGTCCACAGTCATCTTTGATCATTCGTAGCGGATCTCAACATAAAGCAACTTGGTTATTTTTATAACAATCATCTATGCTGAGACTCTTCGTACTGTTGTTCTCTTCAGTTACATTTCTGGTTTGTCATGGTACCGCACGCGAGATTGATTTCTTATTTCTCCTACATTGTTTGGTATAGAAGATCTCCCTTTGTCACATCATACTGTGGTATAGATAATACAAAACCTATTGTATTTAAATGTCCGGTTACACCTCTGGCCTTTGGGACCCAAGCATGACTGTTTCTCTGCACCTCGCAGACATGAGTCATGTTTTTGTCCAAGGTCCAATTTCTTATACATCGAGTGTTATCCAATTCATCAACTTTCCACTCTGAATCTGCTCTAAGTTATGTTGTATTCCACTGAGCAACCATGCTACGTATGCTGTACATAATAGTTCTGTCTGTATGGTTTTACTCAAGTTTCGTTCTGCTCTATTTATCGAATTTATAGTTCTAATTCCCTTTCTACGCCATTACCCAGTTGTGCCTGTACTTTTTCAGTATTCTCATCCCTTTCCAGCAATTCCTGTAAGGTTTGTGTTAGGGCGTTAACTCGATCATCTATCGCGTGCAGGTCTATAGTGTTTACCGTCGCAACTCTCGCTGCGTACCATTTCTAGTATCCTTCTTTTTCCCCGGTCCCATTTTTTTATCTGATCCTCTTTCCACATTAAACTTCATGGTTTTTGATTCAGGGCCTTTAAGTGCTCGCAGGGTCAGGTTTTTATACGGGCTTATAGTGTTTAACCCACAGAAGTTGAGGGTGGTTATAGTGTTTAAATTTAGGAATACAGTAATTATTCGCTGACGTACCCTGAAGTGTATCATATCCTTGGTCTGCCTTATCCCCCTTTTGCCCCAGCGTTCATAGTTGGACACGTTGGTGGCACTGAGGGTGTGATGGTCGGGGCTCTGGTAGTGCTCACTGTTGCTAAAGTAGTGGGTGGGGCCGTGTTGGTGGGTCTATCTCGGGAGATTCCCTCCACCACCATTCATAGATGTTGAGTGAAATCGGCATCCCCTTCCCCCGGGGGCAGTATCTCTGTCCCTCCTGATTATAAAACACAGCATGGTCTTATTCCCACTAATTATTGGTCATGTATTACTGGCCCATCCCCAATGTTGTTTCGTTTCCTTGTTACGTTGTTTTATGCCCATCATTTAAGTCTACTGGTGCTCCATCTGTCACCATCAGTGTTTTTGATTCTTTATTAAACTAATGTCGACCGAGTTCCTGTAATACATGCCTTGCCGTCCCTCAGCCTGTTGTCCTTGATATGAGGCTGTGTTACCCCACATTGTTTCCACGAGCACTAGAGTCCTGCAAAAAACAATATTTCCCAGTCGTCACCGGTTAGTTAGTGCGTTTTTAACTGGGTCCGGTGTTTCCACTTGCCAATACCCTTTATAACTACAATAATTTACCATTATTACCTGATAGGGTCCGGTCCATTTGGGTGCCAGCCTGGACCTCTCTGGGGTAATCATCTAATTGCCTATTTGGGGTGTTTGGACCTTCTGTCCTTAGTGTCGTTCTCTAAGTCCTTGATTTGCTAATTCTAGCCTGTGTCTTTAAATCATGTAACTGCTGACAGAGTTCTATTACAAATTTCCGTATCCTATCTTTTTTTTAGTTCAAAGGGTGTCATTCCTGTCGTCTGACTAGGGGTTGCCTTGAGCTTCATTAGTACTCGGGGTATCTGTCTACCCATCCCTTTCCAGTCTCTTTGATATGAGATAATCTTGCCTGATCATTAGTAAAGCACAGGCCTGTTTCATTATCTTCCCTGTGAAGTGTGTACCTTGATTTAAGTCTACTGCAGTGGCATTATTTCTTCTGCTAGGCTCCTGGCCACGGTTTCTGCTGAACAATTTCTAGTGGCGAAAGCCTCTACCTAATTCGTAAACTGGTCTATTAATTCTAGGCAGTATGTCTTCCCTTTGTTGCTGGGTAACGGTCCAGTAAATTCTATCTGCAAGTTTTCCCAGGGTCCTTTCAGTCGGGGCTGATGTCCCATTCTGACCTTTACTTTCCCCCGGATTGTATTTTGCACATATCATGCACCTTCTAAAGTGGTCCTCTATATCTCTACCCATTTCCTTCCACCACCAGCATCTGGACATCGAGCTTATCATGTTGGTTCTACCTGTATGGACATACCCATGGTATAAATTTAATAGGCTCCTCTGGATGCTTTCCAGGGCCACCACATTCCCATTATTTCTTTCATATCCCCTCGGTCCCTTGTTGGGCCCCTCGCTACTTCCACCCATCCTTTTCCCTGTGGCTTCTCCCTGTACCTTGAGCATGTTTACTTCCACAGGCCCGATTGTACATGCTCCGACTTGGGCTTCTCCGGCCAGTGTACCTGTCTCTGCCACTCGCTTGGCTGCTTCATCTGCCCATGTTGATGTCGATCTTGGGGTAGGAGGGAGGCTTCCACTCATGTATCACTGTCTGCTCCAGGCTATCATATAATCTTGCACTACTCGAAAATCATATCGACTGTCTGTATTGATGTTTACTCTTTTTCCCCTAGCTAGCCTCAGAGCCTCAGTGAGAGCCACTATTTCAGCCACTTGAGCTGATCGATCCCCTTCTAACCGTCCTTCCCTTTTGACCTGTCCGCTGCTATCTACCACGGCCCATTCTGTCCTTGGTGTCCCACGGATATAGTGCCGAGACCCATCTACATATAGATCCATGTCTGCCTCCTCAAGCGGGGTCACTAGCATGACTACTTCCCTCAAATCTTCTCCTGTTGGGCTAAACTGATGCTTTTCTCTCTCCGTAATGATCCACCTTACAGGGTTGTTACAATTGTCTTTTATTCCCACCTAGCCCTTTGTGCATTGGATACCGTTTTTAGTCTTCCTGTGTTAACTAACTCTACTAAGGTATGCTGGGTATATGTCCCGACATTACTATGCCACTGGCCTATGCCTGTCCCCATGTAATGATCTTTACTGTGGTGGGTATAGATGTGGAAGGGCCTATTGTGGTCGGGTAATCCCAGGGCTGGAACACTTGTGAGAGCTTGTTTTAACCTTACAACCACAATTTCCTGATCTTGGCATTTCTGCAGTAGTTGAATAGCCCGAGTACCTACCTGACCCCTTTCACGGTTCCTGGCCTAGGCATTGATTGAATTGCTTCCGTTCTATCTTCGGGCATCTGTCTCTTCCCTTGTGATATTATGTATCCTAGATATGTTACTTCGCTCCTTCCCAGCTGCACCTTCCTAGGATTTATTTTTAATCCTGCGCTCTATCGAGCTCCTAGCACTGTAGTTAAAGCTAGTACGTGTTGTTGTTCTGTGCTGGAGGCAATAAGGATATCATCCACATACTGCCAAAGGGTGCTCCCTTCTTTGCCTGTTGTGGGCCTCACCTTCCTGCACCTCCTCCCTTATTGCGGCTAAAACATATCAGGGGAGCTGCGCGGGAGGGTGTCTCCTCCCCTTCGTCTCTGTTGCTATTTGTGCTATCTTCTCCCTTTGTTCTGACTTTAACTCCTCTACCTGTTCTGCCCATTCCAAAGTTTCATCGTAATCATCTGCTACCTTAATTCCTAACTTAATCTGTCTCTTCCCTGGTTCTGCCATTCCCTATGTGCGTCTCGCATTTCTTCCACCTTTTGCCAGAATTCTGTATTCCTACTATTTGCTTTAGGGGTTGGTTACTCATTCAATAAACTTTGGGCTGAGGGGTACCTCCTGTATAGTAATCTGGGCTGCTCTACGTCCGTTGGAGGGAATGGTGGTAGTGCGTATCGGTGCCGCTGATAAATAGCCATTATCATGTGCCGGGAGCCACTCTACTCCACACTCGTTATCCCAGTCTGGTTTACTGTCAGGTTGGGTTTGCGGGGCACCCACCGTGAGGCACATTGGCTCTATTACCGTATGGCTATGGCTGTGCACTGCACTATCTGTCAGGTCCTGTCTTTATCTCTTCCAGCTTATTTATCTTAGCTTCTAACTCTTGAATTTTTTTTGTTTGAGTATCTATCTGTCCTCTGCAGCAGGCAAGTATTATTACATAGGCTTTCTTCGTTTTATTTTTATTCTGACTATCCCACCATTTCCTCTGTCTGTCAGGTGAGTCTTCTTTCTTTTATTAAGAAATCCAAATGAATAATGTCCAGTATAAAACAGCTGTCAATGGAAAGGGTTAACTTCTTTACAGGTTTGCAAGAAAGCCTGACGTCATTACGTGACTTCGCATAATTTTCCCCCCAGGTCTTTGTGCCTTCAAAACTTGCTTAGAAATTAGGAATCCGTTAAAACAGCAGAAATCATTAGCAAAGCTGTTATAATTAGCTTTAAATAAAAACCTTCTAATCGGGAAAGACAGCATTTTAGATTAAACTCCAATTTTTCTAAACTTCCAATTAAAATACTTGCTAAAGATTTGTTTCGCTTTAAAATGAAACCACACATTTTTAATAGCTGTTTTGTTTACTGAAATCTAATTTTCACACAAGCTATATACATTCCAGCATTTTTTTTTTAACGGTCCTGTTCACTGAACAAATCTTGTGTTTTATTTCTCTCGGCACAAAATCTAAACTCCCGTGCCGGTTCCATCTTTTTTGAGAAATTTCTAATTCCCAGTTTTTTTCCCTTACTTTTCCCAATTGAAACAATATCTTTTTCAGAGCCAATATCAACTAGTTACGTCTTTTTCCATTACAAACACTTTTTTTCCCCAATTAGACGTTCAATTTGTTTCCTTTTAGCAGCTGCAGCTTTCATCTTTTATCTTTTGATAATAACAAGCTGTTCTGTGTTGAATAGCTATCCCAGCATTTTGTTTTTTATTAATCTTTTTCCATTTTTCTCAGCTAGTATTTATACCCAGGACCCTTTTGGTCCATGTTCCACAGACCCCCCTTTGTCTTCATTTTATCCCACTGGCTAGTGTCTCCGAAACATCCTGGGGTCCCACCCTCTTTTTTAGGATGTATTGCTTGATTGCGCTGTGCACGATCAATACCGGCTTCTCCGTGTTATTACCGTGTCACGCTTCGGGACATACACCTTATTTTTCCTCTAACGATCACTGGGGTCCTCCCCCCCTTAGGTTGTATGCCTTCTTTTTCAGGCAATACACCTACTCCCAACCTTGGTTTTCAACCTTCCGTGGTTCGCTATAACTTGTTCTACAGATTACCCCTTCTGATTCTTTATGCAGATTATCTCCTTCCCTTTCAATGCTACAAGTTGCAGATGGTACAAAATCATACTCACTGCCATTCAGCCGTCACATCATCCAGGTCGGAGGGTCAATATCCTGTTCGTGACGCCAAATGTAGGGGTACAACGGAGGCTTCTCTCCTTCTATGGTGGACTCACTGATATAGTTAATCGACACCTCGCCCTTCTGTTGGGGTTGAAAGGAAGGTTTCTCTTCCCCGGGGTGGATTAACTGATATAGATAATCGACACCTCGCCCAGCTCCCACTGTATAACGACCAGGGAAGTAAACAAACGAAACCTCAGGTTTACCGGTTTTATTACGAGCAATGCACGGGAAGGTTCAGTCATGGAACCTTCGAAATACAAGAGGTTTCAAGTACAATTTATACAGGTTTTGGAGAGGAGCACCCTCCTACAAAATCCTCGATAGGTCTAATTCTATCAGCGAAGTTACATTGATTTGTCGACTCTTATCAAACCTTCTATGGTGTTATTCCATGACCTGCACTTTGCCGAAACTGGCTTCCTTATCTCTTCCTCAGAGACTTCTGATCAACAACTGCTGATTTTGCTGTTTAAGTATTACAAAGGTTATGGATTCAGTTTAATGCGTTAAACATTTGTGCTATACCTGCATAAGCAAGTGTTACATACATAGGCAATTATACAGACCCTCCTTATACTGATAAGTTCACTACCTTCAGCAGAATTCTGACCAGCTATTTGCAACTCTTACAATTTATCCCTTACATGGTTGGCTCTTTGTTAGTAATTTTACCTCCATCATTATCGGTTGGCTCTTTGTTAGGAACACACGTACGCTATACACTTCCTCCTCAGAGCTCTCAAATGCCTCGGGCTGCATCGCCAGATCCACGCTGGATTGATCATCATCCACTTGGTGTGTCGCAGCTCGCTTGTTCTGCTGTGGACCCATCCGCTGCAGATGCCCCGTCTTCGCACACCCTCTGCATACATACTGCCTGAAGCGGCACTGATGGGACCGGTGATTGCCCCCACAACGCCAACACGTTGAGCTCGGATTTGCGCCCGATGGCGGGCTTTGTGCAGCTCCCGTTCTCGCATGCGCAGTCAAGTAGGCCCTGCCATGTGCAGCTCTGCCGGCCGTCGGTACAATTTTGTACACAGTACTTGCTGTGGAATTCATGTTTTGTCTTGATATCTACTTCGTGCTTTTCTGCGTGGACATGCAAGCCTGGGCGATGGTGATGACCTTGCTGAGGTCCGGCGTCTCCGCAGCCAGCAGCTTACTTAAGATCGCCTCGTGGTTGACCCCGATCACGAAAAAGTCACACAGCATGTCTTCCAACGCAGGTCCAAATTTGCAAGGCCCTGCAAGACGTCTCAGGTCGGCAACAAATGCCGCTACGTCCTGGCCTTCTGGACGAATGTGCGTATATAAGCGATATCTGGAAATCAGGATTCCTTCCCTGGGTTTTAGGTGTTCCTGAACTAGAGCACACAGTTCTTTGTAATCCTTTTCTGTCGGAGGAGTGGTTGAGAGCAGATTCTTGATGAGTGCATAGGTCGTGACGCTGAGAAGAACTGCCCTGCGCTTCTCTGCATACTTGTCTTTGTTTAGGTCATTTGCCACGAAATACTGGTCAAGACGATCCGTGAAATCTTCCCAATCCTCTCCCTTTGTGAATCTCTCGAGAATTCCAACAGTACTCTATCGTGCTGTGCTCGCCATACTTTTGCTGGGTTCGTATTTGCCTCGACGCCAGTTGTGGTGTATGAAA